>NC_044041.1:105630191-106830191 GCF_901765095.1 Microcaecilia unicolor | reverse complement strand
TTGTGTCCCAGAGTGAATCCAACGTCACCACTTAAGGCTTGTGCAGCTCCCTCACTGCAAGAATTGGAGCTCTTTCTCCCTAGTTTAATGCTTCCTCATCGACTGAAGGCTGCACTTGATTCCAGGAGGCACAGGGTGTTTGCAACGGGGAGGAGGCCACAGCAGAAAGGCCCTCCAGCGACTTAATCACCAGCATGACAGCCATGGGCCAATGCTCCTCAAAAATGCTGTAGCTATTACTTCTGGGTTGCGGTGGGTTAAGTCTCTGGTCAGGGGTCAAAGAAACCCCTTCTACACTGCTGCTCGATGATCTCCCCAGCAAAGTGGAAAGGGATGGTGTCCCAGGCCCAAGCGTAACTCCACATTCCTCCAATGTGAACCGACTCATCCTCCGTGGAGCTGCTGAAACCGGAGGGCAATGACAAGCGGCTCCCCTTCCTCTTCTTCCCCATACCAAGTGCCGGTGCCATAGAGCCGAGCACTGCGCACGGGAAGGCAGCAGCAGCGCATGCGCATAGTCGCCGACGCACCAACGCGGTAAGGTTTATTTTTTAAAATTTTTAAATACAACCGGACGGCAACTTGGCAGCTGGCACGGCGCCCTTGAAGGCAGGCGCCCTCCTGCGGTGCTTACCCCGCTTACCGGGTTGGCACGGCCCTGTGTATGAGGTTGATTTGAATACAGTGTCTCTTCTGTATGCAAATCTCTTTCATGCATACTCATTGTAGTTATCCTGAAAACCTGACTGGCAAAGGACCATTTAGGGTTTTTTTTTTTTACAAAAATCTAGTCACAAGATCAGCAGCTTTTCCAGCCCTAAAGAATTTTAAAAGGACAAGGTTATTAGATATTCTTTTTTCATTTCAAGCTGCTCATTTGGATAAATATCTTCAAGATTTGTTGCTTTCTATAACTAATTAATTAAAGTCAGTTTCCTAAGCAAATAGAAACCTATTTAAATTAGGAAATTTGTTATAGACAACAATGGTTAGCAAAACTGTTACGTGTATCAGCATATTACACATTTTTATTTTAGTATATTGATATGCTTTTGTAGTTCCTGGAAATGTCCGGCTTCTTTCCTAAAGTAATCCGCATTAAACCGAAAGATATATGGCGGAATATAAGTTTTATTGTTAATGTTAATCCTCTCCTTTTGTGGGATGAGGGAAATTGCCTCCAATTGTACTAGCCTGTCCAAATGTCAAGTGCATGGCTTGTAACTTTTGATGTAACTGACAAAGATTCTAGGAAGGTGTTGGCCAGTGGGTATGCAAACTCAAAAGCATAATCTTTCCGTATGACCTCTGACACTCAATGATCCAAAGTTATCTGGGCTCATCTCCCATAAAAAAATTCTTAAATGGCTCCCTGGAGGAACAACCAGCATATGGGCCTGAGACCTTACCTTACTGGAAGGTCTGAGAACTTTCCGTAATTCCCTACCCACCCTCATATTGTCTCTACTTGCCACCCCAAAAGGACTGCCTTCTGATCCAGAACCAACTCCTCTAAAAAGCACTAATTCTATCCAGGTGATACCTTCTAGTGTCTTCAAAGAGCCACCTTGCAGCTGCCACCCAGATCATTAAATGAGACCAATCCTCTGGAAGCCTGGATATCTTTGATTTCCCCAGATCCTCCACCAACTTCTCTAATTCCTCTTCAAACAAAAACCTGTCCTATAAAACAACTTTCTAAGGCAAGTCTTTAAGGTCACATCTGCAGCCCAACTCCTGAGCCAAAGGACAAACACTTCTTCGCCACTGACAGTGCCTAACACTTTGCAGAAGCTCTAAGATCGTACTAAGGTAAAAAGGCAGTTTCCATCGAGATGCATGACTTCTGCTTCCACAAAGAATCCCGACTCAAGCCCAGGCTACATAACCTCCACTTATTGTAGCCTGCAAGGCCAAAGTCAACACCTCAAAGAAAAGCATCAGCAAGGCTTTAGATCAGTGATACTGAGGATCCTTCAGAGCCTTCCTGCCTTCTACTGGAATGCTCATCTTCTTGGTCACTGCAGACACCAGTGAGTGTACCTTAAGATGGAGAACATTTCCTTCTCTTGCAGCAATAACTGGCACAACCATGCCATGGACCTACTAACTCTAGGCCCTGCATCCAATGCCTGCCAGGTGCCTAGAAAGGTTTTCGCTGGCTTTCAAATGCACACGAAAAAGGTCACCTTTCTTGTCTGTGTTAGATGGTTGCTCAAGGGATAACTAACACCTAGAGATCCCAAAAAATTAGATACAGAAGTTCATTCTACCTGAATATGTGGACCCACTGTTGCATCTTCTTCCTGAGGCACTTCTGTCTCCATCTTTAAAGGATCTTTCACCCATGGATCTCTATTCTCCAGAACCTCCTCTCCTAGGGTTATTGAACCTGCTGACTCCAAAGATTCTGCAACAACCAGAGACAACTTTGGCCTCTTGACCTCTGATGGGTCTTCAGCTTCCAAGGGCCCCAAGCCACGGACTGGTCCACCTGCTGATATACCTTTCTTCATACAGAAAACCTGATGTAGCAAAAGAACAAATGCCGGGGAAAAAGGAGACCCCCCCCCCCCCCCCCCCCCGGATAAATTTCCATCGCAGAATCTTTACAAGTACCATCAGAGGATCCTCCATGTGCTGCATCCAATATGGCAGAAGTTCCTATCAGAAACATGTCCCTTGCACAATCAATCTCTGTACTACCAATACTTTCCTAGTCTCCTTGAGATAGGCGCATCAGCTCCATGATGTCCCCAGGTGGCCCTGCTCACTATGAACATGGCAAAGACTGTTGTCACTGTGAGTAGCCACTTGGAGCCACAGGCCATCTAGAGACAGACTTGCTCAACTGCAGCTGCACTGATACCGACCACCATGATCTTCCCACAGACCCTGCTATGCTGGGGCTTGTATACTCATAACCAACTGCCCTCACCCCTCTAGTGTCCTTCCACGGCTCCCCAGTCTCTCAGGTCAGCAAATTGACTTTTTTTGTGTGTGATTGCTTTCAGTTCCCGGGAGGCACTCAGGGGACACAAGGCACAATTCAGGGAGAAATATCCCTGCCTTAAGGCCAGGGAGGGGGAACCCAGACAACTGAGTATACACCCCTGGGATATTTGAACCAGCACTGCTAGTCCCAGTCCATCAACCAAAGCTCTGGTTCCAGGCTTGCTTGCTTTCTTTCTCTCTCTTTTTTTTTAATGGGACCAACTCCAATGCATCCGAAAGAAAAGAGGAAAGAAGAACTAGACCAAAAATCAGAGGACTCACTATCCCACACAACCAGAACTGAGCTGCACAGGCATTCACCTACTATCTGCTGGAGACTGCCACTGGCTAGATTAGGTCTGCACAGGAGCCTTTTATGTGAAATCACAGAACCAGTAATTCTCAATCTCCATCTGCTGGCAGGAAAGTGAATACCCACTTGTCTGGACTGGTCTGGAAGGATGATGCAGAAATATAAATTTTGTTCATTTTTCCTGCATCTTCTTCTGACACCACCAGTCTGACTATATGTCTCAAAGCTGTTAAACTTGTTGCATAAGAATGATCAAGTTAGACTTATCCGCTAATTTTCTTTCCTTGAGTCCCGCCAGACCAGTTCAGATGATTGAGTTATGCCCGCCTACTAGCAGGTGGAGACTGAGAACTGTCCAGTCATGATATGTAAAACCCTGTGCAGCCCTCTGACCCTCAGTATGAAAATCTCTCAAAGCAGATTACTCAAAACACTGGAACTCCAAAAAACTAGACTATCCACTACTCCAGACAACTAAAAAGAAAAAGTGCAAGCGGACAAGCAGTGAAACACCAGCCTAATAGTTTACTCAATCTGGCATCTGACACAGTTTTTTTTTCTTTCCATAAAGGTGGCTTATAATCTTACCATGTTATTGCTCTTCACCAAGCACCACAGCAAAATACACACACAAACAGATGGACAAGACCTAGACTGGTCTGGAGGACTCAAAGAAAATTAGCAGGTAAATCTAATTTAACCTTCCTTATCGTTCCCTCAAACCAGTCCAGATGCTTAAGATGTACCAAAGCAGTGCCTAAGTAGGGTGGAACATCTATTATCCCAGACCCCTCCTTCCGTTATTTAGGTGTCATTCTACATTCTCATCTTACATTTACACCCCAGATATCTAATCTATGTAAAACTGTTTTTTTAAATCCTTAGGCAGCTGCATTCAGTTAGGAAGTACTTTGATCACAACACATTTTTTTTTTTTGTTACATTTGTACCCCGCGCTTTCCCACTCATGGCAGGCTCAATGCAGCTTACATGGGGCAATGGAGGGTTAAGTGACTTGCCCAGAGTCACAAGGTGCTGCCTGTGCCTGAAGTGGGAATCGAACTCAGTTCCTCAGGACCAGAGTCCACCACCCTAACCACTAGGCCACTCCTCCACTCCATTTCACTCACTCATCTTGTCCTTACTATTTTCTAGAATAGATTATTGCAATATTATTTACTTTGGATTTCCATGTTACGTACTCAAGAAACTCCAGACACTTCAGAACACTATCAGGCTACTTTGCCATGCTAGAAGATGGGATCATGCTTTATTCCAGAAATACCACTGGCTTCCCATTGGCCAAAACATTATTCACAAGCTACTAATCCTTACCTTCAAAGAGTTCCGAACAGGTCTGCCATAATACTTATTTAATCTTACTATCCTTTTTCTCCCATGCGTTTAATTAGGTCCCTAAATGACTTTCGTTTGGTCCTTCCCAATCCATAACAAGTCATTCTTGAAACTACCGGGTATTGTTTATTTTATTTTGCTGCTCCTTTCTACTGAACTCCCTTCCACATGATGTTAGAGCTGAATCCTCATTTAAGAAATTTAAACCAGACATAAAAACTTGGCTGTTTCACCAGGCCTTTAATACTCCATAGGATATTTGGCACTGTAGGTTCAGTTTTCTTCTTGTATTTTCCTGAATTGTTCCTTGTCCCGTCTCTCCCTTGCTAATTTAGTTTCTTGCTCACTTTCCCTGAAACCCTCTTTGCTGTACTAGCCTACTTTGATTTAATGAACGTGATACTTTCCTATCAACTTATTGTAGTTCCTTTCCTCACTTCTTACTATCGTTTTTAAATTATACACTGCCTAGATCTATCTGTTAGTTAAAGCAGTATACTAAGTTTGCCAAAACAAATAAATAAACAAATAAATCCCTGCTGTCAACACTATGGCCCCCAGTGCAGCATCATTTTGTGCAAGGACATCCAGTCTGTAATGACAGGCAAAGGAGTACAATGAAGCCCAAGTCTGCCTTGCAAGTCTCCACAGGCAGGATAATAGTATGTTTCACCCAGTAAGTCACCTGTCCGCCTTGTTAAATGAGCTCTTAACTATTCCAGGACAGGAGGGCCATGCAGTATATATGCAGAAATTAGAGCTTTTTTTGTTCCTTCTGGCTATTTGTAGCATTAGAAGAAGCTTTTCTCATTTGTGCCCCCCCAAAGAGGGCAAACAGCTTATCAGATTTCCTGAACTCATCCGTGCTCTTAAGATAAATATGCAAGTTTTGACCAACATCCAATCTGTGGAGGTTGATAGAATCTAGATCTGTTTCTGTTTTTCTAAACACCAGTAATGAAATAGTGTGATTGAGATGAAAAGGAGAGACAATCTTAGGAAGAAAGGACGGCATCAGCCTCAGACCACTTTCTTTTCTGAGATAATCAAGAAGGGTTCCTGGTGACTCTTTGTATTCTGCAAGTTGAGCAAAATTACCAAAAACATCAATTTAAGAGTTACAGGGGCACAAAGGACTACATTACCACAAATATGAGAACCAAATTCAGATCCCACAGAGGCAGAAAGGAGAGACTAGCAGGATTTTTCAACTTCACTCCCTTCAAAAATCAAACTGGATGAGAACCCAAGGGCTTGTCCTCAATAAGACCTCTGAAACAAGACAGTGGCGCTGTTTGCATCAAGAGAGAGGAATGAAACACCAGGGGATCTCCAACCCTGAGCCTCATCAGATCACTGTACCACAGTCTCCAAGGCTAATCAAGAACCACCAGCACTATCAAATTTGGATGCTTCTCTATTCTTTGTGAGGTGGCATCACCCCCTGCCCTTCCCCCAAAATTACCCTTTTCTTTTCTTGTTTTTCAAAAGGCGGCGGCAACTCCTATAGGCTGCCCTGCTGCTGGTCCTGGCCCCTCCCCAACTCCCTTCTCCAAAATTACTTTTTCTATTAATTTCTTGTTTTTTCAAAAGATGGCAGTGGCAGTGACTCCTATAGGCTGCCCTGCCTCCAGTCCAGCTCCTTCTCTCTACTGCAGGCGACCCACCTCTCTAACAATTTCCTGTTTCCTTGAAGGCAGGTTCCAGCAGTAGAGAGGGGAAGGGCAGGGGGGGACAGCAGCAGAGAAGCCGGGGCAGCAGCTAATTTTCTGCCTCAGGTGGCAGATTGTCTTGGGCTACCTCTGATCCTTGGTCTACTCTTTCACCTACTTATCAGCTTTCCACTTCCTACACTTTTCTCCCTTCCCTGTTTATTCATCTCCTTGCCACTTTCAGTCCATTTCTTATGTCTTACCCCCTTATTCATGTTCCCATTCCCCCTTTTACAACCCTATTTTCACCCTCTCACACATATGTCACCTTCTTTTATCCCTCAAACACTTTTTGTGGCTTTCTTTTTTCCCTTTCCCCAGCAGCCACTGTCCCCATACCATTTTTGTCACCTTCAGCTACACCAGTATGTGTCATATGGGCTTGTGGAGAAGCTAATTCAGGGCACTCAAGGTTCTCTGCTGCGCATATAGAGCCAACACAAACCAGCCTGGATGCTCCTCCCCTCCCCAGGAGGGACGGTGGCCATGCAGGCAGAGAGGGAGGGGAGCAAAGCTTTGTCCTACCAGACCACTCTGGGCTGCACAGGGATTAAACCTATCATCCATTGCAGACTGAGAAATACTGATGATCAGAGGGCTACACAGGGTTTTATATATGTCATAATATTATAATTAGTTCTCAGTCTCCATCTGCTAGTAGGAGGGCATAGCCCAAATATCTGGACTGGCCTTCAGATTCTATTATCAAGGGACTTTCATTACACTTCAAGGAAACTGTATGTGTTCTTGGTGTAATATGACTTGAACTTATCTTTCAAGCATCAGACCAATAATGTTAAGGCATCTTTTTCACCTTACACCTTCTGGAATGATCTGATCTCTTCTCCTGATTTTAGTAATTTCAAGAATCAGTTACTGTAATACTTTATGTAACAGACTTCCCCAATATTCAATTAAATATCTTCAAATAATTCAATCCCATGACTGTTAAGTTGTTACCCACAGATATGATTGTGTCTCTCCCCTTTTAAAGGCAGAGCACTAGTTGCCAGTTTCAGCCTGCATTAAGTATAAGGTACTTCTTTTGGTACACAAATGGCTGCACACACTTTCACCCTGCTATTTTGCTAACTACTTGATCCCTTAAACTCTTAATCTTTCTATTCACTCTTCTCAGTCTGCTTTAAATCACTTTTCCATTCCTATCTCAAATACACTTGATACAACTAAGGAGTAAGCATTCAGTTATTTGGGCCTAATTTTATGGCACTCATTGCACTTACATCTCCGAGTTGAGCCCTTTCTGGCAGTTTGGCTTTTCTATCTCACTTTTAGTTGTTTCTTTATTTATTCTTCAGCCTATAAGATTTTGTTTAATTTCCCCTTTTCCATTTATTTCCCTCCCCCCTTCCCCTACCAATTTCCCTTTTTACCCCTTTTCCCCTCTTTTCCTATTTTTCCTTAAATTGCTTTTATTGTAAACCTCCTTGATGTGCTGTGCACAAAGCGAAAGCTACATACCTGTAGAGGGTATTCTCCGAGGACAGCAGGCTGATTGTTCTCACGAATGGGTGAGGTCCAAAGCAGCCCCCTCTGATCGGAGATCTTCACTAGCAACAGCGTTTGCTAGCCCTCGCGTGCGCATGTGCGGCCATCTTCCTGCCCAAACGCGAGCGTGCTCGTCAGTCCAGTAAATAGCAAAGACAAGGACAAGGGAAAACACAACTCCAAAGGGGAGGCGGGCGGGTAGGTGAGAACAATCAGCCTGCAGTCCTCGGAGAATACCCTCTACAGGTATGTAGCTTTCGCTTTCTCCGAGGACAAGCAGGCTGCTTGTTCTCACAAATGGGGTATCCCTAGCCCCCAGGCTCACTCAAAACAACAAACATTGGTCAATTGGGCCTCACAAAAGCGAGGACATAACTGAGATTGACCTAAACTTATTCAACTAACTGAGAGTGCAGCCTGGAACAGAATAAAAATGGGCCTAGGGGGGTGGAGTTGGATCCTAAACCCCGAACAGATTCTGCAGCACCGACTGCCCGAACCGACTGTCGCGTCGGTTATCCTGCTGCAAGCAGTAATACGATGTGAATGTGTGGCCAGATGACCACGTCGCAGTCTTGCAAATCTCTTCAATAGTGGCTGACTTCGAGTGGGCCACTGACACTGCCATGGCTCTAACACAATGAGCCGTGACATGACCCTCAAGAGTCAGCCCAGCCTGGGCGTAAGCGAAGGAAATGCAATCTGCTAGCCAATTGGATATGGTGCATTTCCCGACAGCCACTCCCCTTCTGTTGGGATCAAAAGAAACAAACAATTGGGCGGACTGTCTGTGGGGCTGTGTCCGCTCCAGATAGAAGGCCAATGTGTGCAGCTGGCGTTCAGCAGGGCGGGTATGAGGACGGGGAAAGAATGTTGGCAAGACAATTGACTGGTTCAGATGGAACTCTGACAACACCTTCGGCAAGAACTTAGGGTGAGTACGGAGGACTACTCTGTTATGATGCAATTTGGTATAAGAAGCATGAGCTACCAAGGCTTGAAGTTCACTGACTCTGCGAGCTGAAGTAACTGCCACCAAGAAAATGACCTTCAAGGTCAAGTACTTCAGATGGCATGAATTCAGTGGCTCGAAAGGAGGTTTCATCAGCTGGGTGAGAACGACATTGAGATCCCATGACACTGTAGGACGTTTGATGGGGGGCTTTGACAAAAGCAAACCTCTCATGAAGCGAACAACTAAAGGCTGTCCCGAAATCGGTTTACCTTCCACACGGTAATGGTATGCACTAATCGCACTAAGATGAACCCTTACAGAGTTGGTCTTAAGACCAGACTCAGACAAGTGCAGAAGGACTTGTCTGTGTAGGACAAGAGCGAGGATCAAGGGCCTTGCTGTCACACCAGACGGCAAACCTCCTCCATAAAAAGAAGTAACTCTTTTTAGTGGAATCTTTCCTGGAAGCAAGACCCGGTAGACACCCTCGGAGAGACCCAAGGAGGCAAAATCTACGCTCTCAACATCCAGGCCATGAGAGCCAGAGACCGGAGATTGGGATGCAGAAGCGCCCCCTCATTCTGTGTAATGAGGATCTGAAAACACTCCAATCTCCACGGTTCTTCGGAGGACAACTCCAGAAGAAGAGGGAACCAGATCTGACGCGGCCAGAAAGGAGCGATCAGAATCATCGTGCCTCGGTCTTGCCTGAGTTTCAGCAAAGTCTTCCCCACCAAGGTATGGGAGGATAAGCATACAGGAGGCCTTCCCCTCAATCCAGGAGAAAGGCATCCGATGCTAGTCTGCCGTGGGCCTGAAGTCTGAAACAGAACTGAGGGACCTTGTGGTTGGCTCGGGTAGCAAAGAAATCCACCAAGGGGGTGCCCTACGCATGGAAGATCTCGTGTATCACTTTGGAATTGAGCGACCACTCGTGAGGTTGCATGATCCTGCTCAATCTGTCGGCCAGACTGTTGTTTACGCCTGCCAGATATGTGGCCTGAAAACACATGCCATATCGGCGAGCCCAAAGCCACATTCTGACGGCCTCCTGACACAGAGGGCGAGATCCGGTGCCCCCCCTGCTTGTTGATGTAATACATGGCAACCTGGTTGTCTGTCTGAATTTGAATAATTAGGTGGGACAGCCGATCATTGAAAGCCCTTAGAGCGTTCCAGACCGCTCGTAACTCCAGGAGATTGATCTGTAGACCTTGTTCCTGGAGGGACCAACTCCCTTGGGTGTGAAGCCCATCGACATGAGCTCCCCATCCCAGGAGAGACGCATCCGTCGTCAGCACTTTTTGCGGCTGAGGAATTTGTGACGTCCCAGAGTCAAATTGGACCGAATTGTCCACCACTGCAGGGATTGAAGAAAACTGGTGGACAGCTGGACTATGTCCTCTAGGTCCCCAGCAGCTTGGTACCACTGAGAAGCTAGGGTCCACTGAGCTGATCTCATGTGAAGGCGGGCCATGGGAGTCACATGCACTGTGGAGGCCATGTGGCCGAGCAATCTCAACATCTGCCGAGCTGTGATCTGCTGAGACGTTTGCACCCAGAAAATGAGGGACAGAAGATTGTCGGCCCTCGCTCCCGGAAGGTAGGCACGAGCTGTCTGAAAATCCAGCTCCTATGAATTCGAGTTTTTGAACTGGAAGAAGGTGGGACTTTGGATAATTTATCACAAACCCTAGTAGCTCCAGGAGTCGAATAGTCATCTGCATGGACTGTAGAGCTCCTGCCTCGGAGGTGTTCTTCACCAGCCAATCGTCGAGGTAAGTGAACACGTGCACGCCCAGTCTGCGTAGAGACGCTGCTACGACAGCCAGGCATTTTGTCAACACCCTGGGCGCGGAGGTGAGACCAAAGGGTAGCACACAGTACTGAAAGTGCCGTGTTCCCAGACAGAATCGAAGATACTGTCTGTGAGCTGGCAGTATCGGGATATGAGTGTAAGCATCCTTTAAGTCCAGAGAGCATAGCCAATCGTTTTCCTGAATCATGGGGAGAAGGGTGCCCAGGGAAAGCATCCTGAACTTTTCTCGGCCAGATATTTATTCAGGGCCCTTAGGTCTAGAATGGGACGCATCTCCCCTGTTTTCTTTTCCACAAGGAAGTACCTGGAATAGAATCCCAGCCCTTCTTGCCCCGGTGGCACGGGCTCGACCGCATTGGCGCTGAGAAGGGCGGAGAGTTCCTCTGCAAGTACCTGCTTGTGCTGGAAGCTGAAGGACTGAGCTCCCAGTGGGCAATTTGGAGGCATTGTGACCAAATTGAGGGAGTATCCTAGCCGGACTATTTGAAGAACCCACTGGTCGGAGGTTATGAGAGGCCACCTTTGGTGAAAAAATGTTAACCTTCCCCCAACCGGTAGATCATCCGGCACGGACACGTTGATTGCGGCTATGCTCTGCTGGAGCCAGTCAAAAGCCCGTCCCTTGCTTTTGCTGGGAAGCTGCAGGGGCCTGTGGAGATGCACGCTGTTGACAAGAACGAGCGCGCTGGGGTTTGGCCTGGGCAACCGGCTGGCGAGAGGGAGGATTGTACCTACGCTTATTAGAAGAGTAGGTAACAGTCCGCCTTCCCCCATAAAAACGTCTACCAGTTGAGGTAGATGCTGAAGGCGTCCGGCGGGAGAATTTGTCGAAAGCGGTGTCCCGCTGGTGGAGCTGTTCTACCACCTGCTCGACCTTTTCTCCAAAAATATTATCCCCCTGGCAAGGAGAATCCGCTATCTGCTGCTGGAGCCTATTCTCCAGGTCTGAGGTGCGCAGCCATGAGAGTCTGCACATCACCACACCTTGAGCAGCGGCCCTGGTCGCGACATCAAAAGTATTGTAAACACCCCTGGCCAGGAATTTACGACACACTTTCAGCTGCCTGACCACCTGCTGAAAAGGCTTGGCTTGCTCAGAGGGGAGCTTGACCACCAAGTCCGCCAACTGCCGCACATTGTTCCGCATATGAATGCTCGTGTAGAGCTGGTAGGACTGAATTTTGGAAATGAGCATTGAAGAATGGTAGGCCTTCCTCCCAAAAGAATCCAAGGTTCTAGTCTTTGCCCGGGGGCGCCGAAGCATACTCTCTAGAACTCTTGACCTTCTTAAGGGCCAGATCCACCACACCAGAGTCATGAGGCAACTGAGTCCGCATCAACTCCGGGTCCCCATGGATCCAATACTGGGATTCGATCTTCTTGGGAATGTGGGGATTAGTTAGCGGCTTTGCCCAGTTCGCCAGCAACGTCTTCTTAAGGATATGATGCATGGGTACTGTGGACGATTCCTTAGGTGGCGAAGGATAGTCCAAAAGCTCAAACATTTCAGCCCTTGGCTCATCCTCTGTAACCACAGGGAAGGGAATGGCTGTAGACATTTCCCAGACAAAGGCTGTGAAAGATAGACTCTCGGGAGGAGAAAGCTGTCTTTCAGGGGAGGGAGTGGGATCAGACTCCTCATCTGAGAATATCTGATGTCTTCCTCTGCCTCCCACGACGGCCTCACCATCAGTGTCGGACACCAGTTCATGAACTTCTGTCCGAAGCTGTGCCCGCCTCGACTCCGTAGGAAGATGACCACGGTGGGAGCGTCGAGAGAAAGACTCCCGTACCGGCGGCGATGGAGCTCCCTCCATCGATGTCGTCAAGGAGTCCGCATGGGAGGCAGCTGATGCCGGTACCGCAGCAAGGTACCAGTACGGGAGACCTCACCACAGAAGAGGGCCCAGCCGTCGCCTCAGTCGTCGGTACTGGCGGCACAAGCACCCCCCCGGCACCAGAGAAGGGCACAACAGCTCTTCCAGGATCCCTGGAAGGATGGCCCTGAGGCTCTCGTTCAGAGCAGCTGTCGAGAGAGGCAAGGAGTCCGGTACCGGCGACGAGCTGCGAATCTGTCCAGGACGCAGAGGCGGTACCGGGCTGTCCACAGGGGAGCACATCGACACCTCCTGAATGGAGGGTGAGCGGTCCTCCCCGATGTCGACGCTTGGGTGCCGGTGCCACCGGCGACCCAGAGCTCTCGGTACCACGTCTGGAAGGCGACCGATGACGATGCTTCTTTGCCTTCGCACGAAGCACGTCACTGGTACCTCCCGGTACCAAAGAGGAGGACGTCGAATCCAAATGTCTCCTGTGGGCCGGGTCCGAAAGAGGTCGATCCCGGGGGGGGCTGTACTGCAGGAGCCCTCGAGGCAGGCGGAGACCTACTCAGGGCTCACCGCCACCAGCAGGGGAATGGATAGCCCTCACCTGCACTCCAGAAGACGAAGCACCCTCCGACGACATTGATACCACGATGGGGTTAAATGGGCAGTATTCACAATGGAGAAGGGTAGTTAGTTGGGGTTCCTCAGGGGTCTGTGCTAGGACCGCTGCTTTTTAATATATTTATAAATGATTTAGAGATGGGAGTAACTAGCGAGGTAATTAAATTTGCTGATGACACAAAGTTATTCAAAGTCGTTAACTCGCGACAGGATTGTGAAAAATTACAAGAGGACCTTACGAGACTGGGAGGCTAAATGGCAGATGACGTTTAATGTGAGCAAGTGCAGGGTGATGCATGTGGGAAAAAGAACCCGAATTATAGCTACGTCATGCAAGGTTCCACATTAGGAGTTACGGACCAAGAAAGGGATCTGGGTGTCATCGTTGATAACACACTGAAACCTTCTGCTCAGTGTGCTGCTGCGGCTAGGAAAGCGAATAGAATGTTGGGTATTATTAGGAAAGGTATGGAAAACAGGTGTGAGGATGTTATAATGCCGTTGTATCGCTCCATGGTGCGACCGCACCTTGAGTATTGTGTTCAATTCTGGTCGCCGCATCTCAAGAAAGATATAGTAGAATTGGAAAAGGTGCAGCGAAGGGCGACTAAAATGATAGCGGGGATGGGACGACTTCCCTATAAAGAAAGACTAAGGAGGCTAGGGTTATTCAGCTTAGAGAAGAGACGGCTGAGGGGAGACATGATAGAGGTATATAAAATAATGAGTGGAGTGGAACAGGTGGATGTGAAGTGTCTGTTCATGCTTTCCAAAAATACTAGGACTAGGGGGCATGCGATTAAACTACAGTGTAGTAAATTTAAAACAAATCTGAGAAAATTTTTCTTCACCCAACGTGTAATTAAACTCTGGAATTCATTGCCGGAAAATGTGGTGAAGGCGGTTAGCTTAGCAGAGTTTAAAAAGGGGTTGGATGGTTTTCCTAAAGGACAAGTCCATAAACCACTACTAAATGGACTTGGAAAAATCCAAAATCCCAGGAATAACATGTATAGAATGTTTGTACGTTTGGGAAGCTTGCCAGGTGCCCTTGGCCTGGATTGGCCGCTGTCGTGGACAAGATGCTGGACTCGATGGACCCTTGGTCTTTTCCCAGTATGGCATTACTTATGTACTTATGACCTTGGTATTGTAGACGCTGGATCACCGGCAGAAGAGCTGGGTACCGCAGACGTCGACACACCGGACGATGATCTCGGTACCGAAGACGTCGAAGCACCAGACGAGGCCCTGAACAAAAGGTTCCACTGACTGGGCCAATCTCGCCGCCTGAGTCCACTTCTTCAGAGAAGACAGAGAGTACAGGCCTGGGGACGATGCCCGGCCCCCCAGACACTGAAGGCACGAAACGTGCCTGTCAGTGAGGGAGATAGTCCGGCCTGCACTGGGTGCACTTTTTGAAGCCGCTGGCAGGCTTCGAGGGACATGGGCGGAAAACTCACGCCGGCGAAGTCAAAATTTGCGATGATGGCTAATGGCACCAAAAAAGTTAGAAAAAGGCCGCACCCGACAACGAAAGAAACTTACGGGAAAAAACTCGAAGTAAGGGAAGTTTTTTTTTTTTTTTAAACTAAGAGACACACGATGGAAAAGACAAAAACCGGACACTTCCGAATGGAAGAACGCGGCGAAAGACGCAAGGGCTCCGTCCTGAGCCGCGGAAAAAAGAGACTGATGAGCACGCTCGCGCTCGGGCGGGGAAGACGGCCGCGCATGCGCACTGTGCATGCGCACGTGAGGGCTAGCAAACGCTGTTGCTAGTGAAGATCTCCGATCGGAGGGGGCTGCCGTGGACGTCACCCATTCGTGAGAACAAGCAGCCTGCTTGTCCTCGGAGAATTGGTGATATATTAAGAACAGATAAATACATAAAATATACAAATTGATGATTTTGACTACACAGGTTTAGCTTTGGGGGTGAATTGTTCACTCAAAACACAAGAATTGCTTTCAGTAGTCTTAGCTTTGATATAGGATGCCAAAGAGCTGAAGGCAGCACCAGACCCCTATAAGAGGAGTGAAGTCAGCTCTGAGGCGTTTTTCGCTGGCTCAACTTGTTGGTAGGGGAACATAGCCCACTTGTCTGGACTGGTCTGGCATGGAAGATAAGGGGGAAAAAAAAGCATTTATAAATGCAAATGATCTTTCTTTAATCAGATTGTAATGCTAAAATTTTACTCAACTTTGACTGAGGATTTAAAAATTAAGTATTGCTCCAAGAGAGTCATATCAAACTGGTATTCACCACAAAACCGCTGCCCGTCCAGAATATGCCAAGTTCCTTGCGCCAGAGTGCCACAGCAAAACTGGTGATGAGGGTACAGGGAACCACGGTATAGCAGTGCAGGCTGGCCCTTCCGCATCAGTGCCAAGGCTACAAGGTCACCAATAGGCCAATCCCGTAAGCTGGTAACAGAAGAAAAGAAAGAAATAATTCTGTATAGATTCAATCACTGCTTACAAATTCTATAATATTCAACCTTCACCAGGAGACCAGAAAAAAAAAAAAACAGGTCAAGCTTAGTACGAGCCATGAGAAAAACCTGGGTTTATTTCCTGGCTCAAGTCTTCTGTTCCCGGACAGCCCAGGTATGCTGCACAAAAAACATTCACACTCCTAAAGGAAGTAGTCTCAGTCAACATACCTGGTGGCCACATTTAGGATCCTTAAGAGCAGTGTTGTTTTTCTAGCAAAAAAGGTCCCGGTACTCAAATGCTAGTCCACCCTTCAGGAATGGGGTATCACTGAGGGATCCTACCCATAATAGCCAGGCCACCTGCAACAGTCATAGAATCTATGACAAGACAGAATTGGGTGTAGAGCCTCAGCTCTTTCATTAAAACTTGGGTTCCATGGGTCAATTTTAGCAGACAATGGAAAAATGTGCCGGTACTCAGTACCCCTCAAAAAAGCCCTGCTTAAGAGCATTGGTCCAACTAAAATTGTCACTGCAATGATTGGACTAAACTGTAAGGGATATAAAAATATGTTGAAAAATTGCTGCTGGCTCTCACTGAGCTGGAAGCCCAAATGAGAACGAAGAAAATGTTGGATCAAAGGAAAAACTAAAAAAGAAAAACATACCATCATCTGAAACGATAATTTATTAAGCAACTGAAGAAACAGCTTGCTCCTGTGGTTAATAGCAATGTTCTTTATCATCAAAAAAGGGTAAATGAAGCATTTCCTGTACGGGGGGTGCATTCTTTAAGCAGGGCTCCTCAACCCAGTCCTCGGGACAAACCAAGTACCACTGGGTTTCAGAATATCCACAACAAATATGCATGAGATAGATTGCATTACCAAGAAGGAAGTGCACGCCAATCTATCTTATGCATATTCGTTGTGGATAATCCAAAAACCCGATGGGGACTTGGTATGCCCAGAAGACTGGGTGAGAAGGCCCGCTTTAAAGTACAGGGTGATAGGACTCTTAAGCAGGCAGAGAACAGACAAATATGCACACACCAACCCTAGAAGGAGAAGAAAGATAGATTAAAACTGAAATTATACATTCGTAGGTTCTGCTCTATGAATTTACACTGAACCATGCATGTATGATTGATGGAATAATAAATCCTGAATCACAAAAAATGAACAGAAATATTGTGGGGTCTGATAATCCTAAATGTCTTGAGGATACAGTCGTGAACAACTTTGCTTTCCCTGAGGACAAGCCAGACACACATAGTCCTCCATTCACAGAATCCCTAGCTAGTTCCCCTTTTTTTTAAATTAAGGCAAAGCAGCAAAGCAAAGTGCAACAGACATATACATGTGGTTTTGGTAACAGGCCTTTTTCTGCATTTGTGTTCTAAATAAAGGTAAACGTGAAATGATTTTAAAATATGGGCCCAAGAGGGACACAACTGTATTCTCAACCTCAAAAAGGTCAAATTGATCAAATCCACTGTCACACTCAGAAATCCCTCTGCAAACAGTAATGGAATGAGAATATGTAGACAGAAGTCCAATCACAGTCTTGCTGGTCTCCTCAATGGATGCTGTCGCTGACCTCATGTGGGCCATGAAATGCTACCATAAGTCTGCAATATGAGGGTAACGTTTTATGCTACTTACTTACATTTTTGCATGCCTGTTTTATAAAGTCAAGTATGCGCCTACTTGACTTTATAAAATACTAGCGTAGTTGCAAAAAAACACATGTTCATGTACAGTGGTGGAAATAAGTATTTGATCCCTTGCTGATTTTGTAAGTTTGCCCACTGGACAAAGACATGAGCAGCCCATAATTGAAGGGTAGGTTATTGGTAACAGTGAGAGATAGCACATCACAAATTAAATCCGGAAAATCACATGTGGAAAGTATATGAATTTATTTGCATTCTGCAGAGGGAAATAAGTATTTAATCCTCTGGCAAACAAGACCTAATACTTGGTGGCAAACCCTTGTTGGCAAGCACAGCGGTCAGACGTCTTCTGTAGTTGATGATGAGGTTTGCACACATGTCAGGAGGAATTTTGGTCCACTCCTCTTTGACAGATCATCTCTAAATCATTAAGAGTTTCTGGGCTGTCGCTTGGCAACTCGCAGCTTCAGCTCCCTCCATAAGTTTTCAATGGGATTAAGGTCTGGTGACTGGCTAGGCCACTCCATGACCCTAATGTGCTTCTTCCTGAGCCACTCCTTTGTTGCCTTGCTGTATGTTTTGGGTCATTGTCGTGCTGGAAGACCCAGCCACGACCCATTTTTAAGGCCCTGGCGGAGGGAAGGAGGTTGTCACTCAGAATTGTACGGTACATGGCCCCATCCATTCTCCCATTGATGCGGTGAAGTAGTCCTGTGCCCTTAGCAGAGAAACACCCCCAAAACATAACATTTCCACCTCCATGCTTGACAGTGGGGACGGTGTTCTTTGGGTCATAGGCAGCATTTCTCTTCCTCCAAACACGGCGAGTTGAGTTCATGCCAAAGAGCTCAATTTTTGTCTCATCTGACCACAGCACCCTTCTCCCAATCACTCTCGGCATCATCCAGGTGTTCACTGGCAAACTTCAGACGGGCCGTCACATGTGCCTTCCGGAGCAGGGGGACCTTGCGGGCACTGCAGGATTGCAATCCGTTATGTCGTATGTGTTACCAATGGTTTTCGTGGTGACAGTGGTCCCAGCTGCCTTGAGATCATTGACAAGTTCCCCCCTTGTAGTTGTAGGCTGATTTCTAACCTTCCTCATGATCAAGGATACCCCACAGGTGAGATTTTTGCGTGGAAGCCCCAGATCTTTGTCGATTGACAGTCATTTTGTACTTCTTCCATTTTCTTACTATGGCACCAACAGTTGTCTCCTTCTCGCCCAGCGTCTTACTGATGGTTTTGTAGCCCATTCCAGCCTTGTGCAGGTGTATGATCTTGTCCCTGACATCCTTAGACAGCTCCTTGCTCTTGGCCATTTGTAGAGGTAGAGTCTGACTGATTCACTGAGTCTGTGGACAGGTGTCTTTCATACAGGTGACCATTGCCGACAGCTGTCTGTCATGCAGGTAACGAGTTGATTTGGAGCATCTACCTGGTCTGTAGGGGCCAGAATCTCTTACTGGTTGGTGGGGGATCAAATACTTATTTCCCTCTGCAGAATGCAAATAAATTCATATACTTTCCACAATGTGATTTTCCGGATTTAATTTGTGATGTGCTATCTCTCACTGGTTACCAATAACCTACCCTTCAATTATGGGCTGCTCATGTCTTTGTCAGTGGGCAAACTTACAAAATCAGCAAGGGATCAAATACTTATTTCCACCACTGTAGATGCTAACACTTACAACAGCTCCAGGGCTGCTAATGTCAGCATGCATTTTCAATGTATGCACATAAATTAATAAACAATTATAATCTATTAGCATAAGTGTGGACTCCATCCTTTGCACACTCACAGTGAAGATATGCACATACTTTCACAACAGATGATATTTTAAGTGACCACATATGTGTGTAAATGACTAAAATACTATCATTTATGCACATACATTCTTAATGCCTAAAACTAGGTGGTTCCATGTAAAATGCTCCCCATGTACCTTGACACACCCTAAGGGGATCTCTAAGAGAAAGGAAAGTGAAACTGAGGCAACCTAGAAGTAAAGGGATGCTTTCTTGAAAACAAAACTTACACTGAGGGAAGCAACAGAGATGAAAATCACAGCCAGTGGACTGCACAGAGTCCTATAACGGATGCCCTCCATGGATCCAACAGCTACAAAGGTGGGTGACGTTACCACTTAACGGAGTTGAGCGATCTGTTGTCCCACAGCCCACAAACCTTTGGAAGAAGCTTCTAAGCAAATATACAGTTCCTTTCTTAAATGCTCTGTTCAGACTAGTGTCATTTATTTCCAAGCATGCTTCAACCCTGGAATGGGTTTGTGTCCACAGAGAAAGCGAAGTTGCTTACCTGTAACAGGATTTCTCCCTAGACAGCAGAGCAATATAGCTACCCTATAGGTGGTGGCATCTGATGAAGTCTGTGCGCCAGAGAATCTCCCATAGTTCAGAGAAGTCCTGATTAAAACTCTCTGAGCATGTCTTGGTCTCCCTCCTCCCCTCAGTCAGTATTAGAGCTAAGGTGTGACAAGTCCTTCTCCTTTTTCTTTTTGAGGGGATGGGGAGGGTGGCTGCATTGCCCTGTCGCCTATGGGGAGCTCTGTTACAGGGTAAGAAACTTTGCTTCTCTGTAGCAAAGCGGGGGAATGCAGACACATTCTAGGTGACTGCCAAGCTGAAGGCCACCAAATTATTACTGTCATAGTGGCCCAGAGATATGAAGATGGGTGGAGAATTAAATAAGTGGGTTGATCTGTCAGCAGGCAAACAGGTTAAGGAGAACTGCCTGTCCAAATGCAGCATCTTGAGTGAATGAAAGTATCCTACATTCTTACTGTCTAGAGTATAAGAATAGCTATACTGAGTCAGAACAATGGTCCAGTTAGCCCAATATCCTGCTTCCAACAGTAACCAATCCAGGTCACAAGTACCTGGCAGAAACCCAATTAGTATCAACATTCCATGCTACCAGTCCTGGAGCAAGCAGCTGCTTCCCCCATGTCCATCTCAATAACTTCCTCCAGGACCTTGTCCCAAACCTTTTTTAAACTATATAAACTAACCGCTGTTAAAACACCCTCTAACAGCGAATTCCAGAGCTTACTATTCTTTGCAGATGTCCATAATGGAGGCTGTTTAGGTTTGCTATGGAGGTAGCTCTTGCTTAGAGAACTGATACGAGTCTATGTGCTCAATGGGCGTCAATCTTGCAAATGTGTAACAAAAGGAAATGCAGTCACAGAAATCCAATTTGCTAAGGTTTATTTGGCCGCAGGTAAACGAGGATTATTCGTAAAGTGATGAACAGCTCCGTAAACTGTTTTGTGGAGGTAACAGAGCAGGGTTCGTCTATAGTCCAACATATGAAGAGCGGATTTAGCTGTGTTGAATGAAGCAGAGGGAAAATCATGGAAAGGCCTATGAACTGTTTGATATGAAATCCAAACTACACATGAGTAAGAATGTTGGCAGTACGAAGAAATAACTCTACTGGTGGAAGAACTGAGTGTAAAGAGAATAATGAACGAGAGCTTGTAATTCACTTACTCTTCTTGCTTTGGTGATAGACACAGGCTAAGTACTTCATAGCTGCTACTTTATAAGGGAAGCATGTATGACATTCAAGTCCCATGCTTAGAAGTGGCTCTCAAAAGTGGTTTTATATTTGTGAGGCTGCTCATGATACAAGACAATAGGAACATGTGGCAAGGGATCTTCCTTGAAAGAGGCAGTAGTAAGCCAATATGGCCACTAAATGGAGTCACACAGATGAGGTCTTAATCCTTACTCTAAAAAGGGTGACGCAAATAAAAGAGGCTTTTTGCCAGAGGGTGTGTGACAGAATACTGGTGCCAAGACTGAGCCCAGGCTAAAACCGATGCCACTTAGAGTGATATGATTTTCAAGTCAATGGCTTTCTAGTTGCCAAAAGTATTTGCTTTACTGGTTGTGAGATACACAGTGGATGTACTAGGTCCTGCTCAATCTCCAACTGTCAGTGAAACTCTTGAGAATGGAATGCAGGATTTCTCCATGCAACTGATCTAAGGACAGACTCAGGAGAAGGTAGAAAATGGAAGAAGGATCTGACTGAAAATAATAGGAAATAGAATAAGGAATGCAAGTCAAATTGCAAAGCGCTGATAAGGAATACAACACAAGACTTTGAAAAGAAGATTGCAGTGGAGGCAAAAACATATTGTAAAAACTTTTTCAGGTAAAATAATCAGATGGACCACTAGATGATCGCGGGGTAAAGCAGCACTCAAGGAAGACAAGCCACAGTGGAGAGATTAAATGAATTCTTTGCTTCGGTCTTCACCGAGGAAGATGTGGGAAAGATACCAGTAACCAAAGTGGATATTCTAACCGACCATAAAAAGAAGAAAAGGGAAAAGGCCTGAGAAGTCAGTGGTAATACAGCACTCTACTGACCGGTCCACAGACTGCTCTACTGATGATCGATTAGAGCTCAATTAAGCAGTATCCACTAGACCCCAATCTATCATTTGGCTATAAAAACCCCTTTTAAAAAAGCTTTTATTATTTTTAAATTTTACCAACAATTTCAGTAAACAATGTAAACTGTATATGAAGCAAGCAGCGCACTTATCTTTCCCATGGACCCATTTCACCAACTGGCTTCATCAGGGATGCAGTGCTACAAATCAAACCAACTCATAAACTTCCAAAAGTTAAACTTAATCACAGTTTAGTATCGGAATACAGCACTCTCCTCACCGACCTTTAACGACTTCTGCCATCTTGGTTCTCTGCTGACATCAGCACGTTATCCGCAGCGCTATATATCTACCAACCAATCAACAACGGCATGACATGCTGTTTCACACCAATGTTCTTACATTAAAATGTCAAAACACCAGGCTTGAAAGGCAAGCGGGAAGAGAAGAAAATAAAATAAAATAAATCAAAGAAAAATAGCCCATTCAATTGCAGAATTTAAACCAGCTGGCTCTAGTGATCCAAGCTCTATGGATCCAGAGTTGTTCACTCCACATCAGAGATTTCCCCCTGTCACCACCTCGTATTGGCAGTGGCGTTTGCTCAATCACCCAACACTGAAATTCATCAAACGTATACGTAAAATGCACACAATGCACTACCATCGGAATTGTCATCCGCTGGTTCAAAATACAGAAGCGATGCTCACTCAAACGTACACTCAATCTTCTAATGATTTTTCCTATGTATAATTTCCTACAAGGGCATTGAAAAGCGTAAACAATAAAATCCGATTGACAATCAGTTTTTTGTCTGAGTTGAAAATATTCCCCATTAAGAGGATTTTCAAACTCTCAACATTCTGTCATAACATTGCAAGCCTTACATGAACCACATTTATAACGCCCTAATTCAGACAATGATATTGATGTCTTCTTAAAAAATGGATATACTGGGCTCAAAATTTTTGGAAGCTTTAGACACTTTGGTATTAAAAGAAAATGATTTCTTGTTCAATGATGATCTGTATTTACAGGTCTCTGGGGTGGCAACGGATACAACATGTGGTAAAATTTAAAATAATAAAACTTTTTTGAAAGGGTTTTTATGGCCAATGATACATTGGGATTTAGTGGATACTGCTTTAATTGAGCTCTAATTGAGCGTCAGTAGAGCACTCTGCGGACTGGTCCGTAGGGTGCTGTATTACCAAGGACCTCTGAGGCCTTTCCCTTTCTTCTTTTTTATGGTCGATTTGGTATCAGAATATCCACTTGGGCTTTAAGGTATTGTTTGTTTCATATGTGGATTGAGAGTCAATTTTGTTAAAAGGACAGATACCAGTGCCAGAAATGGTATTCAATGATGAGTCGGAGACACTGAAACAAAGCTCTGTAAACCTGGAAGATGTAACTGGGCAATCTGACAAGCTAAAGAATGGCAAATCACCAGGACTGGATGGTATACATCCCATAGTACTAATAGAATTGAAAAATGAACTTGAAGAGCTATTGTTAGCAATATGTAATTTATCTTAAAAATCAAGCATGGAAATGGACAGAGATGCAGTATTGAGACTTTCCTTGAGACATCTGGATTCAATTTTTTTGGGCTCTAAAATTCGTGTCTATCCTGATTTATCACGAGAAACACAGAATAGGCGCAGAGCATTTTTGGCTTTGCGTCCAAGAACTGTGGCAATAGGTGCAACTTTTTTATTGAAATTTCTTTGTATATGTTGGATCTTGTTAGCCCAAACAATTGGAGCAATTTCTATTAAGGAAGAAAGAGGGTAGTCTAGTCTCAAAATGTAACACTGTAAGACAGATTAGAGTGAAGTACCTAGGAAAGGCGTTTCTAAATAGTCTGGTGATTTCTTTTTTAGTTTAATTTCGATTTTCCATCTTGGATCATTTACTAAAATAGTGGTCGATAGTTAAGTAACTTATGTAAAGATTATGCATTTTTCCCATTATTTAGTTTTTCAAATTGTGTATTATCATTCATAAATTTATGTTATGATTGTTAAAAGATTAATAAAGAATATACGGGAAAAAAAAGATTAGAGAGTGGCCAATGTAACACCGATTTTTAAAAGGGTTCTAGAAGTGATCCAGGAAATTACAGACCGGTGAGCCTGACATAAGTGCTGGGCAAATGGTAGAAACTATTATAAGAACAAAATTACAGAGCATATACATAAGCATGGATTAATGAACAAAGTCAACATGGATTTAGTCAAGGGAAATCTTGCCTCACCAATCTACTACAGTTTCTTGAAGAAGTGCATAAACATGTGGCTAAACTGCAACAAAAGCCTGTTTGGCGATTTCTGAGGTCTTTTCCTCCTGTCTGAAAATCTATAAAAATGTAAAAATTGAAAATTTGTTGGGGATTTTTTAAAAAAGTATTGAAGGGTGTATTTTTCTCCAGACTTTTGGTTGTTAAATAAGAGGGTCTTGTCACGATTGTGACTATTTTCCATGTCTGTGCTCACTTTGCCCCCTGGTGGCCGGACCCTGTGGTTACTATGGACTGTCTTGTTCCTGTTTCTCAAGCATGTTCCAGAAGTCATTCTAGTCCGGTCTGGATCTTCCAACCTTCCAGATTTGCTTGGGATTTTGGTACTATGCCTCACCCTTACTGGTGATCTCAGCTATGAGACTGCCTTTATTAACCAGCTGGGAACTTCCTAGTTTGCCTTTGCAACGCCAAGGTCTCTAGGTTAGTTTGGTGTGCTGTGTAGCACTTCTGCCTTGCTTTGTTTGTTGCCTGTATGCCTTGCCTTGTTCTTGTTTAGTCTGTGTGCAGTTAAGCTCTTAAGCACTACTGTTTTTATCCTTCTTTGTGACTGCTTGTCAGCCTTCAGCCATTGCTCTTTTGCCTGTCTGTGTATCCTTCTCTGTGGCTGCCTGTCAGCCTTCAGCCATTGCTCTTTTGCCTGTCTGTGTATCCTTCTCTGTGGATGCCTGTCAGCTTTCAGCCATTGCTCTTTTGCTTGTCTGTGTATCCTTCTCTGTGGCTGCCTGACAGCCTTCAGCCATTGCTCTTTTGCTTGTCTGTGTATCCTTCTCTGTGGCTGCCTAGCAGCCTTCAGCCATTGCTCTTTTGCTTGTCTGTGTATCCTTTTCTGTGGCTGCCTGGCAGCATTGCTTTATTGTTTGTCTGTGTGGCCTAGCTTTGTATCCTGCCTAGCCTGCCTTGTTTGTTCTTTTCCCCGCTGACCTTCAGTCCCTGTTCAGTCAAGCTTGTTTCAGTATCCTACCCTGTGTGAGAATCCTGAGTCCTGAATCCCGTTTTAGTCAAGCTTGTTTAGTTTCCAGTGTCCGGTGTGAGAATCCTGTTGTTCCAGTCAGTCTTGTCCAGTATTTCTTGTCTACCAGCTCCGTCCTGTAAGTCCTGCAGGCTACCCGCACCTAGGGGCTCACCTCTGGGGAACGTTGGTCAGCGCAGGTGAAGTCCGGTTTCTCCAGTCCTGTTATTCCAGTCTAGTCCGTTCCAGTATTTGGGTCCAGCCAAGTGCGTTCCAGATTCCAGCTCCATCCTTGCTCGTTTGTCCAGTCCTGGTTGGGGGATTTTGTCTGCTACTGCCTCGACAGTAGCCCAAGGGCTCACGTTGTTCCAGTGTCCGAGAGCCTGAGACCGTGACAGGTCTCCAGCAATAAATTGTAAATTCTAGAGATCAGTTTCTTTTGAATCTCCTCGAAAGACACAAGTTTATGATGTAACCACTATCAAACCGGTAGAGAGTGCACTTAGGGCCCCTTTTACCAAGCTGCGGCAAAAGGGAGTCTGTGCTGGCATCGGCACGTGTTTTTGACGCGCCGATGCCCCTTTTTACCGCAGCTGGTAAAAGGGTAGTCTTTCTTTTCTGCAGGAAATGGCCGTGCAGCAAGTAAAGGATTTGCCATGTGGCCATTTCAGGGGGGAGCCCTTACCACCACCCACTGAAGTAACAGTAAGGGCTCCCGTGCTAACCTGGCAGTAACCAGGCAGTGCATTGCACTGCCCGATTACTGCCAGGTACATCCGGCAATATATTTATGTAGCGCCGAATATGATGATGCCCTGGGAGTGGGAAGTACTGCCCGGCAGTACTTTCTCTTTAGCGAGCGGTAAACCCAAGTCCCGTGCCGTCTTCTTCACCTCTGCCAGAGCCACAGAGTCAGAACTGGCGAGCAGTATAGACAGGGTTTCTTTTAGCCCTGTTGAATGGATGGCCTCCCCCCCCCCCCCCAACAGCTGAGAAGTGAAGCAGCTTCAGGCAGTCCTTCACCCGACACCCAGCAGGGAGATGGAGTGGGATTGCAAAGAGGGACCCTGTCTGTTGCAGCCTTGACTTTGGACTAGGGACGGCAAGCAACTTATTTGCAGGTTAGAAGATTTTACCTTCAGCAATAGTGAGTACTCTCTCTGGAGTAGTAAGTCAGCCAACTCCTGTTTTGCCATCGTGGGTTGTTTCCAAATCAGCCATCATGACTTGGAGTTACTTTGGGATATTACACGATATGCACTCTTCACTGCGACCACTGATTATGGAAAACACTAAGAATATTAAAGTTATTCTGAAGCTGTCCTGCTTCAGGCTCAAGCAACTACCCAGCAGTCCTCTAAATTGTATATTCTAGAGAAAAAGTTCAGACTTGGAAAAATTGGGCTCTGTATCAGTAAAGGATAAAAATTCCTTACATCGGTGTTTGGAATACCTGGAGAACCAGGTCAGGAGGCATAATCTGATACTGCTAAGTTTCCCTGGTCACCACTGATTTCATCAATACTGTAGATATGGTTAAGAAGTATTTTATCTGTTGCATTTGTACCCCACATTTCCCACCTACTTGCAGTATCTGGTTGAGGTCCTGGGGATGGCTAGTGATTCACTGTCCCCTATTATGCAAGCTCAGTATATTCTGAACTCGGTTAGATCTACTGGTATGCTCGTTCAGGACTGAGTGGAGGACAATCTGAATCTCACATCTTTTTTTGGAATCTCATCCCATGGTTTTCAGTATCATCTTTACGCTGATGACTCCCAGATCTACCTCTCCACACCAGAAATCTCAGCCGAAATCCAGGCCAAAGTATCAGCCTGCCTGTCTGACTCTGCTGCTTGGATGTCTCAGCGCCATTTGAAACTAAACATGACCAAGACTGAGCTTATCATCTTTCCCCCTAACCAACCTCTCCTCCTCCCCCATTCTCTATTTCTGTGGATAACACTCTCATCCTTCCTGTCTCATCAGCTTGTAACCTTGGGGTCATCTTCGACTCCTCCCTCTCCTTCTCTGCACATATTCAGCATACTGCTAAAACCGTATCACCAAAATTCACCCTTTCCTTTCTGAGCACACTACCAGAACCCTCATCCACACTTTTATCACCTCTCACTTAGACTATTGCAACTTACTTTTCACAGGTCTCCCACTTAGCCATCCTCTCTCCTCTTCAATCTGTTCAAAATTCTGCTGCACGACTAATATTCCGCCAGTGTCGTTATGCTCATATTAGCCCTCTCCTCAAGTCACTTCACTGGCTTCCTATCCGTTTCCGCATGCGGTTCGGGCTCCTCTTGTGACTTATAGGTGCATTCGCTCTGCAGCTCCTCGGTGCCTCTCCACTCTCGTCTCTCCGTGCATTCCTCCCCAGAGCTCCATTCACTGGGTGGATCTCTCTTGTCTGCGCCCTTCTCCTCCGCTGCTGGCTCCAGACTCCGTTCCTTTTGTCTTGCTGCACCGTATGCCTGGAGTGGGACTTCCTGGGCCGGTGTGTCGGGCTCCATCTCTGGCCGTTATCAAATCTAGGCTAAAAGCCCACCTTTTTGATGCTGCTTTTAACTCCTAACCCTAATTCACTTGTTCAGAACCCTTATGTTATCGTCCTCACTTTAATATTCCCTTATCTCTTGCTTGTCCTGTTTGTCCTAATTAGATTGTAAGCTCTGTCGAGCAGCGACTGTCTCTTCATGTTCAAGTGTACAGCGCTGCGTATGTCTAGTAGCGCTATAGAAATGATGAGTAGTATAGTAGTAGTTGAAAGTAATTATCCAGAGAACTACTATGGTGGTCACGTTTGCTTTGGAGCTGGATCGCAATACTATTTTAAAACTTTCCTTTAGACACTTGGAGAAGTAGTTTATGGGTTCAAAATTAAGAATCTTTCCAGACTTGTCAAGAGAGACACAGATGAAGCGCAAGGCTTTCCTGGCTTTTCGGGCCAGGATACAAGCCTTGGGGGCCAATTTTGTGATTAAGTTTCCTGTTTGTGTTTTGTTATTTATGAGGGTAAACAATTTCAATGTTTTTGACCCAAAACAGCTAGAGGAATTTCTTCTAGCTAGGGAAGGACTTGAATGTTACTATGTAACCCTTATGTTTACTGCTCAGGGGCAGGCTGGGTCAGCTGGGTTTGCATCAGACTGGGGACTAGTTATGTTTCTTTTTGTATATGTTTCTAAATATTGGATCTTACTTTTTTCCTTATTGGTGGACAAAATGTAAACTTGTCAAAATGTAAATTGATTGGTATTGCTTTTATTATTTTATGTTTTAATTATTTCTAAATATATCATGGATTTGTTGGTGATAAGTAATTTTGAAATGTAATAACAAAAAACAAAGAAAAAAGAAATCTGAGATGTCTCAGTATGTGAAACTCCCTGTAATTGCAGCTGTTGTAGTTTAAGTTCCCATATTAAATTAGTCCACTGATTACGTGGTGGCATACTTCTCTGTTATTATGTACAATATTTGGTGCAGTCATTAAGTCACAGATCATGAGCGACATGGATTCCGCAGGAGTTTACATCTTCTCCAAAACAGAATAGAATTATGTACGACTTGAAATTGGTGTGCTGTGATTCCTCGCTGTAAGCACTGTATTCATGAACATCTTGTGTCCCACTAACTTGGATCCGGGTGAAGTACTGGAGTGGACTCTAGTACTTTTACGTTTTTAAGAGCAGACCTAACTACCATAGACTGATATGGAAGCTCTACCAAATGCTATTTGCACTTTAAGCCCCTTTGATCTAGAGGAAGTAGAGGCGGGTGTTTGTCAAAGTTTATCCTATTGTTCTAAAAGTATTTGATGGACTGAAAAAAACACTAGATCTTTCAGGACGTCCAAATATTTTAAAGCCCGAGGAACTTTATTCTTGGGGATAGGTTTCTTTTGAGAGAGAGGGCCCCTTTGCCAGTTTTGGAGAAACTTGGGGGTAGGGTACAACATGTATTCTGGCTGCAACGGTGATGGCAGTGATGGATCTGATGGCAAACCAGGAGAGGCAGCCACAGTGCCTTGGATATGGTATATGAAGTCCAACCATTAAGTCCTGCACATGTGCAATATATAATAGTTAAACTGATGGAAAACAAGGTGACCTCTCAACTCAACGATTTTATACAAAAATTCTCCATTCTACATGAATCACAATCGGGTTTCTGTCCGGCCCACAGTACAGAAACCGTATTACTCACTCTAATATCCAAATTCAACAGGAAATCTCATTTGGAAACAACATCCTCTCCTACAATTCGATTTATCCAGTGCATTTGATATGGTAAATCACAATATCCTAACCCAAACTACTGGATAAACTTGGAATTGGCGGAAACGTCATTAATTGGATAAAAGGCTTCATCACCTCAAGATCTTATCAAGTTAAATCAACCTCAACTATCTCATCTCCATGGTCACTAACTGCGGTGTACCCCAAGGATCCTCTCTATCCCCGATCCTATTCAATCTTAAGATGATCCCCCTAGCCAAAGCGCTATTCAGGCATGGTCTCAACCCTTTCATATACGCGGATGATGTAACCATATTCATTCCCTTCAAATCTAATCTAACTGAAATTTCCGACAAAATATCCCTGGGCATGAACATCTTAACCTCTTGGGCCAACGCCTTTATGATGAAAATGAACAAAGAAAAAACGCAATGCCTAATCCTTTCATCCCAGTACTCCGCGCTCCTCCCTACTAATTTTAACATGTCAGGCACCACAATCCCCATATCTGACAACTTAAAAATCCTTGGAGTGACTTTAGATAACCATCTCTCACTCGAAACTCACGCAATGTCACGTTCGTGACTTTTTTTTTCCCTTGGGTTGTGCTCCTCTCGCCCTCTGGTGGCCAGAACCGGTGGCTGCCATAGACTTTCCAGACTCTTTCATTCCCGTCCACATATTTTAGCCTTCCAGTCTTGTGTGGAAGTTTGGCAGCTAGCCTCACCCATAGCTGCCTTGTGATTGCTGCAGCTGAGCTCAGCTGTGATGAGCTTATTAGCCACCTGGGAACTGGCTGCCTTTGCCTTTGCAACGTTTTGCTTTAGGTCCAGGTTAGTGTTGGTGCAGTGTGCACTTTTGACTTATGTGTTTAGCCTCCCTGCTTTTTCCTTGTGGCTCTCCTGCTTCCCCTTGGTTAGTTTAGTGCTGTGGAGCACTGCTGTAGCTTGGTGCTTAGGAGCACCTTTGTTAGTTTATGTGCTGTGGAGCACTGCTGTAGCTTGGTGCTTAGGAGCACCTTGTTAGTTTATGTGTTTAGCTTTCCTACTTTCTCCTTGTGGCGCCCCTGCTTTCCCCTTGGTTAGTTTAGTGCTGTGGAACACTGCTGTAGCTTGGTGCTTAGGAGCACCCCTGGTAGTTTAGTAACGTAGGCAGTCTTCTGTTAGTATAGTGCTTAGAAGCACTTCTGTTAGTGTAGTGCTTAGGAACACTTCTGTTAGGGTAGTGCTTAGGAGCAATCCCGTTGATTTAGTGCTTAGGAATTCTTTTGTTAGTTTGGTGCTTAGGAGCACCTCTGCTAGTTTAGTGCTGTGGCGCATTTCTGTGGTGAGGTGCTTAGGAGCACTTCAGTCTGGTTACGCTAGAGGAACTCTTCTGAGTCGCTGGGTTTCCCTGCTTTCCCCTGTGGGCTTCTCTGCCTTTCCCTTTGGTGCTTGGGAGCACTTCTGTCTTGTCTTGGCCCTGTGTTCCTGGTTTGTGCAAGCTTGCATGGTATTCCAGGGTCTGAGGTGGTCCCTCAGCCCTAGTCCCATTCCTGGTACTGTCAAGCTTGTTCTAGTATCCCAGCCCCTGTGTTATCCTGCATCCAGCAAGTCCTGCCGGCCGCTTGAACCCAGGGGCTCAACTCCTGGGGGACAGTGGCTAAGTGCAGGTGAAGCAGTGCGGACCAGTTCGGTGTAATCCAGTCCAGTGTGTTCCAGTCCAGTGTGTTCCAGCCCGGTGTGTTCCAGTCCAGTGCGAACCAGTCCGGTGTACTCCAGTCCAGTGTGTGTTCCAGTCCGGTATGTTGCAGTCCAGTGTACTTCAGTCCAGTGTGGACCAGTCCGGTGTCCTCCAGTCCAGGGGGTTCCAGTCCGGGTGTTCCGGCCCGCTGGGCAGCACCTGCAGTCCTTGCCTGTGCCGGTGTGCTAGCCCAGTGTTGGTTGGTAGGTTTTGCCTGCTGCTGTCGCTCCTCGTCAGCAGCCCAAGGGCTTACGTTTGCTCCAGAGCCCGTCCCCGCGGGCTCTGAACCTGAGAGAACCTGACATGCAAAAGCCACTACAAAGAAAATGTTCAACATGATGTGGCTACTGAAACGCGTAAAACCATATCTCCCCCTGAAAACATTCCAGAACTTGATGCAATCCACAGTACTTAACCACGCCAACTATTGTAACAGCATTTTCTTAGGCTGCAAGACCCATATCCTGAAAAAACTTCAGACTGCTCAAAACACAGCAGCAAGACTCATTCTTGGCAAATCACGATTCGAAAGTGCAACACCTCTTCGTAAAAAACTTCACTGGCTCCCTATCAAAAAACGAATCAACTTCAAGATCCACACATTAATCCACAAGATCATTCACGGTGAATCTCCAGACTACATGCTCAACCTGATTGACCTGCCCACCAGAAACATGTCTGTAACTTCACGCACTTACCTCAACCTACATTACCCCAATTGCAAAGGACTCAAGTACCAGACCTATTATGGATCCAACTTCTCAGGCAGCCAACTCTGGAATGCCCTCCCTAGACCTATTCGACCAATCAGTGACTATCTACCCTTCCAGAAATCACTAAAAACCCATCTGTTCAAGCAGGCCTACCCAGATGACCCAAACTAATCCATCTACGCATCACATATCCAGGAGACGATGACAATGACCTAGACCCAATGCTCACCTACCCTTGCTCATACCTCTCCTACTCCCTTCACCCTTGCCCATCTCTACCTACCTATTTCTTTTTATCATCCTGATAATACTCAACTTATTTTCCTCTTCAATACTCTGTAATCCTTGTTATTATGTAAGCCGCATTGAACCTGTTTTGAGTGGGAAAGTGCGGGGTACAAATGTAATAATAAATAAATAAATAAAATATTGATCTAGGAAGCTTTTAGACCTTTATTTACAGTTAAACTGGATGAGCTTCAAATGATGGCATCATCCACTTGTGAGGACCAATATCTGGCTTGCACTCAGAACATCAATGAAAACAGTTACAGAAATGGTCACATGAGACACCTGTGGTGCCTGTGAAGCTGCTCATATTCTGACAGAAAGCTATTGCAGGTGTTCAAGACCCTCTCAGTACTTCCATTCATCAAATGGGGTGGTAGGTGCTCTGCTTCCTGAATTGCTTTTGAAGATCAAATATTTTTATCACTACCTTGTGCTGAGATTGTGGTCTAGTTTGAGAAGTAACATGGGAACAGCATCCAGAAGAAATCCCTGGGATAAATACTGGCTTGGGGATGGTTGTTTTGATCATGACTTCCTTTGATAGAGAAAGCATTTTTTTTCTGCAGTATCGTCACCGATATTTTCTAGTGGAAAATATGCTTTTCCCTTTGAAAGGTGGGCTAATCACTAGAACAGAGATCATTTGATCATTCTTCAAGCTGCACAGCTCTGTGTACTAATAGTCCTAAAGGGAAGATATCTTTACTGCAGAGAAGATTACTGGTCTTTGAAGAGTTCTTTGAACCCACATTAGGCCAGTTCCAAGTCTGACAACCACCTTTTAATCCAGAGGGCAGTAACACACACTGAATATTGCACTAGAAACAGCTATTTTTTACGGCACAGAGAGCAGCAGTAAAATGGCTATTCCTAACCTATTAGCTCATAGTACATCACTAGAGACAATTACACGAAAACACTAGAGGCCATTTCTTACATACCTATAGTGCAGGCTACAAAGTAGATCCTGGATGACTGCATCTGAATATCAAACCTGTGACAGTATGCAACCAGCAGGCCTGTCAAAGAGAGAAAACATGAGTAAAAGGGGTTCATAGTATAGGAATGGTTCAGGTATCTCGAAGTACCAAGTTCTTGCCTTGAACATGTTAAAGCTGAGAATTTACAGTTACCGATGGACACAGGGCACAACAATTAATTTGCAAGCACATGCTGTGTAAGGGCTCTAGATCTGGGACATACTCACATTTCAACCTCTGCTACCTGTATTTCTTTTCCATCTACATTGAAGATTGACAAGGAAACAACTGGTACTGTCCATGACATTTCCAAACAGATGGGCAAAACATTAGAGAACTACAATACAAAACTTCAAACACAGGGTGAAATCACAACTTTCCAGCAAACAGGAAACGTCCTATACAACATCTCTCCACTAGAATGAGAAGTCATCAAAAGCCTACAAAACAACCAAAACATTATCATCAAACCTGCAGATAAAGGAGGCACTGTAGTGACATAGACACACACACAAAAATACACAGAAGGGCACAAACAGCACATGCTATAAAAAATGACTGAGGAAACCAACCAGGATTATACAAAACCATTAAAAAAATCTTATCAAGACATTTCCAATGCAAGTACAGCTATATCTAAAAAGACTCATTCCAAACTATCCTTTTGTGGGCACATTCTACAAAAGATCCATAAACCTGAAAACATGGCAGTACAATCATATATAGTACTGACACACTTACCAAGGGAATACCTGAACTTACAAGAAGAAATTCTTAAACCTCTAGTGCACAAGACAAACACTTTATACAAGACACCACCGACTTCAAGAACAAATTAAAAAAAAAATCAATCAAGCAGCAACTACTCAGCACTGTCCTGATCATAATGGATGCCAAATCACCATATGGCAACATTCCCCAAATAAACGGCATTGCTGCATGTGATAAATTCCTAAAAGCATCTTACCCTGCATCACAAATGCACACCAAAACTATCAAAAAAATAATCAAATTCATCCTAACCTACAACTACTTCAACAATAACAAACTGCCAATGGGCACCAGGATGGTACCCCAACATGTAAGCCTGATCATGGCAAAGCTGGAAGAGATATTTTTGAATATCTATCAGACTAAACCCTTTAAATATTGCCAGTATATTGATGACATTTTAATGATCTGGACTGAAGGAGAAGAGAATCAAACAAGTTTACAATTCTTATAATGCATCCCATTATAAGAGTCCATTATACACAGCCAAGTCACACGATACCATCACATACGCTCTGATCCAGGAAACAGCGACAAACACCTCCAGATCCTGACTGAATCCTACAACTCCAAAATGATCTCCAGAAAAACTGCCTCTTCACTTAACACATACAGAGAAAACCTACTGCAGTAAAAAGAATTCCCCTTGTAGTGACATATAATCCACAGTTAGACAAACAGAAAAATCATAAAAGATCTATAGCCAACACTCCAGAAGGATGAGTTACCAAGAGATATTTCGAGCTTCACCAATGCTGGCCTTCCAACAACCACCAAATCAGAAGCAAAAATTTGTGAAAAGCAAACTCCCAACAGAAGCTCAAAAGGAGAATGGCACTAATCCTTGGCTATATGGCAAACTGCAAATTGTGCCAGCAAATATCACAGGACTCCACAATTACTCACAAGGGAAACACATTCTGGAGTGGCCTAGTGGTTAGAGCAGCAGTCTTGACATCCAGAGGTGGCTGGTTCAAATGCCGCTGCTGCTCCTTGTGATCATGGGCAAGTCACTTAACCCTCCATTGTCTCAGGTATGAACTTAGATTGTTGGCCCTCCAGGGACAGAAAAACTCAGTGTACCTAAATGTAACTCACTTTGAGCTACTACTGAAAAAGGTGTGAGCTAAAAATAAATAAAGGGCTCTTATTCATGCTCTTCCTCAAATGTTGTATATTTTGTTCAATGCAGAAAATGTGAGGAAGAGTGCTAATGCTGGGGAGACAGGAGGTAGCGTAGCCAGAAACATTTTACAGGAGGTGCTTCTCGGCTTTAGCCTTCACCTAGGCAGCAGCACTCATAAGAATGCCTGCGGCCTGCTCTGGGACTTCCTCCCTGAACCATCCCGCCCCTTCTGATGCAACTTACTGTTTTGTGAAAGGTGGGGCGGTTCAAGGAGGAAGTCCCAGAGCAGGCCGCAGGCAGCCTACGAGTGTCACCATAGCTACCCAGGTGAAGACTAAAGCTTTTAAGGTGTGTGGGGGGGGGGGGGGGTCTGATGGGGGTGCGTACGCCACTAACTCACCTAGTTTAAATATGCCATTGGAGACAAGACAAATGCTAAAGACAAGAAATCAACTCATATAGGCACTACATCACAAAAGCAAATAAAAGTGACATACCTATGAATGAGCATTTTTCAAAACCTAGACACTGTATCAATGACCTTATGATTAGAATACTAAAAGATAACTTTAAAACTATTCAGGAATGCAAGACCTTCAAAATTAAGGGGTAAAGGGTAAGGTGAAATTATATTTATCTGCTAATTTTCTTTTGTTGAATATCTCCAGACCATTCTCAATGACCATTCTGAACCATGCCCATCTACCAGCAGATGGGAAGACTGAGAAACAACTAAGGCCTAGATGTTCAAAAGTAAACACAGGTTCTAGAGGCCATTAGTGCTGTACTAGCATCCGCATTTACCAGTGCAGAAAGTTCGGAGGGGTCTGACACAGCAAATGAGTGCACCAGGCCTTAGCACAGATAGCATGCAAATGAGGTTATTTTGTATTCCTCCCCAATGCTCAGAAAAGAGCGCCCGAAACAAAACTGTCTTACTGCTGTAAAAAATAACACCAGGTGCTGGAAGAGAGGATTTCCCATGATTCTCATGCTTTTCTGCAAAAAGGAGGAGGAGTGGCCTAGTGGGTGGAGGAGTGGCCTAGTGGTTAGGGTGGTGGACTCTGGTCCTGGGGAACTGAGGAACTGAGTTCGATTCCCACTTCAGGCACAGGCAGCTCCTTGTGACTCTGGGCAAGGCACTTAACCCTCCATTGCCCCATGTAAGCCGCATTGAGCCTGCCATGAGTGGGAAAGCGCGGGGTACAAATGTAACAAAACAAAACAAAAATCTGCCGATTTTGATTGCTTTTGGAAGCAGAAGAAAGCCCATGCAAACTCTTAAGTTAAGTGCTGGTTGTGAGAAAACACACATTGGAATCTCTTTCCTGTGTGTAAATTTAAAACAGCCATGCTATCAAAAATGCCCATAGAACACATTGGCGCTTGTTTCCTGCATCTAAATATAAGCGTCCAAGCTGAAAATTTTTTAAATGCTAATGTAGACTGCAAAAACAGACGCCAATGTGTGCTTTACGTTTGGTTTTTTACCAAGCGCATATGCACAGTTGCTGAGCTTATTGCGGAACTCTTCTGCACATGTGCCAAGCACAATCCTCCCACCGAGGTCTCTAATGCTCAATGCTATTGAACGTGCCTATATTTACATCTCATTAGTGTAGAGCATTAGGTCATTGTTTTTCTGTGATGTTACAGTGGTATTTTTATGGCACTATTCAGAACAGTTTTAGAATTTTGAGCATTGGGGCCTAAGTGACATCACCAATAAGGTGATGCTCAGCCATGAGCCAGCTAGTATTTCTGCTGACAGCTAGTAATGGTAAATAACAGACTCCCCCAACAACAACCTACAGGGGGATAAAAACAACCATAAGATTGTGCAAAGGCGCCTTTCTCACTATGTCATAACAAACTTTTTTATTGTTCCCGTACTCCTGGGGTCGATGCCAGAGTCGGCGCCGACTTTGTCGACATCGGTACCAGTACTGAAGACCCGGCCATTGACACCGATGCCGTAGACGTCGAAGGGCCAGTGCAAGATCCAAAAAGACGGTCCCGCAGAACTTGCCTCGCCACCTGTGTCCACTTTCTTAAGCCGAGACACAAGGTGCACGTCTTGGAATTATGCTCCGGGCCGAGGCACTGGAGACACCAAGCGTGAGTATCGGTTTGCGAGATCTGCCGGCCGCACCGACCACACTTTTTGAATCCGCTCGGGACCTTCGAGGACATCAACGGAAAAATTGCGTCGGCGAAATCAAAATCGTCGATGGTGGCGCTGAAAAGCACACCCAAAAAAGAAGAAACGACCGGCCGCGACGACGTGCCCTCGCGGCTAAAAACGAAGAGGAAAACTCTCTTTCACTGTTTTTTTTAAAAAAAAGAAAATAACACGCGAACGCGTACTCGAAAAGAGAAAAAACCACGGCTAGGCCGCAATCCATTTTCCAGGGCTGACTAAGAGAGAGACGGGAACAAGTCTCTCTCCAGCACGGAATGGAAAAAAACTCTGCTGCGTGTCTTATATTCCGCCAGAGTCGCTATACTCACGTTAGCCCTCTCCTCAAGTCGCTTCACTGGCTCCCTATCCGCTTCCGCATACGGTTCAAACTTCTCCTCTTGACCTACAAGTGCATCCACTCCGCAGCTCCTCAGTACCTTTCCGCTCTCATCTCTCCCTACACTCCTCCCCGTGAACTCCGTTCGCTGGGTAAATGTCTCCTGTCGTCCCCCTTCTCCCCCACTGCTAACTCCCAGCTCCGTTCCTTCTATCTCGCTGCTCCCTATGCCTGGAATAGACTCCCTGAGCCAGTACGTCAGGCTCAGTCTCTGGCTGTCTTCAAGTCTAGGCTTAAAGCCCACCTCTTTGCTACTGCTTTCAACTCCTAACCATGACTCTCGTACTCAACACCCTCACTTATCACCCCTACCACTGCAATTTCCCCACCCCTAGCTGTCTGTTCGTCTGTCCAATTTAGATTGTAAGCTCTGTTGAGCAGGGACTGTCTTTTCATGTTAATTTGTACAGCGCTGCGTAAGTCTAGTAGCGCTATAGAAATGTTTAATAGTAGTAGTAGTAAATTATGTTACTCAATTGAGAGCCACTGCAATCAACTCTTCTGTAGTCTTCACATCACCTATTTATTTGAAACATTTCTAAACCACACTATCCATTAGTCCTAGGCAGTGTACATCAGGAACATACACAATATAAGACACAAAAAGCACAGCAGAATACACAAAAACTACAATGAAGAATCACCAAATGAAGTCCCCTTAACATGACTAGAAACTTGTGGCTCCAAGTCTAATACTCAAGCTAAACTAAAAAGGCCTGAGCAAAATGAAATAATTTTAACTGCTTCCTAAACTGAAGGACTGAAATTATAATATGTATGTTCACAGGCAAAACATTCCAAAGACACACACCAGAAAGCTGAAGCACTGCTGAATGGTTAGCTTCCAGTCTAACCCACTTAATGGAAGGAATATCCAATAAAATTGTATCCACAGAACGTAAACTACGAGATGGCTGATAAAATATTAAAGATGAAGCTAATGCCAGGGGCGCATCATTGCTTAAGACCTTAAAAATGAAGGTCACCTACTGAGAGAAATCACAGGAAAATAATTCTGAACACCTGTCATTATAGGGTGGGTTTGGGAAGGTCTGGAGATATTCAAGGAAAGAAAATTAGCAGGTAAGTAATTTCACTTTCCTTATCTTTATTTCTAAACCATTCTTAACGAGTGTGAAGTACCAAAGCAGTACTTAACGAGGGTAGGAAGCAACTACCCCCTAGACAGAACAAAAGCCTTGAAGGCTGCCTCCTGGCAAGCATGAATAACAGGGTGATAATGCTTCACAAAGGAATGAAGGAACAACCAAGTTGCTGTCCTGCATAGGTCTTGCACCAGAATCGAAGAAAATTCTGCCCAGGAAGAAACTTGTGCTCAGGTAGAATGAGCCTTGAGTTTAGTAGGCAATTGCTTGCTTGCAAGCAACTCCTCAGTTCTCTTCAAATAACAGTGCAACATTCTCTGAACATCCAAGTGATACAAAGAATTCAGAACCTAGAAGGGAAATAACCTGATTGAGATAGAATGGAGATACAACCTTCGACAAAAAGGATTGGACTGGCCAAGACATTGGTGCTGGGCAAAATGGTAGAGTATTATAAAGAACAAAATTATAGAGCATATTCAAAAGCATGGATTAATGAGACAAAGTCAACATGGATTTAGTGAAGGGAAATCTTGCCTCACCAATCTATTACATTTCTTTGAAGGGGTGAACAAACATGTGCATAAAGGTGAGTCGGTCGATTTTGTGTATCTGGATTTTCAAAAGACATTTGACAAAGTACCTCATGAAAGTCTCCATAGGAAATTGGAAAGTCATGGGATAGGAGGTAGTGTTCTATTGTGGTTTAAAAGCTGGTTAAAGGATAGAAAACAGAGAATAGGGTTAAATGGTCAGTATTCTCAATGGAGATGGGTAGATAGTGGGGTTCTGCAGGGGTCTATGTTGGGACCGCTGCTTTTTAACATATTTATAAATGATCTAGATATGGGAATAACTAGTGAGGTAATTAAATTTGACGACGACACAAAGTTATTCGAAGTTGTTAAATCACAAGAGGATTGTACAAAATTGCAAGATGACCTTATGAGACTGGGAGACTGGGCATCCAAATGGCAGATGATGTTTAATGTTAGCAAGTGCAAAGTGATGCATGTGGGAAAGAGGAACCCGAACTATAGCTATGTGATGCAAGATTCCATGTTAGGAGTCACCAACCAGGAAAAGGATCTAGGAGTCATCGTTGACGATACTTTGAAAACCTTTGCTCAGTGTGCTGCGGCAGCAAAGAAAGCAAATAGAATGTTAGGTATTATTAGGAAAGGAATGAAAATAAAATGAGGATATTATAAAGCCTTTGCATCGCTCCATGGCACCTTGAACACTGTGTGCAATTCTGGTCATCGCATCTCAAAAAAGATATAGTGGAATTAGAAAAAGTACAGAGAAGGGTGATGAAAATGATAAAGGGGATGGGACGACTTCCCTATGAGGAAAGGCTGAAATGGCTTGGGCTCTTCAGCTTGGAGAAAAGACGGCTGAGGGGGATAGAGGTATATAGAATACTGAGTGGAGTGGAATGGGTAGATGTGAATCGCTTGTTTACTCTTTCCAAAAATATTAGTACTACGGGGCACGCAATGAAGCTACAAAGTAGTAAATTTAAAGAAAATTGAAGAAAATATTTCTTCTCTCAACGTGTAATTAAACTCTGGAATTCATTGCCAGAGAATGTGGTAAAAGCAGTTAGCTTAGCGAGGTTTAAAAAAGTTTGGATAGCTTCCTAAAAGAAAAGTCCATACGCCTAATGAGGAGAGCAGCATCAGATTTACTTTCAATGAGGACCTGAAGAAAATGGTAGAGATGGAGTGGCAAAGTCTTGGGGGTTGCTGTATATCTTTCAAAAGGGAACCACTTTCCTAGGCATCTGAGGCAGATCATCTCATAAAATCAAGGTTTGAAGAATCTGAGTAATTAAACAGGGCAACTCTGGCTGCCTGAAAACACAGTGTACTCATCCAAAGGAGGAAAGGTGTCCAGGGATTCTAAGTCACTTGTCTCCCATGACCCAGATAAACGTGGTTTCTTACAGACTGAGGGACCAGCACTTGCCTGTGTCCCCAAAGGCTCCAGGGAGAAAGACATGGAAAGACCCTGCCTCAGGAAAAAGGCCTGATGAAGCAGGAGAGCAAATTCCAGTGTGAAGGGGGTTGACCCCTCCGCATCGTACCTGGTCAGCATGGGAGGATCCAAAGAAGCAGTAAGAGCTGCGTTGGCCTGTCTCAAAATGGCGGTTTCCTATCAAATTCGGGGACCCAGAAGCAGTGTGACCAGACTCTCCAGTGTAAGACTGAATCTCCGACACATAGCTGCTCACACCCTGCACTGCCGCCTCTGCCACAGCCGCTTCTGAAAAGAAGCAACAGAGACCAGAAACCACTAAAATCTGGCTCCAAGCCGACTAAGAGCTGCCTCCTCTGCAGGAGCCACCATAACCAAATGACAAACACCCAAGGAGTCTAGCAGGTCTGACTGCAGTAGATATGCTGCAGAATTCGGAACCCCTCACTCCAGAGCTGCCAGAGGAACAAGACAACTCTAGCTGAGTCTTGCCTCATTTGTTTTCTCTTTATTCAAAATTATTTTTAATATATACATATCTCTGCAATAACAGACTGTTTCCATCACCCACGAGGTAAGCCTTAAGGAACGCTTCTTAGGAATGGGAGAGGTGGCTGACACACTGGCTCCAAACTGAGAAGAGGGGGAGACCAGTGTGTGCATCCCACGGTTAAGGCTCCAACAAGTGAAGCACCCTCAACAGTGGCAAGTAACCTCTCAAGGCTGCTGTGAGGAAGCTAGAAGTTAAAATTCACTGTGTTTTTTTTTTTCTTTTATGCCTCATGTATCCTGTAGCAAATGCTGACTAAAGATCAAGCCAAAGGCAGTGTACTCATGAAACATTTCCAACAAAAAAATGGAGCAGGGTTGCATTCACCCAGTGTTGTGCTAGAGCCGGTTAATACATTTTTTTTAGCTTTTTGCGAGCCAGTTGTTCTGGCAGGGCAAGCCAGCTCTCCTCCCTAGTGGCGTAGCTGGGGGGGAAGCGCAGGGGGAGCGGTCACTCCCCAAAACAGATCTTTAGAAAAAATGGCGCCTACGCACCAAAGGCGCCTGCCCTCATACTCCATTAACTTTTCCTCCTGGCCACTGCCTTTTGAGTCTGTGGCAGCCTGAAGGAACTGCGAGCTTCCCTTCCCCTCACTGATTGAGTCACTCAAGCCGCTGCCTCCCCGACTGACTTGGTTGCAACAAAACGAAGCTGTGCACTCACAGCCCTATGCATCCACTGCCGCCTTTGCCAATTTCCCTCCCCCCCCCCCGGATGTAACATCCCGTTTGGCAGGAGGGAGCGGAGGAAGGTAACCGGCAGAGGCGCCAGTGGTGCGCAAACAGCTATGGCCCCACACGTGCGGCTTCATTTTTGCTGCAGCTAAGTTGGGGAGGCAGTAGTGCAAATCGCGAACAAGGTTAAATTCAAAAGTGGGAGCGGGGCAAGGAGCAGAAAAAAAAAAAACATACAGCACCTGCTATTCCCAGGTAGTCTCCCATCCAAGTAGAAACCAGCCAGGCCCAACCCTGCTGAGCTTCCAAGATCAGAGATCAGGCACACTCAAGGTGGTGTGCTCATAGGCAATGACTATGCTGCCAGTATAAAAAGAGTTTCACAAAGGAAGGAGGGAAATTCCAAGCTGTTCAATCAACTGCCCTCAGAGAAAAACTGAGGGGACAGAGAACTCTGTAAATAAAAATACTAAATAGGTCCTTTCAGAGGCCCAACATACAAGGAGCCCTGCTCTGATGCTGTTCACTGTTTCCCACACCAGGAACTATAAGAAAATCTAAACTCACCACAGACAGTGAGGCCTATTGCTATCAATGTACCACTTAGGCAAACATGGCTTTCCAGCTCAGGTGATTCTTGCTGCCTTTGTGCAGAAAGGGACTGCCCTGAAAAGACTCCCTCCAAATAGAGGAAGGCAGGGGAGAAATGGACCCTACTACTGAGCTGGAGAGAAAACATCCCCTCTTCAGGGCAGGGTTCATCAGAGGAGACTGAGACAAGGAACAAGCCAGAAAATTCCAAAGGCTGAACTAAAAAGGAACTGTCAGTCCCCTACCAGAGACTTCTGCAACATATAGGCATACAGAGCAGCAGAATGAACTTGGGGGGGGGGGGGGGGGGGGGGGGAAATCCCCTGCCCCAGAGAAGCCCCCAGTGCCTGACGTGCATCCCCCAAAAAACAAGGGACATCGCAGGACCATCGGGGGGGGGGGGAGGGGGGATACCCTGCCCCAGAGAAGCCCCCAGTGCCTGACGTGCATCCCAAAAAAAACAAGGCACATTGCAGGACCATCACATTCCTTCTGGAAAACTTAGCCCTCTAGAACCCATCTGCCTAAGATAGGCATAAAAACTCCCCCAATCACGAAAAGGGCTACAGAGGCCAAGCTCTCTTTAAGAAGAAAGGTTCAAATTAAGGGTCCCCGAACAGAGGACATCCTGACAGAAGATATAGAAACAGCTTAAAATAGTTCTGTTCTTCCACTGCATACCCTTGCATAGTGGGGGCAGTTTGAGAAGAATTTGTGCCACTGCCCCAGCTACATCCAAACAGTTTCTGACTCAGTGATTTTGGTAAAGGAAACCAAAGGCTGGAGAAAATAAATGGGAATCCCCTGTACCAGCAGTCTCTAATGGAGCACAAGGTCCTTTAGGAGAAGCCGCCCCTCCCCCCTGCCATCAAGGCCGCAGGGCTGATATCAGGAGAAAAGAGAGGGCCGCGCCAGCAAAAAGGTGCACGTTCCCGCCATTTTAGCAAGGGAAAAGGCTGCTCGGGGAAGGGGAACTTCAGCACGTCCCTCCCCAGCATTCAAACACGCCACCACACAGAGTCCCACTGCGGAGCATCTGCTACTGCAGTGGGAACAGCTTTCAAATGCCAGCATTGCCCACATTAAAGCATAGTACCCCCACGCCGAAAAGAAAAAGGCAGGGACTCACTGAACACAGGTGTCTCCGGAGGAGAAGCAGAGTCCCACAGATGCAGCAGCTTGCTGCCTAACCGGCACATAGACAAAGCATAGCACTAAGACAGGGACACCCTGTACTGCCGGTCCTGTCAGAAATCTTGTTTCTTCTGGGGGTTTTTTTTGTTTGTTTGTTTTTTAACACCAAATGAAGGCAAAGGAGATCTCTTGTTTTTAACTGGTGAGGAAGGCTAAAGACCGGGAGGTAAGGGGGGAAAGGGTGAAGCAGGGACCCAGAAAACTGAGTATGCCCCCAAAGTCTGCACCACCAGCCAGACACCCCTAAATTCAACTGGCCCACAGGACGCAGGAGTATCCCCAACAGACAAATCCAGGAGCTGCTGAAGCGCCGTCCACCACCTGCTGGAGATAGAGATGTACTGAGGTGAAGGAGGAGCTGGCCATCTGGTATCACTGCCTTCAGCTTTGTAATCTCTTATCTCCACCTGCTGGTAGATGGACACAACCCACCAGTTCTTGGATTCATCTGCTGCATACGCTAAGGAACAGCACATACCCGCTCATTGGGAATGGTCTGGAGATAATGATATGGAATGGTATTTGATATACCACCTTTCAGTGGTACAATCAAAGCGGTTTATGTTTGTTATGTGCTAGTACTTTATCTGTCCCTAGTGGGCTCCAAGTTTTATCTGTCCCTAGTGGGCAATGGAGGGTTAAGTGACTTGCCCAGAGTCACAAGGAGCTGCAGTGGGAATCAAACCAGCTTCCAAAGCTCTCAACCTACTGTATTAATCATTAAGCTACTCCTCCAAATATATGGACACCCACCAGACAGGACTTAACAAGGATCATGGGTTTTCTGTCACATTACAAACCATAAAATTATACTGCCTTGACACCTTTTAGTTATTCATTCACCTCTCTGTTTCTGTCACACCTTTCTTCCCCTCCCCCCTTTTTCCCTTGAAACTGTCTATATAGCGAATGCTACATACCTGTAGAAGGTATTCTCCGAGGACAGCAGGCTGATTGTTCTCACTGATGGGGTGACGTCCACGGCAGCCCCTCCAATCGGAATCTTCACTAGCAAAGTCCTTTGCTAGCCCTCGCGCGCCCGCGCGCACCGCGCATGCGCGGCCGTCTTCCCGCCCGAAACCGGCTCGAGCCGGCCAGTCCAGTATGTAGCAAGACAATACTCTTAAGGGAAGACACAACTCCAAAGGGGAGGCGGGCGGGTTTGTGAGAACAATCAGCCTGCTGTCCTCGGAGAATACCTTCTACAGGTATGTAGCATTCGCTTTCTCCGAGGACAAGCAGGCTGCTTGTTCTCACTGATGGGGTATCCCTAGCCCCCAGGCTCACTCAAAACAACAACCATGGTCAATTGGGCCTCGCAACGGCGAGGACATAACTGAGATTGACCTGAAAAATTTACCAACTAACTGAGAGTGCAGCCTGGAACAGAACAAACAGGGCCCTCGGGGGGTGGAGTTGGATCCTAAAGCCCAAACAGGTTCTGAAGAACTGACTGCCCGAACCGACTGTCGCGTCGGGTATCCTGCTGCAGGCAGTAATGGGATGTGAATGTGTGGACAGAAGCCCACGTCGCAGCTTTGCAAATTTCTTCAATGGAGGCTGACTTCAAGTGGGCTACCGACGCAGCCATGGCTCTAACATTATGAGCCGTGACATGACCCTCAAGAGCCAGCCCCGCCTGGGCGTAAGTGAAGGAAATGCAATCTGCTAGCCAATTGGATATGGTGCGTTTCCCTACAGCCACTCCCCTCCTATTGGGATCAAAAGAAACAAACAATTGGGCGGACTGTCTGTGGGGCTGTGTCCGCTCCAAGTAGAAGGCCAATGCTCTCTTGCAGTCCAATGTGTGCAGCTGACGTTCAGCAGGGCAGGAATGAGGACGGGGAAAGAATGTTGGCAAGACAATTGACTGGTTCAGATGGAACTCCGACACGACCTTTGGCAAGAACTTAGGGTGAGTGCGGAGGACTACTCTGTTATGATGAAATTTGGTGTAAGGGGCCTGGGCTACCAGGGCCTGAAGCTCACTGACTCTACGAGCTGAAGTAACTGCCACCAAGAAAATGACCTTCCAGGTCAAGTACTTCAGATGGCAGGAGTTCAGTGGCTCAAAAGGAGGTTTCATCAGCTGGGTGAGAACGACATTGAGATCCCATGACACTGTAGGAGGCTTGACAGGGGGCTTTGACAAAAGCAAACCTCTCATGAAGCGAACAACTAAAGGCTGTCCTGAGATCGGCTTACCTTCCACATGGTAATGGTATGCACTGATTGCACTAAGATGAACTCTTACAGAGTTGGTCTTGAGACCAGACTCAGACAAGTGCAGAAGGTATTCAAGCAGGGTCTGTGTAGGACAAGAGCGAGGATCTAGGGCCTTGCTGTCACACCAGACGGCAAACCTCCGCCAATGAAAGAAGTAACTTCTCTTAGTGGAGTCTTTCCTGGAAGCAAGCAAGATGCGGGAGACACCCTCTGGCAGACCCAAAGAGGCAAAATCTACGCCCTCAACATCCAGGCCGTGAGAGCCAGAGACTGGAGGTTGGGATGCAGAAGAGCCCCTTCGTCCTGCGTGATGAGGGTCGGAAAACACTCCAATCTCCACGGTTCTTCGGAGGATAACTCCAGAAGAAGAGGGAACCAGATCTGACGCGGCCAAAAAGGAGCAATCAGGATCATGGTGCCTCGGTCTTGCTTGAGTTTCAACAAAGTCTTCCCCACCAGAGGAATGGGAGGATAAGCATACAGCAGACCCTCCCCCCAGTCCAGGAGGAAGGCATCCGATGCCAGTCTGCCGTGGGCCTGAAGCCTGGAACAGAACTGAGGGACTTTGTGGTTCACTCGAGATGCGAAGAGATCCACCAAGGGGGTGCCCCACGCTTGGAAGATCTGGCGCACCACTTTGGAATTGAGCGACCACTCGTGAGGTTGCATAATCCTGCTCAGTCTGTCGGCCAGACTGTTGTTTACGCCTGCCAGATATGTGGCTTGGAGCACCATGCCGTTCCGGCGAGCCCAGGTCCACATGCTGACGGCTTCCTGACACAGGGGGCGAGATCCGGTGCCCCCCTGCTTGTTTACATAATACATGGCAACCTGGTTGTCTGTCTGAAGTTGGATAATTTGGTGGGACAGCCGATCTCTGAAGCCTTCAGAGCGTTCCAGATCGCTCGTAACTCCAGAAGATTGACCTGTAGATCGCGTTCTTGGAGGGACCAGCTTCCTTGGGTGTGAAGCCCATCGACATGAGCTCCCCATCCCAGGAGAGACGCATCCGTGGTCAGCACTTTTTGTGGCTGAGGAATTTGGAAGGGACGTCCCAGAGTCAAATTGGTCCAAATCGTCCACCAATACAGGGATTCGAGAAAACTCGTGGACAGGTGGATCACGTCCTCTAGTCCCCCAGCGGCCTGATACCACTGGGAGGCTAGGGTCCATTGAGCAGATCTCATGTGAAGGCGGGCCATGGGAGTCACATGAACTGTGGAGGCCATGTGGCCCAGCAATCTCAACATCTGCCGAGCTGTGATCTGCTGGGACGCCCGCACCCGGGAGACGAGGGACAACAAGTTGTTGGCTCTCGTCTCTGGGAGATAGGCGCGAGCCGTCCGAGAATCCAGCAGGGCTCCTATGAATTCGAGGTTCTGCACTGGAAGAAGATGGGACTTTGGGTAATTTATCACAAACCCCAGTAGCTCCAGAAGGCGAATAGTCATCTGCATGGACTGCAGGGCTCCTGCCTCGGATGTGTTCTTCACCAGCCAATCGTCGAGATATGGGAACACGTGCACTCCCAGCCTGCGAAGTGCCGCTGCTACCACAGCTAGGCACTTTGTGAACACCCTGGGCGCAGAGGCGAGCCCAAAGGGTAGCACACAGTACTGGAAGTGGCGGGTGCCCAACTGAAATCGCAGATACTGTCTGTGAACTGGCAGTATCGGGATGTGTGTATAGGCATCCTTCAAGTCCAGAGAGCATAGCCAATCGTTTTGCTGAATCATGGGGAGAAGGGTGCCCAGGGAAAGCATCCTGAACTTTCTTTTACGAGATATTTGTTCAGGGCCCTTAGGTCTAGGATGGGACGCATCCCCCCTGTTTTCTTTTCCACAAGGAAGTACCTGGAATAGAATCCCAGCCCTTCTTGCCCGGATGGAACGGGCTCGACCGCATTGGCGCTGAGAAGGGCGGAGAGTTCCTCTGCAAGTACCCTCTTGTGCTGGAAGCTGTAAGACTGAGCTCCCGGTGGACAATTTGGAGGGTTTGATGCCAAATTGAGGGTGTATCCTTGCCAGACTATTTGCAGAACCCACTGATCGGAGGTTATGAGAGGCCACCTTTGGTGAAAAGCTTTCAACCTCCCTCCGACTGGCAGGTCGCCCGGCACGGACACTTGGATGTCGGCTATGCTCTGCTGGAGCCAGTCAAAAGCTCGCCCCTTGCTTTTGCTGGGGAGCCGCGGGGCCTTGCTGAGTCGCACGCTGCTGACGAGAGCGAGCGCGCTGGGGCTTAGCCTGGGCCGCAGGCTGTCGGGAAGGAGGATTGTACCTACGCCTGCCAGAAGAGTAGGGAACAGTCTTCCTTCCCCCGAAAAATCGTCTACCTGTAGAGGTAGAAGCTGAAGGCTGCCGGCGGGCGAATTTGTCGAATGCAGTGTCCCGCTGGTGGAGAGACTCTACCACCTGTTCGACTTTTTCGCCAAAAATGTTGTCCGCACGGCAAGGCGAGTCCGCAATCCGCTGCTGGATTCTATTCTCCAGGTCGGCGGCGCGCAGCCATGAGAGCCTGCGCATCACCACACCTTGAGCAGCGGCCCTGGACGCAACATCAAAGTGTCATAAACTCCTCTGGCCAGGAATTTTCTGCACGCCTTCAGCTGCCTGACCACCTCCTGAAAAGGCTTGGCTTGCTCAGGGGGAAGAGCATCAACCAAGCCCGCCAACTGCCGCACATTGTTCCGCATGTGCATGCTCGTGTAGAGCTGGTAAGACTGGATCTTGGACACGAGCATAGAGGAATGGTAGGCCTTCCTCCCAAAGGAGTCTAAGGTTCTAGCGTCCTTGCCCGGGGGCGCCGAAGCATGTTCCCTAGAACTCTTAGCCTTCTTTAGGGCCAAATCCACAACTCCAGAGTCGTGAGGCAACTGAGTGCGCATCAGCTCTGGGTCCCCATGGATCCGGTACTGGGACTCGATCTTCTTGGGAATGTGGGGATTACTTAATGGCTTGGTCCAGTTCGCAAGCAATGTCTTTTCAGGACATGGTGCAAGGGAACAGTGGACGCTTCCTTAGGTGGAGAAGGATAGTCCAGGAGCTCAAACATTTCAGCCCTGGGCTCGTCCTCCACAACCACCGGGAAGGGGATGGCCGTAGACATCTCCCGGACAAAGGAAGCAAAAGACAGACTCTCGGGAGGAGAAAGCTGCCTTTCAGGAGAGGGAGTGGGATCAGAAGGAAGACCCTCAGACTCCTCGTCAGAGAAATATCGAGGATCTTCCTCTTCCTCCCACGAGGCCTCACCCTCGGTGTCAGACACAAGTTCACGAACCTGTGTCTGCAACCTCGCCCTGCTCGACTCAGTGGAGCCACGTCCACGATGGGGGCGTCGAGAGGTAGACTCCCTCGCCCGCATCGGCGAAGCTCCCTCCGCCGACGTAGTCGGGGAGCCTTCCTGGGAGGTGGCCGCGGTCGGTACCGCACGCGGTACCGACGTCGGGGACCTCAACCTGGGCGATGGGCCAGCCGGCGCCACGCTCGACGGTACCGGAGGCGCAAGCACCGCCGGTACCGGAGGGGTAGGGCGCAACAGCTCTCCCAGAATCTCTGGGAGAACGGCCCGGAGGCTCTCGTTTAGAGCGGCTGTAGAGAAAGGCTGTGAGGTCGATGCAGGCGTCGACGTCAGTACCTGTTCCGGGCGTGGAGGCTGTACCGGGCTGTCCAGAGCGGAGCGCATCGACACCTCCTGAACAGAGGGTGAGCGGTCCTCTCGGTGCCGATGCCTGCTGGGTGCCGAATCCCTCGGCGACCCAGAGCTCTCGGTGCCGACATGGGGAGGAGACCGGTGTCGATGCTTCTTCGATTTCTTCCGAAGCATGTCACCGGAGCTCCCCGGCACCGACGAGGAGGACGTCGAATCCATCCGTCGCTTCCTCGGGGCCGAGACTGAAGAAGGTCGATCTCGGGGGGGCTGTACCGCAGGAGCCCTCAGGGTAGGAGGAGACCCACCCGAGGGCTCACCGCCACCAGCAGGGGAATGGACAGCCCTCACCTGCACTCCACCCGATGCACCACCGTCCGACGACATCAGCAGACGAGGTCCTGGTACCACCGACGTCGATGCAGCTATCCGATGTCTCGGCGCCGATGCAGAGGCCCGATGCCTCAATGCACTCGATGCAGGGGCGGCCGAGGAAGATGGTCTGGAACGCTGGACGACGTCGATGCACTCGAAGATCCCGGTGCCGATGCCGACGAAGAGCCCGAGAACAACACGTTCCACTGGGCTAGTCTCGCTACCTGAGTCCGCCTTTGAAGAAGGGAACACAGACTACAGTTCTGAGGGCGGTGCTCGGCCCCCAGACACTGAAGACACGACGAGTGTCAGATCAGTGAGCGAGATAACCCGGGCGCACTGGGTGCACTTCTTGAAGCCGCTTGGAAAGGCTTCGATGTCATGGGCGGAAAAAAATCACGCCGGCGAAAATCAAAAGCCGAAATGGCGAAAATTGAAGCACCAAAAATTTAGAGGGAGAAAAATCTCGACCGAGGCCGAAAAGAGGCCTACCCGACGACGAAAGAAAACTTACCGGGGCAAAAAGCTGGAAGTACGGGGAGGATTGACACGAAACCCAGTCGAAGGGTTTCCGGAGCACTTCCCGACTAACAAAGCTTTCCTGAAGGAAAAAACACGCTCAAACAGAATTTGGACGCGCGAGGTCGACTTTCCGGGGCTCGACACGGCGAAAACACGGACCGTACCGAGTGCGGACAAAAGAAGACTGGCCGGCTCGAGCCGGTTTCGGGCGGGAAGATGGCCGCGCATGCGCGGTGCGCGCGGGCGCGCGAGGGCCTAGCAAAGGACTTTGCTAGTGAAGATTCCGATTGGAGGGCTGCCGTGGACGTCACCCCATCAGTGAGAACAAGCAGCCTGCTTGTCCTCGGAGAAAGATAGATAGATTCTGATACAGTTATTTCTTGCTCAAATCTGACCTGAAGAGGGTCTGACTTCAAAAGCTGTAAAAAAATATGTTTGTCCAAAATAAAAGACAACATCTTATTTTGTTTCTTTTGTTTTATTTCTACTTAATTCCAGAGTCACAATTTGCTATACCCCCCTTCTTCTATCTTCCCCCACTCCCCACCAGGGATATTGATCTCTAAGTGCAGAACCTGATTTCCTGGTTTGTACATACGTGATGCCCCTCCTCAGAATTTTGATTAGAATGCGATATTCTTATAGGTATTCTATCCTACATCCACAACCTGCAGAAAGCAAAAGCCCAGGGTTGCTACCTTTTAAAATCTCAACCTAATTCTACTTGCCCTTCACTAACAGTGGCCTAGTGGTTAGGATGGTGGACTTTGGTCCTGCTGAGGCAGCTCCTTGTGACTCTGGGCAAGTCACTTAACCCTCCATTGCTCCATGTAAGCTGCATTGAGCCTGCCATGAGTGGGAAAGCACGGGTACAAATGTAACAAAAAATAAAACAAAATAATTGTAGTGTGAAACTCAAACATAATCCAAGGTGGCTGGAGGCAGGAGGTGACGATCTAGGGCAATGATTTTCTACCTAGTCCTTGGGGCACACCTAATAATTCAGGTTCTCAGGATAACCACATGAACATGCACGAGCTTGCACATAACTCCAAACGAGGGCATGAAGCGATCACAGGTACCGTGCCCCTCCCCCTCACTGTCCAAAGAGTGCTGAAATACTAGTGGCCAGCTGACAACTACAAACCTTACTTGACCACTAGATTCTTGGAAGTAGGTGATCAAAAGATCAAAGAGCTTCAGAGGGATCTTTGCCCATAACAGTCACCACAGCAAGCATACCTGGAACTAGAATGTCCCCAAAGCCGAGGAGAGAGAATGGCCTGTCACAGAGTGCCAGAGGTGAGGAGTTCAACCGTGGCACCTTTAGCACCATTGGAAGCTGCAGGAGAATAGTACAACAGATTTAGAAGAGGACAATGCACCAGAGAAGTGTTCAGACAGGTTTGGATTAAAAATGTGAAAGCCTTTCCCACAGATGAAATAAAACTGTTCTCTAACCCTTGCTATAGGATTCAGAATAACTTTCTTTTCTCCATGACTGGTATTTTTTTTTTTTTTACATTCTTTTCCCTCCGTCAACATTTCTAACCTTCTCTCTTCTTTCCATACCTTGCTTCTCTGCTCTGTAGATTCTTTATTTTGTTCTACCGCTCTCTTTTTCTGCCCTATCTCCTTCCACTCCTCTCTCAACTCCAGCTCCCTTTTATCCTCAGACTTTTTTTCTCCAATTTTTATCTAGACCCTCACCCCCTGAATCATTGCAGCGCTTTTCACCTCCCTATCACTGTCTCCAGTCACTCACAAGCCTCCTTTACATCCCCTCTTCAACTCAGCCACCAGTCGCCTCCTCCTCTCCCTGCCCTTTCCGGTCTTGTTCTTTCTTCAAAGCCAGCAAAAGCTTTTCTAGCCCTCTGACAGCTTCCAGATTCCTCCTAGTCCCCAAGCCACTGCTATCTATCTTGCTCTCCCCCCATCCTCTGACATTACTGTGCTCCTCCTTTCCTTCCTCATCCCACCCAATTACTGGCTGCCTTTATGGGACACAGTGAAACATCCCACTGCTACTCTAGAAGCTTCAGTCTCAGCATGATGTAAAGACATAAAAACAATACTGTGCCACCTGACCCTACCTTTCATTTCTTTGCCTGCAGAAGCACATTGAAAGTCCAATCCTTACCTTTTCACGCGTGGAAGAGTCCGAGGGGCCTGCCGCTACTCTCACCATTATACTCTCTCCACTCTATGGGACAAAAAGCACAGCTGTAAACCAAAGAGATAGGCAGAACGACATTCAAAAACCGAGGGGGCCGATGCAAAAAGCTACTGCAAGCAAAAGCATGCATTTATGTGGAAGGTTTGAAGCAAACCTCATATTAGGCACCAGCACACACCAAATGAAAATGGATGGTAATGAGGCTATTAGATATTCCGCCCTGATGCAGAGAACTGCTGCAGAAGACTTTGTCAAGCGTAACTTGGGAACCTGAATACTAGGTCTGAGGAGCCATAGAAAGGTTAGCTCACCCATCTGCACCAGTTGCATCAGGGGAGAAAAGCTAATAACTCCTCCCCCTATGACCCCTGATCCTCCAAACTCACTTGCCACCCCACCCCAAAAAAAAAAAAAAAAACCACAACAACCTAGTGTCTAATGGACCCTGCAGCTCCCCAAAAATTAGTCCTGGTGTCCAGTGGACTCTCCACCCCCCAAAAATTAGCCCTCATGACTAATGGCACCCGCAAACCCTGTGAGTCCTTCAGGCCATCCACAACTCTCCCCCAAGACGTTTACCTTATCTTTTGAGCCCCCCCCCCCCCCCCCCACAAACAACAAAAAAAATAGTACTGGTATCTAGTGGCAATTCAACCAAAACTCTCTCCAGTTTATCTTAAAGAAGAGAATAGTGCAATGCCTTCACATCACCATCCACAAAAATAGCAGCCCTTGGAATACACCATGCAAGGTCACTCTGTCAAATAGGGGAATTCTCCCTTTATTTGGTAGATTTGGTGGCGAACACTAAATAAGAGAAAAATTCCCTTATTTGTCAGACTGACACTGTGTGGTGCATCCCAGGATACATTGCGCTGGGTCAGGTACCACTATTTTCACAGATAGTAGCACAGAGGCGTGAGCGTGTGGTCATCGCTCCTGACTCTTCTTTGGGGTTCACTAGACACCATGGCTATTTGTTTGGGAGGTCAGGGGGATTGGGGGGGGGGGGGAATCAGATGGGGAATTGAGGGATATTTCTTTTTGGAGTGGAGGTGTCCTTTGTGCAGCAGGAGGTTTTATTAAACTACATCCCTTCCTTAGCAGCCCTCCAGACTGGTCCAGATGCTTGGCTTATGCACTCCTACCAGCAGATGAAGACTGAGAACAATTAGCTTCTGAGAACCCTAAAACCCATGTGTGCAGTTCCTAGCTAGCCAGATGGTAGATGTGGTAAGCATGTGCAATCGGAGTTGGTCTGATAGGCCCAAAGGGTTTAGAGAGATCCCAGGGACTGGTCTGGAGGATTAAAGGAAAGAAATTTGCCTGTAATACCTAATATCTCCTTCCTGTTGGTGTGTGACAGGAATGGAGACAATTTTTTTGAACTTCAGCAAGAGTGTGCTTTTTTTTATTTTCTGACAGCGCACACTTTTTAATGTGGCAATACTTTGTATGCCGCTTATTTATTGCACTAAGAACAAAACTTTTGTGGGTAGAAGTTGTGCGCTCAGTCACCGGCACATGGCTCTAAATCCATGGCTTCTGCATTAGACCCTCACATCATAAGCACTTCACTACTGCCTGCCTTGCTCAGTCTTTGTTCATTTGGGCATATCTCTGCTGCTCAGAGGGGCTAGAAACATGCAGAGAACAGCAGTAGAGGACCATCTTAAATGAATAAACTATGGAAGATTTTCCATCAGTAATTACTTTTGGGGTAAATAGGAAGCATCAGCTATGAGATAGATTAAGTACTACTGGCTAAACATAAACACTGTTTAAAAGATAAAAAAAACTAGACATGCCAATGGTTCCACACTGTATAGAGATGTATCATTTTGATTTCTAGTATGTATGTTATTGAACAAATAATACATGTGGTGGTGAATGAGACATTTTATTACATTTGAAATAAAGATGGAACTTTCACCTCAATGCAATAGAATTTCATGGATTGAATAATAGTATAAATTGGACATTTTTTAAACATCTGTTTTGAGCTAAGTGATTTGTTTCATTCATCAAGGCAAGATTAATTTACTGTAGCTTATTCCACAAGGCAGTATATCAAATCCCTTTAGAATGGGCTATAACATACTCTTTGTTAGCTTTCTGACTTATCAGACTAAGAACCCTTGACTACCATGTTTCCATGGGTGGGCTCCAAAGTGCTTTGGCAGGACTCAAGGATAGGAAATACCACCATTTTAATTGCTTGTATCTGTCCTACCAAGGAAATATGCAAATGTTGACACATATCTTACACCTACACCCACATACAGATACATCCCCATCTGCAGAGGCTCCTTTAGGCAAGAAGATTGAAGGTGCCTGGTCAGAAGGTGCAGCTGAAGCTAAGAACTCTAATTCCCAGCACTCTGTTTTAACTTTATATGCTTTGAAGCACAACATTCCAGAAAATTTCTAGAGATGAACAATACCTTCTGAGAATCCTAAGCCCTCAAACACTTAAGCCTGATGTAGCAACAAAACAAAGTCTGGAAAGAAAGAACATCTAATTTCTAGATCTTCTCCAGATTCTAGAGCCTACATTTTTTTTGCTATGTCAGTTCTCAAGGTATCTGGAGCAGTTGGTGCATGAAGAAAGTGACAAAATATGGGAGGGGCCTGGTCCGGTCCGGAGGGACTAAAGGAAAGCAAATTAGCAGGTAAGATCTAATTTCTCCTTCCTTAGCGTCCCTCCGGACCGGACCAGGATTGGACTGATGGGAAGTACCAAAGCAGTAACCTTAAGGGAGGGACCCTTTCAAACCCCTAAGCATCTCCGAGTTGCATAGATCACCTCCTGGCAACAATGAACATGTAGAGTGTATATCAATCAAAAGAGAATGAAGATAAGCTCAAAATGGCACAGTACAAAATGTGCACCTAGTGCACCAAAAATCGCTGTGCGAAGGAACGAACCCCGCTTCTCAAGATGGAGCATATGTTATAACACTCTCAGGAAATGGTCCCCCAGGAGTAGACAAATAGAAGGTATGAATTCCTTAATACTTCGAGATATAGTGAGGCCGAAACAATGGCCACCTTACCTTGACTAGAAGTACCAAAAGGAAGGACCAATAGCTTGTAACAGTTCTCTAAATATATAAGATCTGTTTTAATATGTAAAGCATATATAAAGCATATAATTTCTGTGATCTTGAACGCCAGTAGAAGAGTCCAGACCAGTAAGAAAAAAGTGATTGGAAAAAGATGAAAAATGGGAAAACTAAGGTAGAGTGAAAAAGAAATACCCAGGTGAAGAAAGTACCTCTTACCTAGACGTACTAGCTGATTGGAAAAAAAGAAAACCTGTAAGAGAGAAACTTGCAGTCCTGACCCTGCTAGCTGAAGCCATGGCTACTAACAACAGTGTCTGAAAGGAAGAAAGAAACCTTAAAGGAAACAGATGATTTTGAATCATCGTGCGAAGAAGAATAACACCTGTCCCTCTGACAATGTCACTAAGGCACAGAGGCTAAAAGCTGAGAAGAGAATACTGCAACTACAAAGATGCCATCCTGCTTAGCAAGGCTGAATGCCTGTCCCAGACTGAGAGCATGCACCAGCCTGAGCAAGAGAGAAACAAAGAGGCCGGACTGGGGGCAGAGAGAAGGTCCTCTAGAGAAAACAGAAAACCCCCTCGGCTCCATAAAAAGTCAAGATGACAACCTAAAAGGCAGCCTGGTATATCTGCAAGGAAAAACAAAAAACATAAGGGTTACGCCCCTGAGATCCAAATATCTAAGCGAATGCCCGACCTGAAGAGAAGGCCACCATGCCAGAAGGGGATGGCATGCTACAGGGCTGGTCAGATGGTAGATCCATACAAATGACTCCCCTTGAATAAACAGACATCAGCCATGAAATAAACCAAACGTCAGTGCGGATGTGACCCACCTAGGAGGCAGGACGATTAGAGTCAGAGTGAGAACCGAAGCTGGGCCTCCCCGATGACATCTCACTGCACTGTTCGCTAGATTACCCCTTAGGCGCTTACAGAGAAAAGTGAAAACATGCAAAAATAAAATGACATACATGTCAATCGTGTAAAGGAGGGCACATGCAAGCCCTGTAAAGAAACAGAATGACCAGATAGTAGAACTGTCCGAGGAAAGGATGTACCTTCAATACACAAGAAGACCAGAGACCTACCAGGGGCCTCAACACGTAGCCTAAGAAGGCAACAGACCTACCAGGAGACCGAAGACCATTCTGAAAGAACATAAGCTAGAAACAGTCCTGCCAGAGAGCAGGATTGAGTCTTTGAAGTAACCTAAGATGATAACAGTCCTATGAGAGTACAGAAAGAGCATTCCGGACTAACATAACATGGCAACAATGCTGACCAAAGACAGAGTGCTCAGAATAAAACGCTAGCCCTCAGGGATACCTCCTTGCTCCGAGAGCGACTGACAGTCCCCTAGTTGCAATGTAAAGAGACCACATGGTAATCCTGAAAGCAACCGAATGCCAAGAGCCAAGAAGGAAAAAATTAAGTTGCAAGTAAAGAGACCACATGGTAGTCCTGGAAGTAAAACCAAATGCCAGGAGGAATGTCCTACTCAACTAATGCCGAAAAGAAGAGCAGCAGTCTCGGGGAAAAAAACAAAAGGGAAGCTGCAAATGCTTCAGACACTCAAAAAGATAAAGAGCACGGGAGTGCAGCTCATGAGACTGCAAAAGGCAATTGCCCAGGGAAAAAAAACCTTGGCAACTATGTCGCATGTAACCCCAAAATATTGTGGAGACTGCGAAATATTTAGACGACTCTTGACCACCAGTACTAGGCATCCTGAGAACCATAAAAATTGCACTTCTCGGTCTGCGACTTGCTGACTTGTCGACAAGAGGTTTTTTTTTTTTGTTTTTTTGTTTTTTAAATAGCTAGCTGACTCGCCATGAGTGAAGAAGAATCTCCCCTTTTCTGAGGGGTAGCATAACTATGATGAACTTTTAGAGACTGGAAAACAGTGTTGTGAAGGGACATTATTGCGCATTGTGAGCTGGTCACCCTTCCAGGACCCAGCCCGGGCGGACCCTGCTTAGCTTCCTTCACACCGGGCTCTATCCTTCTCAGAAACTCTCCTAAGAGAAATATGCAGAAAAGTTTGTATCAAAAAAATGTGCTGCACGAAGCTTCACTATGGATCGAAGGCTTTCATGAAAAAGACTTGAGACTTTGAGAGCGCTCTTGACAGCATTTAGAATTGAAATAGGAGGAAGGAAAATTCCTTCTTAGGAACTAGGTTCTTGTGATAAAGATTTGAGACATTGAGAGTGCGCATGACGGCAGTGAGATTCCAAATAGGAGGAAGGGAGATCCATTCTTAGGAACTAGAAATTAAAATTGCATTCGGAAGAATCAAGAGAGAAAATGGTCTAAGATCCAAGAGTCTATGTAGGGAGACCCCTACTTCACATGCCTTGCCGTGAGAGCGATAGAGAAAGGAGGCGAAATGAAAAGCATAACCATCTAAAAATAAAACCGCAAGAACTCCTGGACAGAGGAAATAAGAAAAATGACTGTCATGTAAGAGTAGCCTGCAACTATGATTTCATGACCCAAAGTTAAACAGGTGAGAGTGGCATGTACCTATGATAACATCCTTACTGCCCCCATGCCTGTGGAAGAACAAACGTACAGCTAACATATAGGAAATATCCTGGTATGGAAAGCAACCTAAGTGCAAAGGCATAAAGTATAAAGTACTACATGCATCAACCTTCTCCTACAAGAGCACGCAACTCTGGAACGCACTGCCACGCGGCAGTGGGATACAAATGCAATTAAATAAATAAATAAATAAATAAACCTTTTCGAAAAATGCTATAACAAAAAAAAACACAACTGTGAACTACCTTCCCACAGTCACATTGGAGCCGACTCAGTGGGTGCTGTGAGTGCTTGAGCACCCCCGATATTGAGAAAAACTCATGTATATGTCCAGGGAGGGGTCATTTTCATTGGACTTAGCACCCCCAATAATTTTGAAAAGTTGGCTCCTAGCCCACAGACAAACGCCACCCGAGATTATAAAGAAACAAACATCAAACAGGCTGGCCAAGTAATGTATATATAGTGGGACACAGACATACAGGAGTCCCAGAAAGAGAAATAAATTACTAAAACTGGGACCTGCACCCAGTTCTGTAGCCCACCTTTTGATGCTGCTTTTAACTCCTAACCCTTATTCACTCTGTTCAGGACCCTTATTTTAAACCTGCTCACTTTAAAATCTCCTTATCTCTTGTTTGTTCTGTCTGTCCTAATGAGATTGTAAGATCTGAGGAGCAGGGACTGTCTCTTCATATTCAAGTGTACAGCGCTGCGTTTTTCTAGTAGCGCTTTAGAAATGATAAACAGTAGTAGTAGCAGCTTCAGAGACTGTAGTGCTGACTATTAGGCTACAGCAACCAGCTACTCAACATTAAAAACATAAAAAAGCAAAGAAATGACCCCCCTAAAGAACATAGGCGACTCCTGAGAAAGATCAGCCCCAAACGGCCCGAAGACGGCGAAAAAGAAAGTTCCGACGCACCCCCCAGCGGCGCACAATATTTACAGGAGCCGGAAGAGGAGATCCCCGACGCTGGCATACAGCGCGTCTCAGCTTCTCGGACATGACGGTAACGCGCGTGCGCGTGCACGCGCATACCCGATTCGCGCCAAAATCTCTTTTTTTTTTTTTTTTTTTTAAGCCCTGCTCCGCCGAACAAACCGCTAAGGGAAGAACACAAACGGCAGTGCTAAATAAAATACAGCTCAACTCAAAGAGGGCTGAAAACAAAATGCTGCCGCTTACTCTTTTTTTTTTTTTTACACAGCTGACTCACAGCATTCCCATGCAAACAGAGCTGTCTGCTCATTCAGTCAGTGGGGACAAGTTGTCTTTCATTTTTTTTTTTTTTTTTTTTTACACCTAAACTCCTCCAAATTACTGCTGCCTCTTTTTTTTTTTTTTTAACCAGCTAGATAATATAGACACTTAAAACAGCCACCAGAGCTGCCTGCTCGTTAAAGTAATGGGGAAAACTCCGCTGAAGAGTAATAGAACAACACATAGCTGTCTGCTCGTTAGAAGCCGGGGGATGTAGCTTATCAGATTTAATTTTCTATAGTGGCTGCCTCTCCCAAAGACATACACCTTTCTAAACAAAGGGTAGTCCTTCCCAGCTATGTATGGGAGATGGGGAGGAAGGGGGGAGGGACCCGGAGACATCCGAGTTTGACACCCCCAGAGGCTGTAAAAGAAAGGAAAAGAAGTCCCTACCTGACCAGCGTCTAACAGAGAATTCCTAGGCACAGAAGAAGAGGTAGCAATGCTGTTCTTATTGTAAACCTCTAAAAGATAAAGAGAGAGACTAATGGGCTCGCTTCCTACCTGCTGGGAGACTGAGAAAATACTGAGGCTAAGGTCACATGGCCAGGGCTCCTATTGGCTCTCTAGAGTCAGAGTTTTTCTCAGTCTCCACCTGCTGGTAGGCGAGCACAACCCATCAGTCCAATCCTGGTCCGGTCCGGAGGGACTAAAGGAAAGCAAATTAGCAGGTAAGATCTAATTTCTCCTTTGTTAGCTTTCTGAACTTATCAGACTAAGAACCCTTGACTACCATGTTTCCATGGGTGGGCTCCAAAGTGCTTTGGCAGGACTCAAGGATAGGAAATACCACCATTTTAATTGCTTGTATCTGTCCTACCAAGGAAATATGCAAATGTTGACACATATCTTACACCTACACCCACATACAGATACATCCCCATCTGCAGAGGCTCCTTTAGGCAAGAAGATTGAAGGTGCCTGGTCAGAAGGTGCAGCTGAAGCTAAGAACTCTAATTCCCAGCACTCTGTTTTAACTTTATATGCTTTGAAGCACAACATTCCAGAAAATTTCTAGAGATGAACAATACCTTCTGAGAATCCTAAGCCCTCAAACACTTAAGCCTGATGTAGCAACAAAACAAAGTCTGGAAAGAAAGAACATCTAATTTCTAGATCTTCTCCAGATTCTAGAGCCTACATTTTTTTTGCTATGTCAGTTCTCAAGGTATCTGGAGCAGTTGGTGCATGAAGACTCAGATCTATTCTAGCTGCAAGGCAAACCAGCTCAATGAAAATTAAAATCTTCCCCTGAGAAAGAGTTGCGTCTATTGGCTTTACCGGGACTTTCCTTGAGGTTCTCCCCCTATGTTGACTGTGAAAATGATGAAGACCGGCATGAAGCACACTGCCCTGAAATGCCGTGTCAAGCGCCATATCACAAACATTGTTTCATTCCTTCTGCCAGAGCCGCCATATGAGAGCCCGAATGAAGAGAAATAATTACCACCAACAAACAATTTACTGAAGGAAAACGACATCTAAGGCCAGCAAAACCAATCCCTGCAAATGCAGGCTCTTAAATACAACCAAAACATTCCCACCTCTGAGCTCCACCAGAAGCGACTGAGGACAGGGAGGAAGAGAAAATAAATACACTTACCACAGAAGATTTCTCTGTCAGATTTTCCAAACATACATATGTCAGATCTCACTTGTTTTCACTCCTCTCTCTTGGTTGGCTGACAAGGAGGGAAGGGCGGGGGGGGGGGGGGGGGGGGGGGGGGGGAGAGGGGGGAACCAAACTCCTCTGGCCACCTAAAGGGTCTGTTCTAGTACCACCCAGGGTTGCTCACACTGTGTACATGCTCCTATACTGGGCCCACCAACTGGATTCCGCTTGCCTCTGGGTGAGTCTCTCACCCACAAGTTATTTCCCCGGTGGTTTCTAAGGACACTGGGGCCAAAATCCCAGGTGTTCCACAGTTCCTAGAAAACACCCACAGACTGAAAACACAAACCACTAGGATTCTTAGTCAGTACAGGACAACAGCGCTAACAAACTACTAGGGTTATTATAAAAAAGGTAGAACACTGAACAGTGAAAAGGTGTAACCAGCAACAGGTAAAATGACAAGAATCAACATTAAGGAGAAATTAGACCTTACCTGCTAATTTGCTTTCCTTTAATCCCTCCGGACCGGCCCAGGATTGGACTGATGGGTTGTGCTCGCCTACCAGCAGGTGGAGACTGAGAAAAAAACTCTGACTCTAGAGAGCCAATAAGAGCCCTGGTCATGTGACCCTAGCCTCAGTATTTGAATAACAAAGCAGAAAGGAAAAGAAGAACCTATATTCTGTGCCGTGAGGAATCCAAGCAGCCAGGAAGCACCAGATAAACGTGCTTACAACTACGGCTTAGCCGTGACAGAGGGCTCACCAACAACTCGTTTCAGAGCTGAGGTATGGCCAATTATGTACAGATTTTTGTATTTGTTTAAATTGTTCAACTTGCATAACATAAAACTATGAAATTCTTGAAACTGTTCAACTTGTATAACATAATGAAGTATATAACCATTTAACTTGGAGAACAGTATGCAAATCCTTTAACTGTCTAACTTGCAGAACAGCTCTGAAGACGACAGTTGAATATCTGTACACAGCAATGTAGATACTGAAAAATAGCACACGGGAGGGGCCTGGGCCGGTCCGGAGGGATTAAAGGAAAGCAAATTAGCAGGTAAGGTCTAATTTCTCCTTCCTTAGCATCCCTCCGGACCGGCCCAGGATTGGACTGATGGGACGTAACAAAGCAGTAGTCCTACGGGAGGGACCCCAGCAAACCCGCTGTGAGCACTCGGGATGCAAAGACCGCCTCTTGACGACACTGAACATCAAGTCTGTAATGCTTAGAGAAGGAATGAAGAGAAGACCAAGTCGCCGCCTTACAGATCTCCTCTGGAGGCACCAAGGAGCACTCCGCCCATGAGGCTGCCTGCCCTCGTGTTGAATGAGCCTTAAGCGCCTCAGGAACCGTTTTGCCTGCTAAAAGATAAGCAGACGCTATCATCTCCTTAATCCACCGAGATAAAGTGGGCTTAGAAGCTGACAAGCCCTTGCGGTGACCAGCAAAAAGGAGAAAAAGATGGTCCGAGCGACGGAAATCGTCCGTAACTGCGATATATCGTTTAAGAACTCTCTTAACATCCAGAGTACGCAAGTTCTGCTGCTCCCTCGTGCCGGAGGCCGATCCTAGCACGGGAAGGAAAACCAACTGGGACATATGAAACCGAGACATGACCTTGGGTAAAAAAGAAGGAACAGGTCGAAGTACCACTCGCTCTTTAGAAAATTCCAGAAACGGAGATCTACAGGAAAAGGCTTGCAACTCCGAGACTCTCCTGGCTGATGCAATAGCCACCAAAAATACTGTCTTAAGCGTCAAATCCTTCAGAGAACACGCTAGTAACGGCTCAAAAGGCGGCTTCGTTAGAGCCGAAAGGACCAGATTAAGGTCCCAAGATGGAAAAATTGGCCTGACCGAAGGACGAAGAAGACTAACTCCCTTCAAAAACCGGGCCACCTCGGGAATACTGGCCAAAGACTTACCCCGAATCCTTCCTCTGAAACAGGACAGAGCTGCCGTCTGCACTCTTAGAGAAGAAAGCGAAAGTCCTTTATCAAAGCCTCGCTGCAGAAAATCTAACATCTGAGGCACCGACGCACGAAAAGGAACAATGCCAGCATCTGTACACCAAGCCTCAAAAATTCTCCAGGTGCGAACATAGCTCAGAGAGGTGGAACGCCGACGAGAGCGAAGCATGGTGGAAATTACTGGAGCTGAGAAACCCTTCTTAGCTAAGCGGGCCCGTTCAAGAGCCAGGCCGTAAGACAAAATCGAGCCGGGTCTGGATGAGGAACGGGCCCTTGTACCAGCAAGGTCTTGTGCACTGGAAGTCGGAGAGGAGGCGCCCCCAAAAGACGTTGCAGATCCGCATACCAAGGACGCCGAGGCCAGTCCGGTGCTACCAACACTACCGGCTCCCCGTGTTCCTCGATCCTCTGCAGGAGACGACCTATTAGTGGCCATGGAGGAAACGCGTAAAGAAGACCGGAGGGCCACCTCTGCAAGAGGGCGTCGACCCCTTCCGCTTTTGCATCTCTTCGGCGACTGAAGAAGCGAGAAGCTTTGGAATTGAGACTTGAGACGAAAAGATCTAACACTGGAGGACCCCAGTGGTCTACTATCAACTGAAACGCCTGATCGCTGAGAGCCCATTCCCCTGGATCGAGAGTGTGCCGACTGAGAAAGTCTGCCTGGACGTTGTCCACTCCTGCTACATGCGAAGCTGAGAGGTTTGTGAGGTGCATCTCTGCCCAGGCGAGAAGACTTTCCGCTTCTCGACACAGCAGACGGCACCTCGTTCCTCCCTGGCGGTTGATGTAAGCCACCGCTGAGGCGTTGTCCGAGAGCACTCGTACTGCTTTGCCCACCAGGAGAAACTTAAAGTGCTGAAGAGCCAACCGAATCGCCCTGGTCTCCAAAAAATTGATGGATTGAGCTGCTTCCAGCGGAGACCAGAGACCCTGGGTCCACTGACCTAGGCAATGAGCCCCCCAGCCTCGGAGACTGGCATCTGTCGTCAACGGAATCCACCGAGGAGACTCCAATGGCATCCCTACAGTGAGATTCTGCATCTTTAACCACCAAAATAGCGAGACGCGTTCCCGGTTGCGCAGAGGCAACTTTTTCAGAAGAGAATCCGTTTGCGCCGACCACCGAGACAGAAGAGACCACTGAAGAGACCTCATGTGAGCTCTGGCCCAAGGCACCACCTCTATCGTGGCTGCCATGGATCCGAGAACCTGAAGATAATCCCGAGCACAAGGGACCTTGTGATGTATCAAATTCAGAATCTGCGACCGGAGCTTCAGAATCCTGCCCTGCGGAAGCAAAACTTGACCCCTCGCTGTATCGAAGATAACTCCCAGATACTCGAGAGACTGCGAGGGAGCCAAACTGCTCTTGGATAGATTCACCACCCAACCTAGGGACTGTAAGAACGCTACCACTCGTTCCGTGACCTGGCAACTTTCTTGATAAGATTTCGCCCTTATCAACCAGTCGTCCAAGTAAGGATGGACGAGAATGCCCTCTTTCCGGAGGGCCGCTACCACCACCACCATAATCTTGGTAAATGTGCGCGGTGCTGTCGCAAGACCGAAAGGCAACGCTCGAAACTGGAAATGATGACCTAGAACCGCAAATCGCAAGAACTTGTGGTGAGCCGGGCGAATGGGAACATGCAAATACGCCTCTGTAAGATCTAATGCAGTGAGATATTCCCCTTTGCGCACCGCTACTATTACTGACCGAAGAGTCTCCATACGAAAACCTGTAACCTTGAGCGCCCGGTTGACAGCTTTGAGGTCTAGAATAGGACGAAAGGAATCTTCTTTCTTTGGGACCACGAAATAAATGGAATAACGACCCCGCTTGCGCTCCGCCGGCGGGACAGGGCAAATGGCCTGAAGGTCCAAGAGCCTCTGTAGAGTCTCCCGAATCGCCTCCGCCTTGAGACGAGAGCGACAGGGAGACTCCAGAAAGGCGTCTGAAATGGGCCTTGCGAATTCTAAGGCATAACCGTCTCGAATAACTTCCAAGACCCACTGATCCGAAGTAATTTGGGCCCACCTCTGATAGAACTGAGCCAGCCGAGCTCCTACGGGAATCAGAGGAGAGCCCTTCGCACCTTCATTGGGAAGCCCGCGAAGGGGAGCGAAAACTCGCAGCTGAGAATCTACCTCCTCTGCGGAAACCGCGAAAGGACTGAGTCCTGTTGAAAAACCGAGGTTTCTGAGTCTGAGGACCCCTATCAGATTGAAATCTACGGAAAGAACGCATGCGACCACGACCAAACAAAGCCCCGCGACTAGACTGCCGAGGTCTATCCTCTGGAAGACGCGGGACCTTAGAATCCCCCAGGGACTGAACCAACTTATCCAACTCTTCACCAAATAAAAAGGAGCCTCTAAAGGGGAATTTACTTAATTTAGACTTGGACGCCCCATCCGCCGACCAACCTTTCAACCAAAGAGAGCGACGGGCAGCGACCCCCAAGGCCAAGGACTTAGAAGAAGCCCTCAACAGATCATACAGAGCATCAGCTAAAAACGCAGAGCCCGTCTCAATCTTAGCCACTTCCACATCAATGGCTCCTAAATCATCGGAAGAGCGGTCCAAAACTCTTTCCGCCCAACGAAAACAAGCTCTGGCCACCAGAGAACCACAAATAGCCGCTTGAATCGCCAAAGAAGAAACATGAAAACTATTCTTAAGAAGAGTGTCAAGTCTCCTGTCCTGAGCATCGCGCAACGCGGTTCCGCCATCCACTGGAACCGTGTTGCGCTTGGTAACAGCCGAAACCACGGCATCTACCACCGGAAGCTTAAGTAAGGCTCTATCAGCCTCTGGCAGAGGATAAAGAAACTGCATCGACTTAGAGGGGCGAAAGGCCGCATCCGGGACTTCCCATTGAGATTTAATAACTTCCAAAATATCTTGATGCATAGGGAAAGTTTTTGTGGAGGCTCTGGAGCCATTAACCAAAATATCCACCTTTCGGACCCCTGAGTCAGGAAGGGGATCCTCAAAATGCAAAGTAGAGGATACCATAGAAATGAGATCCTGTAAATCCTCTCTATGGAACACTCTAGCCACCGCAGGATCCTCCCCCTGAGCCAAAGGTACAGTGTCTGGATCTAAAGAAGAATCTTCCCAAGAATTGTCCACTAATTCTTCTTCCTCCTCTAAAAGGGGCATATCATGATCCTGATTTGAAAGCGATTCCAATTGTATGTCCCAAACCCTAGGTCTCTTGGGAGGGAGGGTAGTAGTGACAGGCTCTTGAGACACTGCTGTACCAGAATTGCCCCTCTGCATTAAAAACGCCTGATACATCTGTAGAACAAACTCAGGAGGAAACCCCCCTGCCTGAGAGCTGGCAGCCTGTAACATAACTCCCGATTCCGTATCAGCTAAGGTCGCAGAGCTGCGCAAAGCAGACGGACCCCCTGCAGTAATAACCGGAACTGGGCTCAAAATGGCCGCCGTTCGCGCCAAAACTCCAGCGCTACCCCCAGAATCTGAGGCCTCCGCCGTCGACGCTAACACCGTCGCGGGAGAAGAAGGGCCAACCGCCAAAACGGACCCCGTAGTCGACGGAGGGAGAGGGGCAGAAGAAACATCAATCGCCGTGCAGTATTTACAAGCGCCTGAGGCACTAACGCCTCGCCGCTGACATACAGCGCACCTCTTTAACTTCTCCGACATTTCGGAGGGAAAATCCGTGCACGCGCCGACGCGGAAGTTCACGGAGACGTATTGCTAAATAAATAAATAACGAATTCCCCGATATAAAACTACAAACGGCACTGCTAAAGCAAAAAAAAAAAACAGCACTACTCTGAAAGAGGGCTGAAACACAATGCTGCAGCTTTACTTTTCAGGTTTCCTTTTTTTTTTTTTTTTTTCACACAGCTGAATCACAGCCAACAAGGCATTCCCCTGCAATCAAACGGAGCTGTCTGCTCATTCAGTCAGTGGGGCAAGTTCTCTCGATTTTTTTTTTTTTTTTACAACCTGGCTGCCTCTCCCAAAGGCAAAACACCTTTCCTCAGAAAGGGTGGCCCTTCCCTTCCTTTAATAATTTTGAGAGAACATTAGGGAGATGGGGAGGAATGGGGGAGGGACCCGGAAACATCCGAGTGTGACACCCCAGAGGCTGACAACTGAAGAGAAAAGCACCAAAAAGCCTCTAATAAACTTCCCCAGGCACAGAAATAATGAGAGAGAAAAAAACCCAGAATACCAATCTACATAGATATAAATCCTATAAAGAGAGACTAATGGGCTCGCTTCCTACCTGCTGGGAGACTGAGAAAATACTGAGGCTAGGGTCACATGACCAGGGCTCTTATTGGCTCTCTAGAGTCAGAGTTTTTTTCTCAGTCTCCACCTGCTGGTAGGCGAGCACAACCCATCAGTCCAATCCTGGGCCGGTCCGGAGGGATGCTAAGGAAAGCTAACTAAACACTGTCTTACTACCCAAGTAGTACCTGGGGAACTCAGGAAAAATAACTGCTCACAGCAGGGGCGTATCTGCGTGGGGCCTCAGGGGCCTGGGCCCCCGCAGATTTCGCCCTGGACCCCCCTACCGCTGCCAACCCTCCCCCTCCGTTGCTGTCGCCTACCTTCGCTGGCGGGGGACCCCAACCCCCGCCAGCCGAGGTCCGCGTCCTCCTGCCGCTGCCTGTAAAAGAATTCCATCAGCTGGCGGGGGACCCCCAACCCCCGCCAGCCAAGCCGAGGTCCTTTCATTTCTTCTACTAAAGCTGGCGCCGAAAGTTTCTTCCGAGTCTGACATTGCTGCACGTTGTACGTGCAGGACGTCAGACTCAGAAGAAGCTTTCGGCGCCAGCTTTAGTAGAAGAAATGAAAGGACCTCGGCTTGCTGGCGGGGGTTGGGGGTCCCCCGCCAGCTGACGGAATTCTTTTACCGGCAGCGGCAGGAGGACACGGACCTCGGCTGGCGGGGGTTGGGGTCCCCCGCCAGCGAAGGTAGGCGACAGCAACGGCGGGGGGGAGATTGGCAATGGCAGCGGCTGGGGGGAGGGGGATCGCCAGTGGCGGCGGGGGGGGGGGGCTATAATGTGCCCCCTCACTCTGGCCCTGGCCCCCCCTACCGCCGCACTTCAGATACGCCCCTGGCTCACAGGATCTGAACAGGGTCTCAGAGCAGAGGTTTTCACTCTCTACACTCCAAGCTGAGACTGGAGAAATTCCAGCACATTCTGGCTAGATCCTAGGTTTCAGAGCCAATCAGGGCCCAGAGCATGAACACTATGGGGTTTCTGGCCAATGCAACTGCAGGTTACTCTCCCCTAGGGGTTCTCCTCTTTCCCCGTGGGGGAAGGTAAGGTAAAAAGAAAGCAGACCTCTGTTACAGCTATGGCTGAGGGCAAACACCACCTGCTGGCCAAACAAGGGAAATGCACTGAAAGAAAAGTGTCATTTAAGCAACAATATAAAATCATAAGCATGAAGTCCCCTGTCTCGCCACACCCCTAAATGCCAAAAGTTGCTCAGAAATGTGCCCCCCCTGCTTTACTGGGAACCAGTTAACCAACTGGTCTAGGAGTGTGTCTTAGCAAATGAACCAGGAGCTGCATAGAAACCATCCTCCACCTACTGAAGATACAGAAATACTAACGTGGTGGAGCTGCATAGTACTCTTATAGGACAGAGCACACAGTTCTATATTCTATCTCCACCTGCCGATCAATGGACACAACACACATTAGTACTGGACTGGTCTGGTGAAGACACTTAGGAAATGATAACTCCCTGCAGCATCTCCCAGACTCGATCTGTACTCCACCAGGAATCTGAGCAGCTTACTCATAGTTGCTGCACCAGGCCACATCTGCTACAGCTGAGAAACACTGAGAAGGTGAAAGCTATACTAGCCTCCCAAAGGGGAGTAATGTCAGCTCTGAGCTGTTTTTTTCTCTGGCTCCGTCTGCTGGCATGGAGACATAACCCACTCTTCCAGGCTGGCATGGACAATAAGAAATGGCCTGTTTGTGGGTCAACGGGTAGTCTGATTAGAAATATCCAACAAAACTGATTAGTTGATTCTGCTCCTTACCATATAAAGCAGGACATTTGCCAAACTTCCAGATGCCAATCATACGAGGTGTGTTTATTTAAGATGTGATGCTTTTAAAGCATTTTCCCCATGAAGCAGCAGTTTGGTGAAATGGGGACTCATTGGGGATTTTGAACAAGATTCTGAAGGTATAAGAAGCATCATGGCAAGGATTGAAATTGTGCACTTTTTTGTAACTGAGATATGAATTTAAAGCAGGGGTTCCTGAAAGTTTTTGGCTCACGGCACCCTTAGTGTCCGAGCAATTTTTCGTGGCACCCTCCCCCCCCCATGGGTCTCTGCACCCTCCCCGGCCACATGGGACTCCGCACCCCCCCCCCCCTCTTCCCAGAAAGTTCAGCACATCATTCCCTGCAGCCCCTCTCCTCCCATAAATCCAGCACACCTCTGCCTTCCTCAAATCCAGCATCACTAGCTACCTTCCTTCCTGCAGGTCCAGGATTACTGCTGCTTCCTACTCCTTCCCCCGATGGCGCTGTAGTGCTTGCAGCTTACATTTTCGGGCTGACCAAAATTCACATAGGCAGGCACCCCGGTGCCCTCCCAGTCTGTTGCGTCCGGCCCTCTCTGATGCAACTTCCTGTTGTGAGGCCAGACATGGCAGAGGGAAGTCCCAGCAGTGCCTGTGTGAACTGCGGATGACCCGAAAATGTAAGCTGCAAGCACAGCAGCGGCAGCGGGGGAAGAAGCAGGAAGCAGCAGATTCCGGACCTGTGGGAGGGGAAAATAGGGAGCGATGCTGGATTATGGGCTGCGAGAGGGAGGTCAAGATGTGACGAGGCACCCCTGAGAGTTCGCTGCAGCGCACCAGGGTGCTGAGGCGCACAGTTTGGGAAACACTGATTTAGCTGCAAGAACTGGAGTTAAATGCACTTTCCCTATTTATTTATGAATTGATATATGAAGATCTCTCTCTCTCTCTCTTTTTCTAAATATATATATCTATGGGCAGTAAGTGAGCAATTTTTATGACCTATGATTGCAAATCATAGCCCATTTGGTTATTAAGTATCCTTGGCTTTAAAAAGTCTGAGGTCTTTTCTCCTCGTTCACACATTGAATTGTTTTCTACCTTTCAAATACATTTTTCTTTTATTTGGAATACTTAGTTGTAGGTTTGTTTCACCTTTTTGATTCTATTAGTTTTTTTGCACACCATGACAGTAATGGATTTATTTCCTAAGCCAGGGTGAGTCAGATATGATAATTAATCTCTCAAATTTACTGCTAATGCTTGCCTTAATACTTGCAATCTGCCTAAAATTCTTTTTCATCAAGCCAGTAGCAGCAAAACAACTGGGAATATTTCTGTATCTTTCTTTTACTTACCTTTGTGAGGTATGGTGTAATGAAGACAAAAAAGATGTCGTAGATAAAAAGGACAACCAAAAGTAAGGTACAGCCCTTGGGGTCAAGGAAGGAGACAGGAAGAAAAGAATATTAACATAACATCTCTGTCTGTAAAGTGTAGCACTTTGTTCAAAAGAGAAATATTATTTACTTTGGTACTTTGTATATTACAAAGAAAATAAAGAAAACCATACAGTAATTTACATGCTTAATATAAGATGAGGGGGGGGGGGGGGGGGGGAGAGCAGTCAGGGGAGACCCAACAAACCAACCATAAGGAGACTTTTGTGGCTAATCTTCCACCTACTGATGGGACAAAGACACAGAAAAAATATCGCACTGATAATACAATCATTCCCCAAAAAGTCACGTTTATCCTAGAAGTACTACAGCATTCTAAGAAAAATCTTTACTGAGGGGCTTCATAAATATACTGAGGATTATCTACCTAAATTTACAAGAAATCTCAATGAAAATCTCGCTCCCCAAAAAGCTCACATGTTGGTCAGGAACCGTTTTCTTCGCTCCTGTCCATCTAGACTCATCAGGAAAAATTTGAACCTTCCCTCAAATAAGAATCATAGCAATAAAAATAAAAGGTGATGGTCAAATTGTTGTTAGGAGACAGTCTTTATACATTGCTGTGTTTATGCTCCTAATAAGGAGAAAGCTGCTTTCCTCGGTGGCTTGGGTCACATCCTGCTACGTTACAGGGATGGGCATTTGCTTTTAGGCGGCGATTTTAATGTTACAATTGATTTTATGTTGGATAACAGTGTCTACGTTGACAGCGTTGAGACACAGAGATTTGCTGGAGATCGTGACTAGGTGTCTTTTGGACCTTGTATTTGAGTTAAACGCTTTGAGGTGGTGGAGACAGACTCTTCTTCCAATTGGAGAGCTGAAGATCCTGCAATACATAATGGACCGGGAGAGTGATAACTTCCCTGGGAGATGCTTGACAGGATTGTAGGATAGCATGAAAATCCTTCTTGTTGGTCAGCAGATTAGCCTAGTTGAGACTAAGGAAGGTGGAGACCTTTCTGAAAAAATCTGGGGTAAGAACACTCCTCCGTGAGCTGTGTCATGACTTGAGGCGGAGGATCCGGCCCAGACGGGAGGTCCACACCATCATTGGACCAGGCCTCCAGCAAAGTAGCCGGATGCTGCGATGAGGAATAGGACTCCCATTCAGAGTCAGAGAGGTGGTTTGATGGAATAACAGATAGCCCCAGAAGTGGAAAACAGATAGGTTTCAGCAGGCTAAGCCAGAGCTGATGGAACTGCCGAGGAAGATGATACAGAAAGTGGTGTTAGGGTCAGTGTAGGCGCCACCTGGAGCAGCTGCAAAACAACTGTGGCTGGAGGTAGCAGGGTCACCTGAGACTGGGGGGACTCCGTCAGGAGTAATTGCATGGACAATGCCACTGCTGCCTTGGGGGGGGGGGGGGGGGGGGTGGAGCTCCTATGGTATGCTCAGTGGGAGAAGCCCTTTTATCTTTAGAGCGGATTGATGGAGAGTAAGATCCACGGGACGAAGGGGTCGGGGCCGCATCTTTCGACGGTCCAGGGCCCTTACCTTGCTCTGTTGTTTGAGTGCCTTGCCTTCAGAGGTCATTTGCAATGGCTGCGAGGCTGAAACAGGGGCCGCAGAAGCCATAAAAGCGGTCTGCAGCACAGCAGGAAGAAGGCACCAAAGATTTTTCATGGCGCGAGGTGTTGGCATGTGCTGCCATGGTAGACGCTGGAGGAGTGAGGTGGAGCAACGGCCTTTCACAACTGACTAGTGGCTGTGTTCTCACTCCAACGTTGCGTTTTGAGCTGCCAGTACCAAGAGTAGCAATTACGGTGATCCTCGTGTTGCCTCCCTCAGAGGTGCCAAAACAGGGCCCTGGGGGGGAGGGAGCACTGACTGACATCGGAGAGAGCATGAAGGTGGTATACACCAACCAGGGGATTCTCTCTGTTGAGCAGTGGCAGCGAGGTGTGTGTGTGTGTGTGTACAGAGAGTGGGAACGCTGCAACTGTACAGGAACTGTTGAGGAAAAAACTGAGTGTAGGGGGAGAAGCTCTCTGGACATGAGAATTACTGCACATACTCAATAACCTTACGGACGTAAGGAGGAAAATTGAGCACCACAGTTCTTTCTATGAAAGGATGGGGAATCTATTGACTGGTTAACATAAAAAGAAGATATGACCTTAGGAAAAAAGGATGGTACTGTGTGAAGAGAGTCCTCAGCTTCCGTAAAATGGAGGAAGGGATCACAAGAGGATATGAAGCCCCAAAATTCTTCTAGCTGAAGAAATAGCAACAAGAAAGACGTTCTTTAATGTCAAATCCTTTAGTGTAGATTTTTTAAGCAGTTCAAAAGGAGCTTTCTGAAGTGCCTGCAGAACTAGATTGATGAGGCATGAGCTTGAGACCTCTAAGTGTGACTGGGCCACAGAAAACTCAACTGGGAACCATAGAAACATATAGGCAGATAAAGACATATGGCCTATCCATTCTGCCCATCTATGCCATCTACTCCCCAATCACTCCCTTAGAGAGCCTATGTACTTGTTCCAAGCTCTCTTGAATTCATATACTGTTTTCATCTCCACATTTCCACCAGGAGGCCGTTCCACGAATTCTCTACCCTTTCCATGAAGAAGTATTTCCTCAGGTTACTTCTGAGCCTATTCCCTTTCACTTTCATCCTATGCCCCCTCATGCCAGAGCTTCTTTTCACTTGAAAGAGACTCCACTCCTGTGCATTTACGCCACGTATTTAAATGTTTCTATCATATCTCCCCTCTTCCACAGTACACATATTGAGATCTTTAAGTTTGTCTTTATACGCTTTATGAATAAGACCACTGACCATTTTAGTAGCTGTCTTCTGAACCAACTCCATCCTGTTTATATCTTTTTGAATGTGCAGTCTCCAGAATTGTACACAATTTTGTAAATAAGATCTCACCAGAGTCTTATACAGGGGCATCATCACCTCCTTTTTCCTACTAGCCATTCCTCTCCCTGTGCACCCAAGCATCCTTCTAGCTTTCGCCTTTTCCACCAGCTGACCAAATGGACCAGGAGCACCTCAGATCAAACCAGGAGCTGCAGAGCACACCTCGTCCACCTGCTCAAAGACAGAAAAATACTGAATTGTAGGAGCTGCATACAAAGCTCATAGAGGTGCACCACAATTCTGCATTCTCTATCTCCACCTGATGGTTGACAGTCATACAACCAGCTTCTTCTAGAATACTCTAAGGATGCAAAGGAAGAACAATTTGCAAAATTTGACCAATTCACTTGTCTTACTCTGTTGCATGTGATCTCAGGAACCCTGGAACCCAGGCATACATCTCATCCTCTCCCCACCCCCAAATACCTTGAAAGTAGGCACACGAATTGTTTTTAACATATAAAGGCAGAAGGCGATTCCCAAAATGTCTTGCAGGACCCAGGCCCACCTATAACAGAAAAAGAGGAAAGCTATTAGTAATATTGAAGTTGCAAGGGAAAACCAGTTAGAAAAGCAGAAAGTAAACTAGTTTTGCACCTGTTAGTTCACTGCTAAATTTGAGCTTGCTGTTCATCTCTGGAGTCAGTAATGCTGCCACATAAGTCTGCAGTGACATGTTCAGTGCCTACTGTTTGAGTCACCCTGCTAGTGGGCTGTGGACAGCATTTCAGAGATGACTAATTCTGCTGTAAAGAAGGCCAATGGTTTGTGTTTGGTGTCACTTGGATCAGTACTATGTGCTGTTTATATGGTTTTATGCTTTTTATATAATAGCCTCCTCATTGTATAACTTGGCAACTATACTTACATAATAAAACTAATCTGGGGACCTATAGATTGAAAGGTTTCTCAGGATATTAATCAACAAAGAAGAGGAAAGAGAAACCCGTTATATAATTCTACCGGTTATAACTAAAAACAGACCTTGTGTAGACAGTGGTAAGCAATATAGCTAAACATAAACAGTGCTCAGAACTAAGTGCATGGGGCAGCTTCTGATCTCAACATACTACCACCATCATCGCACTGCCAGCCCTTCCTTCCTACCTATATAGTACTAGTAATGAATCTTTACAATTGAAACCGCATACTGTCATATAAAAGTACTTAGCTTAGCTATCATTGGAAGAGCTGGGTGCGGTTAGGTCTGGATGCGCTGCTCATCTATGCTTAAGCCCAGATCATTTTTTCTTTTTTTTCTTTTATGCTGGTGTTGTTGTGCAATGTTAAAAGTGATGCACCCTGGTGATTATTCCCACGCTCTCATAACTTCCACGGTCTCGCTCTCAAACATAGCAACTTTTTCTTACATTACATAGAGACCGCCAAGTGAAAAGCAGTCTGCAGTCCCTGCTCAGATCAACTAAAACGCCGGTGCATGCGCAGTAGTCTCTATATACTAGCCATGGGTTGGTCCATTACAAATGAGTAACCACCCACCAATCTATAGCTTTATTAAGTCCTTTGGGGTGTGTTGTCTGCCAATTATAAAATGTATTGCGTTTCCCTCCTCAGGAGCCTAGAAACTATGTTACCTCCGCGAGGCTGCCGTAAATATGCTAATACCACAAATCTTAAATCATCCTCACGATGTCCCATCAGATCCCAATGCCCCAGTAGCGGTGCTTCCTTCTTATGTGTACGCAGGTTACTGAGGTGCTCTCCAATTCTCTGTTTAATTTTTCTTTTAGTTTGCCCTATGTACCATAAAGCACATGGGCACTGAATACCATAAATGACCTATGCGGTATCGCAATCAGTTCTATCTCGTAGATGTATAATGCGTTTGGTCACTGGATGGGTGATTTGTTTCGTGACCCATGCATAATGGCAGTAAATACATCCATGGCATTTAAAATGCCCTCTGTCATCACAAGGGGCCGGGTCCTGTTCCTGATATTTGAACAACTCTCCCAAATTACGCGATCTTGTGAAAGCAAAACATGGCATTCTGGGGATCCCATGTAGCTGCATCATGGGCCAGTGTGTCCTTATGATGTTTTTAATCTGAGGAATCCTCGAGGAGAAAGGCAATACACAGGTAATGATGTCATCATCAGATGATTATTGTGTCCAGATTCAAACAGCCATTGCCTATGAACATTAGCTGCTCTCTTATGCGCTTTTCTAATAGTTTTCCCGTGGGTACCCACGCTGTACAAATCTGTGAGTCATATCCGCTGCATGTTTGAAAAAACCCACTTTAGAGTCCCATAACTTTCTAATGCGCAGAAACTGTCCAAAAGGAATGGCTTCTTTCTAAGATAAGGGATGGAAACTAGAGTAGTTGCAACACAGAATTAGTATCGGTAACGTTCCGATAAAGTTGAGTACATAAGCGGCCTTCCCGTAGTTCAATTAAAATGTCCCAGAAAATTCACTCGAATGCAACCAATATTGATCTCAAATTTGATGTTGTTATCAACTGTATAGAGATGATGGCAAAAACTCATTAAGGCGTTGGCGATCACGTTTCCATATCAGAAAAACATCATCAATGTATCGCTTCCATTGTAGAATGTTGGATGTGAACTCAGACTGGAATACATGGTTGTTCTTCATATTACGCCATGTACAGGCATGCTATGGTAGGGCGACCGTCACTCCCATAGCCCCCCCCCCCCCCCCCCCCCCCCGCGTCTGTAGGTAGAAGGAATCTTCAAACAGGAATAACTGTGCCGAACCACACGCTGTACCATAGAGTTGAGCAAAGTTAACTTATGATGAGAAATGTCCAGTTTCTGTAAGTACAGATCCACTAGTTCCAGAGCAGCCTGCTGAGGGATCACCGTATACAGTGACCTGGCATCCATCGTGACTAAGGTAAATTGAGCATCACCCACATCAAAATCAGTCAACATGGACAGCAGATGTGCTGTGTCCCTCACGTATGACGGAATATCTTTCAATAGTGGTTGTAGATGGAAGTCCAAAAACTGTGACAACGGCTCATGTACTGAGTCATTGCTACCCACTATAGACCGAGCAGGAAGGTTCCGTAAACATTTATGTATTTTGGGTACAATTTAATAGCTGGTAAAGTTAGAAACTGAATCATAAGGTATCTTGTCTCACAAATAGAAACAGTACCCTCAGTAGTTGCTTGTTCTATGAGTGTTTTTATTTCTGGTTGATATTTGTGTGAGGGGTCTTCATCCAACTTGGTATAAAATGTTGGATCGTCCAGCTGCCTGTGTGCCTCTTGTTTGTATGCTACCAAATCTTGAATCACTACTACTCCTACCTTGTCTGCTTTAAATATTATGATCGTCCGATCTTCTTGTAGTTCCTGTATAGCTTTCAGCTGTAAATTAGAAAGATTATGATGAAAATAACACAAACGTTTTTCCACTCTTTCCAAATCATTCAGGACTAGCCTCTGAAAGGTCTCTATTAATCTGTAAAGATTCATTACTAGTATTATATAGGTAGGAAGGAAGGGCTGGCAGTGCGATGATGGTGGTAGTGTGTTGAGATCAGAAGCTGCTCTATAGCTTAACTCATGCACTTAGTTCTGAGCACTGTTTATGTTTACCTATACTTACATGCCAACTGCATGAGCAAGTTAAAGAAAACTAGCACTTATGCACATAAGTGCTATAGTGTGGAACTTGCTTAGCAGGTAAATGCAAGAAGCATGCACGGAGTGAAGCGCTATGGGCATGTCCAAATCTACATGCATAACTTACAGAATACTGTAAGTTATGTGCTAGAGTGCCGCATGTACACACAAATACTCCTGCTATTGAAATGGCATAAGTGGACGCACCTAGAAGTAGGCACGTAAATGCAGACTTTTGCTAGCATTCTGTAACGTAATCTAAGCACCCAGATGCCGTTACAGAATTAGTGCTCAGTGTGCTGCATGAAGGTACCAATCTGTGGTGCCAAGGTTATAGCATTTTCTCCCTGTATGAACATGTTTATTTTATTTATGGCTAATTTATTTTTATTTGCTGCATTTGTGCTTTACGCTACACCAGCCACTTCTTGTGTTATTTTTGTACAAACATGATGGATACCAGTACATAAGGACAGTCCATCTTATCAGGTGTTACTTCTTCTGTGCGCTTCTCCTTTCTTGTTACTTACTGATCCTCATTTCTGAAGATTCCCCATATCACACTGACTGCAATAGAGAACAAAGCCAACAGGAGCAGCCGGACCTGCGGACGCTTATGATAATATGGCAGACTGTTGCCTGGGATTCTGAAAGTGAGAATCACATCATCAGTTTAAAAAATGAACAGGCAGAAGAAAGAATACCTTCTAATTTCTGATAAAGCAGGTGCATTCCAAACTATGAAAAATCAATTTTTAAAAAACACACATCCCCTTCCTGGGCTCATTCTGTCGCAATAAGCTCCATTTCCGTTTAAAAATAAAACAAGGGGTGGAGCACAATTAAATAAAAGGGCACATATTCAGCTGGTGGCGGTCAGCATTTTTTTTAAAATGTTGGACCGTTGCTGGCTACATTAGGCCTAGATATTCAGGTGTGGGGCCAGCACTGAGTATCCAGGGTTAATTGTTCCAATGCTGGCTGCCAGAGCTTATGTGGGTCCTGAACAATATTCAGCCAGGGCTCGCTAACTGTCTATGCAGGCCCCAGCTGAATATTGGCTAGACCCCACAAAACAAAAAAAAAAACAGAGGACCTCCCCCCCTCCCCTCATAGCTAAGTGGACAAATTTGAGCAGTCCTAAATTTGCCTGCTTAGCTGTACAGGTGCCAGCACTAATATTGCCAGCACCTGCATGACTGCCCAGCTCCTCCCCCAACCCCCTGGCCTCCCTGAAGCTGGTTAAGTGCCGCCGAATATCAGCGGTTAGCTGGCACGAGCGATTTCAATAGGCAGGAACCTCTCCTGTCCACTTAAATCGCTTTGAACATAAGGTGGAAAGTGCCTAATTAAAGATTCACCTCTCTCAAATCAATTTCTCTGTTATTCCATGAGCCAGAAATAACTACCTATTTTTTAAATTCCTGTCTTCTGAGCTACTTCTGCATTAAGAATGTAGGAGTAATGGAGGGCCACTAGCTGCTCATTACAGAAAACTTTTCTGACACCTTACTGATAGATCCAACAAGATGAAAAGACTCCTCAGGGAAGAAAACAGGAACCCCCAAGATCAGGGGCTAGACAGCCTTCCCGTGGGTGAGGGGTCCAGAGCCCGGGGGGAGGGGGCACATTTTAGCCCTCCCCCCGGCACCGCCCCACACTGCCGATATTGACCGCCCCCCCTCCCCCCCGCCGCTGCAGCCTACCTTTACTTTTGCTGGCGGGGGATCCCACTCCCCGCCAGCCGACGTCTTCTTCTCAGTCGCTTCCTCCTCTTCAATTGTTTGCTGACGTCCTGCACGTTGTACGTGCAGGACGTCAGACTCAGAGAACAGAACTGTTCTCCGAGTCTGACGTCCTGCACGTACAATTACGTGCAGGACGTCAGCAAACAAATGAAGAGCAGGAAGGACTGAGAAGACGTCGGCTGGCGGGGAGGTGGATCCCCCGCCAGCAAAAGTAAAGGTAGGCGGCGGCGGGGGCGAGTTCGCGGGAGGGGGGTCCGGGGGTGAATCTGAATCTGCGGGGGGCCCCGGCCCCCTCAGGCCCCATGTAGCTACGCCACTGCCCAAGATACATAAAGAATGAATATGGTGGGGACACTGTAAGGAAGACCTCAATACAGTATTTATTTATTTATAATGAGTGGAGAGTGGCCAAGTGGTAGGGTGGTGGACTTTGGTCCTGGGGAACTGCGGAACTGAGTTCAATTCCAACTTCAGGCACAGGCAGCTCCTTGTGACTCTGGGCAGTCACTTAACCCTCCATTGCCCCATGTAAGCCGCATTGAGCTGCCATGAGTGGGAACGCTCGAGGTACAAATGTAACAAATAAATAAATAAATAAATAATGACATTTGGTATCCTGCATTATCCCAAACAGAGTTCAGTTTCAATTGGTGTCATCTTGGGGCATACAAATTATGAATACAGATGGGCCAATTTTCAAATTGATTTTATAATTACTGGTCATCCAGGCGCTGACTTAGAGCAAGGATGCAACAGCAATGACTCTACGTAAACCTTTTTTTCACGTGGAGGTATGTCCAGGGATGGGCTCAGGGCAGGATAGTGATAGTGAAGTTACTCACCTATAGCAGGTATCTTGAGGACAGCAGGAGTACACTCTCACATATGGGTGATGTCATCCAATGGAACTCGGAGTGGGAAAACTCCCAGTTCCTTTTTCTAGAAGCTTTTAGAAGCCCCATCGTGCACACGTGCGGGACCAGTCTATTAGAAAACTGTATAAATACAAGTCTAAGGGGAGATGGGCAAGGGATGATGAATAAGACCGAAAACACTGTAATACCTTTGTATCGCTCCATAGTGCGTCCGCATCTTAAGTATTGTGTTCAGTTCTGGCCATATCTCAAAAAAGATATAGCGGAATCAGAAAGGATCAAAGAAGAGCGACCAAAATGATAAAGGAGCTGGAACTCCTCGCGTATGAGGAAAGACTAAAGAGGTTAGGTTTCAGGTCTCAAAGCAGCAACTAGGTTTGTGAGCCCTTGGGCCGCTGCCAAGGAGCGGCAGTGGCAGGCAAACCACCCCAACCTGCACTGGGCCTAACACACACACAAGCAGGGGACTGCAGACAGGGATAAGCAAAGCAGGAAACACACTGGACAAGAACACTTGGACTGGAACACAGGACTGGAGCAAGGCTTCACCTGCACTTGACCACCCTTCCCCAGGAGTTGAGCCCCTGGTGCAGGTGGCCGGCAGGACTTACTGGATTGGGCAGGAACTGGATACCAGCAGGAAACAAACAACAGAGTCAGGACTAAAAGCTGCCAGGCAGCCACTAAGACAGAACACAGACAGGTGAGAGTCCAGGACTGAAAGCTACCAAGCAGCCCCTAAAAGGAACACAGACACAAGACAAAGGAATGCAAGCCAGAAACAAGACTAGAACTAAGCAATAAAACCAAAGCTAACTACACACAAACAAGAACCAGGCAAGAACTCAGAATAAACTGGACTAGGCAGAAGTGCACAGAGTACAACCACATACCAGGGACCTTAGATGCTGCAAAGGCAAACGAAGTTTCTAGGTGATTAATAAAGCCCATCAGCTGCTAAAGCTCAGCTGTCAGCAATCACAGGCAACTATGGGTGATGTTCAGATACAACAAGGAAGCGATTCTGGCAGCTGAAAGTTCCGGACTGAACTGGGCTGACGTCTGGAACGGGTGACAGTAAACAGACAGTCCCCTGCAGCCACCAGGTCTGGCCACCAGAAGGCGCGGTGAGCACAGACAGGAAACAGTCACAAACATGACTTTAGGGCTCTTCAGCTTGGAAAGAGACGGATGAGGGAAAATATGATTTGAGGTCTACAAAATCCTGAGTGGTGTACAAGTAGAAGTAAATCGATTTTTACTCATTCCAAAGTACAAAAGACTAAGGGACACTCAAGGAAGTTACATGGAAATACTTTTAAAACAAATAGGAGGAAATATTTTTCACTCAACAAAATAGTTAAGCTCTGGAACTCTTTGCCGGAGCATGTGGTAACAGCACTTAGCTTATCTGGGTTTAAAAAAAGGTTTTGGACAAATTCCTGGAGGAAAAGTCCATAGTTTGCTATTGAGGCAGACATGAGAAGCAACTGCTTGCCCTGGGATTTGTAGTATGGAGTGTTGCCATGATTTGGGTTTCTGTCAGGTACTTGTGACCTTGCTTGGCCACTGTTTGGAAAACAGGATACTGGGCTAGATGGAACCATTGGTCTGATGACCCTGCATGGCTACTCTTATGTTTCTTATGTAGTGTGCAGCTTAAGAAGGGGTGTGACGTGGCCAAATTTCTTGGAACCAGTAATTTGATGAGGTGTTTTGAATTAATTGCAAACGGTGGTAAGTATTTTTGTCTGAGGCTTTTGTATAGTGCAGTACAAGAGAATATCAGAATCAGGAGAGCAGACTGCTGAAGTATTGGTCTAATTGATCTATTTGTAGCTTGTAGAAGCAGTGCTGTACAAGAGAGGTAATATCGTGGTCTGAAGCTGAGGGTGTTGTCTAATTGAGCTCTAGAATTTTAAGGATGGTACTAGAGGGTCTTGACTACTCCTACTACTACTACTATTTAGCATTTCTATAGCGCTACAAGGCATACGCAGCACTGCACAAACATAGAAGAAAGACAGTCCCTGCTGAAAGAGCTTACAATCTAATAGACAAAAAATAAAGTAAGCAAATCAATCAATTATTGTGTACAGGAAGGAGGAGGGTAGGTGGAGGCAAGTGGTTACAAGTGGCTACGAGTCAAAGCAATGTTAAAGAGGTGGGCTTTCAGTCTAGATTTAAAGGTGGCCAAGGAAGGGGCAAGACGTAGGGGCTTCAGGAATTTATTCCAGGCGTAGGGTGCAGCGAGACAGACGGCGCGAAGTCTGGAGTTGGCAGTAGTGGAGAAGGGAACAGATAAGAAGGATTTTATCCATATAGCCGTGGTGAAGATAGAGTAGTACTTCCGATATCAGAGGAAAGGAGGGCTTTGGATTTGTCTGGGCTTAATTTCAGCCTGTTGTCATTGGCCAAGTAGCAATACGTGATAGTCTATCATTAAGAAAGTTTATGTCCTGAGAGTTGGAAGGTTCAAGAGGGAATAGGATCTAGATATCAGTGTATATGTACAAGTTAGGCCAATAGACTGGATTAGTGTTGGGAGTTGGTGCCTGAAAATATTAAAGAGGGTAGGGGACAAAATGGCGCCCTGAGGTATTCCACAGGTAGTTGAGAATGGGTTGGAAACATGGCGTTTGATGGCTTATGACATATACCCTGGATGTAAAGTATGAGTGGAACCAGAAGAGGCACTGTGAGGATTTCCAAAGCAGGACGAATCTTCATTGGTAAGTTATTTGCTGGGAAATTGCTTTTAAATTTGGGAAAGGTAGATTTAGAGTTAAATTGGTTATCTCAGTGTATATTTAAGTTACTCTACTTATTTAGCAAAGGTAGTTCAAGGAATAGGATTTTCTTTGTTTGGCATTTAAAGTCTCTATTACAGTTGAACAGGCTAGAAGTCAAGGGACTATCCTAGAATTTACCATAGCATCAGTGTAAAGCACAGCTGATAGTCACAGGAAACCCCAGTTTAGAGTTTTAACTGTAGTTTGAAAAACAGCTTAGACAGTTAAAATAAAGAAATACATAGCTGATAGTTCAGGAAACCCCAGTTTAGAGTTTTAACTTTAGTTTGCAGCACAGTTTTTTCCCATATTATAAAACTCTTTTCCTATAGTTTTAAAACTTGAACTTTCTGCCAGAGCCTACAACGTTAACATATAGCCTCTAGAAGGCATAACAGGGCCTAATTCTGTCTTCCTTCTCACCCATCCTGCACAACTCTTCCTTTATAGTCTTAATTTATAGTCAGTTATTCTAATTAGGATAACAAGAGAGGAGTCCTCTTACAGAATTTTAATTACATTTTATTACTATGAGGCAAACACTAAATAAATCACACAATATACCATATAATCTAAAGGATCTTTTATATTAGTCTAATATCCTTACTACCTTAGCAAATTTTAAATTATTAAATCACTCAATAATACTAAGATGCAGACAGCAGTCCAGCAGCAAGAGGGGTGCTAGCCAGTCTTTTGCATTCAGTGTCACATGTATGATTATCTCCCAGTTGATGAGAAATTATGTGTGTGTGTGCCTGATGCAAAGAGCTCCTAGCTCTCAGTCCATTCTCTTGAGGCTAGAGTAGCAGACTTGGAGGGAGACGGAGAGGTACTTAAGAGACCTACAGGGATGTTGTAGAGAAGTCCCACCTCCAGTCTGGCAGCTCCTGTGCTGCCTGGAGGAGGGAGGTCTCCTAAAAGGAGAGAATCACCCTGGTGAAGTAGGAAGTACTGTTATGATTGGGGTCAGAACCCCTCTCAAACTTACCTCTTTCCAGGGGGTCAGCTTCTTAGCTGGCTTCTGTTTCTTTTCTCTGTCCTTTCTGAGCTGGCTCTGTCTCTCTGTGCTGGCAGCTTCCAGCAGCATGGGGTTAATTGTTTTACTATACTACAGCTGTGTGGGTGGACTGAGTTAGCTCTACCTCTCTTTGGGTGTACTGGCTTCAAGTGCTTCACGGTGTTGCATTGGTGTGGGTTGGGCCTCTATGGGTTTCAGTGTGCTCTCTGGGTCAGGTTGCTGTTGCCTGGGTCTAGGGAGTGTGACATCATCAGGGAGGGCCTTGATAAGGAAGTGGTGTTGTTTCCTTCAGAGCCTTTGCACCAGTGGTGTTTGCTTTAGGTAGGGTGGTGCAGTGTGCACTTCTGACTTTGTGTCTAGTTTCCCTGCTTGCTTTTGCTAAGGGCTAGGTTAGTATTAGTGCAGTGTGCACTGGTGACTGTGTGTTTAGCTTTCCTGCTTTTCCCTTATGGTTCCCCTGCTTTTCCCTCTTGGTTTTGGAAGCATTACTGTGTGTAGGGCTTTGGAAGCTCTGTTGCTGATAGAAGTACTTCAGGGTTTGGTGTTGTTAGGAACACTGCAGAGTTTGCTGTTAGAAGTACTTCTAGTGTTTGTGCTATTGGGAGCATTGCAGTCTTTGCTGTTGGTGTTTGGTGCTTTAGAAGCACTTTTGGCTTATGTGTTAGCTTCCCTGCTTTTTTCTTGTGGCTCCCCTGTCTTCCCTTTTAGTGCTAGGAGCTCTTCTGGTTGCTTGCCAGAGTAGTGCTTAGGAAGCACCTTGTTAGTTTTGTATCTAGCTGGCTAGAGCAGTGCTTAGGTAGCTTGTTAGTTTTGTGTTTAGCTTTTTAGTGTAGAGCTCTGCTTGTAGCTTGGTGCTTAGTAGCACCTGTGTTAGCTTTGTGTTTAGTTCCCTGCTCTGTTAGTTTAGGGCTTAGAAAGTCCCTTTGTTGAGCAGGGCTTAGGAGCTCCTGTTTAGTATAGGGCTCAGGAAGTCCTTTTGTCAGTTTACTGTTAGGAACACTCTTGCTGGTTTAGGGCTTGGGAGCACGTAGATCAGTTTAGGTTTAGGAGTACTTCTGTTTCCAGTCCTGGTCCCTGTGTCATCTGGTATCCAGTAAGTCCTGCCGGCTACTCGAACCCAGTAGCTCAACTCCTGGGGGGCTTAGTAGCTAAGTGCAGGTGAAGCTGTGTGGACCAGTCCGGTGTGCTCCAGTCCGGTGTTCCAGTCCTGTGTCCTCCGGTCCGGGGGATTCCAGTCCAGTGTTCCAGTCCGGGGGGTTCCAGTCCTGTGTCCTCCAGTCCGGGGGATTCCAGTCCATGTGTTCCAGTTCGCTGGGCAGTTCCTGCAGTCCCTGCTGGTGTGCTTGCCCAGTGTTGGTTGGTGGGTTTTGCCTGCTGCTGTCGCTCCTCGGCAGCAGCCCAAGGGCTCACGTTTGCTCCAGAGCCCGGCCCCGCGGGCTCTGAACCTGAGAACCTGACAAGTACTTCTGTAACCAAAACCTACCCACCAAGGGATGCAATATCTTCTTGCACCGAGGATATGTCTCCAAGAACTTCTGCCCAGGCAGGAAGGATTAGGACAGTTGTTGTAGTTGGTGATTCGATCATTAGGCATGTAGATAGCTGGGTGGCTGGTGGACGTGAGGATCGCCTGACTCACTTGCCTGTCTGGTGTGAAGGTGTCGGACCTCACATGTCACCTAGAGAGGATTTTAGATGGTGCTAGGGAGGAGCCGGCTGTCTTGGTGTATGTGGGTACCAATTACATAGGAGGTGGTTCAGGAAGCCAAATTTAGAGTCTTAGGTAGAAAGCTGTAGTCCAGATCCTCCAGGGTAGTATTTTCAGAAATGCTCCCCTTTCCACGGGAAAGGCCCAAGAGACAAGCAGAGCTCCACAGTCTCAATATATGGTTAAGACTATGGTGCAAGAATGATGGATTTAGATTTGTTAGGATCTGGGCAACATTCTGGGAAAGGGGGAGCCTGTTCCAAAAGGATGGTCTCCACCTTACTTGGATGGAACCAGGCTGCTGGTGCTAACTTTCAAAAAGGAGGTAAAGCAGCTTTTAAACTAAAATGAAAGGGGGTGGGGGGAGAAGCGAACAGTCGCCCAGAAGCACATGGTTTGGTGTGGAATATCCTTGAAGGATACTATTCAAACAGGACATTTAGGGAACCCCAATTCAACAACAGTGAAAGAAAGCCAGGTGTATTTAAGGAGAGAGCAGGGTAAAGAAAGCACATTATCCCAGTCAACTTCTAACCAGCTTGAAGATGCAAGAAAAAAAACACAGTTTGAAGTGCCTGTATACAAATGTTAGAAGCCTAAAAAATAAGATGTATATAGCACTAAATGATGATGCAGATATAATTGGCATCTCAGAGACTTGGTGGAAGGACGACAATCAATGGGACACTGTGTTACCTGGGTACAAATATATCACAATGATAGAGGAGATCAAACTGGAGGGGGGTTATGCTATATGTTAAAGAGGAAATTGAGTCAAGCAAAAGAAACATTCTACATGAAACAGATAGCAGTGATAGAAATTCCATGTGTGAAGGGAAGGAGTACTCTTGTAGGGCTCTAATACCATCCACCAGGGCAGAACAAACACACAGATGAAGAAATGCTTACAGAAATTAGGAAAGCTGGCAAACTGGCCAACAGTATAATAATGGGTGATTTCAATTATCTCTATACAAAGTTGGAATATGTAGAATACACTAACCACAATATTCAAAAAAATTCTACAATAGTAAACCACGAGTATTCAAGGGTGAATGTGGACTTTGTTGAAAGATAGTGGAGAAAAAAAGACCTCAGTCGAAACCGGTCCTTCCTCTTTTTAAAGGACACACCTTTTAGGTAGAGAGGAGACCTCTTTAATCATCAGTCTTCAAAAAAACTCCATTTAACTTACTTTCATCTTAAGTGTGCCAACACACCCTTTCAAACACTCATAGGGGCAGACACTGTTGCTAAATGCGATGTAACAAAAACTCCACTACTTATCTTGGACGGTGGACAGACGTGGCCTTCTTCCACGAATCAGTGCAACTTCTTAATTTTCATTCTGCACCTTAACGGGAATAGAAGGAAGGTGCAGAATAAAAATTAAGAAGTTGCACTGATTTGTGGAAGAAGGCCATGTCTGTCCACCGTCCAAGATAAGTAGTGGAGTTTTTGTTACATCGCATTTAGCAACAGTGTCTGCCCCTATGAGTGTTTGAAAGGGTGTGTTGGCACACTTAAGATGAAAGTTTTTTAAAGACTGATGATTAAAGAGGTCTCCTCTCTACCTAAAAGGCGTGTCCTTTAAAAAGAGGAAGGACCGGTTTCGACTAAGGTCTTTTTTTTTCCACTATCTTTCAACAAAGTCCACATTCACCCTTAAATACTCATGGTTTACTACTGTAGAATTCTTTTGAATATTGTGATTTCAATTACCCCAATATGGCCTGGATAAATATTTAATCAGGGAGCGCCAGGGAGATAAAATTCTTAGATGTAATAAATGACTGCTTCTTGGAGCAACTGGTCCAGGAATCGACAAGAGAGGGAGCCATTTTAGTTCTAGTCCTTGGTGGAGTACAGGGCATAGTATGAGAGGTAACAGTGTTGGGTCCACTGAGAAACAATGATCATAACATGATCAAGTTTGACTTACTTAACACAAGACTACCTCTACTTCAGGAAGCAGGTGAAAGCTTGGCTCTTCAACCAAGCCTTTAAAGGAAGAAGTAACTAACTTGTTAGTCTCACTCACACACACAAGGATTGACTTGGGCTGCACATACTGCAGCGGGACATGTTTATCCACTCCTACCCTAGCTGAGATAATATTTAACCATCTCTTTGACCTCACATGCAACTTTCTTCAAATCAATCACCTTACTTTCTAATTCTTCCTACTTTCTTACTCATCTATATGTTACAACTTTGCCTTACCCTTCACTACCAAATATAATGTTCTAGTACATATTGTGTTGTCATTGCAAGTAGTATACCATGCCATACTTTGTATTGTTGTTCAAATATTTTTACTGCTCTAATTGCCTTTTGCTCATGTTTGATCTATTCTTACTGTACACCGCCTTGAGTGAATTCCTTCAAAAAGGTGGTAAATAAATCCTAACAAATAAATAAATAAATATATGGAATGAAGCCACAAAGGAAATCTACTGTAGCTACATTTAATCTTCAAAAAGCGACTATGATAAAATGGGTAGAACAACTGACTCATTAATGTGGAAATCCAACACAACCATAGAATGAAACTTTGGCTGCATGTGAAGAACTAATTTGTTATGAAGAAATCTTGTGTAAGGTGGATCCACTACCAGAGCCTGGAGCTCAATGACCCTATAAACTGAAGCGACCACCGCCATGAATAAAGCCTTCTAGGTCAAAAACTTCAGGTGGCAGGAATCAAGTGGCTCAAATGGAGCGTTCATCAGCTGGATGAGAACACTGAGATCCCATGACATCATAGGTTTGACTAGGGTTTCAGCAACAGCAAACATCTCATGAATCCAACAACTAGAGGATGTACAGAGATGGACTTACCCTCTACAGGGTGGTAAGTGCCAACTGCACTGAGATGGAACCTTAACAGAGTTGGTCTTGATACCCGACTCTGAGAAGTGTAGAAGGTATTCAAGCAGTTTTTGTGTAGGACAGGAGTAAAGATCTAGGGCCCTGCCCTCATACCAGATGGCAAACCTCTTAGTGGAATATTTTCTGGAAGCAAACAGGACTTGAGACACCCTTATGCAATTGGAGAGAATCAACTACTACCCTCTCAAGATCCAAGCTATGAGGGCCAGGGTCTAGAGGATGGGATGCAGGAGCAAGACTGTGTTCTGGATGACAAGGGTCGAAAGCAGTCCGATCTCCAAGGATCTCTGGAGGCTAGATCCAGGAGAGAACAATATCTGCCTCGGCCAATAGGGGTCAACGAGAATTTGTCCTGCTTGAGTTTCAGCAAAGCTTGCACTATGAGAAGTATGGGAGGATATGCATACAGAAGACATGTTCTCAAGTGAAGGAGGAAGGCATCTGAGACTAATCTGCTATGTGATCTCAGTATAGAGCACTACTGAGGGACTCTGTTGCAGTGGCGAAGCCAGACAGCCAATTTTGGGTAGGCCTGAGGCCAAAATGGGTGAGCACAAACATTTCTCTGCCCTGCCCCCACCTCAAAATATAAATACATTAGCTAATGAGGATCCTCAAGCTCTGTCAGCTGAAGACTTTCTCTGAAGGTGGCCAGACCTCCCTTTTACCAAGCTTGGAAGGCAGCAGCAACGCCCCTAAGCCACTGATGCCAGCACCCCACACATGCTTAGCTGTCAGTGGCTCAAGGAAGCTGTTGCCGACTGCAGAGCTTGGTAGAAGGGAGTTCTGGCTCTCTTTGGAGGAGTTCCTCAGCTGGGGATGCTTGGAGATCCCCACCAGCTATACAGCAAGGGTCAAGACAGCTGTTAGACATGATAGGGCCCAGATCGGAAAATAAAAGAGGGCCCCCCTCCCCGATCTCCTCTCCTCCCTGCCTCCCTTCCGATTTCCCCACCTGCTATTACTATCACACCGACTGATCCTCACCAAATACAGAACAAAGGATCACAAATTAAAAATAAAAATAGTTGAACTGGGATCGCCCAAGAAGTTAAACTTAGCATGTACTGCAAAACTGGAATAAAAATAGAAATGCATTTCCTTTTCTACTGAATACAGTACAAAGACATTCAAAATAAAATGTTTTTTTCCTACCTTTGTGGTCTGGACATTTTTATTTTTCCTTCATGTTGGTTTCTATTTCTCTTTTCTGCTTTCTTGTCTGTCGTCTGCTAATTCTCCTTCAAGCAGCTGCTGTCCATTTGTCTTTTCTTCTCTCTCCTGTTTATTTTCTCACTACACCTGCCTCTGACATATTAACTGTTCCTTTTTAGCTCTTTCCTCTCTCTTTTTTTTCTGCCTCTCTGTTAACTCAAATTTCCCCTCCTTTTTACTTTTCAGCTACCTATCAAATTTCTATCTTCTTCCCTCACCCACTAGCTCTTCCATTCCCCATCTCACTCCTTCCCCACCATCCATTCCCTTTCATCTTTAATCTACTCCCCATTACCATATTTCTACTCTGTAATCACTACTCTCTCATTCATTTCCTTGCAACCCCCTTCCTGGCCTCTCCCACATGGTTCCACCATTTCCAGCCATTCCCTCCACTCTTCTAGCCCAGCATCTGCTCAAGGCGCCAAAAATATTTCTGCACTGCTCTTGACTCATGATGGTTCTTTTGGACATCTGGTGACAGAGTTTACAAAAAGAAGAATCATGATCAGGCCCAAGCATGCTAAACACCAATTATGACTGTCAGTACACAACATGGTCTTGGCACACCAATGCACTTCTTGAAACTACTGGGAGTTTTTGGGACATATTGGGGAAGATGACTGAAATTAAATCAAAAATGAAAAATCTATCACCCCGACCGAAGCAGTCAGGCCTTAATAGGCCAATAAGCTGCGGAAAAACAAAGGAAACTTAAAAGTGCCAAAGCTCTAAAGAAGGGAAGCCTGGTCTCATGCAGCGTTTACACAGAAAAAATCCAAATGGGACTGCAAAGAAAGGCTAGACACGAGCCGCAAAAATGTTGAGCAGAGACACTGAATCTTCACTGCTCTGCAGATGAAAGATGACTAGTCCCACATGGCGGGGAGGGCAGGAATATAAACATGTGTGTGCGATGGGACTTCTAGAAAAGGAGCTGGGAAGTTTTTCTGAGCAAAGGAAAACACCAAAGGAGTAGAGGATGACACATGACTTCCAGGTTGGGAGTTGTGGATAAAACAACTTTATTATAGCACCAACGGTTGAGACCTGTGCATCAGTTGACATCACCCATATGTGATAATATACCAGCTTATTTTCGAAAGAGAAAGACGCCCATATTTCGACCCAAATCGGGAGATGGGCGCATTTCTCTCATGGGCGCCCAAATCGGTATAATCGAAAGCCGATTTTGGGCACCTCCAACTGAAGTCTGTCGCGGGAACGAACAAAGTTGATGGGGGGGTGTCGGAGGCGTGGTGAAGGCGGGACTGGGGTGTGTTTATCGGCTGAGCAGAGATGGGCGCGCTCGGCCGATAATGGAAAAAAGAAGGGCGCCAGAAGCGAGAATTTGGGTCACTTTTTCTGGACCCATTTTTTTCGGGCACAAGTCCCCAAAAAGTGCCCCAACTGCCCAGATGACCACCAGAAGGAATCGGGGATGACCTCCCCTGACTCCCCCAGTAGTCACTAACCCCCTCCCACAAAAAAAAAAAGAACTTTAAAAACTTTTTTTTTAAGCCTGTATGCCAGCCTCAAATGTCATACCCAGCTCCATCACAGCAGTATGCAGGTCCCTGGAGCAGTTGTTAGTGGGTGCAGTGGACTTCAGGCAGGTGGACCCAGGCCCATCCCCCCCACCTGTTACACTTGTGCTGGTAAATGGGAGCCCTCCAAACCGCCCCCAAAACCCACTGTACCCACATCTAGGTGCCCCCCTTCACCCATAAGTGCTATGGTAATGGTGTAGACTTGTGGGCAGTGGGTTTTGGGGGGGGGGGGCTCAGCACCCAAGGTAAGGGAGCTATTGACTTGGGAGGTATTTTAATTTTTTTTTTTTTACTTTTTATAAGTGCCCCCTAGGGTGCCTGGTTGGTGTCCTGGCATGTGAGGGGGACCAGTGCACTACGAATCCTGGCCCCTCCCACGACCAAATGCCTTGGATTTGTTCGTTTTTGAGCTGGGCACCTTCGGTTTCCATTATCGCTAAAAACCGATACCGCCCAGCTCAAATCTGCCCAAATCCGATGCATTTGCCCCGCACCAACCGTATTATCAAAACAAAAGATGGATGCCCATCTTTTTTGAAAATACAGTCTGTCCCACCTCTTCACGGACCCGTCCTCGGAGATAGTCGCCCATGGAGATGGGCGTCCGCGTTCGATTATGCCCCTCATAGTGTCCTGCTTGTCCTTGGAGAATTCAACACATTTTCAACAGTTCACATTTATTTGATATACTGCACATAAAAACATCTGTTTTACAAATATCAATACTTGAAGTAAAAACAGGGGAAGAAACGAAGCAGGAAGAGGCCCAAGTTACACTATCAATTTAAATAGAATAAATCATTCTGTTGAAGAAGCTAAGCATAAAGACCCACCCAGCGCACCCTTACTGTAGCTGGAGAGGATACCCAAATACCACCAGCTGAAGACCTCCTCCAGTCCTCCAAAGGAACTTAGAATGCCATGCTGCTAAGCTCGGCAATTGGCTTTCCCGAGTCTGAGTCGGCAACTACAGCATGCTCACTTTCTGCACCTGAGTGAAAATTGAGTAAGCCCTAGGTGCTGGCTTGGGCTCAGGAATGACAATTGCTGAGTTTGGCAGCATGACATTCTAAGCACCTTTGGAGGACTACAGGAGGTCTTCAGCTGGTGGGGTTTGAGGATTTCCTCCAGTTACAGTAAGGGTGCACTGCTTCTGGGTGGGCCCCTGCCCAACAGTGGCTATGCCACTGGGGCAGCGAAGTTTTAGTTGCATTCAGTGGAGGCACATTCAGGGGCTGGCTCAGGGCAGGGATTGAAACAACATGCAGTTCAGTTTTACTTGCATTCATTGGAGGCAGGATTAGGATGGTGACTGCAACACCACACACAGATATATTTAGGCAAAAAAAAGTACCAGCAGAAAAAGTAGGCACCATTGATTGTGAGTACTTGTTCTTTAGTCAATTTTTCAAAGTGAAAGTATGCAATGCTTTCATGTTCAAAAACAAATGCAAAATCCATGAGTAAAAAAAGTACTCATGGACTTTTCAACAATGTGCCTGGTATGAAAATTGCTTTCAATGTGGCAAAAAATGAAACGAGACTAAAGGATATGATGAATGTGGAAGAATGGAGTAAGGCAAATTTGTATTGGGAGCCCTCCTAATTTAGGGGGTAATTTTCAAAACTATGCAGGAAGGTGTACTGACCCACATACTTCGCGCCTCAGTTCTCAAAGGAAAAGCCTTTCCCTTTGAAAATTCACAGAATAAGATACCCATAAAGATTGGCACCTCCACCTTTTTTATGGGTACGTTTTCCATGAAAACCCATGTGCACAGTTTTGAAAATACAAAAGTACACATGGATACTTCCTCCACATTCCCCTCCCCCTCCTTCACAGGTAAAGATACACATGTGGTTGATCCCTGTTATGTCTTTTTACCCTGGGACTGTCTGAAAATGGCCTATTTACCCAAGTAAACAGCTTCTGAAAACTACAACCAAGTGTCCTGGAGCGGTGGAGTGGCCTAGTGGTTAGGGTGGTGGACTTTGGTCCTGGGGAACTGAGTTCAATTCCCACTTCAGGCACAGGCAGCTCCTTGTGACTCTGGGCAAGTCACTTAACCCTCCATTGCCCCATGTAAGCCGCATTGAGCCTGCCATGAGTGGGAAAGCGCGGGGTACAAATGTAACAAAAATAAATAAATAAATGTACCTGCATTTTCCAAAGGGTAGTCTTCGTACAAATGGAGAAAAGCAGCTATAGAGCCCAACGGAGGCAGCCAGACAGAATATCACGATGACCACGTACACTACAGAAGAGAAACAAGACAAGTAAGGCACCAAATCACTGAAGGAATGCATGGTTCCCATGTCTCCCAGAGCCTTGCATGCATTATATCTCCACATGAACAGAAGTTCTGAAGTCAATAAGATTGACAGCAATATGCACAGAAAGGGTAGTTGCTTGCCTATAACAGGGTTCTCTGTAAACAGCAGGGAAATTAAGTCACACCATACTTCCTGGTGACATCATCTGATATTGCTTGTGTCAGAGCTCTCCTCAATCAGGAAAACTTGACTGGACATGTTCATGAGTTCACACCTCTCCTTTGTCTGGATTTTAGCTAATCAGAAGGACAAAGCATTTGCTATGCAAGTTAATGTGGAATAGAAGGTAGGGTAAGTGTGTCTGCAACAACACTTTTACTCCAGAGAGAAGCGAGGAATGCAGACACGCTTCCTGACGAATCTCTAGCTGTAGGTCATCCTATGTATGCTGATTTTAGGTGACAGGTGTGAAAGTTCTGGATCACTGGTATGCAAAAGGTTTTGTAGGACAGCTTGTCTAAACAGCATGTCTTGAGAGGATGCAGAATCAATGCAGTAGTGTTTTGTGAAGGTATGAATTCATGTCCATGTTGCTGCTTTACAAATATCAGCTAGAAGCATGTTTCTAAGGTTGACAATTGAAACTTCTTTAGCTCATAGCTGAATATTGATTCTAGAAGGACAAGATGATTTTAAGTACTGATAGCAAAAATCTATGCAGTCTTCTACCCATGAGGAGACTGTCCACTCTGAAGCAGCACAAGCTGGGTTGTTGGGGTTTAATGTGACAAATAATTGGATTGATTTTTGCACCAACTTTGATGCATATAAGTAATATAGAAGTGCTCTCCTACAGTTCAAAGGATATAGAGATTCTTCTGCAGAAGAAATATGAGAAACGGGGAAAAAGATGGAAGGGTGATAGACTGATTGATGTGAAAGTCAGTCACTATTTTGGACAGAAATTTTAGATGAGTCTGAAGAGTTACTTGATTTGGAAAAAACTGAGTATATGGAGGACTCTTCTGGCTGAGGTAACAGCAGCCTAAAATACAATCTTCTAAGTAAGGTGTTTGAGAGATGTAGCTCTCAATCTTTGAAAGGGATTTTGTATAAGCTACAAAACAACAGTTTTTAAATCCCAAGCAGGTGGTAGGTCCTACAGGGATGGATCGAGATGGAAAATACCTTGCGTGAATCTTGAGACCAGATGTGTTGAGATCAGTTTGTCATTGATACATTCATGGTAGGCCACAATGGTTATTGGATGAAATTGTACTGAATTTGACAAGTCCTGATTGGTATAAGTAAAAATGTTATGGGAGAACGTAGTGTATAGAACGTGAAAAAGGGTTGAGGTTGTTAGTTTGCACCCAGTTTGCATACCTGCACTACCTGGTGTTATATAACTGTCTGATAGGAGGTCTACAGGTTGCAAGCAAAACATCACCCAAATCTAGATGAAAAATGAGCTTATCTAACTAGATCTGCTCAATGTTCATACCATCAGGGAAAACACTGAAATGTTGAGATGAAAAAGTTAACCCTTCTGTTGAGTCAGTAATAGTGGTTGGTGGACCAGAGGTACAGATTCATCTGTTTTGTATCTCTAGTAGTCTTGGAAACCAAAGTTGCCTGGGCCAACATGGAGCAACAAGGATCACCTGTGCCATCTCAAATTTTCTGTAGGACTTTCAAATAATAAGAGGAGTAGGAGGAAAGGCATAACACAGGCCTTGATCCCACAGAATGGCATGAAATGCATCATGAGCCAGTCTTCAAAGAGATGGGACAGATGCAACAGACAGAAAAAAAATTGCACACTTTGCATTGTCTGGAGCAGCACAGAGATTTATGACTGGCTGGCCCCAGCATTGGAGAACAGCTTCTAACATGGATGAATTTAGAGACCATTTGTGCAGATCTAGTTACCGACTGAGCGAGTCTGCTGAATGGTTGAGCTGATCAGGAGTGTAAGTTGTAAGAACTGTGGATCCTGTTGCTGTAATCAAGTGGAGTAGCCTAATGGTTAGGCAGTGGCCTGAGAACCAGGGGAACCAGGTTCAATTCCCACTGCAGCTCCTTGTGACTCTGGGCAAATCACTTAACCCTCCATTGCCCAGGTACAAAATAAGTACCTGTATATAGTATGTAAACCTCCGATTGTAATCACATAAAGGCAGTATATCAAATCCCATTCCCTAGATCCCCTAGTAATCAAGTTCCATACTCTCATTGCCTCCTGACTGCTGCTATAATACATCAACACTTGGTTATCTGTATAAAGGCTTTCTGGATTCAGGGTATGAATGCTCACAGACCATAAAGAATTGCTCCGACTTCTAGCTGGTTGACATGAAGAGATCTTTCTGTTTGGGACCAGAAGCCCTGCAGTTCAAACTGCAGAATGTGAGCTCCTTATCCAACCGGGGAAGTGTCAGTCGTCAAAGTAGTATTTGATTGTGGAGGGTGAAATGGACAACTGCTGAATAGATTGCTTTCATGAGACCACTACAAAAGAGACGATTTGATATGACTCTGCAATAGGGTTCACGTAGAAAGAAGTTGTGACTTCTGATCCCAGTGCATGAACTGTAGCTGCCATACAGCCCAAGAGCTTGATAATGTTTCTGGCCGATGTGAATGAACTGTTGCACAAGATGACCTATAACTCAAATTCTGTCATTTGGCAAGCAAGCCTTGGCTCTTTGAATGTCTAAAAATGCTCCTATAAAGGCTAGAGATTGTGTTAGTTGCAGTCTAGACTTTTCTCTGTTTATGAGGAAACCCACTATTTGAAGAAGACAAACTGTAGTTTGAACTGTGACTTGAATCTGCCCTTTCAACTGCTTATGGACACCAATCATTGAGCTAAGGAAAAACAGTGGCTCCTCCGACAAAAATAAGCTGCTATCACCACTAGGCACTTGGAGAATATTCTGGGTGCTGAAGAAAGGCCAAAGGGAAGGACTTTTTACTGGTAATAACGACGAAGAAGTGTAAAACACAGGTATTGCAAATGTTGAGGGTGAATGGGAATGTGGGTATAGATATCCTTTAAATCCAGGGAAGCCAACCAATAGTCTTTTTCTAATAGGGGTAGTATTCATGGCCAGGGAGTTCATTTTTAACTTTCATTTTGATATGAAGATTTAAGTTGCAGAGGTCTACTATTTTTAAGTAAAACCCACTCCCATGTTGGAACGGAGGAATTTATTTGGCTGTTCTATTTTGAATAAGGAGATCAAGTTCTGAGGAAAGGATCAGAATATGTAATATTAGGAATTTCTTTGAAAGTGGTGGGTCTCAAGAGGGTGGCAGTGTGAGGAAGTTCGTTTTGTATCCCTTTGAGACAATACTGAGAGTTCACTGGTCAGATGTTATTTGCCTCCAAGCCTCCACATAAAAAAGAAGCCTGTCTCTTACAGGTTTGTTGTCAAAAGGATGGATTACAGATTAGACTTGACAAACGTCAAAGTTGATGTTACAGGCAGCTTGCACTCTCATGGTCTTTGTTTGTGTGCATACTGTTGTATATTCTGGAACTGAAGGTTTGGTCTGGTATAAGTTTGGTATCTTTGTCTGGGATAATACTGCTGGAAGAACTGCTGTGACTAGGGCTGTCTAGAAGTAGATTTTCTAAAAACTTTCTATATTGGGAAGACTGCTCCAATGGGGCAGAGAGAACTTTGATCTTTTCCATGAGATAATTTTGCAGACTGATTTCCTGATGGCTAAGTCAGATACCACAGGCTGATGTAAGAGTTGGGAGTAGATATGTCATGAAGCAGCCTGTAACTTATTCTGAAGTTGCAGCCTTCTGCAGGTAGGAGCAACTGAAAAGGGCAATTGCCAAATGTTAAGAAGTGGGTGTACTGGGAGATCTAGTAGTGCATGCCTGCAGAATGGACTGGAAATGACATCTATCCATTGAAACGTACTGTGAAATCAAGAGCCATCGCTACTTTTTGAAGAAAAAGAGGATATAAATATTCCTCAATGCTTCATTTAGGGATGGTTTGTCTTCTGACAGGCTTTCCCAAGGCAGTGGGCAATATCCCCTAAAGCCAACATCGGGGAGAGGGATGGCAGCATAGAGTTTGTATCTATGATTTGAGGTAGTTCTGAGGAGCAAGGCACTTCTAGTATGGATGGAAGAAGAGGAGGAGAAAGCACTGAAATATGAATAAAGTGGCTAAATCCTGAATAAATTTCTGTAACAGATGGACCCCCCCCCCCTCCGACCCCACTCCTTCACCAGAGAGAAAGCTCTCACCACCTGAGAGCCTCTCCTTTGCCTCCTTCGTCAGGGATATGTCTATTTGCATTCCCTTTCCCGTGGTCTCTGTGGATGAGCCGAGGGCTGAGATGCTCGAGGTCCTTGACTATCCATCACCACCTAGAGAGTCCTCCACGGTGCCGTTGCACAATGTCCTCAAAGAGACACTGCTTCGGAACTGGTTGAGACCATTATCTAATCCCACCATCCCCAAGAAAGCGGAGTCCCAATACAGGATCCACTTGGACCCAGAGTTAATGCGGCCCCAATTGCCTCATGACTCGGCGGTCGTGGACTCTGCTCTCAAGAGGGCACGGAGTTCGAGGGATACTGCTTCGGCGCCCCCGTTTGGGAGGAAGGCCTACCAATCTTCCATGCTCGTGACCCGCATCCAGTCTTACCAGCTCTACACGAGCATCCACATGCGGAATAATGTGAAGCAACTGGCGGACCTGGTCGACAAGCTCCCCCGGGAGCAGTCCAGGCCTTTTCAGGAGGTGGTCAGGCAGCTGAAGGAGTGCAGAAAGTTCCTACAACTTTGGCATGGACTTCCTGTAACCCTTCATAAGATTACTTCCTTTGTTCAATTAAGAAAGATCTTAAAATATGGTTATTTCATGAGGCATTTGGTAATTAGATTTATATATTACTGTGATTGGGAAGAAATCGAATATAGGGCTATTTTTTTTTAAGTGAATAGTATTAGATTGGTCAATCAGTTTATTTTTTAAAATGTGTTATGTTATTTTTGAAAATGTGCTGCTAGTCTTAATGTATGTTTATTTTTATTAATTATGTATGTTTTGTAACCCACTCAGAACTATAAATGGTGCAGGATATAAATATGTTAAATAAATACATGCATAATGGAAATGCTGCTGAAGGAAAGGGTAATGAATTTTGTGCAATCTATGAGATGCAAGGTTTAAGGCAACATGGCATCACCAAAGGTAGATCATGCCAAATGAATCTAATTGACTTCTTTGACTGGGTAACAAAAGAACCAGATGGGGGATATGCGCTGGATGTGGTCAATTTATATTTATATTGTCCCTTATAGGAGGCCCATGAATAAACTGAGCAGCTTCAGGATGGGATCCAAAGCGGTTACCTAGTTCAGAAACTGGTTGACTGACAGGCAGCAGGGGGTGGTGATAAATGGAATTCTCTTGGAAGAAAGGTGAATAACGGAGTGCCTCAAAGATCTGTCTCGAGACTGATTCTGTTCAATATTTTTTGAGAGTGATTTTGCTGAAGGGCTAGAAGGTAAGTATGCCTTTTTGCAGCTGACACGAGTGTCAACAGAATGTACACTTCAGAGGGAATGGAAAACATGAGACATGATCTACAAAAATTAGAAGTGTGAGTGGATGCTTGGTAGTTAAGCTTTAATGTGAAGAAATGTAGAGTGATGCATTTGAGGTGCAGAAACCAAATGTGAACTGACCAGGAAAAGGAGCTCAGGGTGATCGTGTCTGAGGATCTCAAGATGGCAAAACAATGTAATAAGGCTGTAGCCACGGCCAGAAGGATGCTTGGATGTATAGAGAGGGGCATAACCAACAGAAAGGAGGAGGTGATAATGCCCCTATATAAGTCACTAGGATAAGTCACTAGTGAGACTGCACTTGAAGTACCGTGTTTGGTTTTGGAGGCCGTATTTTGCCAAGGCCATAAAAAGACTCAAAGTGGTCCACCAACATGAAATAGGCTCAGTCACATAACCTCTGCAGATTGCTGACTATAGCACAAGGGTTGCCACCTCAAAAGCCTGCTTCATGTGCGCCCCCATGTGGCGATCCCAAGGGTCTTTCAGTACTGCTTCATCTTCTATGGGTATAGTGGTTTTCTTCATGACAGATGATACCAATGCATCCACCTTCAGAAGTTGCAGCCTCTCCTTTTCACCAACCAAATGGGATAAAGCCTTGGCATGGAACAGCTCACCTTCAAACCTGAATCTGGGGCTGCAGCTCTGCTGAAACTATATTATTTATGGCTCTATGCACTTTCTTAGCTTCTTCAAGAGGGGATCTTCTAACTCTACGACCTTCGCTGGGTGCTCCTCTGAAATTTTCAACACCGTTAGAGCCTGAGATATTAAACATGACAAGACCTCTCTCTGAAAAATATGGACCACTGAGGAATCCTCATACAGGGGCACTTCTCTGTCATCCCTCATGTAACCCTCTAATACCAGCTGGATTCACCTAGGGGTCCTCTAGCAGATCCACGTAGCCTCCATTACATTACATGACATTTGTATCCCACAAATAACCATTAAAGTTCAGTGTGGCTTACAAAGAATAAACTGGGCCAATTCCAGGAACAAGTACAAATCGTCCTTCAGGTCTCTCAAAATACAAGGCCTTTTTGTTTCTACTGGATCCTCCCTAAGGAAGAGCCCTGGGTCCACCACCACCATGCCTCCAGTGCACAGGCCCTTCTGTAAGCAGAAGACCTGATGCATAACCAAAATAAACTCATGGGAGAAATTTCCTACAGCCTCGCCCCAACCTTCCTAAAAAAATCTATCAGTTCCATGGGAAGCAGTATGGGGCTCCCCTATACTACCCATAGTGGGGCCAAGAATAGAGGCGGTTCCTGCCAAAATCAGGACCCTGACATGTCTGCAGCTCTCCCCAGCTCTCCTGAGAATTTTGCTTCCAGAGTGCACTGGCTTGCTGATACCCACACTGCTGCTGGGAGCTGCATAAAGGTTTTCCTACCACTCTTCACAGCCATGGCAATAGGTGCTAGGCAACACTTCAGAGCAGAGGTGCTGCAGGCCCAGTAATACTGGCCATGCTACTGCTGTTGACAAACCAATCAAGAGATGTGGTTTCACTCTGCACTCACTGCTCTAGCATTTCCCCTCCCCTGAAGACGCTGCAGACTTACACTTCTCAGAATTCAGCTACTTTCAGTGTTGTGCAGTTCACAGACAACTGTACCTTTACTCCGTTTTTTGGTTGCTGTTTTAGTTGGAGCTTGCCTCCACCTCCCCTCCCAAGAATAGGAGAAGGGGGCTGAGGCAGAAACTCAAGGCCCCAGAAGGACTGCTTGCAAGGGAAGTGCAGACCACTGGATTTGATACACCCAGGCTAAACAGGACAGCCAAACCTGCCCTAAACAAAAATCATAAAAATTTTGCATGTAGAATTCACCAAACTCCTCTGAAACTGTCCTCAACCAAGAAGGTATCAACTCTCTTCAACTACCTACCAGGCTGGACCCAGAATGCACAGACTAGCTTACCTATCATTGCTGGAGACTGAGAATTACTAAACTGGATGTGGGTGGCACAAGACCCTATAGTGGTTCCGGGCCCGGGGCAAGGGCGCCCCGCCTCCGCCCCTCCCGCTCCCCCTGCCGCCCCGTGTCACCTGCCTGCCTCCACGGCTCCGGGCCCCCTGCATTCAAAGCGGCAGTCGCAGATCACCTCTCTTCTGGCCTTCCCTCCCTGTGTCCCGCCCTCATCTGATGTAACTTCCGGTTTCCGCGAGGGCGGCACACAGGGAGGGAAGGCCCGAAGGGAGGCGATCTGTGACTGCCTCTTCGAATGCAGGGGGCCTGGAGTCGAGGAGTGAGGCAGGCGAGACCAGGGACTGCAGCGCCGGCGGCCTAACCCCGGCGCCGGGCCCCCCTTGGAGGCCCGGGGAATTTTGCCCCCCCTCTCGGCGGCCCTGAGTGGTCCTCAGTCTCCATCTGCTTGCAGGACAGCAAGTATGCAAGTGTCTAGACTAGGCTGGAGGGATCATGGGGAATCAGATATTTAAGATATCTGCAATGAATACACATGAGATAGATCTGCTTACAGTGGAGACCCAGTCTTAGATATCCCATAAATCTGACCAGCTTTGGTGTCAACAGAACAGGTTTGGGAGTCATAACCCTACCTAGGTTGACCTACTCCGAAACCTACTCTATTCTTTAGGAAGGGTAAAGCTAAAAGAATACCACCAGCAACTCCTATAAAAATGGACCTACTACGCTCAGTTTTTGGCTTCTCTAAACTAATACAAAGGCATTCTGAGCTGTTTCAGGACCCAACTCCACATCCTTGTGAGGTTATGATCCTATTCTATTTTTTCAAACTCCTACCAAAAGGCATTTTGCTTGGCTTTGCCCTTCCCCAACACTTCCTCTCCCTGCTATTAGGGCTCTCTTCTGGTTTATTCAGACACACAAAAAATACTGTATACTTACCAAGGTGATCATAGTAGAAATAAAGCAGCACCAGCATGGAGCAGCACATCACTACAAAAACCCCGATCATGATAGGAGTGACATCCACCGTCTCATCATCATGTTTGTCTGCACCATCATCACGTTTGTGCTTCATGTAACGCCTGGAAGACAGCAGCAGCAATCAGACAGCAGCTTCCTTCAAGGGGTATTACTGACCAATGGGAGTCAGGAAGGGGTCAGCATGTGGCTGGAAATTAGATAATCCTTCGTTATACTCTTGTCTCCTGGACAACAGACTACTGCTTTCCAGGTACTGAGACTACCTATATGTATCAGTAAAGGAACAAGGTTGATGATGAACAGAAGTAAATAACATTAGAAAAGGGTGTTTATTTGGGTGGTTTTAGTACTGGAACCACAGGGGTTGATGCTGGGCCAGAGTAAGGTGCACTGGTATAGCTGTGTGTGGGTCTAAATACTGGAAAAACAGGATGTGCTCTAGGCAGAAAAAAGGATAGTATTAAAATCAATATGGCAAATGGATTCAGTGCTGGAATAGCATAAGGGCTGTAGGACTGAGGTGCATTAGCAGAGGACTTTGAACCAAATGTATCCAGTAAAACTGTATAAAAACAAACACACACACAAAGAACAAAACAAACTTTATAATCCAATGGATCCCAAGTCATTCATCAGAGCTGGTGTAATCATTAGACAGTTGTCTAGAGCAGCAGCAGCATCTTCAGGGGGCAGCAAAGAGCTGCTACAATCAAAGCAAAATATAGGTCCTGAAAGCAACACAAACTGAAAAGAACCATTAATAAATATTGGTATGCACTTTTACCTGCAGGGAGAGTGGATAATTTTCAAATCCTATTTACCCAAGTGAATGGATTTTGGAAATTGTACATGTGGAAAAAGCTTTATAAAATTACCCTAGAGGGCAATTTCTTTTACACACAGAAAATTGCATATGTACATACACATGTAAAAAGCAAGAACATGGAAAGGGGACCTACTTTTACATAAACCATGAACAGGCCTTCCCAGGGATGTAGTTTTAGAAGAGTTGTGAGGTACACAAGGATTTTATTAAACATGCCAGTACACACAAAGTACATGTATGCATTTACACTACCTTGAAGCAGGTGTAACTTTGTGGAAGAGGATTTGTGAACTACTGGTGTTGGTTCTGGATGCCTATTTTATATAAGTACATATGTTATGTTACTTTCATAAAGCAGGCGTAAAATAAGTGCTGTTTTTGATATTCCAAATAGATGCACTGTTATAAAAATCAAGCCTTATGTCATTTTTTTAATTGATATTTATTAACAGCATTTATAAAGAGATTCACCCTGTATCTATGAACATGTAATATTAGAGTATGATTTGCAATTATGCATCATCACAGAATCGTCGTTGGAGGGGTGTTTTTTGGGTGATCATCACAAGGGACTACAGAAAAGGAAGGTAAGACACTGGTTATGCAGGCTGACTTATCAGCTGCTTCCACGTCTTGTAGATCACGGTTTCTTATTACTGAATTGATTAATTCTTGATATCTCATATAGGCTGCTTCATTGTTTTTCAGAATTTAAGTAAGTGATCTTTAGAGTTTTGTAAAACAATTCAATAACAGAACTTGGCCACTAGGATCCTCTCTTACGTTTTGTATTTTTTAGTTCTTTAGGCCAAGGTCTTCATGATCTTAAATTCTGGATTTTTTTTAAAGCTTGTATTGTTATTCCTTTTAAAGAATCATTAAAGGGTTCATACCAGCTTCTAGAAACCTGTTTAAAAATATCAAATTATAGATGGATGCTTTTAAAATAAGCAAGTTGCTTGGGGAGGGGCAGGGAAAAACCTTTCCTATTCAATCACTGGTTTTAGAGGGTTTTCCAATCCTGCTATAATGATAATATATGGGCATTAATAGTTCACCTAACCATTACAGGTCAAGGCACCATGCTGCAGAAAGACGCTAATCTGCTCTTCTCTTGCCTTCACCCCATCTCTGTCCTCCTGCAGGCTAAACTCCCCTGAACCTTGCCTTTTGGTGGGGACTTGTCCTCGCTAGTTGAGGAATGTTGGCCTTTGCTGTTTTTATCACCACTGAATGGCGAATAAATCCATCTGCAAGGATAAAGACTGTGGTCAATTGACAGAGACAAAGATGGCGGCACCTGCTAGTCCTTCTACCTCGTCGGTGAGCTCAGCCTGGGTAGCGGAGATTACTGCTGAGGTTTCCACGGCTCTTGAAGTAGTGTTGGCAAAAAAACTACAGCCTATTGAGGCTAAATTGGAACAGTTGGAGGTCAAACTGGATGAGTTTGGCCGAGCATTTGTTGCATTCCAGCAGAGCAGACGTGATCTCAAGGACAGGATGCAGGAGGTGACTGATACCCAGGCCTGCCTTCAATCTAAGCTTGAGGCCTTGGAAGAGAAAACAGAGGACCTTGAAAACAGGTCCTGGAAAAACTTACGCCTGATTGGCCTCCCGGAGTCTTTGGGAGAAATAGTCTGCAACAGACTATTTCTCGGTGTCTATATAAATGCTGCTGTTATTGACTGACCCATCTTTATATCTGTCTTTCCTTAAGCGATTCTTTTTAGAGAATTCCTGCGCAGTTGCAGAGGGGAGTGTGTGTGTGTGTGTATGTGTGTTTTAGGCCAGGTTGGGGTTTTCAGTGCTTACTGTTTCAAATCTGTGGTGGCTGGATGTAGTTTAATACTTCAAAGTAGGTGTGCCTTGGGCTTCGTCTGTTGTGGTGATGGCATGGGTGTGTCGGGGTCTACGGCTGTTGGATCATGATCTGTTTCATTAGTGAGACTTTTCTTCTAAACTGGAGTTTGGCAGGGTTATGACTGGAGGGGGGGGGGTGTAAGGGACAGCCTTACCTAGGTGTTGGAGCTGTGGTTTACTCTTTGCATGCTGCTTGTTGGGAATTTTGTTTTAGTGGACTGGCGGCTGAGACAGCCTCCTATTATTTTCTGCTTTCAGCTGTACTTTGTGAGATACATTCTGCGGACTGGTATCTCTTCTCCCATTAAATGGTCTAAAATATTGCAAGCCTTATAGAGACACCATGTAGATATTGCATTGTTACAAGAAACCCACCTGACAGATATTGAATATTCCAAACTGAAACGTTGGTGGGTGGTGGACTATGTTGTGTCCTCGGCCGTTATTAAAAAGGAGTGGTAATCCTTTTTCGAAGGAGGGTCCTGAACCATCTGCAGCTGCTTTATGTATGTAAGGTCACCATTTGCAGGCAGCATTTCATTTTAAGTAAAGTTTATGCTCCCAATCAGTTCAGTAAGGCCTCGTCGGATTCATACCATCCGGACCATAAGGGGTAGGCTCTTGCACACCAATCAGGAGAGATCACAAATTGTTTTCGTGCTCATCTGCAGAGCCTGTATGTTAAGCCTGCAGATGAAGGTTTACAGGGGGAACAATAATTGGAAGGGCTGACTCCGTGCTTATCTCCAGAAGAGTGGGAGGCATTGAGGGCTTCTATCTCCCCGAAGGAAGTGGTTTGGGCTTTAAATCGATGTCCGTGCCAGGATCAGGCAGATTTCGTACCAAACTTTATAAGATCATGGGAGATGAGGTAATCCAACCTCTGACTGATATGTTTAATGCTCTTCTTGATTCTGATCATTTACCGGGTGAGTTGAATATGGCCCATATTGTTGTTCTTTTGAAACCAGGGAAAGACCCACTATCATTGGATTCAAATCAACCGATCTCCCTTCTGAATATGGAGACCAAATTCCTGACTAAAGTTTTGGCAAACAGGATGGCATGACTCTTGCCCACCCTATTACATGAGGATCAGGTGGGGTTTGTCAAGGGGCATTCTATTGTTAAAAATGTGAGCAGAATTCTTGCCTCCCTAGAATGTCGGGAGTGGGAGGATCTATGAGATTCGATGCTGAGAAAGCATTCGACAGGGTTAGATGGGATTTTTTTGTTTTCAATTTTGAAGATGTATGGTTTTGGGGATCGTTTCATCCATTTTGTTAAGATTTTGTATACAGACCCCAGGACAAAGATAGTGGTAAAACAGGATTTTTTTCAGAGACTTTCCCTGTTCTTCACAGCACTCGTCAGGGATGCCTGCTTTCACCATTTTTATTTATACTTACTTTAGATTCTTTGATCCGGGATGTTTATGCTAACCTGGAGATTAAGGGGGTGGATTTAGGAGCCTATTGTTTTAAAATTGCTGCTTTTCGCAGATCCACTGGATCCATATAATTCCTTGACTGCCCTGTTGGAGTGTTTCTCTGAGTATGGTGATTTTGCCAGTTTTTGGCTTAATTTCCAGAAATCAGAGGCACTACAGTTAAGTGGCTTCAGTGGGATCACTTTCCTCTCTGATGGGCGACAGCCTCATTTCGGTATATCGGTATACAGCTGGGGATGAATTCTGGTGAGCTATATCGTGTGAATATTCCTAAACTTTTGGAGGAGACATGATACCAGTTGGAGGCTTGACATCGTTTGCCTTTGTCCTTGATGGGCCAGATAAATTTGATCAAGATGGTGGTTTCCTAAATGGCTTTACCTTCTTCAAACTCTCCCCCTCTGAGATAATTGAATAGGGATCTTCTTTGGGGTTTTTTTTTATTGCTCTCTAGATTCTGTTAGGCGGGTAAGAAGGCAAAAATAAGATATCACTGGTTGGTGGGTAATTGGGCAATGTGGGAGCTTGGGTCTCCCCAATATTAAGCTCTATAATCAGGCCTGCCAACTATGACATTTGTATGACTGGTTTTCTGGTAGCCAGGACTATACCCCTATTTTTTATGAGGCGGCTTTATTTTCTCCTTAACATTTTCTTTCATTGTTACAGGCTCCATACTGGATGCTTCCACATTCTTGGGGACAGAGTGTGCTTCTCTGTCCTTTAAGGGATGCTTGGAAATTTTTATTGGTTTACTAGGAGGGGACCCGATGGCAACGGATCAACTGCCTCTCCATGGCAATGTTGCTTTCCTGTCCAGGAGGGAAAACCGAGCATTTGTTAGGTGGGAAACCCATGGACTGATCTTTTTGGTGCATGTACTTATTCAGGTGGGACAGCTGAAACTGTTGGATGACCTTACTGCATTGGAATCTAGAGAATGGGGAGATCGCTTTGCTTACTGCCAGCTAAAATACTATTCTTCTACTCTGCCGAGGGCAGCTTTGGGAGTGCAGATGGGGGAATGTTTATGGGCCTTTTTTTGCCTCTGTATTGCAACAGAAACTGTCCATTGCTGGCCTTCATAGGGTGCTCAGCGAGAGTGGCAGGGTAGGATGAAGTGGCTGCAAGGTAGGTGGAAACAGGACCTCAGGACCCCCTTGCTAAATTGGGACTGCTTTTAGCCTTGAACAAGACGCCACAGATAGTGGAAACGACTGTCCTACAGGAAATACATTTCAGAATTGTGCACGGGGCTTATATTTCCCAGTTGCTACTTTTTTGCACTGGGCTTGTGCCTACTGCGCAGTGCCTTAAATTCTCCACAAAGAAAAATTTATTTTTTCATTCTTTCTGGAGCTGTCTGAAGGTTCAGACCTTTTGGAGGGAATTCAGACATTTTCTTGCTTCTGCCTTTTAAGACTCCATGCTCATTTACTCCAAAATGTAGAGAATAGATTCTTAAAAATGTGGATGTTATATGCTATGCGGGTTCAACTGATCCACTGAATTCTTTTGATGCAAGCTGTGGAAGAATTCATCACGATTTCTCAGTTTACATCAACCTCCTGCTTGTGCTGGTGAATTGGATTTATTTAAGTTTCAGTGAATGGCTTGAATTGAATATAGAGAATTACTTGAATATTGAGACCCTGGAATCACCAAGTTTCATTGAATGATTGGGAGTTCAGCAACTGACTGTTTGTGACTGACATCTCCACAACCCTGAAGACTTTTAGTGGTTAGGAGGACTTATAAGTTAATTCCACATTGTGTTTTTCATGTAGTGCTGCAGATTATATAGTTATATTTTTAAGAAATGTTTAAAAAAATGTTTTTGATTGATAGTTTGATGTAATAAAATAATGATAAATAGTTCTTCATAGTTATGCACCATATGCCTGGAATAGACTTCCTGAGCCGGTACGTCAAGCTCCATCTCTGGCCGTCTTCAAATCTAAGCTAAAAGCCCACCTTTTTGATGCTGCTTTTAACTCCTAATCCTAATTCACTTGTTCAGAACCCTTATTTTATCATCCTCACTTTTAATATTCCCTTATCTCTTATTTGTCCTGTTTGTCTGTCCTAATTAGATTGTAAGCTCTGTCGAACAAGGACTGTCTCTTCATGTTCAAGTGTACAGCGCTGCGTACGTCTAGTAATGCTATAGAAATGATAAGTAGTAGTAGTAGCAGTAGTATGTTTATTAATATAGTGACTATATTGTAACTATAGTGAAAAGCGAAGATATTTACATGTAGCAGGTATTCTCTGCAGATAGCAGGCCTTATAGTCTCACAGATAATTAATGTGGGTCTGTATTGCCGGTTCAGAGTTTTAACAAGCTTAAAAATAGGTCTAGAATCCAACTCCACCCTCCTAGCCCATTTTGTTCTGTTCCAGGCTGCACTCTCACTCAGATTGTATATAGTCTCAAGTTAATAACTTTTTTGCCCTTGCCACTGTGAGGTCCAATTGACCATTGGTAATTTTAAGGAAATGTTGTTAAGAAATGTTTAAAAAAAATGTTTTTGATGGATAGTTTGATGTAATAAAATAATGATAAATTGTTCTTTATAGTTACGTTTATTAAGGTGAAATTAGATCTTACCTGCTAATTTTCTTTCCTCTAGACCCTCCAGACCGGTCAAGACACGTGGGTTATGTCCTCCTACCAGCAGAGGGAGACTGAGAAACACTGAGCTTTTGAATACTGTATATATAACCTGTGCAGTACATCCACTAGCCAGTATAACCCTGACAAAGCAGAGAAAACAAAAACACCAACCAGAACTAACAACCCCGTACGTGGTCACTGCCAACTGGACACTTTCTTCATATCTTTCATTGTGCCCTTTGTATTGTGTGTGCTTCCACAGGTGGACTATCAAACACGGTCACACCTGACCAGACTCATACGAACAAAGTCTGAAACCATAGAAACCACACTCAACAGCTGCCAAGATAGAACAACAGACAAACAGACCTCCTGGCCTACAGTACAGACAGGGCGGGCCTTGACCGGTCTGGAGGGTCTAGAGGAAAGAAAATTAGCAGGTAAGATCTAATTTCACCTTCCTCCACGACCCTCCAGACCGGTCAAGACGCGTGGGACGTACCCAAGCAGTAAAGATCCTAAGGGCGGGATCCACGAAGGCCAGAGGTCAACACTGCAGCCCCAAAACCTGCCTCATCCTTGGCATGCACATCAATCCTGTAATGTTTAACAAAGGAATGCAATGACGACCAAACCGCCGCTCGACAAATATCTAATGGAGGAATCATACTACTCTCCGCCCAGGAGGTCGCCATTCCCCTGGTAGAATGAGCCGAAAATTCCTTAGGGACCACGCGGCCCTTCAGCAAATACGCCGAAGCAATTGACTCCTTCAACCATCTAGCTATCGTAGCTTTGGAAGCTGCCGCGCCCTTTCTTGCACCACCATGGAGAACGAACAAACGATCAGAAAGCCTATAGTGCCGAGTTCTGGAAATGTAACAGCGCAAGACTCTTCGCACATCTAACTTGGCCAGTCGACGCTGCTCTGCATCCCCCGCCAAGTCACCCAAAACTGGCAAGGAAATCACTTGATTCGCATGAAACTCTGAAACCACCTTGGGCACAAAGGACGGCACCGGGCGCAACGAAACCTTCTCCTTGGAAAAATACAAAAAGGGTTCTCTACAAGACAAAGCCTGAAGTTCCGACACCCGCCAAGCTGAAGTAATAGCCACCAAGAACACCGTCTTTAGGGACAGATCCTTATCTGAAACAGAAACCAAGGGCTCAAACAGCGGCCTCACCAAAGCATCCAGAACGAGATTCAAATCCCACGGAGGCACCATCCACCGCCGGGGCGGGCGCAGTAACTTAACACCCTTCAAAAATCGAACAACATCAGGACTAGAAGCTAACGACTTTCCCTGGAGCTTCCCACGAAAACACGACAAAGCCGCCACCTGCACCTTCAAAGAAGACAAGGCCAAACCCCTGTCCATACCATCCTGTAAAAACTCCAAGACATCTGTCACCGACGCCCGAAAGGGAAGAACCTGCCTACCTGCACACCAATGCTCAAATACTCTCCAGACCCGGACATACGCCAGCGAAGTGGACTGCCTATGCGAACTCAACATCGTATCGATAACTCTGGACGAAAAACCTTTCTTCCTTAACCTGTGCCTCTCAAGAGCCAGGCTGTAAGCGAGAACCGATCCGGATCTGGCATAACTATCGGTCCCTGACACAACACCCCTGAATCTGACAACGGCAGAGGATCTGCTACCGCCAACCGCACCAGATCTCCGTACCACGGCCGACGCGGCCAATTCGGGGCTAACAAAATCACTTGTCCGGGGTGCCGAGCGATGCGCTGAATCACTCGACCGACCAACGGCCATGGAGGAAACACATACAGCAACTCCTGCGGCCACGGCATTAGAAGCGCATCTATGCCTTCCGCTCGAGGATCCCTCCGTCGACTGAAAAACCTCTGAACCTGAGTATTGCGGGCCGTTGCCATGAGATCCATCACGGGAAGTCCCCAGACCGACACAATGCGATTGAACACCGACCGATGAAGCGACCACTCTCCGGGGTCTAGAGCATGCCTGCTTAGGTAATCTGCCTCCACGTTGTCTACTCCAGCCACATGTGCCGCGGAGAGCGCTAGAAGATGAACCTCCGCCCATTGACACAACAGCGCCGCCTCCTCCGCGACCGCCTGACTCTTTGTGCCCCCCTGACGGTTGACATAAGCCACGGCGGTGGCGTTGTCGCAAAACACCCGGACTGCTTTCCGCAACAGCACACTCTGAAACGCCTGAAGCGCTAGCCGAATGGCCCGAGTTTCCAAACGATTGATGGACCACTGAGCTTCTACCTGAGACCAGCGTCCTTGAGCTACCTGACCGAGACAATTAGCTCCCCAGCCCTGAAAACTGGCGTCTGTGACGAGAACCACCCACTGCGGAGCCTCCAACGGCATTCCCTTTTCCAGATTGCCTGGATCTAGCCACCACCGGAGACTGAGGCGTGGGGTTACCGGCAGCTGAAGGCGCACATCCAACTCCTGCGACAGAGGCGACCACCGACTGAGAAGAGCTGACTGCAACTGCCGCATATGCGCTCGGGCCCACAGAACTACCTCTATGGTGGCCGCCATTAACCCCAGGACTTGCAGATACTCCCGGGCCGTCGGAGCCGCCTCCGACAGAAATAGACGAATCTGACCCTGCAACTTGCGAATCCGGGGGCCCGGCAGGAAGACCCGACCGTTCCTGGTATCGAACAGAACCCCAGGTACTCCAGCGACTGCGACGGCACAGGTGACTCTTGCCGAAGTTCACTACCCAGCCCAGAGACTGAAGAAACTGCACCACTCGAGCAATAGACACCTCGCTCTCCGACTGGGACTTGGCCCGAATCAACCAAACGTCCAGGTACGGGTGCACCAGAATACCCTGCTTCTGCAAGGCCGCCACCACTACCACCATGGTCTTGGAAAACGTTCGAGGAGCCGTTGCTAATCCGAAAGGCAGAGCACAAAACTGAAAATGCTTCCCTAAAACCGCAAAGCGCAGAAATCGCTGATGAGCGGCCCGAATGGGGATGTGCAGATAAGCCTCCGTCAGATCCAAAGACGTGAGAAACTCCCCTTCCTGCACCGCGACAATGACCGACCTCAATGTCTCCATGCGAAAAGAGGGGACTCTGAGAGCTGCATTGACTGCCTTCAGATCTAAGATAGGCCGAAAGGCATCCTCCTTCTTTGGGACCACAAAATAGATTGAATAGCAGCCCAAGCGGCGCTGAGCGGCGGGAACAGGTACCACCGCCCCCAGACTGATCAGGCGAGCCAAAGTGTCTCGCACTGCTGCCCGCTTGAGCCTCGAATGACAAGGGGACTCCAGGAACCTTTCGGGAGGCGAGCCGTCGAACTCCAGAGCGTATTCGTCTCGCACCACTTCGAGAACCCACTGATCCGATGTGATTTGGGCCCAGTCCTGGTAAAACAGACTCAGCCGAGCCCCTACCCGAACCAGAGCCTGGACCCGCACACCTTCATTGCGAATTACGCCCCGAAACCTGTCCTCCCGCGGAAAAAATCACGCCCTCCGCGCCGATTCCCACGAAAGGACTGTGTTCGCTGGAAGAACCGACCTCTAAAGGCCCCACTAGCCCTCCCGGGCCTATACCGGCGAGCCTCCTTAAACCGACCTCGGGAGGAAGTACCCCTGGAAGCCGCCTTAGGACGAAAATCCGGAAGACGAGGGGCCTTGGCATCGCTGAGGCCCGGCGCACCAACTTATCCAAATCCTCACCAAAAGCATGGACCCCTTAAACGGAAGCGAACAAAGCTTAGCTTTGGAGGCTGCGTCTGCGACCCAACCTCGCAACCACAGTGCCCTACGTGCCCCCACCAGCATAGTCATATTCTTGGCAGAGGCACGGAGCAAATCATAAAGCGCATCAGACAAAAAGGACGATCCCCATTTCCAATTTGGCTAATTCCTGTACCCCGGAGGTCCCAACCTCCACCGAATCATCAAGCAGTTTCTCGGCCCATCGGAAACACGCCCGCGCAACCAGCCCCCCACAAATCGAGGCCTGCAGGGCCAGGGCCGACAAATCAAAACTCCGCTTGAGGAAGGACTCAAGCCTCCTGGGGATCCCGGAGAGCAGTCCCCCCGTCCACCGGTATAGCCGTGGCTTTTGTAACTGCTGTCACCACCGCTTCCACTGTGGGAGCCTTAAAGGAATCTCTATCTTCCTGTGGGAGCGGGTACAGTCTAGACATCGCTTTAGACACTTTACAGGGAGAATCCGGCGAATGCCACTCTTGAAACACCATATCCCGGATGTCCTTATTCATGGGAAAGGACCTAGCCTGCCGCTGAATCCCCTTAACCAAGGGATCCACCTGTCTAGCCTCCCCCAAAGCCGCCTCTGGCTGTTCGAACTTAAGGGTGGAAGAAACCTGCTCAATGAGCTCCGCAAGCTCCTCCCTGTGAAAAATCCTCACTACAGAGGGATCCTCCCCAGGAACCACCAACTCCGGATCCTGAGGACCCTCAACTCAAACCCCTCAGGATCCCCGAGATCACTCAAAGAACCTTCGGATCCTACAGGGGAGAATCCCTCCTCGTCGTCCCACTCAAACGAGGCCTCTTAGCCAGTGCCGCACTAGCCCCCTCCCCTAAAGGTGGGGGGTCCCGCCTTCCAGCTTGAAAAAGGGTCCATACAAAATCCGGAGGAAAACCAACGCCTCCTGTACCCTCAGGCGCCACCTTCGGAGCCGATCCGGGAGCAGCAGGGCCAAAAACAGCTGATTCCGCGGGACACGCGGAATCCAAAATGGCGGGCGTTCCCGCCAAAACTAAATTCGTTGAAACCGTCCCTGCCGGTGCTCCTGCTGCCCCCGACACCCCCGAACTAGCTGGGACCTCCGCAATCAACACCGGGGGTGCCGCCATCGGCGAGGCCTGCTTCGGTTCGCCGCACAACCGGCACTGACCTCCCGGCGCTTCTATTCCTCGGCGCGAGCACGCGCAACAGCGGAGAAGTTTGCCTGCCATGACGTCGAAGCACACCACACGCTGTGCTGATCGGCGCAAACACTCTCTCTCACAGCTTCCCCACAACAATTACCCGCTCTGCTCTCTCTCGCTAGTAATAGGAAACGAACCTGCCGTCCGTTCCTATCTACATAAAGCCTCAGATAGCTCTTAAAGAGACATCACCCAATTTCTTTTGGCAGCTGAAAGTGGGGGGCTCTCAAGGCCTACAATCTTAGAAAAGCAGCCGAGGCACAAAGCTGCCAGAGTCCTCCAAAGAGAGCAGCACAGGGGGAGGGACCTGAACACAGGTGTAACACCCCAGGGGGGAAAAACTGGGCCCCACCGGACCCAGGGCCCCGAAGCACTTATTTCTTTTTCCCTTTTTTTTTTTTTTTTTAACCACGTACAGGAATAGTCCAAACCAATAAATTTGGCAATAAGAGAAGAAACCCCTTAACTGTATAATCAAACTACCTCACCAGACTATTGAAGACTGCACAGGCTGTCCATCTACCTCTGCTGAGACTGAGAAAATACTGGCTAGTGATGTACTGCACAGGTTATATATATAGTATTCAAAAGCTCAGTGTTTCTCAGTCTCCCTCTGCTGGTAGGAGGACATAACCCACGCGTCTTGACCGGTCTGGAGGGTCGTGGAGGAATATAGTGATTATATTGTAACTATAGTGAAATATAATGTACCCAAGAGTGTATATCTGATATTTCAAAAGATAAAGAGACATGTGCGCTCAGCCCTCTTTCTTCCTCTCCACCCCCTTCCCTTGCCTCCTCCCAGATGGCCTGATTAGGGCTGCCTCCTCCTTTGCCCCAGCAGGTTTCTCTTCCCTGTCCCGCCCTCAGGCATACAGCTCCAGATGGGTCTCCCCTTTCCTGGAATTCCTAGAAAGAATTACTGTCAAGATCAAATGTTACCCCCCCCCCCAACTTACTTTTTCACATCTCTGCTTCCTGCCCAGTAGCCTCCAACTGCCACAGTGCCCACAGCCATCACAAAGATGATAACCATGTTGTAGTCCAGGACAGGCTCATTTGGAGCATACATTGCCACCTTCACCTGCTTCCCAAATGTCTGCAAGAAATAACAGACTCATTTAACACATGTGAAGAGCTTAATCAAGTGCATGTTAATTAACTTTTATTACCAAGCAGGATGGAAGCCATTTGATTATTGTCCACAGACTCTATGGTTTCACTCCCTAGCTGCAGTGCACCCCCTCTGGCACTTTGGTCAGGCCAGTGACTAGTGAAATGTTCTACTAGGGCTCCTTTCTGTGGACTACTGGTCCATGGATTTAAAACCTCAAGGTATTTTTGTCTAAGTATACTTTCCATTTGAAAACACAGCTGCAGAGATTTGAACCTACCTGCTCTGTGGGTAGTAATAAATGAAGGATTGAAAACGTTATCTGACCTGTTATTTGTCTCTGACCTAAACAAGCTCCTAGTTCTCAAAACACAGAGAAATGACCATCTCACAAAACAAAGTCATGGGGAAACTATTGGGCTCATTTTCGAAAGAGAAGGACACCCATCTTTCGACATAAATCGGAAGATGGATGTCCTTCTCACAGAAACGTCCAAATCGGTATAATCAAAAGCCGATTTGGACGTCCCCAACTGCACTCCGTCGCAGGGATGGCCAAAGTTCAAGGGGGGCGTGTTGGAGGCACAGCGAAGGTGGGACTTGGGCGTGCCTAACACTTGGATGTCGTCCTTGACCCATAATCAAAAAAAAGAAGGACGTCCCTGACGAGCACTTGGACGTTTTCACACGGACCTGTTTTTCTTAGGACTAAAGCACAAAAAGGTGCCCGAAATGACCAGATGACCACCAGACAGAATTGGGGATGACCTCCCATTACTCCCCCAGTGGTCACTAACCCCCTCCCACCCTCAAAGAACATCTTTAAAATATGTTGTGCCAGCCTCTGATGTCATACTCAGATCCATGACAGCACATGCAGGTCCCAGGAGCAGTTTTAGTGGGTACTGCAGTGCACTTCAGACAGGCGGACCTAGGCCCATACCCCCCCTACCTGTTACATTTGTGGAGGAGGAACAGCGACCCTCCAAAACCCACTGTACCCACATCTAGGTGCAACCCTTTCACCCGTAAGGGCTATGTAGTGGTGTACAGTTGTGGGTAGTGGGTTTTGGGGGCTCAGCGCACAAGGTAAGGGAGCTATGTTCCTGGGAGCATTTTATGAAGTCCACTGCAGTGCCACCTAGGGTGGCCCAGTTGGTGTCCTGGCATGTCAGAAGGACCAGTGCACTACAAATGCTGGCTCCTCCCATGACCAAATGGCTTGCATTTGGTTGTTTCTGAGATGGACATCTTTGGTTTCGAAAATCGCCAAAAATCAGAAACGACCATGTCTAGGGACGTCCAAATCTAGGGACGGCGAAATTTAAGGATTTGGATGTCCCTGACCGTATTTTCGAAAGAAAGATGGACATCCATCTTGTTTCGAAAATACGGGTTTCCCCACCCCTGGATTGGGATGTTTTGCAAGGAAATCCAAATCGAAACTTATATGTCCCTTTCGAAAATGCCCCTCCACGTGTCATGTGCACTTGAACTCAGCTAGGGCTAGGTGATTTGCTGACAGCCAAGTTAATTGAGTAAAAAGATATGCCTGTGTAAATGGCTTCTGAAAATTACACTGCCTTTATATTAATTATAGAAGTAGCGTTTCTACCAGACCCTCTGCTCAATGCAATCCAATGAATCACAGAAGCTGCAAGAACTACTGCTACCCACTCTCAGCACCAGACGCTTTAGTCATACGACTCCCTCTTGCCTCCCCTGCCTATCCAGAGGCACCCACTGCCCAACAAGACTCAGAGGCGAAGTCTAATTTAAAGAGCTTACCTTGCCAATATCCAACATGTCACTGTAGCTGAGTAATGCCACAGGAATATCGATCTCTTCATACTGACTTTCATTGCCTGCTGGAGGAACCTGCACACCAAAAAGCAAAGGAGAGATAAAGGCAAGCAAAGGACAAAGAAGGAGGCTGTGACCCTGTAAAAGACAGATGACACAGCAACGCCATGAGATACATAAACAATTCCAGAGAAGCGAAACTCCGCCAAGCAGACAAAGGAAGGGTGGAGGCAACTCCCCAGGGTAGACATGGGCACAACCTTGATTCCATAGAAAAGAGGGTAACACTGTGAAGCAGATAAAGGGACAGCCAGAACCCCATGGGAGGAAAGGGTCACACTACAGGGCAGATATGATACTAAGGAGAATGAGTGACACTGCAGGAGGAGAAAGAGGTGACTGCAGGAAACATAGGGGTTGAGGATGATGCTTCTGCAGTAACAACCTGCTGGATGTGGTATGGCTAGTACTTTGTGCCCTGGAGATAGGGTGACCCACAGTTTGGTTTGATTTTTGAGTATCGCACATTTTTGTTTCTTATTCTGTGCATTGATCAGTTCCCTGCTCCCACCAATTCTTCCTTTCTACTGCTCATCTTTACTTTTTTTCCTCAGTTTGTTATTTTCTGTTCTAAAGCTCATTCCATTTTTTTGTGTTTTTCTGCCTACTGATCATCATGTATGGGCACATCTTGTATCTTTCTGGCGTCTTTATTATTATTTTGGATACATTTCATTAGTGCCAAGTACCTCTTGCTGTCACTATGTCCATTTCTATTCATCCTTAACACAAATGGGTGAAGAGACATTTGGCTGAAATGTGACAGTGTCTCTTTCAGACATTCCAGTTTTCCTACTACATTTCATTCACATATGTCCATGGAAATAATAAAAACATATAGGGAATACCTCTATGTGAGAAAGTCCAAACAGGGAAAAGTAGAGGCTGAACAAAGGCAAATCCACCACTGGAGACGTTGTATATCAAACTTTATTAATGCAGATATCGAAAGACCCGATACGGCCCATGTTTTAGCGTATTACACCACCTACATCAGGGGTCAAATAAATAGTTCGTCCAAAAAGACTTATATCCAACTCTACATATATCAGTAAAAGGGGAACTGTGATCCTTTCAGAATAATTGAAGGACGTGCGAAAATAAACCACCACTTGCAAACTCTATGGGGTCTACACCCCTTTTTCTGATATATGTAGAGTTGGATATAAGTCTTTTTGGACAAACTATTTATTTGACCCCTGATTGATGTAGGTGGTGTAATACACCAAAACACGAGCCGTGTCGGGTCTTTCAATATCTGCATTAATAAAAAAAAACTCCAGTGGTGGATTCGCGTTTTGTTCAGCCTCTACTTTTCCCTGTTTGGTTTTTAATAGTAAAAACATAACATGCACTATGCTGGGTCAGACCATTGAGCCCAGCATCCTGTCCCCTACAGTAGCTAATCTAGATCGCAGGTACTCAGCAGATCCCGCAAGATAGATCCATATTTTTGCTGCGTACTTCTAATGATGCAAGATTTCAAATGTTCTTTTAACAGATTTTGCACCATTTCTCAAAGGGAAATTTTATACATATTTTCCCTGTGAAAAATACCTAGGAAAAAGTAACCACAGAAATTTACACCTGCTTTTCTGCAGATACGTTTTCCATGAAAACACGCATAGGTATAGAAATACAAATGTTTGTCCATTTGTGCTTCTCTTGGCCTAATACTTGCCCTTAGGAACACCTCCATGAATTATTTGTTTAAAAGTATGTGTGCTGTGGAACCTGGATAAACTGAACCACATACCAGTTATGCAATTTTCAAATGGCCCTTTTACCAATGTGAATAGTCATTTTCACACATAAATTTATTTAGATTTAGAGTTGCTCACATCTAAATGGCTTTTTAAAATTGCCCTCGGTATTATTTTGATCACATGATCTTATTGTCCTCTCTGGTCTAGCCCTTTATTACACTAGGAAGAGGAGCTAATTAGGTGATAGGCATATTATTGTTCTGCATGATTTTTGCATGACATTTGTTCTCTCCAATCAGCATTGTACTGGTGGTTTGCTGCATCCAATCAGCATGTTAGTTTACTTATTACTTGCTGTCGCTATACTCTGAAGATATATGAGAAAACTGCAGATGCTATTTGTGAGCTTTCTTTTTATTATTACTTGCAAATTTTTGTTATTTAGTAGGTAATCAATAGAAAAAAAAAAAACAAAATAAACTATGGAAAAAGAAATAAGATGATACCTTTTTATTGGACATAAATTAATACATTTCTTGATTAGCTTTCGAAGGTTGCCCTTCTTCGTCAGATCGGAAATAAGCAAATGTTGGTAGATGACAGCATGTCAGTGACAGTCTAACAGGATGGGGGTGGATAGGTGAGAGATAGAAAGAGTCGGGTGGATGAGGGACAGGGAGATATGCATGGAGATAGGAGGGTGACAAAGCTGTACAATTTTATGGTTTATAATGGGCTAGAAAACCCAGATCTTTGTTAGTCCTGTCTGGGGGTGTAAAATCACTATACAGCAACATTCCCCATGCCGATGGCATAGCTGCATGTGAGAAGCTCCTAAAAACATCCAAACTGGACATCAATACTCACCAGAAACTATTACAAAATTAATCAAATTTATTTTAACTCACAACTATTACTGCTTAACAATGATATCTATCTACAAATAATGGGCACTGAGATGGGCACCAGGACAGCACCCCAATATGCCAACCTCTTTATGGCTGAGCTGGAAGAGACATTTCTGAATACATACCAGACCAAACCCCTAAAATACTACCGGTGCATCAATGACATTTTTATGGTTTGGACTGAGGGGGAAGAAACTCTGAAACAATTTTACAATTCCTTCAATACATACCACCCTACAATCAGATTCAAAATTGACTACTCCCCAGAAAAAGTCAATTTTTTGGACACCACAGTCTCAATCAGTGATGGCTATATACAAACATCCATATACAAGAAACCCATAAACAAATGCTGCTACCTCCACAACTCCAGCTTCACCCTTCACATACAAAAAGATCCATTATTTACAGCCAAGCCACAAGATACCACCGTGTCTGCTCTGACCCAGGGGACAGAGATAGACACCTTGAAATCCTGACTGCATCCTTCGAACAGAAGGCTACAACCCCAAAATAATCTCCAAGAATACTGCCTCCTCCCTCAAAACACCAGGGAAATATGCTACAGTACAAAGAAAAAAAAAGCCACAGATAAAATCCCCCTTATAGTAACATACAACCAGAGCTGGAAAATTAAGAAAAATCATAAAAGATCTACAGCCTCTACTCCAGGAGGATGAATTACTGAAAGAGATATTCCCATCCCCACCAGTGCTGGCCTTCCGACAGCCACCCAACTTAAAACACAAGCTAGAAGTAAGCTCCCAACACAGATTCAAAAAGAAGAGAATGGCACACATCCTTGCAATATATCCAACTGCAAACTATGCTAAAACGTTTCACAGGACCCCACGGACATTCACAAAGGAAAAATATTCAACATTAAGGAATCTTTCATGTGCTCATCTTCCAATGTGGTATACATCATTCAGTGTAAAAATGCAACGGAGGCTGCTACATTGGAGAAACAAATCAGATGATAAGAAGAGATTTAATTTACATAGACACCATATGAAAAATGCTAGTACCAATCAGGATGTCACCTCTGTGGGGCAGCACTTTACAAACCAGAACAATGTACCAGTGATTTAATGGTAAGAATACTGAAAGAGAACTTTAAAACAATACAGGAACGTAATACCTTTGAAGTCAGAATGATTAAATATTTTGACACCCACCAGACAGGACTTAACAAAGATCTGGGTTTTCTAGCCCATTATAAACCATAAAATTGTACAGCTTTGTCAACCCCCAATCTCCATGCATACCTCCCTGTCCCTCATCCACTCGACTCTTCCTGTCTCTCACCTATCCACCCCCATCCTATTAGACTGTAACTGAAATGCTTTGATATTTCACTTATATATACTGTCATCTACCAACATTTACTTATTTTCGATCTGACAAAGAAGGGCAACCTTCAAAAGCTATTAAGTTATGTCCAATAAAAAAAGGTACCATCTTATTTTCTTTTCCATGTTTTATTTCTATTGATTACCTTTAAAAGTGGACTAACACAGCTACCACACCTCTCTACTTGTTTTTTAGTGGAACCAATTCAGTTTTTGTTATTTTTATAGAGGAGCTCTACCTTGAAGAAGACTGCGAAACCTGGCCATGTTGGCAGAGGCTGCATTCATTTTCTAAGCTAAGTAGCTTTTGCATTTTTGATATAAAAAGATTAAAGATAAAATGAGGGACCAATGAGAAGCATGCAGTGCTACATCAAACAAATGACTGTTGATAGAACGTGTACTGTGATATCTGAAGATCCCATTATTTTTAATAACGTTATTGTGTGAATACAAATATACTTGCAAGTCTGATGGTGTTGAAAATTGATACTTTGAGAATACTTGCTGGGAAAACTGATTTTGCTATATACTAACTATCCCTGCATTACATTTGGTCCTGTTTATTGGATCTGGCTAACATCTAGGCATGAGCATTTATACCAAACATAGGATTGATATAAATGACCATGCCTTACATGTAAGTGTATTTTCTACCACTTGCACTAGTATTCAGTAAAATAGGCACCTACTTTTCTTTACAGAATAGACTTGAAATAGGTGCCTGCTTACCCTCTTATATTAGGCACCCTGTTATAGAATTACCTCCATGTTTTAGAAGGATATGGGAGTGGGGCACCACTAATAGCAACAGCCCCTTATTCATGGTGCCCTGAACAGACACATAGATCACATACTCCAAGCTGATCAGCAGATAAATAATAGGAGCAAAGAAGGAAACCAGGGCTTCGTAGCTGAATCAAGAAGGAAAGCAAACCAAGAAACACATATCATTTGGAGGCAGTGTACTAACTGCCCCCCTTTCCAAACTCCACCTAGCTCTCCTGTCATTTCTTCTTGCTGTTGCCATGCTATTTCCTTGGTCAATGCAGCATAAATGAGCCCACTCAGTCCATCTCCATTGTCTCCCATGGGACATAACGGGGATGACATGATGTTCCTCTCCATTCTTCCCTTGAGACTTCATTATAGGTCCCCTCCATTATAGAGCTGCCAAACAGTAGCAATTTTTAAGAGATTTTTCAGAACATGGCATCATATAAGCCAGAATTCCCTCCTGCTCCCCCATGTCCCTCCAGTGAATTAACTTATTTGTCCTGACCACCACAGTGCTCGAGGACAAAATAGCAGCTACTCCCCACCCAAGCACAGAAATCATTAAAAAATGTTTAAACAATTTTACAACCTTTTTTTTTTTTTTTTTTTTTATTATTATTTATTCATTTATTCAAAAAAGAATTTACAAGAAACCTCTTGATTGGAAAGTCTCTACAATCATAATAAAATTTAAAGGAAAAGATTAATACAATGAAATTAAAACAATTTACTTTTAAAGAATAGAGACTCAAGTCCATAATGTAAGGAATCCAAAATGTAGGAAATCAACTGGAGAAAAACGAAGGAATTATTAAAAACAAACAGATATCACACATTCATTAAGTGGAGTTGCATTACTCTTTTCGCTTTCCCTTATTTACCGAGGCTATGAGTGCAGACAGATGAGCTGGTTCCATAAATACATATTTTTTCCCCTCAAGTCTTATTATACACTTGCAGGGGTATCTTAAAAAAAGGTACCCCCCAAGTGCAAAACTTCCGGCTTGAGGAGTAAGAATTGTTTCCTCCGCCGTCTAGTCTCCTTAGAGACATCAGGAAATAGTAGGTTTTTAAAGCCTAAAAAAGACTTTTCTTTATTACGAAAAAACAGGCGGAAGATCCAATTCTTATCCGGTATAGTGCCACAGTCGCTACCAAAGTAGCCGCTGTAGCAAGTTCAGAATCAGTGGTTTCAAGCAAAAGAGAAATATCTGTCGGCTTTTCATTTGACTGGTTCAATTCTTCCAGGTACATAATATGCCAAAGTAAAAGGTGGAATATTTTGTTCAGGTATGTTCAAAATTTCGCGCATATAGCGCTTTAACATATCAAGAGGAGCTACATATATATTCTAGGAAAATTAACAAATCTCAAATTATAAGCTTTAGTATAATTATCAAATATTTCAGATCTCATCCTGAGATTGGTCAAGTCTTTTATAATTATTGATTGAGCTGTTTCAAATTTCAGAACTTTTTGGTCAAATTTCTCTTCCAGTTTTTCAATCTTTTCATCTAGGGCTTTAAGCTTCTCTCCTTTTTCTTGTATATCAATTTCCAAGGATTTTATTTTAGGTAACATCTCATTACTTTGTTTTAGAAAAAGCTGTCCCAAATTAGATACCAAGTCCCATAACGTTTCTAAAGTTACTTCTTTCGGTTTTTCCCCTAACAATTTAGGTAATTCAAACCTTATGGCCACTTGTTCAGGAGTCCCCACTCATTTCTTCGGTTCCTCTCCCCGCATTCCGTGGCGTCTCTGTGGGCAAATTGCCCTCCATTCCTTGCTCCGTTGTTATTTGAGCTTCCTCTCGATGCTCTTCTGGGTCCTCTAAACCTTCCGGGGTAGACCCTATCGATCCAGGAGGAAGGAGCTCGCGCCAATCGGCTGGGGAGGTGATGAGCGCATGGCGGGGCTTAGTGTAACCTCAAGGCCAACGGAGTCCGAGTTCTCCAGATCGTCGGAGTTCCTAGCTGGCAGCGTTCCGCTATCCAAAGCAGCTCCCGACGGTCTCACAAACCTATCCATAGGTCCCGGCAATGAGGAAGGCAACGGGGAAGCTCTAGCCGTCACTCTACCTCGGCGTTTCGGCATTTTCTCCAACAGGTAAAAGTGAGAACCGCAGCGTCTTAATGAAGTGCGTCCATCAATTTTACAACCTTTGTGTCTATAGTTTTCTATCCCCTGTCTCTGCTATTCTTGGTCTTCTCTTTTGTTTCCTCTCTGCCTTCATGTTCCTTCCTTTATAATTATTTTCCAGTCTTCCTCTAATTTCTTTAATTTCTCTTTCTTCCATGTGTTTGTCTTTCCACAGCCTGTCTTCTCTACCTTCACTTATCTTTCTTTTAGACTCACCCCCCTCATGCCATTTGTCACCCTTTTCTCACCTTTATGTTTTCTCTCCAACAGGAACTCTCTTTCCTCTCACCTTTTTTTTAACCAATCCCACACAGCTATTCTATCTCTTCTAGCTCCTATTCCCTCTGTACCTTGTGTTCCCTCTGCCTGTTCTTCCTCTTTCCCAGATCATGTCTCCTTCTCCCAACTTCCTTTCTCTATCACAGTCCATGCTCTGAGCTCCTGACCTCACAGTACACAGCAGTAGCATTACCTTTGTAACCCCTTTCAATCTCCTTCACCCCTTCCTAGCTCCTTTCCCAGCCTCTATTCCCATCACTCAACCTCTCTTCTCTGTATAGCAGCTCTCTTGCCTCTTCCATCCCTTCACAGCAAAATTCTCTCCCTCTGCCAGTAACCCCTCCCAATCCTCTTTCTAGTTCCTTTATTCCTCTCCCTGCCAGTAACCTCTCCCAATCTCTTTCTAGTCCCTAAATTCCTCTCCCAGTAGTTTTCTAACATTTTTACCTTAACTGCTAAATATATTACTTTGGCAGCACGTATAAAATTGTCATGCCAACTAAGTTATGTTACTCAGTGTCTATACGCTGCTTTTCACATCCCCGTTGGCAGCTGGAGGCAGCAGTGCCTTTCTCTCAGGTTACAGCAGCTCTATCTCCCCTTATAGCCCATCACTCTGACACAGCCAAACCAATAGGCTGCAGCAACTCCCTCTTCCTCCTGTAACTCCCTCTTCCTCCTGAAGCCCACTGGTCAGACATAGCCAGCCAATAATCTGCAGCAGGCAGCAGAAGCAGTACCTGGAATATAGAATCACTTCCTTCCAGCCTTCTCCTGCTGTTCTACAGCAAGGAGCTTTGTGCTCCAAATTTCATAAAGTATATTGTAGAATATTGGGGGTGCCCAGGCATCCACAGAGCTGGTGCCTATGGTTCTTAGTTGTTTTTCTTTGGCTCCATCTGCTGGCAGGGAAACATTACCCACTCACCTCGACTGGTCTGGCATAAACAGTAAGGAACAATCAAAAGATTATGCTGAGATGAGCAGCGAGTTTGTAAGAGGGAGTAAGGAATGAAAGCGCTGGAGAGAAATAGAGGAAGATCTGAATTAAAACAAAAAAAACTCCTTATGAATGTTGTTTTATGAAATGGTACATTAGTTCTTACCTACTAATTTTCTTTCCTTGAGTCTCTCCAGACTAGTTCAGACACTTGGGTTTGTGCTGTTCTGCCAGCAGGTGAAGACTAAAAACTCCTCAGCACTGTTGTCATCACTTATGAAGCCTATGCAACCCCCTAAACAACCAGTATAGCAAAGTTATCACCTGAAGTAGGTGTTCTCCAAGGCAGCAGGACATATATTCTCACATTTGAGTGACTGTCAACCGAAAGAGCCCCGGCATAGACACTACCCAGCATTTCAAGAAGATTCTCAAAGCCTTTGGCAGCGGCACACCATGCACGTGTGGGTGCCTTCTTGCCTGATGTGAGCATGCAGGTTCAGCAGTATAATTTAAAAAAAAAAAAGCTGAAGGAATACAACTCCATGGGGAGGTGGGAGGGGATGTGACAATATCCTCTGCTCTGGACACCCTTGCACTATCCACCTCCCGTCCCACAAGGCGTACTAATCCCCAGCCCTGGCTGACCCCTTGCATCCGTTACCTTCGCTCCTGCGCCCGATCTGCTGAACACCTCTGGAGGAAATCTCGCACCCATTCAGATTTCCTTCACTACAAATTCATGCTATCCTCCTTCCAGTCCTCACTATTCCTTGCCAAACAGGACTATTACACCCAATTGACTAATTCTCTCAGCTCTAACCCTCGTCGTCTCTTCGCCACCCTTAACTCCCTCCTCAAAGTGCCCTCCGCTCCCACCCCCCCTCACTCTCTCCTCAATCATTGGCTGACTACTTCTGCGACAAGGTGCAAAAGATCAACCTTGAGTTCACTACCAAGCCACCTCCTCCTCTTCACCCTTCAACCCTCTCCCTCAACCAACCAACCCAGACCTCCTTCTCCTCCTTTCCTGATATCTCCGAGGAGGAAACCGCCCACCTTCTTTCCTCCTCAAAATGCACCACTTGTTCCTCTGATCCCATCCCCACCAACTTACTTAACACCATCTCTCCTACTATCACCCCCTCCATCTGTCATATCCTCAACCTCTCTCTCTCCACTGCAACTGTCCCCGACACCTTCAAGCATGCCGTAGTCACGCCACTCCTCAAAAAACCATCACTAGACCCTACCTGTCCCTCCAACTACCGCCCCATCTCCCTCCTACCCTTCCTCTCCAAGATACTTGAGCGCGCAGTCCACAGCCGCTGCCTTGATTTTCTCTCCTCTCATGCCATCCTCGATCCGCTTCAATCCGGTTTTCGCCCTCTTCACTCGACAGAAACAGCACTCTCTAAAGTCTGTAATGACCTGTTCCTTGCCAAATCCAGAGGCCACTACTCCATCCTCATCCTCCTGGATCTATCCGCCGCTTTTGAAACTGTCAATCATGACTTACTTCTTGCCACACTGTCCTCATTTGGGTTCCAGGGCTCTGTCCTCTCCTGGTTCTCCTCCTATCTCTCCCACCGCACCTTCAAAGTTCACTCTCATGGATCTTCCTCCACCCCCATCCCCTTATCTGTTGGTGTTCCCCAGGGATCGGTCCTTGGACCCTTCTCTTCTCAATCTACACCTCTTCCCTGGGCTCCCTGATCTCATCTCATGGTTTCCAGTATCATCTCTATGCTGATGACACCCAACTGTATCTCTCCACACCAGCCATCACCGCGGAGACCCAGGCAAAGGTATCGGCCTGCTTATCCGACATTGCTGCCTGGATGTCCAACCGCCACCTGAAACTGAACATGTCCAAGACCGAGCTTATCGTCTTTCCACCAAAACCCACTTCTCCTCTTCCTCCACTTTCTATCTCAGTTGATAACACCCTCATCCTCCCCGTCTCATCTGCCCGCAACCTCGGAGTCATCTTTGACTCCTCTCTCTCCTTCTCTGCGCATATCCAGCAGATAGCCAAGACCTGTCGCTTCTTCCTCTTTAACATCAGCAAAATTCGCCCTTTCCTCTCTGAACACACCACCCGAACTCTCGTCCACACTCTCATTACCTCTCGCCTGGACTACTGCAACTTACTCCTCACCGGCCTCCCACTTAGCCATCTATCCCCCCTTCAATCTGTTCAGAACTCTGCTGCACGTCTCATATTCCGCCAGAACCGATATACTCATATCACCCGTCTCCTCAGGTCACTTCACTGGCTTCCGATCAGATACCGCATTCAATTCAAGCTTCTCCTTCTTACTTACAAATGCACTCAGTCTGCTGCCCCTCACTATCTTTCTACCCTCATCTCCCCTTACGTTCCCGCCCGTAACCTCCGTTCACAGGATAAATCCCTCCTCTCAGTACCCTTCTCCACCACCGCCAACTCCAGGCTCCGCTCATTCTGCCTCGCCTCACCCTATGCTTGGAACAACCTTCCTGAACCCTTACGCCAAGCCCCCTCCCTGCCCGTCTTCAAGATTTTGCTTAAAGCCCACCTCTTCAATGCTGCGTTCGGCACCTAACCCTTACCGTTCAGTGAATCCAGACTGCCCCAATTTGACTGCCCCTATCGGACCGACCGTTCACTTGTCTATTAGATTGTAAGCTCTTTGAGCAGGGACTGTCTCTCTTTGTTAAATTGTACAGCGCTGCGTAACCCTAGTAGCGCTCTAGAAATGTTAAGTAGTAGTAGTAGTAATATAATTACTGCTGTGCTCAGAGAACACCTGCTACAGGTGAGTAACTTTGTTTTCTCAGAGGACAAGCAGGACATGATCTTATCATATTTGGGAATCCCTAGCTACCAGGCTCCCAGAAAACAACAACCAAAGGCTGGCAACCTAGAACTTAAATACAATGCTGTTGAGAGGATGCAGCAAGAGGGTGGTGCTTGATTCTAGATGCCAAATATATTCTGCAGACCTGTCTGACTGTCACATCGGGATCCTTCTCAAGGCAGTAGTGAGATGTGAATATGTGGACTGAAGACCACGTTGCAGCCTTGCAAATCTCAATGGAGCTGATCTCAAGTGGGCAACTGACACAACCATAGCTCTGATATTGTGAGCCATGGCATGACCCTTCAGAGACAGTATACCAAGCACGGTGTTTGACAGAACGATGAGAACAAAAAGTCCTAGGGGCAACTGTATCAAGACCTTGTTGCAAAATGGAATGCCAAGAATCAGTTTGCTCATCTAAGGGTTTGGAAGTGAAGTCAGGTGGGATAGCGAAAAGGCAAAGGGACAGGTAGGGAATCTAAGGATTTGGAAGTGAAGTTAGGTGGGACAGCGAAAAGGGAAAGGGAGAGACAGGTAGGGAAAAGGGAAGGGAAGAGACAGGTATAAGTGGGGAAAATGTATATTTGCACAACAGTCTTGGGAATAGGTAAAGCATGGTGTGCGTCTTCTTGCAAAAGCTTGTGTAATCTTTTGTCTTTTGCTACATCTGTTCATATCAGATCCCTAAAAACACCCAGAAGCTTGTGATTCAGGACATACATATGATCTATTTGATTATGGCCTTACTTATGCCAGAAGTTGCCTGCTGTCTGTTATCTATATTACGGTCGATGAAAATGTAATTATATGATAGGGACTCCTTTCCCACTCGATTCCTATGTGCGGTAGTTTCTTATTCCTCTATAATTGCTTCAATCAGTGATGGCTCATGTCTGTTAAATAAGTTACACCACTTACTAGTGCTTCCAGAATCTACACTTCACACATAATAGTTTTTCCCTATCTAGGGCTAGCTGACATTTCTAACACAGATGATAAGGCACTCACCAGGTTTTCTCTGCTGATAATCAACAGTCCTCGAGCCCCATTGATCTGAGCCAGCCGCACTTTCTCATAAAAGGTGCAGTTTCCTCGCATCACCATGGGTATCCTGTTGCTGAAGCCCCCCAGCGGTACATCAGATGGAGAGCAAAGGACAGATGCTGTCTGATCCTGAAGTTGCAGCAGAGACTGTGAAGAAGACAAAGGACACAGGCATGACCTACTGCTTCTCATGTGTGTACATGTCAAGTAAACGTAAGACGCAACAGTACAACTCCTCGGAAGGAACAGCTGGGATCTTTTCCCAAACTTCTCAGAGAGTGAGGTCTAGGGGTTCAACACAGAGAGCAGGCAGGTGTATCACAGCAGATAAGTAATAACAGAACTGGGTCACATTAAGATTAGAATTATCACAGGTGTCATTTTGAACCCTAACAAAATTAGACTGTTTACTTTTAACTAACTTATAGCAAATTAATTTTGTGCATCAATGATTTTTCATGCTTGCTGGTGTTTTATATGACATAAATTTCAAGGGGCTAACTGCTCTACTTTCCAAGATATAAGCCCTCACAGCTAAAAGACATAAAAAAAAATTGAAGGGCTCAAACTGACCCATTTTACTTTTTTTTTTAATAGTTTTTATTGAACTGATAGAAGAGTACAAAAGTTACAAAAACAAGCATAAATGTTATACCGTAGCTCTTCGGTAACAAGGCATTATATCCTAGTGTACAAAAGAACTAAACACCCCCCTCGCCGTACCTCCCCCTCCTCCAAGGAACCCCAAGTGGAGTTCCTTTCTGTACGCTCTTTCCACTGAATGTAAGGGTCCCAAGTGCATTTAAAGTTTAGAAATCAATTCCTGTGCATTGTATATAGAATGTCCAAGGTGATGGCAAAGTCAACTTTGGGAAAAGTTGGGATCATGTTGGAACCTCCATCTGTTTCCAAACCACTGACAAGAGAAGTCATAATGTTAATCATCAGTTTCAAAAAATCTGCAGACAGGTCCAGTGGTCTAATATTCAACAAGCCACAACCCATTGTTTTTGCCAACGGTCTGCCTAGAATGTCGGTGACAAGTCCAAAGACCATACACCAATATGTGAATCACCCTGGACCACCAAATATGGATAAATGTTCCCTGCTCCCCACACTGTCTCCAACACGCATCTGTCACATTAGCATACATGTGACCTAAGCGTGCCAGAGTGAGATACCATTGATAAAGCATTTTATAATTATTTTCTACCATACTGCTAGCTATGGAGACATGTAGAACTTAGATATATAGCCCCTTCTGCTAGCACCATTCATAGCCCATTCCAAGGGAGTTTCCTGTATGTGGAGCTCCACTAAGGCCCTTCTCCGCAGAAAATCAATACCTTGTCTATAGCAAAAATGGTCCTTGGACTATAACCCATACTCCTCTTCTAGGTCAGAAAAAGGAAGGATCTGATCCTCCTCCATAAAGTGCTCAAGTTGTGTGAGCCTCTGAGCCTCCCAAGTTTCTATAAATCCCCCCAGAACCACCTGGAGGGAAATCCTCTGCCATGGAAAGGGGAGTTGTTCTAAAGTAACTACGGTGGGAAAAAAATCACGACAGCACCTGAATCCACAAGGTAAGAGAGCAAGACATAAATAGGCATTAACAATAGAAAAACAGGCTCTCAATTGTTTTAGTGGCATCCATGGTAGCCTCCTCAACAGGAGGTCCCCTATTAGTCCCTGCTCTAACCATACCCAGTTTTTATGACTTTCTCTCTCTGCCAACTCAACAAGTTTTTCAGCTGGGCAGCTACATAACAATGTCAGAAATGTGGGACCGTCGTCCCCCACCATCTCTCAGAAGAAGCATAACAGCTCATTGAACCATCGGGGGGTTTATGTCACCAAATGTAGCGAAAGACTCTATGGTGTAAACTCTGAAAAGGTTGCTCTGGTAGAAGGATTGGGAGAACCATAAACAAATATAAAAGTTTGGGCAGTACCATCATTTTGATGGCATGCATCCTGCTCAGCCAAGGAATGTGCAAGATTTTCCAATGCTCTATGTCTCCCCATAAAGTTTTCAGTAAAGGTGGAAAATTGGCCTTGAAGAGAGTCTCAGTATCCACCGTTAACTGGATCCTCAAATAACACAAAGTAAGGTGAGCCCACTTAAAGGGGTATTCCCTCTTGATCACAGCCCGTTTCCCCTCCCCCACTGTTAAATTCAAAACTTCCGATTTGTCCATATTCATTTAAAAACCAGAAATCTTCCCATACCCCTCCAGAGCTATCACCACCCCCACTAGGGACTCCCATAGAGCAGTCAAGGTAAATAGTATATCATCGGCACCCCCTGCACTCAATGCCCTGTATATCAGAACACTGCTTAATAAACTGAGCCAGAGGCTCCATTGCTAAGGCAAACAGAAGCGGGGATAGCACACAACCCTGTCTCATCCCCCATGCCAATTCAAAACTCTCTGTATAGGTGCCATTGATTTGCAGTCTAGCCAAAGGCTTTGTGTAGAGAAGTTTTATCCAACCTAAATATTGTGCAGAAATTCCAAAGTTTGAGACAGTCCGGAACAAATAAGCCCAGGAGACTCTTTCAAAAGCCTTCTCAGCGTCTATGCCCAAGATCAGCGCAGGCACCCAAAGCTGCTTTGCCTGCCAGATGATACGCATGACCCTCCTAACATTATCTGAAGTCTGAACACCAAATATAAAGCCTACCTGCTCATCCTGCACCAACCAGGGCATATAAAGCCTCTTTCAGAACATATTGTCCTCAAGCTGCTACACCCTTTCTTGAACAAGGGAAAAAATGCTGACAATTTTTTTTTTCTTTTTCTACTTCAGTGAATAGATGAGATGTCGAAGACCAAGAGTACAAGCATCATGAGAACAGTGAATTGGTCATGAAAAGTGGTTCCACCACTGGTGGAAAACTCCTGAGGGAATCTCTAGACTCTCACTGCTTGGACCAATGGAAACTACAGGCTGGTAAGTCTCACATTGGTGGTAGGAAAAATAATGGAGTCGCTGCTGAAGGAAAGGTTAGATAACTTTCTAGAATCCAATGGGTTACAAGAGCCAAAGCAATATGGCTTTACAAAGTACCTCATGAAAGACTCCAGAGGAAATTGGAGAGTCATAGTAGTGTTCTATTGTGGATTAAAAACTGGTTACAAGACAGAAAGCAGAGAGTAAGATTAAATGGTTAGTATTCTCAATAGTGAAGGGTAGATAGTGGGGTTCCCCAGGGGTCTGTGCTGGAACTGCTGCTTTTTAACATATTTATAAATGATCTAAAGATGGGAGTAACTAGTGAGGTAATTAAATTTGCTGATGACACAAAGAGGAGGATAATCGAACGGGGGCACCCATCTTAAGGACGGCCCTGTTAAGGGGCGGGGCAACCCATATTATCAAAACAAGATGGATGTCCATCTTTCGTTTCGATAATACGGTCGGGGACGCCCAAATCATGAAACTTAGGTTGACCTTAGACATGGTCGTCCCTGGTTTTTGGCAATAATGGAAACATAGGACGCCCATCTCAGAACGACCAAATCCAAGCCATTTGGTCGTGGGAGGAGCCAGCGTTCGTAGTGCACTGGTCCCACTAACTGAATGGAAAAAAGCCCTTCCCTTACTGATCTGGAAAGGAACGGGCATGCATGAAGGAAATTGCATGCAAATGAGCTGCTCGCTGTTAGCTCATTTGCGCACGATTTCCTTCCTAAGGAGGGGAAGCGACGGCAGTTGAGGACGCCTTCCCTGCAACGGCAGTTGAGGACATCCTTCCCCATGACGAGGATGTCCAAAATGTGGATGTTTCTGTGAGAAGGACGTCCATGCCTTTCCTATGCCTCCGACACCCTCTTTATTATTTGGATTTTGGATCACAAGAAGCAGCAGTGGGATTTGAACCGGCCACCTCTGGATTGCAAGACCAGTGCTCTAACCACTAGGCCACACCTCCACTCCACTCCCTTGAAATTTGGCCATCCCTGTGGGGGGGGGGGGCAGTATGCAGGTCCCGGGGGGGGGGGGGGGGGGGAAGGTATGTGTGTGTCAGCGGAGACATAACGAAGGCGTGGACGTCCTTCTTTCAAACATTTTGGACGTTCTCAACTGCCCCCCACAAGGATGGCCAAATTTCAAGGGAGTGGAGGAGTGGTAGAGTGGCCTAGTGGTTAGAGCACTGGTCTTGCAATCTAGAGGTGGCCAGTTCAAATCCCACTGCTGCTACTTGTGATCCAAAATCCAAATAAATAAATAAAGAGGGTGTTGGAGGCATAGCAAAGGCATGGATGTCCTTCTCACAGAAACATCCACATTTTGGACGTCCTCAACTGCCGCTGCAGGAAGGACGTTCTCAACTGCCGTCGCAGGGAAGGATGTCCTCAATTGCCGTCGCAGGGATGGAGGCATAGCGAAGGACATACTCTAAAAAAAATAAAAAAAAAATAAAAAAAGACTAAAGTTTTTGAAGTTGTTTTTTTCGGGGTGGGAGGTGGTTAGTGACCACTGGGGAAGTCAGGGGATGTCATCCCCGATTCCCTCCGGTGGTTCATCTGGTCAGTTCGGGCACCTTTTTTATGCTTGGTCGTGAAAAAAAAAATGGACCAAGTAAAGTTGGCCAAATGCTCGTCAGGGATGCCCTTCTTTTTTCCATTATCGGCCGAGGACGCCCATCTGTTAACCCCACCCCCATCCCGCCTTCGGTACACTGCCGACACGCCCCCTTGAACTTTGGTCATCCCTGCGACAGAAAGCAGTTGAGGACGCCCAAAATCATCTTTCGATTATGCTGATTTGGGCGACCATAGGAGAAGGACGCCCATCTCCTGATTTGTGTCAGAAGATGGGCGCCCATCTCCTTCGAAAATAAGCAGGATAGTTAGTCAAAGTTGTTAAATCACAAGGGGACTGTGAAAAATTACAAGAGGACCTTACAAGACTGGGAGACTGGGCATCTAAATGGCAGATGACGTTTAATGTGAGCAAGTGCAAAGTGATGCATGTGGGAAAGAGGAACCCGAAATATAGCTACGCAATGCAAGGATCCACATTAGGAGTCACCGACCAGGAAAGGGATCCAGGAGTCATCATCGTTGATGATATGTTGTAACCCTCTGCTCAGTGTGCAGCGGTGGCTAAGAAAGCAAACAGAATGTTAGGTATTATTAGGAAAGGAATGGAAAACAAAATGAGGATGTTATAATGCCTTTGTATCGCTCCATGGTGCGACCACACTCGAACATTTGGTGCAATTCTGGTCACCACATCTCAAAAAAGATATAGTGGAATTAGAAAAGGTAGAGAGTAGGGCAACGAAAATGATAAAGGGGATGGGACGACTTCCCTATGAGGAAAGGCTAAAAGCAGCTAGGGCTCTTCAGCTTGGAGAAAAGATGACTGAGGGGAGGTATGATAGAGGTTTATAAAATAATGAGTGGAGTGGAACGGGTAGACGTGAATCGCTTGTTTACTCTTTCCAAAAATACTAGGGCTAGGGGGCACACAATGAAGCTACAAAGTAGTAAATTTAAAACAAATCAGAGAAAATATTTATTCACTCAACATGTAATTAAACTCTGGAATTCACTGCCAGAGAATACAGTAAAAGCTGTAGCTTAGCGGGGTTTACAAAAAGGTTTGGAAAGCTTCCTAAAAGAAAAGTCCATAAGCCATTATTAAAATGGACGGGGAAGATCTACTGCTTATTTCTAGGATAAGCAGCATAAAATGTATTGCAGTGTTTTGGGATCTGGCCAGATTCTTGTAACCTGGATTGGCCACTGATAGAAACAGGATGCTGGGCTTGATGGGCCTTCAATCTGTCTAAGTATGGCAATACTTATGTATTTATGTACCAAAGGAAAATCCTGACAAACGAATCTGATTGATGTCTTTGACTAGGTGACCAAAGAACTGGATAAAGGACATGATCTAGATGTAATCTACTTGGATTTCAGCAAAGGCTTTGATACAGTTCATCATAGAAGGCTCGTGAATAAGCTGAGAGGGCTGAACTTAGGACCCAGAGTGGTGAGCTGGATTGGAAACTAGTTGACCGATAGGCAGCAGAAGGTGGTAAATGGAATCCGCTCGGAGGAAAGGAAGATGAACAGTGGAGTGCGTGTTGTGATAAGTAAGAGGGTGTCCTATACGGTGTAGGCCACTAGAGGGCGCTACAAGAAGTTGGAGGTCGCTAGGACCGGGGAGAGCCCTGGGAGGTCCACAGGTGCAGGCGGTTATGGGCTGAGTCCTGTGTAGCTAATTAACCACTTTATACCCCCCCTGAGTTGTGAAAGGAAGGGAAGTGAGCTAGCAGCAGAAGAAGAGAGAGCCCCTGAAAGATACTGGCTAACCTTATGGACTTGGGGTGGACTAGGTGTCCAAAGGAGATCAGCAGGCTGAAAATCCTGGGGTAAGAAGACCCTAAAGCATTAGTAATTGGTAATTGGGAAGTAAAGTCAGTACAGGGCAGACTTCTATGGCCTGTGCCCTGATCATGGTTGAATAGATTTGGATGGGCTGGAATGGAGCTTTTCAGGGCGATGACAACTTCAGACGTTTTAGAACAAGGACAGTTCTGGGCAGACTTCTACGGTCTATGACCTGAAAATGGCAAGGACCAATCAAGATCAGGTATACATATGAAGTTTCACATTATATCTTATCTGTAATGAGTTTATCTTGTTAGGCAGACTGGATGGACCGTACAGGTCTTTATGCTACTACGTTACCAAGGAAAGGTAAACAAAAATGTTCTGTAACTGAGCACTAGGGATGGGCTGTCATTTGCAACAAAATGTCATTTGCCAATTAACAGTGTGCACTTTTCCTAAACAGCACGCACAATGAGGAGTGTGCAAACTCTTTGCACATAGTGCACTCTCTTTAAGAAGAGTGCATCCTCTTTTACAAAAAGTGCACACTCTTGATGAGATTTGTTCTGGAATTTAAAAAAAACAATGTGGAAATTAGCGAGGGCAGGCCTGGAGCAGGATAAACTGGAGCCAAACAACAGGTTCAGGTAACGAAATATATTATTTATTATAAGCATCCGGTAGGGGTCTTGTTCCATCACAGGTGGGGAAAGAGAAAAAAAAAACACAAAAATGTTCTTTAGACATAACAAGGTTCTCCAGTGGTCTGCTCCTGAAGGGTCATGGTGTACATTACTGTCTCTCAGCACAGCGGTACACTTTGCTTGACTCTGGACTGGTTCCCCATAGTTACCAATGTAGTATTTAGCAGTAACTTGGGTCAAAAATCCAAAGTTGCAAGGTTCCAAGTTGAACTTGGCCTACCTGACTATAGCAGTTGCAGACACACGTAGGTGGTGGAGGCAAATGCAGTTAGGCATCACTGCTTCCCTCTGGGCCTCCTTAACCTAGCTGTGCCCCGGGTCTTTATTCTTCCTGGACCATGCTCTCCTGGCACCACCCCTCCCGTGTCACTTCCTCCCTTAGGCGGACTATGGGTTCTACTAAGGAGAATCTAGCACGGATGGGGATTAACCTTAAGTGGAAGTGGCAGCATCCTCTAGACTCCCTCACAACCGGAAAGAAACATGAACATTTTCTGGCTACCTATCTCTACTGAGCACCCTCCATCCCATGTCCCCACTGGAATTGATGGAAAGAAGATATCTAAGAAAATAGCCTTTTACAAGAAAGAATCTGGGATCAATATTTTCAAGCCATTTGATCCAAAGTATTCCATGATATTGGAAAGTTGCAAATGGCCGCTCCAGGTTTTCCACAATGACCTTGATATGGCTGTAATTAGTACAACAGTGTTGTATAATACTGTTACCAGCAAGAAGATAGGTCAGCACGAGTTTATCCTCTGTTAGCTTCAGAGTTCGATAGCATGATATCTCCCTCAAGAAAGAATAGGACAGAGGAACTTGTCAACCAAGAAGAGCCTGGGGGGAGCCGCAAATGACACAATGTGCCACAAAAACAAAACCATGAAAGTTTGTGGAGCCTGCAAGAAACCTATGTACAGGAAGAGTACCAGAGAAGTTGAGAAATGCTGTATCTGTGTAGTATGCATTCCTTAATAACTGATTTATAGAATGACTCTCGTTTTAGAAACACTTATTAATTTTACCTCTATTTGTTAAATTCATATTTTATTTTCCAACTTTCCATAATTGTTTGAATAATGAATTATCAAATGAGTTATAATGAGTAAGGTGAAATTTATTCTTACGTTAATTTCCTTTCCATGAGTCCCGCTACACCAGTCCACACCAAAGGGAGATAGAGAACGTCAAGACAACTAGTCTTCTGGGCAGGAAGCTGGACTAGAAATTAACAGGCAAGAATAAATTTCACCTTCCTTACTGTCCAGCTAGATCAGCCCAAGCCATGGGATGTAAAGCTCATCCATCTATAAGTTAGCCCACAGAACTAACTTATAAAGCTTCATAAAGGAATGAAGGAAGAACCATGTTGCTGTGCAGCAAATGTCCTCTGGAGAGGAGGCTCGAGCCTATGCCAATGAGGTGGCCTGGGCCCTAGTCGAGTGGGCATGTAGGTCCATTGGCATCACCTTATTCGCCAAAATATAGGGAGCCTCAATAGCCGCCTTGACCTGGCGAGCAATCGATGCCTTAGACAACCCCTCTCCTTTATGCAGTCCATAAAATAGCACAAATAAGAGGTCAGACTTCCTGAGCTTGTTGATCACCGCTAAATACTTCATCAGCACTCTGTGAACATCAAATTTGTGGAATGACACCTTTACCCCTTCCCTGGACCCTTGCAGAAAGGCAGGTAGAGAAACAATCTGATTAAGATGAAAGCGCAACACCACTGTCAGAAGGAAGGAAAGAAGGAACCGTGCTCAAAGAAACAGCGTCTTTCTTGAAGGATAAGTAAGGATCCCTACACAAGAGCACCTGGAACTACGAAATTTAATGAGCTGAACAGATAGCTACTAAAAAGTCTGTCTTTGAGAAAAGGTCTTTTAGAGATGTCAGTTTGAGGGGATCAAAAGACCAGCTAGAGCCTTGAAAAAGAGGGGAAGGTCCCATGTGGAATGATTGGGCAAAGCAAGGGCCAAAGCTGCTGACCCTGCGTAAGAACCAGACATCATGCAACAATGCCAATGGCTTGCCCCTCTCCCACACCCAGAAAACCCCTAAAAGCAGGTCAGAGCTGCCAACCTTAAGAGAGTTCAAAGCTAGTCCCTGATCAAAAACCCACCTTTGAAGGACAGCGTCTTTCGAATCCACCAACCTTTGAAGGTCCTCTAGACCCTCACATATGCCAAGGAGGTCAAGATTTTCCTCACTTGAAATAACATCTCCACTACCTGAGCTGAGTAGTCTTTTTGTCTTACGTATCAAATCTCAAGAGCCATGCCATAAGCCAGAAGGGATTTGGGGCCTCCATGACAAACGGACCTTGGTGGACAAGTTCCTGACCCTTTGGTAGCAGAAGGGGTGCTCCTACTATCATCCAAATGAGATCTGCATACTACAGATGCTTTGGCCAATCTGGATCCACTAGCTGGGATGCTGTGCAATCCTTTGTAATTGCGGGGACAAGGAAGAAACATGTATTGTGGAATCTGAGTGGGCCAAACCTACAACATATTAATCTCTGCTGAGTCTACCACAGCTCCATGACTGAAAAACTGTTGACACTTAGCATTATCTGTAGATGCCATCAGATGGTAAAATTATGTATCATACCTGATAATTTTCTTTCCATTAATCATAGCTGATCAATCCATAGACTGGTGGTTGTGTCCATCTACCAGCAGGTGGAGATAGAGAGCAAAGCTTTTGCCTCCCTATATGTGGTCATGTGCTTGCCGGAAACCCCTCAGTATGTTGATATCAAAGCTCCATCCGCAGGACTCGCACTTAGAGAATTACACCCACAAGGGACACCTCTGCCCAGCTCACCACCGCCGAAACGGGGGAGGGGAATTAACCCAGCTCATCCCCCACACATGTGGGGGAGGGGAATCCGTCCAGCTCATCCCCGCGGAGCGGGAAAGGGACACCACCCCGCCGATGCGGGGGGGATCTGGCTTATCCTGCAACCGCAACCACGGGAGGAGCTGACTGACCCTAACACCGCCGAAGCGGGAGGGGGTACAAAGCTGCCCTACAGCCGCACGAAGCGGGATGGAGCGCCGGCAGAATTTATGTCTCAATTCCAGCCCCGTAAAACGGAGGGGAGAGGAATGCAGCAGCTCACTGTAACACAAACTCGTCTCAACTCTGGAAGAATCCAATTGAAAAAACTTGAACACGAAGTCCTCCTGAACAGGAACTGAAGACTAAACTTGAACCTGAAATGCAACAAGAATATAAACAGTACAGATATCTGGGAGGGGCTATGGATTGATCAGCTATGATTAATGGAAAGAAAATTATCAGGTATGATACATAATTTTACCTTCCATATCATCATGCTGATCAATCCATAGACTTGTGGGATGTACCGAAGCAGTACTCACCCAGGCGGGACATAGAAATCCCTGACTGCAACACTGAAGCTCCAAACCGGGCCTCCGCCCAAGCAGCCACAGACAAGCGGTAATGCCTGGAGAAGGTATGGGCCGATGCCCAAGTTGCCGCCTTGCAAATCTCTTCCAAGGAGACGGACCCGGCCTCTGCCATCGAGGCCAGCCTGAGCTCTAGTGGAGTGAGCCTTCAGCTGGATAGGCGGGCACCTTCCCCGCGGCCACATAAGCCGCTGCAATGGCTTCCTTGACCCATCTTGCCACCTGTAGGCTTAGCAGCCCTGCAGACCCTTACGAGGACCTGCAAACAGGACAAACAGATGATCCGATTTCCGGAAATCATTGGTCACTTCCAAGTATCTGATGATGACTCGTCTCACATCCGATATTTGAGAGCAGAGTATTCCTCTGGGTAGTCCTCCCTACGAAAGGAAGGGAGACAGAGCTGCTGATTCACATGGAAGCGAGAAACAATCTTGGGCAGGAAGGAAGGCACTGTGCGAATAGGCACTCCTGCCTCAGTGAACTGCAGAAAAGGCTCTCGACATGAGAGTGCCTGGAGCTCGGAAACTCTTCTGGCTGAAGTGATAGCCACCAAAAGGACTGCTTTCAACGTCAGGTCTTTCAGAGATGCCCTCGACAAGGGTTCAAAAGGCGGCTTCTGCAAGGCTCTTAGCACCAGGTTGAGATTCCACGCAGGCACCACTGAGTGCAGAGGAGGGCGCAGGTGATTAACTCCCTTGAGAAAACGTACCACATCTGGCTGCGAAGCCAGGGAAGCAACCTTCAGGCGGCCCCTGAAGCAAGCCAGAGCCGCTACCTGGACTTTAAGGGAACTGAGCGACAGGCCTTTCTCCAGACCTTCTTGCAGGAACGCCAGCACTGAAGAAATTGGAGCAGTGAAGGGAGAAAGTGAGCCTGCTTCACACCACGCTGCAAAGGTACGCCAAACCCTGGCGTAAGCAGTAGAAGTAGAGCGCTTCCTCGCTCTCAGCATAGTGGCGATGACCTTGTCTGAGAAGCCCTTCTTCCTCAGACGCTCGGCCGCTCATTTAGCCAGGCCGTAAGACCAAAGGGGGAGGGATCCTCCATCACCACGGGACCCTGATGCAACAGGCCCTGCTCCACTGGCAGCCGCAGAGGGTCGTCCACTGAGAGCCTGATCAAGTCCGCATACCAGGGACGTCTGGGCCAGTCCGGACCCACCAGGATTATCCGGCCCGGATGCTTTGCCACCCGGTCTAGTACCTGCCCAACATGGGCCAGGGCGGGAACACATAGAGAGCTCTTGTGTCGGCCACTGTTGGAGAAGAGCATCTACTCCCAGAGATCGAGGGTCCCGTCCTCTGCTGAAAAAGCGCGGCACTTGGCAATTGCCGATGACGCCATCAGATCTAGGCTCGGCTGGCCCCAGCGCTTCGTGATGTCCAAGAACGCCTGAGCCGGTAAACTGCCACTCTCCGGGATCCAAGGTATGGCGACTGAGAAAGTCCGCCTTGACATTCATGACTCCGGCAATGTGGGCCGCTGACAGCTGTTCCAGGTTCGCTTCCACCCACTGGCATAGATTCATTGGCTTCCTTGGCTAGAGGGGCGCTCTTGGTACCCCCCTGGTGGTTGACATAGGCCACAGCCGTGGCATTGTCCGACAGGACCGTACTGGCTTCAACGCCAGTACCGGGAGGAACTCCAAAAGCGCAACCGAATGGCTCCGAGTTCCCAGGAGGGTTGATAGACCACTTTGCCTCTTCAGGAGACCAGAGCCCCTGCGCTGTCCTTCCATGCAGTGGGTCTCCCCAGCCCGTCAAAGAGGCATCCGTCGTGACGACAATCCACCTCCGGAGTCACAAGAGGCATCCCTGCAGACAACTTGTCTGTCTTCAGCCACCAGCTCAGCGCCTTGCGCACTGCTGGGTCCAAGGGAAGGCGAACAGCATAATCCTCCGACACCGGAGTCCAGCGCTGCAGCAGAGAGGGTTGTAGTGGTCTCATATGAGCCCTGGCCCAGGGCACTACTTCCATCGTGGCCGTAATAGAGCACAACAGCTGCACATAGTCCCAAGCCCGAAGCGGAGAGGCTACTAGGAACTGGTCCACCTGAGCCTGAAGTTTGACAATTCGATTGTCCGGCAGGAACACTCTGCCCACTTGGGTGTCGAATCGAACTCCCAGATATTCCAGGGACTGAGTCGGGCGCAGCTGGCTTTTCCCCAGTTGATGATCCACCCCAGGGAGCTCAAAAGAGCAATCACCCGGTCCACAGCTTTGCTGCACTCTGCATGAGGGGGCTCGGATCAACCAGTCGTCCAGATAAGGATGGACTTGTACTCCTTCCTTTCGCAGGAAGGCCGCGATGACCACCATTACTTTGGAGAAGGTCCGCGGAGCAGTAGCCAACCCGAACGGGAGGGCTCTGAACTGGAAGTGTCGGCCCAGGACTGCAAAACGCAGAAAGCGTTGATGAGGAGGCCAGATGGGAATATGCAAGTACGCTTCCTTGATGTCCAAGGATGCCAGGAACTCCCCTGCCTTCACTGCCGCTATAACAGAGCGGAGAGTCTCCATGCGAAAGTGCCGAACTTTCAAGGCCCGATTGACCCCTTTGAGGTCGAGGATAGGCCGTACAGAACCTCCTTTCTTTGGTACCACAAAGTAAATGGAGTAACGTCCCTTGCCAAGCTGATTTTCTGGCACCAGAACGACCGCACCCAGGCGGATCAGATTGTCCAAGGTCTGCTGCACTGCCACAGCTTTGACCGGAGACTTGCAGGGAGAGAGTACAAACCCGTCTCTTAAGGGTCGGCAGAACTCTAGCTTGTAGCCGTCTCTGATGACTTCCAGCACCCAAGCGTCTGAAGTTACCCTGGTCCACTCGCCCAGAAACGAGGACAGGCGTCCTCCAATCTGCACTGGGCCATGGACCAGGACCCCGTCATTGGGTACGAGACCCTGGGGGAGGACCGGAGGGCGCACCTCCGGGACGGCGGTCTCTGCGAAAGGAATGCTGCTTGGGGGAGAAGTTCCTCTTGAAGGAAGAGGGGGCAGAGGAGACCGACTTGCCCGGGCGGGTACCGACGGGCTTCCTGAAACCATCCTCTGGAGTTACCGGGGCGAGCACTGGCCCGAGCCCTGACCTCTGGTAACCTCTTGCCCTTAGACGTGCCGAGATCGGTCACAATTTTGTCCAGCTCGACCCCAAAGAGCAGCTTGCCTTTAAAAGGCAACTTAGCCAGGTGGGACTTAGAGGCGTGGTCAGCAGACCAATGTTTCAGCCAAAGCCAGCGCCGCGCAGAGATTGTCTGAGCCATACCTTTAGCCGAGGCTCTCAAGACATCATACAGTAAGTCTGCCAAATAAGCCAAGCCCGATTCCAGGGCCGGCCAATCAGCCCTCAAGGAAGGATCCGAGGGGAAAGCCCGCTGCACAATCGTCAGGCACGCCCTGGCCACATAGGAGCCGCAAACTGAGGCCTGCAAACTTAAGGCAGCCGCCTCGAAGGACGACCTTAAAGCCGCCTCCAATCTTCTGTCTTGGGCGTCTTTTAGGGCCGTGCCACCTTCCACCGGCAACGCCGTTTTCTTAGTCACCGCAGTGATTAAAGAATCCACGGTAGGCCAAAGAAAGGCCTCACGTTCACTTTCAGGCAAAGGATAGAGGCGGGACATAGCCCTAGCCACTTTGAGGCTCGCTTCCGGGACATCCCATTGAGCCGAAATTAAGGTGTGCATGGCATCATGCACGTGGAAGGTTCTAGGCGGGCGCTTCGTCCCCAGCATAATGGCGGAGCCAACAGGGGCTGAGGGAGAGACGTCCTCTGGAGAGGAAATCTTCAAAATGCTCATGGCCTGCACTAACAGGTTGGGCAAATCCTCTGAGCGAAAGATCCGCGCTGCAGAGGGGTCATCCGCTCCATCCGAGCGGGAATCCGTCTCCTCCAAGGAATCCCCAAAGGACCGTTGGGAGAACTCAGATACGCTGCCCTCATCTACATCAGAGGAGACAGAGTCCTCTAAGCCCTGGGAATCCACCCGAGGACGTTTACTTCCGGGGGCCTCAACCCCTTTGTGGGGACAAGGGAGAAGGGGCAGCGTTTTGCATAAAGAAGGCCTGATGCAGCAGCAAAATAAACTCGGGGGAGAAACCCCCCAGACTGTGTATTTCAGCAGCCTGGGCCACAGCCCTAGACGCACCCTCAACCGGCGCTCGCAAAAGCGGGGGAGAAACATGCTGCGCATCCAAGATGGCATCCGGCGCGACACTCCGCGAAGGAGCCGCGCGGGAAGAACAGCGCTTAACTTTAGCCGCTTTTTTGCCGTCGCCCAAATGAAGGGCGGCCATGGCATGAACGTCTCCCAGCTCAAGGGCGGCCCAAGAAGAAGCCATCCGAGTAGAGTGGCCGGCCAAGATGGCGGAGGCGAGCAGCGGGGGATGGGCGTTTATGGCGGGAAAAACCACCGCACCGGAGGAAGACCCGGGACACTGACCGGCCTCCAAACTGACACCCAACAAGGGCGAATCAGACTTTAAAACCCCCGCATCCCCGCTAGAAGCGCATACGCGGTCCGGGGAGCGATTCTTCGCGCCCTCGCCCTCCGACGCCATAGGCCACGTGGAGATCGATCGGGGAACCCCCTGCCCGCTATAAAAGGTAAAAATTACCTGCTTCTCGCTCCGAGCTGTAACGACCTGGTGTCCCAGTGAGTAGCTGCAATAAACGTTTAAATAAACGTCGAAATAAACGCCCTTAAGGACGTCCAAAATTTTTTATTTATTTTTTTTTTAACGGAGCCAGCGGGAGGGGGGAGAAAAGGAGGTACCTGGCGCCACCAGGTTTGCACTTGCTCAAGAAGAGCCCTCAACCCCAGGTACTCAACAAAACCTAAAGATTAGGCTTGGAGACCTAGCCAGAGCTGCTGCTGTGTGTGACCACCACCTGCTGAGATAGAGAACATACTGAGGAGTTTCCGGCAGCACATGACCACATATAGGGAGGCAAAAGCTTTGCTCTCTATCTCCACCTGCTGGTAGATGGACACAACCCACCAGTCTATGGATTGATCAGCATGATGATATGGAAGGAACTCTTTGCCCAGTGACCCACAATGAACTGGAACACAGCCTAGCTCAAAGCCTATTCCCTCAGATCAAGATCCTGGTGAATGAGAAGTCTGCCTACACATTGTCCACAACTGTGATGTGCATTGCTGAGACGTCAGCTGCACAACCAATAGATCTCCAGGGTCACTGCTGCATTTCTAATACCACCCTGTTTGTTGAAATAAGCCACCGCTGTCACACTGGATGAGAACACCAAAGAGCAAATGACCCCTGAAGGGCAGCCTGCAAAGGCAATCTTTGGATGCAGCATCCGCTCGCACAGTGTCTCAAACCAAGGTGCAGATAAGCTCCCACTGCTGACGTGACCAAGCTAGAAACACATGAAGACCAGAAAATAAAAAAGGTCCACTATAAAGGTCACCCCATTTCCAGGAAGGGAAGAAGCTGCTGCACCAACTGGAGCATACCCAAGCCACATAACGTCCACAGATAGTCACCTGTACTTCCAGGACCATGGAACCAAAAGGTACTTCAATAGTACTTTGGCTTCCAATCGTGGAGGTTCTTGACAGTGGTACCACCCTCAACTGGAACTGTCATCTTCTTGGTCACTGCTATGACCAAGACATTCACCTTTGACAGAAGAAAGAAGCAATCCCGTAAAGTCTATTCATGAACTTTGATTCATACAGGGCGATCCGGGGTCTCCTATTCAGGACCATCTCAGAAAGGGCTCAGCGAAAGGAAAAGGATTTAGCTAGTTAGCAGTACGTCACAAGAATGGAATGTTCTTCCCTCCCCCCACACATGATCTCAGTGGGCACTACAACCAACTGAAGGATCTCAGACACCTGGTTGATCACCACAGGTAGCAAGTCCTGCATGAACAGCTGGACCACCAGGAGCTATCTCTGTACCCCAGGAAGAGCTCCCCTTCCTCAAGAGTGTCAGCACATGCCAAAGACTTGGAACCCAGCACATCATCCTCTCAACCTGGGCCTGCACTAGGTAAGATCATCAGAGCCATCACTCATCACTGACTGCTTGAGACCTCTTGCTAGAGAGGGGAGGATGGCAGGGACCCCACAGCGTAGAAGAGAAGACTTGGGAACTCAAACCACCCCGGGGTGGGGGGGGGGGGGGGGGAAAGAGAGGACACAAACCCCATGAGTCGAGAGACCAGCCTTAGTTTCACTTTGTGTATATGTATCTATATATATATAGAGAGAGAGAGAGAGAAGAGAGAGAGAGAGTGTCTACATTTATTTATTTATTTTTGTCTACATTGGATGTTTTCGCTACCTCTCCGCTTTTTTGGCATGGACAGCAGGGAACCATGGGTCATATCTGGTGGCCCTGCCGTAAGATTCAAAGCTTCTGGAAATCTGTTCACAGCAGGTTGCAGTATTGGATGCATGCTTAGGACCTGGGCATTTTTGCTGAATAAAACTGCTGCTGGCCTTTCTCTGCCTAAGTGTATATTGTTGCAACACAATGTGAATGTGGCTAAACTTACAGCTCAAAGCTGGTAAACTACAGAACCTCTATCCATTGCTAAATGGTTAAACAAACTAAATCATGTCTGTGAAATGGAATGTTTTACAGCAGAATCCAGGCATACTATCAGGAAATGGGAAAAAATATGGACTGTATTTTTGCAGAATTGTCCGATATGCTGTTTCTGATGTTTTACTGAAGTTTTGAGGTTTATATTGGTTTCCTCCTTGCTTTTGGGGACAAATTAAGGTTTCGGGGAGATTATATAATTTACAACTTTTAAGGATTCAGTGATACACTGGATCGGGTTTATATGTTTCTTTGTTAGAGAGTCAGCCTGTCTGTTAAGAAAACGCTAACAATCACATTTCCTTACTGATATTGCAGTTATTTTGTGTGCGTGTTTATTTATTTTGATTTATTAACCACCTTTTTGAAGGAATTCACTCAAAGAGAAGATACTTACTTGTAGCAGGTATTCTCCAAGAACAGCAGGCTTCATATTCTCACAAGTGGGTGACGCAGATCCGTATTGCCCAGTCTGGCATTTTGCCAAAGCTAAAAGGAGAGCTTTGTGGAGCACGAGCCGTGCTCCACCACGCATGCGCGACTGCCATCCCGCCTGTCACACAAATGCGGTCTCCTCAGTTTAATACTAAAGCAAAAAAAAATAAAGTAAAAATAACCAAGGAGACTACTCCAAAGGGAGGGATTGTGAGAATATGAAGCCTTCTGTCCTCAGAGAATACCTGCTACAGGTAAGTATCTTCGCTTTCTCCGAGGACACCCATCTCTCTATATAAAACGCACCTCCAACGTTCTAATGAAGCGTCTGTTAGTTAGCCAACATTCTAAGTGAAGGGGGTGAGATCGCATTGTGTCTGCCCCGCCCACGCGTCAAACGTGATGACGTCGAGGGCGGAGCAATGACACTCAACCAATCGCAACGCTCGGCAGCGAAGCATCAGGGAAGGAGGCGGCGCTCTCGACGTCTAGCCTTCCCTTCGCTGTGTTCCGCCTTCTTTTGACGTCATCCTTGACGTCAGAAGAAGGCGGAACACAGCGAAGGGAAGGCTAGACGTTGAGAGCGCCGCCTCCTTCCCTGACGCTTCGCTGCCGGAACCGCCACGGAGGTAAATTTAAAAACAAGAAAAAAAAAAAAAAACATGTTGGGGGGAGAGAAGAGGGTGGCCACTAAAGTACAACAATGGGAGCGGGAGGGCAGGGGAGAAACGACAGCATGGATGCGAGGGGGGGGGGGGGGGAGAAGAGGGCGGGCCAGGCTGGGACATGGGAGAGAGAGGAGCATGGATGCAAGGGGGGGTCATGGAAGGGAGACAGGGGACTTGCTGGAAAAGGATGAATGGAGGCGGCAGGGGACAGAGGAGCATGGGTGGGCATGGATTGGGAGGGCAGGGCTCAGGGAGAGAGGGCAATTGCTGGAAAGGGATGAATGGAGGGGGCAGGGGACAGAGGAGCATGGATGGGCATGGATTGGGAGGGCAGGACTCAGGGAGAGAGGGAAATTGCTGGATAGGGATGAATAGAGGGGACAGATGGGCATGGATGGATATGGATTGCACGGCAGGCCTCAGGGAGAGAGGGCAATTGCTGGATAGGGAAATGGAGGGGCCAGGTGACAGATGAGCATGGATGGGCATGGATTGGAAGGGCAGGACTCAGGGAGAGGGGAATTGCTGGATAGGGATGAATGGAGGGGACAGATGGGCATGGATGGATATGGATTGCAGGGCAGGCCTCAGGCAGAGAGGGGAAATGCTGGATAGGGAAAAATGGAGGGGCCAGGTGACAGATGAGCATGGATGGGCATGGATTGGAAGGGCAGGACCAGGGAGAGGGGAATTGCTGGATAGGATGAATGGAGGGCACAGATGGGCATGGATGCATATGGATTGCAGGGCAGGCCTCAGGGAGACAGCGGAATTGCTGGATAGGGATGAATGGAGGGGCCAGGTGACAGAGGAGCATGGATTGGACTCACACTTTCACTCTGACTCTCAAACACTCACTCTCACATACACTCTCCCAAACATACACACTCCGAGGAAAACCTTGCTAGCGCCCGTTTCATTTGTGTCAGAAACGGGCCTTTTTTACTAGTGCTCCTATATTCTCACAAGTGAGGAATCCCTAGCATCCAGGCTCACCAGAAACAACAAACACTGGTCAATTGGGCCTCGCAATGGTGAGGACATAACACAAATTAACCTAAAACGATATACAATCTGAATGAGAGTGCAGCCTGAAACAGAATAAAATGGGCCTAGGAGCGTGGAGTTGGATTCTAGACCCCAAACAGATTCTGCAACAGTCTGCCCGAACTGACTGTCGCATCAGGTATCCTGCTCAAGGCAGTAGTGTGATGTGAATATGTGGACTGAAGACCACATTGCAGCCTTGCAAATTTCTTCAGTGGAGGCTGACCTCAAGTGGGCTACCAACGCAGCCATGGCTCTAACATTATGAGCCATGACATGACCCTCCAAGGCCAGCCTAGCCTGGGCATAAGTAAACGAAATGCAATCTGCCAGCCAAATTGAAATGCTGTGTTTCCCAATGGTCATCCCCATCGTGTTGGGATCAAAAGAAACAAAAAGCTGGGCCTTGTCTGCTCCATGTAGTAGGTCAGTGCTCGCTTGCAATCCAAAGTGTGCAAGCTGCTTTTGCCAGGAAGGGCATGCGGTTGGGGAAAGAATGCTAGCAAGAAAATTGGCTGGTTCAGATAGAACTCCGACACCACCTTCGGCATGAACTTAGGGTGCATGTGGAGGTCTACTCTGTTGTGATGAAACTTAGTATAAGGTGCATCTACTACTAAGGACTAAAGCTCACTGACTCTACGAGCTGAAGTAACAGCCAACAAGAAAATAATCTTCCAGGTCAAGTACTTCAGATGGCAGGAATTCAGTGGCTGAAATGGAGCTTTCATCAGCTGGATGAGAATGGCACTGAGATCCCACGCCACTGGTGGGAGGTTTGACAGGGGGCTTTGACAAAAGCAAACCTCTTATGAAGCAAACAACTAAAGACTGTTCAGAGATGGGCTTACCTTCTACACACTGTTGATAAGCACTAACTGAACTCAAGTGAACCCTTACGATGTTGGTCTTGAGACTAGACTCTGATGTGCAGAAGGTATTCAAGCAGGGTCTGTGTAAAGCAAGTAAGGGGATCTAAGGCCTTGCTCTCACATCAGACAGCAAACCTCCTCCATTTAAAAGAGTAACGACTCTTAGTGGAATCTTTTCTGGAAGCCAGCAAGACTCGGGAGACATCCTCCGAAAGATCTAAGAAGCAAATTCTAGGCTCTCAACATCAAGTAGTGGGAGATAGAGACCGGAGGTTGGGATGTAGAAGTGACCCTTCATTCTGTGTGATGAGTATCAGAAAAAACTCCAATCTCCACGGTTCTTCGGAGGATAATTCCAGAAGAAGAGAGAAACCATATCTGCCGCGGCCAGTACGGCGTGATCACAATCATGGTTCCGTGGTCTTGCTTGAGCTTAAACAAAGTTTTTCCTACTAAATATATTGGAGGATACGCATACAGAAGACCTTTCCCCCAATTGATGAGGAAGGCATCTGACGCTAGTCTATAATGGGCCTGAAGCCTGGAACAGAACTGAGGGACCTTGTGATCAATCTGTGACAAAAAGATCCACCGAGGGGGTGCCCCACGCTCAGAAGATCTTGAGGGCTATGCTCATATTGAGAGACTATTCATGTGGTTGCATTATCCTGCTCAGCCTGTCAGCCAGGATACTGTTTGCGTCCGCCAGATAAGTGGCTCGAAGGAGCTTGCTGTGTTGGAGAGCCAAATGCCACATCCGGACGACCTCCTGACACAAAGGGCGTGATCCGGTGCCCCCTGCTTGTTGATGTAATACATTGCAACCTAATTGTCTGTTTGGATGAGAACAATTTAGTGAGATAACCGATCTCTAAAAACCTTTAGAAGTTCCAGATAGCTCGAAGCTCCAGGAGATTGGTATGAAGATTCATTTCCTGTGCGAACCAAGCCCCTTGAGTGTGAAGCTCATCTACATGCGCTCCCCATCCCAGGAGAGATGCATCCATTATCAGCACTTTTTGTGGCTGAGGAATTTGGAATGGAAGTCCCAGAGTCAAATTGGATCGAACTGTCCACCACTGAAGACAGCGTACAAGCTCCCCAAGACTTGATATCACTGAAAAGCCAGGTCCATTGAGCTGCTCTCATGTGAAGATGTGTCATGAATGTAACATACACTGTGGAAGCTATGTGGCCCAATAACCTGCCGAGCTGTGACCTGTAGAGAGGCATGAACCTTGGACACAAGTGAGACAAGATTGTCCGCTCGCGCTTCCGGTAGGTAGGCTCAAACCTTGTGTGTGTCAAACAGGGCCCCTAAGAACTCCAATCGTTGGACAGGGTGAATATGGGACGGGGTAGTTTAAAATGAACCCTTCCAGCTCAAGCACCTGAATAGTCATCCACATGGACCAGGGGCGTAGCCAGGCACCCAATTTGGGTGGGCCTGGGACCAAGATGGGTGGGCAGAAGAACCTCGCCCCGTCCCACACGTGATTTGGTCTCTCCTTCTCTCGCCTGCATGCCATATGGTCTCCAAATATCCCCCCTCTCCCGTATACCTTTTAAATAGCAGATTTTCACCAGCAGCGAGCAGCAACTAATACACACTGCTCATGTTGGCCCCACACCCTTCCCTCTGATGCAACTTCCTGTTTCCGCCTAGGCAGAAATACATCAGAGGGAAGGCTGTGGGGCTGGTGCGAGCAGTATGTATGTCACTGCTCACTGCAGGCGAAGATCTGCTACTTACAAGGTATGCAGGAGGGACACTTGTTGGGAGTTTTCGGCTGGTGGGGCATCATAGGTATGCTGCTACTGGGTGGGCCTGAACCCAAAGTGGGTGGGCCTGGGCCCACCCAAGCCCACCCTTGGCTACGCCACTGACATGGACTCCCAAGCACTGTCCTCTGAGGTGTTCCTCACCAGCCAGAGACACAGAAACACATGGACTCCCAGTCTGCATAGCGATGCTACAACTACTGCTAGACACTTGGTGAAGTCCCTGGGAGCTGACGCAAGGCCAAAAGGCAACACGCGAAACTGAAAATGATGTGTTCCTAGCCAGTGGGCTGCAAGTATCAGGATGTGAGTATATGCATCCATTACGTCCAGAGAGCATAGCTAATTGTTTTTCTGAATCATGGGAAGAAGGGTGCCCAGGGAAACAATCTTGAACTTTTCTCAGACTAGAAATTTGTTCAGGGCCCTTAGGTTATAGGATGGGACACATCCCCCCTTTCTTCTTCTGCACAAGAAAGTACCTGGAATAGAATCCCTGCCCTTCTTCCCCTGGTAGAACGGGTTCAACCGCATGGGCCTTTAGAAGGGCTGAAAGTTCCTCCGGCAAGTACCTTACAAACAATACAAAGTATGGCATAGTATGCTACATTACAATGTCAACACAATACGCAATAAAAATTTAATAGACAGCACAGAGTGTAGGATAGAACCTACAGATAGATAAGCTAAAGCAACAAGAGAAAACAAGGGGATTAATTTTTAAAAAGTTGCACGAGGTCAGAAAGGTGCTCAAATATTATCAGCTAGCGTAGGAGTGGATAAACATGACCTGCATATGTACAGCCAGTGTCACTCTTTTGTATCTGTGACTAGCAAGTAGTTATTTCTTCCATTAAAAGCCTGTGTGAAGAACAAAGCTTTCACCTGTTTTGGCTAACTTATATTATTTCACTTTTACATTTCCTTTAATAAAGATCTCTTTAAAAAAAAAAAAAAGCAGCAATTTTAAATTTGTCAGAATTACCCTTTTGAGTCATTCTAAGTAGGGAAAATTACCAGTAGCTCTAATATTAAAAGATTTTGGAGAATACCTAAAGATAGGACCACCAATGTGCTGCATATCCTTTACTTCCAATCACTGGAGCTGCTGCACTCAGGACAGGGATCATCCTTTCCTGGGGGTGATGGCAGTATTACTTACACAATTAGCACAAATTTAGACCACTCAGAGACATCTATAATGTGGCCTAGTACAGAACTCCACATATCAATGATTTGCCTTACAATCATCTGTGCAAGGGTACTTACTGCTTTGCCAAGATCATGAGGCAGGTGGGCCCACTGGGGGTTGAAGAGGATACAATAATCCTTTCCATTGCTGCTTCCCTTCTCAGAGATGACATGGACCATTCCAAACTTCACAACACACCTAAAAACAAATCCAAGCCTCGCTGATTATTACATACTCAGGAAAGGTAACAAAATCTCAAATCTGATGACTAAGAGACTGCATTATTTCTAGACAGTTAATTAAATTCCATACATAGCAATTAATTAACTGTCAAGTCAAAGGTTATGATGGAGATTTTGGCTTTAAGACAACAGGCCAGTGTTGTCTTGACAATCAGAATAGTAAAAATAAACATTAATGTAGTAATTCACTAAGGAGCCCGCCTAGATCACAGGTTCCCAACATGTGGTACACATACCCTAAGGGATACACGTGACATTACCAGGGGGTACATGGTGCTCCCACAACCCACACCAAGCCGGCATCTCTCCCTCCCTCCTTCCCCCCCCCCCCCCCTCCCAGGTCCCGCAGCATCTCTCCCTCTCCTCCCTTCCCCTGGGTCCAGCACCTCTCCCCTTCTGAACTGCTTTGATCATTGCAAGTGGTAGCCTTCACTAGGCCACACCCCACCTACTCTGATGCAACTCCCTGTTTCCACAGGAGGTCAGATGTGTTCTGGAGAAAGCCCCAAGGCTACCTGACTGAATTGCTGTGCTTCAACTACCACTTGCAAAGATCAAGGCAAGTAAGAAGTGAGGACAGACTGCAGGGAGAAGGACAGAGAGGCTGCTGGACCTGGGGGGGGAGGGGGAGAGATAGGTGCAGCAGGACTTGAGTCGGGGGGAGGGAGGAAGGAAGAGGGAAAGGTGCAGCTGGACTTGGGTCGGAGGAGGGAGAGGGAGGGAAAGGTGCAACTGGACTGGTCAGAAAAGGGAGGGAGAGGGGAGGGAAGATGCAGCTAGACTCGGGTTGGAGGAGGGAGGGAGAGGGAAACAGGAGTGGGCAAGTGGGCCCACTGGGGTTGAAGAGGATACAGGTCAGAACAGGGAGGGACAGGGAAAGAGGAAAGGGAAGTGCCACTGGATGTCGGGGAGGATGAAGGGGAGGGTGCTGCTGGACATGGTGGTAGTGAAGAGGAGATGCTGTTGGACTTGATTTGGAGGAAGGAGTAGAGAGGGAGATGTGCTGCTGGACAGGGGAGTGGAGACGGAGAGAGAGTGACTGGACTGGAGAGAGGAACAGATAGAGACTGGGGAGAGTGGAAGAGAGACAATGGACTCAGGGAAGGAGATATGCTGGATTGCAATGGGAGGGGGGAGCAAGGAAGAGAGAGAGAGATTCTAGCCCCAGGGTGGGGGTGTGTGGGTGGAAGTGAAGAGAGGGAAGGCACAGAGGAGAGATGCTGGGTATGGAGGGAGCATAGGAACAAAAGACAGGGATGATGCTGAATATGGATGAGGACAGGGACAAGGACACAAAGGGGTGATGCTGAATATGGAGAACAGGGACAAGCATACAGAGGAAGATGCTGAATATGGACACAGAGGGAAGATGATGGACAGGACAGATAGGAACACAGAGAGAAGATGGATGGTGGACATGGAGAGGAAAAGAAATATCCAATGGCAGGAGGCCCTGTAAAGACAGGGAAAAAAGAAAAAAAAAACTGAAAAGCAAAAGAGAGACACTGGGACTGCCCTACCCTGCTTGGCAAGGTGTTGCCATTTTGAAGTGGTGCCCAGAGAAGGGAGGGACTGCTAGTCCCTTCCTCGTCCAACCTTAAGGTATGAGGGAGGGGCTTAGGTTCTAGGGAGGGACCCCACCGCTAGACCACCAGGGCCTTGCATGGAGGCTGTCGAGGGTCCCATTGCACTACCAGGGTGTTTTCGGTGTCGGGGGAGTACGTGCTTGCGGGGAGGGGAAGGGATTTGGGAGATCTCTAGGGTCCACTGGACCACCACCAGGGCTATGTTTGCCGGACTGCCCCATTCCTCTCTCTGCTTGGTAAACCCCAATGCCAGCTTTGCCCACTACTCATCTGGGAGGAATGCGGGAGACTATTTTTTGCATGTAAGGAGAGCCGGCATGGGGCAGGGCAAATGTGGGCGCTAGTCCAGAGCTAATGGCCTCTAGCGCCTGCATTTGCTTCTGATCATCTGCCAGTGTGTGAGAGAGAGGGCAGACTAGCCAAGAGCAAGTGGGTATGTGTGAGGAAGGGGTAGACTAGCCGAGGGCAGGTGGAATGTGTATGAAAGAGTGTGAGGGAGGGGCAGACGGGATATAAAATGTGTGTGTGTGTGTGTGTGAGAGAGAGGGGGGGGCAGATTAGCTGAGGGCAGATGGGTTGTGTGCGGAGAGTGAGTGAGGGAGGGGCAGACTAGCTGACGGCAGGTAGGATGTGCTGTGAAAGAGAGAGGGAAGGAAGACTGGCTGCAGGCCTCTATGAAGGCATAGGTATTATCTACAAACACTTTTCCAATATGCATTCATTCAGCTGCTGCCTCTGGCTACTCTGAGGCCTTCCCTCTGTTACACTGAAACACTGTAAATGAGGGCCTGGGAAATATTACAGCATTTTGGCAGAGGCAGAATAGGAAATACCCACAAGCAGCAAATGACTCTTACGGAATTTTTTCCTTTTACTTCAATATACTCACGTGAAACCAACTTCTCTCATCTAATATTTCTCAAAACTAAAATGAGAAACTGCTCAAGTCCGGAAAGTGGCATGATTGTGGGAATCGGTACACTGAAATCAAGATTCAGAATGCTTATTTCATCCAAAAAAGCCTAGAAGTCCCATTCTAACTAAAAAAAAAAGCAAAGATGGCAGGAAGAGAGGGAGCACCAAAAAGCCATGTTGGAATGAACATAATCTGAGAAGTTATTAACCAGTGTACTTGGCTACCAGATTACAATCTGGGCGTCCTCTACAAACTCATTTATGCATCAGACTAACTTAAAAAATACACGTGCCTCCACCAGGAGCCAATGTAAAGTTATCAAGCTTGGAGTAACTGCATTCCAGTTCCCTAAACCTGTAAGTAGAGGAGTGTGGTAGCCGTGTTAGTCCACTCTTAAGGTTATCAATAGAAATCAAACAAAATAAAACATGGAAAAGAAAATAAGATGACACCTTTTTTATTGGACATAACTTAATACATTTCTTGATTAGCTTTCGAAGGTTGCCCTTCTTCGTCAGATCGGAAATAAGCAAAACAGCTGAAAGACCTTATCAAAACATTTCCTACACAAGCGCAACCTCACCTGAACAAGCTCATACCAAACCAGCCTTCTGTGGGCACATTCTACATGCTACCCAAGATCCACAAACCGGGAAACCCTGGCAGACCAATCATATCAGGTATTGGCACACTCACGGAAGAAATATCTGGATTCATAGAGGGAATTCTGAAACCTCTCGTACACAAATCTAAACAGCTTCATAAAAGACACCACAGACTTTCTGAATAAATTGAAAAATATCAAGCAACTACCACCTAACATCCTTCTGGTCACGATGGATGTAGAATCACTATACAGCAACATTCCACATGTGGATGCATAGCTGCATGTGGAAAACTCCTAAAAAAATCCACACTAGACCATCAATACTCACCAGAAACTATTACAAAATTAATCAAATTCATTTTAACTCACAACTACTTCCACTTTAACAATGATATCTATCTACAAATAATGGGCACTGCGATGGGCACCAGGACAGCACCCCAATATGCCAACCTTTTTATGGCTGAGCTGGAAGAGACATTTCTGAATACACACCAGACCAAACCTCTAAATACTACCGGTACATCGATGACATTTTTATGATTTGGACGGAGGGTGAAGAAACTCTGAAACAATTTTATTCTTCCTTCAATACATACCATCCTACAATCAGATTCAAAATTGACTACTCCCCAGAAAGTCAGTGATGGCTGTATACAAACATCTATATACAAGAAACCCACAGACAGATGCAGCTACCTCCACAACTCCAGCTTCCATCCTTCACATACAAAAAGATCCATCATTTACAGCCAAGCCACAAGATACCACCGTATCTGCTCTGACCCAGGGGACAGAGACAGACACCTTAAAAGCCTGACTGCATCCTTCAAACAGAAAGGCTACAACCCCAAAATAATCTCCAAGAATATTGCCTCCTCCCTCAAAACACCCAGGGAGAATCTGCTACAGTACAAGGAGAAAAAAGCCACAGACAGAATCCCCCTTGTAGTGACATATAATCCAGAGCTGGAAAAACTGAGGAAAATCATAAGAGATCTACAACCTATACTCCAGGAGGATGAATTACTGAAAGAGATATTCCCATCCCCACCAGTACTGGCCTTCCGACAGCCGCCCAACTTAAAACACAAGCTAATCAGAAGTAACGTCCATCACAGACTGAAAAGGAACAGAAGGGCACACTTCCCTGTAATTTATCCAGTTGCAAACTATGCCAAAATATTCACAGGACCCCACAGTCATCCACAAAGGAAAGATATTCAACATAAGGAATCTTTCACTTGCTCATCTTCCAATGTGGTATATATCATTCAGTGTAAAAATGTAACGAAGGATGCTATATTGGAGAAACAGGCCAGATGCTTAAGACAAGATTCAATTTACATAGACATCACATGAACAATACTGGTGCCAGTAGGGCTCCCACCCCTGTTGGTCAGCATTTTACAGGACCAGGACACTGTACCAGTGACTTCACAGTGAGAATCCTGAAAGGTAACTTTAAAACCATACAAGAACGTAAGACCTTTGAAGTCAGAATGATTGAATATTTTAACACCCAACAGAAAGGACTTAACAAGGATCTGGGGTTCCTAGCCCATTATAAACCATAAAAGCTGTATTTCTATGTTGATCACCCCACCCCTCACCTATCCACACCCATCCTGTTAGAATATCAATGATATGCTTTGATGTCCCCATGCATACCTCCTACCCACCCCCATCCTCCCACCCTGTCAGACTGTCATAGTAATGCTTGAATATTTTCACTTATATACACTAAACCTTTAAGAAAACAAGCCGCAGTATTTTGAACCAACTGAATCCTCTTCATACAGGTTTAACAGATATGGAATGTCAAAACTACTTCAGGTTGAAAAAAAAAAAAAAGACTCCTCAGTAGCACTATGTCACCAAGAAGCACTAAACAAGGCTGAAACTCACTGTCTCCTAAGATAATACTCATAAAAACTAAGATTTTTATGGATATTTTAATTACTGACCACAGAGGTTCAAAATGATGTCCCATAAATGTACTTAATACCGAATTTAATTCCTAAGTACAAACAGCAGATTTATATGGCAGACATATTTGAAAAAACACTTTCAGGAATCCTCTTATATTCACATGAGCCAGGCAGGGGTGTAGCCAGACTTTGCCGTGTGAGGGGGCCAGAGCCTGAGGTGGAGGGGCACATTTTGGTGAGCACGCCCCCCCCCCCCCCCCCCCCGCTCCCCTCCAACTGCTGCAAATACTTTGGCTGGCGGGGGTCCCCAGCCCCCACCAGCTGAAGCCTTCATCCAGCGCCGGTCTCCGGCACCACTGCATTACCTGCCCTGCTCTCTCGTCACTTCATGTCCTGCACGCTCCTTTTAGTGAAATTGAGAATGCTGTTTCATTAAAAGAAGCGTGCTGGACGTGAGGGGAAGAGAGAGCGGGGCAGGCAAAGCTGCAGCGTTGAAGAATGGCGCTGGATGAAAGCTTCAGCTGACAGGGGTTGGGGATCCCCGCCAGCAAAACCAGCAACCCAGAAGAAATTTGGGGGGGGGGGGGCTAGGCCCCCGTGGCCCCACCTAGCTACACCACTGGAGCAAGGACATTTATAACCTGGGAATGAGGGTAGGCCCTAAGCTTCCTCTGGAACAATAAATCCAATCAGTTTTTTACGCTGCTTTAGAGAAAGTATATTTATTAAACAAACTGAAACCTTTTTCAGAAATGACTTTATACTAATAATAGTTATATAGGTATTGCTTGGTCTCAAAATTAGGTTACTGTAATGCAGCATATACATACATACCTGCTACAAAAATGCTTTAAAAACTTAGTGTTCACAGAATAGTGCTGGAAGGGATCTGACATATGACGATCAGAGATACAGCTTGTCAGTTAAAAAATATATATATTGGTTTCCAATATAGCTCAGGATACAGTATTTAAAGTTCTTGTCATTTTAAATGCATCCATAGGTGCCTTATGTTTTGTGAGCAGGGTAGCCGAAGTACTACATTAGACAAGTGGAGGAGGAAGCAGGAGGAGAACTTTCCTCCCAGGGAAAGGGACCACAAGTCCCAGATTCCCCTGGAAGAAAAGTTTGCCCTCTGGTGGAAAAGAGCTCAGAAAGAGATCATATAGGACAGGGAACTGCAGTCCCCAGAAACCACCAGGGCAAGGTAAAACCCATGACTCACAGGAAGCAGAGGGGGAAGGGAATGATTGGGAAATGAGTTCCAATCAAAGTGATGAGCAACAGCTGCAGGAGGCAGGGGCAGTAGAATGGGATAAGAATGAGGGGGATAGGCAGAACGAGGAGGAAGTAGAGCTGATGGATGTCTCCGCTCTAGTTCGAGCCTCCAAAAGAAAGGTAAAAGCTTTATGGGTCAGGTTATTACTGGACCTGTGTAAAAAGGGGGAAGAAGGGATAATAAACTTTGGAAGGAAGCTGTGGAAGAGCTTGACTATCGGCAGACTGTAAGGAGCACTGCTAAGAGATTGGACTGCAATAAAGAAACCAGGCTACAGGGATTTGAATGTCAAGATTACTGTGGACCCTGAAAACTCTGTGTGCAGCGGTATTGGGCGTTAACTGTTACTTTAAACCAGGAGAGGAGGAAAGAAGCTGTGGTAGCATTACCAATGTGGAGCAGGGTTGTGTCAAGTGGTTTTCTGGAAATAAACTGATTAAAGAAAAATTGATTTGGAGAATGTCAGTGCCTTCTGGTTTTGTTACTGAACCCCTGATAAGACAGATGGCACGAAGAAAGAAAAGAACTGTAACCTCACCAGTTTCCTCTACTATAGTGGAGTAAGCAAGCAGGCTAGGAAGGCCTTCTGATCATGGCATAGGACTTTGGCTACTCCCCGGGGAAGCAAGTCAAGCAGGAGTCATCCAGGCCCCAGCTGGAAAGGAGACCAGGGGTGGCAGTTTATTAGGCAAGCTAAGCCTTTATTATCGCTCATGAATAGAGGTCTTTTAGGAGGTATCCTGAATATTTCATCTGTGTTTTTTTAATATTATTTTGTTTCATGTTTTAAATTAGGTTTATGTGTTTGTATATCACCATGACAGTTCTCTTCTCAAAAGTGCTTATTAGTAATACTACTAAAATATTTAATATTATTGTAAGCCTGTGAATCTAGACCAATAGTTTTTTCCATTATTACTCCCCATTTCAAAACACAGTGCCTAGCAGATAGCATCCCTGTCAAGATTTTACAACTTTAAAAAAAAAAGCCCCCAAAATGGCTCATTCAGAAAGCCTAATTAATCATTTCCAGAGACTGTTATTTTTAGCTATTGTGAGACCTACACATTTTGGTGAGCCACCCCGCTGCTGCCCATTCCCACTGGCGGTAGTGCCGGATGGTGTGCAACAACTCTGTGCTAGCTGTACCACGACATTGTAAAGGGCCCCTAAATTCTGTTTTATGCGAGTCTAAAACATGAATAACACTTCTAAAATAAGAATCATTGAGTGTAGGTCTCACAATAACTAAAAATAACATAGCCTGATTAATCATTTCCTGAGACTTTCTGAATGAGCCAAGTTTGGGAGGCTTTTTTTTTTTTTTAAAGCTGTAAAATCTTGACAGGGATGCTATCTGCTAGGCACTGTGTTTTGAAATGGGGAGTAATAATGGAAAAAGCCCTTGGTCTAAATTCACAGGCTTGCATCCAGCATGCTCAATTTCACTAAAAGGAGAATGCAGAACGCGAGGGGAAGACACAGCAGGGCAGGCAATGTGGAGGCGCTGGAGACCGGCACTGGACAATGCTTCAGCTGGCAGGGGTTGAAGACCTCCACCAGCCAAGGTATTTGCTGGCAGTGGGTGGCGAGCAGCAGGGTGGCGGGGGGGGGGGGGGGGGAGTTGCAGGGTGGCGGGGGAGGGGGCGCGAGGCGGCGGTGAGGCAGCAGGGGTGAGGGCAGCAGACCAAAATGTGCCCCCCACCTCAGGCTCTGGCTATGCCCCTGGCATAAACATTTAAATCTAAATTTCACAAAGCCGGGATATATGCATCTAAACTCTAAAACGGGGCCATTGTCCGACTGTCATTTTGAAAGACTAAAATATAAATGTTTATTCCCCATTTCAGAAGAGGAACACGTCTATGGTCAAAAGGAATGATACTGAGATTCATAGTCGCCACCCAGGAAGGCTAGGTTTCAGAAACATGCTTGGATTTGAGCAGTGCTCCACTGGAGGATGCCACTTTAATTCCCCAATGGCTGATGCCTCAACCCCAAAAATAAAAGTAAAACTGGTAATTGATACCGGGCTCTGTGACAGCTTTGGGAAAAATAAACATTTATGTTGCCATTTCATATCATAAGCAGAGGAGTGTAGTAACCGTGTTAGTCCACTCTTAAGGTTATCAATAGAAATCAAACAAAATAAAACATGGAAAAGAAAATAAGATGATACCTTTTTATTGGACATAACTTAATACATTTCTTGATTAGCTTTCGAAGGTTGCCCTTCTTCGTCAGATCGGATAACCTTCGAAAGCTAATCAAAAAATGTATTAAGTTATGTCCAATAAAAAGGTATCATCTTATTTTCTTTTCCATGTTTTATTTTGTTTGATTTCTATTGATAATATCATAAGCATAAATGTTTATGTGCCCATACTAACCTAATCATATTTAAATGTTTACAAATCTAAAATGGATGCTCCTGCTACACATACCTGATGCATAAAAGTCCATTTCACCATGCACAAGCACCCCGTATAAGAGACGGGGAGGCTAAGCCTCCCCAGCCCAACTGTGACCTTTCCTAGTTTCCTCCATCTCACTGCCACTTATGCAGGGTCCACTGTACCCCCGGGTTGACGGCAGTAGCAAAAGCAATGTGATGATGCGCAGGACCAGTTTCCTGCATGTCATCACTAGTTGTACTGGTCACGCCTCCTCTAATGTAAACTTACTGCATCATAAGGGGTGCAAAGCTAGCAGCAGCATGGTCTCACACATCTACAAACCATAGCTACGTGATACAAGGTTCCACATTAGGAGTCACCACCCAGGAAAAGGATCTAGGTGTCATCATTGATGATACATTGAAACCCTCTGCTCAGTGTGCAGCGGCGGCTAAGAAAGCAAATAGAATGTTAGTATATTAGGGAAGGAATGGAAAACAAAAATGAGAATGTTATAATGCCTTTGTATCACTCCATGATGCGACCACACCTCAAATACTGTGTGCAATTCTCAAAAGAGATATAGCAGAATTAGAAAAGGTACACAGAAGGGCGACGAAAATGATAAAGGGAACGGGACAACTTCCCTATGAGGAAAGGCTTAAGCAGCTACGGCTCTTCAGCTTGGAGAAGAAACGGCTGAGGGGAGATATGATAGAGGTCTATAAAATACTGAGTAGAGTGTAATGGGTTGATGTGCTTACTCTTTCCAAAAATACTAGGACTATGGGGGCACACAATGAAGCTACTAAGTAATAAATTTAAAATAAATCAGAAAAAATATTTCTTCACTCAATGAGCAATAAAACTCTGGAATTCATTGCCAGAGACTGTGGTAAAGTGAAGATACTTATCTGTACCAGGTATTCTCCGAGGACAGCAGGCTGATTGTTCTCACATGTGGGTCGACGTCTGTGTCGGTCCGGGAACTGGCGTTTTGCAACAGCAAAAAATAAACTTTTGCCAGAGTCTTCTGGCGCGCATGCGCGGATTGACTTCCTGCCCGCCGTACGAGCACGTCTCCTCAGTTAAATGAGAAAACATATAAAAGATAACTCCAAAGAGGAGGTGGGAGGGTTTGTAAGAACAATCAGCCTGCTGTCCTCGGAGAATACCTGCTACAGGTAAGTATCTTCGCTTTCTCCGAGGACAAGCAGGCTGCTTGTTCTCACATGTGCGGTATCCCTAGCACCCAGGCTCACTCAAACAATGAACATTGGTCAATTGCGCCTCGCAATGGCGAGGACATAACATAGATTAACCTGAAACTATGTACAGCTAGCTGAGAGTGCAGCCTGGAACAGAATAAAAATGGGCCTAGGGGGGTGCAGTTGGAACAGATTCTGCAGCACCGACTGCCCAAACCGACTGTCGCATCGGGTATCCTGCTGAAGGTGGTAGTGAGATGTGAACGTGTGGACTGATGACCACATTGCAGCCTCTTCAATGGAGGCTGACTTTAAGTGAGCCACTGACGCAGCCATGGCTTTGACAAAAGCAAACCTCTCATGAAGTGAACACCTAAAGGCACCAGAGATAGGCTTACCCTCTACACGCCGAAAATAAGCACTAATTGCGCTGAGGTGAACTCTTACGGAGTTGATCTTGAGACCAGACTCTGACAAGTGTAGAAGGTATTCAAGCAGGGTTTGTGTAGGACAAGAAAGAGGATCTAGGGCCTTGCTGTCATACCAGACAGCAAACCTCCTCCATTTGAAAGAGTAACACCTCTTCGTGGAAGCTTTCCTGGAAGCAAGCAAGACCCAAGGAGGCGAATTCTAAGCTCTCAACATCCAGGCCATGAGAGCCAGAGACTGGAGGTTGGGATGTAGTAACGACCCCTCGTTCTGGGTGTTGAGGGTTGGAAAACACTCCAATCTCCATGGTTCTTCGAAGGAAAACTCCAAAAGAAGAGGGAACCAAATCTGGTGCAGCCAGAAGGGTACAATCAGGGTCATGGTTCTGCGGTCATTGCTTGAGTTTCAGCAAAGTCATCCCTACCAGAGGTATGTGAGGATACGCATACAGAACGCCTGTTCCCCAATGAAGGAGAAAGGCATCTGACACTAGTCTGTCATGGGCCTGAAAACAAAACTGAGGAACCTCGTGATTGATCTGAGTGGCAAAAAGATCCACCGAGGGTACGCCCTTATTCAGTGACCACTCGTGAGGTTGCATTACCCTGCTCAGTCTGTCGGCCAGACTGTTGTTTACACCTGCCAGATAAGTAGCTTGGAGAAACATGCTGTGATGGCATGCCCAAAGCCACATCTGAACAGCTTCCTGACACAGGGTGAGATCCAGTGCCCCCCTGCTTGTTGGTGTAATACATGGCAACCTGATTGTCTTTTTGAATTAAGATGATTTGGTTGGACAGACGATCTCTGAAAGCCTTTAGAGCGTTCCAGATCGCTTGTAATGCCAGGAGGTTGATCTGAAGACCTGTTTCCCGGAAGGACCAGGCTCCTTGAGTGTGAAGCCCAGCTACATGAGCTCCACACCCTAGGAGGGATGCATCCGTCATCAGTACTTTTTGTGGCTGAGGAACTTGGTCCCATGGTCAATTTGGACTGGATTGTCCACCACTGAAGAGAATTTCGAAAATCGGTGGAGAGTTCGATCACATTCTCCAGATCCCCCGTAGCCTGATACCACTGGGAAGCTAGGGTCCATTGAGCTGATCTCATATGCCGACGTGCCATGGGAGTGACATGAACTGTGGAGGCCATGTGGCCCAGAAGTCTCAACCTCTGCCGAGCTGTGATCTGCTGAGACGCTCAAATTGTGGACACCAGGGACAGGAGGTTGTCTGCCCTTGTCTCGGGAAGATAAGCCCGAGCTGTCGTGTCCAGCAGTGCTCCAATAAATTCCAATTTTTGGACAGGAGTGAGATGGGACTTGAAGTAATTTATTATGAACCCCAGTAGCTCTAGCACCTGAATAGTCATTCGCATGGACTGCAAAGCACATTCCTCCGAGGTGCTCTTCACCAGCCAATCGTCTAGATAAGGAAACACATGCACTCCCAGTCGGCATAGCGACGCTGCGACTACAAGTAGACACTTTGTTAACACTCTGGGCGCAGACACCAGGCCAAAGGGCAGTACACGGTACTGAAAGTGCTGTGTTCCCAGCCGAAAACAAAGATACTTCCTGTGAGCTGGAAATATCGGGATGTGTGTGTAAGCATCCTGAAAGTCCAGAGAGAATAGCCAATCGTTCTTCTGAATCATGGGAAGAAGGGTGCCCATGGAAACCATCCTGAACTTTCTCAGACTAGAAATTTGTTCAGGGTCCTTAGATCTAGGATGGGACACATCCCCCCTGTTTTCTTTTGCACAAGGAAGTACCTGGAATAGAATCCCGGCCCTTCTTCCCCTGGTGGAACGTGTTTGACCGCATGGGCCTTTAGAAGGGCGGAGAGTTCCTCTGCAAGTACCTGCTTGTGCTGTAAGCTGTAAGAATGAGCTCCCAGCGGCAATTTGGAGGCTTGGATTCTAGATTGAGGGTGTATCCTAACCAGACTATTTGAAAAACCCACCAGTCGGAGGTTAAGAGAGGCCACCTTTGGTGAAAAAACATTAACCTTTCCCCAACTTTTACCGCAGCTATGCTGAACTGGAGCCAGTGAAAAGCCCATCCCCTGCTTTTGCTGGGGAGCAGTTGGGGCCTTAGGTGCACGCTGTTGACGAGAACGAGTGTACTGGGGCTGAGCCTGGTTAGGCTGTCGGGAAGCCGGAGTGTACCTACACCTAGCAGAGGAATAGGGAACACTCCTCTTCCCTCCAAAAATACCTCCTAGCTGAGGAGGATGTAGCAGAAGACACCTGGCGAGAGAGAGAATCCATAGCATCATTATGCTTCTTGATCTGGTCAACAAGATCCTCTACTTTTTCCCCAAAAAGGTTTTCACCCCCCCCCCCCCCCCCCCGGCAAGGTGCATCCGCCATCCACTGCTGGACTGAATGATCCAGGTCAGAGACACGCAGCCATGAGTCTGCACATCACTATACCCTGAGCAGCGATTCTGGATGCCACATCAAAAGAGTCGTAAGATCCCCTGGCCAGGAATTTACGACACGCCTTATGCTACCTGACCACCAGGCGAAAATGCTCTGCCTGCTCCGGAGGGAGGGCATCAACCAAGGTAGACAGTTGCCTCACCGAGTTCCGCAAGTGGACGCTCATGAAGAGCTGGTAAGATTGGATTTGGGTGGCAAGCATAGCGGCCTGATACGTCTTCCTCCCAAAAGAGTCCAATGTCCTAGTTTCCCTGCCTGGGGGCGCCGAGGCATAGTCTCTAGTACTCTTAGCTCTCTTGAGGGCAGAGTCCACCACCATGGAATTGTGGGGTAACTGAGACCTCATCAACCCAGGTTCACCATGGATCCGATACTGGGAATCAGCTTTTTTTAGAGATCACGGGGCCAGACAGAGGGTACGACCAGTTCCGCATAAGGACTTCCTTCAGTACCTTATGTAGAGGAGCCTTCACAGCCTCCTTAGGTGGAGGAGGATAGTCCAGGACCTCGAGCATCTCAGCCCTGGGCTCATCCTCAGCCTCCATAGGAAAAGGAATAGTCATAGCCATTTCCCGGACAAAAGATGTAAAGGGCAGACTCTCCAGAGGAGATATAAGTACATAAGCATCGCCATGCTGGGATAGACCAGGGGTCCATCGAGCCCAGCACCCTGTCACCAACAGCGGCCAAAAGAACAAGCAATTTGTCCCGCCTATCCTAGAAATACTGTATTCCCTCGTCCATTCAATAACATTCTATGGCTTTTTACTCCAGGAAGCTGTCCAACCCTTTTTTGAAGTCCACTAAGTTAACTACCTTTTCCGGCAGCGAATTCCAGAGTTTAACTACGCGTGAGTGAAGAAAATTTTTGTCAGGTTCTCAGGTTCAGTGCCCGCGGGGCCGGGCTCCGGAGCAAACGTGAGCCCTTGGGCTGCTGACCAGGAGCGACAGCAGCAGGCAAAACCCACCAACCAACACTGGGCAAGCACACCGGCACCGCCAGGGACTACAGGCACTGCCCAGCGAGCCGGAACACACGGACTGGAATCCCCCGGACTGGAGGACACAGGATTGGAACACTGGACTGCAATCCCCTGGACTGGAACACACACCGGACCGGAACACACTGGACTGGAGCGCACCAGAATGGAACACACACCGGACCGGAACACACTGGACTGGAGCACACTGGACTGGTCCGTACAGCTTCACCTGCGCTTGACCACTACCCCCCCAAGGGTTGAGCCCTTGGGTTTGCGTAGCCGGCAGGACTTACCGGATACCAGATGACACAGGGACCAGGACTGGAAACAGAAGTACTCCAAACTGACCTAAGTGCTCTCAAGCCCTAAACCAACAGAAGTGTTCCTAACAGTACTAACAAAAGGACTTCCTAAGCCCTATACTAACAGAAGTACTAATAGCACCACACTCACAAAAGGACTTCCAAAGCCCTTCACTACTAGAAGTACTACTAATAGAGACACACAGGAAGCAGGGGAGCCATGAGGGAAAAGCAGGAAAGCAGACACACAGTCACAAGTGCACACTGCACTCACACTAACCTGGACCTTTAGCAAAAGCAAGCAGGGAAACTAGACACAAAGTCAGAAGTGCACACTGCACCACCCTACCTAAAGCAAACACAACCGTTGCAAAGGCCCTGAAGGAAAAAACACCACTTCCTTATCAAGGCCCTCCCTGATGATGTCACACTCCCTAGACCCAGGCAGCACACTGAAACACAGAGAGCACACTGAAACCCATAGTGGCCCAACCCACACCAATGCAGCACCGTGAAGCACTTGAAGCCAGTACACCCAAAGAGAGATAGAGCTAACTCAGTCCACACCCACAGCTGCAGTAAAGTGAGACAATTAAGAGTCATGCTGCTGGAAGCTGGCAGCACCGAGAGAGAGAGCCAGCTCAGAAAGGACAGACAAAAGAAACAGAAGCCAGCTAAGCTGACCACCAGGAAAAAGGTAAGGTTGAGAGGGGTTATGACCACAATCATAACAATTTTCCTCCGATTCGTTTTAAATTTACCACACTGCAGCTTCATCGCATGCCTCCTTGTCCTAGTATTTTTGGAAAGCGTAAAACAGACGCTCCACATTGACCCGTTCCAGTCCACTCATTATCTTGTAGACCTCCTATCATACCTCAGCCGCCTTTTCTCCAAGCTGAAGAGCCCCAGCCTCTTCAGCCTATTTTGATAGGGAAGACGTCCCATCCCCCGTATCATCTTTGTCGCCCTTCTCTGCACATTTTCCAATTCCACTATGTCTTTTTTTGAGGTGGAGGGAAAGGTTCAGAGGGAATCCCATAGGACTCATCAGAAGAAAAGTATCTGGGATCTCCCTCTGACTCCCACGAACGCTCCTCTGCAGTATTGGATAAGACCTCTCTGAGAGCACTCAGAGACTGAGCCTGCCTCAACGCCGAGGATCAAAGTCCTCAATGGCAATGTTGAGAGGCCAACACCCGCCTGGACTGCGGCGAAGCTTCCTCCACCGACGTCGAAGGGGAGTCGACCTGGTGGCAAGCGGCACCGAGAATGGGGACCTAAGGGCCAGACACCGCTGCACCAGATGGTACGGAAGGCGCAAGCACCCATGACACCGAAGTAGACTGGCATAGCAGTCCTTCCAGAATCTCCGGAAGCAGGGCCCGGATGCGCTCGTTGAGAGCCGCCATCAGAGAAGGCTGCGGGGTCGGTGGAACAACCAGTGGCAGAATCTGCCTAGGTTCGGGAGCAGGTACCGGGCTGCCAAGAGACCGATGCATCGGCACCTCTATATAGAGCGGGAGTGGTCCTCTCGGCGCCAACGCTTCCCGGGTGCTGAGTCCCTCGATGCCCTGGAGCTCCCGGTACCAGCGTGTAGAAGGAGACAGATGACAATGCTTCTTCGCCTTCACTCGATGCCCGTCATCAAGACTCCTTGGTACCAATGAGGACGATGTGGAATCCTCACACTTCCTCGGGGTCGGGCCCGACGAAGGTCAGTCCCAGGGGGCCTGCATAACAGGAGGCCTCGAGACAGGTGGCGACCCACTCGATGCCTCACTGCTCCCAGCGCGACTTGGTTTCTCAGCAGACATTACCTCTGCTTCCGACGTCAATGTCTCCCTCGATGTCGACAACCGCCAACCTCGGTACTAATGTCGATGACGAAGGACCGGACCGAGCCCCAAAAAGTTTCTCTCAATGGGCTTCTCGAGACACTTGAGTCTGTTTCTTCATACAAACACACAGACTACAAGTGGCTGGGCTATGGTCGGGCCCAAGGCACTGGATATACCAAGAATAAGTATCGGTACCTCAGATGGTCCGGTTGCACCGAGTACAACGTTTGAAGCCATTGGGTGTCTTCGATGACATGGGAGGAAAAACGGCTTTGATGAAATCAAACAACGCGATTGTGCCTAAAAGTAAAGGGCACAAAAAGGGAAGAAACCCGGCCCCATCGAAAAAGAAAGAAAACTTAAAATTAAAGGGAATAAAGAACTAAGAAGAAAATAAAAGGGAGAAACTTTATTTTTTTAATCAAAACAAACAGCACAAACTTGCGAAAAACGAAGACTCCTTTCCCGGGCCTCAACGAGGAGCACAGGAGGAACCTGCTGCACCTCGCTGCAGAAAAAGAAAAACTGAAGAGAGCCCATACGCCAAGCCCCCTCCCTGCCCATCTTCAAATCCTTGCTCAAAGCCCACCTCTTCAATGTTGCTTTCGGCACCTAACCATTACACCTCCATTCAGGAAATCTAGACTGTCCCAATTTGGTTGACTGCACTTTTTGTCCTTTAGATTGTAAGCTCCTTTGAGCAGGGACCGTCCTTCTTTGTTAAATTGTACAGCGCTGTGTAACCCTGGTAGCGCTTTAGAAATGTTAAGTAGTAGTAGTAAGTTGATGCGCACTGAACACGCATCAGAAGACTCTTGCAAAACGCCAGTTCCCGGGCCAACGCGGACGTCAACTCACATGTTAGAACAAGCAGCCTGCTTGTCCTCGGAGAAAAGCAGTTACCTTAGTGGGGTTTAAAAAATGTTTGGATAATTTCGTAAAAGAAAAGTCCATAAGCCATTATTAAGATGGACTAGGGGAAAATTCAGTGCTTATTTTTAAGATAAGCAGTATAAAATCTATTTTACCATTCTGGGATCTTGCCATGAACTTGTAACCTGGATTGGCCATTGTTGGAAACAGGATACTGGGCTTGATGGACCTTCGGTCTGTCCCAGTATGACAAGCACTTATGTTCTTATGTCCATTTGCTGCTGACACAGCTGTCATCCCTCCCCACTCAAGGATTTTAACTTGCCCTGCCATGCCCCATCCCATCGTAGCCCCCCCCCAAACATATGAATGACCAACCACCTCTGTCACTATGTATTTAGAAAAGGCTCTACACTGGAAGATTCTTTTCTAAAATATTAACAGAACTGGAGACATCCTAACCTGAACGTCTTAATTCTGATTTGTCTTTTCTAAAATCCACCTCAACAGAGCTAAAAATCCCAGCATACAAAACTGTTGTCATACGAACTCAAACTACATCACCTTCTGTGGATAAATGTGAAAATAAATAAATATCAAGTCCTCTTCCTTCCGCTACCCTCAATTATTGCTGCCTGCTTCCTAAGAGGGCAGGGCTCATGTGGGCCAGTTTTCTAATTCATTTTGAAGTAAATCAAGAACAGTATGCCTTTCCAGGGCAAAAAGGAGACAACATTATCACTACAACAGCTAGAAAGTGTCTTTCAGGCCTCTGAACGTTCCTCTTCTACCATCATACAACCACGGCCCAACAGACTTGATCCTGCTGCTGGAAAGAAAAAAAAAAGGAGCCCAGGATTAATTCTACTTACTACTACTACTTAACATTTCTAGAGCGCTACTAGGGTTACGCAGCGCTGTACAATTTAACAAAGAGAGACAGTCCCTGCTCAAAGAGCTTACAATCTAATAGACAAGTGAACGGTCGGTCCGATAGGGGCAGTCAAATTGGGGCATTCTGGATTCACTGAACGGTAAGGGTTAGGTGCCGAACGCAGCATTGAAGAGGTGGGCTTTAAGCAAAGACTTGAAGACGGGCAGGGAGAGGGCTTGGCGTAAGGGTTCAGGAAGGTTGTTCCAAGCATAGGGTGAGGCGAGGCAGAATGAGCGGAGCCTGGAGTTGGCGGTGGTGGAGAAGGGTACTGAGAGGAGGGATTTATCCTGTGAACGGAGGTTACGGGCGGGAACGTAAGGGGAAATGAGGGTAGAGAGGTAGTGAGGGGCAGCAGACTGAGTGCATTTGTAGGTAAGAAGGAGAAGCTTGAATTGAATGCGGTATCTGATCGGAAGCCAGTGAAGTGACCTGAGGAGAGGGGTGATATGAGTATATCGGTTCTGGCGGAATATGAGACGTGCAGCAGAGTTCTGAACAGACTGAAGGGGGGATAGATGGCTAAGTGGGAGGCCGGTGAGGAGTAAGTTGCAGTAGTCCAGGCGAGAGGTAATGAGAGCGTGGACGAGAGTTCGGGTGGTGTGTTCAGAGAGGAAAGGGCGAATTTTGCTGATGTTAAAGAGGAAGAAGCGACAGGTCTTGGCTATCTGCTGGATATGCGCAGAGAAGGAGAGAGAGGAGTCAAAGATGACTCCGAGGTTGCGGGCAGATGAGACGGGGAGGATGAGGGTGTTATCAACTGAGATAGAAAGTGGAGGAAGAGGAGAAGTGGGTTTTGGTGGAAAGACGATAAGCTCGGATTATATTCCTGACACTGGTTTCTCAGACTAGGCCCTAGAGTGATGCTGGAGTAGTACTCTGGACCCTTAGAGAGATATCAGAGGTATACACTGTTCTCACTGTGACAGCTCTACAGAACAGTTGCTAAGTAACAGGGAAACAGTGAAACGGGGAGCCCTTGACTCCATGGGGCTGTTACTCTGTGTTACAGAACAAGGAGGTCATTGTGCCAAGCAGGCATTACAGACACCTGATGTCGAGGGTGGTGGAGATTTGGGTCAATGCCTCCAATGGACCAGACTGCATTGCGCTGAGAAATGTCTCGCTCTGCGCCTTACTCTTCTGTGATCTTTTCTGAATTTTAGTATAGAGTTTACATTGAGAAGGCAAATGGTCAGGAGATGGAAGATACCAGTTGTGAGTGTCAGTCACCAACATGGTCCCCCTGCCCCTCGAACAGCTTTTGAAACAGCTGGAAGCTTCTGTGATATCAGGAAAATAGCTGAAGCAAAATCAAACAACTCAATATTGAACAAATGTATACAAAAAATGTTAAATCTTTGAATTGTTTGGGGGGTGGGGGACATGACAGCTTAGGCCTAAGAAAAAAAAAAGAAAAAAATACTAAGGGTCACAACTACTCACAGCAAAATCTGAAGGAAGAAATCAAGCAAGAAAAGTTGCATGACAGAGATGCGAGACAAACGCTTCCAACTAGCTCTGCGGAGACCAAGAAACAGAGCCCAACACAAGTTGGGAGGCGGGTAGGCACATGCACAGGCCTGCTAAAGGCTTCAGGAAGCCTCTGAATGCTGGACAGCGTCTGTCCTGGGGATGTGTCAGTGACATCACCCATCTGTGGTAATCATCTGTCCTGCTTGTCCTCAGAAAAATTTTGGGTACACTTAATGAGTATACAGTTAAAGTAGTTCAGTCAGTGAGCACGTGGTATTTAGGATATACTTGCTGAGAGATGGTGAGATGCATCATTAGAATAGCTTAGTCAGGGGCCTTGCAATGTACTTGGGGTATACTTGGTGTTCCAAATATACCACGCAATTCCTGACTAAACATTTTGGAGTACATCTTCTCAGAATAGTTTATCCAGGGAGCATATGGTATATAGGGGATACACTCGACATGGGATACATTATCAAAAGATTTTAGCCAGGAGGCCATGTGGTACATTTGGGGTACACCCTCATAATTGTTTAGGCAGGGTGCATGCAGTATATTTGGGGGCACATTGTGTGGGATACCACCTCTGAATAGTTTAAGCAGGAAGTAAAAAAGTATGGGGTGTATTTAGGGTATACTTGGTGTGGAATATGGGGTATATCCTCAAAACTGTTAATCAAAGACCAAGTGGTATACTTAGGGTACATTCTCATAACAGTTCACTCAGGAAACGCGTAGTGTATTTGAGGTACACTTGGTGTGAGATGGAGGGGTATGTCCTTAGAAAAGTTGTCAGAGAATGTGGTGTATCTAGGGTACTATCACTGTGGGATGTGGAGTATATCCTCTGAACTGTTTAATCAGGGAGCTTGTGAGAAGTGGGGTATATCCTCAGAACTGTTTAGTCAGAGAACATATAGTATTATTTGGGATATACTTGATGACAGGTGGCGGGATACATCCTCGCAATTATTAGACATTGAGCGTGGGGTGGATTTGAGGTACACTTGATGAGAGATAGGAGTACATCCTCAGAACAGTTTAATCAGAGTATGTGGATATTTGGGGTACACTTGGTGTGAGATAAGAAGGGTATATCCACAGAATAGTTTATATCATGCAGTATATTTGTGTACACTCAGTGAGAAATGGAAAAGTGCATCCTTATAACTGTTTAGTCAGGGAGCATGTGGGACATGTGGTGTATTTGGGCTACATTTGATGTGGGGGGGTATATCATTGTTTAATCAGGGAGGCAGTGGGGAATGTGTGTGGGGGGGGGGGGGGGGGGGGGGGGGGGGGGGGGGGGGGGGGGCGGGGGGAGGTACATACTCAGAATAGTTTTGTCAGAAACCACTAAGTGCATGCATTTGGTGTACTTTCGATATGGGAGTATATCCTGAGAACGGTTTAGTGAGGGAGCATGTGGTGTGTTTGGGGTACATTCGGTGGGAGATATAGAGTATATCCTTAGTACTGTTTAATCTGAAAGTGTACAGCATATTTTAGGTACACTCAATACTGTATGGGGGATAACTCCAAAACATTTTATTCGATGATTATATATATACAGGACATCCTCATATTAAGTCGTCGTAGACTAGAGGAAGCAGCAACACTCACCTCAGCAACGCACATGAACAACAATAGCGCAGCCTTCAGAGGAGAACGGCACCTCCCGACCTCCATCCTGATATAGCTCTCTGACAATCTCCAGCTCAGGGCCCACTTGCTCCGCCCACCGTGGGCTATCTCCCCTGCAACTTGCCCTACGTTCACACAATGTCTACCGATTGGTTATATGAAGAATCCATCAAACTCATTACTTCCGCCCATTGCCTTTGTCCTCACGGACACCTCTTTACGCACTACAGACGACGAAAAATACGTCATGAAAGTGGATTAGGGCAGTTCACAATGAACTTTCTTTGTGTTAAGTCAGAAAAAAAGACGGGGGTTAAAGGTTACTATATGACGCATCAAATTTGCGTTCCAAGCCTTGATCTCGTTCTCAGTTCCGGTCTTTGTTCAACTAGGTAGCCTATTGGCTATGAGTCTCTAGGTCCCGCCTTTTTAAAACCTGCATTAGAAGGAGGTTTAATTGTAATGTAGAACTAACCTCCTTGAGGAGGTGGGCCTACTGACCAAAAAGAGGTTAGAAACGCATTGAGCGACCAAAAAAAAAAAAAGAAAAGGCTGTTCGTGAATCGTCGATGTTTAATCTTTTTTTATTTCTTTTTTAAAAACACAATTCCAACAACGATTAGTTTAAGAGAAATTTCATTTATTTAAAAAAAGAGGGATTTAGGCTTTTTAAGGAGTCTTGTATTTTATTTCAACGAGCACGTGGATACGTTAGGACTGTACCATAGTTGGTAGGAAAAAAGGGGGGGTTGGAAACGACGTTAAATACATTTCGCTGAAACTAAGAGTATAAGCTCACTTATGGTTCATGAATGTAGACTTGGATATGGTATGAGCAATTGAGCATAAAGTCTGTGGTGTGTTTCCCGTGTGGGAAGTAACACCTTTTTCTCCCCGCCCACCCGGTGCACGTTATATGAGACAGCCACTAGTTGAGCAGTGGCGGTGCCGGCGGCTAGTAATGACGGAGTAAGATGGCAGTAAGTATGGTAGGATAATTTTAGTTCTTTGTAACTGAAGTTTGAGGACGTGTGTAGGGTTCCGAGTCACCAGCCTTCTGTTAGTGTTAAAAAAAAATGCATGATTTTTCACCGGTATACTTTTTTTTTTTTAGTGTGGTTACTTATAATTCTACTGTTAGTAATCGTTTGTTAGTCTTCTTCCCATGCTCCCAATGTTTTTTTTTTTATTTCTCTGGGGTGGCGCACGTCCGTGATCAAGCTAAGTATCTCCTGATCCTGAGTAGATGGGTTCGAGCTGAGGAATAAGTACTGTAAATTTAGATAGTGGTTTTGTTCCCAAATTTAAAAAAGTGGAAAACAAGATAATGCCTTTTATTAGAGTAATGATACATTTTTGACTAGATTTTGGACTAGAACACCACAGGATGATTTGGGATTGTGCCATCCTCCAAATGTAAGGTGCTGATGCTGAGTTAGTACTGCTGCCAATATGATTTCTTACTCTTTGCCCTCTCAAAGTAGTAGGCAAACTAGACCGATGGAGGTCAAGTAATACGTTTGCTGTGACTCTTTTGTGTGTGTCGGGGTTTTTTTTAACATGTAAGTGGGTCATAAAAACATTGTAATAAAAACCTCAAGGTAAAGGTAGGGGTGGACCAACATGGCTAGCGCAGTACTTTATTTGTAGGGGATCTTTGGTGTGGCTCCAGATTGGTGGGTTACAGTAATGGAGGAATTTGAAAGTACTCTGCTCACATACCTGGATCTCTTCTTAGTTTATTCTTCTTTGTTAGGAGAATTGAAATTCCTAATCATATTGGACTTGAACTGAATAATTTCTGGTTATTTTTGTTGCTTAATACCAGGTTTCCAATAAGCATTATGCTTATTTGAATTGTGTGTGTTTTTTTCTGTACAAGTATTGATTTGATTTTATCTTTATTTTGAATAATAAAAAAAATTAAAAATCTTGTCATCAGGGGCAGGGCTAGGCATTGGAGGGGGTAGGGGGGCCCCACTGAGCTGGTCTGCACAGGGCCTCTCAGTTGCTGAGACCAGCCCTGCTAATACCTGTATAATTGAGTGTCTTTTTTTCTATTTTAGGATAAAGAGAAGAAGAAAAAGGAGAGTATCTTAGATCTCTCCAAGTACATTGATAAAACCATCCGAGTGAAGTTTCAAGGCGGACGAGAAGGTATATTTGAAAATCGTCCTTTGGTGTTGATGGAAGGTTCAAGTTTATATATTGGAAAAACTTTTTATAGGGAGAATCTAATTTGGATCACAGCATAAAAATGCAGTTAAGTGAGATTCAAGCCTAATCAACTGATGAAACAGTTAATAGCTTGGAATAATTGTCTACTTTTATGTGGTTCCAATCTCAAACATATACTTCCAAAGCAATCTTATAACAAGAAACCTGGTAGTTAATGTTGATACCTGGGCTATGTTTATGTCCAGAATGGAGTGGGAAGGAGGCACAAGGTTGTTAACCAATTAGGTAGTAAGAACATAACATAAACGTAGCCATAGTGGGTCAGACCAATGTCCATCTAGCCCAGTACCCTGTTTCCAGCAGTGGCCAATTTAGGTCACAAGTACTGACAGGATTCCAAATAGTAGCAAGATTCATGCTGATGATCCCAAGGTCAAGCAGTAGCTTTCCTCATGTCTGTCTCAATAGCAGACTATGGACTTTTCCTCTAGGAACTTGTCCAAACCTTATTTTTTTTTTTTTACCCAGATACACAAACCACTGAGAATAATGTAACTAGACAGTAAATTAACATGTCATCTTTAACTATGTAAGCTTTGTGCAGATCATTATTTAGTGGATACAAAATCACGGCATATAACATCCACAAATGCACTCTTTAATGTGACGACTAATTTTAATTGCCATCGAGAGAGGTTTTTTTTTTTTTTTTAGGACTGTCAGTAACATATTTCACATACGCTATATATTTTTAACCAGTCGTGACATTTGTCATAGGTCCAATTAATTCAAACATTTTCTTTGCATTTAAAATCAGTAGTAACAAGCAAAATCCATAACTCAGTTCTTAGTATTACAGAACACTTATCTCAAAAGATCAGGGGACCAGCTACTGACATGGTCCATATTTTGCCAAACTGCATCAGGTGAGTTGGTCTTCCGAAAAGAAACAAGTTAAGTTTCCAAAATAAGAAGATATACAGTGTGCCGAATCAAATTACAGAATGGTACACCTTAGTGTTCCATATAATTTCCTCTAAATGATGTGTGCTATATAAGTAGCTGTAATACTAAGAAGAATTTGTAGTGATGGATTTTGCTAAAGTTATTACTGGTGATTTTAAATGCAAAGAAAATGCAGATGTTTTTAGATGTTCATAAATAGTAAATTTAGAGTAGCCTAGTGGTTAGTGCAGTGGACTTGATCCTGGGGAACTGAGTTCGATTCCCACTGCAATTCCTTGTGACTCTGGGCAAGTCACTTAACCCTTCATTGCCTCTGTTACAAAAAAAGTACCTGAATATATGTAAACCACTTTGAATGGAGTTGCAAAAACCTCAGAAAGGCGGTATATCAAGTCCCCTTTCCCCGTTGAATTGAACCCATGACAAATAGTGGTGAGCCAAGTGGTTAAAATTATATAGCTCATATGAAATATGCCACCTGTGATGGTCCTAAAATCTTCTTTTGACGGATGTTTTAGTCTGTGGTGGTTTTGCAGTGTAGGTACTATGGTTTGTTTGTTTTTTTTTTTTTTTTGGTTTGTTTTGTTTTTAGTTGAATTGCATATATACATTGCAATAACAAACTAGTATTTACTCCTTTCTCATCTCTTATTAGTAGACATAATTCCCCCCCCCCCCCCCCCCCCCAATGAATCTTTTATGTTCAAATATCAAATCCTGTGGACAAAGGGTTCATTTTCTTCCTTAATGTCCCTCCTGACGAGCCCAGATGCATGTTATATCCTCTAACTACTAATTCATTGTCCTCACTCCACAAGTATTCTGTGCAGTCAGTAAAATAGTTGGTATTTCTCAGTCTCTAGAAGAGCATCCTGAACAGTCTTGGTAGGCCAGGCCTGTGGGGTGTTGATTTTAGTTTCTTCAAGTAGTAAGAGAATTAGTTTTATTTAAAAGAAAAAGTAGAATTTACACAATGGATGATGAGCTCAGTTCAACTTGGCCATTTCTGAGGAGCCTTGGGGTGTCGAACCCTGTTGGCTGGGTCCCCCACCCCAAACATTTCTCCATACCAAGAGCTTTGGGTGCCTGTGCGTCAGCTCATCCCTCCTTTTCCTGAAAGGAGAACATGGGACAGGTGACACAAAAAAATTTGAAACATTATTATTATTATTAACATTTGTATATGTATATGAGGAAAGGACTTTGGCCTTTTCTTATTTGTTAGGTTATCCGCTATAGTTTTGGTGCCTTATTCCTGGTGGCACAGAGTAAAACTGCCTCGCCTCACCCTATGCCTGGAATAAACTCCCTGAGCCCATACGCCAAGCCCCCTCCCTGCCCATCTTCAAATCCTTACTCAAAGCCCACCTCTTCAATGTCGCCTTCGGCATATAACCATTATACCTCCATTCAGGATATCTAGACTGCCCCCACTTGACATTTTGTCCTTTAGACTGTAAGCTCCTTTGAGCAGGGACTGTCCTTCTTTGTTCAACTGTACAGCGCTGCGTAACCCTAGTAGCGCTTTAGAAATGTCAAGTAGAAGTAGTAGTAAAACTAATGGAAAGCAAATTGATCAGGTAAGCCCTCATTTCTCCTTGTTATAAATGGTTCTTCCCACTTTGCTTATATTGATAGCTCAGGTGCATATGTTTTTTTAGACTGACAGTTTTTCTTCTGCTCCTTGTTTCCAGCTCAGTTGAAACTGGGATCTGGTGTCATGAGTTCATATGCAACTATGTAAGGATTTATTTTTCTTCCGTCATTTCCAGCTTGCTCAGCCCAGTCACTGCAGTGACATTTTATTGGCCAGGGATCCACGTACCAGTGCCCTTTCAGATCCCTGCAATCATGGACCCTAAATCTGGCCATCTTGCCCAGCTTGGGGACCAGAATCTTGGCCTGAAAGTCAAACTCTGAATTACCATAATACTTGCCATAGAATTACCAAGTAGCCCAAGGACAGGTTTTATTTATTTTACCACCTAAGTACCTATTTTGTGCTTTATGTAGTGGTTTTTCATCATACCTTACTGTTATATGGCCTTCTATCCCATCCCCACCAACTTACTTAACACCATCTCTCATACTGTCACCCCTCCATCTGTCATATCCTCAACCTCTCTCTCTCCACTGCAACTGTCCCTGACACTTCAAGCACGCCGTAATCACACCTCTCCTCAAAAAAACCATCACTTGACCCTACCTGTCCCTCCATTTACCGCCCCATCTCCCTCCTACCCTTCTCTCCAAAATACTTGAGCGCGCCGTTCACAGCCGCTGCCTTGATTTTTCTCTCCTCTCAGGCCATCCTCAATCCGCTTCAATCCGGTTTTCGCCCTCTACACGCGACAGAAACAGCACTCTCTAAAGTCTGTAATGACTTGTTCCTTGCCAAATCCAGAGGCCACTACTCCATCCTCATCCTCCTCAATCTATCTGCCGCTTTTGACACTGTGTCAGTCATGATTTACTTCTTGCCACACTGTCCTCATTTGGGTTCCAGGGCTCTGTCCTCTCCTGGTTCTCCTCCTATCTCTCCCACCGCACCTTCAGAGTACACTCTCATGGATCCGCCTCCACCCCCCATCCCGCTCTCTGTTGGCGTTCCCCAGGGATCTGTCCTTGGACCCGTTCTTTTTTCAATCTACACCTCTACCCTGGGCTCACTGATCTCATCTCATGGTTTCCAGTATCATCTTTATGCTGATGACACCCAGCTGTATCTCTCCACACCAGACATCATCGTGGAGACCCAGGCCAAGGTATCGGCCTGCTTATCCGATATTGCTGCATGACTGTCCAACCGCCACCTGAAATTGAACATGTGAACATGGCCAAGACCGAGCTTATTGTCTTTCCACCAAAACCCACTTATCCTCTTCCTCTGCTCTCGATCTCAGTTGATAACACCCTCATCCTCCCCGTCTCATCTGCCTGCAACCTCTGAGTCATCTTCGACTCCTCCCTCTCCTCTGTGCATATCCAGCAGACAGCCAAGACCTGTCGCTTCTTCCTCTTTAACATCAGCAAAATTTGCCCTTTCCTCTGAGCACACCACCCGAACTCTCATCCACGCTCTCATTACCTCTCGCCTTGACTACTGCAACCTACTCCTCACTGGCCTCCCACTTAACCATCTATCCCCCCTTCAATCCGTTCAGAACTCTGCTGCACGTCTTATATTCCGCCTAAACCGATATACTCATATCACCCCTCTCCTCAGGTCACTTCACTGGCTTCCGATCAGATACCGCATACAGTTCAAGCTTCTCCTTCTTTCCTACAGATGCACTCAGTCTGCAGCCCCTCATTACCTCTCTACCCTCCTCTCCCCTTACGTTCCCGCCCGAAACCTCCGCTCACAGGACATATCCCTCCTCTCAGTACCCTTCTCCACCACCGCCAACTCCAGACTGCCCATTCTGCCTCGCCTCACCCTATGCTTGGAATAAACTTCCTGAGCCCCTATGCCAAGGCCCCTCCCTACCCATCTTCAAATCCTTGCTAAAAGCCCACCTCTTCAATGTTGCTTTTGGCACCTAACCTTTTATACCTTTCAGGAAATCTAGACTGCCCCTACTTGACTGACTGTACATTTGTCCATTAGATTGTAAGCTCTTTGAGCAGGGACTGTCCTTCTATGTTAAATTGTACAGCGCTGCGTTACCCTAGTAGTGCTTTAGAAATGTTAAATAGTAGTAGTACTTCTATAACATCAGACTGGCAATAGCACATTGATAGGAGCCAATCCTGATTATTTTACACTTGGAAGTGTCTAAGAGGCATTACATGAACTGCCCCTACATATGAAATGGAGGGGAATTTTCTTGTATGAATTCAGACACTTAGAAGTTTGACTGTAGTGGTGTGGTAAATGGGCTATGGCACATCAGACTACACTGCTGTAAAAGTGAATTATAACTGTCTCGGTATAATTTTTGACTTCTGTTTCCATAGCCAGTGGAATCTTGAAAGGCTTTGACCCTCTACTAAACTTGGTACTTGATGGCACCATTGAGTACATGAGAGGTAAGCAATTTCCCTTTCTGTTACTGGGGATTCTGGTTTCTAATAAGGTATGTTGGAACCACTTGGTAACATTTTCTCACACCTTATAATGATTAAAAAGAAATATGTGCTGACTTACTGTGAAGTAGTAATTATCATGCTGTGTTAAGCTCTTTATACTGTGGCTAAAAAGGTGAAATTAGATCTTTCCTTGAATCCTGAGTCCAGACCAATCCAGATTATTATTATTATTTATTGCATTTGTATCCCACATCACCCCACCTATTTGCAGGCTCAATGTGGCTTACATAGATTTGTTGACATAATCTTCCTTGTCATCAAGCAGATGAAGCCATTACGTATGGGTTATGTCCATCAACCAGCAGGGGAGATAGAGAGCACTCAAACTTTCACAGTGCCCTCTTGGCCAGCTAGCTCCACTGCCTCTTCAGTATTCTCTATCTCCCTTAGCAGGGTGGCTGCAGCTTGTTCGAGCTCCAGAAAAATCTGCCGGGAGGTGGTTCCTGGCTTGCCAGTTGTTAACCAGGGTATTGGAGGCTATAGCAGCTTCACTTTAAAGGCACTTAGGTTAGCCCTTTCCCTGCCTTACCCATACCTCTGTGGATGTGGACATATTGCCTTGCTTTCCCTGTCCTTACCCACCAACAGTGGATGCAGGCATATAGGTTCGCCCTTTCCCTGCCTTTCCCACTCATCTGAGCCTCCGGAGTCTTCAATACCTCTGCTTTCCTCACAGCTTAAAAAAAAAAAAGTCGCGTCGCGTTGCGTTTTTAAACACAGAGACGCTGGAACAGAGGTTTTTGACCTGATTTTCAGCAGGATCGTAGTTGTACACTAGATCCTTTGAGGTAAGAGTGTTTTCCAACTCCTCCGGGGTGGGCCCGTGATGGGGGTGATTTTGGCGCGAAACCGCCATTTTGGATTTTACCGCCGTTTTTCGGCGATGGCTGCAGACAATGTAAAGCGCTGTTCCACTTGTGGCAAGCGCAAATCAGCAGCAGGGCTCTGTAAATCGTGCTGTATTGGCGTAGGAGCCAGCCCGAGCATGGCGAGCGATGTTTCTTCCCGCTCTGAGCTGGCAGCGGGCGCCATTTTGCTTACACCGCATGGCGCGGCCTCCGTGGACACGGAGAGACCTGAGCCGGGTGGGGCACCTCGAGATGAGGTGATTTCAGGAGTGGCTAGCACCGGACAGGATTTGGGTGCCCAGGGTGAGATTTTCTCCCTGGATTTTGTGCTTTTGCTGCATAAAGCATACATGATGAAAAGAGCCCTTCCTCAAGGGTCGCCTGAGGCTCCTCTGATTACCCCCCCCCCCCCCCCCCCCCCCGATGGATTCTGGCCTGGGACTGCCCAGTGAGGCTTTTTTCCCGTATGCTTGGCCTAAAGATAAGCGCAGAAGGGTTAATTCCCCTTCAGATTGTGGTGCACCTTCCCCCCCCCCCCCCCTCCCCCATAGTCAGGGTGTGAGGATTCGGAGAACTCTGACAGACGTTCTTGGTCTGAGGAACCAGAGTCAGGTGCGGATTTACCACAGGATCTGGATGATCCCTCCGCGGTGAGGATTTTCCACCGTGATGAGCTGCCAGCGCTTATTTCAGATACCCTGCAGGCCCTCTCGATTGAAGATCCTGACAGTGGCATGGCCTCCTCGGGTAATCCCAGGATGGCTAGTACCATGAAAGCTGCTCGGGCCTTCCCTTTGCATGACTCCATCCTAGAGCTTGTTTCGGCTCAGTGGGCTGACCCCGAGGGACCTTTGAGAGTTTCCAGGGCTATGGGGCAGTTATACCCTCTGCGTGAGGGACATATGGCTCGTTTTCAAATGCCTACAGTGGATGCCCTAGTCACTGCGGTGACAAAGAGAACTACCCTCCCTGTTGAAGGAGGTGTTGCCCTGAAGGATGTTCAAGACCGTAGGCTGGAAACAGCGTTGAAACGGTCCTTTGAAATTGCAGGTCTCACTGTTCGGGCGTCTGCATGCAGCTGTTATGCTGTGAGAGCCTTCCTAGCTTGGCTGCAACAGGCAGTGGCTCAGCCCGGAGATGGAGCGGAGCCCTTCTTGGATGTGGCTCCGCGGATGGAGGTGGCCTTGTCCTTTCTGGCTGATGCCCTTTATGTCCTTGTCAGAGCTTCGGCTAAACAAATGGCAGTAGCAGTGGTGGCTCGCCGTCGTCTGTGGCTACGACACTGGGCAGCGGACATGGCCTCTAAGCAAAGGTTGGTGAAGTTGCCTTTTCAAGGACTTCTATTTGGTGAGGAGTTAGAGAAAATTGTGAAAGGCCTGGGTGATCCAAAACCCCAGCGCTTGCCCGAAGATAGGCAGAGGCCTTCCTCTAAGGGCCAGGCAGTCCACTAAGGGCCAGTACAGACCTCGCTTCCGTGAAGCTAGAAGGTACCGCCCAGGGCGTTCTGCTGGGTTCACTTCACGTGCCCGTGGTCAGCAGAGGAACTCCTTTCGCTCGGACAAGCGTTCCGCAGCCAGTGGCTCAAGACCAGGAGTTCAAGGGCGACCCTCTCAATGATGGTGCGCCGGCCCTCTCCTCGATGCCTGTCATCGGAGGACGGCTTTCCCCTCTTTGTCGAGGAGTGGGCCAAGATTTCCTCAGATCAGTGGGTTCTGGACCTGATCAGAGATGGATACAGAATAGAATTCAACGCCCCAGTAAGAGACGTGTTTGTGGAGTCCCGATGCGGTTCTGCCGTCAAACGGGCGGCGGTGGAGGAGACTTTACAAGGTCTGATTCAGTTAGGGGCAGTGACCCCGGTGCCTCCCGCCGAGCAAGGCTGCGGCCGATACTCCATCTACTATGTGGTGCCGCGAAAAGGTGGGTCCTTTCGCCCTATTCTGGACTTAAAAGAAGTGAACAAGTCCCTGAGAGTGCGGCATTTCCACATGGAATCCCTGCGCTCCGTCATTGCGGTGGTTCAGCCAGGAGAGTTTCTTACGTCTCTAGACCTGAAAGAAGCTTACTTGCACATACCGATTTGGCCCCCGCACCAGAAGTTTCTGAGGTTTGCGGTGTTGGGAAAACATTTCCGGTTCAGGGCCTTGCCTTTTGGCCTCGCCACAGCTCCCCGAACCTTTTCGAAGGTAATGGTGGTAGTAGCTGCTTTTCTCAGGCGAGAAGGTATCAGGGTTCACCCGTACCTAGACGACTGGCTCATCAGAGCAGACTCTGCAACAGAGAGCTTTCAAGCTACAGCCAGAGTGGTCTCAGTACTGCAATCTCTAGGCTGGGTCGTCAATATGGCCAAAAGTCACCTGTCCCCTTCACACTCTAGAGTTTTTGGGGGCCAGGTTCGACACCGTCTCGGGCTATGTGTTCCTACCCGAGCCAAGGCGGTGCAAGCTTCAGAATCAGGTCCGTCTGCTCCTGAGGATGCCCTGTCCGTGAGCTTGGGACATTGTCCAGCTGCTGGGATCGATGACAGCCACGATGGAAGTGGTACCCTGGGCGAGAGCGCACCTGAGACCTCTACAGTATTCCCTACTCCGGAGATGGTCTCCTATTTCTCAGGATTATCAATGCAGACTTTCTTGGCTCCCTGCGGCCCGTCTCAGCATGGAGTGGTGGCTCTCGGACAGCATGCTGCGGCAAGGAATGCCGCTGACGCTCCCTGTTTGGTGCCTAGTGGTAACAGATGCCAGCCTGAAGGGCTGGGGCGCACACTGCAAGGGGAAGCATGCCCAGGGTCTATGGACACCCGAGGAGTCGGAGTGGTCCATCAACCGCCTAGAGTTGAAAGCGGTGTTTCAGGCGCTTCTGGCCTTTCAAGTGACCCTGGAAGGATTGGCTGTCAGAGTGATGTCGGACAACACGACAACGGTGGCCTATATAAATCGACAAGGCGGAACAAGGTGCAGAGCACTAGCCGCGCAGGCCGAACTGATTTGCCACTGGGCCGAGCTGCATCTTCAGTGTCTGTCGGCAGCTCATATTGCAGGTCAGAGCAATGTGCAGGCCGATTATCTGAGCAGGCATCAGATCGATCCAGCAGAATGGAATCTGGCAGACGAAGTATTCCTGCAGATCTGTGCCAAATGGGGTAAGCCCGTGATGGATCTAATGGTGACAAGTGCCAATACCAAAGTCCCGTGCTTCTTCAGCAGACGGAGGTATCCTCGCTCGGCGGGGTTAGATGCCTTGGCTCAACCCTGGCCTCCGGGTCTACTTTGTGTTTCCCCCATGGCCCTTGATAGGGCGCCTGCTCTTGCGGATTCGGCTGCACCCAGGAGAAGTGGTCCTCATCGCCCCGGATTGGCCAAGGAGACCTTGATATGCAGACCTCCGACAGATGCTCCTGGAGGCTCCTCTGCCGTTACCTCTGGTACCGAACCTGTTGACTCAGGGACCGGTAGCCATGGAGGACGCCGGCCGCTTTGGTCCTACGGCATGGCTATTGAGAGGGCGCAATTGAGGGATAAAGGTTATTCCAATAAAGTTATTTCCACTCTCCTGCAAGCCCGCAAGCGGTCCACTTCCGTGGCTTATGCCAGGATTTGGTGCCTGTTTGAGTCTTGGTGTGCTTCCAGAGCCATTGTTCCAATGCGGGCTCCTGTCTCGCTGATTCTGGACTTTTTGCAGGAAGGTGTACAAAAAGGCTTGGCCTATAATTCCCTGCGGGTGCAGGTGGCAGCGTTGGCCTCCCTTCGTGGTAAGGTGGAAGGCATGTCTTTGGCTGCTCACCCAGATGTGGCACGGTTTCTTAGAGGGGTGCTTCGGCTCCGACCTCCAGTGCGAGCACCCTGTCCAGCTTGGAACCTGGGGCTAGTTTTGAAAACCCTGCAGGCATCTCCTTTTGAGCCGCTTCGGCGAGCACCGGAGAAAGACTTGACACTGAAGGCCGTTTTTCTGGTGGCCATTACCTTGGCGAGACGGGTGTCAGAGCTCCAGGCGCTGTCCTGTAGAGACCCATTTCTGCAATTTTCAGAGTCCGGAGTCACGGTTCGCACCGTGCCTTCCTTTATGCCTAAGGTGGTTTCAGCCTTTCAGTTAAACCAGCCTATTTTCTTGCCCTCTTTTTCAGAGGAAGAGTTTCCAGAATCTTTTGGGCAGCTGCACCTTTCGGATGTGCGCAGGACTCTGCTGCAGTATCTGCGAGTTACTAACTCTTTCAGGACTTCTGATCATCTGTTTGTTTTGCTATCCGGTTCTCGCAGAGGGTCTCCAGCGTCTAAAGCCACTATTGCCCGCTGGCTCAAATAAACTATCCTTTCAGCTTATCTGCTGGCCGGCAGGGTTCCGCCTGTAGCCTTTAAGGCACATTCTACTAGAGCGATTTCTTCTTCTTGGGCTGAAACTGGAGCACTCTCTCTTCAAGAGATATGCAGTGCAGCAACATGGGCTTCTAAGCTCTCCTTTGCCCGACATTACAGGCTGGATGTGGCTGCCAGGAGGGATGCGTGTTTTGGTGCACAAGTGCTAGCGCGTGGTGTGGCTTGTTCCCACCCTATCTAGGGATTGCTTTGTTACATCCCATACGTAATGACTTCATCTGCTTGATGACAAGGAAGGGAAAATTAGGTTCTTACCTTGGTAATTTTCTTTCCTTTAGTCATAGCAGATGAAGCCATGAGCCCTCCCTGTATGATTGTCTGTATGCTGTGAATCTGTTTTTCAGGTTCTGTTCTAATTTCCTGAAGTTCCTTCCTTGGGAGAAAGTTGGAAAACAATCTTCAGGATTCATGTTCAGTTTAAATTTAGGAGGATGTGTTCATTCCCTCCAGCATGTTTTTTTGGGGGGAATGTGTTGATTCCCTCCAGGAGGCGCGTGTGTTCCCCTCCACTTATACGATAAGGAGGATGAGTTGATTCCCTCCAGGAGGATGTGCATTCCCTCCTTTATGAGTTCATGCCCTTGTGATGGGCCATCGTTCGCTGTGAGGAAAGCTCTTGTGATTCCCATTGCGGTTTGCCATACTGCTTTGGAAGCTTCAAATACTGAAGAGGCAGTGGAGCTAGCTGGCCAAGAGGGCACTGTGAAAGTTTGAGTGCTCTCTGTCTCCCCTGCTGGTTGATGGACATAACCCATACGTAATGACTTCATCTGCTATGACTAAAGGAAAGAAAATTACCAAGGTAAGAACCTAATTTTCCCATAACAAGATATCGGATACAATTCGTAATGTGTAGCAATCAGGTAGGGAGGAGGGAAGAAGGAGGGAGTGATTAGGATAGTTGTATAAGGTGAGCTTTCATAATTGAGTGGGTTGGTGAGGTGACTTAGTGAGATTATTGGTGTTCATTGTAGGCCTTGTTGAAGAAGAATGTTTTCAGAGTGGTTACTGAACTACTGAGCTGACACATCACATAAATATCCTGTGCAGCCCTCTGCCAGTCAGTATTTTTTCAACAAAGTAGTAACAAGAGGTTCCCCATGCTCATTAAAAAAAAAAAAAAACATGAATCCCCAGACAAAACAATTCTAGTCCTTAAATAACATATAAGAACAGTAAAGAATCGGATCAGACTAGCAATGGAAAACCCATCACTGCTCAAATTACTGTAAATGCAACTTACTTACACATTAGCTGGTCTCTTCCAACCTATTTACACATAATAGCTGTATTTCTTCAAAACCAGCATTTTGTCCCTCCAGACCAATCCAGAACACATTCAAGGAAAGAATATTAGTAGGCAAGATCTAATTTCACCTTTATCCCTCCAGCCCAGCCCAGATGAGTGGGACATACCAAAGCAGTGCCTAATGAGGTCATGCCCCAGCCAGACAAGTAGAGAGCCAAACCCCAAGGGCTGCCTCCTGAGTAGTTAGAGCATCCAGGCAATAGTGTCATAAAAGTGCAACAAAGTCCAGGTTGCCACCTGACAGATTTGCAGCAGGACTAGGTGATTCTCTGCCTATGAGGTTGCTTGCACAAGTGAACCTTCAGCACCAGGGCAGTGGGACATAATGTGAAGAATACCAGATGCTATAGCTTTCTTAATCCACTTGAAACCTCTGACTCTCTCAAATAGCACAGTTGGTCCGATTTTCCTAAATTCATCTCTTGTTCAAACATAAGTGACTAGTAAAAAAAAAAAACCCCGTTTCTGATGCAAATGAAACGGGGGCTAGCAAGGTTTTCTTCAGTGTGCGCATGTGGGAGTGTGTGTGACCTGCCCTCTCTCCCTCCCCCCTCCGAGTCCAGTCCTTCAGTGTTGTTTTTGTTACAGAGAGAGTGAGGGCATCTCTCTCCCCTCCCCCCTCTGAGTCCTTCACTGTTTCGTGGGATTTCCTGCTGTGCTGTTTTCCTTCACTCATGGGGAAACCGGATATCTCTGGCGCTTCACACTTCCGGCTGGAGGCTTCAGTGGTGCCTTTTATATATATATATAGATGTTCCACCCATGTCCAAAGAGTGTAGACAACCTGTCCCACTCCTTTCCCGTCTCAAAAAAAACAGAAGGGAGATGGACTGATGAAAATAGTTTTGGGCTCCCATATTCGGGAGGAGGAACAGGCTGAACCAAAGCTCCTTGATCACAACCAAAACAGCTCATGGGAAGACTATGCCTGCAACTCTTAAAAGAGACATTTTAGTGGAAAGATCCTTCTGCAGCACAGAGTACCAAGTTCAGTTTCAATGGTGAAATCACTGGGTGCTATGATGGTCTCAACTTCACTTCCTTCAAGCCTGTCATTTGGATGGGATCCCAAGGTTCTATCGCACAACTCCTATAACAAGCCAGTGCTGCCACAAGACTCCTTAGATGCCATCACCAGGTCTTTATCCAAACGTTCTGAAAATTAAAGTCTCAAGGGCACAAGTCAAATATACACCAGACCCTAATATTAACGAAGTAGACATCCTCATAATCACATCTCAGGTTTTCACAATGGAAGTCCTCCCTTTCTTTTTGATTCATTAGAGCAGTAGCCTAGTGGTTAGTGCAGCGGACTTTTATCCTGGGGAACTGGGATCGATTCCCACTGCAGGTTCTTGTGATTCTGGGCAAGTCATTAACCCTCCATTGACCAAGGTACAAATAAGTATCTGTATATACTATCTAAACTGCTTTGAATGTAGTTATAAAAGCCATAGAAAAGCTGTATATTAAGTCCCATTCCCTTCACTTGTCGGGGATATTTACAACAATATCCATTTGGTTCCATCTCACTTGAATGTCTGGTTGCCATAGGCAGCCTTGCTTTGAGGTGACGGCACCAACGTTTGGAATACCTTACCTAATGGTCTTCATCAGAAAACTTTTTTATGTACTTCAAATATGCTTTTATTTTCAAATTGGTTTATTGAATTTCCAAATAGTAGTAGCATTAAACATGTTAAATACATTATCTCAGCTTGATATCTTCTCTAACATATACTCTGGAATATAGGTCTAACTCTACCGGAAGTCCTATTACATTATGATTGCTTGAATGTCCTATATCACTATCTCCCAGCTTAACAAGTTATCGACTTCTACTAACACATTTAACCATCTACTTTCCCTGTAAACTTTTTCTTCCCCCCTCCCTCCCCTTCCCCACCCCAAGGTGATGTCCACTATTCTCATATAACTAGGTGTCCAATTCTCACATATTTAAGATACGTCCTCTACCCCCTGAAGGTATTGTCTGCCAAAATGGGGTCCATATTCGAAAGAAATCTTTATCCGTAAATCTTCGATCTTCTTTATGGTCTGCCAGCTTCTTTTCAAACCTCATATAATCCATGAGTAAGCCACGCCACTGCTGTAATGTGGGCTCTTTATTTGTAATCCACTCTGTGAGGATAAGTTTTTTTTTTTTTGTTTTTTTTTTCCGCTGTCATTATAGCTCGAATGGTGAATCCGTGAAAACCTGCCAAGGTCGGCCGGACTAATGCTGGCCAGCCAAACAGCAGCGGTCCTTTCTTCCAGGTGGCGCCCCACATTGTTGAAGTTGCTTTGATAACTTTGTTCCAAAATTGTTGAACTCTTGAGCATGTCCAGAACATGTGCCCCAATGTTGCTCCCTGGGCTCCACATTGGGGGCACGCACCATCCGGGGAGACTCCCATATGGAAGGCCCTCCTCGGTGGTATGCAAGTTCTAAGTGCAAATTTGTATTCCATTTCACTATACTGGACCATCTTCGACAATTTGTATATTGAGTAGATATATTCCTGTAATATATCTGTGGACTTATATTCGTTAACAGTTCCTCATTCCATGACTTGGTCAGTTCTGAGTAGTCCAATTCTTCTGTCATGTCCCTTAAATGCCTATGGTGCATTGTCAGCGACACTCTACCTTGTGATTGCAGCGAATAGGCGGAGGAGATCTCTTCCTGCACATCTTCTGTGAGACATTCCCAAGGTAAGCTGTTTATGAAATGCTTTAATTGCCAGTAATGGAACCAGTCTCCCTGCTCAAGTGAGAATTGGGACTGGAGCTCTTCAAATTGTCTAATCCGCCCCTCTACCATCAAGACTTGATGTATGTACACTAATCCGTTCTGTTGCCACCGTCTAAATCCACTATGCAGAGTTCCGGGCGGAAATTTCGGATTGTCGCAAATAGCTTGAAATGGAGTAACTCTTCCAGAGAAGTGATGATGTCGTCGGCAAACCCACCTCCAGACCGCCCTTGCCGCGGGAAGTATATTTGATTTTTGTAGAACTGGCGGTATTTGTCCTCCTCCCGCATGCAAAAGGCAGCTGAAATGTACTCCTTGAGTTAGGTTTGTTTCTAGTTTAGACTCCGAAAATTCGGAGGTGGACCTAAACCAGTCTGAAATGTGTCGCATTTCACTTGCTATTGTGAGATATCTTATACTGAGCAGTCCCATACCCCCGAATTCCCATGGAATGTGCAGGGTTTGTATCGAGAGCCGCACTCTCCGCCCTTTCCACAGAAATCTTTGTATCTGTTTAAACGATTTTCATCTTCTCTTTTAAGGAAGAGAGGCAGAGTCTGAAATTTGTAAATCCACTTTGGTGCAATCATCATGTTGTACAAGGCAATTCGCCCCATGAGGGACAGCGGGTAGTTCTCCCATAGTCTAAGCTTTGTGCAAGTTGTCTCAAGCAGAGGTTCAACATTTTCTTTGTAGAGCCTTGTTAGGTCCTGTGGTATTTGGGTTCCCAGATATTTAATTTTCCCTTCTACTCTGGTTATAGGGCATCCATCCCTGTCTTGATGGGCTCCATTTTTATATATATCCATCACTTGGGATTTTTTTGTATTTATAGTGAAACCTGATACCTGCCCAAATTCCCTAGCCAGCCTTAATAACTGATCCAGAGAGTCCAGCGGCTGGCCGGAAATTATCAACAGATCATCTGCAAAGGCTTGGGCTTTGACAATGGCTCCTCCAACCTTCACCCCCCGGGATCCCTTCATCTTGTTTAATGAGTCTCAAAAGTGGTTCTAAGGACAGGATAAACAGTGCCGGGGAGAGGGGACAACCCTGCCTTGTGCCCCTGAAAATCTCAAATACTTCAAATATGCTTTAAAAACTTACTTTAAGGCTTTCCCTATTGATATTACCCCCCCCCCCCCCCCTTGGTATGGAACTACCTCAAACTGTTTGGTCTTTTTCTCTGATTCCACCATATCTGATCTCTTGTGTAGGCATTCCTTTAGGGCAGCCATTTTGTTAGCAGAACTGGTGTGGACAGGAGCAACTGGGGATTGCTCCTGCCCCCTCTAGACCTCCAACAGTACGGTAGGACCAGGGGAGAACAGAGGCTTGGGGCTGCAGTTTTCACAGCATGGTTTCGGGTTCAGCCAAAAATACATTGGCATCTTTGGGCAAGACCAAATTTGTTTTTGGTTCTAAAATGTGCTCAACCTCTGCTGTTGGACCATTATGAAATTCCTTAGTACCTGTAGATATCTCAAAAGTCCAATGGATTGGCTCTGAGAGCTAGCCTGTTTCCAAGACTAACATTGCTCAGTGGTTGAAAGAAATGATCTTGTATCTTTTGGTGAGCAAACGGTTGCCTTTGGCTTTGTGAGGTGGTGTCCAGTTATGCTGGAGAAAATTTACAGGTTGACATTGTAGACCCTTGTTTCATACTTTCTCAAGACGACATAGACTAGATATTTCTCCCAGAAAGAGCTGCTTTTGGAGCTTCAGCTCGTTCAGTGGTGAGTGGCTGTTCCCTTCTCAACTTGATGACTGCTTTGTTACATCCCACAAGTTCTTGACTAGTCTGAGGATGGTAAGGAAGGAGAAATTCTTACCTGGTAATTTTTATTTTCTTTGTCCTGACTGACTAGTACAGGTACCTGCATATTTTGCAGACTTCGGCTGGTTTGGTCTTCTGTTTGTTTTTGTTTTGTTTTTAGAAAGTTTTCTTTTAAGTTGCTCTTTTTGAAGTTTGTAGTTCTTTGTGGTGGCCCGAAGGAGGAAATCAATTGGGAAAGCCAACATTGGGTTCCACTGCCTTTTTGTATTTTAAATACTGAGTTTATTTTAGGGCAGAGTTCTGTTCTCTACTCTCTATCGCCACCTGATGGTAGATGAGCACAAACCTGCAAGTTGAGACTAAAGGAAAGAAATTTAGGTAAGACCTAATTTCTCCTTAACAGCATGAGATTTAAGACTGTGCTGTACCCCACATAGTGGTGGTTTGATTTTATTATTTTGTGCTGTATTTGCTGTCTGGTAAATATAGTATAGATATTGAACTTTTTAAGAAAGGGGGGGGGTAACTTGGCACTTATTCAATAAACAGCATGGTAAGGCCCTCTTGTGGCTTTTACTAACGTGCTGTAGAGGAAAGGCTTGGGCTTGACAATTGCCTTTTGTTAAATCTGAGCTCAAGGTCTGTAACAATTCTGCTACAATTAGGTCCCTACCCAAATAGGGTTATAGCTTGAGCTGTACCTGAGGGTGAAGTGATATATTAAAAGAATCGGTTGGAGAAACAGGATTTTAATTCTTGCTTCCTTGATTCTCAGTCCACTGCTGCTCCTTGTGCACATCTAAACAGTGTTTGCAGTTTTTGTGTGTTTGCTAACCCATGCATGCAAATGAAGGGTTACTTAGGACTCAGAGTAGAATGGAATGTTTACCCAGTTCTCGGTGAACTGCTAGTTAATACCTACACAGTTCAAAATGTAAACAGCTACCATGTACATTTCCATTGAAATGCCCACTTCTAACTACCCCAAACTGATAGAGATTTCCTCCTGTCCATGAGGGAGGGGGAAGGAGAAAACCTCATGTAATGCATTCCCATCCTTTACTGCTCCCTGCAGTAGAAGATAGATTTCTACCCCCTCTGCTTTGGTCTAAGGGCATCGTCCTACCCTTTTGAGTTCAAAGCCTCAAACCCCTCCCCCAAAGCACCAGAACTCTGTGGAAGGTCTTAAGTCTTCATAGGCAGTATCATGCAACAGTGGTGGTGTCCTTGGAAGCACTGTTCAACAAAAGTGCTGCAGACAGGAGGACTTTGCTTTTTCTCTGACTGTAAAAAAGCCTGGGACCCTACAGAAAGGTTTCATTCGTCTTTGGGTGTAGTGCAGTGATGTGGGATTTGGGTGGTGACTTCAGGGAGGAGCCTATGCCTTCAGCCACGGAGCTGGAGAGGGATCCCTAGCAGTTAGAACAATATGATGAAAGCAATAAATAGAAATAAGAAGAACATAGCTACTACAGGTAGTAGGCCTTGAGGTTGTTCATGCCAGTGTTTCCTTTGACGAGAGAAAAGAACATATCTTTCTGGGGCAGAAATAAAACGGTGAATAGAGGTTGCATGCTTTTTTTTGGGGGGGGGGGGGGCATAGAGATGTAGCTGTGCAAAATCCAGTAATGTTAAAATGGATTAGCAGGTTTTGAGGCATGTTGGAAGGAATTGAAGACAAAATGCTTGTTCTAGTACTGGAAAGTACCTCAAAGGAGTGATTTTGTCTGACTGTCTGTCTGTTCTCTGGAGTAACTGGTGCATCTTGCCCACTTCTTTGAATTGCAACAAGAATATTTAGATGTATGTTTGTTTTATTTAGCCAAGATAGTTGGTTGAGTCATTCCATGTCATCAAGCAGATCAATCCATAGACTGGTGGGTTGTGTCCATTTACCAGCAGGTGGAGATAGAGAGCAATCTTTTGCCTCTCTATATGTGGTCATGTGCTACCAGGAAAGCCTCACTATTCTCTATCTAGCAGGTTTGTGGTCACACGCAGCAGCTCTGACTTGGTCTCCACGCCTATTTACTTAGGCTTTGTTGCGTACCTGGGGTTGAGGGCTCTTCGTGAGCAAGTGCAAACCTGGTGGTGCCAGGTCCCTCCTTTTCTCCCCCCTCCCGCTGGCTCCATAAAAAAAAAAAAAAAACTTAATCTTGAAGCAGAAAAGATTTTACTTGCAGCTGCTCACTGGGACACAATTCGTTGCAGCTCGGAGCAAGAAGCAGGTAATTTTACCTTTTCCTAGCGGGCAGGGGGTTCCCTGAACGTTTCCCTCGTGGCTCATGGCGTTGGATGGTAAGGGCGCGAAAAAGCGCTCCCCGGACCGCGATCGCGCGGCTAGTGGGGAGGCGCGGGGATCAGAGGCAGAGAAGCCCTTTTTGGGCGCCCTTCCGGACTTGCTGATTTAGCCAGTTTTTCTCCGCTGGGGCGTCGGCCTTTTCCGCCTTAGGCGCCCATCCTCCAATGTCCGCCCTTCCGACGTCGGCCGCCCATGCAGCTCGGACGGCCTCTGCTATGGCCACCTTTGAGTTGGGCGGTGGTAAGAAGATGGCAAAGTTTAAGCGCCATGCTTCCCGCGCGGCTCCTTCGCGGAGTGACGCACCGGACGCCATTTTGGATGTGCAGCGTGCCTCTCCCCCGCTCTATGGAGTGGAGGTTGAGAGTTCCTCTAGGGCTGTGGCCCAGGTTGCAGAGGTGCACAAACGGGGGTTTCTCTCCCGAGTTTATTTTGTTGGTGCATCAGGCCTTTCAACTGCAAAACACTGCTCCTGCTCCCCTGTCAGATATGGGGGAAGAGGCTTCCCTGATCAAGCGCCCTCGGGTGGATCTTCAGGTCTTGGGGGACTCTGTCTCCTCTGATGTAGATGAGGGCAGCGTTTCTGAGTTCTCCCAAAGGTCCCTTGGGGATTCTTTGAAGGAGGCTGATCCTCGCCCTGATGGGGGAGATGACCCTCTGCAGCGCAGCTTTTTCGCTCAGAGGAATTGCCTAACCTGTTAGTTCAGGCTATGAGCATCTTGAGTATTTCCTCTCCGGAGGAAGGCCCTCCTTCAGCCTCAGCTGGTTCGCTATTATGTTGGGAACCAACCGCCCTGCAGGACCTTCCACATCCATGAAAACTCTAATTTCGGCTCAATGGGATTCTCCTGAGGCGAGCCTCAAGGTAGCCAGGGCCATGACTTGTCTGTACCCTCTACCAGAGGGTGAACAGGAGGCCTTGCGCTGGCCGGCAGTGGACTCTCTAATCACTGCTGTGACAAAAAAGACGGCTTTGCTGGTGGAAGGTGGCTCCGCCCTTAAGGATTCACAGGACAGGAAATTGGAAGCAGCCTTTGAAGCGGCCGCCTTGAGTTTGCAGGCCTCGGTTTGCGGCTCCTATGTGGCCAGACATGCCTGACGGTGGTGCAGTGGGCCTCCCCCTCGGATCCTTCCTTGAGGGCGGATTGGCCGGTTCTGGAGTCGGGCTTGGCTTACTTGGCAGACTTGCTGTATGATGTTTTGAGAGCCTCGGCTAAAGGTATGTCTCAGACAGTCTCTGCCCGTCGATGGCTATGGCTTAAGCATTGGTCAGCTGACCATGCTGCCAAATCCCGCTTAGCCAAGTTGCCTTTTAAGGGCAAGCTGCTCTTCGGGGATGAGCTGGACAAGACCGTGACGGATCTCGGCAGTTCTAAAGGCAAGAGGTTGCCGGAGGTCAAGGCAAGAGCCAGCAGTGCTCGCCCTGGTTCCTCTAAGGGCCATTTTCAAGAGGCCCGTCGGTATCGCCCGGGCAAGTCGGGCTCCTCCTCCTTCAAGCAGAGGTTCTCCCCGAAGCAGCATTCCTTTCGCAGAGACCGCCGCTCAGGACGTTCTTCCTCCCATCCTCCCCCAGGGTCTTGTACCCAATGACGGGGCCCTAGTCCATGGCCCAGAGCAGATAGGAGGAAGGCTGTCCTCTTTCCTGGGCAAGTGGACCAGGGTAACTTCAGACTCTTGGGTTCTAGAAGTCATCAGAGACGGCTACAAGTTGGGAGTTCTGCCGGCCCCTGAGAGACGGGTTCGTGAAGTCTCCCCTAAAAGTGGCAGCAGTTCAGCAGACTGTGGACAACTTGCTCCGCCTTGGGGCGGTGGTCCCAGTGCCCGTAGAGCAGCGTGGCACAGGACGTTACTCCATTTACTTTGTGGTGCCAAAGAAAGGAGGCTCTTCTCAGCCTATTCTCGACCTCAAGGGAGTCAATCGGGCCTTGCGAATATGGCATTTCCATATGGAGACTCTCCGCTCCGTGATTGCTGCGGTACAAGAAGGAGAATTCCTGGCATCCTTGGACATCAAGGAAGCTTATCTGCACGTTCCCATCTGGCCGCCTCATCAGCGCTTCCTGCGCTTTGCAGTGCTGGGCCGGCACTTCCAGTTCAGAGCCCTCCCGTTTGGGTTGGCTACGGCTCCGCGGACCTTCTCTAAAGTGATGGTGGTCATTGCGGCTTATCTCTGCAAGGAAGGAGTGCAAGTCCAGCCCTACCTAGACGACTGGCTGATTCGAGCTCCCTCCTTTGCGGAGTGTGGGAGAGAGACAGACAGGGTCATTGCTCTTCTGAGCTCCCTGGGATGGATCATCAACCTGGAGAAAAGTCAGCTGCGCCCGACTCAGTCCCTGGAGTATCTGGGTGTTTGGTTCGACACCCAAGTGGGCAGAGTATTCCTGCCGGACAACCGGAGCCTCAAGCTTCAGGCCCAGGTGGGCCGGTTCCTAGCCTCTTCAGCTCCTCGGGTTGGGATTATGTGCAACTGTTGGGCTCCATGACGGCCACGATGGAGGTAGTGCCCTGGGCCAGGGCCCATATGAGGCCACTACAGCACTCTCTTCTGCGGCGCTGAATTCCGGTTTCAGAGGATTACACAGTCGCCTTCCCCTGGACCCGGTGGTGAGAAGAGCGCTAAGTTTGGTGGCTGATGTCAGACAAGTTGTCAGCCGGTATGCCTCTCGCATCCCCGCAGTGGGTTGTCGTTATGACGGACGCCTGCTTGACAGGCTGGGGAGCCCACTGCCTGGGAAGGACAGCGCAGGGGATATGGTCGCCGGCGGAGGCGAAGTGGTCCATCAACCTCTTGGAACTTCGGGCTATTTGGTTGGTGCTTCAAGTGTTTCTTCAGGTACTGATACTGAGGCCAGTTTGAATCCTGTCAGACAGTGCCACAGCAGTGGCCTATGTCAATCGTCAGGGAGGTACCAGGAGCGCCCCCCTAGCCAGGGAGGCCATGAAGTTATTCCAGTGGGCAGAGGCGAATCTGGACCAGCTGTCGGCGGCTCACATTGTGGGAGTCCTGAATGTCGAGGCGGACTTTCTCAGTCGCCATACCTTGGATCCCGGAGAGTGGCAACTGTCTGCTCGGGTGTTCTTGGAGATCACGAAGCGCTGGGGCATGCTGACCTTGGATCTGATGGGGACCTCATCCAATTGCCCAAGTGCTGCAGTTCTTCAGCAGAGGACGGGACCCTCGATCTCTGGGGGTCGATGCTCTTCTCCAGCAGTGGCTGGTACAGGAGCTTCTCTACGTGTTCCCACCTTGGCCTATGCTGGGCAGAATTCTCAGCCGGAACACCCAGGCCGGGTGGTCCTGGTGGGTCCAGACTGGCCCAGCCGCCCTTGGTATGCGGACCTGATCCGGCTTTCCGTAGACAGTCATCTGCGGCTTCTAGCGGAGCGGGGCCTCTTACATCAGGGTCCCATGGTGATGGAGTATCCCTACCCCTTTGGTCTTACGGCCTGGCTCTTGAGCGGAAGCGGCTGAAGAAGGGCTTCTCGAACAAGGTCATCGCCACTATGCTGAGAGCACAGAAGCGCTCTACTTCTACATACGCCAGGGTATGGCGTACCTTTTGTATCATGGTGCGAGGCAGGATCCCTGTCGCCCTTCACAGCGCCAATTGCTTCAGTGTTGGCGTTCCTGCAAGAAGGTCTGGAGAAAGGCCTGTCGCTCAGCTCTCTTAAGGTCCAGGTAGCGGCTCTAGCTTGCTTCAGGAGTCACCTGAAGGGTGCTTCCCTGGCTTCAGTCAGATGTGGTGCGTTTTCTCAAAGGGGTTAATCACCTATGCCCTCCTCTGCACTCGATAGTGCCTACGTGGAATCTCAATCTGGTGCTGTGGGCCTTGCAGAAGCCGCCCTTTGAGCCATTATCGCGGCTGTCTCTGAAGGACCTGACGTTGAAAGCGGTCTTTTTGGTGACAATCGCTTCAGCCAGGAGGGTTTCCGAGCTCCAGGCGCTCTCGTGTAGAGAGACGTTCCTGCGGTTCACGGAGGCAGGAGTGTCTATTCGCCCAGTGCCTTCCTTCCTGCCCAGGATTGTTTCTCACTTCCATGTGAATCAGCAGCTTTGTCTACCCTCCTTCCGAAGGGAGGATTATGCAGAGGAGTATCGTGCTCGCAGATGCCTGGATGTTAGACGAGTTATCAGATACTTGGAAGTGACCGATTTCCGGAAGTCGGATCACCTGTTCGTGCTGTTCGCGGGCCCCCGTAGGGGTCTGCAGGCATCTAAACCTACCGTGGCACGTTGGGTCAAGGAAACGATTGCTGCGGCTTATGGGGCCGCAAGGAAGGTGCCATTTATCCAGCTGAAGGCTCATTCTAGAGCACAGGCGGCTTCGATGGCAGAGTCCAGGTCCATTTCCTTGGAAGAGATTTGCAGATCGGCGACTTGGGCGTCGGCTCATACCTTCTCACGTCATTATCGCTTGGACGTGGCAGCACGGGCCGAGGCCCAGTTTGGAGCTTCAGTGTTGCGATCTGGAATTTCCATGTCCCGCCCTGGGTGAGTACTGCTTGGGTACATCCCCACCAGTCTATGGATTGATCTTCTTGATATGTAAGGTAAAATTATGTATCATACCTGATGATTTTCTTTCCATCAATCATAGCAGATCAATCCATAGTCCCTCCCAGATATCTGTACTGTTTGTTCTAGTTCAGTTATATTTCAGGTTCAAGTTTAGACTTTCCTATTCAGGAGGACTTCGAGTTCTTCCACTTGGATTTCCCTGGAGTTGGGACGACTTTGTTATGGTGAGCTGCTGCTTCTTTCCCCCTGTTTCGACGGTGGTTGGATTCATAACTAAATTATGCCAGTGCTCCCTCCCGCTTTGTGCGGTAGTAGGGTAGCTTTGTTTCCCTCTCGCTTTGGCGGTGATGGGTTAAGCCAGCTCCTCCCACGGTTGCGGTAGCAGGACATGCCAGTTCCCCCCCACACACACACACACATGCACACACACACACACTTTGGCGGTGGTTGGGTGGCGGAGTGTCCCTTTTGTAGGTGTAATTCTCTGTTTGGTGATTCCTGCGGATGGAGCTTTGATATCGACTATACTGAGGATTTCCTGGTAGCACATGACCACATATAGAGAGGCAAAAGATTGCTCTCTATTACCTGCTGGTAGATGGACACAACCCACCAGTCTATGGATTGATCTGCTATGATTAATGGAAAGAAAATTATCAGGTATGATACATAATTTTACCTTTCTGTTTAGTATGTTTGTGGGCTGAGAGGTGATCCTGAATTTTATAAGTAGTACTAGTAAAAAAGGCCCGTTTCTGACAGAAATGAAACGGGCGCTAGCAAGGTTTTCCTCACAGTATGTATGTTAGAGAGAGAGAGTGTGTGAGACTGTGTGTGTGTGTGACAGATAGTGTGGCAGAGTGTATGTGAGAGACAGTGACAACCCCCTCGCCACCCGCAGCTGCCACTGGTAATGCTGTCCGGCCGCTGCTGCTTCTCCTATTAAGCAGCAGCGGCCGCTACAAAAGGAAAAAAAAGCAATAAATGTTTTTAAACATCAAGCGCAGCACCGCAGACAGCCATCAGACGTTGGCTGTCGGCTCTGCAGCTGCTGCACCTCTCACGTTGCTGCGCTCCTCCGGGGTCTTTCTCCAGGGGCAGTGACTTGGAGGCGAGAGGAGGAGCGACTGCAGAGCCGACAGCCAATGGCTGTGTGCGGTGGCGTGCTTGATGTTTATAAACATTTATGGCTTTTTTTCTTTTTGTAGCGGCCGCTGCTGCTTCTGCTGTTGAGCAGCAGTGGCCGGACAGCGTTACCAGTGGCAGCTACGGGTGGCAAGGGGGTTGATGTGCATGGGGGGGAGGGGGTGTTTGTGCCGGGTGGGGGCTTGGGTGATGCGCCGAGGGGGTGTTTGAGCGGCGCACTCACAGCTGCAATAGGAGAAGCGGCCGCACAGCGTTACCAGTGGCAGCTATGGGTGGCGAGGGGGTTGATGTGCTTGGGGGGGGGGGGGGGGGCTTGGGCGATGCGCCAAGGGGGTGTTTGAGCGGCGCGCTCAGCTGATTCCCAGACAGGGGGAAGAGTAGGGTGATGTGCTGGGGGGAGGGGCTTGCGTAATGCGCCAAGGGGGTGTTTGAGCGGCGCACTCACAGCTGATTCCCAGGCAGGGGGAGGAGTAGGAAGGGGGTGTTTGAGCAGCGCACTCACAGCTGATTCCCAGGCACGGGGAGGAGTAGGAAGGGGGTGTTTGAGCGGCGCACTCACAGCTGATTCCCAGGCGGGGGAGAAGTAGGAAGGGGGTGTTTGAGCAGCGCACTCACAGCTGATTCCCAGGCAGGGAGAGGAGTAGGGAAACACGCGGAGCAAGTTGCTCTGCGTGTTTCCCTACTCCTCCCCCTGCCTGGGAATCAGCTGTGAGTGACATCAGCCTGGCTACAGAGCCTAGCTCAGCAACTCCAGGAGCCACGGACACAGGCAGCTACTTTAGAACGTTGGTGGTGAGAATTATTATATAGGATATTGTATGTGTAAGCTGACGCTGTAGGCTGCTGTTTTAGTACAGGTATTCTGAACATATCCATGTATTTTAATCAAAACAAAATATGGTAAATTTGAAAAGAGGTATTGAGAGTGTGTTCAACCAAATCACAAGTTCTCAAATCCTCCTTTCCCCCTCAGATCCTGATGACCAGTACAAGTTAACAGAAGATACACGGCAGCTGGGCCTGGTAGTGTGCCGTGGAACTTCGGTGGTGTTGATCTGCCCGCAGGATGGCATGGAGTCTATTCCCAACCCTTTCATTCAGCAGCAGGATGGTTAATGACCTTGTGGCACAGGTTCATTTGATAGGCTACGTGCACCAGCTCATTGGACGTTATGCAGCAGAGCAGAGTTAGCTTGAAAGAAAGAGGAAAAAATTGACATTATCTAAAAGGTTCTGAAAAACCTGTAAATATATTTTTTTTTATTTTGTAATCGAATGGCAGAAGTATGCTATTTTAGTCTTGCAAAATGTTCATTGGCGAATGTAATTGAGTAAAAAAAAATGTTATGTTCATATGTCAAACACAAATGGACTCTGGGCAAAGGATTCATGTACCTAAAGTACCTTAATCTATGGTAAATGCAGCTGCTGTCTTTAGTACCAGGTCTTGTGGCTGAATGTTACCTGTACATTGCATCAAAGAATACACAAGTGGAAGAGATTTGTCCTCTGTATTTTTAACCACCCTGGTCAGCTGAAGGGGCTCCTGAGTAGTGCCTTCAGTGCAGCTTTATAGGTGGCAGGAAATGCAGCTGCAATCCTTTCTTCCTGCCTGGTTGGAGTACCAATGCATAGGGGATACAGATGTGCATTTCAAACACCACAGTCTACAGCAATACAGTAGTAGCTGCGAGCTATGCACCCTCAAGCTTGTGTAAGGAGCAAAGCAGACCTAAGGCAAGCTTAGATAAAGGACACTTGCATCACTTTTTTCTACGCTACATGTATCCCACTCAGGTTTCTGTACAAATAAAATCTGTGTTTTGTCTGCCTAATCTGGTTATGTGGGGTTTTTTTCTTTATTGATCAGATGTATGTGTAGGTGCTTCACTTAGGTTGAGGCTAGAAATCTGTTCTTTAGCTGCTGAAGTTCAGGAAGGCAAAACACTCAACTGTGTAGAAAGTGAGCTTGAACCATTTGCTACATTCTGAACTACCTAAAGCTACACAGCCAGCCCTTCTACTTCAAGGGCTTGAGTGTTGTTCCTATAGCGTCACTGAATGTGGACAGGTAGGAGCCTGAACACTGTTCTAAATGTACTGATACAGTCAGCTCCTGGACTGTGGTCTCCTGCCTTAGGATGGTAACATTTACAGCTTTAGCTCAATTTATTTTCACATCTATCTATATAATCTGTTTCAAAGGTTGTGACCCTATACCTGACTGCTGACTGGGTTTAGCATTAAATAAATGTTCTAGAACTGCAGCAGGAGTAACCCTGAAGAGCAGTATTAGATAACGGCCCCCTTCTGTGAAGGACTGTAATCCACTATGTTGAAAAGTTGGATGGGGAAATAGGCATAAATGAAGGTAAGGATATTGCTAAAAGCTATGGGCTGGGTTTTGGTAGTATGCTAAATCTTTTTTTTTTTTTTTCTTAAAAGACCAGCAGAACATCACCTGACAGAGCTCACTGTGGCAGTGCTTCTCAGTGCTTTTTCTGGAAGCCTTTAGGACTGTTCACCTTCCTGCTTGCTGCTGCCACCCAGGACTAGGGCAGTCTTTCCATTCAGCTGAGAAGACATGTTTGTCTGCCCTCCCCTCATGTGGGCCATCTTGTTTTTCATGCTGTACAGAGTTTGCTGATTTTTCTGGAAGAGCGTCTCCTTTTTAGTTTTCATCATGTGGAACCCGGTTTCCCTTATTCCCTTAGTCTTGCTTAAGAGTTTTTGGCAGTTTTCCTCATTTTTCTGTGGCTCCCTGGCCCTCTTTACATTGCGCCATTTGATTTTGCTTTGACTTATTTTTTTTCCCCCACCATGTTCCAGAAAATTCCTAGTATTTTTAAAAAGTTACTAGGGCCCTGGCCCTTAGACTTAATTCTTGGTGCCTGTCATGTCTAGGACCCAACCGTCAACCTTCTTGTAAACTGCTTTCACAGTTTTCAACAAAAAGCATCAAGTGTCAAACAGCAGTGCAAAGTTACAATACAACTTATATTCTGCTACAAACCATATTCTGGATCAGTGCAGATTACAATGTATAAAAGAAACTAGGCCAACCCTAGCATTGTCATTGCCAAGGGGCATTAGCATTGGTCTCTGTCGACGCACAGGGGTATCAACATCATCAATTTCCCCCAAGAAGCATTTTTTTGCCAGGAGGGCAGTATCACTTCCATGACATGGAAACTGACATGCCAACCTCCACCAAGTCAGGACCAAGCTAAAGCTTTGACACCCGATGCTTGCTAAGAGCATAACTCCACTAGCTGAGCCTCAGCTTTTACTGATGCCAGACCTTGAGGGACAAATCGAGGCTCTGCTACAGGTGGAGTTCAGGCACTTTTTTGCCAGAAACTATGCCAAAGCATTGAGGACATTGGTGTTGGCCCCAGTGGAGCCTCAGCCCATCCAGGAGGCGTCTATAACATCTGTCCACTACTTGGGTGATGCCAGTTCATCAAAGGGCACTGCACTGAAGTTACACTGGACAATGACCATCTCCACCAGTGTGTCAGAGGAAGAAGCTTCTTCAGGACACAGAACTCCCTTGGTGGTCTTGGCCAGAGCCTGGCCCCTAGACCAAAGCAGATGCAGACTCTCTCCACAGGAGTATTACTTAGATTTTGCCCACTCTTGGGAGTCTGATCAAGTGCCAGGCATACCTTTATCCCCCTTATTGAAAAGAGTTCCCCTCCTAAGGAACTCCCCTTTACTAAATTTGTTAGGGAGATAGTTAAGTTCCTCCCATTTTGGTTGGACATTAAGGATGAGCTGAGGCCTGAGATATTGGGATGTTCCTGATTTTGCTACCCCACCAAAGGAAGCTATGGCTATGCTTGTGCGCAGTATCTTTAGGGTGGTACAGATGAAGCAGTGGGAGACACTCCCTATATCCACCCATCTAGCTTTTTCACAAGACGGTCGAGACTACATGTAAGAGTCCAGAAGGCTCCCGGCTTTGAGAACCTGCAGCTTCCAGACCATTCTATAGTCATCAAATTGCTCTCAACCAAGCACTCCAAGACATGGGAGCCTTGGATCATGGAGTCTTTTGGGCAGAAGGTGTCTGACACTTGTGCTATTCTCCCACATCTGTTCTTAGCAGCATTCACTTGTGGATCTTAGTGCACAGTGTGGAATTAGCAGCCACTCTACCCACCTATGCAGCCTGCAGCGATCTGTCAGCTAGTAGCCAAGCAGCAGTTGTGTAGCAAGCACATGGCTCTGTGCCACCTGTGAAGTGGATCTACTTTTGAGGTGGTGTCTAGGACCTTGCCATGGTTATTGGAATGTGTAGACTCAGTTGGTTGTGTGTCTATGCTTTTAAACCAGCAATTTGTGAAAAGTTGGTAGATATTCCAATCTGGGGAGCCCCATCTTTTCAGTGATGAGCTGGAGGAGGTTGTGGCTTCTGTGTCAGGAAATAGGATGTGGTACTGGTCATCCAGCAATGGCATGATGCTTGGAGCCCCTTTCCTGCTGAGGAAGACCAACAGAGTAAGTCAGATAATGCAGCTACATGAGTGGTCTCTCGGCATGGGTGTAGCCCATGCGAGAGTGGGATACCCCCCTCAATCTATTTCTTCACCCCTTATCGGAATAGCAAGGTCCCTTGGTAATATTCCAGGCTAGGATCACACCTAGCCTCAGATACCATTTTCCTTGATTGTGGGGAGGGGTATGTATATTCTCCAGTGCCTCTCATACTGAAAACTCTACTGAACTCAAGCAGGCCAAAGGAATCATGATCCTCATTGCCCAAGGCAGATTTGGTGCCTGCTACCTCTGGATTTAGCTGCCAGTGACCTGTGGGGACTGGAGTGCTTTCTGACCCTCAGAATGACCTTCAGGCCCTAGCCCTCATGGCTTGGGTGTTGAGGGATTAGAAGTTGACTTTCTTAACTGAAGGAGGGTATCTCCTGGGGTCCTGCTTGCTTCCAGGAAAAATTCTGCTAAGGTTATATAACTTCAGGTGGAGGTTTGGCATATGGTGTGAAGACAAAACCATAGATTCTTTTTCCTTTGCAGCACAAAAACTGTTTGATTACCTTCTTCATCTTTCTGAGTCCAGCCTAATAAATCAACTCTTTAAGCATTCACTTCAGTGTAATTGGTGCTTACCATCACTCTGTGGAAGGTAAGTTTATCTCTGTACAGGTTTCAGTTGTTTGTGTCATCAGGGATTTACTTTTGCTAAAGCCCCGGAACAGGCCACTGTAGTTAATCAATGTTGTCCTTGCCCAGCTGATGAAAGCTCATTTTGATCCATGTGACACCTGTTATCTGACCTGGAAGGTATTATTTTTAGTGAGAATCTCTTCAGCATGAAGGGAGACTGAGTGAGTTCCAAGCCCCAGTAGCAGATCCACCTTCCACAAGATTTCATCATAACAGAGTACTTTCCATGAATCCTAACATAGTAAATAACGGCAGATAAAGACCTGTATGGTCCATCCAGTCTGCCCAACAAGATAAACTCATCATTCCTAAGGTAGTGTTGGAGTTCCATCTTTAATTAGTCAATTGTTCTGCCAGCATTCTTGCTAAAACCCTATTCTCATCCCAGGACAAGTGCACTGCACATTTTGGACTGTCTTGGCCTTCTCGCTGGAGCAGACTAAAACCCATAATCAGTGCTTTTGATCTCAACAGGATAAGGCTGCCGTTGTTAAATGCACATTATCTAGTTGTCTAGATTGCATTTCCTTTACTTATGCCCAGGCTGGACTGAATCTGCCGTGCCGTGTCATGTCACAGCTCATCAATGTGCTACCTGAGATTAGCCTCTGTAAAGGAGATTTACAAAGCTGCAACATAGTCTTTTGTCCACACGCTCACATCTCATTACTGTCTTGAGCAGGACTCGGAACATGACAGCTCAGCTGGTTTGGTCAGACAGTCCTTCAGCATTTTGGTGTCTAAAATCCAGCTGCTTCCCCCTGGGCCCATTTTATTTCTGTTCCGGTCTGTCTCCAAATCCTGGCCTTGCTATTTGCAAGCGTGTTCCATTTCATTTTCCCCTTTTTTTGTTTTGGACAGCCTAGTAGTTAGGGATTCCCAGATGAGCATATATGATGTCCTGCTTGTCCTTGGAGAAAGTAGTTACTCACCTGTAGCAGGTGTTCTCCAAGGACAGCAGGACACTTATATTTTTACATACCCCACCCTCTTCCTCTAGAAGTTGTATATTATACTGCCCTGCAGCTGCCGGTGAATGTGAGCGCATGTGTGGTGGACAGTCCTAAGTGCTTTTAGAAAAAGAACACTGAGAATCTCAGAATGTACTTCATCAGATGATGTTACCCAGATGTAAAAATATGTGTCCTGCTGTTGTCAGAGATCACCTGCTATACTTGAAGTTGACACAGGCCAAGCAAGTAATTTAAGTGTGATGGAGTAAAACCTGTGCCAGCCCCTTCCTGTAGTCCTGGAGCCTACTACTTTCTATTCCAGCAATACCTGGGTACAGTGGAGGTGATTTCATAAAGCTCATAAATTGTCACTGGCCCAAGGTCCTGTTGCCCAGTAGTAGTTTTGTTCTGCACTGTGAAGATAGGAGCACTTAACCTACAGGAGCATGTGGTTTTTAATTCTGATCAGTTCAGAATCTAGAAGTGAAAGGAATGACTTCAGATCTGCCAAACATGTCACAGGAGTCACAGCCAGCCCAGAGTAAACAGCCTCTTATTTTTAGAACAAGCTTGCCAGCAGTGAACTATATGCTACTCTGCTGAGAGAGGACACTGACCTGAGCAGCTTTTAACCCCACAAGCAAGCAGCAAGAACTGTACACCAAAGCTGTAGCCTATGGAGACAATGGAAGAAGCTGCTGGTGACACCGTGCTGGAGGTGGGACAGCAGTGCTTCCATGTGACTAGACACCTACTGGCTGCTCATAGTAGGTATTTTGAGGCCATGTTCTACGGGGGTGCTAGGGAAAGCTCCCAGAGCCACATTACATTAAAAGAGGTGGATGTTGAAGCTTTCCAAATTCTTCTCAAGTTTACTCGGGATACTAAGGTGTCACTGAACTGCCAGAATGTTATGAGTGTACTGGAAACTGCGGACTTCTTGCAGTTTCAGAAGGTGAAGAGGCTGTGTGAGACGTTCCTGGAACGGCAGCTCCATGTGTCCAACTGTCTGGGGATGATGTCATATGCCCAACAATTTGCTTGCCCTGAGCTCTATGCAGCAGCATTCAATGTGGCCCTCACTCACTTCGCAGAGCTGATTTGCCAGGAAGAGGGGGATTTTTGTCAGATGCCTGAAGACCTGCTGCTGCAATTGCTTCAGAGTGATGATCTCTATGTCACTCGTGAAGATTTAGTCTTTGATGCAGCAATGAAATGGCTCATGGAAGATGCCAGCAGAGAGGAGCACTTTGTTGACCTTTTGGGATTGGTCAGAGTGGGCTTTCTAAGCCTCACTTTCCTTGATATCCTGCTGAAGCGTAGTAGGAGGCTTGAGGAGCATGACATCTTTGCACAACTGGTGAGGAAATTGGACAGCTGTCCTCCACCCAGCTGGAGTAATGTGGAGCAGGCTACCAAGACCAGCCGCAGCTATGAAATTTTGTATATCCTAGGAGGGAAACATGAGATGGATCAGCAGGATCTTTTTCTCTTTCATCCGAAGATGGGTACTTGGTGGCCTTGTGCCCCACTGCAGCGCAAGAACCTCACTCAGTATGCAGTGGCAGCAGTAGGTAACTGCAAAAAGTATGTTTGCATTAAAAAAGAGAGTCCTAGTCACTAAATGCTACTTTTGTCAGATTGTGGTAGGTGACTGGTATTGCCTAGCAGAACGATGATAGAATGTAAGAAAGCATGGGGCTATAAAGGTGAATGAGGTAGATGAGTAGAGATTGAGTGTAGGGTCTGTGGTTGGGCAATTGGTAGGTAAATTGAGCTAAGTGCACCTTATCTTCCCACAACTAGTCCATTGTATATAATTCTCACCTTTTTCCATGTAAAGGGTGGTGAATAAGTCTTCCTTGGCTGTGTTCTTGTATACACAGTTAACTTTACTGTGGACTTTTCATTGTGCATATAAATCTAATTTCTATTTTGGGAAAGTTTCTGCTTTGTTTGATCAATGGCTAAGTATATTTGTAATGGTGAGTGTGCTGTAAGATTTTTATCATTTTATTTCTGTGCCACCCTCTAACCCAGATAAAATCTAATTCGCCGCAGTTATGCCACTGTGTGGGGCTGCAAATGTTGTGCTGCTTTCTTCCACCCTCCTAATCCATGTTCTTTGTTGACTACAATTTAAAATTGCAGGGTCTTCAGTTTTGTTTACTCTCTCTACATGGAAAAAAATCTGTTTTATATGCAGAAAAGGCCTTGGATGTTGTCACGAAATGCCTAGCCACACTCCAGGGGTTACCCCACAGCCACTTGGGGGTCTATCCTCAGCACAGCTGATGTCCGCCTGCACCTGCTGCTTGTTCTGTACAATAGCACCCTCCTCCCACTGACTGGGTCACAACTGCCTCTGGGCAAATCTCCCGCTCTCAAATTATCACCAATGATTTCTAGGTGACTGGGGCCCCACTTGCACTGGTCCCACAGTTCCCAGAAAGCATTCACAGATCCAACACAAAGGTACATAAGCAATGCCACACTGGGAAAAGGCCAAGGGTCCCTCGAGCCCAGCATCCTGTCCATGACAGCGGCCAATCCAGGCCAAGGGCACCTGGCGAGCTTCCCAAACGTACAAACATTCTATACATGTTATTCCTGGAATTGTGGATTATTCCCAAGTCCATTTAGTAGTGGTTTATGGACTTGTTTATAAACCAGGATTCTTTATATTGTTTATTGTCTTTTAAAAATTAAACAGTGGAACAAAATAGTGCAATCAGCAACCAATCACAGGTAACTGAAATATGGATCAATTATAACACTAACTAAACATTTGTATACTGTCTAAACAGTACCTGGAAAAATCAGGACCTATAATTCACTGAGCAACTGCTGGGTGATTTCAAAATCCTGGCCAATCAGAGTCCAGTCAACAAGTTTTAAATGTATACTGCTCACAGTACTGTAGATTCACTTCTTCACTGAGTGAAACTAAAAGAGGGCATTCATTTTTCTATAACAACTTTAACATAAAACATGCATCACCTGCTGGCCAAACTAGAGCAATGCACTTCAAGGTTTAATAAAGGCAATTTTACAGGTTAAAATACACTGTTGTGTCACATATGTCTATGTGTTTTATGAAATAAAAAGTACATTATTTGGAGAATTCTGCATAGGTAGCTGCAATGACTCAACTGAGTAGTGTGGTGCAGCTTGGCTTCCCTGCCACAGTCGAAGAAGAGGGTACAGCTACATTGTTGTCCTCTGCTGCCTTGGCCCTTACTAATCATTTAAACTGTGTGGTGAACAGAAGTCTGTGCAGTTCAAAGGAACAGTTGGGATCAGGATGACAAAGGAGGAGGATGTTACCCAATTTGTAGCTGTGTACCTCCTCCTTTTCCTGTGCCATCAAGGAGAGGGGTGGATGAAGAAGTTGAATGAGTTATTATATGTGCTGTGGGTCGGGGGAGGCTAGAGAAAGGTAGATGAGTGGTTTGTGCCTTGGGAGGGGGAGGACTGGAGAAAGGTGAATGGAGATTTGTGTCTTTGGAAGTGAGGAGAGCTGGAGAAAGGTGGATGGAGGTGGCATTTGTGCCAAGGGAGCGGGGAGGGCTAGAGAAAGGTGAATGGAAGGATGTGTGCACCATGGGAAGGGGGATGGAGAAAGGCAGATGGGGGGGGGGAGGTTCTGGGGACTAGGGCAGAGAAAGGTAATGGGATTTGTGCCTGGGGATGGGATGGACGGAGAGAACTGGAGTCTTGCTGGGAGTTAAGAAGAGAGAACAGGGAGAGCAGTGAATGCTGAGGGGTGGGGAAAGAACAGTGAAAAGCACAGAGCTGCTAGCATTTAGAGAATAGGTGACTAGAGTGTGGGAGAGGAGAAATGGGAGGTATTGACTTGGAGACGGGGCAGAGAAAGCTGGGTGAAGGGATACAAGCTAAGAACCGGCGAAGGTGGAACTGGCAGAAGAAAACAGCTTTGCAGGTGGTGGGGATATTTCATGCCTAGGGGAGGAGTCAGCCCTTATAATGGGGAAATTCTCCACAAGAAAATTTAATTCCTTAGCATCCTCAACAGATCAGTCCAAAACTTGCAGGTTTATGTCCCTTGAGCAGTAAGTGGAGATAAAAAAAAAAAACAGAATTGTGAGCTCTGCCCTATAAAGGCATTGTGTTGCTCCTGTAGATCTATATTTCTCTATTTACAGCAGTGGAAGATTGTTTTTTGGTGCAGCTCCTGGTTCTGTTTTCTGTTGAGCTGTTTCCAGTTCGGTCTTGCTTCCTGGTGACTACCAGGGAGTATACCCAATGGGAATGGGTCCTTCTCTCCCTCCCCTGGGTTTCCTTCCTTCCTACCTCCTTTCCTGTCCTCTGCAGTATGAAGGACAAAACCAAACAAAAGGGGAAAGGAACTTCATACAGGAGCCCTCAAAACAGCTCAGTGAAGCTTGCTGAGCTGAAACTTCTCTCCAGTGTATTGCTTTCCAGCATAGCCTCTGAGGAGGGGAGACTTCGCTGTGAGAACTGCCTCTTCTGGTTTCTCTTGTCTTCTCCACCAACACTGATTGATTGTGATCCTGCCTGTGTTATGGGTTTACTTGCATAGCTCCCTCACTAATGGCAGCACTGGTGAAAGCAGTCAGATGCTGCTCCCAGTGCAATTCTCGTGGGCTGCTTCTGTCATTTCTCTCTCAGTGCCAGATGCCAGTATCAAATGGAGTCCTGTGCTGATCTCCTTACTGGGAGTTGCAAGCCAGAGGAGACAGGCTAAATTCAGCAGGCTCAGCTTATGCTTCTACTTCAGAAAGTGCAGGAGCAGCAATGGCCAATATTGTCTTCCCACACACCTGCCCTGGTTTTAGCTAGTGAGTTTCCTTCCTCACAAATGTCAGATTTTGGCAGATCCAGAGCACCATCTATCAGTGGAGCACAGAGGAGCTGTACCACTATCGATTCCTTTCTCTCCAAATTTTATTTGGTTGTTTCATCAGGCATACTTACTGAAGAAGAGACATGCTTCTCTGGATCTTCTTTTATCTCCAGGACCCTCATGAAGACTTAGTAGCCAAGCACAGGAGGTTGATCAGCTTGAGACTGGAACTCAAGTCTTCAGGCTGCTCCTGTGGCAGCACCATCCCCAGCTTCCAGGATGACTACTCTGAAGAATGCTTTAGAAGAGAGTGAGAGCCCTTTGGAGAACAGTGATGAACATACTGTTGTGCAGCTCTTTCACAAACATGAGCTCCCTCCTTGGAAGTTCTTAGTATTTCTTCTCCATCAGATCAAACTAGACTCAAGGGGATCCTGTTATGGCAGGTAATAAAAAGCCACCTAGAGCTGGGCTATCATAAATGGAAACCAGCCTATGAAGATCAACTCATTTTTTTTGGTGAAATTATGTTTACATGCCAAATATGAAAGCAGAATAGCAGAGATCAAAAGCACCTTACCAAGCTACAAGAAGACTGGCAACCACTTTTGGACTACTTGTCAGCCAAGATTCAGCATTGACATTCCTCTGAACATATTTCATGTATTCTACCTCCTCGTATGATACTTAGGAGTTCATTTTCAAAACAAAACAAAAAATGTCCTAAGATGGCAGATGGATGTTTTTCTCTCAGACGTCCAAGTTGTAATTTTCAATACTCCATTTTAAGATGATTTTCTCCACAGTTCATCCAAATTTCAAGGGAGTGGGAGATGGGCGGCACCAAATTATAGATGTTTTTCTGCAATAGTGGATAGAAACAAAAACATCTAGGGCCAAAAATAAGATGTTTTTGGCTTGACCCATTTCAGTTACGAATAAGTGACTAAAAGGTGCCCTAAATGGCCAAATGACCACAGTGGGATTAAGACATAACCCTCCTCTTTACTCCCACAGTGGTCACAGACCCCCTTCCACCCCCGTAAGATGTGACAGGCTTTATGACATCTTCAGATACGATGGCCATTCTTGTTAGAGCAGCAGGCAAGTCCCAGGAGTATCCTAGTGGTCAGTGCAATGCTGTAGAGAAGGAGACCGCCCTATATGAGCCCTCCAAAACTACTAATATCTACGTACCTATATATAGGTGACACCTGCAAACTTGAAGGCTGTTATAGTGGTGAGCAGTGAGACATGTTTTCTTTTTCTGTGAGGGCTCACCATACAATATAAAGGGGGTCATGGTGAAATGTGTATATTTATTTTATTTTTGTTACATTTGTACCCCACACTTTCCCACTCATGGCAGGCTCAATGCGGCTTACATATTGTATACAGGTACTATTTGTACCTGGGGCAATGGAGGGTTAAGTGACTTGCCCAAAATGTACTTGGGAACTTTAGGTGAAGTCCACTTGCAGTGCCCCCTAGACTGCTGCACTGCTCTGCTGAGATGTCTGTGTGGCTAGACTACTAAGAATGATGGCCTCCAGACATCCCAATGATTGGTTTTTGGGCGTTTTTCTCTTGGATTTCTTTTGCCCACAAAATGGTCCCAAAACCAAAACGCATTGAGCACAAATGTTTAGAAAAGGCATTTTTGAACCAAAAGGTAGATGTTTTCAAGTGGCTATGTTTGCCACTCGATTTTTTTCAGATGTTTTTAGCAAAACGTCCAAAATTGACTTAGATGTTTTATCAAAAAATACCCCTCTTAGTATAACTATTTTTAGTTGTTTCTGTTTATGTGTTTAGTTGGAAATTTTCCATAAAGAACAATTTGAAGAAAAAGAAAAGCCACCCAGAGCCTTCCCTTTCATCAAGCTTTGCTAGAATTAATTTCAGAACAGTGGGATTCGCCTAATGCAGAGCTCAGTGGGGCACACTATGGCCAACCTTTATCCCTTGGTACTGGAGGATAAGGATGGATTTGTGCAGCCTAAAGTGGATATATTGGTGAAGGCAATAAAAAAAAAAAATAGATTCCAGTTCTTGAGAGAGGGACAGCGCTTAAGGATCTGCATAATCTCAGAACCTGTCTTTAAGTCTTCAAGCTTCCATTTTTGGGGCTTATATTTTTTATTACATTTGTATCCTGCACTTTCCCACTCATGGCAGGCTCAATGTGGCAATGGAGGGTTTAAGTGACTTGCCCACAGTCACAAGGTGCTGCCTGTGCCTGAAGTGGGAATTGAACTCAGTCCTCAGGACCAAAGTCCACCACCCTAACCACTAGGCCACTCTCTACTCCAGGGTATGACTCCATTGGACCCAGTAGTCAATATTTCAGACCAGAAGTCTGAGCTCCTCTAGAAGGGGTCAGACTAGAGGCAGGGATGGTCTATTTGGCAGATTCTCTTATGATCTAATGCAATCTTCAGCAAAGGAGATGAACTTGGTGGTTTCTGTGAGGCATCTCTTGTAACTCAGGCATTGGGCTGCAGATGCACCATCAAAGTCTCGGATCCCCAAGTTGCCCTTTAAGGGTAAAGTATTACTTGGGGAAGATCTGGAGAAGGTGGTGAAGCAGCAGCTTCCTGAGGATAGGCCTAAGTCCATCTTCTTCAGCCTGGTCGCATTTTCAGGATGCAATGTGGGACAGACCAGGGTGCTCAGGTTTATTTTCAGTGTGCCCCATATTCAACCAAGGCAATTTTCCTTTTATGGGAACAAGAGAGGGTCGATGCAATGCAGTCACCTCTCCAGTGCCCCTCACTGTTCACAACAATGGGATCCTGGTCCATTCTGCAGGGATCTTGATAGGCAATAGGCTGGCCTTGTTCCTTAAGGAATGGACCTGGATTATCTCTGACCACTGGGTCTTGGAGGTCATAAGAGAGGGTTACAAATTAGTTTTCCCACCCACTCATAGATATTTTTCTTGGAGTTCCCTTGCAGTGATCTGGCAAGTAGCAAGCAGTATGCTACTCTTTGCAGGGTCTCTTGGATCTCAGAGCTGTCATTCTGGTTCCCAAGATGGTTGGGTCCAGGGAAGGTATTCCATATGCTTTGTGGTTCCAAAGAAAGAGGGCTCCATTTGTCCTATCCTGGATGTCAAGAAAGTAAATTGCACCCTTTGAGTGACTGTCAGACTTTCTAGGGCAACCTAGATTTGTGAGCCCTTGGGCCACTGCCGAGGAGCGGCAGCGGCAGGAAAACCACCCCAAACAGGAGACCAGGCAGAACTCAGACAGGCTGGTAGGAACAGGACTGGAACACCGAACTGGAGCTTCAGCTAAAGTAGAGCAGACTGGAAACAGGCAAGGCAGGAATGGCTAGGCTTCACCTTCACTTGACCGCCGTTCCCCAGAGGTTGAGCCCCCGGGTGCGGGCGGGCAGCCGGCAGGACTATGAGACAGAAGGGAAAACCCAGAACTGCAGGGTCAGCAGGTGGCCATCAAAAAGACAAGTAGCCAAGGAAACAAGCAGGAACAGAGGTCAGGCAGTAACAGTAGAATACTCCAGGAACCAAGTGGGGTCAGAGGCAGGCAGCAAATAGTAGAATACTCCAAGAACCAAGCAGGGTCAAAGACAGGATAAGAAGTAACAGGGTAGCACTGCAACAACACTCACTGACGAGAAGCTCATCAGATGACCTCTGTTGCAAAGGCAAACCAGAAAGTTCCAGGTGCTTGATAAAGGCAACCCCAGCTGAGGTCACGAATAATGGTGAGGCTTGATTGCAGGAACAACAGAGCACGGCTTGTCAAGAACAGGATCCAGGAACGGACTAGCCTGGACTGGACCGGATTTCAGGATTTTCCCCCAGGCTTCAGGATTTACACATAGACTTGGCGTGGCTGGAGAAACCCCAAAACAAGTCCAACCGGGAACATAGTCACAATCGTGACTTGATTTGACTCATACAGACCAGCTGATTGTCTTCCGTGCACAAGAAGCTCTTAAAACAAGGGCCAATAGAAATGGAGGATCTGTCTCTCTTTGGTCTTAGACTCTGGCTATGCAAACGTAAGGATATGTGGAGGATGTTATCCTACCCTCTTGCAAGCTAGGAAGCTTCTACATTGATGATGTATGCTAAGAGTTTGGAGAGTCTTTGAGAGATTGTGTTCCAGCAGATATTTGTCCCCTTTTCCAAGCCTCAGTGACTCATATTTTGGACTTTCTTCAGGAGGGCTTTAAGAAAGGCTTAGCCCTGAATTCTCTAAGGTTCAGGTAGCAGTGTTGGCCTGTTCAGGGGCTGCTTGCAAAATTCCTTGTTGGTGCATCCAAATATAGTGCATTTTTTCACAGTAGTCAATGGCTAAACCTTCAATTAGGGCCATATATCTGAAGTGAAATCTTAATCTGGTTCTTAAAGCTCTTCAGTGGCTGCTTTTTGATCCCCTGAATTCTCTAAAGGTTCAGGTAGCAATGTTGGCCTGTTTCAGGGGCTGCTTGCAAAGTTCCTTGTTGGTACATCCAGATATAGTGCATTTTTTTCACAGGAGTCAAATGGCTAAAACCTTCAATTAGGGTCATATATGTGAAGTGGAATCTTAATCTGGTTCTTAAAGATCTTCAGTGGTTGCTTTTGAACCCTGAAAAAGGTGACCCTGAAGGATCTCACTTTGAAGACAATATTTTTGGAAGATATTACTTCAGCTGGAAGGATTTCTGAACTTCAAGCTCTTTGTGTAGAGACCCTTTCCTCAGATTTATGGAAGCCTGGGGTGTCTATTCATACTGTTCCTTCTTTCTTTCTGAAAAATAGTATCTCCATTTAATTTGAACCAGCCGCTGCTTCTTCCCTCCAGGTGAGAAGACTGTGGTCAATTGGTGCCTTGAATTATTGGATGTCTAGTGGGTACTGGTGATATACTTGAAGATACTAATGATTTATGTAGGTTTTGTATTTTGGGGAGGCCATACTAAAGAGCAGGCATTCTCTAAGGCTGCAATAGCTTATTGGCTGAAAGACATGATTGCTCAGTGCATCTCTGGTGGGCAAGCCAGTGCCTCCAGTTTTGAAGGATCATTCAACTAGGTGTATTGCAACATCTTGAGCAGAGTTGCAAACTGTTTCTCCAGCAGAAATCTGCAGATCAGCGATATGGTCTTCCCTTCATACATTTGTGAAGCACTGCAGTTTGGATGTGGGTGCTAGAGATGACGCTTCCTTGGGAGCTTCAGTACTTACACCATACTGACTCCCTCCCACTTAGGAACTGCTTGATACTCACAGGTTCTGGACTGGTATGTTGAGAACACTAAGGAAAATTTCTTTTAGTCTTAACAGACCAGTCCAGGTTCCCACCTTAAGTTGTGTCCTGACTTTTAGGAGAGTCAGCTATGTCTTCTATGTCAAAGTTATTCTTGCTACAGTTATTTAAAAAATGAAGAGGAGAGAAAGGTTGATCATTTGCTTCTTGTTTCTTCAAGGATGTATAAAGAAGGAAGGACATTTTTACACATGCAGTTAAGCCCTCACTGGTCCCACTGCTTTATTAACAAACTACTGATCTGAGGGAGCTGCACAGTGCCTTAGGGAGACAGAATTGTGAACTGTGCCCTATATCTCCACCTGCTGGTCAATGGACATCCTGGACTGGTCTGTTGGTACTAAAGGAACGAAAATTCAGGTAGTAAGATTATGTTTTTCAATATACAGAATTTTCAAATATTGAGTGTAGAATTCCCCAGGAGTAACAATCAGCTCAACAATGTGTGTATTGGCATTTTTACACTAGAGCAGAGGTTCTAAGCATGCAGTATGTGCACCCCAAGGGGTATGCTAGACCTCAGCAGGGGGTAGGCAGCAGATCGTCCTCATCTCCCTCCTGCTGTCACCCCTACCTCTGCTGCTTCTCAAGACTAGCAACAACAGCAACAAAACAACCTGAAGCAGTCCCAGGGCCACAGTTTCCATCCATGCATTGTTGGCTGTCCTGGTCCCCTGCCCCTTTTGACAATTTCCTGGTGAAACTGGTGATGTGAGTACAGAGACAGTAGCCCTAAGAAGCAGCAGCTGTGGCCAGGGTGACAAAAAAGTGAGGGTAGACATAGGAGAGGGGGAGAGAGGAGAGATGGCAAGACGCTGGATGGAAGGTGGGAGAGCGGATAGAATTAGTGAAGACTGGGAAGAAGAAGAATGGGAATAGGAGAGCCAGAGTGAAGGAAAGAGATGAAAAGCTGTAGGTAGACACAGTAAAAAGAGGAAAATTGAACACTGACTAGAAAGAATGAATTAAATATGGACAGAGAGGCAGAAAAAATAAGTTGAAGAAGCTAAAAGGAGGAGAGAGTTAAGAGAAGATGAAGGAAAGCAGAAACTGGAGCTCAGACCAACACATTAGAAATATAAAATAACCAGACAACAAAGGTAGAACAAGTAATTTTATTTTTTGTTTGTGATTAGAATATGTCAGTGTTTGGAATATCCATTTCAAAATCTATGCTGAATAGAACTTGGGGGTATTTGGTTGAAATTTGACTTAGAGGTACTTGCCTTGAAGATGTTGAGAAATGCTGCACTAGAGGGGCTGTTTCTGGCAGCCTATTTTATAAAAGTATATAAGAGGCTTAAAATAAACATCTTCTTGGATTTCTCATATAGGCATCCTATTATAAAATCAGGCCCTTAAAGTAGATTTACCCTGATATCTGCATCAGCTAACATAAGACTAGCATGGGGCACTGGCTGAGTAAGAGCATGTACAGCATGTCCAACATTTGGCAGATCTTTCACCACCTGCACACTGATACCCTTGGCTTCCCTCCGTCCCTTTTCTGTATGCAAGATGGGTTAAGATATTCCAGTCTGCTAGTGTACTGTAATCTCATCACCAATATGCACCTGCTTTGGTGGCAGTGGTATCCAATGGTAAAGCCTGGAGGGGTGATGGGCATGCTTGAGGGTAGTAGAGATGCAGGCATCCTGCTGTCCGGCCCTTCCTCCAAATCCAAGCAGAGTGCCTCTGGTAACAATTGTAGAAATTGATCCTGCCACACACATTGCCTGTAATACAGTGGGACCCTCTGAAAGAATGGGAGCACCTCAGATCTTGTGGAGAAGGACCACCAATTACTTGTATAATAACTACATGAGTTAACCCTACTATCAGCACTAAGTAATGGACCAGTCCTGTATTACTTTTTCTTACCTTCCCCTAATCTGCCTTGCCTTACATCAGTCCATCAGGGAATTGTCATCTCCTAACTTCTTCCCATCCAGCTCTCATCAGAGTCACCTAGTGCAGCCTCTTTTTACACCATTCTATCCAGTTCTCATCAGGGAATCACCAAGCACAGTCTCTCTATACTATCCAATCCATCAGGTAGCCATTACATACTTCCCCTTTCCTTGTGCCTTCCCATCTAGCAGTCATCATGAACAGAATACAATGGTAGAAAAAGACTGTATGACCTATCCAAAACAACAATCCAGTCTCTACAACCTTTTCCCTGCAGAGACTCTCTATTCCAAGCTTTATGGAAATCAGATATAGTCTCATTTCCACCAACTCCACCACTCTTTCCATAAGAAATATGTCCTTAGATTACTCCACCTCATCTATGCTCCCTTATTCCAGAACTTCTTTTCCATTGAAAGAAGCCTCTCCTTATTCTTTTAATCATTTCTTATCAGGGCAAGAGCCATCATACACAAATTTTCACCTCTTTTATATCCATCTGTTTCTTATCGGAGGCATCATGCATCTTCTCCATATGACACTCAGGAAGTCATTGTGCACTGCCTTTCTGTTTCCAATCCAGTTCTCATCAGGAAGTCATTGTACAAACCTATCCTTATTTTTTCTATCCAAATCCAATCAGAGAACTGTCATATATAGAGGGCCGGATTGGAATTCCTTTTCATCATTAGAGGTTATGGGCAAATTTTGGCATGTAAGCCTTTTTCTGCACGGACATCCCCTGGAGCAATGTTTCTTTTTTTGGTATGATGGTGTGAAAGAATGCCTTGCTCAGAGCTGTCTCTGGTGTGGAGCTGTGACTGGCTTCTGACCTTTAATTCTTTCTTCCTCTCCTTTTACCCTCAGGGAATTTAGTGTTTGTAACTGGAGGCTACTTCCGGGAGAGAGTTTGTGTGGTACAGTGTAGACTGGGTGATCATCTATGATTGCAGTGAGAACCGTTGGTTGGAGGGTCCTGCCATGAAGCACTCTCGAAGCTGTCACTGTGCTGTGGGGCTGGAATACACCTTTATGTGCTGGGTGGAAGCACAGATGATGGTGTGATCGCTGATGTGGAACGACTGGCACTGGTGGACTCATGCTGGGAGAGCACTAGTCCCATGGTGAAGCCTGTAGAGAGGGCAGCAGCCACCAGTTTTGGCACCAAGCTTTATGTGGTCTGTGGTCGAGATGCGAATGGAGACGTTTATGGTGGTGTGCAGAGACTGGATATGGAGAAAGACATCTGGGATGTGATCTCATTCTCTCCCCTCCCAGGTGAGTATTCTCTCTTCCTTCTCCCCCACTTCTGCAGGTGATTGATGTCATTTTCTCTTCCCCAGAAGGTAAGGGATGTCATTTTCTCCCCTCTCTGTGAGTGAAGTCAGTGGACCAGTGAAGGCCCTGGACCATAGGAGCCAGCTATGGATGCTGTGGATGCTTGAGCACCACCAATATTGGACAAACTCCTCAACTGTATCCAGGGAGCAATAATTTCCATTGGGTTTAGCACCCACAATAATTTTGAAAAGTTGGCTCCTATGGCCTGGACAGTGTACTTTGTACATCAGCTCGATGCCTTGAGAAAATAATTTGTAAAACCTGAAAGCTGTTTCCAAGTGTTTGGCCAAATAATATAGAATTGATTTAAAAGGACTTAACAGAGATGTACGTTTTTTAACTCACTACTGCAAATAATTTTACTGCCAATCCAACAGCACCTTATCACTCTAACACATCAAACCCCATGCTTTTTCCATGTCCCCCCTCACTCCACCACCATTCCTCTGTTTACATAGGTGAAAGAGGTTGAGTCTTGACCATAGGCAGAGTATGCATGCGCATTCACACCAGCAGTGTTCCCTTTTTCAGTGTTTCCCAGACTTTTATTTAATATGACCCTGTTTTAACAAGAATTAATCCTAGATGATAATGAAAACAAAAATAGCAGACCCCCTATCCCCCTCCTTCATCCATTTCCTTCTCCCCCCCCCCCACCACCACCATAAGGAAGAAGGCAACAGCAGTGGTGTCAACAGTGTCAGCAAGTCAGTACAAGGATATGTGTTTTAGTGTGTGCTCACAGACCCCAGTACTGTGCGTGGGTTTCAAGTCTAGCAGAAAGCCCATTCAGGAAGAGGGGACAAGATCCGTGAATGTATACTGACCCACAGGCCCCATACTGACTGCCACTAAAGGGCATCTACTTCTGTGGAGGTCCAGAAAGAGGGGGAGCCCTATTGCTGTGACTCCATCCACTGATGATGTGACCCCATTTAGGGTCATGACCAACATTTTGGGAATCACTGCTGTAGACCCATCCCATCTTTGGAGAGCCACTGGTGAAAGATATGGGAGAAGTGCAGAAGCGTGCATTCAGAACTCCCTGCCAACAGGGTCTGCTTCCTTGACCGCAATCTCCTTAGTAAATTGTTTATGATAAGAAAAGGAATACAGCAGTGCTGGCTTCATTACCTGGGCAGAAAGCCCTAAAGTATTCTTACATGTGCTTCTTGTCATGAAGCTGTGAGGCACTTCTACTGCCATTGGACCAGACTATCCATCTCCCCTAACAAGTGTGAGTGCCCAGTCTGTGTCAATAATGAGGAATGGTGCACAAGAGAAGAGTTATGAGCCGAAGGCTCAGGCCAGCACACATGCCTGTGTGTACCTCTCACACTTTCTCTTCTCTGGCACCTACTGGGGACAGGGAGGAGAGACTAAGAAACAGGGCCAGCTTAACCATTAGACAAAGCAGTCATCTAGGGCAGCAGCTTCTGGGAATGGCAAAGAGCATATGCAGTAAAATAAAACCAATATATCCCAACAGCCAGAAGACTCACAAAAATCACCATCAGGTACTTTTACCCACAGGGGCAGTAGTTAATTTTCATATAGCCCATTTACATGGACAATCCGAGGCTTATGGAAATTCCTCTCATGCATGGACATCAGTTGGCAGAGAGGAGATTTGCCTATGGAAAAATATACAGCCTGTCTCAAATACAAGTCATGTAATAACTGAATTCTCTGAGGACACACAGGATGCTATATACACACTGATAGAGCCCCAGTCACTGTTTCTCAACGCTGAGTGGGAGTCTTCCACCTCCTGCCAGTAGGGGGTGCTTTTCCACTATCACATTTTCAATAGAGAGGGACAGGCAAGCTATGCAAGACTCCAGTGATCCTGCATGCCCCAACAATTGAAAACACAATGTCGAAGGCCCCCCTCCTTCCCTCCCACTGACAGTAATACAGTTGGAGGACTCCTGCTCAGCTTAGAGGGAACAGTGGCCCAGTGCGGAGATGCTCCCCAGCATTATTTTCTAGAAGCTATTGGAAACTTGTTACCATGCATGTATGCATCTTCCTGCCCACCAACGTCATATGGGACTAAGCCAGTCATCTTTCCATGGAGCAGAAAGGCCATGCCTTTACAATCTCCCCTCAGCTTGCATCGATTCCTCTTCATTTGCACTTTTCGTGTCAGCAACATTATTATTTGGTCCAGTCATGTGTTTGTGCAGGGCCAGTGCCATTTCTCCTCTTAATGTCTCAGGAAGTTTTTCAGCATTTATACGTTTCCTTTCTTTTGCCATGGCTTACTAGGCCGTCTTAGACCTTGAGCTTCCTGATCGGGGTAACATTTTGTCAAAATCAAATGATTTGATTTTGCCTTGGTTATTGTTTTTTGTTGTTGCTTTTTTTTCAGATGTCCCGAAAAACTCCCAGTGGTTTTAAAAAGTGCTTTCTGCTCCAAAACCATGTCCCTCACACACCCTCATAATGTGGCTGAATGTCTGGCGCCCTCTTCTTGTAAATTCTGTCTGTAGATATCAAGGAAAAGTATTAGAGGGCATGAGAAGTACTGCAAGTAAATTTTTGGCACCGAGAAGGCATTAGAGGCTCCTGGAGCTGCATCAGACACTGGAGATGCTTTAACACTGAGGAGGCGTCCACCCACCTTTACGCTGAGTGTCAGCAGCAGCCACTGGAATCAAGCTTCCCCATCCTGAAAGCAGGAAAGGATTCAACTTTGTCCTAGTCAATGCTGAGGAATCCCAATGCCATGCCAAGAAGTATCAACATTGCCCCCCCCCCCCCCTTGTGGCATTGAAGCACCATGACATTGAAATCCTTAATACCCAAGAAGCACCCATGCTGTGAGGGTTGCTCACCATCCAACGACGAAGTGAGCACAACAGTTTCCATTGAGTCTGGACCAGGGCATTGATTAAACCCCAGTGACTTTGAGGGAAGTCACTACATCAATTGAGCCCCACCTTTAACAATAGCTCCTCGTAAGGAGTGGATTGCGGCTATTCTCCAGGAGGAGATGGGGCACCCTCTGGCTTGACATGATGCACAGGTATTGAGGGCTTTGATGTTAGAACCGTGTGAAGCCCCAGCCCATCCTGAAGGTCCATGGTCTGCTTATCGCATGTTCATTGACACCAGTTCTCCACAAGGTGTTGGAGTTGTTGCCCATTGAGACAGTGTCATTGTACATTCCACTGGGGGAGAAAACCTCAGGGCCTGGGAGATCACCCATTCCTTAGCGCCCCCGTCTAGGCTTGACCAACTTGTCAGCAGACCAAGGCAGGTACAGGGGAGAAGTACTTTTACAAGCCTAATTTGGACTGCTCCTGGATGTCTGAAGGGGCACCAGAAGTCCTCTCAGAGAAAAGGGGGGGTCCCTTGGTATTCCTTCAGACCCCTCCCCTCCCCATGAGGAGCTCTTCTTTGCGATTTTGTCAAATGGCCAAATCCATTTCATCTGATTTAGAAACTGAGGATGAGCCCAGGACCAAGTTATTGCACATAATCAAGTTTGACTTTTCTCCTCAAAGGATGCTGTGAAATTGCTCATGCACAGACTCCTCAGAAGTATAAAGATGAAGTAGTGGGAGTCCCCCTCTCTGTACAGCCTATACACAGGAAAGCTGACATTATTGGGTCCAGAAGGCTCCCGAAATTGAGAAGCTTCAACTTCCTCACCATTCAATGGTGGTTGAATCTGTTCTCAAAATAACCAAGAGTTGTAAGACTCAATCCTTGGTACCTCCAGGGAGAGAGGCTCAGACACTGGAGTCTTTTGGGAGAAAGATTTTGCACAATGCTATGCTCACTTCCTACATACATTCTTACAAGCTCTGCATGAGCATGCATTTATGGAGCTTAGTGACAGAGTTCACAGATACTCTAACACCTGAGAAGGCTACAGAACTCCACTAGCTAGTAGCCAAGCAGCAGGAGTGCAAAAAGCACATGGCTCAAGCAACGTATGATGCTTTCGATGTGGTGTCCAGGGCCATCACTATCGGTTTTGGGATGTGCAGGCTGCATGTCTCAAACCTGGAGCCAGTGGTTCAAGAAAATCTGGCAGATGTTCCATGCTGGGGAGACGAGCTTGTATGTGACAAGGTGGAGGAGGTCACTGACCCTATCAAAAGAGTACTGATACCATAAAGTCACTGTCCTGGCACACTCCTGGCTCAGCCTCTGCTTCCAGGAGGTACTCTGGCAGAGGAAGGTCTACTGTTCTCAAGGACATAGATTCCTACTGCACTCTCGTCCATCCCAGACCACCCAGTACTCTTGCTCCTGCCTACAGCAGCAGAGAGCTCAGAAGTCCCACTCTGCTCCCCATTTAAAGCCAAGGATAAGCTTTTGACTGGTTCCAGGAAAGCATAGCCATCATAAATGTAGCCAAGAAAGGTGGCCCCTTATAACTTCAGACAAACAAAAAAATCTCTGTGTGATACAATGGAAATGTCCAATTTATTCAATACTCATCCAAACAAAATGCACACAAAAAATGCAGTAGTAAACCACATTTCTTCTATATTCAATCCAGCATTGGTTTTTAAAGCGCCTGTGGTATAGTTAAATTATCAGCACCAACAGAGAACATCGTTTCACCGGAAAATATACAGCTTCATCAGGGTCTTGAACTGTACAGGCAACCAATTTTGCAGTTGCTGTGTATGTGGCAAAGATAAACTTACATCTAGGCCTGGCGCTGCCCATATAACTTCAGACCAGTGGATTCTCAAAATAATCCACACAGGCTACACTCTGCAATTGGAAATCAGGCCACAACACTGTTTACCAAGTTAAGCTATCAGCACCAGAAGCTGCTTACAAAAGAACTCTCTTCCCTTTTGCAGGCCAAAGCAGTCACGCCTGTTCTACCTTAGGAGAAAGGAAAAGGGGTTTTATTTCAAGTACTTCTTCGTCACAAAGAAAGCAGGGAAATTCCATCCCATCCTAGACCTAAGGGCTCTGAACAGATTCTTAGCAAACTAAAGGTTCAGGGTGATTTCTAAGGCACTCTACTTCCCATGCTTCAGGAACAAGATTGGCTATGTTGCCTGGACTTACAGGACACCTACACCCACATACTGATATATCTCAGTCACATGAATTATCTCAGATTTCAAGTAGGGAAATACAACATCCTGTCATTTGGCCTTATGTCAGCTCCCAGGATCTTCACAAAATGCTTAGCAGTATTTGCAACATCTCTACACAGACTGGGTGTTCATGTGTTGCCCTACCTAGATGATTGGCTGATAAAGAGCACATGAAAGGAAAAAGCGCAAGTATCTATTCTCGGAACTATTTGGGTGTTGGAGCTACTAGGGTTTGTCATCAACTACCCCAAGTACCATCTAAATCCTGTTCAAAGATTGGAGTTCATAGAAGCCCTACTATACATGACTTAAGCTAGTCTTGCTCCCAGACCTGTGTATAGAAACGATTTCAGCAGAGCCAGCATGTATCAGCTCAACAGATGATGACAATGCTAGACCAAACGGCCTCAACTGTCCACGACACCCAAGGCACACTCTTAGTTGAGGACAGCTCAGTGGACTCTAGCTTCCCAATGGTCTTAAACCACAGGGAACTTAGCAGATGTCATCACTGTCACTCCTTCCCTCAAGAGTCTCTGTTGTAGTGGCTCATTCGCAGGAATTTGTAGTCCCCTATTCCAAATTCCTCCATCCCACAATTGTCTGGCAGACAGGCTGAGTTGGGTCATGCAATCTCATTGAGTGATCACTAAATATGGGCATAGGCCAAGAGATCTTCTGAGCATGCGGCACCCCTTTGGTAGACCTCTTTGCCACAATCCTGAACAACAAAGTCTCCCAGTACTATTCCAGACTAGGATCATGCAACAAACTGGCCTTGGATGCCTTTCTCTTCAACTAGGGAAGGGCTTTCTGTACTCATGTCCTCCAATACTGCTCAAAGTGAAAACTCTCCTGAAAAGCAAGCCAAAGAAACCATGATACTCATCATTCCATTTTAGCTGAAGCAAATATGGTTCCCTCTGCTCCTGGAACTAGCTAGCCAGGATCCGTGGAGACAGGAATGATTTCTGGCCCTCATCTTGCAAACCGAGGGATTCTTCTTGCATCCCAGGCTTCAATCCCAGTACAGATCCCTACGGCACTCCACTATTCACCCTCCTCCATTGAGAAAAATGGCCATTTAACCCTACCCTCTGTTTTCTGTCCAATACCAATTCCTAATCTACAGAAGGTGTTGGTGAAGCACTTCAGCAGTAGATGTGAAGACTGTCCAAAAAAGAACAATTCAATATAAGGTAAGTTCTTGGCTTTCAACACATGTGAATTTTCTGCTTTGAACTGAGGTTATATGGACACTCTTCTTTTGGTGCAATGATAGATAACGGTGACCACTGAATCTGGTGTGGTCACACTGTATTTTCTGAGCACTAAAAAAAAAAAGTAATATTAAAATAAAAGGATTTTTTTAGAGGTGATATTTGATATAACCTGAGTGTTTGTGAATGATAAATCATATTATTTGCCTCAGGATTGTTATAAGTGTTTTGGATATTTATGCATCCCACGTTTTTGTTTTGAGAATGCATATTCATTGAGGAAATCTGAAAACTTGACCTGGCAAGGGCCAAGGTTGGACATCTCTGCTCTATACATTTGCAGAGCTGCAACACAGTCATCAGTCCACACATTCACATTTCACTACTGCCTAGAACAAGACTTCAGAATTTATTCAGCGTCTAGAATCAAACTGCACCCTCTAGACCCTTTTTGTTTCTGCTCCAGGCTGTCAAAAACCAAACCAAACCCATTTATTGGTTACACATTGCTTGTTGCAGGTTTTTTGTTTTGTTTCAGATAGCTTGGTAGCTAGGGATTCCAATCAGTGTGTATATAGCATCCTTCTTGTCATTGGAGAAAGCAAAGTTACTCACTCATAGCAGGTGCTCTCCGAAGACAGCAGATGCATATTCACACTGTTCTGCTACCTCCACCTGGAGTTAAATTCCATCCAGCTTCAGTATTAGACTGGCTTGGTCCCACATGACGACGACAGACAGGAAGAAGCACACATATGCTGTAGAACACTTCCAAAAGCTTCTGGAAAATAATGTTGGGAAGTGTCTCTGCACTAGGGCTCCATCAGTGTGAACATGTATCCTGCTGTCCTTGGAAAACACCTGCTACAGGTAACTTCACTTTGCCTTTTCTTTTGGGCTCAGATATGATCTTTGTGCCACCTTCCTTAATGGCGCACTCTACACTGTTGGAGGGCAAGCCTTTCGCCTGGATGTGGACACAGATGAATGGACACTGTTGAACGAGGAGTGTCTGAGTGGCAAGTTCTTCATGGGCTGCAGCACAGCAAATGGGCGAATCTACCTCCTGGGGAGTGTCGAGGAAACATCATGGCCATTCCCAGTATGGTATTGTATGACCCATATGTGGACCTGTGTCGTGTGGTAGAGGACTCTGTGCCATGCCAACTCCCCATTCGTGGATGTGTGACAATCCGACGCTTTGATGTGTCATCAAACCTAGAGCAGCATTAACCAAGAAGAAGACTGAGTGTCATGGGAAAACTAGAAGGAACAGGTTCAGTCTCTTGCCTATTGCCGTTGACACTGTAGATCATGTGCTGTATCTGTTCACCAACAAGATTCACTAAGTTTATTTTATGATAAGTTCTACACAGATTTGCTCCTACACATGCACTTTGTTTAAATAGGTTTGCTTTCTTGATAATAATAATTAATGTTGGAAGTCAATAGCTTGGGCTAGCTGCAGGTCTCAAATTACCTGTTCTGCCACCACCCTCCTGCAAATGGAAGCACAAGCTGCTGGCTAGGGCAGGGAGATAAGCTTGACAGTGTGGAAACCAACAGGAAAAATGACTTCCAGATAATTAACAAACCTTTTCTGACGTGCTTTATTTCAGATAATATGACCTATGAGGCCTAGGTTTGAACCTTTCCAGTATAAATCACATCAATCTGTGTACAGCTTCTGGCTCAAAATACAATTATCCTCTAATCATGCAGAGTCAACAATGTACAATCAGTATATAGACCGTCTTATGTTCAACATAGTCATTCAGTCTATACAAAGAAAGAGAAAATAATTTCCCAAAGCCATTCTGGTGAGTCATGTAGCGCTGAATTCCTGGGCTGAGAATGGATGAGCCACAGTTTAACCACACTTTGTCTGTAGCTTTTGACTATAGATGTGACTTGCTGACCATGGTTAGGAAGGATGGGCTATGGTAAAACATAATACTATGAAGGTGACTGCAGACCATGGCTGGGAATGGTTAAAACAGGAACTGCCACATTGGGTCAGACCAAAGATTCATGCAGTCTCTGACAGTCGCAAGCAGCAGATACTTAGAGGAAGGGCATAATAAACATGACCTGTGTAGAGTTGTTGATTGCCTACCTTCCCAGTTTTCAGCAGTCATGTTTAGGGAAACAGTGCATCTGTTATGTTCAATAGCCTATAACTGACTTCTCTTCCAAAAATATGGCTGATCCCGATATTTCCTGATGTAGTCGTAGGAAGGAATTTCTTACATTGAAAGTTTGTATATTAGCTGTAGGAGAAATAGGTGGGATTTTTGACCTTAGGTTGACATGCAGGCTATATTATATATTATTGATCTAAGAGATCTGGTTTTATTTAAGCATATTATGTTAAATTTTCTTTTCTATTCCCCATTGATGCAGACTATAAATATTTTTTGTTTTGCATTTGTACTGAATTCAAATAAAAATGATTGAAACAATTTGTCTGATCCCTTTTTAAACCTATGTTCCTCCACAATACCCAACTGTGTAGCATGAAGCAAGATTTTGTTGAGCTTGTTGTTAATCTAGAGTGGAGGAGTGGCCTGGTGGTTAGTGTGGTGGACGTTGGTCCTGGGGAACTGGGTTCGATTTCCACTGCAGGCACAAGCAGTTCCTTGTGACTCTGGGCAAGTCACTTAACCCTCCATTGCCCCAGTTACAAATAAGTACCTGTAGATAATATGTAAGCCACATTGAACCTGCTATGAGTGGGACAGCACGGGGTACAAATGTAACAAAAAAAAGCCACTAATACTTTTATTGAGTGCTGCCTAGGTCTTCTATTACAAGACACAGCAACTAACACTTATCTATTTATTAATCTTACCAAGGCCTTGGCTGCTGTAAAGGCAAAGGGCAACCTCACTTCAGCTGCTTGCTGTCAGTCTCTGCCTTTTATAGGGTTACTGTGGTTCAAAAGTCTGGGAGAGGTGCTAAAAACCTAGAGATATTATTTTTACTGAGTTTGTTTTGTACAATAGTTCTGACAATTGCCCCAGAAGACATAAAGGTGTTATGTCATCAATTTTTAGCCAAAGCGCAGTATTAAAATCTTTCCTACCAAAAAAAGTTAAAAGCAGATTTAGCAAACATTATCTGGAAGGGACTTAATATTAACAGGTGGAATGTCAGTTGCTCACATTATAGGGTTTCTAGATGTGAGGTCACCAGAACAAACAGAACACTCATCCCAGTTCTATCCCTATATGGTTAAAACAAACAAACAAACCTACAATTTACTATCTGATTGAACAAACAAGGTTAAGACAAAAAACAAATGGACTTGCCCAAGGTCACACAGTCAGTGGCACAGGTGGAGCTATAACTGGGGCACAGGGGAATAATGTGATTTGTCCCAGATCACGCAAGGAGTCAGTAGCAGAAGTGAGTGTTGAAGTCATGACTCCTCCTCAATTGTCAGTCTTTCTTCATAGGCCAAACTTTCAGCACCTGATTCTGGCTGTTCTGTATTTCCTTCAGAAAAACTGAAGCCCAAATCCCAGCCTGCCTGTAGAGTGAACACTACTATAATGCAGAACCGATTCACTGGCTTAGAACCCTTTCAAAGTCTATGATTAATCTCCTAGCTACCAGGGTCACATTTATGTCCCTTGTTCCAAACATCTATAAAGAAATGTGGACTGGAACTTTTAAACACTGTGTTTTCTGTTTGAAACAGCTGGCTCAAGGATAGGATCCTTTAAAACAGGGCTAAGGGGAAGAACAGAGAAACACCTTGTCTTAAGAAATGAACTTTTAGCAGAGAAACTAAGGTAGATCTTCCTGCTGGAAAGAGGGAGAAGATAGGGTGCTAGAAGTCACCATGAAGAGTATGGATAGAGGGAGAAGATAGGGTGATAGAAGTCACCATGAAGAGTATTACCATAGGAGGCTGGAAATTTGTAGACCATATCTATTTAAGAAACCCCCCCCCCCCCCCCCCCCCAGCCCTTTTAAAATATTTTAGTATAGTACTATGATAGGGGAAGTTAGTTTTTTAATGGTACTGCAGGAATGAAATTCCTACAATGACAATACTACTGCTCCATATAAGATCCATTCTTTAGCAACTGCCGTCTTCAATGAGAGATACGTATAAATATATATATACAGTAACATCACTACATCTCCATATATGGGACACATTCCTGCAGTAAAACAGAATTGCTTACCTGTAATAGATGTTCTTCATAGACACAGCTGGATCTTTCAGCCACACAAGTGGTGATGTCATGAGGTGACAGAGCTGATCGGAAAAGATTCCAAGCACAAAAATTTCAGGAAGAGCATTCTGCGCATGTGCGGGTATTCCTGCCTACTGTACTTCAACTGGGGGATATGTGGGAGGGTTTGTGTGGCTGAAAGACCAACCTGTCCATGGAGAACACTCGTTACTGGTAAGCAACTCTGTTTTTTTCCATGGACAGTGTGGATCCTTGAGTCATACAAGTGGTGACACCCCAGGATTACAAGAACTTAAAGTCCAATGAATGACTAATTTAGACTAACCTTGCAATCTGCATATGTGGTAGTGGAGCAAAGTTGGAGCACATATGGAATTTAGTACTGCATGCCCAAAGGAAAAGTCAGAGTAATCTGGTTGGTCCAATCAGTGTTTCATAAAGGTATGGGTAGGGACTAAGTTGCTGCTCTGCAAATGTCCTGGATTGAGGCCCTTTGGAAATGGGCTTCGGTTGCCACCACAGCATGCAAACAGTGAGGACAGAGCTCTTTTCATTATGAATGCATGGCTCTTTCTAGGATAAAGAAATATGAACAATTGATTCGGTCTGTCCGGCTTTGTTCTTTGTAGATAGGACTGTAAGGCTCTTCTGCATAGAGGAGAACTTAATTTCATGGAATCAAGAAGGCATATGGAGCCTGACTGCGAGGGTCTGGAATCTTTGAACAAAACTGAAAACATTTTGAATTGAGACTTGTGGCAAAGAGGTCCATAGATGGAGTTCCCCATGCTTGGAAGAAATGCTGCGTAACTGTGGTCTTAATGCAGTTTGAGCTGTTGACTTAATTTGTCGGCTGAAGTGTTTTGTTGACCTGAAATGTAGGTAGCTATCAGAAAGGAGTTGAGTTTTAGAGTCAACCCCCATATGTGCAATGTCTCCTGGCAGAGCCGGCACAATCTCATCCCTCCCTGTTTGTTGATGTAGAACATTGCTACCTGGCTATTGGTTTGAACTTCGATTACCTGGTTGCTGAACATATGACTGAAAGCATGGAGTGCAAGGCAAATGATCCTAAGTTAAAATGTTTATATGGCATTTATTTTCCAAAAGAGTACATTGGCCATGAGTCTGAGAAGTCTGGATGTGAGCTCCCCAACCCACTTTTGATGTGTCTGATGTAAGGGTCAATGATGGAGATTGTGGATGAAAGAATTTTCCTCTTACGAGATTGCTGCTTTTACTTGTAAGGTGAAACAATTGCAGTGTGACAATGCTTGTTTGTACTGGTTCCATTGAGCTTTCAGAAACCATTATAGTGGACTCATGTGAAGTCAGGCAATAGGAACAACCTTAACTGCATATGTCCCAACGGTATCACGGTATGCTTAGCTGTAGTGAAATTTTTGCTCAATATCTCTTGGGCGAGAAGAAATACTGATTGTGACCATCCCTCTGGCAGGGTTGCTATTGCTTTATTGTGTGGCTAATTGTCCGAATAAACTGCAGCTTCTGGGTAAGATGGAGCATTAAGCTTTCGTAATTTTTTAAGAACCTCAGTTGAGTATGCAGGGACAGAGTGCTGTTCAGTGATGATCTCAGTTCCTGTAGTGATGGGGCAATAGTTAGCCAGTTGGGCATCCAAGACATTGTCATATTTCCTTACTTTGACAAGAAAGCCACCACCACTACTACAGTCTTTGTGAAGACACATTGTGCTGATGATAGCCCAAAAGGGAGACTCTTGTAATCGCAATTAAGGATAATATGGTGGCTAGAGAGATCATTCAAAATTTATCTTTCCAAATATATTTGTTTAGATGACATAGATCCATGATAGGCCCTGAGGCCCCTTGACTTCTTTGCAATTAGGAAGTACTTGGAATAGAAGCTCCTACTGGAGTTGGTCAGAGAAATTTCCTCTATTGCATTTGCTCTCAGAAGAGTTTGAACCTCCTCTTGTAATAAGGGGAGCTGAGCTGATGGTATGCAGTACAAGGAAACCCTTCTGATAGGAGGTATAGAAAGGAAATTCATTTTGAATCCTCTTTATATTATAGTTATAATTTATCTGTCCGATGTAATAAGACGCCACTTGTTGTGAAAACAATTTCAAATGGCCCCAAACTGGAAGAGGAGAGGTGAAGCTGATATGAAACAAAACAGGATTTGGTTTAGACTGTTATAGCTAACAATTTCGGGAATAACATGTATAAAATGTTTGTACGTTTGGGTAGCTTGCCAGGTGCCCTTGACCTGGATTGGCCGCTAATGGGGACAGGATGCTGGGCTCGATGGACCTTTGGTCTTTTCCCAGTATGGCATTACTTATGTACTTATGATATTTGAGACTTATGGTCTTTAGACAAGGAAGACTATATAGCTTGTTTTGATGATCTGGATGGGCAGTTGAAATGAGACCTTGAGTTTTTACTTTTCCTTAAGGCCTATTCAACTACCAATGGTGGAAGAGTTGAGACTTCTCATGGTCCATTTGAGGTTGCACCCTGTCTTTGGTGTCTTGACTCTTTGGCATAGAATGGATTGTATATATAGGTTATTTCATATGAACTGATGCTGTTCCATGAGAACTTCATGAAGCAGAAGAGCCACTACTTCTTTAGGAGCATCTTAAAACCCCTAAATGCTTTGACCTCAGATCTGACATCTGATGCTAGTAAGGAGAGGTCTTTCATAAGTTTTTGTGTGCCCTCCAGAGGAGATATTTTCACTGTCTCTGGAGGAGATAGTTCTGATGGGAGTTCAGGTAACTGTCTGAGTGAACGAGATTGAGATTTGCTTTGAGCTATAAGATTCCCAGTTACCGGAAGAAAATGGAACGTCATCATCCATTGATGAAGATGTAGATAAGGAAGGTGATCTCCTGCAACAAAAAGATGATAGCATGCTGGACAATCTGTGATGGGAACTGGTGTGCCTAGGTGAGGGCAGCTGTGGCTTATCTGAATTATATTTGTCTTTCATTCCATAATTCTTGTAAGGCTAGGAACAGCTGAGACAGTGATGTACCTGAAGACCATCCCCTATTGGTGGATAATAGTGATGGAGAGAGAATAACAGATATTCTACAGCTTGATTTAGAAGAAGGGATGATGTTGATCATGGTGCTGAGACCGGCTCAGCGCTGAGCAGGACATTCCCAGGACTACTGACAGGTTGGTTTCATCATCTGAACTTCAGGCCAAGCTGTGCTTTAAGGGGGATTCCTTCCTCTGTTTCTTTGGCCCCAGGCTTTCTTTGTCCTTATTTGATGTTGATAATGCTATATGCCTGGGAGAGTAGGCAGCATGGGAATCTTGAGTTGAAACATGTGCCCTTGAGTGATTGTCAAGAGGGACTGCATGTGATATGTGATACTGGTAGAAGCATGTTGAGGAAGACTGAGCTTTTTTTTTTTTCTTACATTTGTACCCCGCGCTTTTCCCACTCATAGCAGGTTCATTGCGGCTTACATATTATATACAGGTACTTATTTGTACCTGGGGCAATGGAGGGTTAAGTGACTTGTCCAGAGTCACAAGGAGCTGCTTGTGCCTGCAGTGGGAATCGAACCCAGTTCCCCAGGACCAAAGTCCACCACTCTAACCACTAGGCCACTTGGGAAGTTGCAGGTAATTTTTGCCAAGAGGAACGCAACTCACGAAGCTGCAAGGTAGTTAAGCTAGCCCCTTGGCTCTTTGCTCCCAATTTCAATTTGGATAATGATTTACCAGAGAATTTATTTTTATTCTGCAGCAAGTCACGCAACTTTAGTTCTCTAATTTTTTGTGACATAGGAGCACAGGCTGGGCAATTTGGACTTGGTGCAAGAGAATCATACATCAAATGAATTTGTTGTGCAAATCTGTCACCAACATTTTGCGATCATATTCAGGACAATACTTAAAACTCATTTTTTTTTTCAGACATGTTGAAGCAAGTCTGGGCAAAGTCACATTTTGTGAATGTATACTTTGTGGTATGAACTGACAGGGAATCCTTATAATAGTTCTGCTCCCGTGGAAAAAAAGTAACTAATGTTTACATTTTACAGCTTGAGGTACAGTACGTGGGAATAACCACACATGTACAGAAATGTCTTCCAGAAATTTCTGTGCATGGAATCCTTTCCAATCGACTCCATCATCACGTGATGTCATCACTTGTGTGGCTCAAAGGTTTACACTGTCCATTAAGAACATTACTGCATCTCCAAATATGGGACACATTCTTGCAATAATATCACTATATGTCCATTATCTAGGGAAAAACAGCCTAAAGTGATTATTTGCTTTTCAGTGGAGCCTTTGAAGGAAACACACAGAGTAAAAGCAATAAGAGCAAATTCTTGGGCTGAAAATAGCCCACCTTTCAGTAGCTACAACTATGCATATAGGTTTCACTGCACATCTACAGGCAAAAGGGATATGGCAAGGAGAGATGGTATGCATGAAGATGTATTCAAATTTCTTAAAATTGATAGAGGCAATTGGATTATTTTCTCTGTTTCCTCTCATGAAAGAAGTGATCAGAATTAGTCCACTGGGACTGAGGCTCTAAAGAGTGGGAGAATGAGAGCTTTCAAAAGAATGTGACATACTCCTAATGAATGAAAGAAGGGGCTCAAAGAGTGTGAGACAGCCTTCAAAAAAAGTGTGACATATCCCTAATAAGTGAGAGCAAAAGAGCCTTCAAATGAGTGTGACACGCTCCTAATGAGTGACAGCTCAGAGACTGATTCAGTTGAGTGTGATAAATCTCTAATGAGTGAGACAAGGGGCTCAGAGAATGTGAGAGTGAGAGAGCCTTCAACTGAGTGTGACACACTTCTAATGAGTAAACGAAGGCCTCAGAGAACGTGAAAGAGCCTTCAACTGAGTATAACATGCCCCTAATAAAATGAGCTCAAAGTGTGTGAGAATAAGAGAGCCTTCAACCAAGTGTGACACACTCCTAATAAGTAAGGGGCTCACAGAATGTGGAAGTGAGAGCCTTCAACACATGTGACACACTCCTAAAGAGCGAGAGAAGGGGCTCATAGAGTGTGAGAATACAAAAGTTTTCAACTGAGTATGATACACTCCTAATGAGTGAGAGAAGGGGCTCAAAGTGTGTGAGAGTGATAAAGCCTTTAAATGAGTGTGACACACATTAAAATATGAAAAAAAAATGAAAGTAACTTCCAAAATAACAGCCTCCTATGGCAAAGGACAGCAGGGCTCATGTGTGTGCGCGGATGCCTCTCAAATAGAAGAACCTTACAGTCACCCTTTCAGGTTACACATGCCTGTGGTCCAGGGTCATACAGAGATTGACATAGCCTTTAAGATCACATCCTGTCTTTACTATGAATCAGTCACACCACTTCCTATTATTATATTCATGTTTATATACTGTAGACCCTTGCTTGCATTTCTTTCTCCCACCACTGATGATTATCCTGCATTTCTGTTACTGATTTTTCCCATCCTCCACCTGTCCACCCTTTCTGCCTCCATAGTGAACCCAGGAATCTCATCCCATCCCTGGTGGTTTTGGAGAGGCTTTATCTGTAAGCAGCTCAGAACTTCCCCTTCCTAGATTTTACATTGTATAGACCATAACTACATAGATCCGAGGAACCAAGAAGTGACTCACATTGTGACTGCTGAATCATAACACATCTGCCTCAATCATGTATTTCTTTGAAAATGCAGCTGGCCACATCCCCAGCATCAATCACAAGCGCAGGGGAAATTCTGAGAACTTGTTTCCCTGACGTGACATCCTTCACTGTGAGTGGCCAAGTTCACAAGGGTCACAGGTGACATTCACAACACACAGTGGCCTGGGCCACCTCTCCATCAGGAGCTGCAGAGCTGCATGCTGTGGCACAGAGGATCTGGGTTTTGATCCCTTCCATCTGCGAGGCTGCTTGGGCCAGGGTATGCTGTGGAATTGGCTCAACTGGGTCCCACGGAGATAAAATGGTTGCTCCATTATCCCCTAATGGCTAACAAGCCGTGCTGAGGATACCCTTCAGAACAGGATCCTGTCTAGGTGATAACGGGTCAAAAATGAAAGAAGATTAAAAGGAAAAAGCCAAAACCATAAACAAACCACACTAGATTCTGAAAGGGTGAAGGCAAAAGCTAGAAGGATGTTTGGGTGAGGAATGTTCTAGAAAACAGGTGGGCAAGCGGTCTGCTAGTCCCAGTAGACTAGAAGATGCAGAAGCAGACAAAGTGGAAGATGAATGACAATTTTTATTGCAAAACTAGTAAAAAAGGCCCGTTTCTGTTAGAAATGAAACGGGCGCTAGCAAGGTTTTCCTTGGAGTGTATGTTTCAGAAAGAGCGTGTGTGAGAGATGGAGCGTGTGTGTCAGAGAGAGAATGTGAGAGAGAGACAGAGTTTATGTGTTTGTGCGAGAGAGAGTGTGTGTGAGAGACAGTGTTTGTGTTTCTGTGTGACACTGTGTGAGAGAGAGGGACAAAGACAGTGAGTGTGTGAGTGAGAGTGTATGTGGCAGAGAATGAGTGACTGCGTGTGTGGTGTGAGGAACCCCCTCAGCCCCTCCCTCTCCCCTGCCCCCTTGCAGCCAGGCATGTGCAGCGACCCTCCTCTCCCCGTGTTCCCCTGCAGCCACCCATGTCCAGCATCCCCCTGCAGCCACCCATGCCCATCAACCCTCCTGTCCCCCTGCTGCGTCCTTCCTGTCTCCCCTGCTCCCCTACAGCCACCCATGTGGTCTCAGGCCCCCCCCTCAGCATCCTTCCTGTCCCCCTGCAGGCACGCATGTGCAGCGTCCCTCCTCTCTCCCCTGTCCCCCCTACAGCCAGCCATGTCCAGTGACCCTTCTGCCCCCCTGCAGCTACCCATGTCCAGCGACCCTCCTCTCCTGTGCAGCCACCCATGTCTGAGGACACTCCTCTCCTTTTTCCCTGTTCCTTCCCTGTGGCCAGCCATGTCCATCGACCCACCTGTCCCCCCCTGATGACCACCAACCCTTCTGTCCCCCTGCCCGCCCTGCAGTGTCCGTCCTGTATCCCCTGTCCCCCTTGCAGGCACCCATGTGGTGTGTGGAGCCCCATCCCTATCTCCCTGTTCCCTGCCCCCCCCTGCAGCCACCCATGTGCAGCGACCCTCCCCTCCCCCTGCTTCCTTCCAGCCACCCATGTCCAGCGAGACCCCCACTTCCCCCCCCAGCCGGCGCAGCACCCAAAGAAAGCCCTTTGTCCCCCCCTTCGCGCATTACCCGACCCCCCCCCCCACCGTGGCACATCACCAAGCCCCTCCCCCCCTCATCAACCCCCTCGCCACCCGCAACCGCTAATACAAACTGTGTCCGGCGGCTGCTGCTACTGCTATTCAGCAGCAGCAGCCCGTACATAAAGAAAACCAAAAAAAAAATCCTCCTAAAACGCACCTCCGTTGAGAAGCATCTCACATTGGCTGAAGTCTCAGCATGCGCTCCTCCTCTCCCCTCTGACGTCTTGGCGTTTCTCCGGGGTCTTCCGGCAGGGGCACTGACGTTGAGGGGAGAGGAGGAGCGGCTGCAGAGATGTCAGCCAATGTGAGATGGTTCTCCACGGAGGTGCGTTTTAGGAGGTTGTTTTTTTGTTTGTTTGTTTTCTTTATGTACGGGCTGCTGCTGCTGAATAGAAGCAGCATCAGCCGCCGGACAGAGTTTGTATTAGCGGTCGCGGGTGGCGAGGCGGTCGATGTGGGGGGGAGGGGCTTGGTGAAGCGGCGGGGGAGCGGTTGGGTGATGCGGAGAGGAGGGAAGGGGGGTAGGGGCTTTCTGATGCCCCATTGCACGGGTTGTTGTGGCGATGCGGCGGGGGGGGGCACTTAGAGGTGCACCGTCGAGGCTGTTTGTGTGTGTGTGTTTGTATGTGTGTGTGTTTGTTTGTGTGTGTTTGTGTTTCTGTGTGTGTGTACATGCGTTTGTGTGTGTGTTTATGTGTGTGTGTGTGTGTGTGTGCGTGTTTGTGTGTGTGTGCGTTTGTGTTTGCGTTTGTGTGCTTGTGTTTATGTGTGTGTGTGTGTGTTTGTGTGTTTATGTGTGTGTGTTTGCGTTTGTGTGTGTTTGCGTGTGTATGTTTGTGTGTGTGTTTATGTGTGTTTGTGTGTTTATGTGTGTGTGTGTGTTTGCGTGTATGTTTATGTGTGTGTGTGTTTATGTGTGTGTGTTTGCGTTTGTGTTTGCGTGTTTATGTGTGTGTGTGTGTGTGTGTGTGTGTGCGTGTGTTTGCGTTTGTGTTTCTGTGTGTGTGTGTGTTTGCGTTTGTGTGTGTGTTTATGTGTGTGTGTATGTGTTTGTGTGTGTATGTTTGTTTGTGTGTGTGTATGGGGGGGGGTTGCGGGTGGCTTTTGAGGTCGTGTGGTTGGGGAGTTTGCCAGCAGTCTGTAGCGATTCCTAGGCAGGGGGAGGAGTACGGAAACACTCCCCCTGCCTGGGTCGTTGTTTGTTGGAGGGGGTTGCCAGTTGGTAGGGGTGCCTTTATGGATCCCTTTACTCTCTGTGTTCCGTCCTTGAGGACGGGGCAGAGAGACATGGTGAGTTGGATGGCTTCACCACCATGAACTTACGAACTGTTTAGGGATTTTGCAGATGGCTTCAGCAGGTTGTCTTCAGAATGTTGAGGTAGCGTTTTATGTACAGATGGGGCGTGGCTGAGGGCGGGTCTATGAGTGAGGGTGACTGGTCCTAGCCTATGAAGACTACAGGATTTTTGTGCTTCTCTGCCTTGGAGTGAGCTTCAGAATGTTCAAGGTGGGATTTATTAATATAGATGTGGGCAACAGGGTGCCCGACACAGCTGTCACTTTCCTGAAGGTAGGAAACCTGGGTTAGGAAACTACCAATACCCAGGAAAAACAGAGTATTTAGCACATGTAGTGAATGAACAGATATCCTCTCTGTGCTGAATGCTCTGTTTTCCCTGGGTATTGGTAGTTTCCTGCTTTGGGGAAAGTGACAGGATTACTCCTCGAGGTATTGTATCGCCCCTGACTCATGGCTGTGTCGGACACCCCTTTTACCCACATTTTACAATAAAGGTTGTCATTTATCTTCCACCGTGTCCGCTTCTGCATCTTCCATTCTACAAGGAGAGGAATGGCCAGCAACAAAAAGGAGATTGTATAGGTCTCTGTTTAGAGTACAGTTCTGGAGACTACATCTTCTAAAATTATATAGACAGAATGGAGTCAGTCCAGAGGGCAGTTATTAAAATGGGCAGTGGTTTTGTTATAAAGTGTATGGGGACAGACTTAAATATCTCAATATAAATACTTTGGAAGAAAGGCAGCAGAGAGGACATTTAAATACCTCTGTGGCATAAATGAACAAGAGGCAAGTCTCTTTCAATTGATAGGAAACTCTGGAATGAAGGGGCAAAGGATGAAAGTGAAAAGGGATAGGCTAAGGAGTAATCTAAGAAAATACATCTTTACAGAAAGGGTGAAACAGCCTCCCAGTGGAAGTGGTGTAAATGAAAACTGTATGTGAAGTCAAGAAAGCATGGGTCAAGCACATAGGATCTATTAGGAAGAGATAGTGGATGGTATGGATGAGCAGACTGGATGTGCCATATTGTCTTTATCTGCCAACATTTTTCTCTGTTTCTATGCTTTCTATAGAAATTGTACCATGGTTAGTGAGTTACTCTAGCCAGGTGCCAGTGATCCATATTTGAGCAGAGGGAGGTTAGGTGCCTCACTGATGGTAACAAAGTGTGCTGGAAGTAGAGGTGGAACTGGCATCACAGTTTTGCAAGGCTGTGAACTAGCCACTATGCAGCTCTGCCAGCCCCCTTCAAAAGGCCAGAGTGGCACCACACAATCAAATTCAGCCATGTGGATGCAGCACAGATGTCACCTGTGAGAGTTCCCTGCTGACAAGGCCACTCTCAGTTATAACAGGAAACTGAGGGGAGTTGGAAAACGTAATTGACACAGGAACTTTTTGTGCAGTGTTGTATTGGCACAACAGGGCCCAAGAGAAATTAACCTCAGCCGTAACCAATTTACAGACAATTTAACGTGTTTCATTTCCCAGGGTTGCTTTCAGCAGAAAATGACAACCCATGAACTTCCTTCATTTCCAGGGTTTATAACAATTCCCGTCCTAGCCTAGGCTCCTGTTAATAAGGCAACTTCTTTACTTCAATGCTTTGGAGTACAAGATGACTCTGGGTTGTCAAGGGAACTGGTCCTAGCCTTACCTGTGGATGCTCAACCTAGTTTTCTGTGGGGAGAATTGTAATTATCATGCAGTAGGAAAAAATCAAGAGCAGGTCAGCCAATCACTGACAGCCTGGAGTCACAGCTGAAGGGACTCCTCAAGGAGCGCTGTATCTTCTCATTAGCCTGGACTCTTTTTTTTTTTTTTTATGTTATTCTTTCTTCCTTATGTGGAGCTCTGATGAGGTGAAATGCTCAAATGTTAAAGAAAAAGACAACAACTTGACAGGAGCAACCAGTCCCTGGAGTGGGCGGAAAGGGAATTTGTTTGGGTGTGCCATCCTTGTGGTAAAGTGGAGTCTGGGCATGCCCATGTGCTGAGGAAGGAATGGTCATAGGCTAGCTGAGACTGGAATGACCATTTCGGAGCTGCATCGTGCTCTTTCGCAGATTCAGGGCCTGGCCATTGCTGGCCATGCTCTGGAAACAGGCAGTCCCATTTTTCTTCCTTTCCTGCTGCTTTTCCTCCTCACTGGCACTAACGATGTCATCGCTTTCCTCTGCATCGCTTCTCACATCCTTCTCTATCTGCAGGGGACAGAAAAAGACAGTACCAACCTCAGAGTGTTAAAAGACAGGAATAAGACCCCCACACAAACCTGGTGGGTTCCATATTGCTCTAAATGCTCATTTACTGTTAAAGCTGAACTTAATCCTTCCACAAACTGCCTGCATTTTAGTGATAGATGCATCCTAAGAACTCTCAGCTCTTTCACACAGTCTTTGCTGCACCGTGACAGAATGTGCCCAAGAACACACAGTCTATACACACGTCCCCCAATATTCAAAACTATTTAACCGGCCAGGAATACAGCTCCTGGCCAGTTAAACAGGGTTTTAAGCGCCTAACCGCAGATGCAGAGCCAGAGTAAGGGGGTAGGAAACAGGGCAATTTCCCTGGGCCGCCCCCAGACCTGCCTCAAACTGAAGAAGGCATAGGCTAAAGACCAGCTTTGGGGTCCCCTCCCCAGTTTCTGCCCTGGGCCTCTGAAAGTCTAACACCAGCCTTGCATGGATATTCAGCGGGAGATAACTGGTTATCTCCCGCTGAATAACCCAGTTAGCGGCTAGCCGCTAACTGGTTATATTGCACGACATAGCCAGTTAGCCGTGAATATTCAGTGCCTGTTGAGCAGTCAAAACAGGCCGCTTAAATAGCAGGCATATCTTTAACTGCTAAAAAGTTAAGTGCTTAGCACTGAATATCGGCATAGCGGGTTAACTTCTTAGTGCTCAAAATAAACCCGGATATTCAATGCTAGTCACTGGATACAGTGCGGCACTGCATATCCGGGTTTAATGCCGGTGGCGGAGAGCAAACACGCTGCTTGACGCTGGGTGAATATTAGGTCCACAGGCTCTGCTGTCTCAAGGCAAGACGTTTACAGGAACACACACTTACAGTTGGTGGTATATTCACTGTCATTCTATAACTTGGGGGCCGATATTCAGACTGTGGGAAGTAGCCGGGCTGCCTCCTGCGGTCAGCGCTGAGCCCAGATATTCATTGCTGGGCCATTTCCGGTTTATTTTTGGCCAGTTCGAACTTAACTGCCCAAGCCGATATTCAGTGCTAGCCGGTTAATTTTGAACGAGCCAAAGATATTCCAGCTATTGATGCGGCCAAATTTGGCTGCAAAACTTAGCTGGCAATGCGCTAAAAATTAGCGGGTAGCTAGTTACATTGTGCAATATCACTGGCTATCTGGTAAGATCTGCGGATATTCAGCGGGAGACAGCTGGTGCCGGTTGAATGGTTTTGAATGGGACTAGAATAGGAACCTTTTCTATTGCTGGGCCTCTTGAATGAAACCGGCTGCAAGCTGGGTTGAAACATGAGTCCCATTTGTTGACATTTGGAGCGTCAACTGAAGGCACAATCGTTCTGTCTGGCTTTCTGTGCTACAGCTGATCAAGTATAAAGTTGTGCTTTGTATATTTTGACTGTTCGTTTCTGAACTGTGAAGTGGGCTGGACTTTGAATTTTTATGTTTGTTTTGCATGTTTTTGAATTTGTATGTGTGTATATTAGGGCGGGTTATAAATAATAAATCTAAATCTACCAGCTGGTTGGTGTCTAAAGTGAAGCGCCAACTACATGTGTGTGTTATAGAATGAGTGCTAGGTGCTATTCTATAATGTATGCGCCAAAGCCGCCTAGCATGTAACTGCGAGGGTGGGGGCAAGCCATAGGCGTTTCACTAAGTGATGTGTGATCTTATCGAATACTATCAGCTGCACGCATTGCCTGGCGCGTTTAGGTGCACCAATTTACACCTGCCGTTGACCTGCCATAAATGGGCCTAAGTGCCATTATAGAACTGAAGCTAAACGTGCACCATTGAGACGCCTACACCTTGGCAGCAAGTCGTAGAATTTCACCCATTATATCTTTGGATTGATGAGTAATACACCCTGCCAGAATCAGATCTTAGGAAGGCAGGGAGTTAGGTTAGCAGTGCTTACCGTGCCAACAAAGGTGAATCTGTAAATCATACGCAGAATCAGGTATGCCCAGAAGACATGAAGCATCTGCAGAAGCATTAGGAGACCGTTGAAAAAATAATATCCAAAGAAGGGCTGGAAGGTTTCCATGGAGTAATAATAGGTGCTATAAATCACCCTGTGAGAGAAAGAGAGAGCACATGAGAACGCTGCTTCTCCCTCAGTCAGCTTTATACCAACATCAGTCAGGGAAAGGAAACACAGAATAAGCTGGGGCTTCAATGATGGTTGTGTAACCCTACACAGCAAGCCATTGGCTGAAGATTAGCAAAATAAGGGTGCCGGCATGTGTGCCAAGAGGGAGCCTTGAGGGCAGGAGAACCTTCATCCTCCCCAAACTCCATAGTCTCAAGGCTTGTGGTTTAGCCCTGCTCAGCCTGATTTTTGAGGAAGCCCTTTACAGGTTAGACTGCTTTAGTAAGCAACTAGACCATAGAAGGGAGGCAGGAAAACACAACCAGTATCTATGGAATAGCCACTTATTAAGAATGGGTGGGCATAAACTTGTGGCTACCCTGAAAACCAGCATGCACTAAGACTTTATTGAAATCATCTTTGCGGCTCTGTCAAAAGCAGGAGAGGTTTCTCGGTCACATAAAGATCTGCAGGACAATTATCCTCTTATCTTTAAGTGGATTTTCAGGAGTATTAGTCACTGAATTAGGTCAACAACTTTACATGGTTCTCTGTTAAATGGTCAAACCGAACTGGAGAGTAGTTCAATACTACAAGTGTAGTTTATTGTGCTTCCTTTCAAAGATTACTGTCAAAGTAGTTTGCATGTCCATAATAAAAAAAGTCAAGACAGTATACAAACACATAAAATGCAAGAAATTTAACATCAGTTAAAAACCTGTAATTTTTAGGCACAATCCTCCCACACTTGTTTGACGGGTCTGGGCTGTCAAAAGCCCATAACTGTCAAACACAGGGGTAGAAGGTCCATGGGACCACCAGACCCCAAGTACCCCCACTACAAGCCAAGTGACACGGGGGCTGGAGGTCCTCCCCTGACACAGGTTCAGGGGGGCTGGAGACCCACCACCCCAAACCCCCCCTAGCATTCCCTCACATGCATCCCATATGGCCTGGGCCGCGAGTGAATCCCCAAAGATTACTGACAAAGTAGTTTGCATGTAGATGTAGAGGATGTGGGGTGAGGCGTGATTCGAAGAAGGCAAGATGAGGGCTAGTTATATGGGGGTAGAGGATGTGAGGTGAGGAGAGATAAGAAGGGGACAGAGTGAGGGTTATTCCAGTGGGTGTAGAGGATGTAGGGTGGAGTGATAGAAAGGGGCAGGGAGAGGGTTATTCCTGTGGGTGTAGAGGATGTGGGGTAAGGAGTAATATGAAGGGGGCAGGGTGAGGGGGTATTCATGTGTATGTAAAGGATGTGGGATGAGAATTGATAGGAAGGAGCATGGAGAAGGTTATTCCTGTGAGTGTAGAGGATGTGGGATGGAGTGACAGAAAGGGGCAGGGTGAGGGTTATTCCTGTGGGTGTAGGGGATGCGGGGTGAGGAGTGATAAGAAGGAAGCAGGGTAAAGGTTATTCACGTGGGTGTAGAGGATGCAGAAGTACGTAAGTATTGCCATACTGGGACACACCGAAGGCCCATCAAGCCCAGAATCCTGTTTCCAACAGTGGCCAATCCAGGCTACAAGTACCTGGCAAGATCCCAAAACAGTACAATACATTTTATGCTTCTTATCCTAGAAATAAGCAGTGGATTTTCCCCAAGTCCATTTTAATAATGGCTTATGGACTTTTTTTAAAGGAAGCTAGCCAAACCTTTTACTACTTTCTCTGGCAACAAATTCCAGAATTTAATTGCACATTGAGTGAAGAAATATTTTCTCCGATTCATTTTAAATTTACTACTTTGTAGCTTCATTGTGTGCCCCCTAGTCCTAGTATTTTTGGAAAGAGTAAATGAGTGATTCATGTCTACCCATTCTACTCCACTCAGTATTTTATAGACCTCTATCATATCTCCCCTCAGCCGCCTTTTCTCCAAGCTGAAGAGCCTTAGCCAATTTAGCCTTTCCTCAAAGGGAAGTCATCCCATCCCCTTTATCAATTTTGTCACCCTTCTCTGTACTTTTTCTAATTCCACTAATCTTTTTTGAGATGTGGTAACCAGGATTGCACATAATATTCGAGGTGCAGTCGCACCATGGAGCGATACAAAGCATTATAACACCTTATTTTTGTTTTCCATTCCTTTCCTAATAATACCTAACATTCTATTTGCAGAGTGAGAAGTGATAGGGTGAGGTTTATTCCTGTGGGTGTAGAGAATGTGGGATGGAGTGATAAGAAGGGGCAGGGTGTAGGTTATCCCTGTGAGTTATCAATTTGGATTTTGTTCACATCTTCTTCAGTAGTAGCTCAGGGTGAGTTACATTCGGTTACACTGGGTATTTCTCTGTCCCTGGAGGGTTCACAGTCTAAGTTTATACCTGAGGCAATGGAGGGTTAAGTGACTTACCCAAGATCACAAACAGCAGCAGTAGGAATTGAACTGGGCACTTCTAGATATCAAGACTGGTGTTTTAGCCACTAGGCCACTCGAGGATGTGGGATGAAGTGATATGAAGTGGCAGGGTGAAGGTTATTCCTGTGGGTTTAGAGGATGCAGGGTGAGGAGTGATGGGATGGGGCAGGGTGAGGGTGAGTACTATGAGCATAGAGGGCAGGAGATGAGTACTGAGCACATGCCTCCTAATTTTATGTTTCAACATTTTTACTGATGGCAATTCAAAGTAAACACATCCAACATTATTGGCAGGCATCAATTCAAATCAGAGCCTATACAATAACAACAGAATGATAAAAGCAGGCATCAAGCTTTTAACAGTTTTATCCCCCTATCCCTACCCTCTTATACTTCCAACAATTTATTAACATCAACATCCTGTCCCCAGTGTAAAATCACTAGTTTAACATATTTACATCAACATCATAGACCAAATCAGCCCAATAGAACACCCTCGGTTATCCTGTTAATATCTGCTCGTAGCCACCAACTAACGATTGACAAGCTAGTGACTTTAACCACACATGCCTCCTAATTTTATAATGTTTAACTCACGTTTATGCTTAGAGTGCAAATTTGACTGCCCCCATCGTATCGTCTACTCACTTGTCCTTTAGATTGTAAGCTCTTTGAGCAGGGCCTGTCCTTATATGTTAAATTGTACAGCGCTGCGTAACCCTAGCAGCACTTTAGAAATGTTAAGTAGTAGTAGTAGTAGTAGTAGAGTGCAAATTTGCATGCTCAAGTTACAGCATAGTAGCAGTTATGCGTGCAACTTAACAATGAGCTGTTAATTGATGCTAACAAGCAATAATTGTCTACAGTTGCTGTTTATTAGCGCTAATTAGCTGCACCAATTAACTGCCATTAGTCTATTCTCTACAACACAGGCACACAAACTCCACAGCATTCAACTGCAAAGGGGCATGGACCTGGAAGGGGCACGGGTGGGCTACAGAATACAAGCAGTTACACCAGCCATTGAGCTAACGTAAGTGCTCACGCTAGTTAGGTGCATAATTGTGGACTTACGCTAGTATTCTATAACGACAGTTACACATATAACTGCTGCTGTAGAATTCGGGCTCAGCAAGCATCATCTTGCCGCCTCACTTTAAGAGACATTTCGAGAATTTCTCCTTTACTGTATAATACGGGCAAGGACACGGGATAAAGAAAAGCAGGGGAAATCAGATCATTGGCAATTTTGTTTTCCATGAATATGAGAGATGGCGGCCCCATTTCTGGGTCTTGATATGCCATATATTCAAACAAAGTTCAATGAGATTCAGTGGCACAGCAGGTATTAGAACCTATGAAGAAGTTAATGAATGGGTCAGTTTTCAACAAGATATAGCTAAGTAACTGAGGAATTGGCCAGCTCGATCTTGCTGGATGGAAATGTTATCCTACAAATCAGTTAGATTTAGGATCCCTCAGGGCCCCTTTTACTAAGCGGCGGTAAGCCCAATGTTAAATAGGAAGTACCACCGGACTACTGCAGCAGCCCGGCGGTACTTCCCACCTCTAGCGCACCATCATATCCAGCACTACAAAAATACCCGGCAGCAATCGGGAGGTGCCACACGCTACCCGGTTACCGCTGGGTTAGTGCGAGAGCCCTTACCACCACCTCAATGGGTGGTGGTAAGGGCTCTACCCCCGAAATGGCCACGCAGCAAGTGCTTTATTTGCCGCACGGCTATTTCATGCAGGAAAGAGAGACTTCCCTTTTACCCGCTGCGATAAAAGGGGGCTTCGGCCAGCGCAGGCCCCCTTTTGCCGCAGCTTGGTAAAAGGGGCCCTAAAAGAGGGTGACCCTGGACACATTCCCTATGCTAAAAGAAGACACCGCCAACTAGCCCTAGGTATTCACATTGCTGAACTAAATCTAGCTGACTAGGTGGCGATTTCAAGTTCATTTTATTTGGCAGCAATACTGAATATCGGCTCCAGAGTGACTTGTCTAAGGTGCCATGGAGGCGTCTTTTCAAAGCACTTAGACTTACAAAGTTTCCAAAGTTTCCCAGTAACCTATGGAACTTTGAAAGTCTAAGTAATTTTGTAAGTCTAAGTGCTTTGAAAATGAGTCCCATAGCGTCAGTGGTCCTGAGTGCTAGTAACTCTCATGATCCACATCCTTTCTGCAAGGAAAACTTCAGGAAAAAAAGAACAGAACTCACGTGTCTCCCTGCCAACAAGAGCCAGAATATTTCCTAGAGGGAAACATAGTGCAGGCTTTGTGCGAGTGTTTCCTGGGTTTAAAGAGGTCCTGAGAGAAGATGGCCAAAATCATAACGTTAGTACTGATAAAATAAAGCTGAGAGTGAGACTCACCTGCTAGGAAAGATGACGAGACGGGTGACGATGAAAATCAAAGCAAAAAAGATGAAGAACACATCACAGACACGCTTCCACTTGGTATAATTGAACATCTTCGCTAACTGCAAGGAGGAAAGAGAAAAGGTCAGGGATAGAAGGAAAGGATGAATACCATCTGGGTGCAGACAGATCTGAAGGCACACAGTAACCTCATGGGTTGAGAACCTGGAGAACTGGGTTCAATTCTAACTGGAGCTCCTTGTGACTTTGGGCAAGTCACTTAACCCTACATTGCCCCAGGTTCAAAGATTCTGAGCCCGAGAAAGTACCTGCATATAATAAATGTAAACTGCTTTGGTTTTACCACAGAAAGGCAGTAAATCAAATCCATGATCCCTTACACAGTGAGAGTGAGGGCATGCCTGGGAGCACATGAATTGGGGGGCAGGTTGGTGTGGGAGCACGCAGTGACAGCACTATATCAGAATGAGTATGGGAATGCATAGTCAGGATGCAGTGACTGCACTATAGCCACAGGGGATTTGGGAGTGCACAGTCTGGGTGTAGTGACTGCATTATTACATGGGCGATCTGGGAATGTACAGTCTGGGTGTAGTGACTGCATTATTACATGGGCGATCTGGGAGTACATAGTCTGGGTGTAGTGACTGCATTATTACATGGGCGATCTGGGAATGTACAGTCTGGGTGTAGTGACTGCATTATTACATGGGCAATCTGGGAGTACATAGTCTAGGTGTAGTGACTGCATTATTACATGGGCGATCTGGGAGTACATAGTCTGGGTGTAGTGACTGCATTATTACATGGGCGATCTGGGAATGTACAGTCTGGGTGTAGTGACTGCATTATTACATGGGTAATCTGGGAATGTACAGTCTGGGTGTAGTGACTGCATTATTACATGGGCGATCTGGGAGTACATAGTCTGGGTGTAGTGACTGCATTATTACATGGGCGATCTGGGAATGTACAGTCTGGGTGTAGTGACTGCATTATTACATGGGCGATCTGGGAGTACACAGTCTGGGTGTAGTGAGAAGAGATCTCCAAAAACTAGAAGAATGGTCAAAGGTCTGCCAGTTAAAATTTAAGACTAATACAATCTGGGGTATAATTAACACCTGGTTTCTATTCAATATCTCACTACTAAAATCCAGAAACCTGAATATTAATACAACCTAAATAAATATCAAAACTTGAGTTAAACTTCTGTTTTAAAAATTTGTTGGTGCTCATTGTGATTAAGTTGCTTTGCACTGAATGAAGGCTTGAATGTCATTCAGTGCACTCCTGTTATACCCATCATTGCACCAGAGGTCCTTAACCTGCCTATCCTCTCTTTCTGTGCACTGTTGTAAATCCTGAAAACCTGATCTGCCTGCGGCTCTCGAGGACCGGAGTTGCCTACCCCTGGTATAATGGAAGTGCACTGAATGGCATTCAAGCCTTCATTCTGTTGGAATGTAATTGTATTTTACATGCATTGCCTGTCACCTATTATTTCTCTGTGATTACTCTGTGACCTCTGATGTAAATTACTTAGAGAGGTCACACAGCTATGCAACTTCCTGTGGGGGATAGATGCAGCACATGCAGCACATGGAGCACATGGAGCTCATGATCTCTCCTAACCTGAGAGGATCCATGGTGGTGTGAGCATCCATTACCATCTAAGCACATGGAAGGAGCTGATAAGACAAATGTATAGTAATATGTAAATATAAGCCTGTCTGATTATAATCTAACTACAAACTGTGAGTAAACAGATGTTTTGTTACTTCAACTTTAAAGTGACTCAGCAGTGAATTATTCAGGGGTGAATGAGAGAGAGATGAAGAAAGAAATTAACATTTCTAAAGCTGAAGCTGTGTGTACTAAAATCTGCTAATTATTTACTACAAATAATCCAACAAAAGGGTTATGGGCCCAGGGTCCAGGAATTGAAAAAGAAGAGAAATATTACCAGGCAGAAAAAAAGGCCACATTTTTTCTCTTAAGTTTTAAAGGAAAGATTCAGTCTGTCTCTCTCTCCCCCCACACAGCAGACAGAAGGCTAAGAAAATGGCTGAGGGAGGAAATTCACCATTTTTCTATTCTCTCAAGGTGCCTAAATTAAATGAGTTTAATTATCAGCAGTGGGAACTAAGATTCATATGTCTCCTTCGAGCAAAAGGATTAAATATATGCTTAGACCAAGACAGAACAGCTGAAAATATGGCTGAATGGGACAATGCAAACTATTATGTGAAGTGCATGCTTCTGGAAGCTCTCTCAGAGAAACAAGCCATATTAGTGGAGGGAAAAGATACACCAAAGGACATTTTACATAAACTGAGAACTATGTATGCAACTACATATGCAAAGCAGCAACCAATTTGGTTAGCAGAGTTGAATGAAACCAAATTAAGGGATAAAAGTAAATGTAATGATCACATTATGTATCTTATGTCTTCATTTCAAAAGTTAGAACTTTCTGGAATTCCCATGTGTGATGCATTGAAAAGAGCATTTCTTTTTACCTCACTATCAAAGAAGTTTGATGTTTTTAGGTCTGTAATGAGGCCATTGAAGGGCAATCTTTTGAACAGGCAACATCAAAACTAAGGCAGGAATGCATAATAAATGATTCTGAGGAGATGTGTTCTCAAAGTCAGTCAGAGAGAAATGAAACAAATTTCTTGGCAAAGAACAGAGGAAGGCGGAGCTATGGGAAAACTCCACCCAAGGGCAAGCTGATTTGCTACTCATGTGGAAAGGAGGGACATGTATCTAAATGGTGTAAGGAAACACAAAACACTCCCTCTAGCTCACCTAAGCCAATGGAACTAAAGAATTTTCAAACCAGGAAATGTATGAAGGACAAAGATAAACACAAGGGCTTTCTAATGGCAGAAAAATCTTTGACTATGGTAAATAATAATTCAAATGAAAGTACTTGGATTTTGGATTCAGGGAGCACATGCCATTTAACCAATTGTAAAGATTTCTTTCAGGAAATGTGTCCAGAAGAAGGTATTCTTAAAACTGCAAACGCAGGGACTGCTAAGATCCAAGCAAAAGGTATTGGATTCTTAAAATGCAAAGTGTCTAATGAAGTTAAAGAAATTCCTGTAAGTGATGTCTTGTATATTCCCCAAGCAGTTTGCAATATGCTTAGTGTATCTACATTAGATAAGAAGGGATTTGTGATTCATTTTGAAACAGTAAGTGCACAATCTCTAAAAATGATGAAGTGTATGCTGAAGCTTTTATGCATAATGATGTTTATAAACTGAGCATTTCAGGTGAAGCCTCACATATGGCGCAAGTAAGGAAGAATGATGGTAAATGTAGTCTGGAAATCTGGCACCGCCGCCTGGGACATCGTGATTCTAAGGTGATCCAGGATCTTTACAGTAAGCAACTGGCCACCGGCATTCAGATAAGTGCAGATGCTGGTAAAATGGAGAAATGCATAGACTGTGTTACTCAAAAAGGTGTAAGACCCTCATTTCCTGCATACACAGGAAATAGGAGTAATAAAGTACTGGACTTAATACACAATGACTTATGTGGACCGTTTAATATCCCATCATTGGGAAATAACAGATTTGTGCTAATATTCTTGGATGATTTCTCTAGATATTGTGTGGCCTATTTGCTGAAAGAGAAAAGTCAAGTCACAGACATGCTGAAGAAATACGTAACCATGGTGAGCAATAAATTTGAAAGAAAACCAAAGGTTCTTCAGACCGACAATGGTGGTGAGTTCACTTCACAAAGCATGCGCACATTTCTAGAACAAGAAGGCATTCAGCATATCACAACAGTAGCTTATACACCAGAGCAAAATTCTGTTGCAGAGAGAAAATTTAGGTCACTTGTGGAAATGACCAGATGTATGCTGTCAGATAGCAATCTCCCTAAAAGACTATGGGGGGAAGCCATTCTCACAGCAGTGTACCTACAAAACAGAATGCCAACTAAAGGCGCTGAGCGCACACCACATGAGACATGGCATGGTAGGAAGCCAAACCTGTCACACATAAGAACATTTGGAAGTACAGCATATGCTCATGTACCAAAGCAAAGAAGGCATAAGCTGGATTCCACAACAGAAAGGGGCATTTTAGTTGGCTATACTCCAGGACACAAAGGATATAGAATTTTGAATCTGAAAACTGGCATTGTTGGCATAAGACATGTTACATATTTTGATGAAAACAAGAGGGTTGATAAAGGCTGGATTATCCCAGATGAGCCTTATCATCCAGAATATGAAAATAGAACCATAATAGACATGCCAGTGTATATAAATGCCATACCAAGGCAGATGTCTGAAAGCAACTCATCTGTATCTAACGAGGAACAGACAGAGGAAGCAGACACAAAAAGGATCATTGAAGAAGACAGTACAGTTGGAGAAGGGGAATCAATTGGAGAAGTACTCTCAGATTTTGAGGATGCGGAAAGGTCAGACCAACCTGTTGTCAGACGCTCATCCAGGGAAAACAAAGGTGTTCCACCCCCAAGACTGTCTTACCTAACAAAGTCAGCAGAAGCTCAAGAGCCCTTAACATGGGATGAGATTGAGAAAATGTCAGCAGAAGAAGCTGCTGAATGGCATAAAGCTGCACAAGAAGAAATTGATGCATTGGATAAAAATAATACTTGGATTCTTACAAAATTACCTCCTGGCAAGAAAGCTATAGGATGCAAATGGGTATTCAAGTTAAAAAGGAATGCACAAGGAAAAGTGGAAAGGTATAAAGCCAGATTAGTCGCAAAGGGATATCTTCAAAAATATGGAGAAGATTTTGATGAAGTGTTTGCACCTGTAGTGAAACACACGACAATCAGAACACTTCTGAGCATTGCAGTCTCAAAGGCATGCAAGTCAACCACATTGATGTGAAACAGCGTTTCTTCACGGAGATATAACTGAAGACTTGTACATGGAACAGCCAACAGGTTTCATAAATACAAAACAAAGACAGCTAGTGTGTAAATTAAACAAAGGTCTTTATGGATTAAAGCAAAGTGCAAAATGTTGGAATGATAAATTGCATGAAATATTGACAAATTTAGGATTTAAGCAAGGTGAAGCAGATAAATGCTTGTACACTAGGTGCAGAAATGGACAATATGCATACATTTTAGCTTTTGTTGATGATCTGCTCATTGCAAGCAAAAGTGAGCAAGAGTACAAGGACATTGTAAAGTGTTTAAACCTCAATGTTGAGATAAAAGAACTGGGTAATGTGTCATACTATCTTGGTATAGAAATTGAGAAACAAAATGATGGTTCTTATCTTCTAAGCCAGAAGCAGAAAATAAATGAGCTTATTGAAAGTTTAGGTATGCAAGATGCCCAAGTTGTAAGCACTCCCATGATCACTGATTTTCTGAAGGATGAAACAGTAAGAGAACCTTTACCAGATAACATCCAATATAGATCAGCCATAGGTAAGCTTTTATATCTAGCTACCACATACAGGGCTGATATAGCAAATGCAGTAGGAATTTTGAGCAGAAGGGTCAGCTCACCTACCAAATCAGATTGGACTGCAGTCAAAAGGATGGTAAGGTATTTAAAGGGTACCATTGATTGTAAATTAAAGATTTCAGCCAATAGTAATCCAAAACTAATATGTTACTGTGATTCAGATTGGGCAGGGGATCATTCTGATTATAAATCCACAAGTGGATATGTGTTTATGTATGGAAATGTACAAATTTCATGGGCCAGTCATAAACAAAGTATTGTGAGTTTGTCTTCTACAGAAGCTGAATATGTGGCAGTATCGGAAGCGTGCAGAGAACTGATGTGGATTGAAAAACTTTTGCTGGATTTCGGAATAGCTGAAAAGAGACCAATCCAGATAATGGAAGATAATCAGAGCTGCATCCGACTGTCACAGAATGACAAGGTTCAGTCACGCACCAAGCACATCGCAACGAAATACCACAACGTGCGAGAGTTGGCAAAAGAAGGGGTCATCAGTCTACACTATTGTCACACCAGTGAGATGACAGCTGACATCATGACCAAACCATTACCCAGAGAACATTTTGTGAATCTGCGTATAAAGCTTGGACTTTGTATGAATAAATAATTGCATGACAGTTATGCATGAGAAGGGGTTTGTTGGAATGTAATTGTATTTTACATGCATTGCCTGTCACCTATTATTTCTCTGTGATTACTCTGTGACCTCTGATGTAAATTACTTAGAGAGGTCACACAGCTATGCAACTTCCTGTGGGGGATAGATGCAGCACATGCAGCACATGGAGCACATGGAGCTCATGATCTCTCCTAACCTGAGAGGATCCATGGTGGTGTGAGCATCCATTACCATCTAAGCACATGGAAGGAGCTGATAAGACAAATGTATAGTAATATGTAAATATAAGCCTGTCTGATTATAATCTAACTACAAACTGTGAGTAAACAGATGTTTTGTTACTTCAACTTTAAAGTGACTCAGCAGTGAATTATTCAGGGGTGAATGAGAGAGAGATGAAGAAAGAAATTAACATTTCTAAAGCTGAAGCTGTGTGTACTAAAATCTGCTAATTATTTACTACAAATAATCCAACACATTCATTGTAAGGTACCTTAATCACTTGGAGCACCAACAAATTTTTACAGCAGAAGTTTAATACAAATATTACATTTTGATATTTATTTAGGTTGTATTAATATTCAGGTTTCTGGATTTTAGTGGTTAAAATGTAATGCCAAAAAGTGCAGAGTGGTGCACTTGGGGTGCAAAACTCCAAAGGAAATATACCAGATAGGAGGAGAGAGACTGTTAAGCACAGCTCAGGAGAGGGACCTTGGGGTGATGGTAACCGAGGATCTCAAGGTGACGAAACAATGCGACAAGGCATTGGTCAGGCCAGAAGGATACTAAGCTTTATAGAGAAGAGTATAACCAGAAGAAGAAAGGAGGTGTTGATGCCCCTATACAAGTTGTTGGTGAGGCCCCACTTGGAGTATTGTGTTCAGTTTTAGAGGCCGTATCTTGCTAAGGACATACAAAGACGAAGCGGTTCAGAGAAAAGCAACAAAAAAGGTATGGGGTTTGCGTCACAAGATATATGAGGACAGTTGAGGACGTGGAGGAGTGGCCTAATGGTTAGTGCAGTGGGCTTTGATCCTGGCAACCTGAGTTGAATACCCACTGCAGCTCCTTGTGATCTTCGGCAAGTCACTTAACCATCCATTGCCCCAGGTACAAAAACTTAAGATTGTGAGCCCTCTAGGGACAGAGAAAGTATCTGCATATAATGTGTACAGCGTTGCGTACTTCTAGTAGTGCTATAGAAATGATTAGTAGTAGTACGTAAACATGTATACCCTGGAGGAAAGAAGAGACAGGGTGGTAAGATACAGACATTGAAATACAGCACAACGCCGATTATCTGAACATCCAATTATCTGGACCAGTTCGGCCAGAGTAGGAACATGTTATGGACCATACAGGTCTTTATCTGCCCATTATCTACTATGTTACTATGTTAGTGACTGCATTACTACATGGGAGATCTGGGGCCCAGATGCACAAAACCTAACAAGCCAGCAACATGGTTTTTTTTTTTATCAGTTCTAGCTGGTTTAGCAAGCAAGGAGTAAAACAAGACATGCACAAAGGGATTCTCCGAGCTCTTTTTCTATCATGGTAGCAGCTAACGAAAACGGAATGCAATGCTATGCAAAGCTATTATAATGAGATAATTACTATACAAATGTGCAAGCAAGGCGATGCATAGCCGCTTTCCGACCCGATGCACAGAAGCAGTCCCTAGCTTTACCGTGGAAATGTTAACGGGAGGTCTGGAGCTGTCGGTCCTGACAGCTTCAGACCTCCTGTTAAACTTGAGTGAGCTTAACACAACAAAATATCAGGGCAGAGGGACTGCTTTTAACCACAACACAAAAAAGTGTGACAAAAATCCAACCTGAAAGGCTGTAGGGAGCTGGTGAGTCCCTGTGGTGGGAGGAAAGGATCCAGGCAGAGAGAGGTGCAGGAGTTCTTGTGCTGCCGCTGCCCTGTCCTACCCCTGGCAAGGAAGCGGGAGCAGCAGAGGAGAGAAGAGAACCCCGGAGCCCACGGGAGCTACCTCCAGGCTCCCAGCATCAGTGGATCCCCCCCCCCCCCCCCAGAAAGAGAGTGTAGGTTTGTCTGCGTGTATAACAGCCATTTGTAGCATGCACAGAGCAGCCATGCTTAGCGATGGGCTGCTCTGCGCATGCTCAGCTGACTGACTGGCTTCCCCCCTATTGCATACAAATGAGCTGTGTTGCAAAAGCAATGAGCAGCTCATCTGCATACGATTCTCTTTGAGAATCTATCTGTATTTTCAAATCAGTAATTTTTACAGATTTGAAAATACAAATGGATTCTTAAAGGGGATCTTAGTGCATCTGGGCCTGCGAGTGTACAGTCTGGGTGTAGTGACTGCATTATTACATGGGAGAGCTAATAGCATACAGTCTGGGTGTACTGACTGCATTATTACATGGAAGATCTAATAGCATATAGTCTGGGTATAGTGACTGTACTATAATGTATAATCTTTTTTATAAAAAAATGCAGCAGGCATTACAAAATAGTTCTACTAAACAAATACCAGCTACCATATCCATTTCCATAAAGGCTAGAAGGATGTGACTGTACTATAAAAAGACAGTAGCCACAAGGTGTCCTGATCTAGAGTAACTAGGACAACTGAAAAAGGAGACAGGAACTCGTATTTTGGACAAACAGGAATTAATTTAAAAAGTCGGTGATATTATTGGGAAACCCTACAAGAATAATGACTAAGCATCAAGCTTTTCTCATTGCTGCTCCATGGATTGTTGCAGCAACATACATCATTTTATCTTGACCAAATCCTGTGCATATACCTCTGATGCAAGTATTTACTGAAATATGTCTGCACTGGGTATGCTGACTTTCCTGTTTGTCCACCATAATGGTTCCTGGTTCCTTTTTCAGTTGTCCTGGTTTATCCAGATGAGAACACCTTGGGGCTCAAATTCAGACTGCGGGAGGCAGCCCAGTTAAGTTCTGCGGTCGGCGATGAGCCCAGATATTCAATGCCAGGCCGTTTCTGGTGACCGGCATTGAATAGCCACTTATTTTTGGCCGCTATAAACATAGCCGGCTAAGTCAATATTCAGTGCTAGCTGGCTAAGTTCATAGTAGCCAAAGATAGGCCTGATATTTCGCCAGCCCAACTTGGCCACTTAACTTGGACGGCAAAGCACTGAATATTCGTGGAAAGCTGGTTATATCATACAATATAACTGGTTAGCCGCTATGTGCTGACCATGAATATTCTGCAGGAGATAACCGGCTATTTCCCACTGACTATTCGCAGATAGCTGGTTAAGTGCTATTTAGCCAGTCAGGCGCTGAATAGTACTGAATATCGTCTGGCTTAAGTCTACTGCTTGGTATTCTGTTTTGGACCTATAAAAAGACAGGTCTGAGAGAAGAAAGTCCATGTACAGGGAGTTTAGAAGATGTTGTAAGAGATTTTTTTTTTTAATTTAATAGATTTGGTTCTGCTTTCTGTTGTGGGTCAGCTGACGTGTCCTTAGGATCTCGATTTGTGTAATCTCTGTGGCTTTGTGCAGGGATGGGAGAAGGGAGCTCATGTCTCCATTTCACGTTTGGAGTTAAAACTAATGAATGTGAAGAAGTGGTTTAGGGGAGAGGATACTGACTGTGAGAATGACTGCTGGTTGACATTTAGTTGGGTAGGAAGAGAGACTGCTTGATGATCTTTCTTGCTGGCTAATCTCTTGTTAGCGGACACAACTGTTTAATCTGCCCAGGTAGAAGGGGACACTGACAGGAAGATCTAGGCTCTGAATACCGAGGTCAGACAGGAAGACAAAACCTGCTGCTCTCGGTCCCTAAACTCAAGCTCAGGTCTAATTCAACGTTCTTAACTATTCACATCTGAAAACAGAGCTTGGACAGATGCCCACTCCATCTTCCTGTCAGGAGCAGGAAAGGAAGGAAGAACATTTCCTACACACTAAGTGCAGAGGTGGCTTTGCAATGTTATCGGAAGCTGTTTCTAAGCAATGATGACAGTTAATACTGTGGATGTCTGTTTGTGCAAATGGTGTGACAGTAGCCATCGAGCAGCTGGGCTACACTCCAGAGCTGAAACACCACAGTCCCATTTGGTTTTCAGATACAGCCCAAGACCCATTGCTTGCCACTGTACATGCCTCATTCTATATCCCACAATTCAGGCACACCACAAAAAAAAAAAAAATCACCCAATAAAAACAGACCTTGCACTCGCCTGTGTCTGGCTCTGCTCTGTGACCTGCAGCTGTCATCTGCTCATAAGCTCACTGTAGGTCAAGATGTGTTTTTCTCTAGTGCGGCCCTCAGCAGAATACAGGGGAAACACTAGCAATGTGTGCACAGAATGGGAATGTCAGTGCCAGAAGCAGCAAAGTTGCCTCTAAAGATAGCACTTTCAGACAGCAGTAAGTGCAGAAAAGCAGAGCTGAGCCCCCTCACCCCTTCCATACACCCCTGTACCCCAAAGTACAGTATACACACACAGCATGCCTCCACCCTTTCTATATATCCCTATACCCCAAAGCACGTTATACCCAGTGTACCCTTTAACCTTTCCATACTGTACTGTACCCCAAAGCACATTATGTAGATAGTGTGCCCCCTCACCTAACCCTTTCTTACCCCCCTGAATACCAAAGCATGCTATATACACATATTTGCTCCCTCACCCTTTCCATACACTTCTGCACCCCAAAGAATTTTATATACATGCACAGCATACTCCTTCATCATTTCCATACCCTGTGTACTTCAAAGCAAACGTAATACAGCAAAAGAAAAGCACTGCCCATAAATCTGTAAAACCTGAAAAAGAGCCTTGAGGTAGGAAGGCATCTTATCCTGACGCAAGCGCTTCCTCAGATTTTTTGTTACGCTTTTGCAGGCACGGCACAACTCACCTCCAGAATATAATCAGCAAAGTCGTGCAGCAGCATTACCAACGTTCCCGCCCTCACGTAGTTAGCACAGTAGGAAAAGCAGATCAGGAAGATGGCGGTGAAGTGATGAATGAGCTGCTCCCGATGGTCCTATGAAAGGTAGGCAACACCTGGGTCAAGAATCAGTGCCAACCTTGTGCAATAAACCATGCAACAAGAACTTTCCTGTACACAAAATGTCATATACTTTCAGGGCTCTACAGCACCAGGGTAACCATACAACTTTTCATCTTTTAACAGTCTGTGTCACACATCTTTTAATCTTACTGATGGGATTCCTTCCTGATGCTTGTCCTGTTTGCGTACATAAGTACATAAGTATTGCCATACTGGGAAAGACCAAAGGTCCATCGAGCCCAGCATTCTGTTTCCAACAGTGGCCAATCCAGGTCACAAATACCTGTAAGGATCCCAAAAATGTACAAAACATTTTATACTGCTTATCCCAGAAATAGTGGATTTTCCCCAAGTCCATTTAATAACGGTCTATGGACTTTTCCTTTAGGAAGCCGTCCAAACCTTTTTTAAACTCCGCTAAGCTAACCGCCTTTACCACATTCTCTGGCAACCAATTCCAGAGTTTAATTACATAATCTCGCGAAGTGACAACCAAGAGGGGGAGGCGGGCTAAACTATGGCCCCCACCTCGGGCTCTGGACCCCCCTCCTGCCGAGGTCTGGCTACGCCCCTGAACTCGAGTATAAATATAAAGTACTGCATACCATGTAAAATGAGTTTATCTTATTGGGCAGACTGGATGGACCGTACAGGACTTTATCTGCCGTGATTTACTATGTTCCATTTTAGATACACAAATGGATTAATCTGTTTTTAGGCATGTTTCATGGACAATTGGTTTTATAAGTCAAAATTAAAATAAATATTTTGTTTCATGCAGAAATCTTTTGTTTAAACATAACTAAATGGGCTAAAAGCCCCTAATTAAGTCCATTTGTTTTCTTATATTTTGTTCTTGTGATGACTTATACTGTGCCCAAACTGAAAACTCTTATCTCTAACTGATCGATAATAAAAGGAGCTCATTGTGAACACTATTCACCCTAAAAGGTTGTTTTGTAGCTGTACATGTGGAATTGTGATATTGAATAAATAAGTGTAGAATAAATAAGTAGATGTAAAAAGAATTGAAGAGGTGCAAAGAAAAGCTACAAAAATGGTATGGGATTTGCGTTACAAAACGTATGAGGAGAGACTTGCTGACCTGAACATGTATACCCTGGAGGTAAGGAGAAACAGGGGTGATATGATACAGACATTCAAATATTTGAAAGGTATTAATCCGCAAACGAACCTGTTCTGGAGATGGGAAGGCGGTAGAATTAGAGGACATGAAATGAGGTTGAAGGGGGGCAGACTCAAGAAAAATGTCAGGAAGTATTTTTTCACCGACAGAGTGGTGGATACTTGGAATGCCCTCCCGCGGGAGGTGGTGGAGATGAAAACGGTAACGGAATTCAAACATGCGTGGGATAAACATAAAGGAATCCTGTTCAAAAGGAATGGATCCTCAGAAGCTTAACGGAGATTGGGTGGCAGCATCGGTGGTTGGGAGGCAGGGCTAGTGGTTGGGCAGACTTCTACGGTCTGTGCCCTGAAAATGGTAGATACAAATCAAGGTCAGGTATTGTATATAATATCTGCTTGGTCTAGCAGGCCTTCTGAAGGACACAGACAAGGTTATGTGGGAACAGCAAAAAAGTCTCCTGTATGTTTCTGATTTGACGGATGATATTGTAAGTAAAATTTTGCTTCCTGTGTAACGTTCTTACACAGCCTCTGTCCAAGGGAGGACAGTTGAGTCATAGACAATAAAAGATAAGATTTTTTATTTCTCTCATACATTGAGTATCTGTTATTTTTGTGTATATAGTTGAATTTTCAACAGTATACATATAAAGTAGCGCATATGAGTTTATCTTGTTGGGCAGACTGGATGGACCGTGCAGGTCTTTTTCTGCCGTCACCTACTATGTTACTATGACAGAGGTTTATAAAATCACAAGTGAGATGCAACAGGACAACAAGGAATAGTTATTAATGTCTTCAAAGTGTACTAGGACTAGGAGCACTTTATAAAACTAACAGGTAGCAGATTTATGTTTAAACAATGTTATTGAAAATAAACATAGTAAACATATCAACAGAGTATTTGTTGTTTTCTTTGTCTACACAATAATATAAAAAATATGAAGGTAAACAATACAAATTCACCCACCCTCCCACCTGTCCCGCGCCTCTAATCCCCCTCTCCAAGGAGTGCAGAACCCAGTCTCAGAAGGTCTGGGCTCTTATGGCCCTCCAAGCCACTAACAAGAAGACAAACCTAACAATTCCATCCCCCTCCTCCCAACAATCTTTACGTAAATGATAGGGCTGCATTAGCAGATGAAGACTTCAAAGACCAATGACCTACAAGCTGTTGCCACCCAATCTTAGTGGAGATTGGGTGGCAACACCGGTAACTGGGAAGCAAAACCAGTGCTGGGCAAATTTCTATAGTCTATGCCCTGATCGTGACTGAATAGATGTGGATGGGCTGGAGTGTAAATTTTAAGGGGCTTTGACGTTAGCTTCAGAACTTTTAGTACAAGAAGATTGCTGGGCAGACATTCACGGTCTGTGCCCCAAGAATGGCAAGGACAAATGAAACTCAGGAATACATATAAAGTATTGCATACCATGTAAAATGAGTTTATCTTGTTAGGCAGACTGGATGGACCTTACAGGTCTTTATCTGTCATCATTTATTATATGTTACTATATGTTAAGGAGCAAACTACGACCCCATGTGTTAAGGCTTTGTAAATAAGGATCCAAAATCAGTAAAAAAAACATTTTTTATGTTTAGGTGAAGCTTTTGCAGGTAGCAAATTTAAAACAAATTGAAGAAAGTACTTTTTTACTTAATGAACGATCAGACTGTGAAATTTGTTGCCAGATGATGTGGTCAAGATATCTTAATAGCTGAGTTTAAAAGGGTTTTAGACAAATTCTTAGATAAATGTCTATGAACAATTATTAGCCAAGTAGACCTTGGAAACACCTATCTTCCAGCTATTTCCTAATAACTTGGTTGCTGTCTGAGGGCCAGATGCACTAATCTTAACGAGCCATTAACGAGCAAGTAGTAAACCGTGGCATGCACAAAAGGCTTCTCCGAGCCATTTTCTGATCACGGTAGCAGCTAACGAAAACGGAATGCAGATGAGCAAATTAGTACCCCAATGTGTATAAATCATATTGTAATGAGAGGCACTACCGTTTTCCGATTGCCTAACCGTGGAAAATCTAACGGGAGGTCTGTACCTCTTGTTGGGGCTGCGTGGGATTTATTCACCTCTAAAAACTTCTATAAATTTAACAACAAAAAAAAAATTGGGAAAAAAACGTCCACGTGCTCGTCAGGGCCGTCCTTTATGGACGTCCTTCACTAAAACAACCAGCCGGAAACCTTTGCCTAGCCACGTCCAAGTGCTCGTCAGGGCCGACCTTCTAAAGTGCCTAACACGGACGTCCTTCACCAAAAAAAAGGACGTCCCTGACGAGCACTGGGACGTTTTTCCCCCAGATTTTTTTGATGGGTGCGAGGACGTCCAAATCAAAAAACTATTTGGACGTCTCTTTCGATTATGCCCCACCTCCAGGTCTCTCTCAGCCAATCACAGCGCATTTCGCTGACACCAGTGACAGCTAAATGCGCTGTGATTGGCTGAGAGAGACCCGGAGGAGGGGCATCGGATGTGCTGCTAACACCCCGGGGCAAGGCGACCGGAGCACAAGCCGCCGATAGCTGCCAGGTATGAGTTTGATAACACGGTGTGGAGGGGCTTGAGAGAGAGGTTCTGAACTGCGGACAAGGAGGAAAGTAGAAGACTGAAGATCGGTTCCCCGATCCCTGGCTTGCAGATGCAGTTTGCCACCTGCGGGATGCCTTACAGGGAGAGAAGGTGTGCCTCGGCAGAGATGTCCTTTTTATTTTTTAAGTGAAGGATGTCCATAAAGGACGTCCTTGGCATGCGCAGAGCAGCCAGCATAACGCTTGGCTGCTCTGCGCATGCTCGACCGGCCGACTGGCTTCCGAGGGAATAGAGAATGCAAGTGAGCTACAACGAGCAGCTCATTTGCATTCAGTTTCCTTGATGCATGGCCGTTCCCTACCGATTCGCTATGGAATCGGTAAGGGAAGGGCTCTTCCGAGGACCTTAGTGCATCTGGCCCTGAGACAGGATGCTAGACTTGTTTGACCTTTGGCCTGACCCAGCATAGCACAGCTTATCTTCATCTGGTTAGACTATAAAAATAAGTAACAACACTAATAGTATCTGGTCTTCAGTTTTCCCTGTATCATTATGACATTCACATAAGGAAGGAAGGAAGGGGGTTTCTGATGCCAATCAATACTAGGCACTCTGATTTACTCAATTTCATAATGGTGGGAGCAAGTAAGACAGGTGAAGTTTGCAACGGCTTTAAACACTGATCATTCCTCAGAAGGGAAGTGAAAATTGGAATGTAGAAGTTGACTTTTAATGGTTTTGTTTCTTTTAACTGACAAGGGTGCCACATATTTGCTTTTTTCTTTTCTTTTTTGGTGGGGGGGGGGGCAGTGTTGCTACTCTTTTCATAAGCATAAAATTGCATCATTGCACTCACCTTTCGCTTCACATCAAATGCCATGGTGAGCAGCAGAGACCAGTAGAAGCCCAGCTCCAATATGTAGTACCAGTATAACACAGGAAGTAATGGCTGCAGCAAAAGGAACAGAAAATAAGAAACCAGTCAGGGGAAGAGTGGCACCTCATATTCTCCCCAACCAATTACAAAACTAGATTTTTATAGTTTCACATTTTAAATTCTTTGATCTGTGCCACTGCAGACTTGTGGCCCCTCTTTACATTCCACCCCACCCCCTTTTCCCACAAGATCATGATCATCACTTGTGGATGAATTAATGTTTCCCTTTATACAGGACAGTCCTGTTTTTGAGAAATTGCCCTGACTTTAATCCTCCTTTGATTCCTCTCCATCTCCTCCTCTGTCACCCTGTTTCCAGGTCCCTCTCCATCTCTCCTTTCTCCCATTCAAGTTCCTCTAAGAACACAGTACTATAGACAGTGTAGTGGCTGGGCAGACCCACTGAGTTTTTGCTCCCCTCTCTGTTTTTGTTTCCACCACTTTCTATGGGAGTCCTCCTATGCATCATCCATCCTTTCCATGAGAAAATACTTCCTGATGTCATTCCTTAGTCTACCTCCTTGAAGCTTCATATCATGAGCCCTGGTTCTGTTGATTCCCCTTCTTTGCAGAAGGTTAGTTTGTGCATTAATACTTTTCAGATAGCTGAATGTCTGTAACACAGGTCCCTTGTCGCGTCTCTCCTCTAAGGTATACGTGTTTAGACTTTGAAATCTCATTTCATTTGATGCCTGACGAAGATCCTGCACCATTTTGGTTCCTTTTTTTCTGGATTGCCTTTTTCTATGCAGCCCACCTTGTCACTTTGAGATAATCGAGCATTATCACCCCAAGGTTTCTTTATTGGTAGGTGCACATCAGCCTTTCCCCTTCTTTCGGACTTGCATTTAAGTTCACTATCCTTTCCTTTAATAGTGTCTCCTTTGGATGTGGGCTCATTTGGATGTGGGAGACCCAGCTCCTTGCCCTTCACCTGCAGTGTAGTCTCAATGGAGGAAAGCACCTGGCTGTCATACCACAGCAGTACCTACCAGTCAGCTCAGGGTGCACTTATACTGAGGATCTGAAGGGAGCTGCAGTGTATGCTTCTTGGCCAAGGAATGTCACTATGCGATAGCCAAGCTGGGGAGAAGGATAAGTGGAAGTTTCGTGGAGAGAAGTTTCCCAGTTCTAGGAGGAAGACGTGTTAGCCAGTCCTGTTTTTGAACTTATATCATAATGCAGTGTGGTATTTGTAGTCCCTGATTCTATCCATTGAAATCAGTGCTGTGGGTCCCATAATGCATCGGGATAGGGTTGTCAGAAATCCAGGAGTGGATTAAAATTTCTCTCCAGGAGCTGGGTATCTTGGGAGTTCTGTTATAGTGAGTTTTATAAGGTGATCAACCTGACAACAGAATTATCTTCCAGATAAGGAGGCCTAGTCTTAATTACATATCAGAGTACACATTAAAGGCAGTCACGATAATAACCCAAAGGTAAGGAGGCTCAAGCCGGCAGAGCTCCTCTTGACTGAACCCCGATAACAGTTGAACTCTTTTAGTCTGCCCCTTTAAGTGACCACTACAGAGGTGGGACATGCAGCTGGATAGAGAGCACATCAGCTGGCAGAGACTGGCGGTTGTGGGGTATGACAAGCACAGCCTGAAAATCAATGGCAGAGAAGCCATAAGGTATATACAAGATGGCAGCAGGGGCTGAGCTGCTGGCATTGACAATGTTAGGACAGGTAGCTCACCATTTGACGCAGTATGTAACTACAGTTTTAAACGATTAAGTGTCTCAACTGCAGACTATGATGTAGGACAGGAAAGATTTGTTGGTGAGTCACGCAGCAAACAAGCACCATTATTTCACCAAAGTATTCGATGACCCTTTTGGGGTAGGTAATAGGCCGAACTGTGTCGGATGAGGGAATCAATATTTGTTGAGTGTTGCTCTTGAATTGATTTGACTTTATTATTTTAATTATGGAGTTTCTTTCTTTTCTCAGATTTTTTTTTTTACTTATGAACTGCTTTGACTTGTTCCGCAAAAAAGGTGGTATAGAAAATATGGATTAAATAAATACAAAATTACAGTGGAGGAAATGGCATCAGAGAATTTACAGTTACAAGTTGGCAGCTATAAAGGCTGAATATGCGCTAATGGAGAGGGCTGATGATCAGGCAAACCACAAAACGCATAACATCTGGATAATTGGATTACCCAAGACAATACCAGATGCGAAACTGCAGAAGGCGCATGGAGTAGATCTTCCTTCTTGCTTGGGCCTGCAGAGAAATGTGGGTAGACTGTTGGACCTGCAGGGTGACCCCAATCAGAGGACTAGAGCAGTAATAGTAAGAGTCCTAAATTATGAGGCCAAGATGCACTTGCTAAAGACATATTAGATTGTGGAGACCTTGAAATACCGGGGGTCCAAACTGCTGCTCTTCAAGAATATTTCAGCTCAAGTGGTGGTGAAGCATAAGGAAATAACATCTTATTGCTCTCAAGTTTACAACAAAGGGATCCAATTCCCACTTCAGTACCCAGTCAAAGTCTGGGTTTATCATCGGGGAGAGTTAAAGTGTACACTAAAGTGGAAGAGCTGAAGGCTTTTTGGCAGACACAACATAACTCTCTCCCCCCCCCTCCCGAGTCTGGAGGAGTAGGCAGATGACTAAGACATACCAAGGCATTGTAGGTGAGCAGCTCGAAAGATGCACCTTTGTTCTGCACTTGTTATGCCATGTGGTTCTGGGGGGTTGCAAATTGAGACTCTATTTTATTTCAGTTGACTTTGAACTGGTTATAAAGCGCGACTTTGCTGGTGGAGGACTGCACTCAGTGCAGAAGCTGTGGTAAAACCACGCAGTGCCAGCTAAACATGGAAGGAGATTATCCACGCTCCCATGCAACAGATAACTGTGATTGCTGGAGCAGGGTAACTAGTGCAACACTGCACACAGCTCCAGCTTCTGACATTTATACTCAGATCAGATTCATGCTGTTGGAGGAAACTAGATCTCATGCTTTTACAATGGGCTGATACTGGTGACTGAGACAAATTTGGGGTGCATGACAAACTCTGACAGTGATAATTTGCTACGTGGTAATTCTTCTTCATGGCCTGTATTGGATGAAGAGATGTTATACCAGTATTGGATGCTTATTATTTGAGTTTCTCCTCTGGGTTTCTATTCTGTTAAGGGGGAAAGGGAAATGGGACTGGATATACCGCCTTTCTGTGGTTTTTGCAACTACATTCAAAGCGGTTTACATAGTATATTCAGGTACTTATTTGTACCAGGGGCAATGGAGGGTTAAGTGACTTGCCCAGAGTCACAAGGAGCTGCAGTGGGAATCAAACTCAGTTCCCCAGGATCAAAGTCCACTGCACTAACCACTAGGCTACTCCTCCACTCCAAGAAGCTGACAGGAAGGAGATGGAGGAGGGGCGAGATTATAGTCATTAGTTTTGTAAGGGTTGAGTGGGGGGAGGGGCCCTGAAGCATGTGTTGGCTAGGACATGGAGGTGGAGGAAGAGAATTGGGGGAATGTCAGGTGGGGAGAACAAAGGGGACCTGTACAGGCGGTAGAGGAGGGGAGACCTAAGGGAATGGGATGGTAGGGTGGGGGGGGGGGAGTGAATGCTGATTATGTGTGTGCGAGTGCAGACCTTGATTTTTGGTGTATTATGTGTATGGAGACTGTGTGGAAGATGGGGAGTTTCTGGAGCTCCTGAAAGGTATTTAATATGGTGGGACCCTTTAGGGGGAAAAGCAGTGATGGATGGGATGTGTTGCTGCAAATGGGTTCAGTAGCAGGATCAGGGGACAGGGCTGGTGGGACAAGACTGGGATTCACAGGCGTCAGGAGCATATTTAGCTAAAGGGTTTATGAGAAGAATCTGTGAGAACAAATTTGGATAAAGCTGAAGTTGCTTTCTTTGAACATGGATGGCATCCACTCTCCAGAGAAGAGAACTAAGATTCTGACTCATTTACAGAGGAGAGTGATGGATGTGGATCTTATGCAGGAGACACATCTATCAGAGGCCAAACATAGAAAGCTGAGAAGGGATTGGGTGGGGGATGTGGTGTTTTCAGCTTTTAATGGGAGGCAAGAAGGGGTTTTTGACACAGTCAGAAGCTTGTGGTGTGATAGTGAATTACAACGCGCCAGAATGGCTCTTGTTGATTAAGTGTTCAGATTGTGGCGTTAAGTGTTTGGATCTTTGCCGTTAGGCGCACCTGCGCTCTACTGTGCTTTCCATTTACATAAGCTATTTTTCAGACTCTTAATACAGGCCCTATAGCCAAAACACAGCCCGTGTCGAGATGAGTGAAGATTTACCGTAGAAGATATTGAAGAATCTAGTTGTCCTTAGTTGTCTCCACTGTTTGGCTTGCTTTGGACTTGTTGTGGAGGACTTATTTTCTGTGTTGCTTCCAGACAGCAAGAGGTAGCCATCTTAGATGTGCCATTTATAAAAATGTGGTAGATCCTGGAGGGCACTGTGGTGGTGATAGGGGAGTTTTGGGGGAAATAAGATGTTTATATGTAATATTTATGTGCCAAACATTGATGATCCTAGTTTCTTTTTTTGAATAGTGGCAGCAGTGAGCCAGTATGAGGGCTATCAATTGATGGATGGAGGCAATTTTATATGACTATGAATCCTACCATGCAGTGGCATAGATACTGGAGGGGGGGGGGGCTGGGTGAGCACAGGCCCACAGAAGTGCCACCTCATTTCCCCCTCTCCACCAGCAGACTGATAACTCCCCCTCTGTCTGAATTCCTCTCGTTTCTCCCCTATGTACTTCTGAAGCATCGCCGGTGGCAACAGTATTCATATTCACTGCCTGCACTGGTGCCACAGGCTTTCCTCTGCCGCATCCCACCCTCGCTGACAGTACTTCCTGTTTTCCCACTGGTGGGAAGCCTGTGGCATTGGTGCAGGCAGAAAATATGAATCGTTGCTGCCTCAGAAGTATAACAGGGAGGGATAGGGGAGTTCAGAGAGAGGGAGAGTTGCTGGTCTCTGGTCGAGACAGATGCAGACATTTTGGGACTAGGGGCAGAGGGGGTGGGAGGAAAGAGATGTTGGATGCAAAGGGGAAGGTAAAATAAAAAAAACCCTAGGGAAAAAGCAGGGGAGATTTTGAGCTACAGGGTGGGGGTGGCCCAATGACCCACTCAAGTTAGCTCTTGGTCTACCCAAAATAGCAGTTCTAGCTACACCACTGCTATCATGGACTGTAAACCACTGAAATTTGGTCTGGGTAATCACCAGGAGAAAGGGGTAAATTTCTTATTATCTCCAAAACCCGTGCCTACACTACCACAAGCCATTTTTCAGTGCACCTTTGTAAAAGGACCCCTTAGTGTCAAACTCCAGTTTCAATCTTATTTACGTAAGGCATGGCAAAAATTTACTGCACAGAATGTTAGGGAAGGAGAGGACAAGGGAAGTCATCATAGTGCTATTACTTTGTGGGAAACAGCTAAGATGGTCCTTGTAGGGAACTTGGGGAAGCTTGGACCCCTAATGTTTGTATGTTCAGAGCACCCCTCTGAATAATGAAACAAGGAATACCTGTAAGATTTATTTCATTCCCTCCCCTAACTATTCTATGTGCTGTTTACAATCCTTGCTAACTAGATCAGGCTGCAGGATGGCCTTGTGAAATTGTGCAAGGAAACCTTGCGACCCACACTCCTTCTAACTAGACCGGACCCAAAAACATGTTTACGCATTTAGTGTGATTTGTTGGGCAAGCAATGGGAGAGGGGGAAGTAGACCTTTTACTGAGACATATCTTTGTGTGGGGTGGGAGATGGCTATACAAGATCTTGGGGAGAGGGTGCACCACAAGAATGGAAAAAACCTGTTTTTTTCTGTATTTTTGCTGACCAGGAGTGGAGGAGTGGCCTAGTGGTTAGGGTGGTGGACTTTGGTCCTGGGAAACCAAGGAACTGAGTTCAATTCCCACTTCAGGCAATACATTTTATGCTGTTTATCCGAGAAATAAGCAGTGGATTTTCCCCAAGTCCATTTTAATAATGGTCTATGGACTTTTCCTTTAGGAAGCCATCCAAACCTTTTTTAAACCCTGCTAAGCTAACTGCTTTTATCTCATTCTCAGGCAACGAATTCCAGAGTCTAATTACATGTTGAGTGAAGAAAAGTTTTCTCCGATTCGTTTTAAATTTACTTTTTAGCTTCATTGCATGCCCCCTAGTCCTAGTATTTTTGGAAACAGTAAACAAGCAATTCATGTCTACTCATTCCACGCCACTCATTACTTTATAGACCTCTATCATATCTCCCCACAGACGTCTCATCTCCAAGTTGAAGAACCCAAGCCGCTTTGGACTTTTGTCATAGGGAAGTCGTACCATTCCCTTTATCATTCCATCACCCTTCTCTGTACCTTTACTAATTCCACTATATCTTTTTTAAGATGCGGTAACCAGAATTGAACACAATATTCGAGGTGTGGTCACACCATGGAGCAATATAAAGGCATTATAATGTCCTCATTTTTGTTTTCCATTCCTTTCCTAATAATACCTAACATTCTATTTGCTTTCTTAGCCACCACCGCACACTGATCAGAGGGTTTCAACGTATCATCAATGACGACACCTACATCCCTTTCCCAGTCGGTGATTCCTAATGTGGAACCTTGCATTATGTAGCTATAATTTGGGTTTCTCTTTCCCACATGCATCACTTTGCACTTGCTCACATTAAACGTCATCTGCCATCTGCCAGTCTTGTAAGGTCCTCTTGTAATTTTTCACAATCCCCTTGTGATTTAACAACTTTGAATAACTTTGTGTCATCAGCAAATTTAAATACCTCACTAGTTACTCCCATCTCTGGATCATTTATAAATATGTTAAAAAGCAGCAGTCCCAGAATAGACCCCTGGGGAACCCCACTATCTACCCTTCACCATTGAGAATACTAACCATTTAACCCTACTCTCTGTTTTCTCTCTTGTAACCAGTTTTTAATCCACAATAGGACACTGCCTCCTATCCCATGACTCTCCAATTTCCTCTGGAGTCTTTCATGAGGTACTTTGTCAAACGCCTTTTGAAAATCTAGATATACAATATCGTCTGGCTCACCTTTATCCACGTGTTTGTTCACTCCTTCAAAGAAATGTAATAGATTGGGGAGGCAAGATTTCCGTTCACTAAATTCATGTTGGCTATGTCTCATTAATCCATGTTTTTGAATATGCTCTGCAATTTTGTTCTTTATAATTGTCTCTATCATTTTGCCCGGCACCGACATCAGGCTCACTGATCTATAATTTCCCGGATCTCCTCTGGAACCTTTTTAAAAAAATCGGCGTTACATTGGCCACCCTCCAATCTTCCTTCACCTCACTTTTTAACCATGTCAGCTGCCGTTTGGTCTTCCTTCCTTCTTTTTTAATACACGGAATATATTTGACCCTGTCTTCCCTGTTTTGGTGATATCTTTGAAAGATACCTTGTTTCAAACCATGATGTACGGATTCCACTAAATAGGGAGGCTATCGGAGACACATAAAGGGCTAGCAAGGCCCCATAATACCACCTTGTGACACCCACATAACACAATACCTGGAATACAAAGGGTCAACTCACATTGTCAAAAGCCTTTTCGGCATCCAAACTAATCACCAGCGCGGGTGATTCTCGTATCTTACAGTGTAACATGGCCAATAGCAATTTGGGCACATTGATTACTGACTGGCGACCTTTTACAAAGCCCACCTGTTCTGATCACACCACTACAGGGAGACAATGAGCCAATCTGTACACCAACACCTGGGAAAAAACCTTGCTATTTAAGTTAATCAGAGATAAGGGGCAATAGGAATCAGGAAGATCAGAAGGTTTCCTGGGTTTTGGCAGAAAGGAAAAAGCTCCCACACTCACTACCGTGTTATAATAGTCGTGAAGGGGCCCCACTAACTGTGAGGATAGGAGTTTGTAAAATTCACCTGAATAACCATTAGGCCCAGGGGCTTTACCCAATGAAAGTTCCTTAATAACCCGTTGAATTTCTTTGGCCTGTAAAGGTTTGTTAAGTATCTCACACATTTCTGATGTCAGGGTGAGCATGCCCGAACCTCTAAGTAGTCATCAATTGACTCAGTTGAAACAGCTCCTAACTTTTTTTGCATAAAGGTTAGTAAAGAAGTCAGTCATGTGGTGTACAATATCTGCCCCTCAAAGCCAAAATATGGTGACTACGCCCCATGGCCTTAGTTACCCGCACTAACAAACGACCAGGCTTATTCCCAAATGCATGGAAACAATACTTCCGATATAGCAACATACGAGAGGTACGTTCATACAAAAAAGAGTTCAATGCTGCTTTTTGTTATTTTATGTAATCATTATTTTTGAGCTTGTACTGTTGTTAATTTTATTGTAATCCACCTTTCTGGGGAAAGGCAAAATACAGACTCTTAAATTAAATTAAGACAATTGAGCTGCTACCAGGCTCCTGAGACTCATGGCTGTTACTATCAATAACAAAGATCTGATTACAGTCAAATTACAGGTGGTGGGTGCCAGGAAGGAACCCAGTGCCAATCTTGAATGCTCCTTGAGTTTGCCACAGCCCTGCCATTCACCAGGCAGAGTTCTAGGCACTGCCCATCCCTGCAAGAAAAACAAACAGTACAGCTCAAAACTCAGTCCTGTCAATTCAGATGTTACATAAATGTTTTGCTTTGTTTCCCTACATAAACTGTGCAGCACTCCAAAAGCAGCCCTGAGCCTGGCCTAACATCAGGCACACTGCCAATTGATTGTTTCATGCAGTGTGTCTATGATGTCACCAATGACATCATCACTGGATTCAGTGTGTGCTCCAGAGCCGGCTGCATCCCAGGCAATGGACAAAGAAAAGCAGCTTAAAGAATTTCAGGAGCAGCGACATGACAGTGCTGGCTTTTACTGAAAAGCTGATTGCCCTGTGCGCAAGTCTAAACCTCACTAGGGCACAGGTCACCATGCTGCCTCGTCCCATGCAGAATGTACTCCAGTGTAGCTCATCACACAGAAATCCTCCCTTTGCAAAAGTGTTCTTCAATCAACAAGCAAATGTGTTCTTTGACAACAAACTCACTTTCATACCACAAAGTGATTCAGTCATCTGCGCTTCATTCCTTTCTCTTCACCGTATTTCTTCAGTATGACCTTTCCTTCCAATCTCTCTTATTCACCCTCTCGTCCTGGCCTTGGTTATCTCTCATCGCGACTACTGTAATTCTCTATATGCTGGCATCTCACTGCAGTCCTTCAAGCGCCTACAGCTCATTCAATTCACATCAGTTAAGATGCACTACAATGCAAGCCATTTTGACCATGTTATCCCCCCCTGCTTTAGCTTGAACATTTGCTCCCAGTTACCACTCGCGTTACTTTCAAACTACTCACACTAGTTTACAAATCATGCCCGCCTTCTGCCTCTGCTTACCTTCATAAACTCCTTTTCCCCTACACTCCCCTTCGTTCTGCCAACCACAACCTTCTCCGGCTGCCGTCACCTTTGGAACTCCATCTTACTTCTTCACGCTCCACAGCTTTTTGCTATGTTGGCCCAAAAATGTGGAACGAGCTTCCACTTCACATTAGGAACCTACCAATTCTTTCTGCATTTAAGAAATCACATGTTTACTCAAGTCTTTGCTTCAGATTTTCACTAGGTTGCTGTAGCTTTTTCTTTCTTCTGCTCTCTCATTTTATTGTATTGTAAACTGCTTTGAAGCCTAGAACAGGCCATATGGTGGTATAGCAGGCAGAAATAAATAAATAAACACTTGGGGCCCTGTTTACTTAGGTGCACTAGCGTTTTTAAAATGCTAGCCATGTAGACGCCCATAGGAATAGTAGGGGCATCTACATAGTTAGCGCGCACTAAAAATGCTAGTGCGCCTCTAGCACGGCTTAGTAAACAGGGCCCTCGGTATGCTGATGGCCTTTCATACAATTGTCCTTGACAATGGCAGGTGAAACGTTATGTAATTTAGTTGTGATTTTTGTTGTTATTTTTTTTATTTTTGTATGTATATATTTAATTATGCATGCTATTTGTAAGCTGTCAAGACTTGTGGATTGTGTGGGGCATAAATCTTTCAAATAAAATAAAAATAAAATGAGAGAATAGGGAGGGCCCTGGACAACAGTGCTATGTGAGAATTAAGTACATGTTTTTGTCCAATCACAGCTTACTCCTTTCTCAGTCAAAGGAAGGGAAGGGGGGTGGGGTCCTCAGGTGTCCCAAGAGTTGCATCATGTGGGACATTCCTCAGTCCTCCACTAATTTTATTTTTGGCAAGCTAACGAGTCTGTTTATTTTTCTGCCAGTTAATAATGTGTGGCTGAAACACAGTTTGACATATGGGTGTAGAGCTTTCAAAGATGGGAGACACCTTATTTAACAAACAACAGAAGTGGATGGGCAGTTGCAGCACTGACCAATCTGCAGCTAGAGAGGAGAGGGCAGAGGGATCCTGTGCAGGGAGCCTGTCAGGGAGAGCTGCAGCTGTGTTTACAGATGGCATAAGTACAAGGAAGGAGTCAGGTTCTCACTGCTCATTTTTTATGCTTCTGCATCACAAAGAGTCCTCAGTGGCTTTGCTATTATTAGCTGCCTACGGCCCTGGCACCCATCTCTTCTCTTGGTATCATTCTCAATTTTCCATTTGTTTTGGACAGGAACTGGCTTTTCTATAGCTCTATTCACATCAGTTACGTCCCAAAGAGCTTTGTAAAGCCTTTTCTTCAAACTGCATCCCAAGGCGCTTAACAATGACTCCCCTATAGAAAGCTTGTGCATTTGTAATGTTATATACTTCTGGGGGATTACCGTATGAGATGTACATTTTGGGTACCCCTGTTTTGTTACAGATTAGTGTGATGAGGGTATGTATTAAGGTTTTAAGTGTAGTGAATCCACATCTGGTTCTGAGCCTCAGTTGCCCATCTAGGGCTTTACCCTATGTCCTCTTACCCTGTACAGGGGGACAATGGGAAAGTGACTGTCTGAGGTAAGACTACACAAGCATTATATCAGCACTAGTATTTAACTCTGGTGGTTAACATATAACAGAATTTTATATTGTTGATACGGTTGGTAGCTACATTTTCTTGTTCAGAAGGAACGATGAAGAGTTGAACTTTGGTTGTGATTATCTATACTGGATTCTAATATATTGTTTTTATAGGGGAAATATCCTTGAAACAGCAAAGTCCCTTTGGAAACAACACATCTAAGCTAAGTGCACTATAAGTTTGTCTATGCACAAAGAATGGCTATTTAAAAGTAAAATTTGTGTGGAACTGTTCAATATAATGAAACATCAATTAAAAATAAAATTAAAAAATATAACAAAAAGAAAATTCTAGGAAGATCGGTGATGATAGGAGAGTGCCCCACAACTCTGATGGACTGAGGTCTTCTACACCAAAAAAATTAATATCTAGCACAAGCCTCACTATTAGTTATATAAATGTATATCAGTGGCATTGAAGGGGACACCTTATTTATTTATCTATTAATCTTTAAATACCCTCTCTCAGACAATGTCTGTTCAAAATGATGAACACTAATTACATAAGAACGTAAGAGTAGCCATACTTGGTTAGACCAATGGTCCATCTAGCCCAGTATCCTGTTTCCAACAGTGGCCAAGCCAGGTCATGAGTACCTGGCAGAAACCCAAATTGTGGCAACATTCTATGCTACAAATCCCAGGACAAGCAGTGACTTCCCCATGTTTATCTCAATAGCAGACTATGGACTTTTCCTCCAGCAACTTGTCCAAACCTTTTTTAAACCCCAATACTCTGGGTTAAAAACAGTATAGGATAGAAAGATCAAGACACTGTATCCCAGGATAAAATAAATGGTTGTATGGGTATTTTACTCACCTGCTGGGGATATCCCACCCAGAATTCTCTTTGGTCCCAAAACCAGGGTTTCTGTAAGGAAAGAGAAGTGTATTTAGCTAATTAGATAAAACATTTTGTGTGTGGCTACATTATATGCTTATTTTGATTTTAAAAAAGTGACATGTTAACCATAGCTTCAGAGCACAGTCCAAAATCAGGGTCAGGGCTCACATCTGTGAATCTTTGGACCCATCACTCCTGTAAACAGTGACCAGGAAGATCCATGTCAATGGGGCAGACTGAGCCAGTCCTGGTTTTATTTCCCCATTTATTTTTTATTGTTTTCAATAATAAACTAAATAACAATACAAACCTTAAAGCGTAATATACAATAGCCATTCATAACATATTCGTATGTTCGTGTCTTATCCCTCCCCTCAACCCCTTTCCCTCCCTACCTCCCCATATCCCGACTCAACCTTCCCCTTCACTCTATATATGCAACTAGACAGAGGTGTTCTGAGAAGATGACCATTGTTCATAAAGATCCCAAGTTTTATAGTGTTGCAGCAAACGTCCTGTGCGTAAGGCCGTAAGTTTTGACATCAAGCAAATATAGTCCAACTTACACAAAATTGCTTGTAAATCCGGAAGAGATGGTTGTTTCCAGGCCGCTGCCAGTACCAGCTTGCTTGCCACAAACAACTGAGCAGCAAATTGATGTATAGAGTTCTGAACTCCCACTGGCTTAAAATGCAACAAACAGTGGTCCATTTTCATTGGCTAGTTCACCCCAGTCACCTTGCATAAAAATTTCAATACCCCTGCCCAGTAGCGCTGTGCATGTCTACCGGCCCACCAAATATGAAACATATCTCCTATTGCACCACATTGTCGCCAGCACAGGGCTGACCCCGTTCGGAACATTTTAACTAAACGTTGAGGGGTATAGTACCAGCAATATAGTATTTTATGCCCACTTTCAACCATGGCACTAGATACCGAGACTCTAAGCAGGGATTTAAATGCCAATTTCCACTGTGGAAATGTATATATCACCCCTAAGGCAGTTCCCCATTTAGTCAGATAGTGTTCCACAGGGCTATTGTAAGAAAGCAGAGTCCCATATAGTCTCGAGATGCTTCCCCTTCCCCTCCCTCCCATCAACCCATGTTCCAACCCTGTTTCAGGTAAACAAAGCTCTCCCTGCACCCTTCGTGTGATGAAATCCCGCACTTGATAGTATTGAAAGGCTTGTAAGGGGGAGAGCCCGTGTTCCCTGCATAGCTCCTCGAAAGACACAGTCCTATTCTCCTCCCACATCTGTCCTAGTTCGCAGAGCCCCATGTCCTCCCATGTACGATAAGCAGTGTCCTGCGTTCCCGGCCCAAACTGGGGAGCAAAGCGAAGGAACATATGCCGAAAATATGTACGCCCCGGAAATAACTCCTCTCGTATCTTTCCCCAGATAAGCAAGGGCCACCGAATCAAGGGTGGACTTCCCTTAATTATCTCTCCTAGATCCTGTCTAGACAGCCAGGGAATAGCTCTTAGCGGAAAAGGTCCCATCCATCCCTTCTCCACCCTTGTCCACAATTTCCCTGTGTCTTGAAGCCATGTTGTTATCACTCTGAGGTGCGCTGCCTGAAAACATGACAAAAAAAAGGGACCCCCATCCCTCCCCACTGGTACATTACCTCCTTCCTAACCCGCGGAGGTCTTTTTTTCCAGATAAACGAGAAAACCTTGTTCTTAAGACCCCGTAAAACGCTATCTGGGACTGAAAAAGGTAAAGCCATAAAGAGATATAAAATTCTAGGGAGTATGACCATTTTGACTGCATTAATCCTCCCAACCCAGGATAGTGTCAGTCCCTCCCATCTGTGTAAATCCGTGAAAAGCCGTCGTACTATTTTGGGGAAGTTAAACTGAAAAAGCTCTTCAATACGCCTCGGGATGTTAACACCTAGGCATCGGATATATCTTGGCGCCCAACGAAATGGGGAGGTGGCTTGCAACCGTGTTTTTTGCTCAGCAGATATGTTTATGTCCAATGCCTCAGATTTATCGAGATTAATCTTAAAACCAGAAACCGCCACGTAATTTTGAAGCACCTCAAGAACTCTCGGAAAGGAGGTCCATGGTTCTCTCAACATAAGCAATATATCATCCACAAAGAGGAGAGCCTGTGTTTCCAGACCCCCCAACCGCGGTCCCCGAATCTCGGGGTGCGTTTGGATCTTTACTGCAAGAGGTTCCACAACTATAGGAAAAAGTAAAGGGGACAGCGCACACCCTTGCTGCGTTCCCCTATGTAGTATAAAAGGCTTAGAGAGCTTACCATTCACGCGGATCATGGCCCGAAGTGTCTTATAGATCAATTGTAGCCAATATATAAATCGCCCCGAGAATCCTATCTTGTCTAATACTGCAAATAGAAAGGGCCAACTCAGCCTATCAAATGCCTTTTCTGCATCTAAAGGCAGAATACATAGGGGGGATTGTGTTTCCTGAGTATGATACACCATATGTAGAGCTCTACGTATATTATCGAATGTCTGCCGCCCATGTACAAATCCTGCCTGGTCTTCATGAATCAGAGAGGGGAGGTATCTTTGTAATCGAGTCGCCAGGATCTTAGTGAGAATTTTATAATCTACCCCTAGAAGAGATATGGGCCTGTAGGACCCGCATAGTTGGTAATCTTTACCTGGTTTGGGGATAACTGTTATACTAGCTAAATTCCACGTAGGAGGGAACCCCAGGCTGACCTCCAGGGAGTTAAACACCTTCAACAACAATGGGGCCAGAAGCTTCCCAAAGATCTTATAGAATTTATTGGTGAACACATCGGGTCCCGGGGCCTTTCCAATAGGGAGCCCCTTGATTGTTTGAGTGATCTCCTCCAGCTCAATGGGGTGCGATAAGGCCTGATTAGCACTATAGGCCAATCTGGGGAGTTCAATGTCATCTAAATAACTCCCCATAACTTCTGCCGACGCCTCCTCTCCTGCTGCATACAGCATTTCATAGTAATCCATAAATGCTGACTCTATATATTCAGAATCTGTATGGATCTCTCCTCCCTCCTCTCTCAGACTCACAACCACATTATGAGTTGTGCTTTGCTTAAGCCTATAGGCTAAAAGCCGACTAGCTTTATTGCCAAAATCAAAATGTGATTGACGGACCTTCTGAAGCTTCTCCGAAAGATCTGCCAACTCAAGATCACATATTTGATTACGAAGCCTACGGATCTGGTCTACAACATCAGGGGAAGGCCCAGGTCCGTCCCGGTGAAGTTTAGCCTCCTCCTGCTCCAACTGCCCCCATATACTAACTTCCCTGGATGACTGCGTTTTCCACACGTGTCTTCAACGCTATCAAGTGGCCTCTCATGACCGCCTTGAAACCCTCCCATAAAATAGGCGTGACCTCCCCATTGTCGTTAAAACTGGACATAGTCTTTGATATGCTGTTCCAAGCTAGCCACGTTGGCCGGGTCGTGTAAAAGTGCATCGTCCATACTCCAACTACCCCTCTCCCCCCAAGATCCAGGAAAGACCAATTGCAACAACACTGGGGAGTGATCTCACCACGTACGGGGTAATATCTGGTGGGTTCCAACTAGCCCCAGTATAGATCCCTCCCCCAACCAAAAATCAATCCTGGAAGAGGATTGATGAACCGTGGAGAAGTAGGTGCAGCTGCCAGCGTGCAATAAATTCCTGCAGCCTCACTCTATCCCTCTGGCCATAACGTATACTGCGTGAGGAATTATCCAAATGGGATTGCAACGTGAGATTAAAATCCCCTCCTAGAATTAGGGAGCTTGCTATATTCTTCAAGACCAGCTGATCTAATTCGGAGAAAAGTCCCCCCCTGGTTCAAATTGGGCCCATAGACATTCACTATTGTGTAGACCTGTTCTGATAATGAAAAAATCACTAAAAGATATCTCCCTCCCTTATCCCTGACAACTTTTTGAATATTCCATGGTTTAGCACCACTGAACGCTATCAATACTCCTTTACTTTTAGTATTATCCACATTGGATGCAAAGTACATACTAGGGTATTTCCTATGACGGCACAAATATTCATGTCTGGGCTTTAGATGGGTCTCCTGTACCAGAGCCACATCCGCCCGAAGGCGGAGTATCTCCCGAAACAGAAGCTGTCGTTTTCTTAGGATATTCAACCCTCTCACATTGAGCAACAATAAATTTATGTCAGACATTATTAACTATCCTAAATGAGTGGATAAATATTGATCCAAGGACTCTCCCCTCTCATACCTCTTCCTCCCCCCCTACGCCCCTGTTGAGTCGTTACTCCTTCCCTCTTGCGTGTCTCTTCCCCATTCACCTCTCTCCATTCCCTCTCCCTTCCCTAGTAATCCCCTCCCCCCTCCCTACCTCCCACCAAAGTATTAAGACTGCCCACGTTTACCACCATGGGTAGTTAAAGGAGGAAGTGTGAGCCGAATACCCGCCTTCGTGACTCCTCACCAGGACCCTCAAGCAGTTTAAACTTAGCCCAACTTATTTTCGAACTCTCAATACAATAGTAAAACAGATACACACAAAACAGCAATGTATAGCTCAATGAATCTTCTCCAAGGTCCATCGACCACTCTCTTTGCAATTTAACCAACCAAGTGGCACAAAGATCCTTTGTCAGTAGCCCAATCCACTGGCTCAATTATTCATTAAGGAGAGTCAAGAAGAAAAGAAAAAGGGAAACCTCCTGTGCCAATCTCCATTATAGTCAGGTGACTTTAAAACCGATCGTTGCCGTTGCAGGCGTCTCGGGCCTTTACATACTTGCTCCCACTTCGGGGGTGCCACCATCCCCGAGCCTCGCTTTACAGATCCTGATGGCATAGGGGCCTCCATAGGACCCTCTGCTGGTAGGATCTCCCGAGCCTCCGAAAGCAATTTTATTTGTTGCATCTTTCCTTCCTTATAAAAGACCAGCGCAAAGGGGTTTCGCCATTTGTAACGAATACCCATCTCTTGAAGTCGCCTGGTGACTGGCTTTAACTCCGCTCTGCGCTTTAACGTGGTAGCAGCCAGGTCTTCATAAATTTCCACTCCATATGAGCCCCATTGAAAGTTTGGGATCTGGCGTGCCGCTTTTGCTACTTGCTCTTTCAATTTATAGTCCCGGAAGCACACTATGATGTCTTTAGATAAATTAGCCCGTGGGGACCCAAAGGCTCGATGGGCTCTTTCCAAGTGAACCGATGTTGGCTCCACCATAGTTCCGCTCGCAGCCAACAGGTCACTCACTATCTTTTGCACTGTCCCTTCACAATCCAAATAAGCGAGGGTTTCCGGTAGGCCTCTAAATCGTAAATTGCATCTGCGGCTGCGATTCTCCAAGTCCTCCAACTTATCCAGGACTTGCTGCTGAGCTGAGTTTCAGAAACTTGGCGGTCTATCACTTCTATCGCCTCCGAGTGTGAGTCTAGCCAAGTTTCCGTTTCTTCGATCCTGGACCCAAGCTCCCATATCTCGCTTCTCAGGTCTGCTCCGAGGGTAGCCAGGTCCCCCCACATCGCTTTCAAATCTGACCTTATTTCTTGTAGCCACTGCTTCCAGTCTGGCCACATCGCCTCCTCAGGTCCCCCCAAGCCATCACCCTCCATCTGAGGCTCTGCGAGGGATGCACTTTCTGCTCGCTCCTGCTGACTGTGCGCTGCGGTCGTCATTTTGTTTCCCGTTCATGCCGTCCCTGCACCCGGGAAAGCAAAGCGCGAAAAATCCACCACCTCAGATCACCCTCCGCCCTACCAACTCTTCTCTGTTTCTGTCGTCTGACCACCGGACCCGCCAATCGGGCGTTTTCTCGTGCCGTCCCCGTGGGTCACTCGGAGCTCTATTCCTAGGCGGCCATTCTACCCGATGATGTCACTTCCTCCGTCCAGTCCTGGTTTTATTTCCATCACATGCACGGATTTCCAGTTCAAATTCCTGTAAGAACAACAGGAATGACAAGATCAGAGATGCCACATGGTAAAAGCCAGGTTTGGCTTAGCCTGTCTCTAACGACATGTCATGACATGGTCTCCCGATGTCAACAGAGAACAGAAATGCCCTAGGTGAATGCTGGGGGGAAGGCCAGGACTGGTACCCACAGGGCCTTTTTGAAAAGAAAAAAAAGTTTCTTGAAAAATATACAGATTATTGCAACATTTCTTCTACATAGGCTAATTTTTTGACAGTCCCTGACCCAGTCACCTATTATTTCCTGTCTGTGCTCCAAAGATGTGTGGTTAATCTATCACTGTGTGTGCTAGGCAGAATTCCAGGGAAATGGAGGCAGAAGTGCTAGAACCATTCTGCAAATCTGCAGCTTTCTGTAATCAAGGAGGGAAGATAGTAGAGTTACTGGCCATGGAAAGAAGCCAAGACCTGCAACCAGCCAACCCATCTTAGTTGTGCTTATTCAGAAGATTATGTTTATGCTAACTTCCTGTAAGAAAGGCAGGTGCTTCTTGACAGGCTGTTCGTTTCCACCATGTCCCTTTCCTAATCAGAGAGAGACTAAAGAAGTCTTTGCAACTTTGGGATTCCTGCCTTCTGATCAGCTGCAGTGCTCTGCTGCCCTCTAACCTCTGGTCCCCCTAGAAAGTTATACAATATCAGACCTCAGTGACCCACCCCCAGCAACTAATTAATGAATAACCTTACAGATGGACCACACTCACATTAATCTGAGGCCCTGGGAGCTGACATCTCATTAACTGCTCAAGGCCGACAGCATCTGAGGTTTACTGCACCTATCTGATGTATTTCACAACTCTGGAACAGAATGCACACAGGTAGTTTTTCCTGACAAGCCAAACAGCTGGGTTTATTGGGCCTCAGTCATAATTACAATTCTAAGATTCTTAGATAAAGAGGGCAAATACCTGCAAGAAAACTCCAAGAGAATGGCTGAAGTTCACAACTGTCAACTTAGTTTAAGAGACAATCTCAACCTCTCCTTCTGCTCCCAGAACTGTGATGGAAACCCCCAGCTGAGCTTCACAAGTTCAATCTCTATTGAAAAGAGTCTCTCAACCTCTCCTTCTGCTCCCAGAATCTACTGGGGCTGTGGCTGAAACCCCCAAAGAACAGCTGAGGTTCACAACTTCGATCCTCATTAAAAAGAGTCTCTTAACCTCTCCTGCTCCCAGAATCTACTAGAACCAGGCCAAGACTTCCAGAGAAAAGCTTAGTTCATGATTGGAATCCTAGCTGAAGAGAATCTCTCAACCACTTTTTCTGCTCCCAAAATCTACTGGCACTGGGCTGCCAGAGCATGGGTTATTCAGGCATCAGGCCACACCTGCCTTCTCTCTCTGCAAACGGAATAAGCTGAGTTCTCACACTGTGCACAGACAGAAACAGAGACAGCCCCTCAAAATGCAGCAGTTCTGTATTGCAAGGGCCAGCTATTTAGAGTTATTCTTCCTGTACTGGGCCAGTGCAAAGACATGAACAATGATGCCTGTACACAAAAACACATACAACCCTAACATAATTAACAATTCATCATCCATCATTCATTTATTTATCTATAAATATTTATATGCCATCAATCAAAAATTTCTTAGTGGCTTACAGTAACATAACACCAGTTTTTTTTTTTAGGGGGTTCTTGGGGGTACTGAGTACCGGCACCTTTTCCATTGTCTGCTAAAATTGACCCGTGGTCCCCAAGTTTTAATGAAACAGCTCAACTCTACACACCAATTCTGCCTTGTCATAGATTCTGTGAATGGTTGCAGGGGGCCTGGCTATTGTGGGGTGTGTCCCTCAGTGATCACCCCACCCTTGAAAGATGGCCTGACATTTGAGTATCGGGCACCTTTTTCGCTAGAAAAAATGCACTGTTACACAAAATACAAGACAATACCCCGTAAACAAATAAAATGGAAACAAAATTGAAGACAACATACAGATCTCAAGTGGAAAAAATTAAATCTCTGTCCTACAATTTCCTTCTCAACTTAACCTTTGACCCATTCTACAAAAAGTAGAACTCTGGGAAAGGTGTTGTTTCCTTACAAGAAAATGCGCTCACCCACCACTTGTTTGCTGTCCTTAATTTCTAGGCATTTAAATAAACTAAGGCCACAATCACAAAGCTCAGAAGTGCGAATTTGAGAATCCACTGACATTTACTATCAGTGAACTTCAGTAGAGAAGTTATACCAATTGCAATAACTTGCTGAGCCCCTTGCTGCTATGCCAGCTGGGTGCTGCCCCACAAGTATAAAACAAGCACCAGCTACTGCCAACCCAGGACCTTTTGAGTGGTGGTCATCTTGACGTTTGATGTGGATTATTTTTTTTTGGGGGGGGGGGGGAGGGGTTGGAGATGTGTCAGTTTTTTCCATTCCCACCACGCCACATTCTCTCACAGATACATATTCTCTATTATCCCCCTACCTCTTATTCAGGCACAATCCCAGCACTTTCCCCCTTCCCTTATCTCCTTACTCTCCTGTCTAGCCTCTTCCCTCCCCGACAGTGCAGGAAATAGAAGGGGAGAGGATAGAGGGCAAAGCAGAAGAAAAGAGAACCTCAACTTCCTAATCCAGCCTCTCTACTCCTGCCACTCCCCCCCCCCCCCCCCCACCCCGACAGATTTCAGGGCATATGAGGGTAGGAGGCAGTACCTGTAGTGTTCCCAGGTATGACTACTGCAGCATTGCACACCACATAAATTAAAAAAACTAGCCAGAATGATGTTTAAAAATGCAAGCTGTGTATTACATAAGGGTCTTTCAGAGACCTTCAAGTTCTCATTAACATAGTAACATAGTAAATGATGGCAGATAAAGACCTGAACGGTCCATCCAGTCTGCCCAACAAGATAAACTCATTTTACATGGTATGCAATAATTTATATGTAAACCTATCGCTTACCATGTAAAATGAGTTTATCTTGATGGGCAGACTAGATGAACCGTTCAGGTCTTTATCTGCCGTCATTTACTATGTTATGTAAACCCAAGTTTGATTTGTCCTTGCCATTCTCAGGGCACAGACTGTAGAAGTCTGCCCAGCACTGTTCTTGTACTAAAAGTTCTGATGCTAATGTGAAAGCCCCTGAAAATTTACACTCAAGCCCACCCATATTATATCATACCATACCATATAATACCATCCCTTTAATCTTTTTGCACCGTAATAGCTTGATACCAGAGTGAGAGCAGGAGGGTGCCAGAGACCAGGACAAGCCAAGTTCTAGGCAAGATTGACCCTGTGCTTTGTGTTTGAACAGTCTCATAGGCCTTTACCTACTTCTCCATGTTTCCTCTCTGGTTCGAAAAGCTGCCATGCAATGCAGATGTCAGAAATGCGCTGCCACACCATGTGTCCCACAGATGGTGGCATGTCTCTGAGGCGCTCTCATGATCAAGAGAGCTAGGATGAAGAGCACTCTGTGCACCACGTTATCCTCTGCCATTTCTGTATGAGTCTGGTTAGTGCTGGTGTTTGGGTGTGGGGATGTGAGGGTGTGTCAGAGGGGACAGGGATGTAGCACTGTCAGTACTCACGTCGTACAGGATAGCCAGTCCTCCAGAGAATGCCAAACAATAAAACAGGAATCTCCAACTGCAAGAGAAAACACAAGACATAGCCTTGAGCCAGTGAAAAAAGTTCTGCTCCCTTCGGCACCCTCACATCACAAAAGCTTCTTGAAAATTGCTCTAGAAATCTAAAAAACACTGGCTGTAATTGGAGGAAAACTCCTACCAGGGCATTAATCTAAGAGTCAGAAACTCTGTCTTATTTGTTTCCATCCTCTAAAGGACTGGATCCAGTGAGATTTCCAGCAAGGCTGCCATCTTCCTGCCCTTAACTTCCTGTATCATTATTCTGTCACTTCCTGTGACACTTGGTTGCCTGTGCTGTGATTGCTTCCTGAAAGATACTTTACACTGCAGTTGATTTTTGATTGGTGCCTTTATGCTTAAGAGGTAGTGCTTCCTTTCCTCAGACACTTTCTTCCATTCTAGCAGAAATTCAATGCTAGATGGTAAAAGGCGGCACCAGTGGCATAAGTGGCACCGGGCAACCCCAGTGAGAACCAACAATGATGCCAGCCAGTGGCACAGGGTGCTAAGTGATGACTGCCAAGTCAGATGGTATCTGCACAGAGGCTTCTGGTTAGATTTGGGTCCTTCCTTATGTATTTGAAATCATGAATACTATTGGGACAAAGTACATAAGTATTGCCATACTGGGACAGACCAAAGGTCCATCAAGCAGGGGCGTATCTGCGTGGGGCCTCAGGGGCCTGGGCCCCCGCAGATTTCGCCCTGGACCCCCCTACCGCTGCCAACCCTCCCCCTCCGTTGCTGTCGCCTACCTTCGCTGGCGGGGAACCCCAACCCCCGCCAGCCGAGGTCCGCGTCCTCCTGCCGCTGCCGGCTGCCTGTAAAAGAATTCCGTCAGCTGGCGGGGGACCCCCAACCCCTGCCAGCCAAGCCGAGGTCCTTTCATTTCTTTCAGAACTTCCAGTAAAGCTGGCGCCGAAAGTTTCTTCTGAGTCTGACGTCGCTGCACGTTGTACTTGCAGGACGTCAGACTCAGAAACAGAATGAGCTTCATTCTGTTTCTGAGTCTGACATCCTGCACGTACAACGTGCAGCAACGTCAGACTCAGAAGAAACTTTCGGCGCCAGCTTTAGTGGAAGAAATGAAAGGACCTCGGCTTGGCTAGTGGGGGTTGGGGGTCCCCCGCCAGCTGACGGAATTCTTTTACAGGCAGCCAGCAGCGGCAGGAGGACGCGGACCTCGGCTGGCGGGGGTTGGGGTCCCCCGCCAGCGAAGGTAGGCGACAGCAACGGAGGGGGGGAGATTGGCAATGGCAGCGGCTGGGAGGAGGGGGATCGGCAATGGCGGCGGCGGCGGCGGGGGGGGGCTATAATGTGCCCCCTCACTCTGGCCCTGGCCCCCCCTACCGCCGCAGTTCAGATACGCCCCTGCCATCAAGCCCAGCATCCTGTTTCCAACAGTGGCCAATCCAGGTCACAAATACCTGGCAAGATCCCAAAAAGGTACAAAACATTTTATATCACTTATCCCAGAAATAATGGATTTTCCCCAAGTCCATTTAATAATGGTCTATGGACTTTTCCTTTAGGAAGCCGTTCAAACCTTTTTTTTAACTCCGCTGATTCATTTTAAATTTACTGCATTGTAGCTCCATCGCATGCCCCCTAGTCCTAGTATTTTTGGAAAGCGTAAACAGATGCTTCACATCTACCCGTTCAACTCCACTCATTATTTTATAGACCTCTATCATATCTCCCCTCAGCCGCCTTTTCTCCAAGCTAAAGAGCCCTAGCCGCTTTAGCCTTTCCTCATAGGGAAGTCGTCCCATCCCCTTTATCATTTTCGTCGCCCTTCTCTGTACCTTTTCTAATTCCACTATATCTTTTTTGAGATGCAGCGACCAGAACTGAACACAAACAAGCATTGGTGGGGGGGGGGGGAGATGATTAATCAGGGATGGCCTTGTCTCCCTCCATAGAGTGGGCTCCTCAGGAGCTCCACTTGGCTACAGAAGGTGGAGCAGTAACCATAAGCCAAACAGAGTAACCTGTCTAAGTAGGCCTGCAAAGAAATACCAGGTCATTGGGAACAGACTGAGCTAGTCCTGGTTTTATTCCAATGTAGGCTATGGGCTGGTCTTGCCTTTCCTAAGGAAATGGGAAATATAAGTCCATAGACACTAGGAGGTGGACCCAAGCAAGACTGTCTCAACTCACTCCTTATGGCATGAAGCATGCTGGGGTCCATACTGCAAAGGAACATATGATGCTCCAGCCCATTCCACTCACCTGGCCTCACAGAATTTCTTGGTCATGCTGGGTCGGTCCTGGTTTCTCCGCCGCCGGAACCACCTTTCCACATGTCGAGTGTGGAGGCCACACTGCTGGGATAAGCTGCAGATCTGGCTCTAAAATACAAGCCACAGAAGGGGACTGAGCCTCCTGTACAAGAGGAAGTGATGTATGTTTCTGTCCTTCCTAATGACTTCCTTCAGGTGTGTATCCTGGCTCTGTGATTCCATTTTGGGAGTGGGGGGCTTTCCAGTTCTGCGAGGTATTTGGAGTGTGTGCAGGTTAGCTGTGATGAATCCCTGAAATACAGGACACCCCTCTTGGTAGAAGCTATTATGTCAATATTCAAAATGATTTAACCGGGTAGGAGAGCCTCCTGCTCGGTTAAATCGCTTGTGCCTGCCTATCCACTGATATTCAGCATCACTTAACCAGACAGTGCCGTGAATATCAAAATAAACTGCCACTGCAGTCTGTGGGTGGAGCTGGTACTTAACCAGTTATCAGTAATATTCAGACCGCTAACTGGTTAAGTGGGTGGCTAAAATTAGGACCAGGGGCGTAGCCAGACCTTACAGTGGGAGGGGGCCAGAATCCGAGGTTGGGGGCACATTTTGAGTGCCGCCTCGCTGCCCCCCCACACCTCGCCTCCTCGCCCCCCCCCCCCCCACTGCCTCATCTTGCCTCCTTGCCCCCTCTTGCCTCGCTTTGCCTCCCCCTCGCCAACAAATACCTTTGCTGGCGGAGGTCCCTAACCCCTGCCAGCCGAAGCCTTCTTCAGCGCCGGTCTCCAGCGCAGCCGTGTTCGCTGCCCTGCTCTTCTTTCTTCTTGCTCCTGTGCACGCTGACGCTCCTTCTCAGTTTCATGTGAAGGAACGTCAGTGTGCACCGGCTCACACGAGCTGGTTGTTAAATTTTACTGATTTTTGCGAGCCAGTTGTTGATGGGAGTCAGGCAGTGAGCACACAAACATCTGGTTTTTTTTCTCCTCCTCTCTCCCCCACCCGCCCGTGAGCCTTTTCTCTGCCAGATCCCACCCATGCGTAAGCAGGAAGTTGCATCAGTGGGGCAATACTCGGCAGAGACAAGGCTCTGGGTCGACCAAGCAGCGACGCGTGTTACCGCTACAGCTTCTGGAAGAGTAAGGTTTGAAGAATGTCCAGAGAGGGAATGGAAGCTGAGAGAGGTAGGACTCGCAGAGGAGTGGGAGGGAGATGATACTGGGTTTGAATGAGGACGGAGACAGCATGAAGTAAAAAAAAAAAGTTGAAGCTATTCAGGTTATTCTGTTTCCCCTTCCCACGCAGCTGTCTTCGCCATGAAACCCAAAACAAAGTCAAGCAAACTTATGAGCTGCTGCATCCACGTTGTCATTCTTTATTGTTGGTAGCATTTTAATTTAATCTCACTTATATTTTCAAACATGCCAGCTTGTGCAGCACATGGATATACATAGAGGTAGTAGTAATTTCTTATAAATCATACTCGGTGTATCATTTGGAGGGGCTGGTTATAGGGACACCCTCTTGCATGTGTTATATTTGTGCAGAGATTTTTTTCTCTTGGTAAAGGGCCATTAAAACAGATATCATGTTATAAGAATCAGGAGCTGCATCATTATTGTTGGTAGCATTTTAATTCAATCTCGCTAGCTTTTGCAGCATACAGATGTACACAGAGGTCAGAGGAAGTATAGTAATGGAATAATTTTCATAGAGTAGTAATTTGTTATAAATCATAATCAGTGTGTCATTTAGAGGGGCTGGTTATAGGGACACCCTAGCATGTATTATATTTGTGCAGAGATTTTTTTTCTCCTGGTAAAGGGCCATTAAAACAGATGTCATATTATAAGGATCAGGTGCTCAACATTCAGCGTTTCTATGGGCCAGTCTTAGCAAGTGCGGGGCCCTGTGCAGACCAATTTGATGGGGCCCCACTCCAGCTCCGCCCCCACCCTAGATCCACCCAAGCTCCGCCCCCACCCTAGATCCACCCAAGCTCCGCCCCCACCCTAGCTCCAGGGCTGGCCATCCCCTCCGAGCTCCAGGACCATCCCCCCTCCCTCCCTCCCTCCCTCCGAGCTCCCCCCTCCTTCCCAGCTCCAAGGCCTCCCTGCCAGCTCCAACGCCTCCCTCCCTCCCTGCCAGCTCCAAGGCCTCCCTGCCAGCTCCAAGGCAGGCAGGCCGGCTGGCCTCCCTCCCTCCCTGCCAGCTCCAAGGCTCCCCTCCCAGCTCCAAGGCTTCCCACTTTCCGAGGCCTCCCTCCCTCCAAGGCCTCCCTCTGAATTTTAAAAGTTACCTCGTCAGGTTACAGGCAGCGGCAGGAGTGAAAAGCGTGCGAGCTGCTCGGCGCTTCAGGAGCCTTCCTTTCCCTCTCTCAGCTCTGGTCCCGCCCTCATTTCCTGTTTCCATGAGGGCGGGACCAGAGCTAAGAGAGGGAAAGGAAGGCTCCTGAAGCGCCGAGCAGCTTGCACGCTTTTCACTCCTGCCACTGTCTGTAACCCGACGAGGTAACTTTTAAAATTCAGAGGAAGGAGGACTGGAACTCGGGTGGCCGGGGGCGGGGCGGAGGCGCGCCACGTGGGGCCCCCTTGAGCGCGAGGCCCTATGTGGTCGCCTCGGTCGCTTCGCCCTAAGACCGGCCCTGTTTCTATTTATTTAGTTACTTATTTATGACATTTAACCCTGTTATTGGTGCAGAGATTTTTTTTTTCTCCTGGTAATGGGCTTCTAAAACAGACATCATGTTATGGGAATCAGGTTCTCAACGTTCAGAGTTTCTGTCTATTTATTTACTTATTTATGGCATTTTATCCCATATTAAACATGAATTAGATTAGAACCTGGGAGCATTAAAAAAAAAATTCCCGTAGAGAGTAATACATGACCTCCCCCGCCCCCCCCCCCCGGCTCTCTCCCTGTGTATAGCCAGCTCTGCAATTTGGGAAGGGAGCAGAGGTGGACAGGGGGGGGGGGGGCCAGGGAGAGAGCCTGTTGTTAAAAATTTACCAGCACACCACTGGGTGGGAGGAAGGTTAAAGAGACTGAACGCTTTATTGGGGCTTTTCTCAACAACCTGTAGATCACCTGCATAGGCTACATGATGCAGCAAGATGTTTTTCTCCTCATAAAATGGTAGAAGCATTGGCGCTGTGGAAGCATTGCACCTTCAAAGCCACGGCCTAGGGAGGCTGCTGAGATTGTCCCATTCAGCCCTTTACAGAGGTCAATCTCCAGCCCCCACTGGGGTAAATTCTATAAATGGCGCCTAAAAAAAAATCATTGCCGAAAAAATTTGCTTCAGTGGTATTCTGTAAGTTGCACCTAAAGTTTGGCGCAGTTTACAAAATACACGCTTAAGCGGAGTCACACATAAATTTAGGCATGGCCATTTGCACCAACAAAAATGTGGTGCAAATGCCCGCATGTAAGATTTACGCGCAGAGCACCATTATTCCATAATTACGTGCCTAACTCAAAGTCACACCCCCGTTCCACTCCGAAACATCCATGACCCTCCAATTTCCACGCCCCATTTGTCAGAACACGCATTTATTTTTGGCGCAGATCCTGCACCTAACTTGACGAATGTTGGTCCCAATTAAATCTATTTAGTGCCAATAATGTTTTGTTAAAATACCTATTGTTGGCACTAATTGGCTTGTTATTCAATTAAATTTAATGCGCAAATTGGTAACATGCCTAAATTTGCTCAACAATTTTTGACAACCTTTATAGAATCAGGGGGACTGTGTGCAAAGCCAGGATGTAAGCTGTGTGGGAAAGGAATCTGTAAATAAGATGAGTAATCTTGTACAGTATTGTGTAGGCTCTAATTTGGTTACACAGCTGATTCTTGCCATTCTAACTGTGAATATAAATATTTACAGTAAGGGTGTAAGGACATGGAAATAAGTGTGGAAGGAGCTCACCTCCGTGGGACTCTTGGCGCATGTGGTATAGAAGATCTCCAGGATGTGGTTTGGGGTGGGTTTCGTTGCCGACTTCTCTTTTACGCCCAGCTGTCTGCTCAGTGGTACAGCCACATACCTACATGAGAAGAGATCAGTAATGTACAGTCAGCAACTGGAGAAGACAGTAAATACTGAGAGCCAGAGAGCCTCACAGCTACAAACTATGGCTCGTGTAGGAGGTAGTTGTGACCTCAAAACACCAATGAGGGGTCTGTGTCCTGAAACGACTTAGCAGGTGATGCCAGACAAAGACAAAAAGTCCCATCCAGGCTGCCCAGTTAATCTGTCCACACTGCTAATAAGGATAAGCTTGTAGGAAATTGCTTCTTATCCATGTCAGTTATTACAGTCTTCTCTGGCTCTCTACCATCAGTGTACAGGTTCAATAGTTAATCCAATCTTCTGACTCCCTACCCTGATCTTCCAATCTATGGTGCAATAGTTCTCCCCTTATAGGAACAATTGTCTGGTCTATCTCTGATATCTTAATATTGTTCCAAAAAATAAAATAATTATGTGACCACATAATCAGATGAAACACTCCATTCTATGAGTGAAGCTTGCACTACTGCTGCTCGTGCCATCCCTGTTCTCAGGTTGTGCAGTGTGTGTGTGTGGGAAGCTTGGGCTGGTGCCGCTCTTGCTCTCTCTGTCATCAGGTTGTGCAGTGTATTTGTGAGAAGCCTGCACTCCTGTTGCTTGTGCTGTCTCTGTTTCCAGGTTGTGCAGTGTGTGTGAGGGAAGCTTGTGTTGGAATGTATTGTATTTTGCATGCATTGCCTGTCACCTATTATTTCTCTGTGATTACTCTGTGACCTCTGATGTGAATTACTTAGAGAGGTCACACAGCTATGCAACTTCCTGTGGGGGTCAGACACAGCAGATGCAGCACATGGAGCACATGGAGCTCATGTTCTCTCCTAACCTGAGAGGATCTATGGTGGTGTGAGCATCCATTACCATCTAAGCACATGGAAGGAGCTGATAATACAAATGTATAGTAATATGTATATATAAGCCTGTCTGATTATAATCTAACTACAAACTGTGAGTAAACAGATGTTTTGTTACTTCAACTTTAAAGTGACTCAGCAGTGAATTATTCAGGGGTGTATGAGAGAGAGATGAAGAAAGAAATTAACATTTCTAAAGCTGAAGCTGTGTGTACTAAAATCTGCTAATTATTTACTACAAATAATCCAACAAAAGGGTTATGGGCCCAGGGCCCAGGAATTGAAAAAGAAGAGAAATCTTACCAGGCAGTAAAAAAGCCACATTTTTCTCTTAAGTTTTAAAGGAAAGATTCAGTCTGTCTCTCTCTCCCCCCACACAGCAGACAGAAGGCTAAGAAAATGGCTGAGGGAGGAAATTCACCATTTTTCTATTCTCTCAAGGTGCCTAAATTAACTGAGTTTAATTATCAGCATTGGGAACTAAGATTCATATGTCTCCTTCGAGCAAAAGGATTAAATATATGCTTAGACCAAGACAGAACAGCTGAAAATATGGCTGAATGGGACAATGCAAACTATTATGTGAAGTGCATGCTTTTGGAAGCTCTCTCAGAGAAACAAGCCATATTAGTGGAGGGAAAAGATACACCAAAGGACATTTTATATAAACTGAGAACTATGTATGCAACTACATATGCAAAGCAGCAACCAATTTGGTTGGCAGAGTTGAATGAAACCAAATTAAGGGATAAAAGTAAATGTAATGATCACATTATGCATCTTATGTCTTCATTTCAAAAGTTAGAACTTTCAGGAATTCCCATGTGTGATGCATTGAAAAGAGCATTTCTTTTTACCTCACTATCAAAGAAGTTTGATGTTTTTAGGTCTGTAAATGAGGCCATTGAAGGGCAATCTTTTGAACAGGCAACATCAAAACTAAGGCAGGAATGCATAATAAATGATTCTGAGGAGATGTGTTCTCAAAGCAAGTCAGAGAGAAATGAAACAAATTTCTTGGCAAAGAACAGAGGAAGGCGGAGCTATGGGAAAACTCCACCCAAGGGCAAGCTGATTTGCTACTCATGTGGAAAGGAGGGACATGTATCTAAATGGTGTAAGGAAACACAAAACACTCCCTCTAGCTCACCTAAGCCAATGGAACTAAAGAATTTTCAAACCAGGAAATGTATGAAGGACAAAGATAAACACAAGGGCTTTCTAATGACAGAAAAATCTTTGACTATGGTAAATAATAATTCAAATGAAAGTACTTGGATTTTGGATTCAGGGAGCACATGCCATTTAACCAATTGTAAGAATTTCTTTCAGGAAATGTGTCCAGAGGAAGGTATTCTTAAAACTGCAAACGCAGGGACTGCTAAGATCCAAGCAAAAGGTATTGGATTCTTAAAATGCAAAGTGTCTAATGAAGTTAAAGAAATTCCTGTAAGTGATGTCTTGTATATTCCCCAAGCAGTTTGTAATATGCTTAGTGTATCTACATTAGATAAGAAGGGATTTGCGATTCATTTTGAAAACAGTAAGTGCACAATCTCTAAAAATGATGAAGTGTATGCTGAAGCTTTTATGCATAATGATGTTTATAAACTGAGCATTTCAGGTGAAGCCTCACATATGGCGCAAGTAAGGAAGAATGATGGTAAATGTAGTCTGGAAATCTGGCACCGCCGCCTGGGACATCGTGATTCTAAGGTGATCCAGGATCTTTACAGTAAGCAACTGGCCACCGGAATTCAGATAAGTGCAGATGCTGGTAAAATTGAGAAATGCATAGACTGTGTTACTCAAAAAGGTGTGAGACCCTCATTTCCTGCATACACAGGAAATAGGAGTAATAAAGTGCTGGACTTAATACACAGTGACTTATGTGGACCGTTTAATATCCCATCATTGGGAAATAACAGATTTGTGCTAATATTCTTGGATGATTTCTCTAGATATTGTGTGGCCTATTTGCTGAAAGAGAAAAGTCAAGTCACAGACATGCTGAAGAAATACGTAGCCATGGTGAGCAATAAATTTGAAAGAAAACCAAAGGTTCTTCAGACCGACAATGGTGGTGAGTTCACTTCACAAAGCATGCGCACATTTCTAGAACAAGAAGGCATTCAGCATATCACAACAGTAGCTTATACACCAGAGCAAAATTCTGTTGCAGAGAGAAAATTTAGGTCACTTGTGGAAATGACCAGATGTATGCTGTCAGATAGCAATCTCCCTAAAAGACTATGGGGGGAAGCCATTCTCACAGCAGTGTACCTACAAAATAGAATGCCAACTAAAGGCGCTGAGCGCACACCACATGAGACATGGCATGGTAGGAAGCCAAACCTGTCACACATAAGAACATTTGGAAGTACAGCATATGCTCATATACCAAAGCAAAGAAGGCATAAGCTGGATTCCACAACAGAAAGGGGCATTTTAGTTGGCTATGCTCCAGGACACAAAGGATATAGAATTTTGAATCTGAAAACTGGCATTGTTGGCATAAGACATGTTACATATTTTGATGAAGACAAAAGGGTTGATAAAGGCTGGATTATCCCAGATGAGCCTTATCATCCAGAATATGAAACTAGAACCATAATAGACATGCCAGTGTATATAAATGCCATACCAAGGCAGATGTCTGAAAGCAACTCATCTGTATCTAACAAGGAACAGGCAGAGGAAGCAGACACAGAAAGGATCATTGAAGAAGACAGTACAGTTGGAGAAGGGGAATCAATTGGAGAAGGACTCTCAGATTTAGAGGATGCGGAAAGGTCAGACCAACCTGTTGTCAGACGCTCATCCAGGGAAAACAAAGGTGTTCCACCCCCAAGACTGTCTTACCTAACAAAGTCAGCAGAAGCTCAAGAGCCCTTAACATGGGATGAGATTGAGAAAATGCCAGCAGAAGAAGCTGCTGAATGGCGTAAAGCTGCACAAGAAGAAATTGATGCATTGGATAAAAATAATACTTGGATTCTTACAAAATTACCTCCTGGCAAGAAAGCTATAGGATGCAAATGGGTATTCAAGTTAAAAAGGAATGCACAAGGAAAAGTGGAAAGGTATAAAGCCAGAGTAGTGGCAAAGGGATATCTTCAAAAATATGGAGAAGATTTTGATGAAGTGTTTGCACCTGTAGTGAAACACACGACAATCAGAACACTTCTGAGCATTGCAGTCTCAAAAGGCATGCAAGTCAACCACGTTGATGTGAAAACAGCGTTTCTTCACGGAGATATAACTGAAGACTTGTACATGGAACAGCCAACAGGTTTCATAAATACAAAACAAAGACAGCTAGTGTGTAAATTAAACAAAGGTCTTTATGGATTAAAGCAAAGTGCGAAATGTTGGAATGAAAAATTGCATGAAATATTGACAAATTTAGGATTTAAGCAAGGTGAAGCAGATAAATGCTTGTACACTAGGTGCAGAAATGGACAATATGCATACATTTTAGCTTTTGTTGATGATCTGCTCATTGCAAGCAAAAGTGAGCAAGAGTACAAGGACATTGTAAAATATTTAAACCTCAATGTTGAGATAAAAGAACTTGGTAATGTGTCATACTATCTTGGTATAGAAATTGAGAAACAAAATGATGGTTCTTATCTTCTAAGCCAGAAGCAGAAAATAAATGAGCTTATTGAAAGTTTAGGTATGCAAGATGCCCAAGTTGTAAGCACTCCCATGATCACTGATTTTCTGAAGGATGAAACAGTAAGAGAACCTTTACCAGATAACATCCAATATAGATCAGCCATAGGTAAGCTTTTATATCTAGCTACCACATACAGGGCTGATATAGCAAATGCAGTAGGAATTTTGAGCAGAAGGGTCAGCTCACCTACCAAATCAGATTGGACTGCAGTTAAAAGGATGGTAAGGTATTTAAAGGGTACCATTGATTGTAAATTAAAGATTTCAGCCAATAGTAATCCAAAACTAATATGTTACTGTGATTCAGATTGGGCAGGGGATCATTCTGATTATAAATCCACAAGTGGATATGTGTTTATGTATGGAAATGTACACATTTCATGGGCCAGTCATAAACAAAGTATTGTGAGTTTGTCTTCTACAGAAGCTGAATATGTGGCTGTATCGGAAGCGTGCAGAGAACTGATGTGGATTGAAAAACTTATGCTGGATTTTGGAATAGCTGAAAAGAGACCAATCCAGATAATGGAAGATAATCAGAGCTGCATCCGACTGTCACAGAATGACAAGGTTCAGTCACGCACCAAGCACATCGCAACGAAATACCACAACGTGCGAGAGTTGGCGAAAGAAGGGGTCATCAGTCTACACTATTGTCACACCAGTGAGATGACAGCTGACATCATGACCAAACCGTTACCCAGAGAACATTTTGTGAATCTGCGTATAAAGCTTGGACTTTGTATGAATAAATAATTGCATGACAGTTATGCATGAGAAGGGGTTTGTTGGAATGTATTGTATTTTGCATGCATTGCCTGTCACCTATTATTTCTCTGTGATTACTCTGTGACCTCTGATGTGAATTACTTAGAGAGGTCACACAGCTATGCAACTTCCTGTGGGGGTCAGACACAGCAGATGCAGCACATGGAGCACATGGAGCTCATGTTCTCTCCTAACCTGAGAGGATCTATGGTGGTGTGAGCATCCATTACCATCTAAGCACATGGAAGGAGCTGATAATACAAATGTATAGTAATATGTATATATAAGCCTGTCTGATTATAATCTAACTACAAACTGTGAGTAAACAGATGTTTTGTTACTTCAACTTTAAAGTGACTCAGCAGTGAATTATTCAGGGGTGTATGAGAGAGAGATGAAGAAAGAAATTAACATTTCTAAAGCTGAAGCTGTGTGTACTAAAATCTGCTAATTATTTACTACAAATAATCCAACAGCTTGCACTGGTGTTGCCCATGCTTTCTCTGTCGTCAGGATGTGCAGTGTGTTCATGGGAAGTTTGACCTGCTGCTGCCCTTGCTCTCCCTGTTATCGGGTTATGCAGTGTGTGTGAGGAAAGTTTGCACAGCTGCTGCCCTTGCTGTATCTGTCATCAGGACATGAAGTGTCTGTGGGAAGCTTGCACTATTGCTGCCCATGTCAGGTTGTGCAGTATGTGTGAGGGAAGCTTGCACTGCTGCCAACCATGCTGTATCTGATATCAGATGTGCTCTGTTTGTGAGGGAAGCTTGCAATGCTGCCACCCTTACTGTCCCTGTCATTAGGCTGTGCAGTATGCCTGTGGGAAGCCTGCACTGCTGCTGCCCTTGCTCTCCCTGTCGTCAGGTGGTGCAGTGTGTGTGACGGAAGCTTGAACTGATGCCACTCATGCTGATGTGCAATGTGTGTGAGGGGAGGTTGTACAGGTTCTGCCCATGCTTTCCCTGTCATCAGGAGGTGCAGTGTGTTCATGGGAAGCTTGCACCTGCTGCTGCCCTGGCACTACCTGATTTCCAGTTGTGCAGTATGTGTGAGAAAAGCTTCCACTGCTGCTGTCCATACTGTAGGTAAATACATGATCAATATTCAAAGGCATGTATCCAGATAACAGCAGCCTCTTTCTGGATAAGTCCTCCAGGTAGCCCTATCCATGGATTTTCAATGTTGCTGAACTTAGGACCCAAAGTCGTGAACTGGATTGGAAACTGGTTGACTGACAGGTGACAGAGGGTGGTGGTAAATGGAATCTACTCAGAAGAAAGGAAGATGAGCAGTGGATTGCCTCAGGGGTTGGTGCTGGGACCAATTCTATTTAATATATCTGTGAGAGACATTGCTGAAGGGTTAAAAAGAAAAGTTTGCCTTTTTGCAGATGACACTAGGACAGACAATAGGGACCGAGCCATTGTTGGATAAGTGAAAAGTTGGATAATACAGAAAACAGTGGTAATCCCTTAAAAATGCATGGAAAATATACTTTTTGCAAAAAGAACAGGCACAGGGTGTCTGTATTTAAAATACAGTATTGTTTATTAACACTAACCAACAGCGTTTGAAGCCAGAAAAACAGGAAGAGAACCTGTGCACTTCTCAATGGCAATGCGATGACATCACCGGGGGGGGGGGGGTGGAATCTGTCAGATATGCCACATGGTCAGAATAGCAAAGGTCAGATAATTGAGACTGTACTGTACTAACACTTATGCATGTGACTGCTACAATTACAGGCTTAAGTGCTAGCCACATGCTCAGCGGTATCCTATGATATCAGCACACAACTCGTTTAGCGAGGAAATGCAAGGGGGAATTCAAACGGGAGGCGCATGAGTGGTGCACAGCATGTCCAACATTTACATGCGCAACTTACTATCATAACAACATCTAAAGCTGAGGTAATCACTGAATATTTGTGATGCCTACTGTGGAACATAAAACAGAGAGATGAAATGTTCAATTGAAAAGTGGAGGAAAAAGACCTCAAAAGTCACGGCTTGGCAGCAAGTAAATCTCTTAGTGCCAGCACAATACAGACTCCAGTCTTATCACTGATCAAAAAACATCCATAAATATTAATTCAATCAAACAAGTGTAATTACTATTTATTGTTCTTTATAATATAAGTAAATTATTTGTCTTCTTTCTTTTTAAAAAAATCCCAACACCATGGTTTCATCTTGTACTCCATGTATTAGATAAATACATAAATATATGTAGATGAAGTCACTTAGCTTATGATTTCCCAACGGGGCTCGCTGTTTCACTCAATATAAAGCTTCCTCAGGGAACTAAGTGCTTCCAAGACTAATCTGCTCCAATGCGCTAATTTAGAAAACTTACTATCTATCATGCCACATTTAGCCACATGCATTGACACCTGCCACTGACATGGAGTAAGCAAGTGTGTCTAAATGTTGGCGCATAAAGGCCGGCTTATCCTATAATAATTTGCACCGCCAACATTCTACATCTGGATGCCTGGGTTCGTAACATCCATTCCCACTCATTGCCCCGCCCTCGCATCAAAACTTAATGACGTCAGAGGGTGGAACAGTGAGAGGGAAGGGAAAGCTGGAGGCTGGCTGACGTCAGGAGGGATGTTATGAGTGGAACGGAAGCCAGCACCAGCCAGCCAGAGAACGTTCAGATACAAATCAAGGGGAGGAGAGAATCGCGGGACATCGAGGGGAGGGAGGGAGGGAGGAAGAGAAGGGGAGGGGAGTGCAGGGCAGAGGAGAATGGATGGGATGGGAGGACAGTAGAGGAGAGAATCGCGGGACATGGATGGGAGGGTAGAGAAGAGGAGAATCGCTAGACATGGAGGGGAGGGAAGAATTGCTGGACATGGAGGAGAGGGCAGGGGAGAGAGAAAAAAAAAGCTTACATGACAGCCTTCCTAGGGCCCGTTCATGGGCGTAGTTTGGGGGGCGAGGGGGGGCAATGCCCCCCCAAACAGCTTGCCACCTCCTGCATTGCCGATCACGATTCCGTCTACCCCCTCTCTTCCTCCCTCCCTCCGGCGCTGCAGTCTTCAATCTTTCTGTGCTCCCGGCAGCGTTAGTAATGTATCCACGCTGCCTTCACACTGCCCCAGAAGCCTTTTCTCTGCAGCGTCCCTTGGTCCCATCTATGCGGGAACAGGAAGTTGCGCGATCCTGAACCTCGCAGGCGGGCGGGGCACAACCTGGACTGGAAGAGGTGGGACACAGCAGAGAGAGGGGTGGTGAGCAGAGTGGAAAGGGCAGGAGATGAATGGGACTGGGAGGGGTGGTTAGCAGAGGGAAGGAGCAGGAGATGGATGGGACTGGGAGGGGTGGGGCACAGCAGAGAGAAGGAGCAGGAGATGGATGGGACTGGGGGTTGGGAGAGGGGAAGAAGCAGGGTGTGAAATGAGGGATATGAGAAAAAGGGCAAGAAAAAGAGATGATGTGGGAAAAGGTTGAGATGTAGAGGGGCATATTCGAAAGTCGCCAGCGATCTATTTTGGCGGCGGCACGACAGCTGGCCAGAATCGTATTATCGAAAAAGATGGCCGGCCATTTTTTTTTTGATAATACGGTTTAGCCCGGCCAAATGCCAGAGTTCGCCGGGTTTGAGATGGCCGGTTTTGTTTTTCAGCGATAATGGAAAAAAATGCCGGCGATCTCAAACCCAGCGAAATCCAAGGCATTTGGTCATGGGAGGCGCCAGCATTTGTAGTGCACTGGTCCCCCTGACATGCCAGGACACCAACCGGGCACCCTAGGGGGCACTTCTAAAAACGTTTTAAAAATATACAAATAGCTCCCAGGTGCATAGCTCCCTTACCTTGGGTGCTGAGCCCCCCAAATCCCCCCAAACCCACTCCCCACAACTCTACACCATTACCATAGCCCTTATGGGTGAAGGGGGCACCTACATGTGGGTACAGTGGGTTTTGGGGGGGTTTGGAGGGCTCAACACTTAGCACCACAAGTGTAACAGGTAGGGGGGGATGGACCTGGGTCTGCCTGCCTGAAGTGCACTGTACCCATTAAAACTGCTCCAGGGACTTGCCTACTGCTGTCAGGGAGCTGGGTATGACATTTGAGGCTGGCATACAGGCTGGTAAAAAAAGGTTTTTATTTTTATTTTTTTAGTGTGGGAGGGGGTTGGTGACCACTGGGGGACTACGGGGAGGTCATCCCCCATTCCCTCCGGTGGTCATCTGGTCAGTTGGGGCACCTTTTTGAGGCTTCGTCGTGAAAATAAAAGGACCAAGTAAACCCGGCGAAATACTGCTTAACGCCACTTTCTTTCCATTATCCGCGAAAGCCGGCCATCTGGTAGCCACGCCCATATCCGCCCATGCCCCGCCTTCGCTACACCGCCAACACGCCCCCTTGAACTTTCGCTGGCGTGGTGACGGGAAAGCAGCGATGGTGTCAAAAACGCCGCTTTCAATTATACGGATTTCGCTGCTTTTGTGAGATCACTGGCCATCTCCCGATTTATGTTGGAAGATCGCTGGCGATCACTTTCGAAAATAAGCCTGATAATGTGAATGACTTGGAAGACTGGAGAGAGGATAAGAGACATTGAAAAGGGATTGGGGTGTGGTGAGGGGTACAGGAGAAGGAGATAAGTCTCTGAAGGGGGTTGAGTTATGGTAGAAAGGGATTAAAAAGATGGTGAAAGATAAGGGGGAGGAGTCAAAATGGTGCCGACATGCCGAGAGTAGCGAAATCGTCGGATAATATTAGCTGCTTTCTTCTTTTTCATCTAAACAAAGATGCCGCATACTAAAAGAAAGGAGACTGTGACAGCCTTACCCTTTCAGGTCCGCACGTCCTCTCCGGCACAGCGAACACTCGACAGTTTCGCTACTCGGCGCCCACCCATTGAGACTGGAGGAGGAGCTCCATTATACGCAGGGGCAGGGAGCCTGGTGTCGCTGGAGGGTGGGATTTCTCTGTCTCCTCCAGAAACTGGCAACCCACTCTGTCCTGCCGGAATTCGAGAGGGGAGAGCTGAGCCATGCAATCCGGAAGTCGGAGAAGTTATGGCCAGCGGAGGGGGCCCCCCTCAGAGCTGAAGACGGCAGTAGAAAGTAGTTCAACGCGGGGAAGTTTGTCTGACCTGCCCAGAGTGGTAACGCTTGACACTCTTTGGCAGGCTATGGAGAAAATGCAAGCCTTGATAATTAACTCTACACAAGAAACAAAAAACCTTGCAATTACCGTTGACCAACTTTCTAAATCCATGGAAAAGCTGAAACAAGAATTAAAAGATTAGGAAAAGAGCTCTCAAGAAGAAACTGTTAAAATAAAAGAAAATGTTTCAGCAGTAATCAAAGATAATATAAATATGCGTCAAAGGATTGAACAAATTGAGAATTATAATAGAAGACTGAATATGCAAATTCTTAATTTTCAAAAGCCGACAGGAATTTCACCATTTGATATGTTCAAAAAATTTCTTTTGTGAAAATTTAAAGTTTTCCTCTCAAAATATTCCTCCAATAAACAAGATTTTCTTTTTACCTGCTAAGAAAAATCAAGATGGGACTCCTGTTGACTTAGATCAAGAAAAAGCTGAGGACTGAAAGATATTTCATTGATTTTGGAGGATTCATTGGCTGAGGTAACAAATAGAGCTACTCTTCTAATTTCTTTTGTATTTGAGCAAGACTTTAACGCAGTATTAAAGTTATACTTTAAAAATATTCAGCAAAAGTTTTGTGGACAGAAATTATGGATTTTTCCGGATGTAACAAAGATAACCCAGGAGAGAAGGAAACAGTTTCTGGAAATGAGAGAGGAAACGAGATCGTTGGGTGCAACATTTTTACTAGCTTACCCATACAAGTGTATTGTAAAATACTTAGGCATAAAATATGTGTTTTTTGTACCAAATCAATTAAGAGAGTTCATAAACCTGAAAAAGATTGTTAAGACATAACACCAGTATAATTATAAATAGAGATGGTGGATGTTAGGGCTTTAGCCTTTCTTAGATATTTCTTATTTAGATTCCCTGAATCATTGTAATTTCTACCCCCCCCCCCCCCCTTTATATTGTGGTCTAAGGTAGACATGGTGAGTTAATTATGCTTTCTTTTGATTTTCTTTTATATGAAGTACATCTGTACTATATGTCTCACATATGCCTAATGTTTCTTGTAACAAGATTAATACTTGTGAAGTCAAAAATTGCATAAATAATAAAACAATAAAAAAGATGGTGAAAGATAAGTTATTGGGCATGGGGTTAAGGGTAACAGGCAGAAGAGTGGCCTTGGAGGCAAGGGAAGGAAGGAGAGACTTGGATGGAGCTGGGACTGATAGGATGATGAGATGCAGTGGAGGGTAGATGAGGGCAAAGGGGGTGAGTACAGAGTATGGGAATTGTGGACTAATGAAGTGGGTGAAAGATGGGGGGAGGTATTTAGGAGACTAGGTAAGGGAGAGACAGAGGGGGGAATGAGAGTGCTGGAGAGGGAATGAGAGGGAGATGGTCAAAGCCAGTAGGTAGATGGATACTAAGGACTAAAGAGTGAAAGAAAAGTGTGTGTGTGGGGGGGGGGGGGGGGGAGGACATAAAATGAAAGATCAGTGCCAGATAGATGCAGAGAAGGACAGGAAGACAAGAGAAGAGTGAAGAAATGGAAAGTCAACCTTCAAAAGAATTTAGGAGAAGACTGATACATAGAAAGTGGAGACTGGGACCTGTTACAGTTTTCCAGTAGCAGGTATATTGGTGCTCTAGGGTCCAGTGTAAAATTTATAGCACTGTCTTTTCATAGGTGGGTTAAGACTGTTGTGTGTTAAGTTTTCTGTATAGGTTTTGAGTGTCTCTTTGTAGGGTTTTGTGTTATTTCATAAAGTGTCTGGCCCTGTTGTTTTTGATATACTGGCTTCACATTCGGCATTTTAGTCTGGTGCGTGTATGTTTTTGTTGATTTTATTAATAGCCATAATGAATATGTATGAGATGTATATATATATATATATATATGAATATGCAAATGTGCCAAGCCACACCCTTTGCCCCCCCAAATGAAACAGTCAAACTACGCCCATGGGCCCGTTTCATTGTTGAGGAAACGGGCATGTTTCCACTAGTGTTAGTATACTATTCTATAATGGAATCCACCCTGTAGTGCTCAGAAGAATTTGGGTGTGTGTCCAATGAACAAGCCAATCAGCACCAATAATCGGGCACTATCAATCAATTATTGGCGCTAATTGGCAACACTCTGAATTTACGCGTGCATCTTCCTAGTTGGGATTCTATAAAGAAGCGCATGTAAATTCTTCTGTGTGGATCTGGAAAGGGGGCATGGTCATGGGAGGAGCATGTTCCTAGAATTTGTGTGCAGTGTTATAGAATACGGTAGATCCGTGCCTAATTTAGGTGCAACGATTTACACCAGGTTATAGAATAGAGCTTAGTGTTCATTTTTTTTGGCACCCAAATTTGGGCACCATTTACTGACTTTAGCCTTTAGTGCACAGTGCACTGTATCAAGGCATCTAACTTTTGGTACCTTTTATAGGTTGCATTACCTAACAGTTGAGGCCCACTTGCATTTTAAGTTATGTACTTTCAGGGGCAGACTGACAGTGGTCAGGGCCCCCAGGCAGTAAAGGTCACTGGGGCCCCCCTGGCCACTGCCCACCGCCCCATTCTCCCCCCCCACCCTGCCACAGTTGCCACCCCCCTCCCACACACCCTGAGCAAGTGGGCACTCCCTGGTCCTACCTTGAAGGACCCTGGTGGACTAATGGCTTCTTGTGGGGGCAGGAAAGAACCCCACTCTTTCCTGCCCGCTATCACCACTGTGCTTTCAAAATAGCTGCCAAGACGTACCGTAGTAGTCTTGCGGGTCTTGGCAGCCTCACGAGACTGCTGCAGGAAGTCTCAGCAGCCATTTTTAAAATACAGCAGCGCCAGCGCCACCAGGCAGAGTAGCAGCAGCGGGCAGGAAAGAGTGGGATTCTTTCCTGCCCCCGCAGAGACCATGACCACCAGGGCCCTTCAATAAAGGACCGGGGAGGGCTGTAATGTGCGGCGGTGGCAAGCAACTGGGCAGAGCCTCTGAGCCCCCTAGAGCCTCTGGGCCCTCGGGCACTTCCCAGTTGCCCAAATAGTCAGTCCACCCCTGTGTACTTTTGTTTTTAAAATACTTTATGGCGCGGCCCCAGTGTATATATAGGATTTCATCTGTCTCTTGACCAGGTCAAAGAGTACTTCTGCAAGAAATCTACTTTATTTACAGTTTCTTAGTCCAAGAGGACAACGCTCTGTGCAGATCTTTTCAACTACTTTTCCGTAGGGGAAGCTGAGGGTGGCAGTTGAAAGCAGGCCAATTCAGGTAGTCACCCCCAGCAAAAGACAAGCTCCGACAATCTTAGCAATTCACTTCTTAGCAATACCACAGTAGGTGAGACTAAACAAAAAACTACAGAGAAGATGAGACTGCCACTGAAATGTAGCTGGAAAGCGATGACCACAAATAACCGCAGTCTAAGCAACAAAGTTCATGATCTGAAAGCCCTGATGGTAGAGGTAGATTTAGATGTAGTCACTATCATGGAGACATGGTTCAATGACTTCCATGAATGGGATGCAAACATACCGAGCTATAATCTATTTAGAAAGGATAGAGATGGTAGAAAAGGTGGAGGAGTAGCTCTATATGTCAGAAACAATATTAAAGTGACTGAAATGCAGGGGGTCTGAGGAAAGGAAGAAGCGATATAGATTGCTTTGAAAAGAGAAGAAGGAACCCCTATCCACATGCGTGTTGCCTACAGACTTTCGACACAATCAGAGCAGCTTGATAAAGATTTGGTTGCAGATGTCCAAAAGTTGGGAAAGAAAGGGGAAGTGCTACTACTGGGTGATTTCAACTTGCTGGATGTGGACTGGAAAGTTCCATCTGCAGAATCGGAAAGAAGTAGAGAGATAGTGGATGCCCTTAAAAGTACTCTGCTCAGACAAATGGTGATGGATCCCACGAGGGAAGGAGTGACTCTGGATGGATCTGGTGCTCACAAATGGGGAAAGTGTGTCTAATATCAGAGTAGGTGCCCACTTGGGCAGTAGTGATCATAAAACGGTTTGGTTTGATATAACAGCTACAGCGGAGGGCAGCCACTCAAAACAAAGTCCTGGATTTCAATCATACTTATTTTAACAAAATGGGGGCATACCTGAAGAAAGAGATGATGGAATGGGAAGACATAGAAGTGGAAAGACAGTGGTCCAGGCTGAAAGGAGCTATTAAAATGGTTACTGATATTTATCCATGGAGAGTAAATAAAAGCAAGAAGAAAAGAAAACCGATATGGTTCTCCAAACAAGTGGCTAAGAAAATAAAGGCAAAAGAGGTGGTGTTCATGAAATAAAGGAAAACTCAAGAAGAGGAACACATAAAAGTATACCAGGAGAAACTGAAAGAAGTCAAGAGGGAGACACATCTAGTGAAAGCAAAGGCGGAACAGCAAATGGCTAGAAATGTGAGGAAGGAGACAAAAATGTTTTCAGGTATCTTAGTGAATGAAGGAAGGCTAGAAATGGAATTTTGAGACTGAAAGATGCTGTGGATGGCTATGTGGAGAGCGATAAAGAAAAAGCGAACATGCTAAACAAGCACTTTTCTTCTGTGTTCATGGAAGAAAATCTTGCAGAAAGACCACGGTCAGCAGGTAAAGGTATATATAAGAATGAAGCAACATAGTAGATGATGGCAGAGAAAGACCTGTATGGTCCATCCAGTCTGCCCAACAAGATAAACTCATATGTGCTACTTTATGTGTATACCTGACCTTGATTTGTATCTGCCATTTTCAGGGCACAGATTGTAGAAGTCTGCCCAGCACTAGCCCCGTCTCCCAACAGCTAGCCCTGCCTCCCACCACCGGTGCTGCCATCCAATCTCCGCTAAACTTCTGAGGATCCATTCCTTCTGAACAGAATTCCTTTATGTTTATCCCACGCATTTTTGAATTCTGTTACTGTTTTCATCTCCACCACCTCCCGCGGGAGGGCATTCCAAGTATTCACCACTCTCTCCGTGAAAAAATACTTCCTGACATTTTTCTTGAGTCTGACCCCCTTCAACCTCATTTCATGTCCTCTAGTTCTACTGCCTTCCCATCTCCGGAAAAGGTTAGTTTGCAGATTAATACCTTTCAAATATTTGAACGTCTGTATCATATCACCCCTGTTTCTCCTTTCCTCCAGGGTATACATGTTCAGGTCCGCAAGTCTCTCCTCATACATCTTGTAACGCAAATCCCATACCATTTTTGTAGCTTTTCTTTGCACTGCTTCAGGATATCACACATTTCACAGAAAAAAGTATTTATGAACAACTTGAAAAACTGAAGGTGGACCAAATGGGATCCATCCCATGATATTGAGGGAGTTTAGAGAGATTCTGGCATGTCCTCTTAAAGATTTGTTTGATAAATCATTGGAGATGGGAGAGGTTCTGCGAGACTGGAGAAGAGTGGATATGGTCCCCCTTCACAAAAGTGGCGACAGAGAAGAAGTGGGAAACTACAGGCTGATAAGCCTCACTTCAGTTATTGGAAAAGTAATGGAAGCATTGCTGAACGAAAGGATAATGAATTTCCCGGAATCCAATGAGTTACAAGATCTGAGGCAACATGGTTTTATCAAAGGTAAATTGTGCCAAATAAATTTGATTGACTGGGCGACCAGAGAATTGGATCGAGGACAAGAGCTAGATGTAATGTACTTGGATTTCAGCAAAGCTTTTGACACAGTCCTTCATAGAAGGCTCCTGAATAAACTTGAAAGGCTGGAGTTAGGACCAAAAGTGATGAATTGTATTAGAAACTGGTTGACGGACAGACGCCAGAGGGTGGTGGTCAATGGAATTCACTTGAAGGAAGGAAAGGTGAATAGCTGAGTGCCTCGGGGATCAGTGCTGGGTCCAATTCTGTTCAATATATTTGTGAGTGACATTGCCGAAGGATTAAAAGGTAAAGTATGCCTTTCTACAGATGATACCAAGATTTGTAGCAAAGTGGATACCCCAGAGGGAGTGGAAAACATGAAAAGGGATCTGCTAAAGTTAGAAGAATGGTCTAATGTTTGGCAATTAAAATTTAATGCAAAAAAGTGCAAAGAGATGCCTTGGGGAGTAGAAATCCATGGGAGCCATATCTCCTAGGAGGTGGGAGGCTGATATGCACAGAAGGGAAGGGGGACCTTGGTGTGATGGTGTCCGAGGACCTTAAAGCGTGACAAAGCAGTGGCTGTAGCCAGAAGGATGCTAGGCTGCATCGAGAGAGGAGTAACCAGCAGAAGAAAGGAAGTGTTGATGACCCTGTACAAGTCGCTGGTGAGGCCACACCTGGAGTATTGTGTTCAGTTCTGGAGGCCATGCATATTTTCAAAGCACTTAGCCTTTCAAAGTTCCATAGATGGCATATCTTGCTAATGATGTAAGCGGTCCAGAAGAAGGTGAAAAAAATTATATGGGGATTGCGCCATAACACGTATGAGAAGAGACTGGAAGACCTAAATATGTATAGCCTAGAGAAAAAAAGGGGAGATATGATAAATACATGTAAATACTTGAAAGGTATTAATGTGGAAACAAATCTCTTCCAGAGAAGGGGGAATGATAAAACTAAAGGACATGAGCTGAGGTTGCGGGGTGGTAGACTTAGGAGTAATGTCAGGAAATTCTTTTTCATGGACAAGATGGTCAATGCCTGGAATTCCCTCTTGAGGTGGTAGAGACAAAAACAGTGACGGAATTCAAAAAGACGTGAGATGAACACAGAGGAACTCTACTTAGAAAATAGATGGTAGAAAACGAAAACAAATAAATTAACAAATCAACCCTTAAATGGCTGCAGGGGGGTGGATGTGCGAGTGACGCTTGGACAGTTACTCCAGCTGTAAAGAACTAAGGCTGGTGCCAGGCAGACTTTGTAGATCTGTGTCTGTATATGGCAATCCAGTTTAGGATAAGCTGGAAAGAGATTCAATGGCAATTTCAGAAATGTAACTGAGGACAGTGCTGGGCAAACTTTTATGGCCTGGGTCCCGCAATTGACAAGACATATTTGGATAGAGTGGGCTTTGATAGCAACTCCAATAGGTGGAACATAAGGACAGAATTGTGCGGACTTCTACGGACTATGTCCCAGAAACACCACTCGTGATAAGGTATATATTACATTCATTGTTGATTTAATCATGAATTGATAATGAGTGTGATTGTTGGGCAGACTGAATGGACCTTTCAGGTCTTTATTTGCCGTCACTTAGTATGTTACTATGTATGTAGCAGCAGAAGTTTGGAATTCTCTTCCGTTAAGATCTGTATAATTTTGGATTAATTGGTTTTTAGGAAAGATTTTAAAATGTATCTTTTTAACAAATACCTTCTGTCTGTTTAGAATGATTTTACATATTTATGTGAAGTTAATATGATGATTCGTATTTTCTTAGAAATTGGATTATTGATTCTTCAGGTTTTGTCTGAATTCTTAAATATTTGTCATCCGCAGAATATAAGAATGTATCAGTATAGAATCGTCCCTATAAGCATTTTCAGCACTGCTCGCTATCCAAACAGCAGTGCTGAATACACGTAAATAATTTAAACACCATACCCAGCATTTAAAAACAACGCTGGCTGTGGTATTTAAGTATATCGGACCATCAGTTGTTAGTGCTGTCAGTTTGGCAACTTTCCCCAACAAACCATAAAAACAACTTCAAACAAACCCTGTGAACAAACAGAAGACGGCTGGCAGCTTGCAGGTATGTTTTAGTATTGAGCCTGTACACACTATACCAGACTGGAGAAGCTGGATGAAGGCTCAGAGATGTGTCTAGCCTCATTCTCCAGTACTGAGGGTTTACTCCAGGTGCAGAAGTGTAAGATCCGGGCAACAGGCCAGGCTTCAGAATCCTTCCAAAAGTTCCAAAAAAGTCACATGATGTGGAAAGGAGACGGACTTAATGCTGTTCCTGCAGCAGGATTAAGGAGCACATATTGTTTTGGTTTTTTTTATTCATTTATACATTATACATCTCTAAAAGAGATGATAAAGAAATTGGAAAAAAAATTTAAAAAACTTAAATCAATTAACCATATTGATAGTTAAACAGAAATAAAAATGTCACCATCGACCACTATACTTAGGCAAAATCTGATCCAAGAAAGTGAAAGTGAAAAAAAAAGTTATTAATCAAATCAAATAATAACTTAGGAAATATTAAGTCAGTTACTGCTATCCATCATACTTCCTTCAGGCTATCATAGAGTGTGCCATCTGCCAGTTAACAGTTACATTTACCTCTACTTTAGATAACAAAAATTCCTCTGTTTAGGATCAAGAAATTGAAATTGCTTAGAATGAAACAATATTCGGCATATACAAGGAATTTTAAGTACAAAATTAGCCCCTAGGGCTAAAGTCCTCAGGCGCAAGGCCAAAAAGGCCCTGCGTCTTTTCTGTGTTTCTCTAGATAAATCCGGATAAATTCTTATTTTAGATCCCAAAAACAGAGAGTCCAAATGTCTAAAAGAAAGTTTCAAGTCAGCATCTCGATCCATCTCCAAGGCAAAAGAAACCACCAGAGTAGTTCTCTGAGTGATAACTTCCAGTGAAGATTCTAAGAATGATGTCCAAATTCATACCGCCTCCTGTTTGTGGTTGAAAAATTCCACCATCCAATTTTCTATTACTTTGTAGATACTGCACCCAAACAATAGGAGGCAGTGAATCACTTGGCATGCCTAATATTTCAACTAAATATTTCTTAATATTTAGTTGAAATATTAGGCATGCCAAGTGATTCACATATCTATTGGTGATATTAAGGGAGATCTAGGAAAATTAGTTAACCCTTTAGTGTCCAATGTTCCCGTAATAAGCCATTTGGGAACAGATTGATGGGAACATTGGACACTAAAGGGTTCTCAAATTAAGTTTTCTAGATTGATTCTCCAAATAATCTAAACGACGAAAAGTGAAATTTCTTTCCCTAATTGAGAGTTGTCCCAAGGTTTCCAGTGTTTGTAATTTTTCCCCTAATTGTTTTACCTCAGAGGATTGTTGGGCGGTTGTCTGTGACTGAAATAGGCCTGCTTCAGACAATACCTTAATTTCTGCAGTATTTTTAGCAGTTATTTGTTGCAAAGAGGAGTGTAAAGTAACAGTCAAATCCCAAAGTGACTCCATTGTCACTATGGCAGGTTTAACTAAAGTCCCCAAAGATGAAACAGGAGGGGGAGCGCTAAGAATCTGGTTCAGCGTACTCACAATCTGTAAAGGCATTTTTTGTGGGGAAATTCGTTCATCCAGTGAGCCAATCCTCAGCGTTTCACTTGGCGTGAGCAGGTTCCTTCCCTGCACGTTCGGGTCCCCCAAACTTGGAATCCAAGCCACAGGACTTGCTACCATGTCTTCTCCTTCTGGCTGTGGGGGAGCCACACGCTCGACAGGGCTCAAGGAAACCCCGTCTACACTGCTGGCCAACTCAGAAGCGCCGGCACCGATAGCAGGAGAGGAGGCATGTCTGGATCCAGTCGTCAGCCCAAACTGTTCCAACGTCGGTTGCTGCAAAAGGTGGGTCCTGGTGGGGGTAGAGGAATTATCCCGCACTTTACCTCTCCTTTTCTCCATATCGCAGGGGATTCAGAGACCTTTCACAGCGTTTATTTGGAAAAAGCCTGTGCACGTCTGGAGCAGTGAATCACTATGCGGCCATCTTGGATCCAGGCTCGGGTTGTTTTTTTTTTTTGTAATGAAGCAGTCATTATTTCAGAATAGTGCTCCCCCCCCCCCCCCAGCTGTTTAAAAATGAACCTGCAGGCTGCAGCTTCCTCAGGCATGCCCACTCCTGAAAATATTTCCAGTGGGTAGAAGGGGAGTTCCCCTCTCCCCTCCTGCTATTCCCCTCCTGCTATTCCCATCCTTGCTCTTGCCCACCCTTCAGCCTCTCACCTATTCCCTACAATATCCTGCCTTGTCCTGCTCTAATCCCTCTCTTCCCCTCTATGCAGTACCCTCCTTCACTGTGTATGATTTCTTTTCCTCCCTCTAAAGTATTCCCTTCTTATTCTGCTCCCTTTTCCTCAATACCCCCTCCTTCTCCTGCCCTTTCCTCACTCTGTATCCCCTCCTTTCTAATCCAGATCTATTTCTCCTAGTGAAGATCAATAGAAATAAAATAAAAGATAGAAAAGAAAATATGATATCTTTTTATTGGACTAACAATACATTTTTTGATTAGCTTTCTAAGGTAACCCTTCTTCATCAGATCAGAAATATTATTTTCCATTTTCTTTTCTGTTTTATTTTATTTCTATTGATTACCTTTAAAAGTGGACTAACACGGCTACCACATCTCTCTACTCCTGGTGGAGAGGATGTGGCATGCTCCTGGCACCCCTACCTGGCACTGGGCTCACTGTTCCTTACACAAAGCCCACAGGCTTACTCTGCCTTTTAAAGTCTCTTTACAGACAGGATGTGATGCTCTCCTCAAAGCCACCATGGTCACGTGGGAACCGTTGGCACATCCCCAGCCACAGCTGCTCACTCTGACGTTGCTAAAGGCTTATATTTAACCTCTCTTTCAAACCTTACTGAGGCGTAAGAGCTGGAGGAGGGGGTTTGAAGTGGATTAGTTTCCTTCAACCCTAGCTCACATGAGTTGGGAGAAAGGGGTAAAGGCTCTGTTTCTATTGGCCTTCACGAAGACCTGAGGGAAACAAGAAAAAGACAGGAGAAAATTGATAGCAATATTCTATTTGGGCTCTGAAAGATCTCAGGGGTGTGCTCACTAGGTTTAGACACCACTGTCACATGTAATATCTTCCTGGGTTATACTGTTTGTCCTGTCTCTGACAATTCAAGCCTCTGCATTCTGCTGGACTCTTGGTCAGCATTTCCAGCCCCTACACTCTCTGCATCTTGCTGGGGTCTCCCCCTGGCATTTCTAGCCCCTGCAGCTCAATATTTTATTGGCTCTCACCTTGCATTTCCTGCCTCTACATTCTCTGCATTTTATTGGAGTCTCATTCCAATGCTCTCACTATTTTGCTGGAGTATCATTCACTATTTCCAGCCCCTGCACTCTCTGAATTTTATAGAAACCTCATCTGCATTTTGTTAGAGTCTCATCCCACATTATCAACCCCTACGCTCCCTGCATATTATTTATTTATTTGTAGCATTTGTATCCCACATTTTCCTACCAGTTTGCAGGCTCAATGTGGCTTACATTTGCCATAATGGCGGTTGCCATTTCCGGGTAACAGAATTACAAATGGTATTGCATTAAGGTGCATACATACATGGTAACATACATGGAATGTAACATAGATGGGACAGATCATGGTATATATATATATACCATGTGCATTCATACATGGTAAAGAAGAATACATTATGGTATTGCATGAAGGTTCCTGAATATTAAATTAGATTGTAACATACATTAGGACATCGACTGTGGAGATCATATTCGACATAAGGATTAAAGTATTGATATCTCATCCCACGCTGCACTCTCTGTATTTTGCTGGAGTCTCCTTCCGCATTTCCAGTCCTTGCACTTTCTGCATTTTATTGGAGTCTCATCCCATTTTCAAACCCCTGTACTCTGCGTCTTATCTGGGTCTCATCCCACATTTCCAGTCCCTGCACTCTCCACATTTTGCCAGAGTCTTATCCCACATTTCCAGCCTCAATGCTCTATTTAGCTGGGGTCTCATTCAGCATTTCCAGCCTCTGCGCTCTCTGCATTTTAACAGAGTCTCATCCCACATTTCCCTTCCATGTACTCTCAACATTTTGCTAGAGTCTCATCCCATATTTCCAGCCCCTGAACGCTCTGAATTTTATAGGGGTCTCATCTGGCATTTTTAGCCCAGTACTCTCTGTATTTTGCCGGAGTCTCATTCCACATTTCTAGCCCCTGTGCTCTCTGTATTTTGTCGGAGTCTCATTCCACATTTCTAGTTCTTGCGCTCTCTGTATTTTATTGGAGTTTCATCCCAAATTCCCTGCCCTTGCTTTCATTGTATTTTGCCTGAGTCTCATCCTACATTTCCAGCCCCTGCTCTCTCTGCATTTTGTTTCAGAATCATTGTGCATTTGCAGCTCCTGCACTTTGCATTCAGCCAGCATTCGCAGTCCCTTCAGTCTCTCCATTTTGCTGGAGCCTCATTCCACATATCCAGCACCTGTACTCTGCATTTTAATCAAGACAAATCAATGTTTTCTGTATTTTTCTGGAGTCTTATTCAGCATTTCCAGCCCCTGCGCTCTCTGTATTTTATTGGAGTCTCATCCTACATTTCCCTTCCATGCCCTCTCTGCCTTTTGCTAGAGTGTAATTCGACATTTTTTAATGAAGTCTCATACTGCATTTCCAGCCCCTGCACTCTTTGCATTTTATGGGAATCTCGTCCCCCATCCCTAGCCCTTGCACCTTCTGAATTTTCCTGGAGTTTCATCTGGCATTTTCAGCCCCTGCCCTCTCTGCATTTTGGTGGGGTCTCATTCCGCATTTCCGGCCCCTACAGTCTCTGCATTTTATTGGAGACTCATTCTGCATTTCCATTCTCTGCTCTCTCTTCATTCTCCTGGAGTTTCTCTCTGGTATTTCCAACTCCTGCGCTCTCTACATTTTCCTGGAATCTTCCGTCTTTTTGCTATTCTATGCAAATACGACTCTCACATGACAAAAGACTCAGTAAGCAAATTTCTGATTATCTCAGTCTGTTGCTGCTGCCACTCTCGAGGTAACAGCTGTTTCCTTTCCAAACATTTTTTGTGTGGAGATAATCAGATGATCATATATATTCCCAACACCCCTCCAAAATTACTTCCAGAGCCACAGATGTGCGGGAGCTGTTATCCTCCAAATAAATTCTGTCTCACTCTGAGCTCTTCACAGGTTCAGAGACCTGTGCAGAGCTGCCAAGTTACCCATTCCAGGAGGGAGAACTTTTGGCTGGTCCTGGATTTCTGCCAACCTTATCCTGATGCATTATGGGATCTGCAGCATTCACTTCAATGGACAGAATCATAGACTACAACTACTACACTACTTTGGGATATAAGTTTAAAACCCTGACCAGCGAAAAAATCTTCCTCCTAGAATGAACTTGGCAGCTCTGCCTGTGTGGCTTTGCTTTGGCCATGCTTGAATGCATTCTTGCACCCAGTAAATTAAGTAAGTCTTTGCTTACTTAGTGTAGGACAGATATATTGCAAGACCAGCCCCTGAGCCTTCACTAGCCCACAATGCACACAGACACAAACTCAAATGCAGGACAAAACCCCACTGGCCTGGCCTTGAACAAGTGATTTACTGCATATACCATGGGGGTACTGATGGATGTTTGTGTATAGTCAGGCATTTCCAGGTGCTCTGCCAAGGTGAACTGCCTTGGGGCCTGAACCTCTCCCTTTGTTTCCTAACTAAGGGCTAGATGCACTAACCCCACGTAAAGAGCCCTTTCCTTACCGATCCCTTAGTGAATCGGTAAGGAAAGGGCATGCATGAAGGAAATCGCATGCAAATGAGCTGCTCGCTGTTTGCTCATTTGCACACGATTTCCTTGGAAGCCAGTTGGCCAGCTGGACATGCGCAGAGCAGCCAATCGTTATACTGGCTGCTCTGTGCATGCCAAAGACTGCTTCACGTCAAAAAGGTCGTCCCTGATGGGACTTTTTTTTCTCCTACAGATTTTTTGATAGGCATCCCTCTTGGACACGTTTTTCTTATGACCACCACTGGAGAGAATCGGGATGTGCGAGGACTATTTGGACGTTCCTTTCGATGATGCCCCTCCTCCAGGTCTCTCTCAGCCGATCATAGCGCGTTTAGCTGTCACTGGTGTCAGCTAAACGCACTATGATTGGCTGAGAGGCCGTGGGGGGGGCCTTACAATCATCCATTAGCCCTCTCAAAGAGCTTCAGCTGGCGATGAGGAAGGGGGACAAATCTAAGCTCCTTCGTTCAAATTTAAAGCAATGATTAAAATAAGCAGTGGCCCTTCACTTGGAGAAAACTGCAAACGTCCAAGTGCTCGTCCTTTTTTGTTTTTGTGAGTGAAGGACGTCCAAGTTAGGCACTTTAGAAGGACGTCCCTGATGAGCACTTGAACGTTTTGTTTTCAGATTGTCGTCCTTCTCAGACGTTTTTGGAGCTCGCTATATGTGTTGTTCAGCTCTGCAAGAATTTTCCGGGGAGGTTTGAGCAGGAAAATAGCCCCCCCCCCTAAAAAAAAGACAGCTGTAAGGTTTGTACGTTTTTTTTTCCTTCCGATTCCCTCACAGCAGCCCCAACGAAAGGTGCAGACCTCCTGTTAGGTTTTCCACGGTAAGGGGATCGGAAAACGGTAGTGCATCGCATGCACATTATAATACTAATTTGATCATCTGCATTCCGTTTTTGTTAGCAGCTACCGTGACAGGATAATGCCCTTTTGTGCATGTTCCGGTTTACTACTTGCGCGTTAAACTGGCTAGAACCAGTTTAAAAACCATGTTGCTGGCTCGTTAAGTTTAGTGCATCTGGCCCTAAGAGTTCTGGTTACAAAATCCAATTTCCTCTCCCCAGTAGTGGGAGGGAATAAAAGCCCTTTATTCTTCCTGGCCTTGTGTCTGTAGAAGGAGAGGAGGTGTCATTTTATACCAGCTCCTGCTAGTGAAATGTAACATCATTTAGCAGATGGTCATAAGCTTCAGAAACTAATTCCCTGTTCTGTAAATATAGGCTCAAGCATGGATGTGCTAAGGCATCTTTCATAGACAGGGCCTTGGCTGTAATAGACTCATCCTCTCCCCTTCCCATCTAATAAAATCCTACAGCTGCCATTCCAGAGCAAGAATAGCTTAGTGCATGTAGCACTGAACCCTGTGGAAACTGGGGATGGGAGTTCAAAACCAACCATCTGATATCAACTCTCAAGGTAATCTTGAGCCAAGTCACTTTGGGGTCCTTTACTAAGGTATACTAATGGATTTAACAAGTACTAATGATTAGCATTCACTAAATAACAAAAAGCCCATTATATTCCTATGGACGTCTTATCATTTAGCGCGTGCTAAATCTGTTAACACACCTTAGTAAAAGGACCTCTTTATCTCTCCCTGTGTCTCAGGTCTGATCTCAGCACTGTCACTTGCTCTCTGTGTGACCTTGGACAAGTCACCCTATCTCTCTGGGACCCTATTTGACTCTTCTGGTCAACAAATTAAATTATGCAGTATTAATTATAAAATTATCCTTTTCCCAGTTAAGCATGTCATTTATCTTCTAGAACACGGTTCACTGAACTGATCAGTAAAATGCAACACAGCCCCATGAAATGGCTGAGGAGGAGTAGCCTAGTGGTTAGTGACCCAGACTTTGAGCCTGGGGAACTGGGTTCAATTCCCACTGTAGTTCCTTGTCCCAGCTACAAATAAGTACCTGTATATACTATGTAAACCACTTTGAATGTAGTTGCAAAAACCACAGAAAGGCAGTATAGCAAGTCCTATGCCTAGGACACAGTAGGTGCCAAAGGGATCTTCCAGCCTGAGAATCCAAATCACTAAACATCACTGTCATTAATTTGCACACCAGCATGTTTTAGGACATGCATAAACCACAGAAACGCGGTATATCAAGTCCCATTCCCTTTCTCTTTCCCTTGTGACCAGAACATAGTAGATGCCAAAGGGATCTTCCAGTCTGAAACATGTTTAGAATCAGAATCACTAAACATTGCTGTTATTAATTTGCACATCGGCATGCTTTAGGACATGCCATAGAGCGTGCCATAGAGGTTACATTTCAAGTTTATTTATACTTGATATTTTGACAATAATTGAAAAAGACAGGAATTACAATGCAATAAGAAAGTTGAAAGAATATTTTGGATTACACGTCTAAAGTTTTTCAACTATGTACGCTACCACAGTGACACCAGACCTGAGCACTTAGGAGTTATTTATTTATTGATACTTATATCCCACATAATCCGAATTCCAGTTATTCAGTTCTATGTGGCTTACAATAGCAAAGAAATAAGATTCATACAAATAAATACATACAACAGTGATGTAAGGACTACACAATTAATGGATTGATTAAAGTTCATAACAATTTTCAAAATTCAGTAAATTATACAGTTAATTCACAATTTTTTTTATTAATTAGGGCTGTACTGAATATTCATATTCAATTTGGCCCCAAATACATTATTCGTATTCCGCCAAATAGTGATTTAATTTCAAATATGAATAATCCAGGGCTCTACCGTGCAAAATCCTACTGAAATAAACACTTGATCTCTGATTTCACGTTGCTTCTTTTATTATTTCTTATGTTAAAGCTCAATACCCATTATTCGTATTCGGTATTCACATTCGGCCAAATAATATTTTTTCATTATTCATATTTGGCCGAATAGTAAAATACGCTATTCAGTACAGCTCTAGTATTAATATGCAAACTAATCTTTTTCAGAGACAGGAGAAGCGGTAGAACCTAGACGTCATGAACTGAGGTTGCAGGGTGGGACAATTAGGAGCAAATGTCAGAAAATATTTTTTCACGGAAAAGGGTGGTGGATGTCTGGAATGTCCTCCTGAGGGGTTGTAAAGAGAAAAACGGTGACAGAGTTCAAGAATCTGTGGGATAAACACTGAGGAACAACATAGAAAAGGTTGGAATCCAATTAAAGCAAAACTTAAATGATCTCATAAATGGAGTGAGCTTTGACAGCGGCTTCAGAGGTCAGGGCCGCCGAGAGGGGGGGCCGGGGGGGGGGGACAAAATTCCCTGAGCCCGGGCCTCCGGGGAGGGCCCGGCGCCACCGCCACAGTCTGGCCCGCCCGCCCTCCGTTGCTCCCTGGCATTGAACTTAAGCGCCTCACCTTCTAAAGCGCAGCAAGCAGCGGCAGACCACTCCTTCCGTGCCCCGTCCTCACCTGACGTAACTTCCGCGAGAGCGGGACACGGAAGGAAGGAGTGGTCTGCCGCTGCTTGCTGTGCTTTCGAAGGTGAGGCATTTAAGGTCAGTGCAGAGGGCCCAGGGGTGGAGAGAGGCCCGGTGGCGGGTGGAGGTTGGGCCCAGCAACCTCGGGTGGGGGGGGCCCGGGGGGCGGCCTTGTCCCGGGCCTGGCCCAGTCTCTCGGCGGCCCTGTCAGAGGTTAGGCCAATGCTGGGCAGACTTCTACAGTCTGGGTCCTGTAAATGGCAAAAACAGAACAGAACTGAGGTTGGAGTGGGCTTTGATGCCAACTCCAGTAGTTGGGAAGTAAGACTGGTGCTGGGCACTTCTACGGTCTGTGCCCCAAAATTGGAAGGGAGAGACAAAGATTAAATATACCAGTGTTTAATCATGACGAAGTGGAACCTATGCAGAGTGCCAGACTCAACTCTGGCCACCTTGCTGGGCACTGGATGGACCATGCAGGTCTTTATCTGCCAACATTTACTATGTTATTCTGTTATTATGTAATTCATTTCTACATAATAGCTGAAATGTTTGAATGGAAGTTTAATTAATCATCAAAAACAACTCAAGGATTTTAAGTGAGTGTACAATATCAATGACCGTGCCAGCAATCGTGAGTGGGACTGCCAAAGAAACTCCTGGCATTTTAGTGAAGATGATAGTTTTGGTTTTATCTGGATTAAGTTTTAATTTATGTGAGCTTAACCAGCTTGCAATCCTGTCAAGCTTATCATTCAGTTGAATGATTTATAACAGATAACAACTGTATATTGTGAGCACTCTGGAGGGCTGGTACGAGGGAGAGGGGATAGTGGTTCTTTCAGCCGGCATCATCCCCGGTCATTCAGCCCAGCTAGGAGAGCAGGGCGCCCTCTAGGGATCAAACTGCCAGGGAAAGCTGTAATGCAGGAGAAAAACTACACTCCCCAGAAGCCAGTGCAGGGTCAGCTGAACTCTCAGGAGGGGGAGGGTGGAATGACTGATTGGGAGATGAGGTCTGATCCTGGAGATGGGGAACAGCTGGTGAAGCTTGGGGAGGAGGAGGAGATGGAGTGGAATAAAGCAGAGGTAGAAGGAGAAGGTAAGGGGGAATGTATGGAGGTGGGTGGTTTGGCTCTAACCCGTGCAGACAGGGTGAGAGCTTTTGTGGCCTCAGCATTGCCCCGGTTGTGGAGTTGGGGGAAGCTGGGAGCAAAGCAGTGGGGGAGCAACTGGAAAGCACAACTTGCTACCATATTGGCTGTTCCCAAGAGGTAGTGCTGTGGAAGGGGGGGAAGGGTTTTAAGACAGAAAGGCAGGTGCATTTTGGGGGAACTTAAAACTGTAGGAGGTGAGAGAGGAGGTGGTTCCAGCTAAATCTCCAAAACTATCTGCGGTGAAGATAGTGTGGCTGGAGGTTTGGGGAGGGAGAATTTAAAACAAAAGCCTGTAATTGAAAATGGATTAAAGTTTGCTGATAGTTGGAGGTGTTTAGACAAGGCTGACATCTGTAACAATAAAGAACTTGGATTGCTCTTTCTGCTGGAGTGGGACTGATTTTCTCAGCAGCTGGCAAGGTGGAGAGGGAGAGCAAGTGAAAGTGTGGTGGCTGGCTAGGAAAGCAGACGGAAGCCAGTGAAAGCTAAGCAGGGTCAACCCCGGCTCCCACCTGGAAGGGAGGCTGGTTACAATATCATTGGCATATGTAAAGGAAGTGATTTATAGGGATTGTACCATAGAAAGTAGTGGTGCCAAGAAAATATTGAATAGGGGTCAATATAGAACCTTGGGGAGCCTCACAGGAACTTGGGTAAGATGAGGATTGAGAATGTATACAAATGCTAGAAGCCTAAAAAATAAGATGGGAGCATTAGAATATATATAGCATTAAATGATGAGGTAGATATAATAGGGATCTCAGAGACTTGGTGGAAAGAGGACAATCAATGGGACACTGTGTTAACAGCGTACAAATTGTATCGCAATGATAGGATCAAATTGGAGGGGGGGGGGGGGTTGCCCTATATGTTAAAGAGGGAATTGAGTCAAATAAAATAAACATTCTACATGACACAGATAGCAGCATGGAATCATTATGGATAGAAATTCCATGTGTGAAGGGAAGGAGTATTCTTGTAGGGCTGTACTACTGTCCGCCGGGACAAAATGAACAGACGGATGAAGAAATGTTTACAGATATGAGGAAAGCTGGCAAATTGGGCAACGCTATAATAATGGGTGATTTCAATTACCCCAATATTGACTAGATAAATGTTACATCAGGGAGTGCCAGGGAGATAAAAATTTCTAGATGTAATAAACAACAGCAGCTGGTCCAGGAACCGACAAGAGGGGGAGCCATTTTTGATCTGGTCCTTGGTGGAGTGCAGGGCACAGTGCAAGAGGTGGCCGTGTCAGGTGAAGTTTGAGCTACTATCAGGGATGAACCTGCAAAGGAAATCTACTGTAGCTGCATTTAATTTTCGAAAGGGTGACTATAATAAAATTAGGAAAATAGTTAAAAAGAAACTAAACGGATCAGCTGCGAAGTGAGGGCACTAAATCAGGCATGGATGTTATTCAAAAATACCATATTGGAAGCCCAGTCCAGATGCATTCCACGTATTTGCAAAGTTGGAAAGAAGAGAAAACGTCAGCCAACATGGTTAAAAGGTGACGTAAAAGAGGCCATTATAGCCAAAAGATTGTCCTTCAAAGAGTGGAAAAAGGGTCCAAATGAAGAAAATAAGAAGCAACATAAGCACTGGCAAGTCAGATGCAAAGCATTAATAAAGAAGGCTTAAAGAGAATATGAAGAGAAACTTGCCGCAGAGGCTAAAACTCCTAGTAACAACTTTTTCAGGTACATCAGAAGTAGAAAGTCTGCGAGGGAATCCATAGGACTGTCAGATCAAAAATGAGCAAAAGGGGCGCTCAGGGAGGACAAGGTCATAGCAGAGAAACTAAATGAATTCTTTGCTTCAGTCTTTACAGAAGAAGATATAAGAGATTTGCCTGTACCAGAAATAGTTTTCAAGAGTGATGATGTGGAGGAACTGAAAGAAATCTTGGTGAACCTGGAAGATATATTGAGCAAAACTGACAAATTAAAGAGTAGTAAATCACCTGGACCAGATGGCATACATCCAAGGGTACTCAAAGAACTCAAGCATGAAATTACTGATCTGCTGTTAGTAATATGTAACCTGTCGTTACAATCGTCCATACTACCTGAAGATTGGAGGGTGGTCAATGTGACGCCGATTTTTAAAAAAGGTTCTAGAGGTGATCCGGGAAATTATAGACCAGTATGCCTAAAATCGGTGCCGGGCAAAATAGCAGAAAGTATTATAAAGAATAAAATTACTGAACACGTAGACAAATATGGTTTAATGGGCCAGAGTCAGAATGGGTTCAGCTGAGGGAAGTCATGTCTCACCAATTTGCTTCATTTCTTTGAAGGTGTGAATAAACATGTGGATAAAGATGAGCCGGTTGATGTAATGTATCTAGGTTTTCAGAAAGCTTTTGATAAAGTTCCTCATGAGAGACTCCTGAGAAAATTAGAGTCATGGGATAGGAGGCAAGGTTCTGGTGTGGATTAGGAATTGGTTATTGTACAGAAAACAGAGGGTAGGGTTAAATGGTCATTTCTCTCAATGGAGGAGGGTGAATAGTGGAGTGCCACAGGAATCAGTATTGGAACCGGTGCACTCAAGAAAAAGGTCTGGGTGTCGTTGTAGACAAAATGCTGAAATCTTCTCCTGAGTGGTGTAGAACAAGTAGAAGTAAATAGATTTTTACTTGTTCCAAAAGTACAAAGACTAGGGGACACTCTAAGAAGTTACATGGAAATACTTTTAAAACAAATAGGAGGAAATACTTTTTCACTCAACGAATAGTTAAGCTCTGGAACTCTTTGCCAGAGGATGTAGTAACAGCAGTTAGTGTATCTGGGTTTTAAAAAAGTTTGGAGAAATTCCTGGTGGAAAAGTCCATAGTCTACTATTGAGACAATGGGAAGCAACTGCTTTCCTGGGATTTGTAGTATGGAGTGTTGCCAAGATTTGGGTTTCTGCCAGGTACTTGTGACCTGGCTTGGCCACTTTTTGGAAAACAGGATAGTGAGCTAGATGGACCATTGGTCTGACCCAGTATGGCTACTCTTATGTTCTTATGAACAATATTTGACCTATCAGATAAGTAGGAAAGGAGCCAGGAAGATGCCTTCCCTGTCATGCCATGTAATCTCATTTTAAAGCAGTTGAAAACCCAAACTTATCCACCAAGACCCTGCCCTCTGATATTTCTTCAAATCTTTTTTCTCACATCCCAGCACCCCAATGTTGGTTAGCAAACCTCTAGATGATTCTGGGGTCTGCCAGGAGATGAATGGGCCTGTGGTACACAGAGAACAGAACCAGCCTACAAAAGATGCTAGTATGCCAAAAGTTAAGAGATGGAGAAAGAGGCAGATAAACAGCGAGACAGGAACATTCCATGCATGGTAAAAGAAATCTCAGATTAATGCAAACTGGAGCATGTTCGGAACAGGGAGCTGGGTGAAGAGACAAAAGGCCATTTTCTCCGAGACACATGTCGAAGGATCTGTAGCTCCAATCCTAGGTTAGTACCCTTCAGCTCCTGGCCTGGAATCAGACTTTCTGCATTAACAGGCAGCCAAAATGTCTCTGCAAGATTAATATGTTCAACTTTCTGTCCAAAATCCATCTCCTGTCAGACTTTGGCATGCACCATTGCCCACAGACTTGCTTCTCCTCCTGATTGCCCTCCCTCTACTGACAGACTCAGTGACTCCCCTTTCTCCACTGTCTCTCAGTACAACAGCCTAAAAGTCCTGGGGAGAACTTGGTGATCCCAGCAAGACATAAGTCCATGGTGGAACAGGAATATGGAAAAGAGAAAACAAGAGGCATTATATAAGTACATAAGTAATGCCATACTGGGAAAAGACCAAAGTCCATCGAGCCCAGCATCCTATCCCCGACAGCGGCCAATCCAGGTCAAGGGCACCTGGCAAGCTACCCAAACGTACAAACATTTTATACAAATTATTTCCGAAATTGTGGATTTTTCCCAAGTCCATTTAGTAGCGGTCTATGGACTTCTCCTTTATGAAACTGTCCAACCCTTTTTTAAACTCTGCCAAGCTAACCTCCTTCACTACGTTCTCCGGCAACAAATTCCAGAGTTTAATTATGTGTTGGGTGAAGAAAAATTTTCTCCTATTTGTTTTAAATTTACTACACTATAGTTTCATCGCATGCTCCCTAGTCCTAGTATTTTTGGAAAGCGTGAACAGACGCTTCACATCCACCTGTTCCACTCCACTCATTATTTTATATACACCTCTATCATGTCTCCCCTCAGCCGTCTCTTCTCCAAGCTGAAAAGCCCCAGCCTCCTTAGTCTTTCTTCATAGGGAAGTCGTCTCATCCCTGCTATCATTTTTGTCGCCCTTCGCTGCACCTTTTCCAGTTCTACTATATCTTTCTTGAGATGTGGCGACCAGAATTGTACACAATACTCAAGGTGCGGTCGCACCATGGAGCGATACAACGGCATTATAACATCCTCACATCTGTTCTCCATACCTTTCCTAATAATACCCAACATTCTATTCGCTTTCCTAGCCGCAGCAGCACACTGAGCAGAAGGTTTCAGTGTATTATCAACGATGACACCCAGATCCCTTTCTTGGTCCGTAACTCCTAACGTGGAACCTTGCATGACGTAGCTATAATTCGGGTTCTTTTTTCCCACATGCATCACCTTGCACTTGTTCACATTAAACGTCATCTGCCATTTAGCCGCCCAGTCTCCCAGTCTCATAAGGTCCTTCTGTAATTTTTCACAATCCTCTCGCGAGTTAACGACTTTGAATAACTTTGTGTCATCAGCAAATTTAGAGGAAATTGAAGAGGAAGTAGGTGGGGGAGAGGGTATCGCCGTGGGGGGGGGGGAGGGGGAGGAGGCACAAGAAGGGTGAGAAGAGGCTACAGGGGTAAGATGATACATTGAAAAGGTGAAGGACCTCCAGAAGAATGAAGATGGGCTGGAAATGAGGCAGTGGGGTTTGGGTTTACATAGGGTCAAGGGTCAGGAGGCTCCAGGGGATTCAGGAGCACCTGGAGGTATGAAAAAAACACAGCAGGTGAGGGAGATAAACAGTATGGATGGAATGAGAAGACACAGAGAGTAGACAAAGGGGCCAGGGGAAAAGGAGGCTAAAAGGATCGACCAGAAGTATGAGTTAAAGAGACACAAAAGAGGCGAGGGAAAACCCTGGAGATGATGGGAAGCACAGCAGTTAAAAGGGAATGATTACAGGATTCCTCTGGACAACCCTTTTTCCATGGGCGTAGACTGGGGGGGGGGAGGGGGGGCATTGCCCCCCCAAACGACGACGACCCGCAGCGGCGAACGGGCGGCCAGCAGTAGTAAAGGCAGCAAGCAGCAGACAGGCTCGACTCCGCTTCTCTGCCCTCTCTGCATCCCACCTTCCTCTGATGTCATTTCCTTTCGGGCGGGAAGCAGAGAGGGCAGGGAAGCGGAGTCGAGCCTGTCTGCTGCTTGCTGCCTTTACTACTGCTGGCCACCCGTTCGCCGCTTCAACTTCAGTACCAGGGGCTGTTGGTAGCGGCGCTGCAGCGATTACAACAGTCTGCCTCGGAGCCTCAGCCTTCCCTGCCACACGTCCCGCCTATGCGGAACAGGAAGTTGTACCAGAGGAGGCGGGACATGTAGCAGGGAAGTCCGAAGCAGACTGCTGTTATTGCTGGCTGGCTGCAGTGCCGCTACCGGCAGCGATCAATGCAAGTGAGTGAGGAGGAAGGAAAAGGGAGAGACGCTGGAACTGGGATTGGGGGGGAGCTGAGAAAAGGAGAAAAATGGAGGTACTGTTCAGCTGCACCTTTGGGAGGAGCGAGGTGATGGAACCATGTGGGTAGGGGTGAATGGTGGCAGGAGGAGGATCTACAGGATGGAGGGAGAGAGGTGCAGGTCTGCTGTGCTGGATATTTTTTTTTGGGGGGGGGATGATGAACAGAGAGGAAGAGGTGATGGATTGGGGGGGGGGGAAGGGATTGTTAGATGTGGATTAGCTGGTAGGAGGGAAGAAGGGAGAATGGATGGTAGGAGGAAGGGAAGAGAAAAGAGAGTGTCAGGGAGACAGAGAAGCGAGATTCTGGTCATTGAGGGAGCATAGAGACAGGGACACAAAGGGACAATGCTGGACAGAGAGGGGATAAGGGCATACAGGGACAATGCTGGAGGGAAAAAGGGATATTGGAAGATGCAGGACATAGGGTGGGTAAGAGGTCAGGGGAGATGCTGGAAATGGGTCGTAAGAAAATGATGGGGGGGTGCTAGACATTGTACGGGGATGGGGACAAAGAGGGGATATGCTGGACATAGGAGAAATAATGATATAATGGAGAAGCTGACATGGAAGGGGACATGGAGGGATGCTGGATTGAAGTAAGGGAAGGAGGATATGCTGGACAGAAGAGGGTAAGAGAAAGAGAATATACTGGTCAGAGGAGTGAAAATAGGGAGAGAGGGTGCTGTATAGAAGGGAAGAAATAGAAAGAGAGGGTGCTGGAAGAGGGGAGAATTAGCAAAAAAAAACCCCAGGAATAACAGGATGAAGATTGGGGTGAGGGACACATTGAGGGCAGATACTGAAACTCCAGGAAGGGTAGGGACAGGGCTACTGCATAAAGAAGGCACTGCATAAAATAGAAGACACTTGGGACCAAAGCGAATAGAAAAACTAAATGATGAGACAACAAAGGTAGAAAAAAGTATTTTATTCAGAATTTATTAATTGGAATATGTCAGCTTTTGGAAATGTGCATCTGTGATATTTTGCATGTAAGTTTCAATTTTTCTGGTATTGCTGCATGCTGAGTCTGTCCTTGGAATTAGTGCTGTTATGGTTTAGTAAGAATATGAGTGTGTTTTTGCACAAGTTTGTGTATAGCGTTTTGCAGTGGAGAGATTGTGTGTTGGCCTTACTGAGGTGGCACCAAAACATCAGAAAGGGTGTAGAGCCTAAATCATGACACACTACCTCTTGAAGGATCTACATATAGAGCTTATGCATTTCTAAGGTCAACACTGGCATGGTATGGGAAAGGGGGTGGGGAAATACTACAGGAGAGGAAGAGGAGGTGCTGGGTAAGGAGGAAAGAAGGAAGGGAGAAAGAGCCGGCTTGATATCTCATACATATTCATTATGGTTATCCCCAAAAAAGCCAGCTCTTTTTCCCTTCTTCCTCCCTATTAGCATATTCATTTGCATATGTATATATGCAAATGAATATGCTAATATGCTCCGCCCCATTCTTTGCCCCCCCAAATGAAACAGTCAAACTACGCCTATGCCTTTTTCTCTGCTGCACATTGCAAACATTGTGCCCCATGCACCTGCTGTCACTGACAGAAAGGCAGCCACAGCCTTCTTACCTCTCAAAGAGCAGGCGGAAAGCAGTGAAGCCTAAAGCCACAGGAAAGCTGAGGAAGAGGTCCCAGGGCTGGGGATAGTGCACCCCCTCCGAATTCTGCAGGTCTTCCCAGGTGATCCCTGGTGGGAGCCAGTACTCCTGACGCCACAACCACTCATTGAGAGCTGCCTCCATCCTGCAGGGAAAAGAGACCAATAAGTCACTGAAGGAAGTGGGGCACCTGGGCATCTAAACTCTGTATTTATAAGGAGCCTCCTCCTGCAGGGAATCTGTGAACAATCAGCAAAGGAGTAAGCCATGGACATCTCAAGCCTTGTGTTTACAGACCACCCCTCAAAATCATGGAATCTGGTCTCACCTTACTGGTATCTCCCCATCTGGCTCTCATCAAAAAGCCATCAAACTTGCACTTTCTTCTTAACCCTCACCATTCAGAATTGAACAGAAAGTCAGCATGCATTCCCTCTCTTTCCTTCCACTCAGTCATCACTTATCAGAGAATCCTCACACATAGACTCTATCTGGCTCTCATCAGGGAGCCACTGTGCACATCCAGTTTCTACTCACAGTTATCCTGCACAATCCTTCTGCCTTCCCATCCCCACCCAGCACTTGTCAGAGAACCACCATTAATGGTGGTAGTCCCGAAAGAGCGAGTGGTAAGTCCACACTGTGCTTACAGCCACTCTGTAAAAGGGCCCCTGAGTTTGCCACTCAACATATATATAACAGAGTGGCCTAGTGGTTAGAGCAGCAGGTTGAAAGCTAAGGAAGCCAAGGTTCAAATGTCACTGATGCTTTTTGTCACCTTGGAAAGAGTTACTTAATCCTCCATTGTTTCAAGTACAAAACTTCCATTCTAAGCCCTCTGGGGACAGGGAAATACTTTCCTACTAAAACTGAATGCAAGTTACCTTGAACTACAGCATCAAACTGTTAAATAGGTCATGATCAGTATTACTATTAGTAGTACCATCAGTATTATAAGTATTGCCAGCATTATTATTAATATTACTATTAATTTCTAATAGGAAACTAGACTTGTAGAATGTTGAAAAGGACATGGGTGGGGGGAAGGGGGTGGGAGGGTTAAAAGTGTTATCGCATTATTGTGTTCCTGCTATATCTTGGTTTTTCAGTGAAACATGCTAAAGAACAAACAGCAAGATTGTCAGTTTCAATGAGGAAATGATGGTAGGGGAGGGGATTCTTTATGTGTATGTGGTGGGGGGGGGGGGGGGAAGATTACATAGACCATTTACGATATCTTGTTGTGAACCATGAGAGGATTTTGGTTTGCAGTTATGTATGTTCATTGGTTCCTAGCAAGGAGAAGTAGAGGCTGACCAACTGATGAATCCAGTACTGGAGATATCTCCAGTGTTGGATTTCTCTATTGGCCAGCATCTCTCTATTTCTCCTTGATTGGTCTTCCTGACCTAGAGGGTCCTTCCTGCCTTTGTGTTTTTGTTCATTGCTTCCTGACATGTAATTGGGAGGCAGATTTTAGAAAGGACGTCCAAGTCAGTACATCGCATATGGACATCTATGCCTCATGTATTTTAGAACAGATCTGCTGACATACAGTCTGTTCTAAAATACATGAGAAATGGATGTCCAAGTGCTGGCTACGTCCAACATGAACTTCCATTTTACAAATTGAAACATCCAAACTATGAACAGAGCAAAACAAGGGACATGGATAACTGTGTGGCAACAGAGGAATATCCATATTATTTGTATTTATTTATTTATTTATTAGGATTTATTTACCGCCTTTTTGAAGGAATTCACTCAAGGCAGTGTACAAGAATGGGATGAGCTATGTACAAGAACATTAGACAAAATCGCCCCAATCCAAACCAGAACATCCCACAGGAAAAAAGCAAACCCATAGTTCACCGACGAGCTGAAAACACTTAAAACACAAGTCATGAAACTAGAACGAGCTTGGAACAAAAAGAAAGACGAACAAACACTAAACGACTGGAAATTACTTCGGAGAAAATACAAATACACCATAAAACAGACAAAAAGACAACATTACAAAACAATAATAGGACCAAATTACAAAGACACACATAAACTCTTCAACCTCGTGAACAAACTGCTAGACACCACACCAGTCACAAACAACGGTAAGAACATACCAGACGTCGACAGCCTTGCGAAGTACTTCAAGGAGAAAATTATACTATTACGACACAAAATACCCGCCAGCCCCATAGAATACGCCAATCTTCTAGACTGTCTAGACCCAGAAGAAGGAACACACCCAGCAGACAGAACCTGGACCAAGTTCGAACCACTATCAGAAGACCTCATCTCTAAAACTCTCAAAAAATATGCCAAATCCAACTGCAAACTAGACGCATGCCCAAACAGCCTCATGAAATCAGCCCCTGAACAATTCATAATTGACCTAACGAACCATGTAAATTACATGCTACAAAATGGACTCTTCCCAAAGAAAAAGGAAAAATCTTACTCACCCCAATTCCTAAAGACACAAAGAAAAACTTGAGCGAAATTACCAACTACAGGCCAGTAGCATCCATACCACTAATAACCAAGATAACCGAAGGAATGGTAACCAAACAACTCACAAACTATCTAAACAAACACTCAATACTGCATGATGCCCAATCCGGATTCCGGTCAAACCATAGCACAGAAACAGTACTAGTCACCCTTATGACCAAATTTAAACAAATAATAGCAACCGGGAACAATATACTCCTCCTACAATTTGACATGTCAAGCGCCTTCGACATGGTTGACCACGAAATCCTACTACACATACTTGAATACTTCGGCATTGGAAGAAATGTCCTGAACTGGTTCAAGGGGTTCCTAACCCTGCGCTCGTATCAAGTTACATCACACTCAACCACGTCCAAGGCATGGACACCTGAATGTGGAGTTCCACAAGGATCACCTCTCTCACCAACTATTTTCAACCTAATGATGATCCCTTTAGCAAAACTCCTATCAAACCAGAACCTCAACCCATATATATACGCCGATGATGTGACAATATACATCCCTTTCAAACAAGACATCAAAGAAATCCTCAACGAAATCAATCAAAGTCTACACATCATGAACACATGGGCAGACACATTCCGTCTGAAATTAAATACTGATAAAACTCAATGCCTGGTACTCACCTCCCAATACAACACTAACGAATTCAAAGTGATAAATACACCAAACCTAAACCTTCCAATCTCAAAAACGCTAAAAATCCTTGGAGTCACTATCGACCGCCACATAACACTTGAAACCCATGCAAACAACACAACTAAGAAGATGTTCTACTGCATGTGGAAACTGAAAAGGATAAGACCATTCTTCCCAAGATTCGTCTTTCGTAACCTAGTGCAATCACTCGTCCTCAGCCATCTGGATTACTGCAACTCATTATACGCAGGCTGCAAAGAGCAAACACTGAGGAAACTTCAAACAGCCCAGAACACAGCAGCCAGACTCATCTTCGGAAAACCAAAGTATGAAAGGGCAACACCATTACGAGAAAAACTACACTGGCTTCCACTTAAGGAACGCATCACTTTTAAGGTATGCACACTAGTCCACAAGATCATTCACGGCGAAGCCCCAGCCTACATGTCCGAGTTGATTGACTTACCACCCAGAAATGCTAGGAGATCTTCCCGAACATACCTCAACCTCCATTTCCCTACTTGCAAGGGCGTGAAATACAAGACGCTACACGCGTCAACCTTTTCTCACATGAGCACGCAGCTTTGGAACACACTGCCGCGCAACTTAAGAGCGACCCACGAACAAGCATCCTTACGCAGATCACTAAAGACCCATCTATTTGAAACAATCTACGGAAAGAACCAAAACACATAGAGTCCACACTCACTGTTCATCAATGCATCATACATCCACTTATGATCTCTCATCCCCCATAATTCAACACTACTCATACACTTACTCACAGAAATATGCACACCACATGCCTTTGTGTCTTAACACTGCCTTTAAGCTTCATGTTAACGTCCCATTGTGATATTCCTAATGATAATTCGATTATCTCGCATATCTTGTACAATATAACCCATAACCAAGTTGTAACAAATGTATTTTCATTATTCTTATCTTATTGTAAGCCACACTGAGCCCGCAAAGAGGAGAAAATGAGGGATACAAATGCAAACAATAAATAAAATAAATAAGTAAGAATACATCAAATATGAGCAATAGGCAATTACAGCTGTAAAAATATTCAAAAACAATGCAAAGTATGGCATGGAATACTACTTATAATACGTAATAGAGCATTATAATTGTAGTGAAGAGTAAAGCAAAGACGTAACATATAAATAGGTAAGAAAGTAGGAAGAGTTAGAAAGTGAGGTGATTGATTTAAAGAAAGTTGCACATGAGGTCAGAGAGATGGTTGAATATTATCTCAGCTAGGGTAGGAGTGGATAAACATGTCCTGCTGCAGTATGTGCAACCCAAGTCACTCCTTGTGTGTGTGAGTGAAATTATGAAATGGCCACACAGCTGTCCATGTGAAGGAGTAAACTAATGTTTGGAGCAGCCTGCTGAGAACCATGGCAGAGAACCAAAGCTTGCTGATTCAAGTACCACTGCAGCTTTTTGTAATTTTCGTTCCTTTTTTGTTGTTGTTGTTCAATTGTTAGCTCTCCGAGAATTGCTTAACTGGAACTTCTTTCTATAACCTGAACATGACAAGTACCAGGTCTAAATACGGAGGTCCATTTTTTTTTAACATAAATGTCCCTTTCCCTTCTACAATCAGAGTTGGGCATCCAACTTTTATCCCCTCCCTAGTCCCACCCAAAAGATGCTCAGACCACACCCCTTTACAATATGGACGTACTACTTTTAGATGCTCATATCCTAGCTTTTTAACATTAGTACTTGGATGTCTATACAATATAGATGTCTGAATACTGGTTTTCAGATGTTCAAAACAAGAATAGAGCTTCTAAAATAACCAGCTGGATATTATATCAGCTAATAAAGATTTAATTGGAAAAGAAAAAGAAATGTTGGAGAACAAAGTATGTGGGGAGGGTGAGGCAGTTCTTCTCTATGCTTCATGTAAAATTTCTTATTCATAATAGATTTTCTAAATGTTAAACATCCATAGTTATCCCAGTACGTTTATGATACTGTATTGTAAAACTGGATTCTTACAACAAATTACTTTCCTATGTATTATTCTTTGTTATGTATCCTATACTGTTTATTGTAACCCACATTGAACTCAAACTTGTTTGGGATAATGTGGGATATAAATGTCAGAAATCAATACATAATAAATAAACATCCTTTACAATTTTGCCTTTCTCTCCACCAGTGCATTTTTTCTAGCAAAAAAGGTGCTGGTACTCAAATGCTAGGCCACCCTTCAGGGCAGGGGCACAGCTAGGTGGGGCCACGGGGGCATGGGCCCCTGCATTCACACCCCCGCCGCCAACCCTCCCCTGCCACATTCGACTCCCCCTCCCGCCACTGCCAACCCTTCCCCGTCACCACCATCAGGTACCTTTGCTGGCAGGGGTCCCCAACCCCCGCCAGCCAAAGTCCTCTTCAGCGCCGGTCTCCGGCGTGTTGCTGATCTGGATTCTGTTTCTGTTAGTCCCGACACCCTGCACGTATGGAACTCACAGAAACAGAATCCAAATCAGTGAAAGCGCCGGATTTGGAGACCGGCGCTGAAGGGGACTTCAGCTGGCGGGGGTTGGGATCCTCCGCCAGCAAAGGTACCTGGTGGCGGCGGGAGGGGGGTCAAAGGGACGGGGGAGGGGTGCCGGCGGTGCTGGGGGGGGTCAAAAGTGGCATGAGGGTTGGCGGCGCTGGGGGTGGCTAAAATGTGCCCCTTCACCTTGAGCTCCGGACCCCCCTCCCGCTGAAGTCTGGCTATGCCCCTGCTTCTGGGGTGGGGTGATCACTGAGGGACACACCCCACAATAGCCAGGCCCCCCTGCAATCAGTCACAGAATCTATGACAAGGCAGAATTGGTGTGTAGAGCCAGAGCTCTTTCATTAAAACTTGGGGTCCATGGGTCAATTTTAGCAAACAATGGAAAACATGCCAGTACTCAGTACTCTCGAACACCCCCTCAAAAAAAGCCCTGCTCTCCACATTCCCAGTGAGGAGATGAAGGGGGGGGGGGGGGGGTTAAGCGATGTGGTGACTGATGCAAAACACATGTGCAGGTGGGACTGGAACCGGGAGTCTGCTGATTACACAGCTCCAGTTATCAGGAATCTGTAGGGTCCTGAAGACATGTGTGTGCCATTTCTGCTTCTGAGTCAGCTGCTGACTCTTCCCCTGGTGACAGCTCCCAGCACTCCCCAAAGGACTAATAATCCATGCTCACAATTCATTATAGAGAGAGAGAGTTCAGGTTTCCAACTTTCAGGCTCAGCCCTGGGACCAGAGATCTGACAGATCTGTGCTGCTGTCTTGCCGGAAATCAGCCCATCTTCCCTAAATAATAAAGCCAACACTGTTCGATTAAGCAACACAAGTGCACTTGTATTACAAGTACAATGTCTGTGGGTAAAGTGAAGGGGGGTGGGGATAGTGCAGGAAAAGAAGGGCAAGAAAAAAAGTAAGAAAAAGGGCAGGAGGGGAAGAGAGGGAGAGATGAAAGGAGGACAGAGAGGAGGGGAAAGAAGTAAAGATGCAGGAGAGAGAAGAAATGGAATGGGGTTAGATGGGGGACAGGGAGAGATGAAATAGGGCCAGAAAGGAGAGGAAGGAAGGGAAGATGCCAGAGAGAGGGAATGGGGTGGTGGAGAGGAAAAGGGACTAGATGGGGAAGAGGAAGGAAATAAAATAGGGCCAGAGAAGAGGGAGGGAATGAAGCAGGAGAAAGGAGGCAGGGAGAGAGGGAATGGGGCAGGAAAGGGAAGAGATAGAGAGAGGGAATAAGGTGAAAGAGAGGGGAGATGAAATGGGGTCAAAAAGGAGACAAGGAAGGAGGAAATGAAACAGGAGAGAGGACAGAGGAATATGGGTAGTCAGGGGTTAACAGTTAAAGTAGCTGATTTTAAAAAAAGGTTTGTACAAATTCCTGGAGGAAAAGTCCATAAATCATTGTTAAGGTAGACCTGGGGAAAGTTACTGCTTATCCCTGAGGTTAAGTAACATGGAATCTTGCCACTTTTTGGGACCCTGCCAGGCAGGGCCAATAGGGGGGAGGGCAAAATTCCCCGGGCCTGGCCTCCAAGGGGGGCCCAGCACCAGGGTCTGTCTCTCTCCTGCTCCTGTTGGGATCCAGGTGATTGAGTTAATGTGATAACCTGGTCCCGGTACACAGGAGCAGCAGAGAGACAGACCCCAGCGCTGGGCCCCCCTTGGAGGCCGGGGAGAAGCAGATGCACCAATGCAGGAGGGGAGTGGTGGCAGCCTGAGCGAGTGAGTGAGGGGCGGCAGCAGCTGAGTCCCGAGTGGGGGGGGGGGGGCGGGGCGCAGCGCAGCGCAGCGGTTGCAGCGGCCATGCCCCAGGCCCAGCTGTGTCTCTCAGCAGTCCTGCCGACAGGTACTTGTAACTTGGACTAGCCACAGTCAGAAACAGGATACTGGGCTTGATGGACCTTTGGTCTGACCCAGTAGGGCGACTGTTAAGTTTTTGTGAGAGACAAAGAGGGAATGGGGCAGAAAATGGGACAGCGGAATGGGGTAAGATGGGAGCAAGGGAGAGATGAAATGGGGCAGAGAGAAAAGGGAGAGAATGAAGCAAGAAGGAGGGGAGAGGGAATGGGTAAGATAGGAGAAATGAAGAGATAAAATAGGGCCAGAGAGGGAGAGAAGAAGGAGGCTGCCTGACCTCTATGGCAGTTTTCAAAGGGCAAAAAACACAAGAACATTAGAAAAGCCAGCTGGGTCAGAGCAATGGTCCATCAAGCTCAGCATCCTGTCTCTGACAGCGGCCAATCCAAGTCACTTTTTTTCTTGTGTTGTCATGGAAACAGTCTAAATACCCGACAACACAAAAGAAAGACATAAGATACTCAGAAGATCCGAATTAGGAGATCACCACCTTGTCACTCATTCCCACATGTAGGAAGTGCAGATCTTCCTGCCTGCCTCACTAAAAAGTGTTAATAAACAGATCTCCAGAAAGAAGTCCAAATCTTTTTCAAATCCCGCTAGGCTATGCTAAGCCAAGCAATTCTCTTATAAATGGAGGTGAAAGGAGATAGGAGAACTGCTGTGAACAGTGAAAACTATTATAAGTACTAAAATTATGGAACACATAGACAAACATGGTTTAATGGAACAGATTCAGAATTGATTCAGACAAGGGAAGTCCTGCCTCACCAACTGGATTCAGATCTCTAAAGTCATTCTTAGGGTTTTGTTCAGTACCCATGTTTTATCATTCCCACCTTAGTAATTCCCTTATCCCTTATTTGTCCTGTTTGTCTGTCCTAATTAGATTCTAAGCTCTGTCAAGCAGGGACTGTCTCTTCATGTTCAAGTATACAGCACTGCATACATCTTGTAGCACTATAGAAATGATAAGTAGTAGTAGTAAACAGCCCAATGACTGAATTTTACTTAGTTTCTTGTATGTGTGTGTGTCTATATGACTGATTTCTATGTATAACTGATTTCTTTCCTGTCATTATAATGGAATTCCTTTCTCTCTTTGTTGCATTTTCTTTTTTTATCTTGTTAACCACTTTGACCTTGCATTTATAAAGACAGTATATCAAACAAAAATAAATATAAACATGTGGATAAAGGTGAGCCGATTGATGTAGTGTAGCTGGATTTTCAGAAAGCTTTTGACAAAGTTCCTCATGAGAGACTCCTTAGAAAATTAAAGGAAAAGGGTGGGGGGGGGGGGGGGGGGGGAATGGGACTTGATATACCGCCTTTCTGAGGTTTTTTGCAACTACATTCAAAACGGTTTACGTATATTCAGGTACTTATTTTGTACCAGGGGCAATGGAGGGTTAAGTGACTTGCCCAGAGTCACAAGGAGCTGCAGTGGGACTCGAACTCAGTTCCCCAGGATCAAAGTCCACTGCACCAACCACTAGGAGGCAGTGTTCTGTTGTGGATTAGGAATTGGTAATTGGACAGAAAACAGAGGGTAGGGTTAACTGGCCATTCTTCTCACTGGAGCAGGGTGAATAGTGGAGTGGCGCAGGGATCTGTACTGGGACTGGTGCTATTTAACATGTTTATAAATGATCTGGAAATCAGAATGAAAAGTGAGGTGATTACATTTGCAGATGACACAAAACTATTCAAGGTTGTTAAAACATATGCGGACTGTGAAAAATTGCAGGAAGACTTTAGGAAACTGGAAGACTGGGCATCCAAATGGCAAATGAAATTTAATGTGGACAAATGCAAAGTGATTCACATTGGGAAGAATAATTCAAATCATAATTATCTGATGATAGGGTCCACCTTGGGGTTCAGCACCCAAGAAAAAGATCTAGATGTCATTATAGACAATACACTGAAATCTTCTGCCCAGTGTACTTATATGTACTTATGTACTTATGTACTTAGTGTGCCGCTGCAGCCTAAAAAGCAAACAGGATACTAGGAATTATTAGGAAAGGGATGGTAAATAAGACCGAGAATATTATAATGCCTCTGTATCGCCCCATGGTGCGACCTCACCTTGAGTATTGCATTCAGTTCTGGTCGCCATATCTCAAAAAAAGATATACTGGAATTAGAAAAGGTTCAAAGAAGGGCAACCAAAATGATATGAGGAAAGGCTAAAGAGGTTAGGTCTTTAGCTTGGAAAAGAGACGGCTGAGGAGAGATATGATTGAGGTCTATAAAATCCTGATTTGTGTAGAATGGGTAAAAGTGAATCAATTTTTTACTCTTTTCAAAAATTACAAAGACTAGGGGGCACTCAATGAAGTTACGTAGAAATACTTTTAAAACAAATAGGAGGAAATATTTTTTCACTCAACAAATAGTTGAGCCCTGGAACTTGTTGCCAGAGGATGTGATATCAGCAGTTTGTGTATTTGGGTTTTAAAAAGATTTGGAAAATTCCTGGAGAAAAAGTCTATAGCTTGCTATTGAGACAGTCACAGGAAACCTCAGTTTAGAGTCTATCAGCTCTGCTCTACATTGATGCTATGGTAACTGCTAGTATATGAAACTGTAATGGAGACTTTAAATGCTAAACAAACAACAAATGGCTAGAAATGTAAGGAGGGACGACAAAAATTTCTTCAGGTATATTAGTGAACGGAGGAAGACTAAAAATGGAATTGTGAAAGACAATGCGAACCGCTACGTGGACAATGATGAAGAAAAAGCAAATGTGCTGAACAAATACTTCTGTTCTGTTTTCACTGAAGAAAATCCTGGAGAAGGACCACGATTGACTGGCAAAAGTACATATGAGAACGGAGCAGATATAGCACCGTTCATGGAACAGAGTGTTTATGAACAACTTGAAAATCTAAAAGTTGACAAAGCCATGGGACCGGACGGGATCCATCCCAGAATATTGAAGGAGTTCAGACAGGTTCTGGTGGTTCCTCTTAAAGATTTAATAAATCCTTGGAGATGGGGGACGTTCCGTAGGATTGGAGAACAGCGGATGTGGTCCCTCTTCACAAAAGCGGTGATAGGGAAGAAGCTGGAAACTACAGGCCAGTAAGCCTCACTTCAGTTATTGGAAAAGCAATGGAACCGATGCTGAAGGAAAGGATAGTAAATTTCCTGGAATCCAATAAGTTGCAAGATCGAGACAACATGGTTTTACCAAAGGTAAATCATGCCAAATGAATCTCATTGAATTCTTTGACTGAGTGACCAGGGAATTGAATCAAGGGCATGCAATAGATGTAATCCACTTAGATTTCAGCAAAGCCTTTGACACGGTTCCTCACAGGAGGCTCTTGAATAAACTTGACAGGCTGAAGATAGGACCTGACATGGTGAACTGGATTAGGAACTGGTTGACGGACAGACGCCAGAGGGTGGTGGTTAATGGAATTCACTCAGATGAGGGAAAGGTGAGTAGCGGAGTGCCTCAGGGATCGGTGCTGGGGCTGATTCTGTTCAATATATTTGTGAGTGACATTGCTGAAGGGTTAGAAGGTAACCTTGCCTTTTTGCGGATGATACCAAGATTTGTAACAGAGTGGACACCCCGGAGGGAGTGAAAAACATGAAAAAGGATCTGCAGAAGCTAGAAGAATGGTCTAATGTTTGGCAATTAAAATTCAATGCAAAGAAATGCAAAGTGATGCACTTAGGGAGTAGAAATTCACGGGAGACGTATGTGTTAGGCGGTGAGATCCTGATATGTACAGGCAGGGAGAGGGATCTTGGGGTGATAGTATCTGAGGATCTGAAGGCGACGAAACAGTGTGACAAGGCGGTGGCTGTAGCCAGAAGGATGCTAGGCTGTATAGAGAGAGGTGTGACCAGCAGAAGAAAGAAGGTGTTGATGCCCCTCTACAAGTCATTGGTGAGGCCCCACTTGGAGTATTGTGTTCAGTTTTCGAGGCCCTATCTTGCTAAGGATGTAAAAAGAATTGAGGCGGTGCAAAGAAAAGCTACAAAAATGGTATGGGATTTGCGTTACAAGACATATAAGGAGAGACTTGCTGACCTGAACATGTATACCCTGGAAGAAAGGAGAAACAGGGGTGATATGATACAGATGTTCAAATATTTGAAAGGTATTAATCCGCAAATGAATCTTTTCGGGAGATGGGAAGGCGGTAGGACTTGAAATGAGGTTGAAGGGGGGCAGACTCAAGAAAAATGTCAGGAAGTATTTTTTCACAGAGAATTGTGGATACTTAGAATGCCCTCCCGCAGGAGGTGGTGGAGATGAAAACGGTAATGGAATTCAAAAATACGTGGGATAAACGTAAAGGAATCTTGTTCAGAAGGAATGGATCCTCAGAAGCTTAGCGATGATTGGGTGGCAGTACTGGTGGTTGGGAGGTGGGGCAAGTACTGGGCAGACTTCTACGGTCTATGCCCCGAAAATGGCAAGGATAAATCAAGGTCAGGTATACATATAAAGTAGCACATACGAGTTTATCTTGTTGGGCAGACTGCGAATGCCGGGAGCCTAAGAAATAAGATGGGAGAGTTAGAATATATTGCACTAAATTAAAAATTAGATATAATAGGCATCTCTGAGACCTGGTGGAAGGAGGATAACCAGTGGGACACTGTCATACCGGGGTACAAATTATATCGTAGTGATAGGGTGGATCGAATTGGTGGAAGGGTAGCACTGTATATTAACGAGAGCCTTGAATCAAATAGATTGAAAATTCTGCAGGAAACAAAACACTTCTTGGAATCACTGTGGATTGAAATTCCATGTGTAAAGGGGAAAAGGATAGTGATAGGAGTGTACTACTGTCCACCTGGCCAGGATGAACAGACGGATGCAGAAATGTTAAAGGAAATTAGGGACGCAAACAAACTGGGCAACACAATAATAATGGGTGATTTCAATTACCCCAACATTGACTGGGTAAATGTAACATCAGGGCATGCTAGGGAGGTAAAATTACTTGATGAAATCAAGGACAGCTTTATGGAGCAGCTGGTATAGGAGCCGACGAGAGAAGGAAAAATTCTAGACCTAGTCCTTAGTGGAGCGCATGATCTGGTGCAGGAGGTAATGGTGCTGGGGCCGCTTGATAACAGTGATAATAATATGATCGGATTTGATATTAGCTTTGAAGAAAGTATACGTAGGAAATCAAATACGTTAGTATTTAACTTTAAAAAAGGAGACTATGATAAAATGAGAAGAGCGGTGAAAAAAATACTTAGAGGAGCGGCTGCGAGGGTCAAAAATTTACATCAAGCGTGGATGCTGTTCAAAAACACCATCCTGGAAGCCCAGGCCAAATATATTAAAAATGTATTAAAATGTATTAAAAAAGGAGGACAGAAGACCAAACAACAGCCGGCGTGGTTAAAAAGTGAGGTGAAGGAAGCTATTAGAGCTAAAAGAAAATCCTTCAAACTATGGCATGGTGGGGGGGGGGGGGGGGGGGGGTCCGGGAGCACAGATTTATCACTGCAGTCTCACAGCACTGCTGGCCAAGCAGTCTGTGCTTTGGGAAATCAACACTCTCCAGAAGAGGTGCTCTGAGGACTTCCACAGCAGGAGAAAACTTCACTGATAAATTATTTGCTGGGAAATTACTTTTAAACTTGGGGAAAGGTAAACTTAGAGTTAAATATGTAATCTCAGTGTCTTTATTTTTAAGTTACTCTGCTTATTTAGCAAAGATAGTTTAACATAGTAACATAGAAAGACCAAGGGTCCATCAAGCCCAGCATCCTGTTTCCAACAGTGATCAATCCAGGTCACAAATACCTGGCAAGATCCCAAAAAAAGTACAAAACATTTTATACTGCTTATCCCAGAAATAGTGGATTTTCCCCAAGTCCATTTAATAATGGTCTATGGACTTCTCCTTTAGGAAGCCGTCCAACCCTTTTTTAAACTCCACTAAGCTAAGTGCCTTTACCACATTCTCTGGCAACAAATTCCAGAGTTTAATTACACGTTGAGTGAAGAAACATTTTCTCCGATTCGTTTTAAATTTATTACATTGTAGCTTCATCGCATGCCCCCTAGTCCTAGTATTTTTGGAAAGAATAAACAAGCGATTCACGTCTACCCGTTCCACTCCATTCATTATTTTATAGACCTCTACCATATCTCCCCTCAGCCGTCTTTTCTCCAAGCTGAAAAGCCCTAGCCGCTTCAGCCTTTCCTCACAGGGAAGTTGTCCCATCCTCTTTATCATTTTCATTGCCCTTCTCTCTAATTCCAGTGTATTATTCTTGAGATGTGGAGACCAGAATTGAACACAATATTCGAGGTGAAAGGAAAAAAAGAAAAGTGTTCTGGTTGCCATACACAAAATACAACAATCAAAAAAGACAACAAAAAATAACCAACAAGAATAGCCTGTGAGCGCGCACATATGACATCCATCTATGAAGCATACACAGTAACAGTTTGCTTTACGGCGGGTTCTCAGGCAGGGTTCCTAGACTACCGCAGACGCCTCTAATCTACACCTAAGATGCATGCCTTTACGGCAAGGTCCAAAGAGAAGTTGCTGCCATTTTTCAAGCCTGGGCACGTGCAGAATATTGACGCTTACTGCAAGATTGTTCTGTATGTGTGCCGGGCGATTTCCCTACCGAACTGCACACAGTTTTTCTGTGCATTACATTTGCATGAGATTTCCTTTGCACATCAAACACTATTCCTCATTTGCAGCTATACTAACAACTTTTGAGCATCAGCGCCTAAGTAACTTGGACTCACTGGAAGGTAGAAGTGGAGTGAGCAACACTATTTAAGAGGGCTCAGCAGCGGGGAAAAGGTCATCTATTGCATAATGCCTTACACTGCCTCTAGGAGTCTTGCGTGTTAGGATCAAAGCATCATGCTGATTAACTTACAGAAAAATTAGCTCCCTACCACCTGTCATTTATTATTATTTATTTATTTGTTTTATTTCCATTTTGCTCACACCTTTTTCAGTAGTAGCTCAAGGTGACTTACATTCAAGTATACTGGATATTTCTCTGTTCCAGGAGGGCTCATCATAGTAACATAGTAAATGACGGCAGATAAAGACCTGTACGGTCCATCCAGTCTGCCCAACAAGATAAACTCATTTTACATGGTATGTGATACTTTATATGTTTACCCGAGTTTGATTTGTCCTTGCCTTTCTCAGGGCACAGACCGTAGAAGTCTGCCCAATACTGTTCTTGTACTAAGTTCTGAAGCTAACATCGAAGCCTCTTAAAATTTACACTCCAGCCCATCCCTATCTATTCAGTCACGATCAGGACATAGATCATAGAAGTCTGCCCAGCTCCCGTTTTGTTTCCAATTACCAGCGTCACCATTCAATCTCCGCTAAGATTCAATGGAACCATTCCTTCTAAACAGGATTCCTTTGTGTTTATCACACGCATGTTTGAATTCTATTACCGTTTTCATCTCCACCACCTCCTGCGGTAGGGCATTCCACATATCCACCACCCTCTCCATGAAAAAATACTTCCTGACATTAGTCCTGAGTCTGCCCCCCTTCAACTTCAGTTCATGTCCTCTAGTTCTACTGCCTTCCCGTCTCTGGAAAAGGTTAATTTGCAGATTAATACCTTTCAAATATTTGAACGTCTGTATCATATCACCCCTGTTTCTCCTTTCCTCTAAGGTATACATGTTCAGGTCAGCAAGTCTCTCCTCGTATGGTTTGCAACAAAAATCCCATACCATTTTTGTAGCTTTTCTTACCTCTGGATTGCAAGACTGGTGCTCTAGCCACTAGGCCACTCCTCTGCTCATGATGCTAAGAATCTAGTGGAACCTCAAGACTTGTCACCCTTTCGTTAAAACAATGCACCTAGCTAAAACTAATGGAAAGGCTGTTTGAATCATCTCCAGTTTAAGGAATTTGCTCTCCAAAGAAGAGAAGGGATGTTGGCTTCAGCTCACTTCTTTTTCAGTTGTAGCTAAAGGCACATTACATTCAGGTAGAGCAGGTAGTTTCCTGTCTCCAGATGGCTAAAGCAATGGAGGGTTCTGTGACTTGCCCAAGGACACAAGAAGCATCAGTGGAATTTGAACCTTACTCTCCTCGTTCTCGGCCCATTGCCCTAACCACTACATTACTCCTTAAGCATTGCCTTTTGTTATAAGGTCAAAACAGAGCTTTTCAATCAATGTTATTATGGTACAAATTGCAGCAGATGGTTGATATGATTTGTGTCTTTTTTTTTTTATCTACAGTATTTAATTCGGTCTTTACTATTGTAGCATTTTGATGTATCTTTTTGATTTTCTGTATTTATTATTTATTGCATAATTTTAGGGGTCAATATTCAGCCTACAGCTGGTAAGACGCTTTCAGCTGTAGACTGAACTAAGCTCAGATACTCAATGCTGGTGCATGCATGGCTCCCATCCTGGTATGTTCGAAAACCCGGAAGTTTGATATTCAGACTGGTGCCTGGTTATCTCGGTGCATAAAGTTAGGACAGCTGTTATACTGTCCTAGCTTTAGGCGGATACTTAGCTGGTTAGCGGACTGAAAATCACCACTAATCAGCTAACTTAATGCTCCTTCCCAACTCTGACCCCAACCTGCCCCTATCCTAGACGGTTAGGGGATGGCTGATTAACGGACATATTCAGCCCCACCACAGGACAGATTATATCTAAGGCACAGGAAAAAGTGGGACTTGCTCAAGGTCACAGAGAGTCATAAACACAAATGGCCCCATCACAGGAAAGGTTATATTTAAGGCAGAGGAAGAGTGGGACTTGTTCAAGGACACAGAGAGTCACATATACACACTGCCTCACCACAGGGCAGGTTATATCTAAGGCAGAAAAAGAGTGGGACTTGTTCAAGGTCACAGTCACATTTGCACACTGCCCCACCACAGGACAAGCTAAATCTGAGGCAGAGAACATAAGAGTACCCATACTGGGTCAGACCAATGTTCCATCTATCCCAGTATCCAGTTTCCAACAGTGGCCAAGCCAGGTCACAAGTACCTAGCAGAAACCCAAATCGTGGCAACATTCCATGCTACCAATCCCAGGGCAAGCAGTTGCTTACCCATGTCTGTCTCAATAACAGACTATGGACTTTTCCTCCAGGAACTTGTCCAAACCTTTTTTAAACCCAGATATGCTAACCGCTGTTACCACATCCTTCGGCAAAGAGTTCCAGAGCTTAACTATTCATTGAGTGAAAAAATATTTCCTCCTATTTGTTTTAAAAGTATTTCCATGTAACTTCCTTGAGTGTCTTCAAAAAATCTATTTACTTCTACTTGTTCTACACCACTCAGGATTTTGTAGACCTCAATCATATCTCCCCCCCATCCGTCTCTTTTCCAAGCTGAAGAGCCCTAACCTCTTTATCCTTTCCTCATATGAGAGGAGTTCCATCCCCTTTATCATTTTGGTCACTCTTCTTTAAACCTTTTCTAATTCCACTATATCTTTTTTGAGATACAGCAACCAGAACTGAATGCAATACTCAAGATGCGGTCACACCATGGAGCGATACAGAAAGAGAGACACTTCTCCAAGATCACAGAGAGTCAGTAGGAGATTAGCAGTGTAATGCACTGGTCTATTTTAATCCCCGCCTTGATAAATCAAGCCCACATTGCAGCCCCTGTTTAGACACATATAAAGAAGTGGATTAACGGGAGGGGGGAGGGGTGATGCCCTAGGCGGCTCTGTACTCCAAGGGAGTTTGGGAGTGATGAGGGAAGGACAGCAGGTTGCTCTCCATAGCAGTGAATGCTGGGCTCATTCCTTCCACTCTGGAAACCTTTTCAGGCTATAATTTCCCACAAGGAAGCATGAACAGCCCTGTCCTATCTCAAGCCGTTCCTTGGCATGCAGACTGAACTCCTGCCATGTCTGGCTGGGCATAAAAGAAAGGAAGAGGAAGGGACAAAAGAATCACACAGCAGAGGCATGGTGTGCAGTGCCCTGCCCAGCATGCAAAGCAGCAGAAAGGCTATGAACCAGATCCCTTTAAACAAGACAGAGGCAGCCTGCCAGGGCTCTCTCAGAGACAAGAAGTCATACCTCTCCCAGGAACAGGGGACAGAAACTAGGGCTCTCCCAGTAACAGGCAATCACATCTCTCCCAGAGGCAGGGAACAGGGAATCTGCCAAGACCAGAAAACAGGGCTCTCCAGGTACAGGGAATCAAACCTCTTGAAATATCAAGCATCTGGGCTCTCCTAAGGACAGACAGTCACATATCTTCCAGGAGCACAGGACAGGGACTTTCCCAGGACCAGAGACTAGGGTTCTCTCAGTAATAGTTCTTAATATTCTTCTTAATGAATCTAATAATAGTAAGTCTGTTAACTATGTAAGCCGCATTGTACCTGCTTCTATGGGAAAGTACGGTGTACAAATGTAATAATAAATAAATAGATAAATAAATAAATAAATAAGCAATCACACCTCTCCCAGGAGAATGGAACAGGGCTCACCTAGGTAATACACCTCTCTAAAAATTAGGCATGAGGGCTCTCCTAGAGTCAGGAAGTCACACTCTTCAAGGAGCTTGGGACAGGTACTCTGTCAGGACTAGGGGACAGGGCTCTCCCAGGTACAGGGAATCACACCTCTCCAAAAATCAGGCATCAGGGCTCTTAGATAGATAGATAGATAGATAGATAGATAGATAGATAGATAGATAGATAGATAGATAGATAGATAGATAGATAGATAGATAGATAGATAGATAGATAGATAAGGGTCAAGTGGCCCATCCAGTCTGATCCCACATGCCCGTCCCACACTTTCTTAAATTCTGACACAGTCCTCATCTCCATGACTTCCACCAGGAGGCCATTCCACATCCACCACCCTTTTCGTGAAAGAATATTTTCTTAGATTCCTCCTAAGCCTATTTCCTCTTAAATTCATCGTATGATCACTAGACCCTAAACATTTCCCCTTGTACAAGACTGCTGTCTCCATGTGTCAGTACCAGGTACAGTATAACCTCCCCTCAAGTACACACGTCAAGCCTTGACCCCTTGAAGGGCATTTGGCATGTCATCACTCCCCCGAGTGAGCCAGCTCTTCTAGGGACAGGAAGTCATGCACCTTCAAGGAGCTAGGAACAGACGATCTCCTTGGGCCAGAGACTAGGGTTCTCTAGTGACAGCCAATTCACATCTTTCCCAGAAGCAGGGACCAGGGTTCTCCCAGTGATAGCTGCCAGACCTCTTCCAGGGTCAGAGACCAGCGTTCTCCCAGTGACAGGGAGTCAGACCTCTCCCAGAGGGATGGACCAGTGCTCATACAGTGACAAAGGAAGAAGATTACCAGAGCTTGGCACACATGATTTAGAATCATTCTGGAAGGAGCCAGAAACTGCAGACCCCTCTCCGCCCCCTTAATAGCCAGGACCAGATTTAAGATTTTGCCACTATAGACCAGACCAGAGAGCAGATCCCAGGGAGAAGGGAGTGGGAGGTATCAGAGATCCCAAAGTTTGGATAGCCAGAGAAGAAGCAGAGAAAGACCATATATACTTCCCAAGTGGCCCCTTTGAAGAACATATAAATGACCTTAAAGTAGTTGGTAGCAAGTCCCTCTCTGTCCTGGCACCTTCAAAATTTGGCACCCTAGGCAGTTACCCAGACTTCCATGGCATGGACAGGGCTAGGATCTCCCAGGACAGGAATGGAACAGAGAGTTTCCCAAAAAGAGGGAGCGAAAGACCAGAAATCAAGAAACATAAATAAAGGAAAAAAAATTCCACTGAAGGAAAACAAAAAGGGGGACTATATCTCAATGACATCATGGTGCTAGGCAGAGGGAGAATACACTGACAATACTGAGAATACCTGACAAGATTAGTGTCTCCCAGAATGATCATTCACTGTGGTACTCCCTTGATATAACAAAGCCAGCAGCTCACTACTCTAGAACTGCCTTTTTTTGCTTCTGCCTGCCTGCCTGCCTATCTATCTCTCATCAGGGAGCCACATTCACTGCTCCTCCCCTCCCCCTCCAGCTCTCATCAAGAGGATATCAATCACTCAGCCTCTTCTTAAACCATCCCATCTAGATCTTATTGGGGAGTCACAAGGCAACGCTGCTCCTTTCGCCATCCCATCCATTTCTCATCAGGAAGCCATCGTACACTGCTCCTTTTCTTATGTTTTACCATTTAGCTTTCAAGTACAGTTATCACATAATGCTCCTCTCCTTACACCTACACAATCATCTTTCATCCGGGAATCATATCACACTGCTCCCCTCTTTGTGCCTCCCCCACCCAGCTCTCTTCAGGGAACCATCACCAACTGCCCCTCTTAATAAATTATTCCATCCTTTAGCAGGGAGTTACTACACACTGCCTCTCTCCCTACTGCGCCCAGGATTGGAGAAGTGACCTCATGGTTTGACCTGAAAAACCAGGATTCAAATCCTGCTTCTTCAACTGAGGCTCTTCGTGATTTCAGAAGAGTCAGGAAACACTCTACTGTCTCTGGTATAGCCCTTAGTTTGAAAACCCCCTGGATAAGGAAATTACATCTGGTACTTGATTGTAACTCTTAAAGCTAATTTCATCTAAAAATGCACCTCTCCTTCTGCCTTTCAGTCAAACTCTCATCAGGAAGCCATCATGCATACCTTCTCTCACTGTGATGTTCACGGTAGGTTAAGACTTTGATTCCCCTGATTCCTGGAAATGTGATCAAGTACTCGTACTGTACCCTGAAAACCACAGACTGGAGCCGAGAAACAAACCTGGGGGCTTTCTGCAGCTCTCCAGACCCTGCCTACTTCAGTAGGTTTAAGACAGAGCTGGTACCCCAAATGGAGCCACAAAACCCATTATTTAGGGTCATGACTTGGGTGGACTCTGGTGCATCATTATTTTGCACCTCTGGGTGTGTGTGTGGGGGGGGGGGGGGGGTCACAGAATTTTATTTGGCCACAAAAAGATTGACAAGCAGCGGTTTAAGATCTGAATGGGAGGCGATAGCTTCCTGCATCCTGAGAAGCAAAGTTCTCGCTGGCCTGCCAAGTCTGAACAGCACCAGAACCCAGAAAACAGAGCAGAAACCCAGCACAGAGACAGCAAAAGAGAGGAGAAAACCAACACATCAAGAAGAGAGACAGGAAACAGAGAGGCACAATGCAACACTGAGACAACTAAATAAGAGTTGCAGAATGGGGGGGAGGGGGCTTGGAAATTAGGACATGAGTGTTACCAATTTAATGCCTAATTAGGGTCTAGCCACCCCTACAAGCCTTCTATAAAACCCATTCTGGACCACAACAAGAGAATGATGTGGAATCAGTCAATTTGGTCAGTCACTAAACTAACAATTACCACAGCCGGCCCAGGCAGCTCACGCTAACTCCTCCCAGCCACTGGTCCTGATTTCAGATGTGTTTGACACACTTCACTTTAACAAGATAATCAAATTCATCTGAAAAAGAGAGAAACCAAAGACCTTCAGTAAACTCAATTTCCTGCTCCCTACCAACCAGGGAGGGTGGGGAGTACAAAGCAGGAAACCAGAGCCTGTGTCTGTTGTAAGAACATCAGCCACAGCCTGTGTGTGTAAATTTTAAGCACAAATCTCTCTGTGATGTGTGTGTTTGCAGACATACTTTTCACAGCACGGAAGAGATTCAGGGCAGAAGCTCAGATATTACCACCATGGGCTTTCGGAAAGCAGAGAGAGGTTCCATCCCCAAGTCTGTTCCCCAGATACTCCCTTGTTCTCCTCATTCTTCTGCTACCATGGGGGTCAACTGCTGTCAGAACAGCCCTCTTACTGCACTGTGTAATAAGGACTTGCCACTGGAACAGATGAGTCCATTTGACACTTTCTCTCCCTCTGCTGAACATGGCAAGCAGATCATTGCTGAGTGCACCATGGGTGGTGCACACGGCTGCTCTGATGCTAGGCATACGTGAGATGGATCCTACTCATGCTGCCATTGTGATCCTAGCAACAATGACATTTTTCATGGTCAGACAGACTTTAATACCTGTCATCCCCCCCTTCCAATACTGATGATTTGCATTTATGGAACAGAACATTCCTGTTCTTGAAAACAATATAAAAGCTATCTGCTAAGCTCTTCTCCTTGGAAATAAAGCAATAATAACCTGTTGTCTGTCTGCGTCCTTGAATCATTCTTTCAAGGACAAAGCAGAGAGAGAGAGAGAGAGAAAGAAACACTCTCAAACAGCAGCACACAGAGGGCATATCAGAGGGAGGGCCAGCAGGGTCACTTGGTCCAGACCTTACACAGGAAGTGGGGGCTTCCATTTAGAAAACATGTTTTTTTTTAAACTGAACACAGCATTATCTTGTTCTAGCCTCTAGTTTCCTTGGATTCTCCTTGTGCTTTCATTTCTATGTTTTAGTCTTTCCTGGTTTTTACTCTTTTATCTTATCCATTCCTCTCCTAATTGTGAGTTGCATTTTGTTACTTTTGTCTGAGTTATTTTGTTTATATTTCTGCTACTTATCTCTTTTTATTGATTTGTACACTGCCACAATGACATGGTGAATGGCATATTTTATTTATTTATTAGGCTTTATTTACCTCCTTTTTGAAGGACTTCACTCAAGGTGGTGTACAGTAAGAATAAGTCAAACATAAGCAATAGACAATTACAGCAGTAAAAATATTCAAACAACAATATAAAGTATGGCATAGTATGGTACATTACAATGCCAACACAATAATAAAACATTTTAATAGAAAGCAAAGATGGAACATATAGATAGATAAAGATAGAGTAACAGGAGTAAGAAAATAAGGTATGAAAAGTTGCAAATGAGGTCAGAAAGGTGCTTGAATATTATCATAGCTAGGGTAAGAATGGATAAACATGTCCCACTAAAGTATGTGCAGCCTGTGTCATAATTTGGCTTCTGGATTTTTTCTTAATTATAAACACGTTTATACACTTCTAAAGGTAGAAATCTGCTTCAACAGTTCTATATCTCTCTCCTCAAACACTAGCTGACTACTTCCGCGATAAAGTGCAGAAGATAAACCTTGAATTCACTTCCAAGCCTTCTCCTCCCTGTGACTTCTTAACCCACTCCCTCAACCAACCTAACCTGTCCTCCTTCCCTGAGATCACCGAAGAGGAAACGGCTCTCGCCTTCTTTCTTCCTCTAAGTGCACCACCTGTTCCTCTGATCCCATTCCCACCAATCTGCTTACCAACATCTCTCCTACAGTTAACCCCTCAATCTGTCACATCCTCAACCTCTCTCTCTCCACTGCTACTGTCCCTAACACCTTCAAGCACGCTGTAGTCACACCACTTCTCAAAAAACCATCACTTGACCCCACCTGTCCCTCCAATTACCGCCCCATCTCCCTCCTACCCTTCCTCTCCAAATTACTTGAATGCGCTGTCCAAAGCCGCTGCCTTGATTTCCTCTCCTCTCAGGCCATCCTCGATCCGCTTCAATCCGGCTTTCGCCCACTACACTCAACAGAAACAGCACTCACCAAAGTCTGTAATGACCTGTTCCTTGCCAAATCCAAAGGTCACTATTCCATCCTTATCCTCCTCGACCTATCCGCCGACTTTGACACCGTCAATCATAATTTACTTCTTGACACACTGTCCTCAATTGGGTTCCAGGGCTCCGTCATCTCCTGGTTCTCCTCATATCTTTCCCAACGCACCTTCAGAGTATTTTCTAATGGCTCTTCTTCCACCCCCGTCCCACTCTCTGTTGGGGTTCCTCAAGGATCTGTCCTTGGACCGCTTCTTTTCTCGATATACACCTCTTCCCTGGGCTCGCTGATCTCATCACATGGTTTCCAGTACCATCTCTATGCCGATGACACCCAGCTCTACCTCTCCACTCCCGACATCACAGTCGAAACCCAGGCCAAAGTTTCGGCCTGCCTCTCAGATATCGCCGCCTGGATGTCCAACCGGCATCTGAAACTGAACATGGCAAAGACTGAGCTCCTTGTCTTTCCACCCAAACCCTCCTCTCCTCTTCCCCCACTCTCCGTCTCTGTTGACAACGCCCTCATCCTCCCCGTCTCGTCAGCCCGCAATCTCGGAGTCATTTTCGACTCCTCCCTCTCCTTCTCTGCCCATATCCAGCAGACAGCTAAGACTTGTCGCTTCTTCCTCTATAATATTAGCAAAATCCACCCATTCCTCTCTGTACAGACCACCCGAACCCTTGTCCACTCACTCGTTACCTCTCATCTTGACTATTGCAACCTTCTCCTCGCTGGTCTCCTGCTTAGCCACCTATCCCCCCTTCAATCTGTCCAAAATTCCGCCGCACGTCTTATCTACCACGTGAACCGATACTCTCATATCACCCCTCTCCTCAAGTCGCTTCACTGGCTCCCGATCCGCTACCGTATACAGTTCAAGCTTCTCCTAATGACCTTGAAATGCACTCAATCTGCAGCCCCCCATTACCTCTCTTCCCTCCTCTCCCCCTATGTCCCCACCCGTAACCTCCGCTCTCAGGACAAATCACTCCTATCTGTACCCTTCTCCACCACCGCTAACTCCAGACTCCGCCCCTTCTGCCTCGCATCACCTTATGCCTGGAACAGACTCCCCGAGCCCATACGCCATGCGCCCTCCCTGCCCATCTTCAAGTCCTTACTCAAAGCCCATCTCTTCTCCCTTGCTTTTGGCGCCTAACCACCTTCCCCATTCATGATGCCTACACTGACTACATAGCTTGTTACCTTTAGATTGTAAGCTCTCTTGAGCAGGGACTGTCCTTCCCCATGTTTTAACTTGTACAGCGCTGCGTAACCCTTGTAGCGCTATAGAAATGCTAAGTAGTAGTAGTAGTAGTAGTAATATCTGGGGCCTCCTATTTTGCATTGTGCTTCTGCTTGTGTGGGGCTTGGCTTGCTCTCTCATGTGTCTGCCCTGCCCTAAGGAATCTTGCCTTGCTTTCTTGTGTCTGTGATTTTCTAAAAGGACCAAGCACAGACAAAAGAAAGCAGAGAGAGATGCACAGCTATGAGACACAAGAAAAGCAGAAGCAGAGACATGCACAGCTATGAAACAGAAAAGCAAAGACTCACATCCAGCTGCACAGAGACCGGTGCAGACACATAGAGCAAGGAAACAGATTTTGGGGCTCATTTTCGAAACAGGAAAACACCCAAAAAGCGGCAAAAAGCGGAAGATGGACATTTTGTTTTCAAAAATGGTCCAAAAAGATAGATGCACTGAGCACAAAAACATCTAGCAAATGGCCATCTTCAAAACAAAAAGCTAGACCTTTTCTGGTTCGAAAATCGCTATGTTCAACACTTGATTTTTGGACGTTTTCAGCAAAATGTTCAAAATCGAATTTATGCGTCATATCAAAAATGCTCCTCCACATGTAGCAGAACAGAGATATGAAAGAGCAAGCCAATCCCACATAAGCAGAAGCACAGAGCCATGTACAGCTATGAGACAGCAAGACAACCCACACGTGCAGCAAAAGGATAAACAGGTCAAAAAGGGTCAAGCACTACATCAGATAATGCAGAATAGAAATCAAGAAACAAAGGTTATTTGCATTGATTCTTTAGCTGTGGGATCTCTGAGTGTCAAACATGGGCATTAACAGGATAACAATATTCATACACTATCCCCCTGATATTTAAAAACATTTAACCGGCCAGGAACGGCTCCTTTCCGGTTAAATGGCACTTAACTAGCTATCCAGCGGGAGATAATTATTTATTTAAATTTTGCTCACACCTTTTTCAATAGTAGCTCAAAGTGAGTTACATTCAGGTACACTGGATATTTCTCTGTCCCAGGAGGGCTCACAATCTAAGTTTGTACCTGAGGCAATGCGCTGGCTATCTCATACTGAATATTACCAGTTAGCATATAGTGGATAACTGGTTATATCACACAATATAACCGACTATCCACTAATATTCAGGGAATCGCCGGCTAAGTACATAAGTATTGCCACACTGGGACAGACCAAAGGTCCATCAAGCCCAGGATCCTGTTTCCTACAGTGGCCAATCCAGGTCACAAATACCTGGCAATATCCCAAAAAAGCTCAATACATTTTATGCTGCTTATCCCAGAAATAAGCAGTGGACTTTCCTCAAGTCCATTTTAATAATGGTCTACGGACTTTTCCTTTAGGAAGTCAGTCAAACCTTTTTTTAAACCCCGCTAAGCTAACCGCCTTTACCACATTCTCTGGCAACGAATTCCAGAGTTTAATTACACGTTGAGTGAAGAAAAATGTTCTCCAATTTGTTTTAAATTTACTACTTTGTAGCTTCATTGCATGCCCCGTAGTCCTAGTATTTTTGGAAAGAGTAAACAAGAGATTCACGTCTACCCATTCCACTCCACTCATTATTTTATAGACCTCTATCATATCTCCCCTCAGCCGCCTTTTCTCCAAGCTGAAGAGCCCTAGCCGCTTTAGCCTTTCCTCACAGGGAAGTCGTCCCAACCCTTTTATCATTTTTGTCGCCCTTCTCTGAAATAGCAGGCTTATGTTTGGTTGGTTTCAACTTAACTGGCCAGCGCTGAATATTGATTTGCCGGTTAATTTGAAACTGGCCAAAAATAATCCAGATGTTCAATGCCGGTCACCGGAAACAGCCCAGCACTGAATATCTAGGCTCAGCGCCGACCGCAGGAGGCAGTCCGGCTACCTCCCATGGTCTGAATATCGGCCCCTAAACATTAATCCAAACACAGACCCCAGCACACATTGAAAGCAACATGCAAGCCCCCACCCACTATCTGAGCTCCTTCTCTAATCTTTCCTTCAGTGTTTGTCACCTTCCACACATTTCTTTTCTCCTCTTGTTCTTCCAATCCTGCTTTGACACTTCCTTCACATGTAAAATACGTCTCATCACCTCGCTTTACAGCCTTAGCTTTCTTTTCTTCCATATGCACCTTTGCCACCTTAACTACCCTCCCTGTGTCTCTGAGCTTTTCCAGATATTCTTTCCTGTCCTCGTACTGTGAAGGGTGTGGATTTGATATATATTGCCTTTCTGTAGTACAATCAAAGTTTTTTGGCTAATTCTTTTTGCCCTCACATTTTCAGCCACCTCTTTAGAAAATCAAACCCACCTCCTTTTCCTCTTACTTTATTTACTTTCCTAATGGAAATATTAGATGCCTCTTGCGATTGTCCCTTTTCCTCTTCGTCACAGAGCTCCCTACCCTTCCAGTACATCTTTAAGGTACACATTTTAAGAAAAAGTGGTATTCCTGAAGTCCACGAATGTGTGAATCCTCTCTTCTTTGGCTCTTATATTAAACCACACCTGGAGCTGAACTACCACCTCCCCCTGGGCCATCTGGACATTAGAAATACTGGGGTCAACATTCACAATGTTTTGCCCGGGCAGGAGAGGCTCCTGCCTGACTAAACTGTCTCTGCGGAGATATCTGCTGATATTTAGCAGCACTTAACCGGATAGTGCCGCTGAATACTAGCACTAACTGCCTAAGCCAAAACCAGCTATTCAGTGGTCAGTCTGGGGGAAGAGTCAATAAGTGGCAATATTCAGCCCTCAACCGGTTAAGTTAGCCTGCCAAATAGGACATCATAAATGGTAGCAGTGGTGTTCCTTGGTCTGCTGCCACCCGGGGTGGATCACTGCTGTACACCCCCTTCCGGGTACAGAATCATCCCCCCCCCCCCCCCCCCAAGGAGGATCGTCTACCCCTCCTCCCAGGTGCACTGCTTACCTCCTGAGATGCTGGGAGCAGCCGTATGGCTATTGGCTCTGCCAGTTCCCTGCTCCCTCTGTCCCAGAACAGGAAGTAACATCACAGGGAGCAGGGAACTGGCAGAGCTAACAGCCGCGCGGCTGCTCCCTGCAACCCCCCTGCAGCGTGCACCCGGGGCGGACTGTCCCCACTGCCCCGCCCTCGGTTTGCCGCTGAATAGCAGTCCTATCATTGGCTGGTTTAACTTAACCAGTTAAGACTGAATATCAGCACTTAAATAGAGCGATACAAAGGTATTATAACGTCCTCATTTTTGTTTTCCATTCCTTTCCTAACAATACCTAACATTCTATTTGTTTTCTTCGCCGCTACTGTACACTGAGCAGAAGGTACCAAGTGTGCCAACTTTTCTGTCTGCTTCCAGGTTTCATATGCATAGATAGCAATAGGCCCAACCACTGACATATACAGTTGTATTTTCAATCTTTCCGTGATGGTCTTGGATAAACATATTGGGTGTAATTTCTGAAACGCAGCTGCTGCCTTGGTGATACATGTTCAGACATCTATCTCATCATCTTTATTCTTTGATGTTGTGCTCCTCAGATAAATGAAATTGTCCACATTCTCTATCTGACTGCTTCCACGAGTAACTGATGTTTGCATGTGGGCCTATATGGTCAACATCTTTGTTTCATCAGTATTTAGGATGAGGCTGACCCTGGCTGCAAGAAGACACAGACTGTCTGTCATCAGTTGTAGTGTTTCTGTGTGTTCAGCCAATAAGGCCATATTGTCTGCAAACTCTAGGCCCGTAAGATGCTCGTCAAGCCAATTGGCTCCAAAATTGCTGTTGTTCATCCTCTTCCTCATAAAGTAATCTATTACAATAAGTAAGAGGAAGCAGTGATACGATGCAACTCTGTCACACACCACATGGAATGTCACACGTTGCTGTTATTCCAAATTTGTAGTTTTATGCAGAACCTTCATACATCGACTGAAAGATGATGATATATTGATCAGGCATACCATACAGTAATAGGATCTTCCAGAGTGATTCATGATGCATGCTATCAAAGTCAACATCTCTATATATAAAAGGCACTTTGAAGCCTCAAGCCGGAAACTTGAGGCGCCCGAGATATCCGGTTTGGCCTGCAGGCTCCAGTCACTGTAGCTCCGCCCTCGCGTCAAAACGCGATGATGTTGAGGGCGGGGCGGCCCTCGCGTCAAAACGCGATGACGTTGAGGGCGGGGCGGCCCTCGCAACCACGTCACTGAGGGACGAAGAGGAGAGGTGTGCAACTCGGAACGGAGGCATGGAGGGGGTGTCTGCAACTCGGGAGGAAGGACGGGGGGGGGGGGGATTACCCTGCTAGCGCCCGTTTCATTTTTGCCAGAAACGGGCATTTCTTACTAGTAATTTATTAAAACATTTTGTTTGAATTTGAAGCTCTGTTTGTCAAAGTTTCTTACTGCATGATCTCCTCTCTTGGAAACAAGTTTGATCCTCTCAAAGTCTGGTACTGATTGTGGACTATTCCTCTCCAGCTGCTAGTCGCTTGGGTTTCCTTTTTTTTTGGCAGTTTCACTACAATACCTTCCATCCATTCTTTAGGCATCATCTGTTGCTTAAAAATTGTGTTAAATACTTAGGGGTACTTTTACAAAGCTGCAGTAAAAAGTGGGCTGCGGCAGTGTGGGTGCGTCTTTTAGGCCATTTTTTACCGCGGCTGGGAAAAAGGCTATTTTTTAATGGACTGCCATGTTTAACCAGTTCAGCTGAGATTTCATCAATTCCCGGAGCTCTGTTGTTTTTAAACTGGAGAGAATAAAAAACAGTTCTACCGGGAACTGAGGACGTACGTTAGTACAGTGAAAACAGCACAAACTAACATTGAAAAAGCAGAAACATTCTAGAAAATTTTGTATTAGGGCTATAGAGCACAACCAAGAAGCAAAATGGCTACCCTGCATACAGGAGGATTTGAAAAAGGCAAAATCAAAGTTATAGAACGTCCTGATATTACAAAGAGTTTTACTTGTTTTTCAAGTAAAAAGAGCCCTGGCCCAGATGGAGAAACCAACTTTAAGCTCAAGAAGTTAGCATCACTCCACCAAGACCTGACAGATTGCAAAAATCAATTGGCCAGGCAGCCAGAATATTTCTTCAACATGCAGGACGTCAGGACTCACACACAGATCAACAAAGTGAGCGAATGCGCCGGAGACCGGCGCTGAAGAAGACTAAGGCTGGCGGGGGTTGGGGACCCCTGCCAGCAAAGGTACCTTGTGGCGGCAGCGGCCGTGGTGGCGGGAGGGTCGAAAGTGGCGGGGGCCAGGACTAAATCTGTGGGGGCCCATGCCCCCACCTAGCTACGCCCCTGGCTGTATGATGAAGACCACTGCCCATTTAGTAACCGCACCCTGTTTATATCCTTTAAAGGTGCAGTCTCCAGAACTGTACATAGTACTCTAAATAAAGTCTCACCAGAGAAGCACAACCACCTCTTCTTTCCTGCTGGCTATTTCTCTCCCTATGCATCCAAGCACCTCTCTGTCTTTTGCTGTCCCTTTCTATCTGTTTGGCCACCTTAAGATTATCAGATACGATCACCCCCAAGTCCCACTCTTCTTAAGTGCACATAAATATTTCACCCTCTACACTGTACTGCTCCCTCAGGTTTTTGCATCCCAAATGCATGACCATGAATTTTTTTTAGAATTAAATCTTAGCTGCCAAATTCTAGATCATTCTTTAAGCTTCGCTAGATCCCTCCTCATGTTGTCCACACCATCAGGAGTGCCTACCTCATTGTAGATTTTGGTATCACCCGCAAAGATGCAAACTCTTATCAGGCAGCTCTTCTGCAATATCTAGGGTTACCATATTTTAGCCAAGAAAAAAGAGGTCACACCCCACCCTGCCTCCTGACCTGCCCCTGTCACACCACTGCCCCATCCTCACTCTGCCTCCTGCCCCGCCCCATCACACCCCGCCCCACTCCCGTCACTTTGACCCCCCCCCCCCAAAGAAAGCCAGATTCCCTCTCTCTCCCCATGTTATCCCTCCCCAATTTTACAGCCTCCACCCACATAACTCCATTCACTAACCCTTCCCCCCCCCTCCTGTAACTTACTATAGTGCTCTGGTGGTCTAGTGACCTCTTTGGGGCAGGAAAGAGCCCCCCCTCTTTCCTGCCCAGGTGGCTATAGACCTCTCTTGCACCCGGCGCCAATTCAAACTGGGTGCCGAGAGTTCAAGCAGTGACCTTGCAAGACTTCTGCGAAAGTCTTGCGAGGCCGCCGCTTGAACTATCGGCAAATTTTGAATTGGCGCCAGGAGCAAGAGAAGTCTACAGCCGAGTCGGGCAGGAAAGAGGAGGGGCTCTTTCCTGCCCCACAGAGGTCACTAGACCACCAGGGCACCAAACTAAGGTAGTGGAGAGGAGGAGAAAGGAGGATAGGACACCCCCGAGGCCCGCCCGACCCCACCTCCAAATCCGGACCAATGAGCATGCTGGCAAAACCGGCCCGGATGCACAGCCGTGTTCTGAAAAACAGGGCATGTCTGGCTATATCAGGACGTATGGTAACCCTAGCAATACCACTTACAAAAATGTTAAAAAGAATCAGACCAATAATCAATCCTTGTGACACACCACAGATAATATCTGTTTGCTCCATTTACCACCTTTGTTACCTTCCACTTAATCAGTTTTTAACCCAGTCAGTCATTTTAGGGCCCATAAGATGTCTGCCTTGTCAAAGTGCTAAAATCTAAGTAAGTACCCCACATCTAGCACTCTCTCTCAATCCAACTGTCTGGTCACCCAGACATATCTCTTCAACAAGGCCTACAAAGAAAACCCATAGCCTTACTAAACTACCTCACCAACACACCCCAGTTATGGAAGTCGACCTTCTGTACTTACCCGCCTAACACTTTCCTTCTTTCTTCCCCTGCTCAATCTTTGTACACTACTAATTGTATCTGATATCCTGTAATAACAATGTCATAACAAACCTCTGTAAGCCACATTGAGCCTGCAAATAGGTGGGAAAATGTGGGATACAAATGCAATAAATAAATAATAAAAAAATGAATCAGATTGGACTGACAAGAAGACCTACCTCTAGTGACAGCATGCTGCTTCAAATCCTGCAATCTATTGGATTCCAGAAACCTCACTATCCTCTGTCTTAAAAGCATTCCCATTAATTTATTCACTACAGAGCTCAAACTAACAGGCCTGTAGTTCCCAACCTCTTCCTTTTATGACCTAATTTATTACTTTGGTACAATATATACAGCCTTAAAGGCCATGGAAGATTCTTGAATCTGTATCTGACTGCAAAGGACAGAGGGGAAGAATCTAGAAGTGAGCTGCAAATGTACTTGACAGATAAAGTTTTAATCTTATAATCTATTCACTGCACAACTCAACAGTTTTCACACTTCCTGCTAAGCACATTTCACACAGAATTAAGGGTGACTAGAATATTAACTTCTACATTGTGCAGTGTTGATTAGAGAAAAAAAAACCAACAACCTTGCACTGTCCAGACTGAGGTAATTTTAAAATAGCACCTAAGCAGCAGAGGAACGTTTACAAAGCATATTAACCCCTCCCCCACACATGCCAAAAACAATCCTTTCATTAATCAATTCAACCCTTTCACACAAAAAGAACACTCTACAGACTTTTGAGACTGCAAGCAACCCAAGCCACAGAAGGAAGCATGAATGCAGCTACACCACTGTCAGCTCACTAGCAAGAGGATGATTGCTCCTCATTACGTCCTATCCACTCTGTCCATTCACAGGAAACAGAGAGAAAGAGAGTATGTGTTATATTAAAAACATATTCTGAAATTCTGGTGAGTACTGAGTGTAACACTATCACTGCAACTCACTATCAATAATAACATAAGACACAGACAAGAGACTGAGTGCACAGTGTAACACACAAAATGTAGCACTCACACTGTACCATGAACACCTCATCTTATTTTCATTAACAAAATAAGTAACAGACGTGAGAGTGAGTGCACAGTGTAGCACTCACACAGCACCATGGTCACTGCATCTCATTTTCATTAACAACACAAGACACGGACAAGAGAGTGAGTGCACGGTGTATCACTGACACTGTACCATGATCACCGCATCTCATTTTCATTAACACAAGACATAGACAAGACAGTGAATGCACACTGTAGCACTCACACTTTACTGTGATCACTACATCTCATTTTCAGTAACAACACGGATGAGTGAATGCACTGTGTAGCAATCACACTGAAGTACATAAGTACATAAGTATTGCCATACTGGGACAGACCAAAGGTCCATCAAGCCCAGCATCCTGTTTCCAACAGTGGCCAGTCCAGGTCACAAATACCTGGCAAGATCCCAAAAAAGTACAAAATATTTTATACTGCTTATCCCATAAATAGTGGATTCCAATTTAATAATGGTCTATGGACTTTTCCTTTACAAAGCCGTCCAAACCTTTTTCAAACTCTGCTAAGCTAACCGCCTTTACCACATTCTCCGGCAACGAACTTCAGATTTTAATTACACGTAGAGTGAAGAAAAATTTACTCTGATTCGTTTTAAATTTACTACTTTGTAGCTTCATCGCATGCCCCCTAGTCCTAGTATTTTTGGAAAGCATAAACAGACGCTTCACATCTACCTGTTCAACTCCACTCTTTATTTTATAGACCTCTATCATATCTCCCCTCAGCCCCTTTTCTCCAAGCTGAAGAGCCCTAGCCACTTTAGCCTTTCCTCATAGGGAAGTCGTGCCATCCCCTTTATCATTTTCGTCGCCCTTCTCTGCACCTTTTCTAATTCCACTATATCTTTTTTGAGATGCAGCACCCAGAATTGAACACAATATTCGAGATGCGGTCGCACCATGGAGCGATACAAAGGCATTATAAAGTCCTCGTTTTTGTTTTCCATTCCTTTCCTAAAATACCTAACATTCTATTTGCTTTCTTAGCTGCAGCAGCAGACACTGAGCAGAAGGTTTCAACTTATCATCAACGATGACACCTAGATCCCTATGATCACTGCATCTCATTTTCAGTAACAACACAAGTGCATACTGTAGCACAACACAACACAAGTAGCACAACACAACAGCACAACAAACAACACAAGTGTACACTGTAGCACTTACACTGTACGGTGACCACTGCATCTCATTTTCAGAAACAACACAACACACAGATGAAAGAGTGAGTGCACAGTGTACCACTCACACTGTACCGTGATCACCACATCTTATTTTTAGTAACAACACAAGACACGGATGAGAGAGTGAATGCACTGTGTAGCAATCACACTGAACTATGATCACTGCATCCAATTTTCAGTAACAACACAAGACATGGACGAGAGTGAGTGCACACTGTAGCACTCAGTGATCACTGCATCTCAATTTCAGAAACAACACAGCACACAGACAAAAGAGTGAGTGCACGGTGTACCACTCACACTGTACCTCTATCACTGCATCTAATTTTCAGTAACAACAAAAGACACAGACGAGAGACTGAGTGCATGGTGTAGCACTCACACTGTACAGTGATCACGGCATCTCATTTTCAGAAACAACACAACACATAGACAAAGGAGTGAGTGCATGGTGTAGCCTAATAGTTAGAGCAGTAGGCTTTGATCCTGGCAACCTGGGTTCAATTCCGACTGCAGCTCCTTGTGACCTTGGGCAAGTCACTTAACCCTCCATTACCCCAGGTACAAAAAAAAACTTAGATTGTAAACCCTCTAGGGACAGAGAAAGCAACTGAATATAATGTGTACAGCACTACATATTTCTAGTATCATTATAGCAATGATTAGTAGTAGCAATCACACTGTACCATGATCACCACATCTCATTTTCATTAACAACACAAAACACGGTCGAGAGAGTGTGTGCACGGTACAGCATTCACACTGTACCATAATCACTGCATTTCATTTTAATTAACAACACAAGACACAGATGAGAGAGTGAGTGCACACTGTAGCACTCACACTTAACCATGATCGCTGCATCTCATTTTCAGAAACAACACAACACACAGGCAAAAGAGTGAGTGCACAGTGTAGCACTCACGCTGTACCACTATTACTGCATCTCATTTTCAGTAACCACAAAAGACATGGACGAGAGAGTGCATGGTGCAGCAATCACACTGTATTGTGATCACCGTATCTCATTTTCATTAACAACAGAAGACACAGACGAGATAGTGCGTGCACGGTGCACCATTCACACTGTGCTACAGACGAGTGAGTGAATGTTGTGGCACTCACACTGTACCTTGATCACAGCAACTCACTTTCATTAACAAAGCAAGTCATGGACGACAGAGCGAGTGCACGGTGTAGCAGTCACACAGCACCGTGATCACTGCATCTCATTTTCAGTAACAACACAAGACATGGACGAGAGAGTGAGTGCACGGTGTAGCACTCACACTGTACTTTGATCACTACATCTTTTCATTAACAGCACAAGACACAGACAAAAGAGTGAGTGCATGGTGTAGTACTCACACTGTACAGCTATCACTGCATCTCATTTTCAGAAACAACACAACACACAGACGAAAGAGTGAGTGCACGGTGTAGCTCTCACACTGTACTTTGATCACTGCATCTCATTTTCATTAACAGCACAAGTCACAGATTAGAGAGTGAGTGCACAGTGTGGCACTCACACTGTACAGCTATCACTGTATCTCATTTTCAGCAACAACAAAAAACCCGGACAAGGGAGTGAGTGCACGGTGTAGCACTCATACTGTACCATTATCATTGCATCTCATTTTCAGTAACAACACAAGACACAGACGAGAGAATGAGAGCAGGGTGTAGCACTCACACTGAACTATGACCACAGCATCCCATACCCATTAACATCAGACACGGACGACAGAGTGAGCGTACAGTGTACCACTCACACTGCACCATGATCACTGCATCTCATTTTCACTAACACCACAAGACAGGGACGAGAGACTGAATGCACAATGTAGCAATCACACTGAACTATGATCACTGCATCTCATTTTCATTAACAGCAGAAGACGCAGAAGAGAGAGTGAATGCATAATGTTGAGCTTACACTGTACTTTGATCACTGCATCTCATTTTCATTAACAAGACAGGGATGAGAAAATTAATGCACAGTATAGCACTCACGCTGTACCATGCTCAATGCATCTCATTTTCATTAACACAAGACACAGATGAGAAAGTGAGTGCAGGGTGTCACAATCACACTGTACTATGATCACTGCATCTCATTTTCTTTAACAACATAAGAAAAAGACAAAGACGAGACAGTGAGTGCATGGTGTAGCATTCCCACTGTACAGTAATCACCGCATCTCATTTCCAGTAGCAACACGAGACACGGACGACAGAGTGAGTGCACACTGTAGCACTCACACTGTACCATGATCAGTGCATCTCATTTTCATTAACAGCACAAGTCACAGATTAGAGAGTGAGTGCACAGTGTGGCACTCACACTGTAGCGTGATCACTGCATCTCGTTTTCAGTAGCAACAAGACACAGGGATGGGAGAGTGAGTGCTGATAATTGGGAGATAATCAATTATCAGCACTAATTAGCAATAATTAGGATTTAGGCACATATCCAATTCTATGATGGATTGCGCCTAAATCCTATCGTGCATAACAGTTTTGGGGCGTTCCTGAATTTTATGCGTGTTGATACAAACTCACTCCTAAGTGCGTCTAACTTAGGCACCAGTATTTAGGCCTGGTTATAGCAGAGCCTACTTACAGCTGCTTACATTTAGGAGTACCTTAGTGCTAAGCATGAATCTATAAAGAAAGCGTACTTGTTGCGCTAAGCACGTCACATTATCGACGGTGATTTTTAGGCACTACTTATAGAATTTACCCCATAGTGCATACTCCTGACAACATTCATTCTGGAATGAAAAAACAAACAAAAAAAAACCCAATAAAAATGTTTTGACTGTTCATCCCTAGGCTCACACAGATGGAAGACTGAGTGCAAAGCGTTACACTGCCACTGCATTAAGATTCACCTCATTTTCAATAACACAAGTCACAGATGAAAGCTTGGCCAGAGCACAGTCTTGCAAGCCAGAGGTGGCCGGTTCAAATCCCACGACTGCTCCTTGTGATCTTGGGCAAGTCACTTGACCCTCCATTGCCTCAGGTACAAACTTAGATTGTGAGGCCTCCTGGGACAGAGAAATATCCAGAGTACCTGAATGTAACTCACCTTGAGCTACTAATGAAAAAGGTGTGCGCAAAATCTAATAAATAATAATAATAGGGTAAACTGCATCTCATTTCCACTAACACTGATGCGAGTGTGCATTACTGTACTAACACAGTGATCACCATACTTCATTTTCATTAATAAAACAAGTCACAGACAGGAGACTTGCAAGTGCCACTGTGGCCTGCATTAAGTGTGAATGCAAACACCAACCTTTCATTATCGTTAATCACACAAGTCAGAGTGAATGCACACTACAACACCTCATTATTACAGATAAAGAGACCTGCTGATTCACAGGAAACAGACCAAAATGGAGCATATGTACTATAAAAATATATACAGAAATGCTGGCACTGCAACTCACTGTTGGTAATAACACAAGACATAGATGAGAGAATGCACAGTGTACCACTATCACTGCATTAACACGGTGATCACTATGCTTCTAATCATTAATGCATGACAAATATGGGAGAATGAATGTACCGTATAACACTCTCAACACAGTGATCACTGCATCACATTTTCACTAGCAACAACTCAGATGGAGGCGTGAGTGCATGGTGTAACACTTTCACTGCAGTTAAGGCAGTGAACACTATACCTCAGTTTCACTAATACAAATCACAGAGGGAACAGAGAGTGAATACACTGTCATTGCACAAACAGCGATATCTACAAGTTACAGACAAGAATGAATGGAAAATAAGGCCTGCTGTCTCTTGCCCCTTTCCTCCGGAAAAACTCAAATGGCCTTGAACCTGGAAAAGCAACGAGCTGCCTCCCCCCCCCCCCTCCCCTTTCCCTCCATCTGCCTGACTCCAAGGCAGCACCCTAGCAGTCTGCCTAACACTAGTGGCACCGCATCTCATTAAAGCCCATCACTACCCCCTCGGCCTTATTAGTCTGCCCCCACCACACTCTACTATTCTCATTTCGCACATTTTGCCTCCGCCACCCCCACCAACCCATTCGTTTCCCTGCCCTCCTTGCCATGTCTTGTACCCCTGCACTCGGTTCTCCCCTCCTGCGTTCAGGGAAAGTCTGGGGGAGGCTCCGGCGAGTCACAGTCATTCCCTCCCCCCCACCCCCCCGGGGGGGGGAGAGAAGCATCAAAAGCCGGTCCAGCAGACAATCCTGCGGGAGGGAGCGAGATAATGCGAGAGGGAAAGGAATATCAGAGCAGGATGTCACGTTTTTAGAAGAATATCAGACCAGAGAGAAGGACTGGAGGGGTGGGGGGGGGGGGGGGGATCACACGGTATAGGGCTGCCTTGGAATAATAGGGTAGAGAAGGACAGATCGGTCTTACCTGAGCTCTGTGCCCGAAAGCCGAGTCCGAGCAGACAGAGAGGATCAGCCGAGCCGAGGAGGGACAGAGAGGGAGGGAGGGATCGGAGAGAGGAGGGAGGGACAGACGGACGGGAGGAAGGAAGGAAGGAGGGTCTTTTAGCAAAGAGGGGTGGAGAGAGGAGGAGAAGGTGAGAGAAACACAGGGGGGGGGGGGGGGGGGAGAGAAGAGGGAAAGGAGCCTTCATGCATTTTAGAAAAATAAACTACATGGGATCGGAGGTAGGGTATTGCTATGGATTAAGAGCTGGTTGAAAGATAGGAAGCAGAGAGTAAGATTGAATGGCCAGTATTCTCAATGGAGAAGGGTAGTTAATGGGGTCCCTCAGGGGTCTGTGCTGGGAGTGGGACCGCTGCTTTTTAACATATTTATAAATGACCTAGAGATGGGAGTAACTAGTGAGGTAATTAAATTTGCAGATGACACAAAGTTACTCAGGGTCGTCAAGTCGCAGGAGGAGTGTGAAAGATTACAGGAGGACCTCGTGAGACTGGGGGATTGGGCATCCAAGTGGCAGATGAAGTTCAGTGTTGACAAGTGCAAAAGTGATGCATGTGGGTAAGAGGAACCCGAATTACAGCTATGTCATGCAAGGTTCCGCGTTAGCAGTCACAGACCTAGAAAGGGATCTGGGAGTCATCATTGATAAGACGTTGAAAACTGCTCAGTGTGCTGCGGTGGCTAAGAAAGCGCACAGAATGTTGAGTATTATTAGGAAAGGGATGGAAAACAAACACGAGGATGTTATAATGCCATTGTATCGCTCCATGGTGCGACCGCACCTTGAATATTGTGTCCAATTCTGGTCGCCGCATCTCAAAAAAGATATAAAGGAACTGGAGAAGGTGCAGAGAAGGGCTACGAAAATGATAAAAGGGATGGAACGACTCCCCTATGAGGAAAGGCTAAGAAGGTTAGGGCTCTTCAGCTTGGAGAAAAGGCGGCTGAGGAGTGATATGATAGACATCTACAAGAAAATGAGTGGAGTAGAGCAGACAGATGTGAAGCGTTTGTTTACACTTTCAAACAACAATAGAACCAGGGGACACAAGATGAAGCTAGAATATGGTAGATTTAAAACAAATAGGAGAAAGTTTTTCCTTACTCAGCGTGTAGTTGGACTCTGGAACTCGTTGCCGGAGAATGTAGTGACAGCAGCTGGCCTTACGGAGTTTAAGGGGGGTTTGGACAGATTCCTGAGGGAAACGTCCATTGAACATTATTAAAAAATCATTTTTTTTGGGGGGGGGGGGTGCCAGGTTCTTGAAGCCTGGATTGGCCGCTGTCGGAGACAGGATGCTGGGCTTGATGGATCCTTGGTCTTTTCCCAGTATGGAGGTGCTTATGTGCTTATGGACAGGCTGCAGGAGGAAGGAGACTGAGGTCTCTCCAAGAAATGATGGAGTGGCCAGGGCCTGCCAATGCATGAATGGAAGAGGTGGGACTACAGTCTGTATTGGGGAGGACAGAGATTAAGACTCTCAGCAGGGCTGGGGATCTGTCTTCTGGAAGCGGGCAGGTTGGCAGGGTTCTCTCCAATGAATATAAGGATTAAGAATGGCCTGAGAGAGTGTCTCCGAGGAGACATAAAGTTGAGAGATGGAGGGGGCTAGGCATTCTACAGGGAGAAATGAAAGGGGGTGTCCTAATTTGGGTTTCCATCTGAGGATAGAGGAAAGGGGTAAGTGTTTATGCTTTACTATGGCCAGACCACTTCATCTCTGCTGTACTCATGTCTCTGATGAAGATCTGCTCTTCAGCTGTATGTTGCCTTCATGCAATACCTATATAGGTTCTGATGAAAATCCATTCTTTAGTTGTTCATGTTGTATTCGTGCTTTGTGGGTACCAGTGTGTTGTCACGTCTGTGGCCGTGACCCCTCTCAGACACACCTTATTTTCTGTGGTCAGCTTCTGAGCTGGCTCCTGTCTGTCCTTCCTGTGCTAGTTCTGTCTCTGTCTTTGTGTGCTGGCTGCATTAGATTGTCTGGGTACTGTCACCCGTTCCAGATTTCAGCCCAGTCCAGTCCGGATCTTCCAGACTGCCAGACTTGCTCTGTTTGTTTGAACCTACACAGCCCCTGTAGTTTCCTGGTGATTGCTGCAGTGAGCCTCAGCTGCTGCTAGGCTTATTAGCCATTTGGAACCTCTCTGCCTTTGCCTTGCGTCTAAGGTCCCTGGTATGTTGGTGCTCTGTGCACTTCTGCCTAGTCTGGTTTCTTGCTTTAGTTTCTTGCCTGATTCTGCTGTTTGCCCTGACCCGGCTTGTTTCCTGGTTTTCTCTTCTGTCTGCTGCCTGCCCTGACCTGGCTAGTGTCAGGTTCTCAAGTTCAGCTCCGCGGGGCTGGGCTCTGGAGCAAATGTGAGCCCTTGGGCTGCTGACGAGGAGCGACAGCAGCAGGCAAAACCCGCCAACCAATGCTGGGCAAGCACACCGACACCGGCAGGGACTGCAGGCACCGCCCAGCGAGCCGGAACACATGGACTGGAACACTGGACTGGAATTCCCCGGACTGGAGGACACAGGACTGGAACCCCCCGGACTGGAACACTGGACTGGAATCCCCCGGACTGGAGGACACAGGACTGGTCCACACAGCTTCACCTGCACCTAGCTACTAAGCCCCCCAGGAGTTGAGCTCCTGGGTTCGAGTAGCTGGCAGGACTTACTGGATACCGGATGACACAGGGACCAGGACTGGAAACAGAAGTGCTCCTAAACCTAAACTGATCTACGTGCTCCCAAGCCCTAAACCAGCAGGAGTGTTCCTAACAGTAAACTGACAAAAGGACTTCCTGAGCCCTATACTAAACAGGAGCTCCTAAGCCCTGCTCAACAAAGGGACTTTCTAAGCCCTAAACTAACAGAGCAGGGAACTAAACACAAAGCTAACACAGGTGCTACTAAGCACCAAGCTACAAGCAGAGCTCTACACTAAAAAGCTAAACACAAAACTAACAAGCTACCTAAGCATTGTTCTAGCCAGCTAGATACAAAACTAACAAGGTGCTTCCTAAGCACTACTCTGGCAAGCAACCAGAAGAGCTCCTAGCACTAAAAGGGAAGACAGGGGAGCCACAAGGAAAAAGCAGGGAAGCTAACACATAAGCCAAAAGTGCTTCTAAAGCACCAAACACCAACAGCAAAGACTGCAATGCTCCCAATAGCACAAACACTTCTAACAGCAAACTCTGCAGTGTTCCTAACAACACCAAACCCTGAAGTACTTCTATCAGCAACAGAGCTTCCAAAGCCCTACACATAGCAATGTTTCCAAAACCAAGAGGGAAAAGCAGGGGAACCATAAGGGAAAAGCAGGAAAGCTAAACACACAGTCACCAGTGCACACTGCACTAACACTAACCTGGACCTTAGCAAAAGCAAGCAGGGAAACTAGACACAAAGTCAGAAGTGCACACTGCACCACCCTACCTAAAGCAAACACCACCGTTGCAAAGGCTCTGAAGGAAACAACACCACTTCCTTATCAAGGCCCTCCCTGATGATGTCACATTACCTAGACCTAGGCAAAAGCACACTGACCCAGAGAGGCCCAACCCACACCAATGCAACCACTATCGGCAGGGTTGCGGTTAAGCCGCAGAATTGGGCGGCTTTTCGGGAACGGCTGCGGGGAAATTTCGAATCGCGTGGGTTGCAGGGATTTGGGCGGGTTTTCGAGCGGCCGCGGTGCGGGATTGGGTGGGTTTTCACTGCCGCCGATTGGCCGGTTTTCCCGCTGCCGGGACTTCTATTGGTCCAATTTGGTCCAATAGAAGCCTTTCAGGGGCGAGGTTGACGTCAGGGGTGACGTCGGGGGCGGGGCTAGTGACGCGTGAGGCGGGGTTAGTGACGCGGGAGGCGGGGTTAGTGACACAGGGGGCGGGGTTCGGTGACGCGGGGGCGGGGGTTGGCTGCGGGCAGTTTTTGGGCGGGTTTACGGCTGGTTTTGGGCTGGGAAAATTTTTCCCAGCTGGCAACCCTGAATGCAACACCATGAAGCACTTGAAGCCAGTACACCCAAAGAGAGGTACAGCTAACTCAGTCCACCCACACAGCTGTGGTAAAGTGAAACAATTAGAGTCATGCTGCTGGAAGCTGCCAGCACAGAGAGAGAGAACCAGCAGCTCAGAAAGGACAAACAAAAGAAACAGAAGCCAGCTAAGCTGACCACCAGGAAAAAAGTAACTTTGAGAGGGGTTCTGACCCCAATCATAACAGTTAGTATCCTGGTTTTCTCTTCTGTCCGCTGCCTGCCCAGACCCGGCTTGTCCTTTGGTTTACTCTTCGGTTTTGTGTCTAGTCCTTGTCTGTTTGTGTCTTTAGTGGCTGTTCTGCAGGCTTTCAGTTCTGTCCTTTAGCTTATCCCTTCCTTGCCCTGCTGTCCCTGTATGTTCCTTTCCTCTCTGACCCTCAGTCCTGGTTCAGCCTAGTGGGTATCCAGCCCTGCCTTGCCCAGTAAGTCCTGCCAGCCACCTGCAGCCAGGAGCTCAACTCGTGGTGAAAAGTGGCCAAGTGCAGGTGAAGTTTAAGGGTCCCTGCTCTGCTTTAGTCCTGCCTGTTTGCCTCTGCTGCAACTCCACTCCGGAGTTCCAGTCCTGTTCTGCCTAGTCTCCGGTGTGGGGTGGTTTTGCCTGCCGCTGCCGCTCCTCGGCAGTGGCCCAAGGGCTCACAACCCAGTTTCCTGCTTTGAAAGCATGACATGTGTGCTGTCTGCATGGAGCTCTAGTGAGCTCCAGCTGTCTGTGTTTTATTCATACTACATGTACCAGTGGGGTTTGGCTCTTCAGCTGTCCATCTGTATTCATATATCTGTCTATCACTACAGTGCCTGCATGAGATTCTGATGAAGCTCTGCTTCAATTATCCGTGCTGTTTTCAAACTATACATCAGTGTGATAATTGCATAGTGGTTTGATGGAAATCCACTCTTCAGTTGTCTGTGCAGTGCTCATGTTTTATGTGTATTAGTTTGATGATTACATGGGAAGGGGACTTTGATGATAAAGAACAGCACAGCAGCATCATTTTTCAGATGTAGTTCCAGGATAGTTACATTCAGATACAGTAGGCATTTGGAGTGGAGGAGTAGCCTAGTGGTTAGTGCAGTGGACTTTGGTCCTGGCAAACTGAGTTTAAGTCCCACTGCAGCTCTTTGTGAGCAAGTCACTTAACTCTCCATTGCCCCTGGTACAAAATAAGTACCTGAATATATGTAAAACCACTTTGAGTGTAGTTACAAAAACCTCCAAAAGGTGGTATATCAAGTTCCATTTCCTGTCCCCAGGGCTTACAATAAACAAAGCTACAAGATTCAAACCAGGCTTCCCTGGATCTTAGCCCACTGCTCTAACCATCCCTCAGGCTACTCCTCCATTCCACTGGGGTTGCTTCAAACCTTTTAAACTCTGAAGAAGACAATAACAATAAATATTGATTTAGATTACAGCATTAAAATAAACAATGACATTACAAGCTGTTTTCCTATGCTTGCTTCTTACTGGTAAATGAGCACAGATCTAGGACTTTTGGTGGAACTGAGGTTTGATGGTGCCAACTATTTTTTTTTTTCAAATTTAAAGTATTCTTTTATTTTAAACAAGAAGCTTTATTGAACAAGTCAATGACATACAAATACAAACAGCAAGTTATATGCATCAACTGGAGTACATAGTGTAAACATGAGGATATCGTGCTACAACACTTGTCCATTGATCTGTATTACAATCAGTTTTCTTGTAATTTTGAAGATTTTTTCCCCCTGTTATTCCCCAAAAAAAGTAAAAAAGAAAAGAAGAAAAGAAAAAGAGAACCCCCTTCTCATTACAGCAAAACATAGCCAAGTTACTGATCGCTGCCTTCTTCCCCCACCCCCCCTCACAGTGTCTAGAGAAGATCATCAAAACCACATAGCTATTATTGTTAGACATCAGCTTAATGCCATAAAAATACCCAAAGGCTCCCAGATCTTAGTCCATTTAGGTAGCTGTTTTCGTTCCTTCGCCACCAGTCTTTCTTTCTCCGCAATGCTCCGCAGCAGAGTTAGCCAATGGATCACAGATGGGCTGGTACTTTGTTTCCAGGAGTGAGTTATAAGTAGTCTGCCCACACAAAAGCAGTGTTTAAGCAATATTTGACCATGAGTACTCACCCCTACTATGGTTCTATGAAACAGAAATACTGCAGGGTCCAAGGGTATCTCCACTCCCACCCAATGTCTAATCCTGGCCTGAACCGTTTTCCAGAATGCTTTTACTTTAGGATAGGTCCACCAGATATGGCCTAATGTACCCCTCTGGCCACAGTTGCGCCAGCAATTCGGAGATGTTGATCTAAACATGTGGCTAAGCCTCACCGGGGTTAAATACCAGCGGTAAAGCACTTTTGCCAGATTTTCTTGAATATGTACTGCTGGAGATATAAGTACGGAGCGCCTCTCTAGTGTTTTCCATTCCTCTTCAGTGTACCTCACCCCCAACTCCTTTTCCCATAACACCCTGTGTTTGTGACTAACATCTAGTTTGTCTCTAAAGTGCCCTTAGATTTAAGTGATAAGACCTCGTGTCCTTTGTGTACGCACACATAGTTCTTCTAGGAAGGTTGGCTCCCCAAATAAGTGTGCCCGCCTTCCTTTTTTGAAGTGAGAAAATGAATCAATTGAGTATAAGCATAATAGTCTGTGGAGGGCAAGTTATAAGTGTCTGCCAGTTCTCGAAACTCTATAAAAGTGTCTTTATTCACCAACTGCCCCCATAACTCCAACCCCGTCCTATTCCATCTGGTAAAAACTGATTTAGAACAACCTAGTGGGAATGCTAAGTTACATGCAATGGGGGATAGCCGGGAGCAGTATCTGTCCCTCGAACAGTCTAGTGTATCTCAACAGGACAGGGTAAAGCTAATTATCGGGCTCACCTCTACCCCCAGACGTCGATGGTGAGGTGGTAGCCACAATAAATGTCCAAGCTGCAAGGGGCTATGTAATATATGTTGTTCCATCTGTACCCAGAGTTTGTGAGGGGCATTCAGAAACCATTCCACTGCCGATTTGGCTTGCGTCACCTTATGGTATAGAGCTAATTTTGGGACGCCTAAACCTCCTTTGGTCCTACGGCCTGTGTATAATATGGTAGGGTGAATTCTAGCTTTGCCTCCTTTCCATATGAATTTTTGTAATCGCACCTGTAGAGTACTAATCATGTGGTCACTAATGGGGAGTGGTAAGGCCTGGAAAAGATATAGTAAGCGGGGTAAGATATTCATTTTAACAGTGGCTATTCTCCCAAACCATGACAGGCCCAAAGGCTCCCATCTCTCCAAGTCCTCTCTGATCTCCTTTAAAAGCGGTGTATAATTGACAGCAATAATGTCCTGTATAGTGTTTGTAAGGAAGACCCCCAAATATTTAATACTCTTAGGTACCCATTTTAAAGGTTTACAGCGCTGATAGTAGTCTTCCGACATACCACAGGCTAGGGCTTCCGTTTTCTCATAATTGATCTTGAATCCAGACACCTTCCCATATGCCTCTAGTTCTTGCATGACCTTGGGGATGGAGTCCAGGGGTGAAGTAAGAGTCAAAAGGACATCATCTGCGAACAACGCTATCTTGGATTCCCAATTTCTCACCTGCACACCTTTGATTACTGAATTATTTCTGATAGACCACGCTAAGGGTTCCATTACTAAAGCAAATAGCAATGGTGACAAGGGGCAACCCTGACGTGTACCTCTTTTCAGTTCAAAGAAGGAGGATACCTGCCCATTAATTTTCACCCCTGCTCTCGGTTGGGTATACAGTTCAGCAATCCATGTCTTGAAGTTAGACCCAAACCCAAAATGTGTGAGGACGTGATGTAAGAATGGCCAATGCACCCTGTCGAATGCCTTTTCAGCATCCACACTTAGCAGGCAATAGGGTGTCTTACTCTGATTTGCAATATACATGGCATTCAGAGTACGCCTAATATTGTCAGAAGCCTGTCTATTGGCCACAAAGCCTACCTGGTCTGGATGTATCAGGGTGGGTAAAATGTTGGTTAATCTATTCGCCAATACTTTAGCTAAAATATGCACATCTACATTCAAGACGGAGATTGGGCGATAGGAGGAGCACTCAGTCGCCTCCTTATACGGTTTAGGAATTACTGCAATCCAGGCCTCCTTCATAGTGGGTGGGAGACTAGCACCCGCCAGTACAGCATTAAGCACTTCTGTTAAAATAGGCGCTAAGTGAGTGGCAAATTATTTATAGAATTCACTGGTATAACCATCCAGACCTGGTGATTTAGCTGTTTTCAAGGTTTTAATTGCTGCTAACACTTCCTGGACTGTGATAGGAGCATCTAAGGCATGTTGTTGATCTGGTGTTAGGGTGGGTAAGGGCGTTGCTTGCAGGTATGACTGAATATTGTTTTCCTCTATCTCCCCATCCCCAGCATACAACTCAGCATAATAGGTGTTAAACCGAGCTCTGATCTCCGGAGATGTTTTAAGCATCTCCCCCTTGGGATCCTTGATACAATAGATGTTACGGTCTATCTTCAACCTACGAAGTTTAACAGCTAGTTGCCGACTAATCTTATTTCTAGTCGTGTATGTATGAAGCTTCATTTTTTCATTAATGAAATCAAGGTGTTGGGATAATAAAGCATCCAATTGTATTCTTGCAGCCTGCAATTCTCTGTATACCCGTGGAGAGCCTGTAAGTTTATGTCTAGCTTCTAAAGTCTCAATGTTCCCCGCAACTGCAGTGTAGTCTGCAACCTCTGTTTCTTATACTGTCCAGCTACCTGTATAAAATGACCACGGGTGACTGCTTTGAGTGCCTCCCACACTATAGCTATCGAGGGTCCTGAGTTGACATTATTGGACAAGTATTCCTTCAAGACTCAAACATAATCCTGACAAACCTTTTCCTGTTTCAAAAGTCCATTATTCAACGTCCAATGCCTCTCCCTTTGTTGTCCCCATTGCCAGTTCAATTGTATCGTACAAAGGGCATGATCAAATACTGTGATATTGGTTATATGTGCTGATGTGATTCGGTCTCCTAATAATTTATCAACTAGCAGGTAATCTATTCTTGAATATGTAGAGTGTACTGGGGAATAAAATGAGTAGTCACGTTCCGTAGGGTGTGTATCTCTCCAGGGGTCAAACAGGCCCATATCATTAACAAAGGTGTTAAAGTGTTTTGCTATTACCTTATCACTGCAAGAATGGTGACTGGATTTGTCCAGTTCAGGACATAAAGTGGCGTTAAAATCTCCACCCAAAATAAGCTGACCTTCCAGTACAGTGTGTAGACGTGTCTTAAGTGATTTGAAAAAAAGAGGTTTGATTAGTATTGGGTCCATATATAGATCCTAGGGTAATCTCCTGATTTTCTAGGGTGCATCTTAGCAGTAAGTATCTATCTTTTGAGTCTCTCTTTACCTGGTGGACTTGTATGGGCAAATTTGAATGAAAGAGTATTGCCACTCCGCTCTGCTTTTTACCTGTCACATCTGAGGCAAAATAAGTCTGGGAGTAATAGCTATTTCGGAACAAATGTTTATGTGCCCTTTTCAGATGAGTTTCCTGTAGCATAACCACCTGAGGTCTGCATCTAAGTATTTCTTGCCAAATCAGCTGTCGTTTCCTAGGAGCATTTAAGCCTTTAACATTAAAAGTCATAAGCTTTAAAGTAGATGTCATTCAATACAGTCATTAAAGTTAAGTACCAAGTTGGGTATCCCCCCCAGACACTGCATGCCCTCTTCCCCCCTCTTCCCCAGTGACCCCCCCCAATCCACCCACCCTAAACCGTAACTCCCTTGATCCCCTCATATGTAGAGCACTAGACCCCAGGGGCAAAGAAAAAACAATAGACCCCCCCCAAAGTCCACTGACTCACTTCCTCGCAAGATCAGCACTCCTACTCCCCAGCCCAACGTCCCAACCCCCACCCACACCCCACTAAAGTATTCTTTTATGTCCTTCTTGACTTCATTCTGAAAGTTTTCCTTTATACAGAGCTGATGCTTATGATTGGATATAGCTGATGTCAGTTGTTAGATGCCTACAGGTCCTCTGTGGCAAGTGATTTTAGGGTGGGCAGCGCCACCTAGTGTTCAGAGGCCTGAGCTGCAAGCCTGGAACTGCTCTCTCTGTCTCTCTCTCTCTCATGTTCAGCTTTTGACTGAAAGAAAGTTATTTGAAGCTGGAGGACACTATGACCCAGTGGCGTAGCCAAGGGTGGGCCCAGGCCCACCCAATTTGGGCTCAGGCCCACCCAGTAGCAGCACACCTATGACATCATAGGGATCAGTGTTGCCAGGTGGGCGGTTTTACCGGCCAATTGGGCGGTTTTCCGCGACCTGCCGCGGGAAATTTTTGCCCGCGGCGGGTTGCGGTTTTTTGGGCTTCTTTTTTGCCTTTTGGGCGGTTTTTTAGGCAGTTTTTTCGGCCACGGGGGGCGGGGTTAGTGACGTTTTGGGCGGGGTTAGTGACGTTCTGGGCGGGGCCGATGAGGGGGAGGCGGGGCCAAGGATGGGGGAGGCGGGGCCGATGACAGCAGGGGCGGGGTTGATGACGACGGGGACGGGGTTGATGACGGCGGGGGCGGGGTGATGACACGGGGGTGGGGGTGTCAGGGGCGGGGTTTGAGTTTGGGCGGGTTTTGGGCTGGATTTAGGCTGGTTTGGGTGGGAAAAAAATTTTCCACCTGGCAACCCTGGCAGGGATCCCCAAGTCCCACCAGCCAAGAACTCCGAACAGCTGTCCCTCCTGCATACCTTGTAAATAGCAGATCTTCACCTGCAGCAAGCAGCGACTGATACATACTGTTCACACCAGCCCCACAGCCTTCCCTCTGATGTATTCCCGCTTATGTGGAAACAGGAAGTTGCATCAGAAGGAAGGCTGTGGGACCAACATGAGCTGTGTGTATTAGTTGCTGCTCACTGCCAGTGAAAATCTGCTACTTAAAAGGTATGTGGGGGAGGGGGATGTTTGAGAGACCATATGGCATGCAGGCGAGAGAGGGACAGACAAAATCACTTGTGGGACAGGGTGGAGTTCTTCTGCCCACCCATCTTAGGCCCACCCAAAATTGGGTGCCCTGCTATGACCATATGGATTGTATTACATCACACTATGTGCACAGATTATGCTGGCTACTTCAAAATGATTTCAATTGATTAGCAAGTGATCTATCCTGGACCCTGGGACTAAAAGGAGGGTCTCATGCATTCAATGGGTAGACTGCTTTCTAGTATCTGTATCTGTATTTGTGTTTATTAATTTTATAAACCACTTGTCTAAATTTCTTAACAATGTATAATAAAACATACAACACTATCTTAAATGAAGCCAGCCATCAAAGGGCAATCCGCAGATAAACTAATATGATTGTCATTGGCTGTTGGTGCTCTTTGCTCTTAAGCTCCCAAGGCTTAAGTGCTTACCAACCTTTTTGTGGCTGTGATCCCATGATCATGGCCACATAAAATTGTGTGACCCCCTGAAGGTGCAGAATAATGATTCTCTAAGGAGAGCTCACCCAGGTCGTGACCCTATTTGGGGTCCCAACCAGGGGCGTAGCTAGGTGGGGCCATGGGCCCCCACAGATTTATCCCTGGCCCCCTCTACTTTTGACACCCCACTGCCGACCCTCCCTCGCCACTTTTGATCCCTCCTCCTGCTGCTGCCGACCCTCCCCCACCGCCACCGGGTACCTTTGCTGGTCTCCGGCGCTGAAGAAGACTTCGGCTGGTGGGGGTTGGGGACCCCTGCCAGCAAAGGTACCTGGCGGCGGCGGAGATGGGGGAAGGTCAGCGGCAGGGGGGGGAGGTCGAAAGTGGCTGGGGGAGGCAGGCTAAACTGCCCCCCCACCACCACCTCGGGCTCTGGACCCCCCTCCCGCCGAAGTCTGGCTACGCCCCTGGTCCCAACTCACAATTTTGGAAGCTCTGTGTCTTGTGTTGTTAATGAAAATGAGATGTGGTGATCACAGTTAGCGCATGAGTCCTTACGACACCTATTTTGTAGGTGGCAAGGGCTCACGCACTATTTATTTATTTATTTGTTACATTTGTATCCCACATTTTCCCAACTATTTGCAGGCTCAATGTGGCTTACATAGTACCGTAGAAGTGATCGCCAATACCGGTTATAACAAATACAAAGTGAGGTTGTGGTAAAGTTCATGTGTGACAGACACATTGGGGAATCGTAAGAAGAAGAGTTAGGTAATGTCCAGTAGGAGCTTTGGTTTTGTTGTGTTGCTGGGTTAAGGCATTTACGTTGGATCGTTAGGGTATGCCTTTTTGAACAAGTTACTTTTTGGTAATTTCTGGAATTTCAGGTGGTTATATTTTGTTTTCACGGCTTTTGGTATTGCGTTCCATAGTTGTGTGCTTATATAGGAGAAGCTGGATGCATAGGTTGATTTGTATTTGAGTCCTTTGCAGCTTGGGTGATGGAGATTTAGGTATGTTCGTGTTGATCTTGATGTGTTTCTGGTTGGAAGGTCTATGATGCACAAATTGGTAGATGTACAATAATGTGGCTGCTCTAACCAATTAGCGCTGGTTGTGTACTTTCCACCCTCCAAACGCCCCAAGTGGGAAGTATGTGCAGATGCCAGAACTACCGCGGGATGCCTGAGTGCACCCCACTGTAGTGCATTTTACCACTGAGATGCCGCCTGAGGTGAGGGCTGAGATGGCACCCCCCCCCCCCCGATCATGGTCTGTCATCTCCCCCCTTCCTTCTTCAACCCCCCTTCCCCAAGCCTACCTTTGTTTTTTAAAAGGCGGCAGCGTTTCCCATTGGCTGCCCTGCCACTGGCACCGGCCTCTTCTCTCTACTGCGGCCCGCCTCTGAGGAAACAGGAAGTTATGTCAGAAGCGAGCCGCACTAGGGAGAAGAGGCTGGTGCATGCAAATCTCTCTCATGAATATTCATTGTGGATATCCCGAAAACCTGACTGGCTGGGGTACCTCCAGGACCAGGTTTGGGAACCACTGCATTAGTACATTCAGATAACAAAGATATGATGCTAATGAAACATTTTACTATATATCCAGGGGCCAGATATATAGACGGCAAAAAGATGGGTAGCACAAAGTTAGCTGGGATAAATAGATGGGTGACTAAACTGAAGGCAAATTCACATGTACAGCTGAATAAGATATGAGGAACTGGTCTAAGTTACAGTGTGTACATCAAGTTAATGTAGGTGCAGAGTGAGTGGATACTTATTTGTTACATGAGAATAGGAAGAAAAACTTGCTGCAGAGACTATAACTCATAGTAACACTTTTTTTCAGGTACACCAGAAGCAGAAAGCCTGTGAGGGAATCTGTGGGATCATGAAGGAGCCAAAGGACACTTAGAGAAGACAAGACCATAGCGGAAAGATTGAATGAATTCTTTGCTTCGGCCTTTACAGAAGAAGATGTAAGAGATCTACCTGTACCAGAAATGGTTTTCAAAGGTGATGATGCGGAGGAACTGAAAGAAATCTCAGTGAACCTGGAAGACAAAGGGGCTCATTTTCAAAGCACTTAGACTTACAAAATTCCATAGGTTACTATGGAACTTTGTAAGTCTAAGTGCTTTGAAAATACGCCTGATACTGAGCCAAATTGACAATTAAAGAGTGATAAATCACCTGGACCGCATTGTATACACCCCAGGGTAATGAAAGAACTCAAACATGAAATTGCTGATCTGCTGTTAGTGATCTGTAACCCGTCATTAAAATCATCTGTAGTACCTGAAGATTGGAGGATGGCCAATGTAACGCCGCTTTTTTTTTATAAATCTGTGTTGGAATTCAAAAAAGCGTGGGATAAGCACAGAGGATCTCTAATTAGAAAATGAATGATATTAAAAAAACAAAACTTAAAGGGTTGCATATGTGTTTGCATGTCAAATGGTGCTTAGGTGGCAACTCTGGCTGTATCAGCTAAGGCCGGTGCTGGGCTGGCATGTACAGTCTGAGTCTCGCATATTGCGATCCGGTTTAGGATGGACTGGAGAGAACTTTGAAGGAAACTTCAGTGGTTTGGAATGTGAGGACAGTGCCAGGCAGACTTTTATTGGTCTTTGTCCTGCAAATGACAAGACAGATTTGGATAGGCTGGAGAGGGCTTTGACGGCAACTCCAGAAGTTGGAACATAAGGACAGAGCCGGGCAGACTTCTATGGTCTATGTCCCAGAATCACCAAATAAATTCCATGATCAAGTATATAATATCACGTTCATTGTTGATTTAAATCTTGAATTGATAATGAATGTGACTGTTGGGCAGATTGGATGGACCATTCAGGTCTTTTATTCTGCCATCACTTACTATGTTACTATGTAAGCCTGACTTCAGTGCCGGGCAAAATAGTGGAAACTATTATAAAGAATAAAATTACGGAACACAGACGAACATGGTTTAATGGGACAGAGTCAGCAATGGGTTCAGCCAGGGGAAGTCTTGCCTCACCAATTTGCTTCATTTCTTTGAAGGCGTGAATAAACATGTGGATAAAGGTGAGCTGGTTGATGTAGTGTATCTAGATTTTCAGAAAGCTTTTGACAAAAGTTCCTCATGCGAGACTCCTAAGAAAATTAAAAAGTCATGGGATAGGAGGCAATATCCTTTTTGTGGATTAGGAATTGGACAGAATATAGAGAATAGGATTAAATGTCCATTTTTCTCAGTGGAGAAGGGTGACTAGGAGTGCCACAGGGATCTGTACTGGGATCAGTGCTATTTAACATATTTATAAATGATTTGGAAACTGGAACCACAAGTGAGATGGTTAAATTTGCAGATGACACAAAACGTTGGCAAAATGCACGCAGAATGTGAAATATTGGCAGAAGACCTTTGGAAACTGGAGGAGTGGGCATCCAAATGGCAGATGAAATTTAATGTGAACAAATGTAAAGTGATGCACATTGGGAAGAATAATCCGAATCATAGTTACCTGATGCTAGAGTCCATCTTGTGAGTAAGCACCCCCCAAACAAAGACAATACGCTGAGATCTTCTGCCCAGTGTGCAACGGCAGCTGAAAAAGCAAACAGGATGCTAGGAATTATTAGCAGAGGGGTGGTAAATAAGACCAAGAATATTATAATGCCTCTGTATTGCTCCATGTTGCCACCTCACCTTGAGTATTGTGTTCAATTCTGGTTGCCGTATCTCAAAAAAGATATCGCAGAAAAGGTTCAAAGAAAAGCAGTCAAAATGATAAAGGAGATGGAACTCCTCTCATATGATGAAATGTTAAAAAGGTTAGGGCTCTTCAGCTTGGAAAAGAGACTGCTGGGGGGGCGGGGTAAGATTGAGGTCTACACAATCCTGTAAGCTCTCTAGGGAAAAGTAAGGGGGTCTTTTACAAAGCAGCAGTAAGCCCAGTGCAGGCTTACTGCATGTTAAAACGGAACTACCAGCGACCCAATACGGCCTAAGGTGGTAGTTCCGGCTGGAGCGTGTGCCATTTCTTGCACTCCATAAATGTTTTGTTCTCTAGTGCGGCGCTAAGCTGGCAGTAATCAGGCATCTCCACTGGCTGCCCGGTTACTGCTGGATTACCGCGGCAGTCCTTAACACAGACGCCTTGACTACTGCAACCTACTCCTTACTGGCCTCCCACTTAGCCATCTATCCCCCCTTCAATCTGTTCAGAACTCTGCTGCACGTCTTATATTCCGCCTGAACTAATATACTCATATCACCCCTCTTCTCAGGTCACTTCACTGGCTTCCAATCAGATACCGCATACAGTTCAAGCTTCTCCTTTTTACCTACAAATGCACTCAGTCTGCAGCCCCTCATTACCTCTCTACCCTCATTTCCCCTTACGTTCCTGCCCATAACCTCCGCTCACAGGACAAATCCCTCCTCTCAGTACCCTTCTCCACCACCGCCAACTCCAGGCTCCGCTCATTCTGCCTCACCTCACCCTATGCTTGGAATAAACTTCCTGAGCCCTTACGCCAAGCCCCCTCCCTACCCATCTTCAAATCCTTGCTCAAAGCCCACCTCTTCAATGTTGCTTTTGGCACCTAACCTTTATACCTTTCAGGAAATCTAGACTGCCCCTATTTGACTGACTGTACATTTGTCCTTTAGATTGTAAGCTCCTTTGAGCAGGGACTGTCCTTCTATGTTAAATTGTACAGCGCTGCGTAACCCTAGTAGCGCTTTAGAAATGTCAAGTAGTAGTAAGTGCTCCCCATTGCATTGCATGGCACACGGTAAGGGTTATCTTACCACATAGCTTTTGGGGGGGGGGGGGGGCTTTTTACTTGCCACTACTGCAGGGCCCTTTTTCCCACTGCTTAGTAAAAGGACCCCTTAATGTCCACTGTACCTGAATGTAACATGCCTTGAGCTACTGAGAAAGGCATGAGTTAAATCCAAATCCCTTTACACAACTGCTTGTTTGAGTAAATAAGTCGCAGGTACCAAAGGGTTAATATTCCCCTCAAAGACCATGTTAATTTCCCATGGGCATGTTTGGGAAATGGCATAATAGTATTACTTCAGCCCTGATTTCCTTCCACTGGTACCTGTAGAAGCCTGCTTTTCTTTTAAACTAGCTTGTTTGGTATTTGAAATGTTTAATGGAATCTACTACTACTACTACTACTACTATTTAGCATTTCTATAGCGCTATAAGGCATACGCAGCGCTGCACAAACATAGAAGAAAGACAGTCTAGAATATCTGTTAAACTTGGTGGATGTTCTTTTCAAGAGACCCTTGTGAACAAGAGATAATTTTCTCTTACTCTATCCTTCGTTTCTTGGCATTAAACATAAGAAAGTTCTAGAAAAATCTTTTGGTTACCAAGCTGTTCAATTCTGGCTCTCATTACCTGAGGACCTGCACTGCTTTTTGTAAGGATTTAAAAATATAGAAAATATTATGCCTGAATTCTGTAGAAATTATGTTTCTTATTTTTCTGGTTTAAGATGTGATTAGTCTGTAAGCTGCTTTGAACCACCATTTGGTTTGGGATTTAGCAGGATATAAGCACTATGTCATATCATATCATATCATATCTCTGAACATTACAGAATACGCTTAGCAATGTACACATGTAAATTCTAATTTTTGCCAATTAGTGCTCATTATTGCTTGTTAAGAGCTGTTAATGCTTAACAGTTTGTTAAAACAATCTATGTGCATAGTTATAAAATGCGCCTAGATTTGCACGCCGAATTGCACATAACTCTAGGCATGCTATATAGATTCCGGGGACATACACCTGGAATAGACTTCTTGGATTAGAATGTCAAGCTCCAGCTCTGGCCGACTTCAAATCTAGGCTAAAAGCCCACCTTTTTGAGGCTGCTTTTAACTTTTAACTCCTATTCACTTGTTCAGTACCCATGTCTGTTTTAACATTCCCACCTTAAGTAATTCCCTTATTTGTCCTGTTTGTCATGATTAGATTGTAAACTCTGTCGAGCAGGGACTGTCTCTTACATAGCAGCCAACTTTTCAAAATGATTGGGGGTGCTGAAAATTTTTTTTTTACAGGTGGTGCATTCCCCCTCCCCCTCCTCCTCCCCCCTCTCCCCGTCCCCCTCCCTCCCCGTCCTCTCCTCCCTCTCCCCCTCCTCCTCCCCCGAGTTCCAGGCCCCCTCTCCCTCCGAGTTCCAACCCCAGCCCGACCTCTTCTCCCACAACAGTCCTCCGCTGGTCCGCCCTCGCCTTCCTGCGTGCCGCCCAGAATTTTAAAAGTCATCTTACCTCGGGGTCCCGGCGGCAGCAGTGAAAGGCGAGCAGGCTCTGCGCTTCAGCCTTCCCTTCTCTCGTCTCAGCTCTGGTCCCGCCCTTGTGGAAACAGGAAATGAGGGTGGGACCAGAGCTGAGATGAGAGAAGGGAAGGCTGAAGCGCTGAGCCTGCTTGCCTTTCACTGCTGCTACTGGGACCCCAAGGTAAGATGACTTTTAAAATTCTGGGTGGCACGCAGGAAGGCGAGGGCAGACCGGCGGAGGACTGTTGAGGGAGAAGAGGGCGGGCACTGGGCAGGTCGGGCTGGTGAAGGGAACTTCCGGTTCCAACTTCCGGCGGGTGAAAATATTAGGGGTGCTCGAGCACCCACAGAGTCGGTGCCTATGGTCTCTTACATGTTCAGTGTACAGCGCTGCATAAGTCTAATCGCGCTATAGAAATGATAAGTAGTAGTAGTGGAAATGGAGAATTAAGTGACTTGCCCAAGACCATAAGGAGCAGTGGTGGGATCTGAAGCTGGCTTCCCTGGTCCCCCCGGCTGCTGCTCTCACCGTGAAGCTACCCCTTGCCTCCTGAGTGCTACTGCACTACAGAGTAAGAAATGCATGGGCAGCAGCAGTGTAACCTTCATTTGTACACATTCACACATTTTGCCCACCCCCATCCCTCCCAGAGAACAGAAATAGCATGGACAGATGAACTCTACAAATCCCCTTGGTCAGCAGTAAAAAGTTCATAAGACTGCGTGGCAATCCCTGAAGCTGCAGTGTGATCCCATGGCACAGAGCTGAGTCCCAATTAAAGAGAATGTCATTTCTCTCTTACCTGTTCCTGGAAAAGTGTGTGAAGCAGAGCTAGCTACCCTTGGACCCTGCAGCCTGATGGAGTTTCTGTTGGCTTTGTAGATTAGTAATAGTGTGGGAGTTCAGCCTGAAAGGCTTCAGTGGTTTTTGTAATAATTTCACATAGTAACGCTGATGAAAGAAAGTCCCAGGGAGAGTGCCTTCAAGCCTGAGCTGAGTTGCTCAGGGGTCTTGGCATCCCCAAAGCTATTGTGCTGAGCCTGAGGCTGACCTACCACGTGAATAGGAAGCCAGAATTGTTAGAAGTAGCAATAAAATTTCTCTAAATTTGCTAGTGTGAAGAGATGGAGCTTCCAGCTGAGGCCATATGAGTGCATGATGTATGTTGATAACCAATGTTACAATAGTAAGTAAAGATAGATCACTGAACCTGTTCCTTCTGAGGCGGAAGATCATGGGATCCATGGACGGTGGGAAAGCCGCATGTTAGAGCAGCCCCAGTAGATTCTGAGGCAGTAGAAGTATCTCTCAGGAGATTCCCCCCACACACACACACAACATGGAGTCGAGGAGTAGTCCAGTGGTTAAAGCAGTGGGATTGGCTGAGAACCAGCTAAACCAACATTAAATCCTATTGGCACTCCTGGTGACCTTGGACAAGTCACTTCACTCTTCTTTGCCTCAGATACAAACTCATGGGCCGATGCTCATAATTCCCGCAGTAAACCACCAGCACAGAAATCATACTGCTGTAACGGCGCAGAAACCTAGCTTGCCAATGCTCAAAGGAAATGGTATTCAAATTAAATGCACGCAGTAAAAGCAAAAGCAAGGGGGGAAGGAACGTGCTTGGCACATGCACAGACGAGGTTCATGGTAAGCTCAGCTCCTGTGTGCATGCGCCAGGCAAACCCGAAAGTGAAGCACACATTGGCGTCTGTTTTCTGCACCTTTAAATATAAGCGTTTAAAGTTTTTTTGGTACTTGGAAGGCTTATATTTCAATGCAGGAAACAGGCACCAATGTGTGCTTTCACTTCTGGGTTTGCTCTGACTGGCACGCATTCTTCTCTCACTACCAGCGCTTAGGGGCTTGCACAGGCTTCCTTCTACTTCCAAATTATATAAAATCCGGCAAATTTTAAAGAAAAAATCATGAGAAATCCTCTCTTCAAGCACCCTAATGCCTGCTCCAAGCTGGCATTTTTTCAGCAGTAAGGCATCTTTGTTTTGTGCGTTGTTCTCTGAGCATTGGGAGGAAATAGGACATGACCTCATTAATATCTGTTTGACCGCATTGCACTAATTTTTGGCGCATGTCTCCTGCACTAGAGCCTCTTAGCATTCTGTGCTCACTATATATATAATTGTTGGCAGATAAGGTCTTCTTAGCACGCTGATGCTGCCTGGTTGTGCTAAGACTATTCTGCTCCATCTTTGGTCTTCTCCTTCTCTCACTGTTATCACCAGCCCCCCCCCCCCCCACATCCTCTATATCCCTCCCACATAATTTCAGGCACTCAACATCCTCTCAGGTCAGCCGCACCAGTTGGAAGAACAGCAGAGAGTGGATCACTCCTGCTCCATGAAGAACTGCAGGTGGGGTTGGGTGAATGAGCCCAAGGGGCTGGAGTTGGCATTATGCCCTGCATACTTTTTAAAATACTACCGGTGAGAGTTTATTTTAGTGAGTGTAAAATTACACAGACTAAAACAAAATAAAACAACACCTCCCCCCCCCCCCCCCCGAAAAAATAAAGTAAAAATCTGCTGCATGCACACCCCTACTGAACTAATATGGTATTTGTGATGTAAAGACAGCCCCCACCTTTTACAAAGCCTCACTAGCGGGCGGCTGAGATTGAGGTAATGCTGACACAGTTCGTTCAAAGTGCATGGGCTGTGTTGGCATTGCTGCACAGCTTTGTAAAAAGTGTGTGTGGGGGGGGGGGGAGTGGGTTACATTCAAAAGCTATAAACATTTCCAGAAGATGGGGGATGGGGAAAATATTTGAAAAGCTGAGGTAATAAAGAGAAATAAAACAACACACACACACACAAAGAACATAAAGATGGTACCTCTTTTCCTTTTTTTAAATGTCTATTTATTACCTTTGTAAGTGGACTAATATGGCTACCACACTATTCTATCAGAGATAGAACACCGAGGAAAGCAGGGAAGTCCATCAGGAAAACAAATGCACAAAGTTAATACAGCAAAAAGCGTGGAGCAAGGTAATGAGAACTTTTCTTGTAGCTGTGGAAAAGCAGTGAGGTTGCCATATTAGACCATTTCAAATGTAATAAATAGAAATAAAACAAAACAAAAAAAAGGACAACAAGATAATAACGTATTAAGTTACTCCAGTATCTATAGCTTAGCGCATGGTAATGGAATTAGCGCATGCTAAGTGCTGCATGTCCTATTTTATACCTAAGGGCCTCGTGACACACAGCACATGCTAATGTCTGTTAGCACATGCTAAGCTTTAGTAAAGGGGTTCCCTAAGAGCTCTCTGCAGCAACTGCAAGCTCCAATAAAAAAAAAGGTGTCACCTTATTATACTATTTTTGTTTTGTTTTATTTATTTATTTATTGGGGTAGCTGTGTCAAGTGAAAGAACTATAAAATGAAGAGGTCGTAAGACTGAGAAGTATGTGGATAGAGAAAAAGAAAACTCAGAAGTAATGAGAGACTTACTTTTGTTCAGTCTACCAAGGAGATGAAAAACCTCCACTAGATGGCGTGGTACATTTGGCAGTTGGGTAGATATCATTCCATTCAAGGCTAGGAGATGAAGTGACTTCAGAACGCTGAAACCAATTAGGTCAGTCTTTTTCCCTTCCCCGCACAGCCGTCATCCCCTATACTGAAAACAAAACAAGCAAACCTATGAGCTGCTGCCTCTACGTTGTTGTTCTTTATTGTTGGTAGCATTTTTATTAATCTCACTTATATTTTCAAACATGCTAGCTTGTGCAGCATACGGATGTGCACAAAGGAAGCATAAAAACGGGATAACTTTTCATAGAGGAGCTGGTTACAGGGACACCCTAGCACGTGTTATATTCGTGCAGAGATATTTTTTTCTCCTGGTAATGGGCTACTAAAACAGACATCATGTTATGAGAATCAGGTGCTCAACATTCAGAGTTTTTATATATTTATTTATTTATGACATTCATATCCTACATTTAACATGTATTAGGATGAAACCTGGGAGCATTTGAAAGCTTTTTTTTTACCTGTGCCTAGATGGTTTGTGGAAACTTGCTCCTTCTGTTTTGAAGAATGTAGTGATATAAAAATGCACTTAATATTGTTTATTACTATTATTTACTACTGATTGATATACAGCAGAAGTTAACCAAGACAACTTCATGCTTTGTAATATAATTTTTAATAGCATTTTACTCAGTCATTACCCAATATAAATAAAATTATAATGCTAATTATACAACCATGTCTGCCTCTTATGGTAGCTTTTGTTAATTAAAGCCATGTTAGAAAATATTTGCAAGTGCGATTTTATTATGCAGGCAAACAATACACTGCCAAGATACAAAATAGCAAGCAACTCAGTATTAGTCGCCAAGTTTATACAAAGTTGATTATTTTCAGTGGAAAATAAATCTGTTGGTTGCCTGCTATGTGAATATTCCATCACTGTTTAATTATTGCTACCAAGTATTACATATTTAGGGCATATGCCTTAAACATAGATTGTTTACATTTGTTTATCTAGACCTTACATGCACTTAGTATTGCTTATTAAACCTGAAGGCAAAACCAAAGTGTGGTTAAACAATTTGGTATAAACTGTGTTGTTTATGACTTGACTTGTTATGAAATGCTTTGAGTCCTACTGATCTGTACATGTGTTGTGTTATTTTAGTGGGTGAAAACAGTCAGGTGGGCTTAGGGAGGGAGGGGAAGAGTTCTTGGGGTAAAAGTTCTTGTTCTTGTTCTGTATGAAGCTTATCAACCAACATGTTTTGCTTTTAATAAAGATGATTAAAACATAAAATATAAGTTTTGGACGTTACTGAATTTTATTATTCTGTCTCACTGTATTTCCAGTTTTGGCACAGTATAAGCCATCACAAGAGCAAAATATAAGAAAACCAATGGGCTGCATTAGGGGCTTATAGCCCATTTAGTTATGTTTCCAGAAATGAGAGATCTGTTTGACAGAAAATATTTTTATTATTTTGACTTATAAACCACTTGTCCCTGAAACATACTCAAACAACAGAATAATTCATCTAAAAGGTAAAGTTCTACAAAACAGATGAAGATGTGAGTACATGTGCCCCAATGAAAGGAAAGTTTAATTCTACTTCCATTTAATTTCAATATCTTTACAACACCATGCTTCCCAAAGCAGATTACAACAACATTTAAGATGAACCCATCAGGAAACAAGATATCCTTACTGAAATTTGGCCATCTGTATTGTATACAGTGTATTTATTTAGTGTAGAAAAATGAGCACAAAATACAGAGTTTAAAATTTCTGTTTCTACCAGCAAGTTATTTGGTTTGGATATAAACTGATTTGTTTGATACTGAAAGAACTGTTTGCTTTCCCGAGCATATGAATTTTGGATAAACTGCCTGTTGCAGTCAAGTAAAGTTTGTATATACCTGTAAAAAGGAATAACAGCTGTCGACAGATAACATGTGGATCCAAATAATGTAAAAAAAAAAAAGGGGGGGGGGTAACAGCTGTCAACACATTATATGTGCCTGCAAAAAAGGGATGACAGCTATCAACACATTGCATGTATCTTCAAAAAAGGGATGACAGTTTGGACGGTTTCCTAAAGGAAAAGTTCATAGACCGTTATTAAATGGACTGGGGAAAATCCACTATTTCTGGGATAAGCAGTATGAAATGTTTTTTACTTTTTTGGGATCTTGCCAGGTATTTGTGACCTGGATTGGCCACTGTTGGAAACAGGATACTGGGCTTGATGGACTTTTGGTCTTTCCCAGTATGGCAATACTTATGTACTTATGTCAACACAATACATGTGCCTGCAAAGTAAGTCAAAAATAGGATGACAGCTGTCACCCATTCCATGTGCCTAGATTTTTATTTTAAAATTCTGAATGTGTCATTATTTATTTAATTAGGTTTTGGAAAAAAAAAAAAAAAAAAAGATTGTATTTAATTATTTAGTCCCTAATTTTTTTATTTTAAAATTCTGTATTATTAAGAATTTATTTGATTCAATTTTTTACTTTTTAAAAATTATTTTCCCCTTTTTGGTTAAAAAATTCTGTATTTTTAATTATTTAGATTTTATTTAATTATTCATTCCCTGACATTTTTATTTTAAAATTTTATATTTTCATTATTTATTTAATTAGGTTTTTTTTATATAGATTGAATTTAATTATTTATTCCCTAATTTTTTTATTATAAAATTCTGTATTTCTAATTTATTATTCCCTAAAATTTTTATTTTTAAATTCTGTATTTTTTATTATTTATTTAATTAGGTTTTAGCAAAAATATTTTATTTAATTATTTATTCCCTAAATTTTTTTATTTTAAAATTCTGTATTATTAAGAATTTTTTAATTACATTTTTTACTTTTTTAAAAATTATTTTCCCATTTTTTATTATTATTTATTCCCTAAATTTGTATTTTAAAATTTTGAATTTTTCATTATTTCTTTAATTCTTTTTGTAGCTTTTATTTAATTACACTTTCCCTGAAATTTTTATTTTAAAATTATGTATTTTCATTATTTACTTAATTAGCGTTTTTGAAAAAGATTGTATTTAATTATTTATCCTCGGCGTTACAATCGACCGTAACCTCACACTTGAGAGCCAAGTGAAAGCAACAACAAAGAAAATGTTCCACGCAATGTAGAAGCTCAGACGCTGGAAACCATTCTTCCCGAGAGAAACATTTCACAACTTGATACAATCAATGGTACTAAGCCATGCAGATTACTGCAATGGTATCTATGCAGGATGCAAACAACAACTCATAAAGAAACTACAGATCGCTCAAAACAGAGCAGCCAAGCTTATATTTGGAAAAACGCGCTTTGAAAGTGCCAAACCCCTCCGAGAAAAACTGCATTGGCTACCAATCAAAGAACGTATTGCCTTCAAAATCTGCACCATGGTCCAAAAAATTATCTATGGCGAAGCCCCAGGATACATGACAGATCTCATAGACCTACCAACCAGGAGCGCAACTGGATCAACAAGAACATACCTAAACCTCCACTACCCTAACTGCAAAGGACTCAAATACAAATCAACCTATGCAGCCAGCTTCTCCCATATAAGCACACAACTATGGAACGCACTACCAAAAGCTGTGAAAACTACACATGACCACCTAAACTTCCGGAAATCACTAAAAACCAACCTATTCAATAAGGCATACCCTACGGACCAACTTAAATGCCTGAACCCTGCTACACAAGTAAACCTAAGCTTGTACTTGGACATATCATAACTCCTCCTCTCTATAATTCCCAAATATGTCTATAACATGGAAAACATGAAAAAGGATCTGAAGAAGCTAGAAGAATGGTCTAAGGTTTGGCAATTAAAATTCAATGCCAAGAAATGCAAAGTGATGCACTTAGGGAATAGAAATCCACAGGAGACGTATGTGTTAGGCGGCGAGAGTCTGATAGGTACGGACGGGGAGAGGGATCTTGGGGTGATAGTATCTGAGGATTTGAAGGCGACGAAACAGTGTGACAAGGCGGTGGCTGTATCTAGAAGGTTGTTGGGCTGTATAGAGAGAGGTGTGACCAGCAGAAGAAAGGGAGTGTTGATGCCCCTGTATAAGTCGTTGGTGAGGCCCCATCTGGAGTACTGTGTTCAGTTTTGGAGGCCGTATCTTGCTAAGGATGTAAAAAGAATCGAAGCAGTGCAAAGAAAAGCTACAAGAATGGTATGGGATTTGCGATACAAGATGTATGAGGAGAGACTTGCTGACCTGAACATGTATACCCTGGAGGAAAGGAGAAACAGGGGTGATATGATACAGACGTTCAAATATTTGAAAGGTATTAATCTGCAAACGAACCTTTTCCAGAGATACGAAGGTGGTAGAACGAGAGGACATGAAATGAGATTGAAGGGGGGCAGAAAAATGTCAGGAAGTATTTCTTCACGGAGAGAGTGGTGGATGCTTGGAATGCCCTCCTGCGGGAGGTGGTGGAGATGAAAACGGTAACGGAATTCAAACATGCTTCGGATAAACATAAAGGAATCCTGTTCAGAAGGAATGGATCCTCAGGACCAAGATTGTATAGCAGAGCCGGTGGTGGGAGGTGGGACTGGTGGTTGGGAGGCAGGGATAGTGCTGGGCAGACTTATACGGTCTGTGCCAGAGCTGGTGGTGGGAGGCGGGGATAGTGCTGGGCAGACTTATACGGTCTGTGCCAGAGCCGGTGGTGGGAGGCGGGGCTGGTGGTTGGGAGGCGGGGATAGTGCTGGGCAGACTTATACGGTCTGTGCCCTGAAGAGTACAGGTACAAATCAAAGTAGGGTATACACAAAAAGTAGCACACATGAATTGTCTTGTTGGGCAGACTGGATGGACCGTGCAGGTATTTTTTCTGCCGTCATCTACTATGTTACTATGAACCTCATTCTACCTCAACACCACATTGTATTTGTTCTTACCGGGCTTGGCGAAAGCCTTACGGTACTATGTAAGCCACATTGAGCCTGCAAATTGGTGGGAAAATGTGGGGTACAAATGTAACAAATAAATTCCCTAACTTTTTTATTACAAAATTCTGTATTTTCATTATTTATTTAATTAGTTTTTTTTTTTTAAAGATTGTATTTCATTATTTATTCCCTAATTTTTTTATTATAAAATTCTGTATTTTAAATTTTTTATTCCCTAAAATTTTTATTTTAAAATTATGTATTTTTCATTATTTATTTAATTAGATTTTTGAAATTTTTTTTATTTAATTATTTATTCCATAATTTTTTATTTTAAAATTCTGAAACTACACAAAATGTGGGATTATTAAATTTAACTCAAAAATATATTGAATCTTGGGATATATTAAATTATATGAAAATCAATTTCCCAAGGACTAATACACTTAATTATCTTATAAAATTATAAAGTGAATGTGCTCAGAAAACCCATGTGAACAAACAGTGAAGAAATTCTCACATTTTAAGGTCACTGTTATCTATCATCGCACTTCCTCATAAGTTAATGTCAGTCCTGAAATATTCATATATTCATAAAGTTCACAACTCCGTACACCGTTCAATAGTTCTTATATATAATCCAAATGAGGAAGCACTTATTGGAATCAATGTAAGCTGTAGATCTTCTGCAACTTGATAGAGACAGTGCCTTATATATATATATATATATTTATTTTTTTAAATTTCCTTGGGAAATTGTTTTTCATTAATATTCATTGTGGATAGCCTGAAAACCTGACTGATTGGGGTGGATCCAGGGCCAGGTTTGGGCACTACTGCCCTACAGCCTACTGGAGTAAGTCCGGCCCCGGCTTGCACCCAGCTCAGTAAGAAACTAAAACTTTTGTAGTGACCCTAGTTTTGGGTGCTGACCCAAAGAGCTAGCTAGTGCCCGCAATGTTTGTGATGGAGCCAGGGATACATACAGATAGCTAAAGTCTCATTCAGCTTCTTAAGCTTCATATCTTTATTCAAATACACAATAGTGCATACTCCTTGTCTTCCAGTGACTGGAATGACATCTTTGTATCACAAATGTAGTTTGAAGGTGGTGGTGTTCACTTCCTTGTCAAAAGAGGAAGCCACTCAGAGCCAATGGTTGAGAAATAAGGTGAATCAGATGTGGAATCAAAAGTGCAGTCAGGAACTTAGGAAGACTACAACACCCATAATTCTTGGCAACTGCAAAGGACTAGGCCAGGAAGTGAAGAGGAATGAAATTTGAACAGACTTCTGACACAGGTGCACTAGAGATGCCAAGTTATCCATTTCCAGGCTGGAGATTTTGAGACAGGCCTGGATTTCTGACCACCTCATCCTGGTGTATTATGGGATTTGCAGCACTGATTTTAATGGGCAGAATATCACAATGCACTGCAATATAAGATCAAACCCAGGACTAGCCCAAAGTCTCCAGCCTGGAATTGGGTAACTTGGAATCTCTGGTGCACATGTAAAGGAGGGTGGAGGTAGGTATGTAAGGAGATGTTTGCAGCAGGGGGTGAGAGAAAAACAAAACTTGAACTCATGGAAGCTGAAGGTGTATGCTTAGAATATGAATTTAAAAGAGAATAAGGACTGTTTGGGTTTTTTAGATGCTAAGTGAGAAATATTAAAAATCAAACCAGGATGTTACAAGAGGGAGGGTGGCTGATAGATTGAGCTTTGTCTCAGTACATGTTGGAGAACTGTGTTTTGCTATTTGGAAAGTAGCATTTTCTTGGAATGTTTAAAGCTACTGGATACGTGTTTGCTATTCTGCCTAGTTTTTCTGATAGTCTAGGAAGTCGAGGACTAGGCCTTAGAACCACTCTGAACAGTAAATCCTGAGGTAACCAGCATTAAGCCTTGGATTGTTAGAACTTTGCAGGAGTGTACTTGAAGGTGAAATCCTAAGGCAGAGATGAGACATTGCACAGAATAGTTGCCTTGTGATCTGTGAAAGAAACAGAATTCATAGTGTGAGGATTGTGACTTGTCTGCTTTTGGATTGTGGAAGTGCTAAGACACCACTGCATAGACTGACGTTTGACTGCAGAGTGCATTTTCCTTGATTATTCTGTGACAACACCATTGCAGAGTGGAACATGCAGGAAAAGCAGACTCTGCTTGAGCTATCATGAGGACCTTTGAATACTTAGTTAAATCAGTGTAAAATGAGAACTATGCCTGATGAGAGATTTTCCATAATACCTTGCTGCTTGTCTCTAGCCACAGTCAGGGTAAACATAATATCCTGAATTAGGACATGGAAAGCATGAGAGAAGAGGTAGGCGATGGCAGCGGCGGGGGAGGGTTGGCGGCGGGAGGGGGGTCAAAGTTGATGGTGGTGGCAATGGCGGGGGGGGTGGCAATGGCGGGGGGGGGGGGGGTGGCGGCAATAGCAGCGGCGGTGGCCTCGGGGGTGGGCTAAAATGTGCCCCCTCACCTCAGGCTCTGGACCCCCCTCCCGCCGAAGTCTGGCTACACCCCGTAGTGGATATAATACTGAATTGCATTGTCTCTGCTACCTCTTATATCAGACTTGAAGATAGGAGTAGGACCTTCTCTGGGTTTTGGAGTTAAGGGTATTAAGCTTCAGAGACACTGTAAATAAATAGTGTTGCCACTGGGCACCTCTTGTCTTGCATCTACCTTTGCCTGAAGGGACCTAATTTAAGTAAACAGTTCAGAACAGTCTTGAGAGTGAACTGGCTTGTTGAGAGCATGGAGAAAGAATAAAGCTGCTTACAGCTTCCCAGAGAGTTCTGGTCCCAATCAAATCAATCTTGTTTATATAAAGAGGATACTCTAATTCTGGTACCAGGTGATTGCCTGCCAAATACACAAACCCCCCTCCCCTCCACCGTTACACAGCTCTGACAGAACTCTCTTTTTTACCTGACTAAAGTACGTGCGGCTTCAAAATCTAACCAGAAAAATTTTGCCGATTTTAACTAAGTAGATTTACCTGGTGTTGTAGGGTCACTAAGAGGGGCATAATCGAACGGGCAGTGGCGTACCTTGGGTAGCTGACACCCGGGGCCGGTCATTCTTTAACACCCCCCTCCAAAATCCAGTACTAGGTATACCGAGAATATAAAACACTCAGGACCTATAGAGCAATTCTAACATACCATAAGCAGTAATTTCTACAAGTCACACAAGGAAAAGGAAAGCATCTTAAACACTACAGTGAGCACTAGAACATCAATTCACCTATTGTAAAATGAAACCAGACAGAATAGTACAGATCATCGATCCTGCACAGTCAATGCCAACTGAAAGCCATGTCTTTTTCACAAACACAGATACACCCCAATCCACTATAGGATAACTAATCATAAGCTTTCTATTTAGACAAAAATTAAACTGAAACCCCAAGATGCTAGATTCTGTATACAATGCAACACCACAGAAACAGAAAATGTAAATTTGAAAAAACTAACAAATACCAATCACCACTTTACAAAATTAACAAATAGAAGTAAAACAAATATAGAAAATAAAATAATACCATTTTATTGGACTAATACATTTTGCTTTCAGAGGCCAAAACCTCCTTCCTCAGGTCAATGCAATATAGTGCTGTTACAGTATCCAATCCTGACCTGAGGAAGGGGGTTTTGGTTTCTGAAAGTTAGTCAAAATGTATTAAAATTAGTCCAATAAAAAGGATTACCTTATTTACATGTTCTGTTTATAAACATTAACACAGCTACAATACTACTGTATCCTAAAGGAAAAAAATAAAAATATATTTTATTTACAGTTTGTCGTCTCTGGTTTCTGCTTTCCTCGTCTTCTTTTCACTGTCTTCCTTCCATCCAGCATCTGATTTCGCTCTCTCTCTGCCGTCCCCTCCATCCAATGTCTGCCCTCTCTCTCTCCCTTCCATCCACATCTGCCCTCTATCTCTGCCCCTTCCATCCACCATCTGCTCTCTATCTCTGTCCGTCTGCCTCTCTCTCTCCCCTTTCCATCTGCCCCTTCAATCCACCATTTGCCCTCCCTCTCCCATCCATCCATCCAGGGTCTGCCCTCCCTCTCGCTCCCCCTTCCATCCAGGATCTGTCCCCTCTGTGCCCCCTCTTTTCGGCCCCAAGTTCCAGTCCCATTATCCCACATCTCCCACCTGCCCCCCTTTTTCAGCCACCAGTTTCAGCCCCACTATCCCATCAGTCCCCAGTTTCAGCACCAGCCCTTTTCTCCCACCAGTGCCGAGCTTCAGCCCCAGCCACTTCTCCCTGTCCCCTTTTCAGCCCCCAGTCCCCACAGTTTCAGCCCCTGCCCCTTTTCAGCCCCCAGTTCCATCCCCTTCATCCACATGTCTTGCATTAGGGCCACACATTTTAGCCCCAGACCCATTCTCCCACCTGCCCCAGGCATGGCCCCATTCTCCCTCCTGCCCCCTTCTCAGGCCCCAGTTCCAGTCCCCTTCTCCCATCTGAGCCCCCTCCCGGCTTTGAAAGACTGGCTTCATCTTTTTTTGAAGGACCATAATGACTATGTATGCAAATGAATATGCTAATAAGGCAAGCCACCCCACCCACCCATGATCAAACTGCGTCCATGGCATTTTCTCTCCTCTCCCACACATGCAGCATCTTCCCCCATCCGGTCCCTAACCTCCTTTTCTGCGCAGCTGCAGTCCTGATGTCTGAAGCAAAGAAAATCATAGCGCGGTGAACCCTGTGCGCGCACTCTGCGTCTTTCAGAGCTTTTGTGTAAACAAATTTGCCAAGCAAGGTGTCGCATTGATAATACACTGAAATCTTCCGCCTAGTGTGCAGCGGCAGCCAAAAAAACAAAAAGGATGCTAGGAATTATTAGGAAAGGGATAATAAATAAGACCAAGAATACTATAATGCCTCTGTATCACTCCATAGTGCGACCTCATCTTGAGTATTGAATTCAGTTCTGGTCGCTGTATCTCAAAAAAGATACAGGAAAATTAGAAAGGTTCAAAGAAGAGCAACCAAAATGATAAAGGGTTAGGGCTCAGACGGCTGAGGGGGAGATATGATTTGAGGTCTACAAAAAGTGAATCGATTTTTTACTCTTAAAAAAAATACAATAATTGGGGGACACTCAATGAAGTTACATGGAAATACATTTAAGACAAATAAGAGGAAATATTATTTTAACTCAAAGAATAGTTAAAGCTCTGGAACTCTTTGCCGGAGGATGTGGTAACAGTGGTTAACGTATCTAGGTTTAAAAAAAGTTTGGACAAGTTCCTGGAGGAAAAGTCCATAGTCTGCTATTAAGACAGACATGGGGAAGCCACTGCTTGCCCTGGGATTGGTAGCATGGAATGTTGCTACTATTTGGGTTTCTACCAAGTACTTGTGCCCTGGATTGGCCACTGTTGGAAATAGGATACTGGGCTAGATAGATCACTGGTTTGACCCAGTATGACTACTCTTATGTTCTTATCAAAGCCGAAACATTTGAACTTCAAAGATGAGGTAACTGGTCATCAGTGTAGCTTGGGGAAAAACATCCCTTTTGGATGGTGAGACAAAGAGCCTATGATGGCCTACCTGCAGTGAGGGGCGATGCCTAATCGCTTGATTGCTTGTACAAGAATAGAGTCAACACATAGCTGCTTAACATGCCCAAGTCTGGCATTAGGTAAGGTAAAGGCTGCACCACTTTCACAGGCCTCCAGGGGCAGATGCAAAGGTTGTTTCATGTTTCTGATTTGTAGCATGTCAACAGAAGTTATGGAGTGGACCACATCAGAAAGTGGACACTAGTTGATATAGTAAATAAAATTAAAAGCAGAGGAGAGCAGGAAGATCTGTCTGCCTAGCAAGGTGGACAGAACATACTGAAGAGGAAATGGGTAAGGGCTCAGAACGGTGGTTGGGGGGTGGCCTGCACATGTTCAGAAAGCCTACAAAAAGGCTTTCTGAGCTTTAAGAGAACTAATTGGTCCATGGTGCAGTCAAATGACATCATCTGTGTGTGTGGCCAACTCATCCTGCTTGTCCATGGAAAAGAAATATTGAAAAGTAACATAGAATGGGAAAGAAAGGAAACAGTAGTACACTTAGGAAACAGAGGAAATGTTAATGCCACATCCAGCCACCTCAGTGTATACTGGAAATAGAAAAAAGGCACGCTAGAAAAGAACTAGAGACTTTGTTGATATTCATTGTGGTTTACAGTAAGCAGGCAGCAGAGGTTCCTGCTGCTTAAACCATGGCAGGCTGGCCGCTAATATTCAGTGTGTCACGGCCGTGGCCATGCCTCCGCGTCCAGACTCACCTTTTTTCCAGTGGTCAGGCTCTGTGGCTTCTTCGGACTACCTTGTCCCTGCATTGATGCATCTGCTGCCCTGTTATCCAAGCCCCTGAATCCGTGACACAGTGGCACTTAACCGGATAGCCAAATATCAGCTCTGAGCACCATGACACTGTCTGGGCAGTGGCAGGGGTAGAGCCAGGAACTGGCAGTTATGCAGGAATCAGCCATATTCAGAGCCGTGATTACATAACTAAGTGGATAGATAGGACTGTCTTTTGTGTGGTCCTGTCTTTAGTGGAGGAGTGGCCTAGTGGTTAGCAGGGGCATAGCCAGACACCCAACTTTGAGTGGGCCTGGACCCAAGATGGGTGGGCAGAAGAACCCCTCCCTGTCCCACGGGTGATTTGGTCTCTCCTTGTCTCACCTGCATGCCATCTGCTATTTACAAGGTATGCAGGAGGGACAGTTGTTGGGAGTTTTCAGCTGGTAGGGCTTGGGAATCCCTGCCAGCCACACCATAGGTGTGCTGCTACGGGGTGGGCCTGAGCCCAAAGTGGGTGGGCCTGGGCCCACCCAAGCCCACCCTTGGCTACGCCACTGGTGGTTAGGGTGGTGGACTTTGGTCCTGAGGAATTGAGTTCGATTCCCACTTCAGGCAACTCTGGGCAAGTCACTTAATCCTCCATTGCCCCATGTAAGCCGCATTGAGCCTGCCATGAGTGGGAAAGCGCGGGGTACAAATGTAACAAAATAAAAAAAAAAATAAATACCCACTAAGCTATGTAGGTGCTGGCTAGCACCTGCATAATTTCTGTGTCATTACCATGGATATTCCATGCCGGTGTCTCAGGCTAAATTCTGTTCACAACTGTCAGCAGTGTATAAACTGCTGACTGCCATGGGCTGAATATGGGCCCTGAAAGATTAACTCCCCCCCCCCCCCCTCAGTAACACATACATGACAAACCAGCGCCCTCCCCACTGCATGCATTCATTACTGTTTTGCTATCCAGAGCTTATACTGTGCCATCCTGCCACTCTAATCTTTACATTGATAGATCATACAAACTATGCACTATGGGCAGGACGTCAGACTCAGAAACAGAACGAAGCCTTGCGCTGGAAGAAGAGGCCCTCGGCCTCGCCAACAAAGATAGGTGACAGCGGGTTGGTGGTGGGAGGGGGGTCGAGAGGGTCGTCGGCAGGGGGTCCAGGGCCAAATCTACAGGGGCCCAGGCCCCCGTGGCCCTACGTAGCTACGCCACTGGTTCTGATATTGGCTGCATTGAGAATCGGGGGCTCTGAGACTCGGATGCCAGGATGTTGTTGCATGGATCCTCAGGAACCCTGTACATCGTAAACTTCCTTCAGCCACTGGGATGTTCCTGGACCACCAGCGGATGGGATGAAATCCAGGTTCCCTTGCTGAAAAAATTACAAGGTTGATAAGCAAAGTGCTCCTGGCTGGTTAAAGAACCTCTTTGGGGCTAACTGCTAATTTTCAGTGACACTTAACTGGTTAGCGCTGCTGAAAATATCCGATTAGCGCAGAACTGAAAACTGACTAATTTGGGGATGTTCTGGGGGCAGAGTCGACACTTGGCCGATTATGTGCCGATATTCAGCACTTAACCGGCCAGGTTAATTGCATAAATAGGACCACATAAAAGTCAGTCCTATCTTTGTGGTAACCCATAGCTGGTCAAATGCAATATACAGCACTTAACTGGCTTTGCATTAGCTGACTCTGGAAACCTAGAAATTCAGTGCTGGTGCCCAGATATGGTCTGGTATGGATTTCCAGGTTTATTGTCGGCAGCAATGCTGGCTGAATATTGGGCTCTGTATGTATGTATGTATGTATGTATGTATGCATCTATCTAAAATGGCTTTATTTACCAACTTTTTGAAGGAATTCATTCAAGTTACATAAGCAATAGACAATTACAGCAGTAAATATAGTCAAATAACAATACTACTTATATTGACACAATACATAATAAAACATTTTAATAGACAGCCTAGGGTATAAGCAAAGATGGAATATATAGGTAAGATAAAGTAACAGGAGTAAGAAAATAAGGGGATTAATTTAAAGAAAGTTGCAAATGAGATCAGAACGATGCTTGAATATTATCTTAGCTAGAGTAGGACTGGGTAAACATGTCCTGCTAAATATGTGCAGCAAGTGTCATTTACTTTCACCTGTTTCCTGAAGCAGTGGCATACCAAGGGGGGGGCGGTGGGGGCGGTCTGCCCCGGGTGTACGCCGCTGGGGGGGGGGGGGTGCCGCGTGCCTGTCGGCTCCGCTCGTTCCGTGCTCCATCTGCCCTGGAACAGGTTCCTGTTCCGGGGCAGAGGGAGCATGGAACAAGCGAAGCCGACAGGCACTCGGCACCCCCCCAGCAGGTAAAAATGCACCCGGGGGGGGGGGGGGATCACGCTGCACCCATGGGGGGGGGGGCGCATCGGCAATCCGCCCCGGGTGTCAGCCACCCTAGGAACGCCACTGTCCTGAAGTATAGTTAGTATTGAGTTAAGTGAAGCCTTTCATGGAGTGCATTCCACCCCTGAGGAAACAGGAAATTGTGTCAGGGGTGGGACAGGTCAGAGGAAGCCTCTGGCAATGTAAACATTGCTGTGCTGCTGCTGCTCTTTCAACAACTTTGAAGGTACAGGGGGGCGGGCAAGGGAGGGAAGTGCAGGGAGAGATGCCGATTATGCTGCTGACAGGGGTGAAGGGGATTAAGTTTATTAGCAGCAATGAATATTTTTAATTGTGACTAATAGCAGGAGTTGGTAGAGATAAAAACGGTAAAGGAATTAAGAAATGCATGGGATAAACACAAAGGAATCCTGTATGGAAAGAATGGAACCAAATAAACTTAGCAGTGATTACAGTGAATAGATGGAAACGACAGAAATTGGTAAGCAAAGCCCTGGGCAGACTTCTACGGTCTGTGCCTTGATCGTAGCTGGATAGATTTGGATGGGCCGGAATTGGGGCTTCGATGATTGCTTCAGTAGTTGGAAGACAAGGCCAGTGTTGGACAAACTTCTGAAGTCTGTGCTCTGAAAATGGCGCCATCAATTGTATATACTGTGTATACTACCATGTAAACTGTTTTTGTTTTGTAACTACAATTTGAAATGGTATAGTAAGATGAATAAACAATATATATCTGTGTGTGTATATATATATACACACACACACACACACACACACACACACACACACACAGTGCAATCCGCTTAAGTGCAAGGGTCTGGGACCAAAGAAATACATGCAGTTAACCGGAGCGTGCACTTAACTGTTGTGACCCAAAGAAGCTTGACATCTGATAAACATATGTACAGTACTGTTATTATATGTACAGTATACAGTCTTCGTTAACTGACATTGTACAGTCTGTTAACTGACGTTAGGCTTACTTGAAGTAATCAGTCATAGTCCTCTCTACACTTTTGTGTCTGTGAGTTCCATAGTCTACGTCTACCAGACGGTAAAAACTGTCATAGCACTGACATCCAGTGGCCTCCAGATAGGCCCGCACGGTGTTGACTCTCCAGTGCTCTTGCAAAACTGACAGGAGGTTGTTGAATTTTGTCAGCATGTGCCTCGCTGCTCATTTCATAATCTGTTTCATCATCAGCCGTTGCCTGCGTGTAGGCGCATATCTGGACGTCAGTGATGTTGTCAGCTGTTTGTAGATCGTAATCAACAGCTACGTAGTGATGAAACTCCTCTTCAGTAACACTGGCTGGGATGTCAATAGCCTGTTCATCTGACGCGTTTGCAACAGCTGCATCTGTTTCGTCCCTCTCCACATCCATAACAAAGCTTGCCCGCTTGTAGCAGTTCACAATGGTTGCCTGTGTAACATGATTCCAGTCTTCTTTCTGCATATGTAGGGAATCCAACAGTGATAGATTACGAACCAGTTCAACAGCACGTTTATCCTTGCCAGTCTGGTCATCCATAATGCTCATCAGACGACGTAGCACAAGAGCCCAATAATGTTGTTTGAAATTGGCTATTATGCCCTGATCCATAGGTTGGATCAGAGAGGTAGTGTTTGGTGGCAGGAAGACCACCTTGATGTTAGACAGCTTGACATCATCACTGTGTGCAGCACAATTATCACAAAAAAAACAAAATCTGATGCTTTTGTGCCCGCATTCTAGTGTCTAACTTCTTTAGCCACTGCTTCCAAATTTCCCCACTCATCCATAAATTTGTGTTGGCCTCGTATGACACAGGAAGTTGCTTAACATTCTTGAAGCAATGGGGCTGTTTGCTCTTTCCAATGATGAGTGGTTCTAACTTCTCACTCCCATCCATATTGCAGCAAAGGAGGATCATCAGTCAGTCCTTCGACGTTTTACCTCCTGTAGTTTTGGCTTGTTTGAATGCAAGTGTTCCATCAGGAATCTCTCGCCAGTAAGACTGTTTTAGTCAGCATGGAAAATGTCACGAAGTGCAAACTCATTCAAGATGGTAGGAAGAACTGAAACAACCCAATTTTCAGAACCAAAGTCATCAGCGTCTTGTTTCTCACCATGCGGTTTCTTGAATTTTATGTCGTTCCTCTCCGTCCATCTTTCCAAGCTTTGAATTCAGTTAGTACAAAACTTTCAGCTAGCTGATTAGCTTTCTCCATAAGCAGTGGACTACTGACAGGAAACTGTCTGCTCCTGACTTGAGAAAACCACCGAAGAAGAGCATCTTCTACCTCCTCAGCTTTTCCCGCCCGTTTTCATTTACGGTGTGGATTTGTATTGTTTTGCCAGTCTTCCAGAAGCTGGTCTTTCTGCTTCAAGATACGTGAAATTTGACTGGGATTGACACCATATTCTTTAGCAATAGATGCTTGACTTTGTGTTCTAATTTTTTAAGAACTTATTTGTTCAGCCAGCGTTAAAGTCTTACAGTTGCGCGACGACGACTCCAGTGTATACTCTAACATTCTTTTACTTATTCTGCCTGTGGCAGTTAAATTGGCTGTAAATTTGAAATCTCGTTGGTTGTCACGTGCCAATCGGCTTCCATATTCCGTGTGCACGCTTATGCAGAGTCTTTCCTGCAGAGGAGTGGTCTTAATCCATGCATATAAGCGAATCTTGCACTTTTCAGTGGTGCACTAAACCAAAGTTTGTCCCCATAGAAATTGATGGCGACAGAAACGGGACTGAAGGCATGCAGTTAAACAGAGCATGTGCTTATCCGACATGCACTTAAATGGAGTGCACTGATATATATACCGGGGCAAGGCAGCCCCCCTCCGCCACCGGGCCCCCTGCATTAAATTCGGCAGCGCCTCAACTCCATTTGGAAAGGCAGATCGCCTCCTTTCGGGCCTTCCCTCACTGTGTCCCGCCCTCATCTGATGTAACTTCCGGTTTCTGTGAGGGCGATCTGCCTTTCCAAATGGAGCTGAGGCGCTGCCAATCTTAATGCAGGGGGCCCGGTGGCGCACGGAGCCGAGGATAGGCAGGTGAGACCGGGGACTGTAGCGCCGGTGGCTGACCCCGGCGCCAGGCCCCCCTTGGAGACCTGGGGAATTTTGCCCCCCCTGCCCCCTCTCAGCAGCCCTGCCACCCCCCCCCCCCAGCCACACAGGTATCCATTTTATTATCTGCATAAATATGTTAGTACTAGGGTGTCCCTATAACCAGCCCCTCCAAATAACACACTGATTATGATTTATAACAAATAACTTTTCATAGGTAGAATAGTAATTTTATCATTATATTTTCTCTTTGTACATCTGTATGCTGCATAAGCCAGCATGTTTAAAAATATAAGTGAGATTAAATAAAAAATGCTGCCAACAATAAGGAATAACAACTCGGATGCAGCAGCTCATAGGTTTGCTTGCTCTTTTTTTGAATGGGAGTGGAAACAGAGACAACTGACCTATTGGCTTCAATTTTTTTACTTCATCCCGTCTCCTGTTTTCATCCAACCTCCTTAGCAGTTGCCTCTGAGTCTCGAACACCGTCTACTCCCTGTCCCTATTGGCCGCGACAAAAAAAAAAGTGCAGGGACGCAGCAGCCTTCAGGCATGAGCTGTCGGCTCTGCTGGTCCTCTGCCCCTGCTGACGTCAACTTCCAGTTCCGGGGATAGAGGACTGGCAGAACTGACAGCACATGCTTGAAAGCTGCTGCGGTCCTGCACTTGCTTTTATTTTGTTGTTTTTCTGCCGCTGCTGTGTGCAGTAGTGGTTCGGGCAGGAGGGAGGTTGGGATTTGCCACGGCACCCCAGAGAGGTCGCTGCAGAAGTTTGAGAAATGCTGCCTTATGCTATGAGTTTACTTTACTTTATTTCTTATTAGTCGCAAGCACTCCCAGGCTGAGTTCAGCATGACTTACATTAAGAGGTCAAGTACATTGTTCCATTTTAGACTTGACGCATTTCAAGAAGAAAAACATTGTTACATTTTAGGGTCTTAACGGTTGTAGTTGGGGGTATTGGGGTGCTATATTCATTGTTGCACATTCCCTAACCCGTATTTTCTGTTTATCTTGTTGGGCAGACTGGATGGACCATATAGGTCTCTATTTGCCGTCGTCTACTATATTACTATGTTCATGCTGTACCTATCTGTCCACATGTTTTAGAAGATGCTCTATGTGAGCAGATTCTGTTGTAAAAACAATAGTGAAACTTGAGACATCCTTACATGGATGTCTTGGTTCTGATTTGAACATTTCTAAAATGCTGTTACTTCTGTGTCTAGGATTCAATTTGCCTGTCTACAAAGTTTGCCTCATTGATTGATTGATTGTATTTATTATAATGTTTGATCATTTCACTATTGGTATGTTGTTTTTATTTCAAGCTGTGCCTGCCGTATACCACCTTGTGTAAATCTCTTCATAAAGGTGGCTAATAAATCCCAATAAATAAATACATTTCTATGCTGTAGAAGCTGGAACTGCTTCTCCCATATAGAGAATGACACTGGGACAAAATTTGTCTCCGTCCCCACCCCATCCTCCATGGACCTGTTCTCATCTGTAGAAGCCTCGAACACTTATGATTTTATATTTAAATCTTTTTATTAAAGTATAAAAAGGAACAACAACTGTTACATATAAATTACAAACAGAAAACAATAACAACAATGAGCAGCTATTATAACCAACCAATAACCTTCCAACCCCAACAATAGCTGACTTCTACTACCCCAAGGAATCCTAATCCACCCTGTTAAAATGGATACAACCCGTTCTGTATGCTTTAGAGGGGAGAAATATGCTCTATGAAGCACTGTTATGGTTTTTTAACCTGTGGATGAAAAAGTCATCAACAATCTCAGGATTCAGTCTAGCTCTCCTGTCTCTTCCACAGACCTTCCTGCAATAGAAGATGCCTTCTTAGAAGATGTGCTGGTAGCAGGATGTACAGGACACCCCGTGCAAATGTTGCTAGCTGTGACCAGCATGTTTGCTTGTTTTGCCAAAAAGTAAAAATTATTGCCGTCTGCATCAAACATAAATAACAGTCCAGTTCATTAACAGGCTTCAAAGCAGAAAGTGACAAGGGGATAAAGTTTGTCCCATTCCCACCCCGTGTCATTCTGTACTCCCATTGGAACTTAGGTGCAGTGAAACCTACAGTTAGAGAATTGCTTCTTTTAAACTCTCTCATAGGACCCTATATATGCCATACAGGGTTAGAAGAAAGGTTTCCAACAGTGACCAATGGTTTATTGCACTTGATATACCACCTTTCCTTGTCACACAGCTGGGAGTTGAAAGAATGGCTGGTCTAGGGTTAAGGCACTTTCTGTCTCCTCCTGGTGCTCCACACTGGCCACACCCAGAGGAAATAAAAGGGGTAAATGAAAGGGAAGTGCAGAGCTGGAGGAGCCATCCTTTCAGCCCAGCCTCTACAGAGCCCATCCACATCAGTTGCTTCCCTGTTCTCCCATAACCTGATACCTAATTCCTCAGTGACTGTGTGTGCTGTTACTTCCTGTGCTCTGGCAGAATGTAAAGATTTTTGGATCCTACCTGTTCCCGGTGATTGTCTGACAGAAGAACAGTCTTGTACTGTGGGTGTCACAAGCGAGACAGACTCGGGAACCCTGCCCTTTCGGAAAGGTGAATAAATTCTTCCCCTTGCTTTCCTGATTCTTCCTTTTTCTTAGCTTGCCTGGTCTCTCTCCCTCTCTAGATTTGCCTCAGATTCTTTTTTTTTTTTTAATTTTTTTATTATAAAGCATGACTGTTTCACTGCTCTTTCATTACACCTGGGTTTGCAGTTAGGGTTCAGTTTTTAAAACCTTTTAATTCAGTGCAAATAAAGATATTTATCTCTTTTCTTTTGGTTCATTCTTTCTCTGTGTGTCTGATGCTGTTTTTATTTTTTCTCTCTCTCGTCCCCCCCCCCCCCCCCTCATGTTCTCAGTCTTTTTGTTCGGAGTATGTTTTTCTCAGACTCCTGTTTCTGTTTCTCTCACTTTCTCTCTCTCGTTGTTGTTTTGTGTGTGACTCAATTGCACTCCCCACTACAAGGGATCTAAGACAAAAACAAAAACCTCCAGTGGCGCTGGCCACACTCCAGTGTCTTAAGTTTCGTTTCTCAGGGCAGAAACTGTTCTCTGTCTCTGCAAAATATTCACTTCCTTCTGGTAGAGCTCTGCCCAAAGATGTGCCGGTGGGGCGGATAGAAAAATATCACCTTCTTTGAAACAATCCTTCAGGGCAGTAGCTGGAATGGCAGTGTACCTCGGGCGACTGTAGTTTAACTAGACTTCCACTTGGGTATTCTATTTCAGAATTACATTTTAAAATCTGGCCCATTTTCTGTGTACATAACATCATGCTTAGCTTTACTACTCTTATTGTTAAAGGTCAACTTTTAATATACTTCAAGGTAAGTTACATAAAGGTAGAGTAGGTTTCTCCCTTATACCAGAACTTTCCAGACTGGGGCTACAACTACTATTTAACATTTCTAAAGCGCTACTAAGGTTACGCAGCGCTGTACAATTTAACATATAAGGACAGTCCCTGCTCAAAGAGCTTACAGTCTAAAGGACGAAGAAGGGCAACCTTGGAAAGCTAATCAAGAAATGTATTAAGTTATGCCCAATAAAAAAGGTATCATCTTATTTTCTTTTCCATGTTTTATTTTGTTTGATTTCTATTGATAATCTGAAGGACAAATGTACAGTCAGTCAAGTAGGGGCAGTCAAATTGGGGCACTCTAGATTTCCTGATAGTTGTAAAGGTTAGGTGCCGAAAGCAACGTTGAAGAGGTGGGCTTTGAGCAGGGAGGGGGCTTGGCGTACAGGCTCAGGAAGTTTATTTCAAGCATAGGGTGAGGCGAGGCAGAATGGGCGGAGCCTGGAGTTGGCGGTGGTGGAGAAGGGTACTGAGAGGAGGGATTTGTCCTGTGAGCGGAGGTTTTGGGCGGGAACGTAAGGGGAGATGAGAGTAGAGAGTTAATGAGGGGCTGCAGACCGAGTGCATTTGTAGGTAAGAAGGAGAAGCTTGAACTGTATGCGGTATCTGACCGGAAGCCAGTAAAGTGACCTGAGGAGAGGGGTGATAGGAGTATAACGGTTCAGTTGGAATATAAGACGTGCAGCAGAGTTCTGAACGGATTGAAGGGGGGGGCTAGATGGTTAAGTGGGAGGCCAGTGAGGAGTAGGTTGCAGTAGTCAAGGCGAGAGGTAATGAGGGCGTGGATGAGAGTTCGGCCTGGCCCCCCAAAATTTTATCCGGGCCCCTGGTTTTGCTGGTGGGGGTCCCAAACCCCCACCAGCTGAAGCCTTGTTCAGCGATGGTCTCTGGCACCGCCGCGTTCCCTGCCCTGCTCTTTCTTCCTCACGTCCTGCATGCTGCTTTAAGCAAAACTGAGCATGCTCAGTTTCACTTTTAGAAGCGTGCAGGACATGAGGAAGAGAGAGCAGGGCAAGCAACGCGGCGGTGCCAGAGACCATCGCTGAACAAGGCTTCAGCTGGTGGGGGGTTGGGACCCCTACCAGCAAAACCAGGGGCCCGGATAAAATTTGGGGGGGCCAGGCCCCCGTGGCCCCATGTTTCTATGCCACTGGTGCACAGCATTTTTGCCTGGATCCCTCACACTTTCCTCCGGACTTAAGTTGGGCGTGCAAATCCAGTCATATACTGGATTTGTGTGCACAACTTAGGGGCCCTTTATTTATTGTTGTTATACAAAGTATTCTTACAAGTCAAATACTTGAACAAGAAAAGCGGAAAAGTAAATTATATAAGCCAGCATACTTCACTATAGGGGAAAAAAAAAGAATTATTATTCCTCTTTAGACCACCAATGTAGTAAAATCTACCCAAGATCGAAGAAGAGCTTTTCTGGCTTTAAGAGAAGAGACAAAAGCTTTGGGAGCGAGTGTTTTACTCGCATACCCATGTAAATGTTTAGTACGATATTTAGATAATATACTCTCTTTTTTTTTTTTTTTTTTTAACCTGAGCAACTAAAATCTTCTTGTAAATATTGCAAAATTAATTTTAAAAAAAGAAGCGTACTAAATAACCTCATGCACTCCAATGGCTGGGTCGATCTTTGGAGGCTGCTGTACCTGAATTCCAGAGACTATACTTTTTTCTCAGCACCTCATTGCACATATTCTAGAATCGACTACCTTCTGGGGACTAAGGATCTGCTTCCTATGTTGACAGCTGCAAGAATCCATGAAATCTCTCTCTGATTATGCTGCTATATCTTGTGACTTTGTTTGGTCAGCCAGCAAACCCAGCACCACTCTCTGGAGACTCAGTGTCTCCTTGCTTTTGGATGCTTCATTTCTGCAGCATATTTCCCAAAAATCTGCAGAATTTTTGAAGGACAATGCAGACTCTGTTTCTTCTTTTGTAGTAGTCTGGGAGGCGTTTAAATCCTGGCTTAGGGGTGAAATAATCAGCTATTCATCTCATGTTCGCAAAGTCAATAGAGCTAAAATTATTAATTTGGAAGGGGAAATCCATCACCTTGAATCGTCTCGCTATACCGCATCGTCCAAGTCTCTGCATCATCTCAAGACGCTTAAAATGTAGTACAATTCGTTGCTAACTAATATGTGTTGTGTGGTCACCTTTAAGCAGAGTGCTGTTTATTACTCGGAGGCAAATAAGGCTGGTAAGCTGCTAGCAACTTATCTAAAGGGCAGGAAAACAAGTCAGAGGATTACATCTGTTAAGTCCCCTACAGGGTCATCACTAACCTCCTCTTCTCAAATTCTTGGAGCTTTTGAGTCCTTTTTTAAGTCATTGTACTCTTCGGAATCTGCAGTTCAAGATATTGACGTTCACCATTTTCTATCAACCTTAAAGCTGCCCCGTGTCTTGGACTGTCACCTTAGGCATCTCAGTAAACCTATTTCTCAAGATGAAATCCTCTCTGCAATCAACAAACTTCCTCTAGGCAAAGCACCGGGTCTAGATGGCCTACCTTTGGAATTTTATAAGACCTTCTCTTCTACTATATCACCTTATTTGCTGACTTATTTCCACACGCTGCTTGAGGCTGCTTCTACAGGACATTTTTTGGATGCTAACTTAATAGTGCTGCCTAAACCCAAATGAGACAGCAGCCTCGTTCAGAACTACAGGCCAATCTCGCTCTTAAATACAGACTATAACATTTATGCAAAGATTTTATGTTGCAGAGTTCATTCTCTTGTTCACAGGGATCAGGCTGGTTTTATTAAGTCCAGAAGCGGCGCTGATAATACCACACTATTATGTCACGTTCACTTTGCTCTGTCAAGGGATTATCCCATACTGTCTGTTTCCCTTGATGCAGAGAAGACCTTTGACTGGGTAGAGTGGAAATATTTGTTTGTTGTTTTTGAGCAGTTTGGTTTCCCAGATTCGTATATTCTTATGGTGCAGCTGCTTTACTCCCATCCTTCGGCCCATATAGTAGCTAATGGTGAAGTCTCTAACCCATTCGTTCTGCATAGAGGTACCAGACAAGGCTGTCCTGTCTCCCCCTTGTTATTCAACCTGGCTCTGGAACCTCTCCCAGGGGCAATTCGTGAATCAACAGATGTTGAGGGTATCCTTCTGGGTATGGAGGAGTTCAAGCTCTCTGCTTATGCGGATGATATTATGTTATATCTCACCAACCCTCAATCATCCTTGAAAGTCCTCTTTAATCTAATTTCTCGTTTCTCAAAAATTTCAGGATATAAAGTTACTTGGGACAAGACAGAAATGATGCCTCTAAATGACATCTGTTCTCCTTTTACCATTGCTGAGCTACCCTGTAAATGGATGTCTTCTTCTATAAAATATCTTGGTGTCTTCTTTGACAGAGACCTTTCCAATACCATTAAAGCTAACACGGACAAACTTGTTATGCTGGTTGAGTCCTCTCTGGCGGCCTGGTCTCCGTTGCATCTTTGCTTGGTGGAGAAGACTAGGTACTATTAAAATGATGATATTCCCTAAAATCACATACGCTATGAGCATGATCCCTTGTGTCTTTTATAGGCGGCTGCTCACCAATTTTTTATGGAATTGTAAATTGCCCAGAATCTCTTTGAGTAAACTTAAGCTTTCAAAAAAGCATTGAGGAGTAAAATTTCCTGACCTCCTCCTTTTATCATAAAGCCTTCATTATGCGACAGGGCTTGGATTGGCTCGCTCCCAGGAATGTCACCTCCCCGCCACGATGGGTATCCTTTGAACGAGCCCTCATTGACCCGCTAGAGCACTCCCATCTCATTGGCATGCGCCTCCCTAAGAGTATTGTTTCTAGCCCGATCATTAGCACCACCTATAAATTAATGGTATCTTTGGATAAATCTATGGGTATTCCTTGGTCTAATATGCCACTCATTTCTTTATGGAATAATCCCAACTTTAAAATTGGTAATAAGCAGGTCTCGTGGGCTCAGTGGCAGTGTATTGGAATCAGGTCCTTAAAAGATATGATCCATCTGAGTAGTCAGACCTGGAAATCATTCTCAGTTATGCAAGCAGAATTTTCTTTGCCAGTTGGCCAATTTTACCAATGGCTTCAGATTAGCACCATGTTAAAAAAGAAGAATAAAGGTAAATTGCAAATGCAGTTCTTGACCCAAACCCCAGAGCTTATTGATTTTTCATTTGAGGCTTCAGCATACTGGTCACGCTGCTTCCCACATTTACAAGTATCTTCTCAGCAAATCCCGCACTAATTGTATGGGTTTATGTAGATGTTGGGAAGAGGACCTTCAACAGCCTATCCCTGATTCATTGTGGGAACAGCTTTGGAAGTCCCTTTTCAGATGCTCCAGTTCTTCTTCCACTATAGTCTTTGTATTTTTTTATGCATAGATCTTTATGGACGCCTTATAAGATGCATGTTATTGCCCCCTCCACCCCTGATATCTGTTGGTCTTGTCTGTCTCAAGTGGGCAATTTAAAGCACCTTATATTTGACTGTGTATGGATTCGGCAATACTGGTTAGAAGTCTCGTCACAGTTGGTAGACATTTTTCGCCTTCCTGGCTCAATCACTTTTAAATTTGTGATACTTAGAGATCAGTGCTATAGAAGTTTGCTGACTCACAGTGAAGGTATCTTTAGCGCTGAAGGTAATCTTCTTGCATTGGAAGTCCTTACAGCAAGCCACCTTCCAGGAATGGTGGAACTTGTGATTCAAATATACAAGTATGAATCACACCTTGCTAAGCAGTCTCCACGGTTTGTGTGTTATAGGGAGAAATGGCTACAGTTTGTATCTCACTTCAATGTTGTACAGTGATACGCATAAATAAAAATGTTTCACGCCATGTGGAGGCTTTGGCGTATCAGATACTTCCTTCCTATAGATTTGTTCCGCACACTTGTCCACTGGCTTGTCCTCTCCCACTTGGACTATTGCAGAGGCATTTACTTGGGCTGCCAGGCCTCTCTGTTGAAAAAGTTCCAAACAGTTCAGAACACTGCTGTGAGACTCATCCTGAGAGAGCAACGCTTTGCACATGCCGAACCCTTACGGTTCAAATTACACTGGCTGCCTGTTCAGGAGCGCATTGCCTTTAAACTCTGCTCCTTGACCCATAAAATTATCTATGGGTTTGCCCCGGAGTATATGCACCCCTTGATCGACCTCCCGCCCAGGAATGCCAACCCTGCTGCTCATTCCTTCCTCCACCTTCACTTCCCAAACTGTAAGGGTGTCAAGTACAAGAGGATCTTCACCTCATCTTTCGCTATTGGAGTCCTAAGCACTGGAATTCTCTCCCGCAACACCTTAAAACTCAAGCGGACCATGCCCTCTTCAAGAAGTTGTTGAAGACCTACTTCTTTGCCAAGACCTACTCCTCACTTTATACCGCTGCTTGATGCACCCTCGCTGGCTCCTACCCTGCTAGTTCGCCCTGTTAGATGCTTCTCCCCCTGCATACTCCTTGTATATTCTTCTAAGTTTTCCTATTCTGCATTTTATTTAATGTTTGTAAGCCACATTGTGCCTGCATGAATGGGAAAATGTGGGATATAAGTGAACAATAAATAAATATTGATGTGTCTCATGTCTCTTGCATGCCTCTACACTCTGATTTGGCTCCTCCAGCTCCCCTCTATGCTTCCTCTCTCTTTTTTTGCTTTTATCTTAACCCAGGCATGGAAAGTTGTTTTCACCTATGAGCTCCAGGGTTACTTTTTGCTGTAACGTGTTTTCTGTTGGTTTTGTTGTGAGCTCTTGTTTATCTTTGTATTGAAAACTAATAAAAAGAAATTTAAACACAAAATGCTTAACACGCTATATCCCCACCCTAGCCATTACTTATCTCAATTGTTGGATATTACCTGTGGTCACCTTTTTTAAATCTATAAAGGCACGTAATTATTCTGGAAGAGAAAATACATATTTTAACCCAATATATTTAACTACACATTTACATTGATAGTTGAGATAGATGCCCCTATTGCCAAAGTTTCTGTTCTTACAGTCAAGAAAGCCTTCCTCCTTTCTTCTGTTTATTTTGTAACATCAGGAAATATCCACATTTTTTTAACCATAGAACAAAGTTTGTAAATTTCGAAGGGATAAACGCTTCATCGCTTCCAAGTCTTGCTCGAATACAAATGAAACCAATAAAGTCACTCTTTCAGAACCTTCAGACAATGATGCTTCTAATAATTCAGATATATTCAATAAATCTTTCTTTCTTGATGAATCATTTCCAAGGGTTCCTCCGAGACTCTCTTATTTGGTATATAATATATCCGGTTTATCGGAGGAATAGTTTCCAGGGTAAATTTCAAATTTTTCTTAAATTAAAAAAAATTTTTTTAAAATATTTCTTGAACGCTTCCAAAGGGGTAACACCTGGGGATTTTGGAAAGTTCAAAAAGCAAAGATTTAATCTGTGGTTGTAATTCTCAATCTGCTCAACTTTTTGATGAATATCATTTTGTCTTTTATCATTGTAGCTGAAATGTCTTGTAACTTCTTAAGTTACAAGACCACTGTAGTATCCAATTGTTGGAGAGTTTCCCATATGCTCTCCAATGTTACTGTCTCTGGCTTTTTTGTTGGTGCAATGTGCTCAGTTGAGACACAAACAGGCCTCAAACCTCCATCGGGACTTGCCTTCTCAGTGCCTCGATCCAGAGGCCTACCCTCAATGCATTCCGATTCGGGAGACCTCCGTTGAGACAAGCGACCTTCTGGGAGAGGCGGTGGGTTGAGAGCCGGGGGAGAAAGAGTGACATCCAGCCCCAAGTCTCCAGGGTCTCCTCCTCCTAAAGCAACAGCAGGGCTCCTCCTGGTGTTTTGGGTGGGGGTTCTCGTGGCGAACCTTTCAATTGATTGCTACTGTGGAGAGGTGGTTCTGGCCATCGCGGAACCAGTCTTAACCGTCCCTTTGCGTTTAGTAGGAGGCATCAGGATTGAGGAAAAACTGTTAATTCAGAGCAACCAGCAAAAGAGCTCAGCCACGATCAGCAGCATGCTGCCATCTTGACATGCCCCTTTAGGGGCCCTTTTACTAAGCCATGTAGGCACCTAAGCACGCCCAACACGTGCCAATTTGGAACTACCACCCGGCTACCACATGGCCTGGTTGGTAATTTCATTTTTTATGCGCGTCCACGCTCTTCTAGAAGTAAAAGAACTTTAAATTGTTCGTTTTTTAAAATAATCCCCTTCAGCTAAAGGTGTTACGAGGTTTAGAATGTGCGATATGCTTCTTGCCTATCAAACACCCCAAATCTGGCAGTCATATTCCTTCTTGTTTCTTAAGATAATTTAGGGGTCCTTTTACTAAGGTGTGCTGAAAAATGGCCTGCGGTAGTGTATGCACAGGTTTTGGGCACACGCAGAATCCTTTTTCAGCGCCTTTTTAAAAAGGTTTTGCTGAAAATGGACATGTGGCAAAATGAAAATTGCTGCGTGTCCATTTTGGGTCTGAGACCACCAGCCATTGACCTAGTGGTAAAGTCTCATGCTGTAACTAGGCGGTAATGACCTATGCGTACCAAATGCCACTTGGTGCGCGTACGATATGCATGGCAGAAAATAATGATTTTCAGCTGCGCATTTCGGATGCGCAGCAAAAATGAAATTATCACAGGAGCTATGTGGTAGCTGTGTGGTAACTCCATTTTGGCACGTGTTGGACATGCATAGACACTTACACAACTTAGTAAAAGGGTCCCTCAGAAAAATGCTTAAAACTAAAGATTTTTTTTATTATCTCTAATCAGTTTAGACTTTTTAAAATTATTATTAATGAGGATGGGATGATATTCTGAATATGATTGTAAACTGCTTTGAACTGTTCAGGTACTAGCGGTATATAAATTGTAACCTGTATCTGTTCTAGAGGGCAAAAATGTTATTTGAAAACAAAAATTGCAGGCTTTGTATGCAGGTGAAAGTAAATGCTGCTCCACAACGTGTGTACTCTTTACCCAGTGATAACTTTATGGAGGAGGGAAGGAGGAAAATACTGAGTTCAGGGTGTCATCTTCCACTCCGGCTCCAATAGGAGAAGAGAGGAGAGTTCCTACAGGTGTCAAGTAGCCTAATGGTTAGTGCAGTGGCCCCAAGTACCTGGTTCAATTTCCACTGCAGCTCCTTGTGACTTTTTGGGCAAGTCACTTTATTCTCCATTGCCCCAGGTATAAAATAAGAACCTGAATATAATCTGTCAACCGCTTTGACTGTAACCACAGAAAGGCGATATATCAAATCCCATCTCCATCCCCCCCTTCACCTGTATTTCCATGAAGGCTGAGTTATACCTGATGGAGGCAACACCACCTTAGTCCTGTATTTTCAGAACTGTCTTTTTAAATTTTGCATGGCAAAGTGCCTGCAGAAAAAAGGTGTAAATGTCTACAAATGTTTTTCCTGGGCCATTTTCAAAGAAAAAATACAAGGCCAAAAGTACCTGCAGACTTTGTACTGCCCAGGCAGTTTTTAAAAATGCCCTCTTGAAGACCATTTTTGTGTGTGAATTAGCTGTCTGGGGATTAGCCCTCTCAAACTACAGCTAAAAATCTGCATGGTGTTTCATAACATATGTACTATCTACAGTGAGATCAATGGTACTGCAAAATCTCGGGCCCTTGCTGATTTCTTACACTTTAAGTTCATGCTGACCTCCTTCCAATCTGCTCTTTTACGCGCCAAACAGGATTATTATATCCAACTGACCAACTCTCTTGGCTCTAACCCTCGACTTCTCTTCACCACATTGAACTCTCTCCTCAAGGTGCCCCCAACTCCCCCTTCATTATCTCCTCAGACCCTTGCTGAATTCTTTCACGACAAGGTTAAAAAAATAAACCTTGAATTCTCTACCTCGCCACCTCTCCCTCCACTAGTCCATTCCCTTCTCTCTCCTTCCCCTCATTCCTTTTCCTCCTTTCCTGAAGTTACTATAGAGGAAACTACACTTCTCCTTTCTTCCTCAAAATGTACCACCTGTTCCTCTGATCCCATTCCCACCCACCTTCTTAATGCCATCTCACCTGCTCTTATTCCTTTTATCTGTCACATTCTCAACCTCTCACTTTCCACTGCAACTGTCCCTACTGTCTTTAAACATGCTGTGGTCACACCTCTCCTTAAGAAGCCTTCACTCGACCCTACTTGTCCCTCTAATTACCGACCCATCTCCCTCCTCCCTTTTCTCTCCAAATTACTTGAGCGTGCTGTTCACCGCCGCTGCCTTGATTTTCTCTCCTCACATGCTATTCTTGACCCACTACAATCTGGTTTTCGCCCTCTCCACTCAACCGAAACTGCGCTTACTAAAGTCTCCAATGACCTATTACCGGCTAAATCCAGAGGTCAATATTCCATCCTCATTCTTCTTGATCTTTCCGCTGCTTTTGACACTGTTGATCACAGCATACTTCTCGATACCCTGTCCTCACTTGGATTCCAGGGCTCTGTCCTTTCCTGGTTCTCTTCCTACCTCTCCATCCGCACCTTTAGCGTTCACTCTGGTGGATCCTCTTCTACTTTTATCCCTCTGCCTATCAGCGTACCTCAGGGTTCTGTTCTTGGTCCCCTCCTCTTTTCTATCTACACTTCTTCCCTTGGTTCATTAATCTCATCCCATGGCTTTTCCTACCATCTCTATGCTGATGACTCCCAAATCTACCTTTCTACCCCTGATATCTCACCTTGCATCCAAACCAAAGTTTCAGCGTGTTTGTCTGACATTGCTGTCTGGATGTCTCAACGCCACCTGAAATTAAACATGACCAAAACCGAGCTTCTCATTTTTCCCCCCAAACCCACCTCCCCACTCCCCCCGTTTTCTATTTCTGTTGATGGCTCTCTCATTCTCCCTGTCTCCTCAGCTTGAAACCTTGGGGTCATCTTTGACGCTTCTCTCTCCTTCTCTGCTCATATCCAGCAGACTGCCAAGACCTGTCATTTCTTTCTTTACAACATCCGTAAAATCCGCCCCTTTCTTTCCGAGCACTCTACCAAAACCCTCATCCACACTCTTTGTCACCTCTTGTTTAGACTACTGCAATCTGCTTCTTGCTGGCCTCCCACTTAGTCACCTCTCCCCTCTCCAGTCGGTTCAAAACTCTGCTGCCCCTCTCCAATCGGTTCAAAACTCTGCTGCCCGTCTCGTCTTCCGCCAGGGTCGCTTTACTCATACTACCCCTCTCCTCAAGTCGCTTCACTGGCTCCCTATCCGTTTTCGCATCCTGTTCAAACTTCTTTTACTAACCTATAAATGTACTCACTCTGCTGCTCCCCAGTATCTCTCCACACTCATCCTTCCCTATACCCCTTCCCGTGCACTCCGCTCCATGGATAAATCCTCCTTATCTGTTCCCTTCTCCACTACTGCCAACTCCAGACTTCACGCCTTCTGTCTCGCTGCACCCTTCGCCTGGAATAAACTTCCTGAGCCCATACGTCTTGCCCCATCCTTGGCCACCTTTAAATCTAGACTGAAAGCCCACCTCTTTAACATTGCTTTTGACTCGTAACCACTTGTAACCACTCGCCTCCACCTACCCTCCTCTCCTCCTTCCTGTACACATTAATTGATTTGATTTGCTTACTTTATTTTTTGTCTATTAGATTGTAAGCTCTTTGAGCAGGGACTGTCTTTCTTCTATTTTTGTGCAGCGCTGCGTATGCCTTGTAGCGCTATAGAAATGCTAAATAGTAGTAATAAAACTCTTGGCACCCTAGGCAAACTTTCAGCTGGGGCTGGTGTTGGGGTTGATGTGCTGATGGTGTGCTTCACCCATCTCTAGAGGGGGATGGGTTGTGTCAGTGGGAAGGCCACTACAGAACACTGCTGGTTTGCACGTACTCAGGTGGGTTGGGTTGGCATGAGGCCACACGATCTGGTTCACACGCAGCACTTCTGGTTCTTGAGTTTTCTTGTGTGTGAGCAGCATTCTTAGTGAGTGTTTTCCTTATCCTACTATAAAGCCAGCACTGTCTTCAGCCTTGTGTTCTCACCCCTCTCACACACTTATCTTTCAGACTCTTTCCCTGAGATGTTGACAGTTAACAGTCCTAATCACCCCAACACTATCCCTCCCAGAATGATCTTGTAAATCCACATAATTGGACATTGCATTTCTTATTTATTCCTTTGACAGCACCTGTTCTTTGCCTCCCTTCCCAGAAGCTGTCGTCTTAGATGACCACCTAGTATGCCTAATGGTTAAGTTGACCCTTATTGAGAGGAGATGTTCCCAGTGGGGGTGTTTAGGCTACTTAAGTTTCATGGAAAAAGTAGCAGGCCACACAAAAATTGCTTATGTGAACAGCTTTGAAAATTGTCTCTACATGAGCAGTTTGTAAAAGGCCAGGTGGGCTTTACCCCATGTATCTCTGCAAGTCATGTGGGTAGAGCTAACTTGCCATCTCAGCTTTCCCTCACATGTACAGTAAGTGAACCAGGGGCATAGCTAGACTTCCAGTTTTGGGTGGCTTGAGCCCCAAGTGTGTGGGCATGTAAACCCCATCTCCTGCCCAGCATTCCTCCCCCCCCCCCCCCCAAGGTGATCCGGCATCTATTAACTTCCCTCCCCTAACCCCCCCCCACCCCCCGTACCCTTTAAATCTTTCCGTCTTGGGCCAGCAGTGACTCATACCAGCTGCTTGTGCTGGCCTGAGCCTTCCCTCTGAGGCAACTTCCTGGTCCTGTGGGGTGGAGGTATTGGGGGGGGGGGTGTGACTGTGCAAAAAGTCACCAGGAAGCTGGTCTGACCTGGGGAGTGTTGGGGCTGGAAACATTCCTCCACTTTGTATGGCATTGGGGCTGTCAGGAGTGAGGCCAATCCGACTTTATACTCTGAATGTGCAAAACTGGAAGCATGGGATGCATTCTCCATTAATGGTAAAATTGTTTTTCTACATAGAAGAGAGCTCCAGGACAAGGCATCTCAGCTCCCTATCACCAAGTGTCCAGTTCTTTGTGTAGGGAAGGCAACGAGTACCAACAATGTCACTAGAGGGTTTCCAGCAAGCCACAGAGAATCCTCTGGAGAGATCATATAACAGAAAGGTATTTCTACTTTATCTTTACTCTATATGCTTTCTTTGCACTTCTGCTTCTCTACTGCATTCATTTTGTAGTTGGACCAGGCTATGTTTAAATATCCACATTTCCTCATGCTAGTGTCCTTCCATGATATTTACTTATTAATTCATCAAAGTAAAAGGAAAACGCTTTTGCACTTAAAGCGAGGGTGATGTTGGTGCCAGCAGTATGCTTCATGCAGTTTCTTCCATATCCTTTTTGTTTCTTTTTCTCCACATCCCCTTGTCCTTCCTGTCTTCATTTAACTAGGCCTCTCCCATCTCTTCCTCCTTTTACATCTTTCTCCATCTCTCTGTTCAGTGAGCCCCTGCTAATGTAAGATAACAGAACACCTTGGCCAAAAAGTAGTGCTCTCCTTTTGAATGAAGGGCAGAACCATTCTTTGCCTTTGATCCAAAAGGCTGCTGGAATGGGTTATTTTACAGCAGTCTCTTTTTAGGTTTTGTCAGATGGTATAAATCAAGGCAGGGATGAATGCCTATCAGCAAAGCTATGCTAGTGTAGTGAACGCTCCCATGGAAGCTTCATTCACATTTACTTTGAGGGTAGGATGAAACCTTTGTTGAGCCTCCATCATAATATAGATCTCAAATTCCCACACGGCTTCCATGTGGTTCTGACTGCAGAGGAAAATTGATAAGCAGCAGGTAAGAATGGCTCTTTTTTTTTTTTTTTTTTAACTCCTCCTCTTGACTGGAGGACAGTGAACAGGGGGTTGAGAAGAACAGACAGACCTCTGTGGACAACAATGGTTCCCTCTCTTCTTCTCCACCCTCTTCTACCCCCTACTTCTTCTTCTGTCAGTAACTAACTGACCAGGGCAAAAATCTCCCTTTGGAGCGATTGAATTAGCACATCTGAGAAGGCCCCTCCTAAACATTTGTGCTCTAAGCACAATGCTTAGTTTGCCTGTGCCTTAATCCTGCCCTGCTCCTATGCTTTGAGATCTGGAGGCAGAAGTTCTCTGCACGAGTCCTAGGAGAATTATTATTCATTTAGTGTGGTTCTGTTCTTTTTGCCTCTCTGATTCTGCATGTTTTATTTCAACTAATGTTCAATTGTCACCTTCTTCTCTTCTGTTTCCTTAAACCAGAAGTGTCAATGGAAGATGAAGTTCTCTGTGCATGAGCTGAATTTCCTGAAATCCCTGAACCTCCAAGAACTTATGCTGGAGATATTTAGCATCTTGGGAGCTCCCATTGAGTTGGAACTGGATGGGGAGCTGCATGGAACTGCACCGTCCCTGGAAGATGCTCTGGAAGCAGAACAACTCCTTCGTGGCTTAATTCAGCAGAGGGTGTTCCTGATCCCCATCAAAAACTTTGAGTTGTGTGAGTGGCACGTCATGAAACACTGGCTGAAAAGCAAACTGAAAGAGCTGAGGTGGAGAATACACATTGATATCTTCCAGAATGGGGACACTGGATCCTTTCAGGTGGTCCTGGTAGGGTTTAAGGATTGCTTTTCCATTGTAGAAAATGACCTTGTGAGCTTTTTGCACAGTCTTGAATATACCACTGAGTATGTCTCCATAGGTTCCTCTGAGCTTTTACAGTTCGAGGAACTGCAAAGCATCCTCAATCTGTCGTGCTTACAGGTGGAGATAGAAGCCAAGTTTGACTTGAGAGATCCTGCTATCCTGTTCCATGGGCTAAGGAAAGATATAGAAATGGCCAAAGGTATCATAGCTGAGCTGATCATCAAGGATAAACAAAGACTCCAGAAAGGTTCTGGGATGACTCCACACAATTCTGGCTTCCACTGGACAGGGGACTCTATAATTTTACTCCACAGGGGCGACAGTGAAGGTTCAGTGCCCAATGTGGATGTATTGATCTACACACTAGAGCACAGCAAATGTTCCAGATATGCTGTAAATAGTTGTGGATCCTCTAGTACTCTGGGAGAGATTACAGGACAAGGCCGAACTTTGAAGCAGGGGATCGCAATCTCTTCCCAGACCATCATATCTCACACAGGGAAGTTACAAAGGGTGATCCATCTAGTGACGGTACCTGAGAATACTGAAGAGCACTTGTTTGGGGCTCTCCAGGGTTGGGAGCAGTGTCTGACCGAGGCCATATATCTTGGCCTTGATTATACAGAAAAACAAGGTTTTGCCTCACTGGCTATCCTTTGCTTAGAATCTAAAAGGGATGTTCTTGCTTATTCAGCCTACACAAGAAGTGTTGCAAAGGCATTGGAAATGTTCAGTCACGTCTGTCCCTTCCCAGGCTTGAAGCAAGTTATGTTTGTTAGTAACCAGGAAGCTGCTCTCTCTAAGTTCTCCTCCAGGTGCCAGAGGAAGTGGAGAAGCTTGAACTGCAGGCAAATTGCTCTGTGCCCTTGGAGCCATGAAGGTGATAACAACATACAGATAGATATTGACTCTGGGTATGTTGCTCAGGAGAAGGTAGGTACTGAATACATATCTGTTTTAAAGTTGCCTTTTATGGTTCCATAAGTTCCCCACATTTCTTTGACACATTTAGGGGCCCTTTTACTAAAGCTTAGTGTGCCTTCTTAGCACGTAGCGTTTGCTAAGCTTTAGTAAAAGGGCCCCTTACTGTACAGAGAAATACAAGTATGATGTCTGTTTTCTGTCAGTAGGATAATTTTGCTGTCTAGTGATATCACCAGGGTAAAACACATCCTGAGCTTTACAGACTCTGGAAAGGGCCTCACTAGGGCATTTACTCCAACAGTTCTCAAAGTGGCCCTTGGGGAACCACTCAGCCAGTTTGGTTTTCAGTATCTCGTGAGCATAAATATATATACAGATAGATAATGTCATTAAAATAAAATTATATTATCATAGTTGACATATCACTATACAAAATAATATAACAGTGATGACAAATATTATTATTATTATTTTGGTACAGCAAGTGGTGCCATCTCCCCGTCAAGATTATGCCTGAATAGAAAAGGGGGAGATTTTGGATTTACCTGTTCCTTTCCTAGATTCCTGCTGGAACAATCTATAGAGTGGGTTAAATCCTCTTGCCAGCTGATGGAGCTAGAGAAAGAGAGCTTTGTTGCTGACTTCACTCCTCTCTTATGGAGTTGCCTTCAGTTCCTCAGTATCCTATATTAAAGCTAAGACTACTGAAAGGAATTCTTATATATTGGGCTTTGAGTTTACTCCTAAAGCCAAACCTGGTGCGTGGCTACTAACCCAGGAATGAAAATTCCATACACTAAGGGAACAACTACCTTCAGAGTGGGCTACAACATACTCTGTAAGCTTTCTGAATTTGTCATACCAAGAACCCTTGACTGCCATGGCTTCCATTAGGCAGGCAAGTCCAGATTTTCCCTTTCTTATCATCCATGCCATATCAATCCAAATGAATGGGTTGTATCCAAGCTCTACCCAGACTGGGTGGGAGAAAGCCATGATAGATATCAGAACTCCTACATACCCATTCTGAGGCATTTAGAGAAGGGGTACTATAAAGGCAATGACACTGGCCTATCGGTATCCTCTGGAAGACAGACTAACTCTGCCTACAAGGACTCTTGTGCTTTGATTGTGTGGGCTAGCAAGCCCTCTGGGACTTGGCAACTCTTGTTGGTATGGTCCAAGGTGATTATCTGCATGATACTTCCGGAATTGATGTCTTAGAAGACCACTGTGCCTTATTAGGACTCACCATTAGAAAAAAAAAATCTATCCCAAAATGTAGAAGGACCTGGGCATTTAAAAACATCTCAAAGGTGACCAACAACTGATGGGTATTTTTTATCGCTGGAAACAGCCCAATTCTGTCAGAACAATACACTACCCACAGAAGGAGAGTGTTGGACACGGAGAAATGCAGAACGTGGCAGAAACCCAAATAGTAGCAACATTCTATGCTACCAATCCCATGTCTATCTCAATAGCAGACTATGTACTTTTCCTTCAGGAATTTGTCCAAACCTTTTTTAAACCCAGACTTGCTAACTGTTGTTATCACATCCTCTGGCAATGAGTTCTGGAGCTTAACTATTATTTGCTGAGTGAAAAAATATTTCCTCCTATTTGTTTTAAAAATATTTCCATGTAACTTCATTGAATGTCCCCTAGTCTTTGTACTTTCTGAAAGAGTAAAAAATCTCATCACTCATGATTTTGTAGACCTCAATCATATCTCCCCTCAGCTGTCTCTTTTCCAAGCTGAAGAGCCCTAACCTCTTTAGCCTTTCCTCATATGAGATGAGTTCCATCACCTTTATCATTTTGGTCTCCTTCTTTGAACTTTTTTAAATTCTGCTATATCTTTTTTGAAATATGGCTTTGGCTTTCCCTGAGATGCATCCTGCCCTCAGGAAAGGCCGAGGCTCCAAGGCAGCCCTGCTTTAATCGCTGAAGTGCAGCTACGGAGGTATTGTAGGAGGGCCTGGAGAGGGAGAAGAGAGACGCCTGAACCTGTGGAGGGAGGGAGGGATATCCAGGAAGTCAGAAGTGCTACTCTGCTGGACTGGTGGGGGGGGGGGGGGGGGGGGGGGGGGGGGAGGGAGAGAAGGGGTTCTGGGCTCCTGAAATGAGAAGTGCTACTTTCCTGGACCAGGTGGTGGGGGTGGGATTGAGGTGTGCCCGACCTGGGGAATGAGAACTGCCCCTTTGCTGGGAGGGAGGGAGAAACAGACAGGAAGAGGTGCTGGAGGGGAAGGAAAGATGAAACAAGACTGAGGGAGGGGAGGGGGAAAGATGCTGGATAGAAGAGGGGAGAGAGATAATGAACTGTGAGTGTGGGATGGGAAGAGAAAGAGAGAGATTGACCCCAAGGTAGGGGATGCAGAGTGTGGAGGAAGGGAAGACAGAGGGGAGAGACAAGAAGACAGAGAAGAAATGGTGGGTATGGAGCATAGGGACAAGGATGCATGGGGGTCATGCTGGATGGAGAGCAGATAGTGACATATAGGGACAATGCTGTACATGGGAAAAGGGATAGAGACACAGAGAGGAGCAATGCTGATCACATTGCAGGGACGGACACAGGGCAATGCTGATCATGGGGGTGGGGGGGAAGGACCAGGAACACGGAGGTGTAATGCTGATCACAGGGGGGAAATGCAGGGCAGGGAAAAATAGGGACACCGAGGGTAGATGCTGAATGGGGAGGATAGGGACAGGGACACAGGAGAGATGATATACAAGTTGGATAGGGATGCAGAGAGAAGATGGGTGATAGGCCAAATGGATAGGAGACCCTTACAAAGACAGGAAAAAAACAGAATAGTAGACAATACACTGGGATTAAAGTGAATAGAAAAATAAAATGCTCACACAACAAACAGAGAAAAATTTATTTTATTCTGAATTGATTAATTGGAATATGTTGACTTTTGGAAATGTGCTGCTCTGATACTTTGCATTTCAGTTTCTACAATGACAGTTTTAACTTTTCTATACATTTATTGATGTTCCTTTCCTTGCTGATTTTTAATGTTTTTACCTTTTTGTAAACTGCATGGATATGCTAGACAGCTAATTGCAGTATATCAAGCTTAAACAATAAACATAAACATACATGCGGAGTCTGACTTCTTGTGGTTTTCAGTTCAGGGTTTGTTTGGTTTTTTGTTTTGCCTTCATATCTCTATTACTAAACTGTGGTCCCTTGTTTCACATTTGTGGAGTGTCTGTCTCTGTTCTGAGTGTGTGACCAAGGTGCAGTATTCTGCTAACATGAAGTGCCTATGTAGAGATCTTGCTGCAATCATGTTTGTTTTATGGAGTTTTTTTTTCACTAGGTGGTGAATTGGTGTTTTTAGGGCCAAGTGTAATATTTACAGTGCCGCCTTTTCATAGATAAGTTGTTCCTTTTTGAGTCCTGGGAGTTAGTGCTGGTATGGTAAGTTTCTGAGTGTGTTTTGGGCACAAGTTTGGGTATAGTATTTTGCAGTGAAGGCATTGTGTATCTTATTGAGGTGACATCAAAAGTTTAATTTTAGTTTGTTGTAACATCAGACGTGTTTTTAGAAACTTCTGCTGGTTCTGATGAGATGGTTATTTTTATAGCGGACTTCTGTGTGATCAGGTTTGAAATATGGTATACTGCCTTTTGAGGGATCTTTAAATACAGTTGAAGAGTTTCCATATACGTATATGTGGTTTAGTGTTGGTAAGTGCTTGAAATAATTGAGTTTAAAATATGTAACATGTCACCCATGAAGCAGAAATTCATTTTTAGGTGCACCTGAAGCTATTACTTGTCTGTCTTGTCAACAAGAGTAGCCAGCAGCCCTTTCTTGGGCCTCAATCTCTTCACGACCATGCTAAATTTATACACCAAGTGCAGTGGAAGAAAAATCTCACTCATTGGCCCATAGGAGCCAGCTCTGTGGATGCTTGAGCACCCCCTATATTTAACAGACTCCTTGACTATGTCCAGGAAAAAGTTATTTTCATTGTGTTTAGCACCCCCAATAATTTTGAAAAGTTGGTTTCCATGCATTGGCCTTCAGTCTCACTCATTAGGGTAGTAGGGCTCACTCTTTGGGATGGGTCACCCTTGGTAACTCTGCACTCTGTTCTAGCATCTTCCTTCCCTTCCTTGCTTCCGTGTCTAACAGTTTCCTTACCCCTACCCCATGCACAACAAAAGTATTTGATATCTAGTCATTGTTTTATGTGTTAAAGTAGGTATATATACTTCCAGAATACAGCAAATACTGTTCTGTTTGTTGTGTTATTTTGGTGCCTGATTCCCTGGAGTGTATGCACTGTGCTTATCATTGGTGACAGAGGTTACTAGGACAACTATTGGTTAACACATACTTATATGTCTTTTGCTGATAGCTATGGATCTGTTGATTTGTATGCTTATAATATGAAACATTAGACATGTATAGGTCATTCAAGTCGAGGCTAAACAAATCCTGAGCGCCAGATTGCTATGGTGCCTGGAAATTGGACCTTGGCAATGGTGATTTTGTGTCTTCCAAACGTCCTGGCTGTCTATGCTGCAGAAATGTACTTTTCTTCCAGCTGTACTGTGCAGCCACCGAGCTCTCATTCTGAGCAACAAGGTTCGTGAAGAACTTGTTGATCTTGCAGCTTCCAATCTCATGGGACAGCAAAGTCAACAACCTCTCTGAGGTGGAAAGAGAGGTAGAGACGTTATATAAGAGAGGGGGAGTAGACTGGTAGTGAGGAGGTGGGATGAGATGAGAGACGGGGCTAGACTAGCTGTGCGGAGGTGGAATGAAAGAGAGAGGCAGACTGGCTTCTGGCCTCTAGGGAGGTGTAGGCATCATCTATGAAAACTTCTTTCAATCCACTGTAATTCCGCTGCCTATAAGAACTAATATAATCTACTGAAGTTTGCACTGTCTCTTGCCATTTGTATTCTTTGACATATGTTCTCAGATAATTGTGGGCTCAAAGCTCTGCCCTGGCCCAGCCCCAGTCCCTCCCACTTTAGCCTCCCCAAACAGCTGAGCCACCAAGCAACTGACCGCCTATGCTGCTTGGCTGCATGCTCTCAAGCCAGGCCAAATGCACCAGCTGACACACTGACCTGCTATGACTTAGCTGCAGTGTGTCGCCTCCCTTTATTCCAGACATGCTGGAAGCAAGTGGAGGGAAAAAGAGGGGGAGACTGATCACTTCAGATCCCCTGATCAAGTCCCAATCTGACACACAGCACCATAGCAGACTAGGAGGCAAGCTAGGAAAAGAGCACACTGATGACTTTCTTTTATTTCGTTTTAATGTTTTCTTCTTCCACAATCCCCAAAAGGATCGAGGAGGGAACCGGCACCGCTGGGTTTAGCACTCTTGGCTCTATGGATCAGTCTCCACCAGTTCTAGCCCTCTAGTCTGTTCCTAAGGGGAGGAGGAAAATCAGCCCCAAAGGACTGTTACCTGCGGCATCCCCCTGATTCGGTCTGTGCTCCGACAGGAATCTGGGCCTACAGCCTTCCCTGGAGCCAGGGCTGCCAAGAGGGGATGCAAGGGGGGGGGGGGGCAAGATTCCCCTGGGCCCTACCTCCAAGGGGGGGGGGTCTGGCATCGGGGTCTGTCTCTCTCCTGCTCCTGACAGGACCCAAATGTGAGGGGGAAAAGCAGCTGCAGGGCAGGCAATGCGGCAGAGAACAGCACTGGAGGAAGGCTTCTGCTGGCAGAGATTGAGGATCCCCACCAGCCAAGGTATGTAGAATTGTGGTGGGGGGCAGGGAGGTGGGGCAAAATGTGCCCCCCCCCCAACTTTGGGTTCTGGCACCCTCAAGTTTTGTGGTCTGGATACGCAGTGATCTGGGTGGGGGACAGCAGCGGTGGTCCTGGGGGGGGGGGGGGGGGGGCGCAGCGGCGGCCCTGCCCTAGGCCTGACTCAGTCTCTCAGCTGCCCTGCCTGGAGCAACTTACTCAACCTACTCATAGTTGCTGCACCAGGTCATGTGTCTGCATGTGCTGGAACTAGAGAAATACTGAGAAGCTGAAAACGGCTCTTTAAGGGGAGTGAAGTCAACTCTGAGCTATTTTGCTCTAGCTTCATTTGCAGGCAGGGGGACATAACCCACTCATCTGGATTGGTCAGGCGTGGACAATAAGGAAGTATGCTTTCAAATCCTTAAAATTTTGTAACATTTATCTCTGACCTTTACATACTGAGGCGTACACTACCTCTATTTTGTGTAAATGTATCTCACGCGTGTGCATATGTATATCCCAAAACCAGACTGGCCAGATGGTTTCAGCATGGAGAACTGCTGATCCAGTGTATTCCTTTGTTCCTTACAAGAATGATCCCCTGTACATGTTGACAATTTAACTAACACCTGGTGACAGGAGTATCAGAAATCCAGCGCTCCCTCCCCTTTCAGGAAACTTGTGCTAGTGCTTGGCTGTTCTCACAGTTTAAAAGCCCTTCCTAAATCTTTTCAGTTATAATTTTAAGCCTTCTATATCCTTGTGTTGCTGCCAGAGTTCCTTCATATTTGAGCCTGCCTCTCAGGTTTCGTGTATTTATACAATTGTTTTCTTATTACCTTTGTTTATCTTACTACTTGGTTCTCAATCCTGGCCTGGAGGCACTTCTAACCAGTCTCTTGAGGGTTTATTTTATTTTAATTTTTTGCTGTTTACAGTCAAAGATGCAAATTTTTCATACCTGAAACATGTTTGCATGCACGGGCTCTCCAGTGTATGCAAATTTATCTCACATGTTTGTTATGAGTGTCCTGATGAAAAAGAGACCAGTTACAACATGCCCCCAGGACAGGGTTGAGAAACGCTGCTGTAAAATCTATTTTAACTTTTACTCTCTGACAGGGGCGTAGCCACGGGTGGGCCTGGACGGGCCCAGGCCCAGCCACTTTTGCTCCAGGCCCGCCCAGCCTCTTCTGCCCGCTCTCACCGTCCGCATGGTCTGCTCACTTTTACTGCCCTGAAGCGCCGTTCTCCCTCCAGCACTGGCGATTCCCATAGCCAGCCTTCTGCCAGCGCGTGTCGTCGGGGCCCTCTTCTCAGGCACGTCCCGCCTACTCTGCAACTTCCTGCGTCCCACCTTTGTGGAAAACAGGAAGTTGCAGAGTGGCCTTAGAAGAGGCTCCGACGACGCACGCTGGCAGAAGGCTGGCTATGGGAATCGCTGGTGCTGGAGGGAGAACGGCGCTTCAGGTCAGTAAAAATGACCAGAACTGACCATGTGCAGGGGGTTGTCGCGGGGGGGGGGGGGGGGGGGAGGTAGCAGGTGGAGAGGAAATGTGGCGGCGGGGGGGGGGGGGGGGGGGGTTGGTAGTGAGTGGAGAGAAAATGTGAGGCCTGTGCCCACCCAGTCCACCTCCAGGCCCATCTAAAAATTAAACTCTGGCTACACTACTGCTCTCTGATAACCAACATAGAAAGATTCATAGAAACATTTAGGGTCTTTTGTACTAAGCTGCGCTAAGAAATAGGCTTAGAGCGTCCTTATGCAGGACTTCCCTGTGTACTAAACCCATTTCCAGTGTGGCTATAAATTCAGCCTTTTTCTATTATATCTTTTCTGGACATGTGCCAATAATAGCATTAGGACTCAGCCTCTTAAAAAAATTAAAGCTTACCACCTCCTATTAAGGAGGCACAAAGGGCTCCTGCAATTGTTTTTCTTTTTTTTTTTTATTTATCATGTTGCTGGTTTTCCGGTAAGACATTGCTGTATCGCAGAGCGGTTTCTCCTTTGGGAAGACACGACATTTCATACAGCCAGGATATTAATATCGTTTTAAAGCCAAGTTTCTTTACTACAACCCGACAGATTTGTTTGATCCCTGAGGTAGGCCTCTTTGCTGAAACACGGCCGTGTCGGGTCATTTCTATGACTTTTTTTTATAATACAGATTTTTATTTTTTTTTATCCTCTTTGGATTCGCCTCACTCTTTTTTTTTTTTTTTTCTTTCTTTTTTATGGACACGCTAACCAGTTAGTGCGGTGATAATGTCAGTGTGCCAGCTGATTACTGCATCCACACCCATTCTCCATCCCTGACATGCCCCTTCCAAAAAAATACAAAAATAAAATAACATGCAGATGGCAAAACTAATGAACATAATGCACATGTTAGCTACTAATGCAGAATGTTATGCACATGTTAGCTCCTACCTCAGCTTAGTAAATGGACCCCTTAATAAATAAGTATTTATTTATTTATTTATTGCATTTGTATCCCACATTTTCTCACCTATTTGCAGGCTCAATGTGGCTTACAGTATTCTGCTCTGGTTATCGCCACAGTATTCCATTTGTAGTCCTAAACAGATTACAATAGTACATACTTAGGGCCCAATATTCAGACCATGGGAGTGTACTGACTTGGTTTTACAGCATACCCACTCACATCCATGTCCCTATCTTGAGCCTTGAATTTTGTTGTCACTGTGCTGGCAGTGACTGGGCGAGAGGAAAAATTGAGCTGATGAGTGTAATCAGTATCGTGCAATAAATACATGACAAATATAGAAAGTGAGTTGTGCAGTCATAGCACATATTTGGATCTCAGAACCTCATAGTTCCAGTGGCTTACTATGGGTCTCCAGTGCCTTGGGGTCAGTGTTTGTGGAGCCCATGGCTTCCTCCTAACCCCCCCTCTTTTGGTACACCACTGCTCGGTTCCCTTAGTACAGACCCTCAATCAAATGGATTTTATTCTACAAAAATATGAGCAGACTGTACTGCCTTCTATGCATGGCCATCAATCTGGTCTTCAGAAATGGAGCACTTTAGATCTTTTCCTCTCGCCTACGAGTTGACTTTTTGTTATAGACTCAGCTTTGTGTATTTTAATGTGTATTTTGTTTTGTTGTACTTTGGTACATGTGTTTCTTTAAGTCTGTATGCTGTGTTTTTTAAAATTTAATAAAAATATGTATTACAAACGTTGGAGAGGGGAGAGGAAGGAGGTCAGTCAGGTACACCCACTCCCTGCCTACTGATTGGTAAAGATGCACTGTCTTGATGTTGTGATACTAAGTTTACAGTTTTCTCTGCTTACTATATGTATTTGATCTGTGTGGTAAAGATGCACTGTCTTGATGTTGTGATACTAAGTTTACAGTTTTCTCTGCTTACTATATGTATTTGATCTGTGACTGTGCAGGTGCAGGTAGTAGCGGTGCCTGTCCTGCTGGGAAGAGACAGAAGATCAGGCGTCAACATGGGATCTGTCCTGGGCTTGAGTCTGGGTGTGCTGGATTGCCTGTGGGATTTTATTCCAGAAGTGGCAGAGTTGCACGCTGGATGCGTTGTGGTGGTTCCCACAGAGCCGTACACACACTTGAAGTTCCAGCAGTTGTATCTCCTGGGTGGATGTGTACATGACAGTGGCTCAGAGTGCTTGAAAAAGGCAAGTGAGCAGATTTCTGATGTTCTTGATGCACTGTGGCATTGCTTGAATAAGGGAGCACATCATTCAACCACAAGAAACCTTTAAAATGAGTCATTGAGTCTTACCTTACACCATTGTAACTGGCACCATGTGTGGCTCTTTCATCTGAGAGGTCAGAGTGAAGGGGAACAAAGTGTAAATTCAGATTTCACTGTTGGAGGCTGTTCCTCTAGTGGAAGAGAACTGTAGACATTGCTTTCCTGTTACTGTTGCAGGAATTACCACTATTGTTAGCAGAATCTGTGGTACTTCAGGAGTCAAACACCACACACCAGAATGAGAGAGAAGTCTTCTTTATTTGCCAGCAAACAAAGTAGGACATCAGCTCTAGGTCTCTCTTTATCTTCAGCTCTCTGTGTCTTCTCTCTCTCGTCTCAGCTCCTTCTCTTCTTCTGAGCTCTCTGGATCCTGCGTCTCCTGTCTGTCCTCTAACGTAAGCTGCCTCTGCTCTCAGTTATATAGGGTCCTACACCTCTCTAGCCCCCCTTTCTCACCAGATGGTAAAGAATAGATTGATTACCCTGTCTTGAACTAATTATCTCTATACATTTACTTCAAAATATCAGTTACATAGGTTTAAGATATTTCCTAAACTGACCTATGACCTGGGGCCTCTCAAACTAGACAATGTGGCACCTATCTCTTGCATTTTATTATTATTTCTCATAATCAGATTCCCAATCAACTTCATACTAACTGGGTTCTGGCATTCATTAAGGGGTCAAGGGGCCAATCTTGCTTAATGGCACACATACATGATTTGTTATTACTTTCAGAATACCAGGCCTACATTTAGCTATAATTAATCAAGGAGAAGACTTTTCCTGACCTCTTTCACCTAGCTTCCTACACAGAACTAGCTAGGACTGTGGATAATTCAAACCAGATGATGACCTCTTAAACTGCAGACAAAGCTCACTTGAAAAGTCAGCCACTGATGTAACACTGAATTGAAAAGATATTCTACATAGAAATAGAACTTATTAATTACACAGAATAAAACATATTCTAAAATAAGCAGAAATCAGAATTCCTTATAAGACAAATTCTAAATCATCTAGAATTATTTATCTCTAAACTATCTTCTTCTAACCAGCGTTAGCCTAATCCTTTTTAAAACTGCAGTATGCCTTACTGAGAATGTGTGGTAAATATGAACTAGCCTTAACCATCCATCACTCAAAACAGGACAAAGAAAGTTTCATTTCTCTCTGACCTTTCTAACCTCTAGTCTAGCAAAAGCTAGACTTATGAGCAATTAAACCCAGATGGCATTCCTCCACTTTACAGGACTGAAAAGTTAAACACCAAATTAATATGATTTCTTTGCCCAGGCTGCCTCATTACCACTGAAGGGCCCTCCTTAAAAATGGCATGTTAGCACCTAAGGGAAAAACTTAAAAGACAGAGACTGGGAAAGACAGGGTCTTGAAAGTGAACATAAAGACGTCCTGGACAGTTTTTATTAGGAGTGTATATGTTGGGGTGGAGGGGATTATTAATCTTTAATGTTATTGCCCTGTATTTTGGAGTATTGTAGTATGTTGTGTAGCCCTAGGAAGAGTGGTGGTAAGGTTTGCATTTAGGGGGTCCTTTTATTAAGGCACGCCAAAAAATGGCCTGTGCTAGTGTAGGCGCATGTTTTGGATTCGTGCAGGTCCATTTTTTCAGCATGCCCGCAAAAAGGCCTCTCTTTTTCTTTGGCCGAAAATGGATGTGCGGCAAAATAAAAATTGGCATGCGTCCATTTTGGCTCTGAGACCTTAACCATCACCCACTGACTTTATGGTAAGGTCTCACACATTAAGCGGTAAGGTCTCACGCATTAATCGGGCAGTAATCATCGGCACATGTACACTGCCGATTACCGCCCGCTTAGCGCTGCACGGCAGAAAATAAAAAATATTTTCCAACGCGCGTATCTGACCTGCATAAAAATTAGAATTACCGCCAGGGGCACGCGGTAGCCCAGCAGTAGTTCTAATTTGATGCACATTGTACGCACGTAGGCGCCTATGCACCTTAGTAAAAAGGCCTCTAGGTTTATTATACTGATGTATCTTTTATTTTTGTGATGATAGTTTTATCGCATTCTAAATTTGTAAACCACTTTGTGGCACTTTTTCTTGTAATAAATGAAAGTAAGTTGGTGAAGTACTGCATGAGTTTGAGAAAAAAGCTTGCACTGCTGCTGCCTCTACTGTATCTGTCCTTCAATGGAAGATATGTTTTATTAATGTTTTTATTATCATTAGATATACAGAGGCATGTGGAGTAGAGATTGACACGGGGATGGGGAACCACAGTAACCGTGGGGATGGGGACAGGGACAGAGCTTGCAGGGATGGGGTGGGGACAGATCCCACGGGATGGGGACAGAGCCCTCAGTGTCATTTTCTAGTTGGAAGGGTAGAGGGTGGTGGTGGGAAGGAGGGTTATTATAGCTGTTCACTGTTGTTATTGTTTTCTATTTGTAACTTATACACAACAGTTGCACAGCATATTGTTCCTTTTTATACTTTAATAAAAAGATTTAAATATAAAATCATAAGTGTTCAAGGCTTCTGTAGATGAGGACAGAGCCCGCGGGGACAGGGATAGAACCTGTGGGGACGGGGAAAATTTTGTCCCATGTCATTCTCTAATGTGGAAGTCATCTTTATAAGGAATTTGAGTATGTACAACAGCATTTGACATGCTCAAGTAGGCACTTAGAAACTTTACCCAACATATTTATACCTAAAAATAGTCACTCAGAAAACATAGCATCTACTTGTGTGACATACATATAGGTGTTAGGAGTAAGATTGGAACTTATGCATGTATCTTATATAACCAGGGCTTTTTTTGAGGGGGTACTTGGGGGTACTGAGTACACCGGCACCTTCATTTGTCTGCTAAAATTGACCCATTGTCCTTAAGTTTTAATGAAAGAGTTCAGGCTCTACACACCAATTTTGCCTTGTCATAGATTCTTTGACTGGTTGCAGGGGGCCTGGCTATTGTGGGGTGGATCCCTCAGTGATCACTCCATCCCTGAAGGGTGGCCTGGCATTTTGAGTACCGGCACCTTTTTCGCTAGGAAAACTGCACTGTATAAAACGCACACTCAGGTGCCAGTTCTTATTGGCATATACACACAGAAAGCGTCGGCTTCAAAGCAGTATAACTTTCAGGGAGGCAATTTATCAAAGGGACATAGGTGAATGTTACCAGCCACACCATGTGCCTCTATATTCCTTTACAGCATAGGCATATAGAGGCCTGCATGTTATACGTACTCACACACAAACAGTATATATTCAGTTACTATTATAACACGTTTAATGATTCAAATATAAGGTTTCTTCAGACCTTCAGAGGCGGTATTCCATTTATTGGCGGTACACCGCTATCCTTTTCTCTGCGGCATTAATTCCCACCTTTCTCGTCATCGGTCGATAAGAAACACCTTTCAAAACTATTTTTATAGATTTTTACTGAAAGAACTAGAAGTCAAAAAATATTGTATGCTTATCTTCTAATAGGTCAAAAATGTTGTGTACTTATCTTGTAGTGGGTTATTTAAACCTCCTTTAAATCTCACAACGCTAGAATTCGGGGCTGCGCCTGCATATTATATGCCAGCCTGTTATAAAATAGCCTTAATTTCAGACACTCCCTAGGGCTTAGAATTTACCATCTAGTCAAAACAGACAGTACACAACAGAAGGCAAATAATGGCTTTATAGCACTAAAAAGAAATAGATGTGGTTATAGGAAGAGTAAAGGTGAAGGCAGTCCCTTGTTTGCAAGTACCATGTTGTGAATGACTTATGGGGGTTTCCACTTGTGTGACAGTTTCTTGGCAGAATGTTAGTGGGATGGTCTATCACTGACTTCTCCAGTCATCTTGACCCCTAGCTAAGACTGGATACTTTTTTTACTGACTGAAAATGTATGGATGGCAGTTTGTTTGTTTGTTTGTTTGACAGAGTACAAAAAAAATGTGGGATATTTAAATACTGCCTGCTATTATGATTTTTGAAAGCGTTTTTATGAAGAATTGGATGGCTGAGTTGGCCAGAGGCTTGTACCTGAGAGAAATTCCACTGTGAGATTTGAACTTAGGTCATAGATAAGCTGCATAAAATATATTGTACTGTTTTGGGATCTTGCCAAGTTATTGTAACCTGGATTGGCCACTGTTGGAAACAGGATGCTGGGCTTGGTGGACCTTCTGTCTGTCCCAGTATGACAGTACTTATGTACTTCTGCAGGAAGCATGCAACCTACCAACTGCACCACAAGACCTCATAGGAAGAAGAAAACTGAAACTTACATTTTAGTATCTCAAAATGAGGTGATTTGGGGGTGGGGGGGGTGGGGGACTGTATATACCAATAACATTTAGTATAGATTAGCTACCCAGGTACCTAATGTAAGAATGGAGATTTGAACTCTTACAGCTCACCTGGATGCTTTACAACAGGACAGATAGAGGTGTGTGTTTTAAACAGATAGGTGGGGCCAAGATTAGTAAATACTAAGCCAGGTGTGTTTTTATTCAGTCCGGTTCAATGTTGAACACCAACAGAGCCCAATAAAGATCAAAAGCAGACTGGAAAGACTGGTTCATGGGTCATTTACAAGGCCATATAATAGAAAAGCAGGAATTTGGGATGACAGACAGGGTGGATGAATCTCCCGGGTAGACACAGCACCTTCCCCTATCACAAAGCCAGTATTCTGACCAGCCTTTGGAAATTACATATTGCAGAGACGAAATTCACACCCTTTAGCCCTCCCCACAGATTTGTAAAGTCAAGCGGGGTAATACTTAATCCACTGTGGTTAGTGTTTTGCGTGTGTGTGTTTGTGTGTGTGTGTGTGTGTGTGAGTGAGTGTGTTTTAAAACTTAACCACTGGGGGGTTTTCTATTCCCAGTAATTCAGTGCCAGGCTATACTCTGATACCAGCACTGAATATCGAAGCTTTGGGTGACTGCCTGAAGTTATCCTGGTATCGCTGATCATTCAGCACTGGTATGTGGAAAGCTGTCCGGGTACCGACACTGAATAAAGTTAAGACAACTATTTAGTCTGACCTAACTTGCCTGGACAGCTTATCCAGTGCCAAATATCAGCGGTGCCCAGATAACTTCTGGTTTCACCTTAGCCCCCAAAGACCACCACAGCACTACCAAGGTGCTCTGACATGCTATTCAGCAGTGTTATCGAGTTAATTCCACTGAATATCATGGCCTGAGTCTGGTGAGCACTGCTACCTGAATAACTAGATTTTTAAAAAATTATTTATTTGTCCTTTTAAGCAAACAATAAACACGAATTCACTTGTTTTAGGAAATGCAGAGCATTAGTAAATAATGTCTTAAAGAAAAAAAAGAACATATAGTTCCAATAACCTCACAGGAAATCATTTAGGGATCCTTTTACTAAGATTTCACTGAGAAATGGGCTGCGCTAGTGTAGGCTTGTGTTTTGGGCGTGTGCAGATCCATTTTTCAGTGCGCCTGTAAAAAAAAAAAAAGGCCTTTTTAAAATTTTTGCAGGAATGGACCTGCGGCAAAGTAAAAATTGGCGCGTGCCCATTTTGGGTCTGAGACGTTACCACCAGCCATTGACTTAAGGGCAAGGTCTCTCGCGTTAACCATGCGGTAATCGCCTACACATGTCAAGTTGGATTACTGCCCAATTTTCATCATGAGCTAGAAAATAAAATATATTTTCTGTCACGCGCAGTGGACGCGCGTCAAAAATGAAATTACTGCACGGGCCACGCAGTAGCTGGGCGGTAACTCCAAACTGATGTGCGTTGGGATGTAGGTGCCTATGCAGCTTAGTAAAAGGGCCCCTTAACTCTTAGATTAGACCACAAAAAAGCAGGGGGGTTGGACTACTAACCAAACCTATACTGAGGGAAAATGTAAGAATAAAAGAAAACTGAGAAAAAGACACTAGCATGACAAAACCCAGCTACATATACATAGTAACGTAGTAACATAGTAGATGACGGCAGAAAAAATGTATTCACTCTGCTGCTCCCCAGTATCTCTCCACACTCGTCCTTCCCTACACCCCTTCCCGTGCACTCCGCTCCATGGATAAATCCTTCTTATCTGTTCCCTTCTCCACTACTGCCAACTCCAGACTTCGCGCCTTCTGTCTCGCTGCACCCTACGCCTGGAATAAACTTCCTGAGCCCCTACGTCTTGCCCCATCCTTGGCCACCTTTAAATCTAGACTGAAAGCCCACCTCTTTAACATTGCTTTTGACTCGTAACCACTTGCCTCCACCTACCCTCCTCTCTTCCTTCCCGTTCACATTAATTGATTTGATTTGCTTACTTTATTTATTTTTTGTCTATTAGATTGTAAGCTCTTTGAGCAGGGACTGTCTTTCTTCTATGTTTGTGCAGCGCTGCGTATGCCTTGTAGCGCTATAGAAATGCTAAATAGTAGTAGTAGTAGTAAAAAGACCTGCACGGTCCATCCAGTCTGCCCAACAAGATAAACTCATATGTGCTACTTTTTGTGTATACCTTACCTTGATTTGTATCTGCCATTTTCAGGGCACAGACCGTAGAAGTCTTGCCCCGCCTCCCCCCACCGGCTCTGCCATCCAATGTCCACTAAGCTTCTGAGGATCCATTCCTTCTGGATTCCTTTATGTTTATCCCACGCATGTTTGAATTCCGTTACCGTTTTCATCTCCACCACCCTTTAGCACTGCTATCTGGAGCAGTGGAAATAATCAAGGAATGATTTTAACTGTTCGGGTACAAAGAAAACATATTGTAATCCTAAGTACTTTATAACACATTTACAAGGGTAGTTTAATTTAAAAAAAAAAGGAGGCTCCTAATTCTTTAACTCGCTGTCTTAAAGAAAGAAAAGCTTTCCTCCTTTCCTGTAGTACTTTTGGATATCTCAATAAATCCAAACTTTCTGCCCAAAAAATAGATCACTAAACTTCCTAAAGTACAACCTCATCAAAACACTCAAATCGTACTCAAAAACAAACATAACCAACAAGGTTGCTCTCTCTATCACTTCAACTGTAGAGGTTTCTAAAAGGGCAGACAGATTACTTAGGTCCAAATCTATTTTATTCTTTTCTCCTTCAGCGATCTTAGTTAAAAGTTCCTTTTGCTCCACTCCGGCTTCATTTGTGGCTGCTTCACCAGGTGGTTTTCTTGAAGAATTAGGCAAATAATAAACCCTATTAGCTGGGGTGGTAAATATGTTCAGCTTCAAATATTGCCCCCCAAGGTTATTAAGTAGAAGTTCTGCTTAGCTGGACAAGCTTTTGTGCAGCTCTGGAAGGCCATTTCTCTGAGTTTGAGGTGGAGTGGAAGAGTAGCTTAATAGAGCAGCAAGCTCAGTACCAGTGAAGCTGAGTTCAAAGCCCACTGTGGCTCCTTATGATCTTGGGCCTCCATTGCTTTTAGTATAAACATAGGGGTCCTTTTACAAAGGCGCACTGAAAAATGGCTTGCAGTAGTGTAGGCGCGGGTTTTGGGTGCACACCAATCCATTTTTTTAGCGCTCCTGTAAAAAAAAAAGGTTTGGGTTTTTTTGCCGAAAATTGATGTGCGGTACAGAATCCGGGCGGTAACATCGTACGTGTGTCAAATGCCACTTGGCGTGTGTCCATTATGTGCGCCCAAAAATAAAAAAAAGATTTTTCAGACGCGCGTATCGGACGCTTGCCAAAAATAAAATTATCGCAAGAGCCACGTGGTAGTCGGGCGGTAACTCCATTTTGGCGTGTGGTGGGCATGCGTGGATGCTTACGCATCTTAGTAAAAGGGCCCCATAGATTATAAGCCTCTGGGGAGAGGGAAGTACCTATTGTATCTGAATGTATACTGCTTTTGATAGCTTGCAGGCAGTGTATAAGAAATTTAATAAATTGATTTTGAGAGGCTCAGACTCTTCCTATGCATGCACACATCACTAAAAGGATTAAGCTTCTGCTGCCACTATCCATGGTGTACTTTTCTGTGGTGGGCCAGTGTGTGTGTATGAGGGGATCTCTCACCCCTGCGTGCCTGTGCTGTACACATTCTGTGATAGGACTGGGTGGAGAGGAGCTCGCATTGCCTGTTTTTGATGCAGTGCAGTTAAACTTTCCTGCAAAACTCTTTCCTTGCAGGCTTTTGCAAAAGCAATAAGGAAGTGTTTGGATGAATGCGATAAATCGCTCATTGGATCCCTTGCTATACCTATCCTTGGCCAGAGAAGCTGGCCTCTGTCCACCAGTGAAGCCCTGAGGGTGGCGCTGGAAGAGATCTCCTGCTTTGAGAGACAACGGTGGAATAGCACACTGCGGAAAATTCGGCTGCTCCTACATCCAGAGGACCAAGCCCCACCTGTGGTAAACAGAAAAAGGGACAAGAGAGGGATGGGGAAAATCCAGTCTTTCTACACAGTTTCTGCTGTTTCTTGCCAAATATGTTCCAGGAACTCTCATTCTTTACAGACGGTCTCTGCTGTCTCTTGGCTGGATGTGTTACGCAAACAGTCACTTTCTCAGATGTGTTACACAAACCTCCACTTTCTCAAGCTTCATCTACTCAGATAAAACTGTATTTTGTCTTTCAGGTACATCAAGAAATAGCAAAATCTTTTGGTAAGAAAAATGTATACATTACTTCAGTTCTTTAGCTAGCTAATTAATTAATCTATGTATTTAATTGGGCTTTATATTTATGAAGAGATTTGCCCAAGGTGGCGTACAGCAAGTATAGTTTGACACTGTTAACATAACAATAGTGAAATGATCAAACGTTAAGTATAAATACAATCAATGAGGTAAACTTGGAGATGGCAAATTGAACCTTAGAAATGGGAGTAACATGATACAGTATGCAAAATATACACATTAAACAGCACAGTAGAACAATTATATAATGGAAATTTGAGGTCAGCAGAGTGCAAATAATACCGTAATAGACAGCATGACAAGAACATTCAAATTTGTGCTTTGTATTGAATGGTTGTGTCTGGCAATGTTCTGTGTCATGCAGTTTTATATTTTGTGACAATTTATAGTATCAAATACTCAAATTTAAAACTAAAAACAACAACAACAAAAGCAGGTTGAAGGAGATAGTAGCCTTAACTGCACCATTAGGGCATCTATTAATAATCATAAAAAATAGGGTGAAAATGATGTTGAGAGAGTTGATTTGCATTTTGTTACTTGCCCAAATCTGGTGCCTAAATTGCTCAGGACTGTGCAGCTGCCAGTATTCAGCAGCACTTAACAGGACACTGACCAGCCATCAAAAAAATGGACAGGTCAGGGGGCAGTGTTTGGGGAGGAGCCGCCAGTTATGCAGGTGTCAGCAATATTCAGCGCTGGCATCCACATAGCCGAGCGGGCGAATTTAGGACAGCTCAAAAAGCAATTCAGGTGCTTAGTTGTATGGGTGCCGGCACTGAATAACTGCTGGCACTCACATAACTTTTAAAATGTATCCCAGCCCTCTGATCCGCCTCATGTTCCCCCTTCTGATCCCCTCCCCCAAAACAGCCCTCCTTTCTGAGCCCCCTCCTCCTGAAACAGCAATACACCCCCACTCAACCCCCTCCCACTGTCATCATAGGCCCCCCCGGGCCTACCTAACGTCCCTGGTGGGGGTAGGAACAAACCCTACTCCTGTCCCTAGTGATTGCCTCATCAAATGGCTGCCGTGACATCTAGTGGCAACCATAGTACCACTGGGGGGGGGGGGGGGGGAGTAGGAGGGGGATTGGAGTGACTGGGAAACATTTTGAAAGTTATGCAGGTCTCAGCTGATATCTGGTGGCCACTGATTTTTAACCACGGATATTCAGTGCCAGTGACTGCACATGGCCAGGCATAGAATATCTGGGGCTATTATCTGACTGCTGCTGGCTAAATATTGACCTGTCACTATATAATGGTAAAAACAGTTCTAGTAAAATAATTTTTTTTTTTAATTTGTTTCACCTATCCTAGAAAATCTGGGCTTGTGTGTCATGGAAGACAAAGTATTTGTGGACTACCTCACTGGCTGCACAGATGCTTATAAAGACTTCTGTGACAGGCTAAAACCGTTAGAAGCAAGCATTTCAGCAGGTGGGACCAGGCAGGCATTGCAAATCATTGCGCTGGTATCCGAAGAATGCTGTAAAGAAAGCTTAAGGAGGTGGACAAGGGCTGTCCTAGCAGCTTATGAGATTGTATGGGATAATTATATTGTGCATGAAGAGAGAGATGCCTCCATGATGCAACTGCTCCTGAGCAAACATGGCCAGCTATTGAACGGACTCAATTCTGTCTGTATTTATGAACAAAATAGACTGATTGGACATAGGATGGAAGTCCTGAAGCTTCTCAGAACACTCCAGGACTTGGCTTTCAACCAAGAACTTGTGAAAAAACAATGGCGGGCAGGCAGTTGGGCAACATCTGTCATAGTCCTAGAATACCTGAGGCAGGAAGGACAGTTCCCCAATGTGAGAACCTCCCATGAGGCTACAGATGGATTGATCATTTTGGAAGGACCCAGAGAAATGGTTTCAGCAGCAGAGCAGCGCTGTAATGATCTAGTGAATGCCATGAGGTGGGAGGAATTGCTGCTGACCGGACTCCAGGCCTCATTTCTCAGGTCCATGAATGAGGAAGTATTCACTGAAAAAGTTTTCTTTGCCAATGAGATACTAGTGTGGCTCCAGGTCAGGGAGCAGATTAAGCTCTTTGGGATGACGGTGGAAGAGATCAGTCATGCAAAGAGTTTTCTAGAAGAAGTGATCTCTGAGGAATATATTTATGTACCTAACTCTGTTCAAATGCATCTATGTAGCCCAGTCTGGCTGAATTTCATGGACATGCTGGGAAGAGAACTCAACCAGGAAGGGAAGACCATTGAGATCCACACTTTTCCAAGCCTCTCCTGCCCCACCCAGCTGGTTTTGGTGGGGTTTCGTTCAGTTGTCTTTGCAGGAAAAGAAGAGATTTTGAAATACATGAACTGGATTCAGGAGCAGGTTGCATCTCTAATTGAAGCGGAAATGAGACTTTCAGGTAATGGGTGTGTGCATCCTTCCTCTGTGATGCCATTTAGATAATGATAATACTTCTGTAACAGGGTACCCAGGATAAGAGGGTGCTTACTTCAAACCTATTCTATGAAGCAAAGTAGGCACCTACTTTTTTTTTTTTATAGCAACTAGAGCAAGGGGCAGAAAACATACATTTAAGGCATGATCACTTACATAAGTACATAAGTATTGCCATACTGGAAAAGACCAAAGGTCCATCAAGCCCAGCATCCTGTTTCCAACAGTGGCCAATCTAGGTCACAAATACCTGGCAAGGTCCCAAAAAGTACAAAACATGTTGTACTGCTTATCCCAGAAATAGTGGGTTTTCCCCAAGTCCATTTAATAATGATTATTTTGGACTTTTACTTTAGGAAGCCGTCCAAACCTTTTTTAAACTCCGGTAAGCTAACCGGCTTTACCACATTCTCTGGCAACGAATTCCAAAGTTTAATTACACGTTGAGTGAAGAAACATTTTTCTCTGATTCGTTTTAAATTTACTACATTGTAGCTTCATCGCATGCCCCCTAGTCCTAATATTTTTGGAACGTGTAAACAGACGCTTCCCATCTACCTGTTCAACTCCACTCATTATTTATATACCTCTATCATATCTCCCCTCAGCCGCCTTTTCTCCAAGCTGAAGAGCCCTAGCCGCTTTAGCCTTTCCTCATAGGGAAGTCGTCCCATCCCCTTTATCATTTTCGTCGCCCTTCTTCACCTTTTCTAATTCCACTATATCTTTTTTGAGATGCGGCGACCAGAATTGAACACAATATTCGAGGTGCGGTCGCACCATGGAGCGATACAAAGGCATTATAACATCCTCATTTTTGTTTTCCATTCCTTTCATAATAATACCTAACATTCTTTTTTATTTTTTTATTTTTGCAAATTTATAATTAACTTTACAAGTGAAATACTTGATGAGCAAAACAGACATAAACATTTCTGCAGTTTTACAGCAAGGAAGAAAGAAAAGGAAAAAGTATTATTAGTCTTCTTTAGACCACTAAATTAGGGGAGGAGTACACATATTATTCAGGAGAGAAACTTCAGGTATAAAATCATAAATATTGCTTAGCACATCTTAGCTCAGACCCACATCGAAATCTTAATCTCAATCACAGATGTCAAGCTGTTTCCAACTTTTTAGCATTAACAAAAGTTCTTAATTGTTCTGGATAGAAAAAGATATATTTAAGCCCTAAATATTTTATTACACATTTGCAAGGGTAATTTAAGAGAGAATGAGGCACCTATTGCCAAAACATCCTTCCTAATAGTTAGAAAAGCTCTTCTTCTATCTTGAGTTTGTCTAGTAACATCCATATACATCCAAATCTTTTCCCCATAAAACAAAGATTGTGAATTTCTGAAGAATAAACGTTTGACCGCTTCTAAATCTTGTTCAAATATGAAGGAAACAATTAGAGTCATACGATTGGAGGTTTCTGACACAGATGATTCTAAAATATCAGTCAAATTCAGATTTTCTTCATCCTTTTTTTTTTTTTTGGGGGGGGGGGGGGGTTGTGACTCCATATCCAAATCTGTATCTGTGTTTTTCTTCTTTGAAATATAATATATACGATTAATTGGAGGAATAAGTTCTGGAGAATATTTCAAAACTTCTATCAGGTATTTTGTAAATGCATCAAGAGGACTAATCCCCAAAAAGTTAGGAAAATTTAAGAGGTGTAAGTTCAATCTTGGATTATAATTTTCAATCTGTTCGATTTTCCTATGAATCAAGTTTTTGTCTTTTATAATCACAGTTGAAAATTCTTGTAGTTTTTTCACCTCTTCTTTAAGCTCAGTCATTTGGTTAATACCTAATATTCTATTTGCTTTCTTAGCCGCAGCAGCACACTGAGCAGAAGGTTTCAGCGTATCATCAATGACACCTAGATCCCTTTCTTGGTCTGTGACTCCTAACGTTGAACCTTGCATGATGTAGCTATAATTCGGGTTCCTCTTTCCCACATGCATCACTTTGCACTTGCTCACGTTAAACGACATCTGCCATTTAGATGCCCAGTCTCCCAGTCTCGTAAGGTCCTCTTGTAATTTTTCACAATCCTCCTGCGATTTAACAACTTTGAATAACTTTGTGTCATCAGCAAATTTAATTACCTCACTAGTTACTCCCATCTCTAGGTCATTTATGTTAAAAAGCAGCAGTCCCAGCATTGACCCCTGAGAAACCCCACTAACTACCCTTCTCCATTGAGAATACTGACCATTTAACCCTACTCCCTGTATTCTATCTTTTAACCAGTTTTTAATCCACAATAGAACACTACCTCCTATCCCATGACTCTCCAATTTTCTCTAGAGTCTTTCATGAGGTACTTTGACAAACGCCTTTGAAAATCCAGATACTCAATATCAACCTGCTCACCTTTATCCACGTTTGTTCACACCTTCAATGCTTTTGAATATGCTCTGTAATTTTGTTCTTAATAATAGTCTGTACCATTTTGCCCGGCACCAACGTCAGACTCACCGGTCTATAATTTCCCAGATCTCCTCTGGAACCTTTTTTAAAAATTGGCGTTACATTGGCCACCCTCCAATCTTCCAGTACCATGCTTGATTTTAAGGATAAATTACATATTACTAACAGTAGCTCCGCAAGCTCATTTTTCGGTTCTATCAGTACTCTGAGATGAATACCATCCGGTCCAGGAGATTTGCTACTCGTCAGTTTGTAGAACTGCCCCATTATATCCTCCAGGTTTACAGAGAATTCATTAAGTTTCTCCGACTCGTCGCTTCAAATACCATTTCCGGCACCGGTATTCCACCCAAATCTTCCTCGGTGAAGACTGAAGCAAAGAATTCATTTAATCTCTCCACTACGGCTTTGTCTTCCCTGATCGCCCCTTTTACTCCTCGGTCATCTAGCGGCTCCAACGCAATCTTTTTTTCGAAGTCCCTCTTAGCCTTCCTTATCGAGAGGAGGAGTAGCCTAGTGGATAGTGCAATGGACTTTGATCCTGGGGAACTGAGTTCGATTCCCACTGCAGATCCTTGTGACTTTGGGCAAGTCACTTAACCCTCCATTGCCCCTGGTACAAAGTACCTGAATATATGTAAACCGCTTTGAATGTAGTTGCAAAAACCTCAGAAAGGCGGTATATCAAGTCCCATTTCCCTTCCCCTTATCAGTGCTTTGCATTTGACTTGACATTCCTTATGCTGTTTGTTATTATTTTCAGTCGGTTCCTTCTTCCATTTTCTGAAGGATTTTCTTTTAGCTCTAATAGGTGCCTTCACCTCACTTTTTAACCACGCCGGCTGTCGTTTGGTCTTCCGTCCTCCTTTTTTAATACACGGAATATATTTGGCCTGGGCTTCCAGGATGGTGTTTTTGAACAGCATCCACGCTTGATGTAAATTTTTGACCCTCGCAGCTACTCCTCTAAGTTTTTTTTTTTTTTTTTTTTTTTTTCACCGTTCTTCTCATTTTATCATAGTCTCCTTTTTTAAAGTTAAACGCTAACATATTTGATTTCCTAAGTATACTTACTTCAAAGCTAATATCAAATCCGATCATATTATGATCACTTATCAAGCGGCCCCAGCACCATTACCTCCCACAGCAGATCATGCGCTCCACTAAGGACTAGGTCTAGAATTTTTCCTTCACTCGTCGGCTCCTGTACCAGCTGCTCCATAAAGCTGTCCTTGATTTTATCAAGGAATTTTACCTCCCTAGCGTGCCCCGATGTTACATTTACCGAGTCAATATCGGGGTAATTGAAATCGCCCATTATTATCGTGTTGTCCAGTTTGTTTGCGTCCCTAATGTCCTTTAACATTTCTTCATCCGTCTGTTCATCCTGGCCAGGCGGACGGTAGTACACTCCTATCACTATCCTTTTCCCCTTTACACATGGAATTTCAATCCACAGTGATTCCAAGAAGTGTCTTGTTTTCTGCAGAATTTTCAATCTATTTGATTCAAGTCTTATGTTAATATACAATGCTACCCCTCCACCAATTCGATCCACCCTATCACTACGATATAATTTGTACCCCAGTATGACAGTTTCCCACTGGTTATCCTCCTTCCACTAGGTCTCAGAGATGCCTATTATATCTAATTTTTAATTTAGTGCACAATATTCTATCTCTCCCATCTTATTTCTTAGGCTCCTGGCATTCGCATATAGACATTTCAAAGTATGTTTGTTGTTCCTATTTACATGATGCTTAGTACTTGACAATATTAATTTGCAATCTTTTGTGTGATTTTTATTTTTATTAAAGGACACCTGATCTACTACGGTCTCTTTTGCAGCCTCACTATCAGGATACCCTATCTTCCCTGTTTTGTTGATATCTTTGAAGGATACCTTATCCCGAACCATTCGCTTTTCAGCGACTGTAGGCCTCCCCCCCCCCCCCCTGTTTCTAGTTTAAAAGCTGCTCTATTTCCTTTTTAAATGCCGATGCCAGCAGCCTGGTCCCACCCAGGTTAAGGTGGAGCCCATCCTTTCAGAATAGGCTCCCTGTTCCCCAGAACGTTGCCCAGTTCCTAACAAATCTAAATCCCTCCTCCCAGCACCATCGTCTCATCCACGCATTGAGACTCCGGAGCTCTGCCTGCCTCTTGGGCCCTGCGTGTGGAACGGGTAGCATTTCAGAAAATGCTACCCTAGAGGATCTGGATTTGAGCTTTCTACCTAAGAGCCTAAATTTGGCTTCCAGAACCTCTCTCCCATATTTTCCTATGTCATTGGTACCCACATGTACCAAGACAGCCAGCTCCTCCCCAGCACTATCTAAAATCCTATCTAGGTGACGTGTGAGGTCCGCCACCTTTGCACCAGGTAGGCAAGTCACCAGGCAATCCTCACATCCACCAGCCACCCAGCTGTCTATATGCCTAATGATCGAATCACCAACTACAACAGCTGTCCTAACTTTTCCCTCCCAGTCAGCATTTGGAGACATATCCTCGTTGCGAGAGGATAGTACATCACCTGGTGGGCAGGTCCTGGCTACAGGACTACTTGCTACTTCACCAGGGTGATGTTCTCCTAGGAGACCTCCCTCCTCCAAGGTAGCACAGGGGCTACCAGACTGGAGGTGGGACTTCTCTATAACATCCCTGTATGTCTCCTCTATGTACCTCTATGTCTCCCTCAGCTCCACCAAGTCTGCTGCTCTAGCCTGAAGAGAACGGACACGTTCTCTACTACTACTACTATTTAGCATTTCTCTCTGAGAGCTAGGAGCTCTTTGCATCGGGCACACACATATGACATCTCACCAACTGGGAGATAATCATACATGTGACACTCAATGCAAAACACTAGATAGCACCCCTCTCGCTGCTGGACTGCTGACTCAATCTTAGTGTTTTTTGAGTTTTTCAATCATTTAAAACTTGCTGCAGTATTAAGGATATTAGCCTAATAGAAAAGTGACTTTAGGGGATAGTGCTGGGCAGACTTATACAGTCTGTGCCAGAGCCGGTGGTGGGAGGCAGGGATAGTGCTGGGCAAACTTATATGGTCTGTGCCAGAGCTGGTGGTGGGAGGTGGGACTGGTAGTTGGGAGGCGGGGATAGTGCTGGGCAGACTTATAGGGTCTGTGCCAGAGCTGGTGGTTGGGAGGCGGGGTTGGTGGTTGGGAGGCGGGGATAGGGCTGGCCAGACTTATACGGTCTGTGCACTGAAGAGGACAGCACAAATAAAAAAGTAGCACATATGAATTTATCTTCTTGGGCAGACTGGATGGACCGTGCAGGTCTTTTTCTGCCGTCATCTACTATGTTTACTATATAGTATATTGTATGATTTATTTAGTGTTTCCTTCTTAGATGGTAATGAAAATGTATTTAAAACTCTGTAAGAGCACTCCTTGCTTGTTACCCTAATTACAATAACTGACTATAAGTGAAGAGTTGTCCTAGGGGTGGGCAGGAGTAGGGGAGGGTGGGTGGGAAGACTAAACTAGATCCTGCAGTGCCTGCTAGAGGCTATCTGTTAATGCTGTGGTACAAAGTTTTTTTAAAACTAAGTGGAAAAGACTATGGAGATTAGTTAATAAAGTTTGCTTTTTATATTTTTATTTTGCCTAACACTAACCTACAATTCTTCCTTTAAACCCCAAACTTTAAATTCCCAAAGCACAAAGCAAGCTTACAACAGCTCTATGGTGCTTAAAATCCACTGATTGGAATCAGGGCTGCCAAGAGACTGAGCTGGGCCGCCCCCACCCCCCAAATCGCTACTGCTCTCGCCTCCCTTTCCTGCTTCCAGGCCGCCGGTGCCGCAGTCCCCAGTTTCCACCTACCTACCCTCAGCTCCCTTCTGTCTGCCATCCGGCACCCTGCATTTAAATTAAAAAAAAAAAGAACTCTAAATCGGCAGCACAGCGCCTTCTGTTCGAAAGTGGCAGATCGCCTCGGGCGGTCCTTCCCTCACTGTGTCCCGCCCTTGCGGAAATAGGAAGTTACTTCAGAGGAGGACGGGACACAGTGAGGGAAGGCCCGCCTGAGGCGATCTTATGATTTCGCACAGAAGGTGCTGTGCTGCTGCTGCTTTAGAGATTTTTTTTATTTAATTCAGGGGGTCGGATGGCAGACAGAAGGGAGCTGAGGGTAGGCAGGTAGAGACGGGGGACTGCGGTGCCTGCAGGCTGGGAGCAGGAGAGGGCAAGAGACCCTTGGGCCGGGCCCCCCCCCCCCCCCTCTCGGCAGCCCTGATTGGAATTTATACATTTGGCAGCCACTAAAAGGGTAATTCTGTAACCTAGGCACCCACATTTACATGCATTAAATACCCTATATATAAATACCCTATTGTTTCTAATAAATGCCCGGGCTATTATTAGAAACACTGGGTTTTCTGAAGTCTAGTGTGGGCTATTAATGGAGGCATCATTTCTCTCCTCCAATCCCCCCCCCCCACCCCCACAATGACCATTTCTGTCCTTCACCCCCTCCCCCCAGTAATAACCACCATTTTTCTCCTCTATACCTCCTTCCTGCGATGACCACCATTTCTCTCCTCCACCCTGCCCCCTGCAGTAACCTGCATTGCTGTCTTCCACCCTGCACCCCCCCTCCTCTGATGACTGAGCTCTCTTCTCTCCTCTTCTCATGGTTATGGCGCTGGGCTGCTGTGGGGTCTTGCACATTTATGCACGCTCAAGACCCAGCACTGGCCCAGTCAGTGCCATAATCATGGAAAAAGGTAAGAAAATAGATCCGGTCATCGAGGGGGCAGGGTGGAGGGGAGTAATGTCGGTTACTGCAAATTCCAGGGAGTGGGCTATTATCGAGGGAATCTAAATTTGGCTTTTAAGTTGAAATTTGCAGGGTTTTTCAGTGCTGAAACAGTGGGGTGGGCCAATATTGGAGATGGGCTGTTCTTAGAAATAGTATGGTATTTACAGTCATGAAGTATATGCCCACATACATACATAAATGCAAAAATTCTGCCTAAGCGCTGTTTAACTTACATAGCACTTATTTGCAAGGGGGTGTATGGAGGGGTGCAGCACAAGCAAGACATAGGCTGGGTGCCCACTTATAAAATAGGCTCCTACTGTGTGTCCACAGGGCACCTAAATGGAGGTGAGCAGTAATAAAATTGCCCCCTAAGGGCTAGAAATTTAGACACCTGATTTATGCACACAGAACGTTATTCTATCAAAACACTTAGGCATGTAAATTGAGGCTGCCAACTGGATTCAGATTCGTAGGACAGGGTTGAGCCAGTTGTGGGGTTGCCCCGTTGCATGCTGGGATGGGTAGTTCTGATTTCCCCATTGCATTCCCGAAGGAAAGCAGACCCTAAGTCCCAGCATGCAACGGGGCAACCCCAGGACTGGATCAACCCTGTCTTACGAATCTGGATCCAGTTGGCAGCCTTAATGTAAGTGTTTTTATAAAATACTGTCAAGTTGGCAGCAACACACTTACATTTAGGCCCTAAATTTGCACCGGTCTATGGCGGGCGTGAATGTTAGTGCCTGAATGTTGCACTTATGTGCACAACTTATAATGTTCTGTAAGCGGCCCCCCTAATTCCTTAAAAAGTCATCAAAAATTGTGTGCACAATTTAATTGAGTAATGAACCAATTAAGGCCAATTGGCTTTTTTAACAAGCAATTATTGGCGCTAATTGAAATCAGTTAACATGTATGCATGTAAATTTAGGCATATGATCCGCGCCTAAATTTTACACGCATCTTGGAAAAGGGGGCATGGAAATGGGAGGGTCATGAAGTGACGTTATCGAGCAGAATGGCCGCCTAAGAGCTGAGCTCCCACTAGCCCACAAGAACTTTTCAGCGAAACCCAGGAACCTTGCGTTAAATTTACGAGTGAGAAGCAGAAGGTCAATAACTTAGTTGATAAGCTTGACAAACGATGAGTTTGCGGCAGGAGGCGGTGGACTACCCCGGTGTGGGGGGGGGGGACGCAACAAGGAAGCATGCTGGAGGCCACGACGCAGCACAAAAAGGCAATTTCTGAGAATTCTTCCCAAAGACTTACCTACCTCAGGAAAAGAATCGGAGGAATCCGAGGTGGCGATTCTCCCATATCTGAAGAAATGGCTGCAAGAAATCAGGTCAGACTTAAAAGTGCTTTGGGCTGACCTGGTGACGCTCGGGGTGGATCTTCAGGGGAGATACGCGAATTGGGATCCAGGTTAGAAGATGCGGAAAATCATATAGATGCGCACTCAGAGGCAATTGGAACTCTAGATCAGCAGGTAGTGGATCTCCAGACAGGTCAACAACAACTACTGGATAAATTGGAGGATTTAGAAAATCGCAGCCGCCAGCGCAATCTGCGATTCAGGGGTCTTCCCAAAACTCCTACCTACCAAGATTGCGAGTCGGTAGTTCAAAAGCTGGTAAGCGATCTGTTGGCCGCGAGCGGGGTCACGCTTGAACCCACAACTATCCAGTTGGAAAGATCTCATAGAGCGCTTGGCCCACCGCGAAACAATCTATCTAAAGATATTATCGCGTGCTTTCAAGACTATAAACTTAAAGAACAAGTTATTAAGGCGGCGCATCAGGTCCAGAACTTTCAGTGGGATTCTTACAATATAGAAATATACCAAGATTTGGCAGAAGCCACACTTAAATGTCGAGCGGAGTTAAAACCAGTCACCAGGAGGCTTTGAGAACTAGACATCCACTACAGATGGCGTCATCCCTTTGCACTAGTTTTCTATAAAGATGGGAAGATGCATCAAATTAAATCGATATCAGAGGCCCGGGAGATTCTCCCAGAAGAGGGCCCAACAGCGATGCTTGCACCCTCGGGCCCTGGAAAGATCGCTCCTTCTTTGGCACCCCCTCCTAAATGGCAACGCGTGGGGAAGGGCCCTAGACGACTGCAGCGCCAGCAATCTGCCATCCAGGTCACCTGACTGGTTTGAACTTTAACGACATTCTTACCTGGCTATATTTGGAAATTAATATAACTCGTTGGATTGATGAGCTATATGAGGTTAACTTCCCTCCTAAGGTGCGGGTACTTTTCCTAGAGCTAGACCGTTGGGAGGGGTTGACGCTGTCCTGGGTTGGGAGGATCAGCGCAGTAAAAATGATTATACTACCTAAACTACTATATTTATTCATGGAGTTGCCTATTTCCTTGCCAGACAAATTTCTACGGGGTTTGCAATGTAGAGTTTTCTCCTTCATATGGAAGAAAAGCCCACCAGAGGTGCGTAAAGAGGTGATGTACCAGTTGAGAGTCCTGGGGGGATGGGAGTCCCATCCTTTCTATTGCACTACCAAGCAGCCCATCTTAGAATATTGTCAGATTGGCTTCAGGGTACTGAGAAGATTTGGAAGCGGCTTGAGCAGGGGTGGTTAGATCGTCACCCGCTGAGAGCAATACCATGGCTACCTAGGTAGGTCCTGGGAGAGATAATTAGAGATTGCCCACCTTTGCTGCAATGGCCTTTGACCACTTGGAGTAGGATACGAGAAACATTAATTGAACAAGGGCTTATGTGTGGGGGAGGGAGAGGTGGCATTTCTAGACTATATAGAGCTCTCCTCTCATTCCGTAAATCTATTGAGTACTATCTAAGTGGGAGAAGGCTATGGGTGTAACATACGAGTTTTCACAATGGGAACAAGTATTTATATCTTTACTTCAGGTTTCTATTTCAAGTGCAATGGTGGAAAATGAGCACAAAATATTTTATTGTTGGTACTATACTCCCCAGCGCTTGGCAAAAATATTCTACTCTGGTTCAGCACTTTGCTGGCACCAATGTGGTTTAGAGGGAGATATGTTTCACATTTGGTGGTCCTGCCTGCATGCCCAGACGTTTTGGGTGGATGTTCTGAAATTTATCTTCGATGTGACTGCAGCTAGTTATCCCATGAAAATGGATGCTTGTCTCCTTGTGGAGTTAAAAGGCCTATTCACCAATTTGCCACACAGGTATTTGTGGCAAGCAAGATGGTTTTAGCGGTGGCATGGAAGAGCCCCACTCTCCCTGGCCTTCAAACAATTTTACGTAAGCTGGACAATATTCACTTGATGTCAAGACTCACAGCTATGCACACAGGACATTTAAATAAATATCATAACATTTTGGACTTATATGTTAAATGGACCTCACGACCGGACATTTCCTAGTCACCTGATACCTAGATCAGAGAGTTCCATCTTGGGAGGGGAGGGAGAGGGAATGGGGATTTGGGGTTACACTGCTATTAGCATTTATTCCTATGCTTTATGCAATAGGGTTGGTTTTTGATTTGGTTGTATTTTTTATTGATAATTTTGTATTATTGTACTACCTTCTCATTAAAAGAAAATAAACAATGAAAAAAAAGAAATGGGAGGGTCATAGGTGTCTCAGGGTGGAACGTGGTTGTGGATTCGAATTACGTGCCCAATTATAGAATAAGGGCAAGAGCGTTTGCACCACATTTCCATTGGTGCAAATGGATGTGCCTAAGTTTACACATGAGCCCTGCATTTAACTGTTATTTTATAAATCGCACCTAACTTTAGGCACAGCTTATAGAATAGTGCTTAAGCATTTTTTTTTTGGGTGCTGATTTTTTGGGGGGGGGGCATGATTTATAGAATTCACCCCGTGTGTGTAAGTGGGAAACACAGTCAGGTTCCGCCCATTTGTTATGCGCTGACCCTCAGATTCTATAAAGGTCGTCCAAAGTTGGGTGCGGATCCCAGATCCACGCAGAAACTAGTTAATGAGCCATTAACAATCAATTATTGACATTAATTGGCACTAATTGGAAGTGACATGCAGATCTGTCTACTGCTGTTTTATAACACTGCACTCTAAATTGTCTTGCACACAATTCAAAAGGGGTCATGGCCAGGGGAGGGGCGTGGGTGGGTTGGGGCGTCCCAAAAATTTGGGAGCAGTGTTAGAGTAGGGTCATTTATATTCCTAACTGCCCTTGGTTGCGTGCCAGCATTTACACCAGGTTTCAACAGGCGTAAGTTGGGTATGGCTTAAGTGATATTCTATAAAGGCTGCTTAGCTCTAAGTGACCTTTGTAGAATTGACGCTTAGTGCAGATCTTAATGGCGCCTAACTCTGGGTGGAGACGCAAAGACAGCAAAGGTGGTCCAGGAAGGAGGAGCAACCAATGATGCAAGTGTAATATTTTATTGGAGAAGGATCCAACCAAGTTTTGACAATAGCCTTCATCTGGAGACAATGAATTCACTGTTGATCACAATCTCCCTTATTCAGGAGGTGTCCATTTCTTCCCCAGAATCCATCCCATGTGTAGAATAAAATATTATACCTGCATCATTGGTTGTTCCTCCTGCTTCGACCACCTTGCCTGTTTTTGTGTCTTACTGGTTCTGCAGAGGTTATTTTCCTGCTTCTTTGCCTAACTTTGGGCGCCCTTTACTGAATCCAACCCTTAGTGACTTATACACATATGCTATAGAACACCACAAAGCATATGACTGACATGCGTATGTGCAAGTATTCTATAATGTATGTTCACAAATAGCGCTTAACTTTATTTTATTTTATTTATTTTATTTTACATTTGTATCCCACATTTTCCCACCTATTTGCAGGCTCAATGTGGCTCACATAGTACCGTAGCGGCTAGACGCCAAGTTGTAGACTGAGGGGGTAAATGTATAAGTAAAATTGATCCAGTAGCACCTGCTTTCATGTAGATGTCCCTAGAGGCAGAGTATAGGTAGAACTGACTGTATGTGTGTGTTATCAAACATGTGCATATGCACAGATTCCTACTGGCACATGCATGCACAAAATTCTTCTTGCCTCAGAGCAGCCAGCAGTAGCATACCAAGGACGGGGCGGTCTGCCTCTTGTGCATCACCCCCACCACCCTTCCTCCTAGCAAAGGGGGGGGGGGGTGCACGGAGCAGTCACCCGGCTGTCAGGCCTGCTGGTCCCCTGCTCCCTTTGATGTTATTTCCTGTTCTGGGGCAGGGGACCGGCAGAACTGTCAGCCACATGACTACTTCGCATTGCCGAGGTCAAAGAAAATATGTAAACAATTGTTATTGTGAAGAATTGTTTAGATATTTTCTTTGACCTCGGCAATGCAACTCAGTGGTCTTATTTTATCAAGGAGCATTGCGCATCAGAATCGTCACTGGTCAATTTTTTTAAAATTTTTAAATCTTCAAAATTTCAAAGTATATACTCATCATCTTATCTTTGAAGCAAGAAGCTGGCTAGGGGATATATTCCGACATGGCGCAAGTTTCACAAATTCTGTATCAAGGAGCCCCCTTAAGCAGCCAGATCCGACCATCTTCTGTTCAATCCACAGTGGCCTCCAAAAACTGGCTATCTGCTAAGCGCTAACGTGATATTCAGCGGGAGATAGCCGGTTAAGTGCTAATATTTTCTAAAGAAAAATAGGCTCTTACTTTCAAGCTTCAAATAGGTGTACATCCTTATATAAAGTCAGCCTCTTGTCTGGTTTTGAAAACAAAACTGAATTCATTTGACTCCCCCAAACAAGCACCTCCACAAAAGCAAAAAACGTGTACTTTTACCTGACTTCTTAGTGGGTAATTTTCAAAAACCCAGATAAATGGTCATTTCCTTGGGTGAATAGCTTTTGAAGACTGACCTTCAAGATTCCATAGTGGCAGGAGAAAGGAGGGAGAGGAGCAATCAACTAGAATCTGTTTGATCCCATATTTGAAGATCTATTTTCCATTGTTCATTTTGAGGAATGAAAATGGCTCTCCCAAGTCTACCTGGCCTCCAGGAACCTTTTCAATCCACTATTAATTCCCACTTTGTAGTGGCCTAGTGGTTAGAGTGGTGGACTTTGGTCCTGGGGAACTGGGTTCGATTCCCACTGCAGGCACAGGCAGCTCCTTGTGACTCTGGGCAAGTCACTTAACCCTCCATTGCCCCAGGTACAAATAAGTACCTAAGCCGCATTGAGCCTGCCATGAGTGGGAAAGCACGGGGTACAAATAAAAAAAATTTTTTTTTTATAATTATTGCACACACCGGGAAATTTCCACATTAATAATTAATTGTCACAAAACAAACATGTCAATGTGGAAAATTCTACTAATGGATTCAATATACTGCTGAACAATTAGGGGGAAAGGCCTTGGCAATCTGTGACTATTACTCTGTTTTTAAACTTGCTTCTTGCAGCCACCAGATGACAGACTAATCATTGGTCAAAAACCCCTATTCAATTCATACAACTTTTCCAACTGCAAAAATGTGCAATTTTCATTTTTTAAATATTCTTCACAGCAAAAAGTGCTTATCAAAAAATACTTAGCTTTAAATATTGTTTCCATGTGTATTTATAACATAGTTTATGCTGTGCAAATAACAGTTATTCTTTTTTATAGCTCTTCAAGATAAAAACATCTCTGAAGAGGACAGAGAACATTATCCATCCATCACCAGCAAAGACCAGGAGAACCTGACAGCAAATAGGCAGATGCCTAAAGCAGTGGATCATGATATGAAGAAGTATCTAGGGCAAGAGACACACAGTTCTCTAGTACAGAAAAAGTCTACAGCTCCAGGTCATACAGGAAAGAAGAAAACAGTAGCCAAGAGGCATAAGATTCCAAGAACCACAGGACAGGGAATACGCAGAGGCCTGACACCTTCCCAGGTAGCAGAATATGTCCACAATCACAGAGAGAGGCATTCCAGTAGCTCCAGTGGAGAAGACATGTATTGCTCTGAAGAGAGTGATGCCAACAGGTCAAATATGCAATTCACCAGCAGCTTTATGGGGCAGGGGATACCAAGTATTGCAAACGAAGAGATATTAAGAGAGTTGGTACAGGAGAAACAAGACACTCCAAGAAAGAAGATATCTGCAGTCCAGTGGCAAAAGACACCACTGAATCCTGAACAGCAGATACCTATGATTGTAGGTTCAGATATATCATCCACTATAGGACAGGAGAAACCTACTGCCCAAAAGCAGAATATACCCACAAACACACAGATGAAGGAACTCGCTGCCCCAGAGCTGGAACTACATTCAGGTCCAGGGCAGAAAATGAGATCAGACCTAAGGTTGGAAACTACATCAGTCTCAGGGCAGGCAATACCCACAACTCAAATATTGAGTATACCAGTAGCCTCAGGACAGCACATACCCAAAGCCCCAGAGCAGGATAAATCAGCAGCCCCAGGGCAGAAGTTGCCCAGTAACCCAAGGCAGGATATGCCCACATTGATGGGTAAACCAGTAGCCATTGGGCAGGAGATGCCCACTGCTCCAGGGGAGGATATACCTGAAGCTCAAGGGTCAGATATATCGGTGGCTCCAGAACAAGTGACATTCGTTGCCCCAGAGGAGGATATGCCCAAAGCTCCAGAATCAGATGTATCGGCAGCTCCAGAACAAGAGACGCCCACTACCCCAGGGTTGGATGTATTGTCCGATCAAGAGCAAGAGATGTCCACTGCCCTGGGGAAGGGTGTTTTGGTAGCTCCAGAGCAAGAGAAGCTCATTGCCACAGGGAAGGGTGTATTGGCAGCTCCAGAGCAAAAAACACCCACTCCCGCAGAGGAAGATATGCCCAAAGCTCCAGAATCAGATGTATTGGCAACTCTAGAAAAAGAGATGCCCACTACCCCAGGGTTGGATGTATCATCAGGTTCAGAGCAAGAGACACCCACTGCCCCAGGGAAGGGTGTATTGGCAGCTCCAGAGCAAAAAACACCCACTGCCCCAGAGAAGGATATGCCCAAAGCTCCAGAATCGAACTTATCAGCAGCTCCAGAACAAGAGGCGCCTACTGCCCCAGGATTGGATGTATCGGCAGGTCCAGAGAAAGAGACGCTCACTGCCCCAAGGAAGGATATGCCCAAAGCTCAAGGGTCAAATGTATCAATGGCTTCAGAGAAAGAAACACCCATTGCCACAGGGAAGGGTGTATTGGCAGCTCCAGAGCAAGAGATGCTCACTGCCTTAGAGGAGGGTATGCCCAAAGATCCAGAATCAGATGTATCGGCAGCTCCAGAGCAAGAGATGCCCACTGCAATAGGATTGAATGTATCGGCAGGTCCAGAGAAAGAGACATTCACTGCTCCAGGGTCAAATGAATCGACAGCTCCAGAGCAAAAGACACCCACTGCCCTAAGGGAGAATGTGCACAAAGCTCAAGGGTCAGATGTATTGGTGGCTCCAGAGCAAGAGATGTCCACTGCCCCAGAGAATGATATGCCCAAAGTTCCAGGGCAAGAGATTCCCACTGGCTTAGGGTCAGATGTATCGGCAGGTCTAGAGAAAAAGATGCTCACTGCCCCGGGGGAGGATGAATTGGCAGCTCCAGAGCAAGAGACACCTATTTCCCTACAGAAGGGTGTATTGGCAGCTTCAGAGCAAGAGACGTCCACTACCCCAGATGAAGATATGCCCAAAGCTCAAGAATCAGATGTATCGGCAGCTCCAGAGCAAGAGACATCCACTGCTCCAGAGTCACATGTATTGGTATCTCCAGAGCAAGAGACACACGCTGTCTCTGGGGAGGATATGCCCAAAGCTCCTGAATTGGATGTATCGGCAGTTCCAGAGCTAGAGACACCCACTTCCACAGAGGAGGATGTATCGGCAACTCTAGAACAAGAGATGCCCACTGCCCTAGGGGAGAATATATTGGTAGCTTCAGAGCAACAGATGCTCACTGCCACAGAGAAGGATATGTCCAAAGGTTATGAGTTGGATGTATTGGTATCTCCAGAGCAAGAGACTCTCACTGCCCCAGTGGAGAATATACCGAAAGATCCAGAATCAGATGTATCCGCAGTTCCAGAGCATGAGATGCCCACTGCCCCAGGGGAGGACATATTGGCAACTCCAGAGCAAGAGATACACACTGCCCCAGGGGAGGATCTGTTGGAAGCGCCAGACCAAGAGATGCCCATTGCCCCAGGGGAGGATATGCCTAAAGCTCCAGAATTGGATGTATCAGCAGTTTCAGAGCAAGAGACACCCACTGCCCCAGAGGAGGATGTATCAGCAGCTCTAGAACAAGAGATGCCCACTGCCCCAGGGGAGAATATATTGGCAGCTTCAGAGAAAGAGATGCCCACTTCCGCAGAGGAGGATATGCCCAAAGGTCAGGTGTTGGATGTGTTGATAGCTCCAGAGCAAGAGACGCTCACTGCCCCAGTGGTGGATATATCCAAAGCTCCAGAATCAGATGTATCTGCAGTTCCAGAGCATGAGATGCTCACTGCCTCAGGGGAAGACATATTGGCAGCTCCAGAGCATGAGACACCCACTGTCCAGGGGGAGGATGTATCAGCAACTCCAGAGCAAGAGATGCCCACAACGCCAGGGGAGGATGTAAAAGCAGCTCCAGTGCAAGAGACACCCACTGTCTCAGGGGAGAAAATGCCCAGAGCTCAAGGGTCCAATGTAGTGGTATCTTCAGAGCAAGAGATGCTCACTACCCCAGGAGAGGATATGCCCAAAGCTCCAGAATCGGATGTATCAGCAGTTGCAGAGCAAGAGATGCCTACTACTTCAGGGGAAGATGTAATGGCAACTCCAGAGCAAGAGATAGACACTGCCCCAGGGGAGAATATATTGGCAGCTTCAGAGAAAGAGATGCCCACTTCCGCAGAGGAGGATATGCCCAAAGGTCAGGTGTTGGTTGTGTCGATAGCTCCAGAGCAAGAGACGCTCACTGCCCCAGTGATGGATATATCCAAAGCTCCAGAATCAGATGTATCTGCAGTTCCAGAGCATGAGACGCCCACTGCCCCAGGGGAGGACATATTGGCAGCTCCAGAGCATGAGACATCCACTGCCCAGGAGGGGGGTGTATCAGCAGCTCCAGAGCAAGAGATGCCCATTGCCCCAGAGGAGGATATGCCTGAAGCTCAAGGGTCAGATGTATTGGTAGCTCCAGAGCAAGATATGCTCACAGCCCCAGGGGAGGATATGCCTAAAGCTCCAGAATTGGATGTATCAGCAGTTTCAGAGCAAGAGACACCCACTGCCCCAGAGGAGGATGTATCAGCAGCTCTAGAACAAGAGATGCCCACTGCCCTAGGGGAAAATATATTGGCAGCTTCAGAGAAAGAGATGCCTACTTCCGCAGAGGAGGATATGCCCAAAGGTCAGGTGTTGGTTGTGTCGATAGCTCCAGAGCAAGAGACGCTCACTGCCCCAGTGGTAGATATATCCAAAGCTCCAGAATCAGATGTATCTGCAGTTCCAGAGCATGAGACGCCCACTGCCCCAGGGGAGGACATATTGGCAGCTCCAGAGCATGAGACATCCACTGCCCAGGAGGGGGGTATATCAGCAGCTCCAGAGCAAGAGATGCCCACAACACCAGGGGAGGATGAATTGGCAGCTCAAGTACAAGAGACACCCACTGTCCAGGGGGAGGATGTATCTGCAGCTCCAGAACAACAGACGCCCACTGCTCCAGGGGAGGATGTATCAGCAGCTCCAGAACAACAGACGCCCACTGCTCCAGGGGAAGATGTATCAGCTCCAGAAAAAGAGATGCCCATTGTTCCAGGGGAGGCTGTATCAGCAGCTCCAGTGCAAGCGACACCCACTGCACCAGGGAAGGATATGCCCAGAGCTCAAGGGTCAGATGTATTGTTAGCTTCAGAGGAAGAGACGTTCCCTACCCCAGAGGAGGATATGCCCAAAGCTCCAGAATCAGATGTATCAGCAGTTCTAGAGCAAGAGATGACCACTGCCCCAGGGGAGGATGAATCGGTAGGTCCAGTGCAAGGGACACCCACTGCCCTAGGGGAGGATGTATCAGCAACTCCAGAGCAAGAGATGCCCACAACGCCAGGGGAGGATGTAACAGCAGCTCCAGTGCAAGAGACACCCACTGTCTCAGGGGAGAAAATGCCCAGAGCTCAAGGGTCCAATGTAGTGGTATCTTCAGAGCAAGAGATGCTCACTATGCTCACTACCCCAGGAGAGGATATGCCCAAAGCTCCAGAATCGGATGTATCAGCAGTTGCAGAGCAAGAGATGCCTACTACTCCAGGGGAGGATGTAATGGCAACTCCAGAGCAAGAGATAGACACTGGCCCAGGGGAGAATATATTGGCAGCTTCAGAGAAAGAGATGCCCACTTCCGCAGAGGAGGATATGCCCAAAGGTCAGGTGTTGGATGTGTTGATAGCTCCAGAGCAAGAGACGCTCACTGCCCCAGTGGTGGATATATCCAAAGCTCCAGAATCAGATGTATCTGCAGTTCCAGAGCATGAGACGCCCACTGCCCCAGGGGAGGACATATTGGCAGCTCCAGAGCATGAGACATCCACTGCCCAGGAGGGGGGTGTATCAGCAGCTCCAGAGCAAGAGATGCCCATTGCCCCAGAGGAGGATATGCCTGAAGCTCAAGGGTCAGATGTATTGGTAGCTCCAGAGCAAGATATGCTCACAGCCCCAGGGGAGGATATGCCTAAAGCTCCAGAATTGGATGTATCAGCAGTTTCAGAGCAAGAGACACCCACTGCCCCAGAGGAGGATGTATCAGCAGCTCTAGAACAAGAGATGCCCACTGCCCTAGGGGAAAATATATTGGCAGCTTCAGAGAAAGAGATGCCCACTTCCGCAGAGGAGGATATGCCCAAAGGTCAGGTGTTGGTTGTGTCGATAGCTCCAGAGCAAGAGACGCTCACTGCCCCAGTGGTAGATATATCCAAAGCTCCAGAATCAGATGTATCTGCAGTTCCAGAGCATAAGACGCCCACTGCCCCAGGGGAGGACATATTGGCAGCTCCAGAGCATGAGACATCCACTGCCCAGGAGGGGGGTGTATCAGCAGCTCCAGAGCAAGAGATGCCCACAACACCAGGGGAGGATGAATTGGCAGCTCAAGTACAAGAGACACCCACTGTCCAGGGGGAGGATGTATCTGCAGCTCCAGAACAACAGACGCCCACTGCTCCAGGGGAGGATGTATCAGCAGCTCCAGAACAACAGACGCCCACTGCTCCAGGGGAAGATGTATCAGCTCCAGAACAAGAGATGCCCATTGTTCCAGGGGAGGCTGTATCAGCAGCTCCAGTGCAAAAGACACCCACTGCACCAGGGAAGGATATGCCCAGAGCTCAAGGGTCAGATGTATTGTTAGCTTCAGAGGAAGAGACGTTCCCTACCCCAGAGGAGGATATGCCCAAAGCTCCAGAATCAGATGTATCAGCAGTTCTAGAGCAAGAGATGCCCACTGCCCCAGGGGAGGATGAATCGGTAGGTCCAGTGCAAGGGACACCCACTGCCCTAGGGGAGGATGTATTGATAGCTCCAGTGCAAGAGACATCCACTGCCCCAGGGAAGGATGTCTCGGCAGCTCCAGAGCAAGAGACACAAGCAGATTCTAGACAACAGATAGCCGTGGACTCGAGGCAGAATATATCCAAAAGCACAAGAATGGTTAAAGCAGCAACCCCAGAGCAAGAAGTTCCCACTACCCTAGGGCTGGATATTCTAGCAGTATCAGAACAGAAGAAGACAACAGTCCCAGAATTTGATATAGCAGTGGCATTGTGGAAGGAGACACCCAGAGTCCCAGGACAGGAGATGCCCATATTCCAAGGACTGGATATACTACCTATCCCAGGGCAGGAACTATCCACTTCCCTAAAGCAGGATATGTCCACGGCCATAGACAAACACATTCCTATAGCCCCAGTGCAGGAGCCACCCACTGCCCTGAGGCAGGAGATTCAAACATATGTGTGGGATACACCAGCAGTCCCAGAGCAGGAGAAAACAGCCCTGTGGCAGAAGGAATCTGCAACCTATGGACAGCAGATACCCCAAACTCAAGGAATGGACAGACAAAAAATCATAGTGGAGGAGACACTCGCTGTCCCAGATCTAGAAACGGCCAGTGCCCTAGGTCAGGAGACATCACCATCTCAAGAATTGGAGAAACCAACCATCCCAAAGCAGGTTATGCCTATAGGCCCAGGAAAGGAAACACTGGGTGTCTCAAGGCAGAATAGTCCTATAGCTACAAAAATGAGTACAGCAGCATCCTTAGTACAGGAGACACTTACCACCCTAGGGAAGGACATTCCTAGATCTTCATCACTGGAAGTAGAAGCAGATACAGGGCTGGAGGCATCAAATGCAGATCTGTCAGCAGCCCAAGGACAGGAGATACCTAGACCTCCAGCATTTCAAATAGCAGCAGCTCCAGAGCAAGAGGTAGCCAATACTTCAGGCCAGGATATACACTCAGAGACAGGTCTGCCAGCAGCTCCAGGGCAGAAGATGCCCACTGCCTCAAGGTTGGAGTTACTAACAGCCCAAGGACAGGTAACACCTACATGCCCAGCAATGGATACACATACATCCTCAGAGCAGAAGATGCCTATATCCCAAGCCAGTCCAGAAAAGAAAAAACCTAATACTTTAGGCCAGGATATATGTACAGATACAGGTGTGCCAGCAGTCCAAGGCCAGGAGGTGATCACCAACTCAACATTGGATATACCTGCAGTTCCAGGGCATGAGACACCCAGTACCCCAAGGAAGGACAAACCTTCAACCACTGAGATGTGTATGCCAGCAGCTGTAGTACAGGAGACACTCATTACTCCAGAACAGCATATGCCCAAAGTCTCAGAGTTGGATATACTGTTGGCCCCACAGCAGGTTACACCCAGTGCCTCAGGCCGGGACATAACCACAAAAATATGTATACCACTGCCAGTAGCCCAAGGGCAAGAGATGCTTATTAAGATTGAAGGGTTAGATATACCAGTAGTCCCAGTACAGAAGACACCTGCTGTCTCAGGGCAGGGTGTGCCCACGGCCACAAGGATCATTACACCAGCAATATCAATGCAAGAGATGTCTTGCCTTGGTGTAATGGCCACAGAGATTGATATACCTGTAGCCCAAGAGCAGAAGACTCCTGATAGTCCAGGGCAAGAAATATATACTGAGCAAGGACTAGAGACTCCTGCTGCCCCAAAGCAGGAGACCTTCACTCAGCAAACCCTAGGGAAGGGGGAAGCAACTCTTAAGCATCAGATGCCCAATGATCCATATATGAATATTCCAGCAGACCCAGGGCAACAGATGCCCAGTGACCCAGGTATAAATATTACAGCATGCACAGGACAGCAGATGCTCACCTCTATAGGGATAAATATTCCAGAATCCCATGTGCAGGAGACACCCATTGCTCTAGGGCAGGAAATATCTGCAGAACAGGCATTGAATATACTAGCAGTCCCAATGCCTGAGACACTGACTCAGAAAACTCCAAAGAAAGACACACCAGTCCTGCAGCAGATGCCCACAAACGCAGGATCAGATATCCAGGAAGACCCAAATGAGGAAACTCTTGCTGTCCCAGAGAACGAGATACCCACCACGCCTGGCCAGGAGCTTCCCACATTAAATCAGTTGGCTATACCTGCTGCCCAGGAGCAGGAGACATTACATGCCCTAGGAGAAGAAAAGCCCACATCACTAGCGATACTCACTTCCCCAGGACAGGAGAGACCCACAGCTCAATGGCAAGATATACACACAGACCCACTGCATGTAACGCCCACTGCTCATATAGCCCCAGTAAATGAGACACAAGGTCTGGGGGAGAGAACTTCAGCAACTCCTGGACAGCAGATGGACACCGCTGCAGAATGGGATATAGCAGCTGCCCCAGGGCAGAATATACCCATAGAGCCAGGGATAAGTATACCAACAGCCCAAGGGCAGGAGACATCTGCACAGAAAACATCAAAGAAGATGTCTGCAGTTCAGGGGCAGAATGTACCCAAAAGCTCAGGGCAGGCGGAGATACCAGTATCCATGGATAGCAGCTGCAGCTCTACAGATGACTTGCAAAACCTGCTGCCCCTTGAAGTAGAATCCATCAAAGCCAATGAGATCGTAGATAAAGAGGTAATAAGCTGATACAGGTAATATTACTGTTACTACTTATCTCTATAGAGTTACTAGATGTCTGTCTCTCTGTCTATCCCTGTCACTTTTTCAGATGGAGCCAAGAGCCTCCTGTTGCAATTAAGCTCTCAACTATACACAAAAACCAAACTCTGAAGGATAGCTGATGACACAACAGTGTGATTTCCTGAAATCAGTGATGTAGCAAACCATTTAGTGAGATGTTTAATAAGAGTATAGCAGCAGGAAGCAATCTCGCTCACATACCGCCATACATGTCTTTAGATTGAAACATATATGAAAAAAAGATAAATGATCCAGATTATAAGCATGTTTTGGGGTAATAGCCATGGCTGAATCTCTTTCCCCTGTCTCCCTACAGGCAGTACTTGTGTGTCCGATCGATAGCAACCTGGATTTAACTTCAAATAAGTTTTCATACTCACTCTATAACAGACTTGGAAGGCTCCCGTCCTGGGGGTGTAAGACCCTGCAGCCAGGAGAGGTGAAAATCCACGAGGACCCTGACTTATTCTGCAAGGCTGTTTATTTTGTGACCTTTCTCCCCTATAAGGGTTTGAATCATGGCCCAGAAGAAGCAGAAAAGGTGAGAGAGTTTTTTTTTCTGAAAGGTGGTCCTAAAAAAACAGAAAATATGATAGCAGAAAAAGACCATTATTATTATTAGCATTTGTATCCCACATTTTCCCACCAATTCACAGGCTCAATGTGGCTTACATTTGCCATAATGGCGATTGCCATTTCCGGGTCACAGAATACAATACCATGAATAGAATACCATGGGGGTAATATTCAGCCTCTGGTGGTCAGTGTTTTTTGTTGTTTTTTTTTAAACGCAAACCACCACTGCCAAAATTATGCCTGGATATTAAATTCTGGGCCACGTGAGATATTGGCATTAAATATCCAGGTATATGTTGGCAGATAAGATAAACTGGGCAAAGATAGGACTTCTATTAATGTGGTCCAATTTGGCCGGTTAACTTAACCGTTAAGGGCTGAATATTGGCACTTATCTGGTTGCATGGGCGTAGTGGCTGTTTCATTTGGGGGGGGGGGGGCAAAGGATGGGGCGGAGCATATTAGCATATTCATTTGCATATATATATATATTCAAATGAATATGCTAATATGAAGGAAGGAAGGGAAAAAGCTGGCTTTTTTTGGGAATAACCATAATGAATATGTATGAGATATCAAGCCAGCTCTTTCACCCTTCCTTCCTTCCTTCACTCCCTCTTCCTCTCCAGTAGTATTTCCCCACCCCCTTTCCCATAGCATGCCAGTGTTGACCTTAGAAATACATATGCTCTATATATATTCCTTCAAGAGGTAGTGTGTGTCATGATTTAGGCTCTACACCCTTTCTGATGTTTTGGTGCCACCTCAGTAAGGCCAACACACAATCTCTCCACTGCAAAACACTATACACAAACTTGTGCAAAAACACACTCGTATCCTTACTAAACCATAACAGCACTAATTCCAAGGACAGGACGAGCTACAACTTTATGCGTGAAAAGGCAGAACTGTAATTACACCAGGCAGGCTCTAAAACACCAATACACTACCTCGTGAAAAAAAAGCAAAACAAAAAGGGCTGCAAATACTACACGCTAGCAGAATACTGCACCTTGATCACACATGAAAAACACATGACACAAGGAACTAGAAATCAAAAAATATGAAGGCAAAATACTGGAAAGTTAACTCAAGAAGTCAGACTCAGCATGCAGCAATACCATAAAAATTGAAACTTACATGCAAAATATCACAGATGCACATTTCAAAAAGCTGACGTATTCCAATTAATAAATTCTGAATAAAATACATTTTTCTACCTTTGTTGTCTGATCATTTAGTTTTTCTATTCACTTTGGTCCCAGTGTCTTCTGTTTTATGCAGTGTCTTCTTTCCATTTGATATTTGTCTTTCCTTCCCTCCATGCTTGTCCAACATTTCTCCTCTCTTCCCCGCCCTCCACTCCATCCATGTCCAACATTTCTCCTCTCTCCCCTCCCCTCCATCCATGTGCATCTCCTCCCTGACTGACGTCTCTCCCCTCCCTCCCTCAGGTGGTATATTGCACTTACCTTTGTGAAGGTAATACAAGAAGTTGTTAAAAATGTATTTTTTTTTGTATTTGTTTCCAACCTGGCAATTACTGTTCTCTTTTAAGCCTGAGAAAAGTGTAAAATGCCTTTATTGTCCAATTTCTACCAGCAATATAATCAAAAAGAAAAACATTTATAAAATGCACCATGTTTGTACTGTTAAACCATCCCCTTCCCTTCCCCATTCTATCCAGCGTCTCCCTCCCCCTTCACAGCATCTCCCAAGAACGACAACGTGGATGCAGCAGCTCACAGCTGTGTTTTGAGTGAACGATGACAGCTGCGCGGGGGAGTGGAAATTTAGATTAACCAAATGGCTTCCTTACTTAAACAGGCTGGCTCACTCCACTCCTGAATCTGCAGCGGCGAACGAGCGGGCGGGAAAGCAGCAAGCAAGAAGCCAGGCTCGAGTCGACTCCGTCCTTCGCTTCCTGAATCCTGCCCTCTCTGCGTCCCGCCTTCCTCTGACGTCATTTCCTTTCTGGCGGGACGCTGAGAGGGCAGGATTCAGGAAGCGAAGGATGGAGTTGAGTCTGGCTGCTTGCTTGCTGCTTTTACCGTTACGGCCGCCTGTTCGCCGCTGCGGGAAAGAAGATTCGTCGTCTTCGTCGTTTGGGAGGGCATTGCCCCCCCCCCTCGCCCCCCCCCAGTCTACGCCCATGTCTGGTTGTGTGACTCTGCCCCCGGGTCGCCCACTCAACAGCCAGTTTTGGCCTTAGCAGTTAGAGGAGAGATTTATTTTTAATTTTTAAATATTTTATTTTATTTTCCAGAGCTTTATATACCGCAAATAGATCCAAAAGGTGACTTAGCGGTTTACAAAACAAAAAGTAATGCTAATGGAGGTAGAGGGGCAGAGAAAGCTGAGGGCGGTGACAAGTTAGGGAGTACAGAATGAGCACAGGAAGACCTAAGAGGAGGAAAGATCAAAAGTCAGAAAAAAAAGGTGAAACTTGAGAAGGGCTTTGAAAGGGAAGAGACAGTCCAAAGGTGGGAGGGAAGAGAATCCCAAAGCTTAGGACCTAGATAGCTGAAGGCGGTGTCACAGGAAATATTCAGTGGTACTATCCAGGTAAGGGCTGCTGAGTATTCCCTCGGGGCCCACTCAGGGATAATTAACTGGCTTTGAATATTGACTCACTATTTAATATCAAGCTCATTTTCAAAGCACTTAGCCTTCCAAAGTTCCATAGGTTTCTATGGAACTTTGGAAGGCTAAGTGCTTTGAAAATATGCGATATATATAACAGGAAGAACAATACAAAAAAACCCAAGTTAATCAACCTATAGCTTACTATAAACTTGGATACTCACTTTATCTATCTTTTTTACTTATGCATTTATTCAAATATATTAATGTGTTATGAAATGTGCTCAGACCATACCCATTCAAACCATTATATCCCCAAGGGGAATATGTGGTAGTGTCACAGATGGAACCATCATCACACATTTGATGTCCCCCTCCAAAATATGTACGTACATACACTGAAGTCAACCCGAGAATATTCACCACACATGTATATAACCAAATCCTGTATAGTAAATTGCATGTTTAATGCACTAGGCTAAATATAGAGCTATATGTGCTGCATCTAGATATAGCTAAATACACAGAACTACTTTGCAGTATTATACATTTCTAAATAAACTTGCAGTGTTAAATAAATTATTAAGGAGGTATGCAATGATAAGTGACAACCAAATAAACTCCCCACATGTTCTGCTTTACCCTGACTACATGCAATATAATCGCTTATCTAGCAAAGTAACTATAATCACTTCCCTTGAGGATATTATGCTCGTGTTTGTGCTTCAATAAAATTCAGTCATATATCATTCATCCACTTCATTCTTGCTATATCAGCTGTTCCCTTTGAATATTGACTCCCACATGGCATTTCCAGTCTGCCCATCCAAACCAACAGTCCAGACTCTACAACCCCTTCCTTTCCCTAACAGATCCTTTCTGCATGTCTCATGCTTTCTTGCACTCAGGTACTGTCTTCGTCTCCACCACCTCTACTGGGAGGCTGTTCTGTATGTCCAGTACCCTTTTGTGTTAAGAAATATTTCCTTAGATTACCCTGGAATCTATTCCCTTTTAACTTCATCCTACGACTCCATGGACTAGAGCCCCCTTTCCCTTGAAAACAATTTTACTCCTGTGTACTTGTACCTTGGAGGCAATTAAATATCTATCATATCTCTCCTTTCTCGCATTTCATCCAGGATATACATGTTTTTTGTCCCCATTAGCTTTATGATAAAGAACACTTACCATCTTAGTAGTTTTCTTCTGGATAGACTCCATCTGGTTTATATCATTTTGAAGGTGTGATTTCCAAGATTGCACATAGTATTATTCCAAATGAGGTCCGACTAGAGACTTACACAGAGGCACTATCACCTTTTCCTGCTGGCCATTCTCTCCCTGTTTCTACTTGATTGGTCATATTAAGAGCAACAGATACAATCAGTGGTGTACCGAGGCTGAGGGGCGGTCCGCCCTGGGTACACGCTGCGGGGGGGGGGGGGGGGGGGGAGGGGGGGACAAGGGAGCAGCCGTGTGGCTGTCTGCTTCGCCGGTTCCCTTCTCCCTCTGATGTTACTTCCTGTTCTGGGGCAGGGAACCAGTGGAGCCGACAACCACACGGCTGCTCCCAGTACCCCAGGAGGTAAGAGCAATGCAGGAGGAGGGGTTTGGAGGTGATGCGCTGGGGGATGGGGACAACACGCACCGGGGGAGGGTGGGGGCAATGCTGCACCCGGGGGTTGCGCAGCGGCGATACGCCCTGGGTGGCAGCTGCCCAAGGAACACCACTGGATACAGTTACCCCCATGTCCTGTTCTCTTGGGTTTTATACAGCCCAGATGTATGACCCTGCATTTTTTTTTTAGCATTAAATCTTAGAGGTCAAACTCTAAACAACCAAGATTCAATAGATCCCTCTGCATGTTTTTCAAACCTTGCAAGCAATGGGTATAGCCTTTGGGCTCAGGCCCCTTGCAAACCTGCAGCACCTGTTAAATGACTAGCAGGGATGCCAAAGTCATACCAGTCAAAAAAAATTCACTGCTCAAGCCGCTCTCCTCCTCCCTTGTGCTGCTGCAGTAAAGAGGAAGTTGGCGGTGAGTCTTCAGCCTCCGATGACAGGACTCCTTGTGCATGCTCAGTTTTCGCATGCTTAGTTTGCGCAAGAACTGAGTGAGCTTGGGGAGTCCCAAAGTTGGTGGCTGGAGGCATACCAATGACTCCCTCTTTACTGCATTTGACTCCTAATCACTGCTCACTTGCCCTTTCCTTTTATCCTCACCTCTTTATTCCCTTACCCTTAATTGTTCTGTCTGTCTGCCTGTCTTATCTAGATTGTAAGCTCTTTGAGCAGGGACTGTCTTCTTGTGTTTGGTGTACAGCGCTGCGTATGCCTTGTAGCGCTATAGAAATAAGTAGTAGTAGTACTGCAGCAGCACAAGGAGGAGGGGAGCAGCTGGGGCAGCAAATTTGAATTTCCTTGACTGTTGGGACATTGGTGTCCCCCACCAGCAAAGGTATTATTTTTAATGTGCCGGGGAAGGGAGAGGGAAGCCCAGTCGGCTACGCCCCTGCATCTACTGTGTTGCAGATTTTGATATCATCTGGAAAAAGGTAAACCTTTTCTGACATCTCCTCTGCAACATAAGTTACCAAAATATCAAAACAAACCAGGGATGTATTTCTGTGAAAATACAAGATAGTAATGGATGGGGTTGATGTAGTGTAGCACTGAGTAGGATTAGAGAGTGCACTGTGGATAGCTAAAAGAAACATCAGGTCAATGGTAGCCAATCCAAAACTGTGAAAGAAAGCACTGTTCCAGGGAACAGCCACAACTGGCTGCTTCTTGGGTTGCATTAAACAAAGGGGTGGAAGAAATAGGGATGTTACCTCCCCCTGTATAAGGCATTTTTTTCTGGCAAAATGTGCACAGCCATCATTAGAGAGAATGTCTGGAATCTATCAGTCATAGGGGCCCTTTTACTAAGCTGCGCTAAAAGGTGTCTAGTGCTTAGCGTGGCTGTAAAATAGCCACATTTTTCCATTTACTCTACTAATGGCCACATGCTAATTTCCCATTACCGCATGGCTATTAGTGCAGGAGCCCTTACCAACATTTGTTTTCTTGGTAGTAAGGGCTCCCATGCTAAACGCACTAATCAGTTAGTGCGTGGTGATGTAGCTGTGCTAACCGATTAGTGCTGGGCACGCCCCCAGTGCTAAAAAATGAAGGGCTGCTTTTTCTAAGCCACGCTAACAATTCCAGTGTGACAAACGAGAGGAAGCCTGTAGGAATTGAATGGGCTTTCTCTCGTTTGCTGCACTGGAAATTGCTAGGGCAGCTTAGTAAAGGAAGCCCTTAAAATATTTTTTAGCACGTAGGAAGCGTGCCCCAATCCTAAAACTACTGCAGGATGCTTAAGTGCGCCCTTGGTAAGCGTTTTTAAAAAGGACCTATAGACTTTATTTTACTACAACAATAGAACAGGTGCAACACGTGAGCTTCTGAAAGCATACGGACCCATCTTCAGAAGTCTGACGATATTGGAAGGTATCTTCTGTTGATGAAACTATAAAAATTAGTATTTTCACCACGTGGCATTCAAAAAAACACAGCAATACTAGAACAGGAAAACAAAACAAAAATATCTAGAAAAGACTTCAGTGAGACCTTAACAATAGCGCTCCATAAGATGAAATACTTCAGAGCTTTCAGCAAGGAATAACATCACGGGTCAGAAAAACTACATAAACTCCACATGTGCAATAAACTTATGCAAACTGTCCAAAGCTTTCATATAATAAATTTTCTAATTAAAAGTACTTGGGTTGTTCAGACAAAAGTGAAGAGACTCCAGTTCTAATATCAGAACAAACGGGCAGAAGAAATCAGCCACTTCAGCATCTTTCAAACACACTCAAATGTGCTTGCAGAGCATCGGATATACTATAACAGTGATCACAACAGATTATAGTTTTCTCCAGAACCATTTACTTAATTCAGTTGGGCCATGTTGCTAAATATCCATGCACGGTGTCCCTTTTGAAATGTATGCAAAAACATTGATGTAAATGATGCCTTCTTGATGTTTCAGGCCTACCGCAGAAACATGCAGATCTGTTTGGATATGTGCCACTCTTCCAAAGTTGCCGTCCTCAACATCCCACTCGTTGGGTCGCTGGAGTTAAGTTTTCCACTGTGCGAGGAAGTCCGCTGGATTCTGGAAGAGCTGTTCCACTTTTCACAGAGGATAAGAAACACAATACTGAGAAGAGTCCAGATAATCCTACCGTTTGAAGGCAATGTCTCTCGTGCAGTAAGTATATCTCTGGCACTCAAATCAGGCTGCGCTTGCACTAATAATAACAGTTAGTATTCTTACAGCTCCAGCAGTAGTTGCAGGAGCTACTGCCTGATAAAGTGCATTCTTATAGTCTCATAAATATCAAATCCTGCTATTATCCTGGAAGACAACTAGGAAAAGCCAAGTTGGGCATCCTTGGCTTTTGTTCCTTCATCTCTTTGGTGTTTTCCAGGCTGTCATGTTTATCCTGATCTGTATGATAGCACCTAATAGTGCCTATTGGAATGTAGAGACCATGGGTCACAAGTCCCCTTGGCCACTCCTCCTGAATCTGTGCACACATCTGCTTTAAGTAGGGAATGTGTCTGTAGAAATGGAAAGGTAGCCACAGGGACAGAGATCACTCTGCTCTTTCAGTGGTCCTATGGCCTCCTTTGTTCGGTTATTGGAAAAGTAATGGAAGCGATGCTGAAGGGAAAGGATAGTGAATTTCCTGGAAGCCAATAAGTTACAAGATCCGAGACAACATGGTTTTACCAAAGGGAAATCGTGCCAAACGAATCTCATTGAATTCTTTGACTGGGTGACCAGAGAATTGAATCATGGATGTGCTATAGACATAATCTACTTAGATTTCAGCAAAGCTTTTGACATGGTTCCCCACAGGAGGCTCTTGAATAAACTTGACAGGCTGAAGATAGGACCAGATGTGGTGAACTGGTTGACGGACAGACGCCAGAGGGTGGTGGTAAATGGAATTCACTTGGATGAGGGAAAGGTGAGTAGTGGAGTGCCTCAGGGATCGGTGCTGGGGCCGATTCTGTTCAATATATTTGTGAGTGATATTGCCGAAGGGTTAGAAGGTAAAATTTGCCTTTTTGCGGATGATACTAAGATTTCTAACAGTGGACACCTGGGAGGGAGTGGAAAACATGAAAAAGGATCTGCGGAAGCTAGAAGGATGGTCTAAGGTTTGGCAATTAAAATTCAATGCGAAGAAATGCAAAGTGATGCACTTAGGGAGTAGAAACCCACGGGAGACGTATGTGTTAAGCGGTGAGAGTCTGATATGTACAGACGGGGAGAGGGATCTTGGGGTGATAGTATCAGAGGATCTGAAGGCGACGAAACAGTGTGACAAGGCGGTGGCCGTAGCTAGAAGGTTGCTAGGCTGTATAGAGAGAGGTGTGACCAGCAGAAGAAAGGAGGTGTTGATGCCCCTGTATAAGTCATTGGTGAGGCCCTGGCTGGAGTATTGTGTTCAGTTTTGGAGGCCCTATCTTGCTAAGGATGTAAAAAGAATTAAAGTGGTGCAAAGAAAAGCCACAAGAATGGTATGGGATTTGCGTTACAAGACGTATGACGAGAGACTTGCTGACCTGAACATGTATACCTTGGAGGAAAGGAGAAACAGGGGTGATATGATACAGATGTTCAAATATTTGAAAGGTTTTAATCCGCAAACGAACCTTTTCTGTAGATGGGAAGGCAGTAGAACTAGAGGACATGAAATGAGGTTGAAGGGGGGCAGACTCAAGAGAAATGCCAGGAAGTATTTTTTCATGGAGAGAGTGGTAGATACTTGGAATGCCCTCCCACGGGAGGTGGTGGAGATGAAAACAGTAAAGGAATTCAAAAATGTGTGGGATAAACAAAGGAATCCTGTTCAGAAGGAAGGGATCCTCAGAAGCTTAGCGGAGATTAGGTGGCAGAGCCGGGGGTGGGAGGCGGGGCTAGTGCTGGGCAGACTTCTACGGTCTGTGCCCTGAAAATGACAGATACAAATCAAGGTCAGGTATACACATAAAGTACCACATATGAGTTTATCTTGTTGGGCAGACTGGATAGACCGTGCAGGTCTTTTTTCTGCCGTCATCTACTATGTTACAATGTTGTTACTACCACAGTGCTCCTGGATATGAAAGTAATGAAAAGGCAACACTAATGGGAAAGGGAGAAACAAGAAGGGAAAAGTTGGAGAGAGACAGAGGGTTGAAAGAGGTGAGAGTAGAAGAGGAGGTGAGAAGGAACAACTGGGGGGGTGAGACAAACAGGAAGACATAGGAGTGCAGGATGAACTGGGAGACAGAGAAGCAAGAAAGAGCAAAGAGGATTTCGGCCATGGAGAGATCTGGGTAGAAGGAAAGATAAGGATGGGGGGGAAATGCACAGAAAGATAAGAGGAACAGTGGATGAAAAAAGACAAAAGTGTTAAGGAGGGAAATAAAAAACAAAAAGAAAAAGAATGGAAAAATGAATTGTGGAGACAAGAGGGGAAGAATGAAAAGGATGGTTTTGGACATTTCACTTATTAGCAGGGAGAAACTGAAAAAACGAGAAGGTTGTAGAGACCAAACGAAAAATATGCCAAAATAGAAGAGAAAAAAAGGGACAAAGAAACGAGAGCAAGGCTGGATAAAAAGAATGGAAATGGAAGAGGTCAAGAAAAAGAAGAAACAAACTAGATTTTAAAAATTACACAGGTTAGAAAATGAACTATAATTCTGGTTATAATTGTATAATTGTTTTTTGTGCTAATTAGTGGGTAATTTCATAACTGGACACCTATGTGCTTTTTATAAAACTCGTTCACAGATCCAGCTTCTATAGTGCACAAATTCTCTTGCCCAAATTTTGTACCTGCTCCAAAGAAGTTGTAAATGATTTATAAACTGATCTATTTCGGAATTGATCCAGAGTAAAAAATAGTCATAGACTTTACACTTGCAAATATTGTTTGAAAGTTGTCTCCTAAGAGTCGGCTGTAAAGCATTTTTGCACAGAGGCAAATGAGAAATTCCCTTTTGGCACCTCAGATCCTAGACTAACTGAGCTAAGTTTTCGGATCTGGGTGGGTTATCATATCTTCTACTATGCCTACAGAGTGAGTTGGCAGTGACAGCAGCAGGACTGGAACCCAGATCTCCTTTCTCTATCCTCTGTTTGCCGCTGCATAGTTGAGATTAAATTCATTTGTCAATCTCAGCTTGTGGTGAAATGCATTAATTATAAATAAGTGTAATGATGTTTGCCACTGAATCTCATATGTGGAAAGGGCACTTTTTCAAAGCCGCTTACTCAGGTAAACTTTGGAAATTGCCCACATCTGACTGAATAAGTGCATGTCCAGGCATCCAATACTGTAAGCGGGGTTAAAAAAGGGAAAGGGTGTGTTTAAAACAGGAAGCAGGTGAATCCACTGCAACAATGTAACACAATTTTTAATTTAATTTACTACTTTTGTAACTTCATTGCATGCCCCCTAGTACTAGTATTTTTGGAGAAAGTAAATAAGCAATTCACATCTACCTGTTCCACTCCACTCATTATTTTATAGACCTTATCATATCTCCCCTCAGCCGTCTTTTCTCCAAGCTGAAGAACCCCAGCTGCTTTAGCCTTTCCTCATAGGGAAGTCGTCCCATCCCCTTTATTATTTTCTTTGCCCTTCTCTGTATCTTTTCTAATTTCACTATATCTTTTTTGAGATGCGGCAACCAGAATTACACACAATATTCAAGGTGCGGTCGCACCATAGAGCGATACAAAGGCATTATAACATCCTCATTTTTGTTTTCTATTCCTTTCCTAATAATACCTAACATTCTATTTCCTTTCTTAGCTGCTGCAGCACACTGAACAGAAGGTTTCAGTGTGTCATCAACAATGGCACCTAGATTCCTTTCCTGGTCGGTGACTCCTAATGTGGAACCATGCATTACGTAGCTATAGTTTGGGTTCCTCTTTCCCACATGTATCACTTTGCACTTGCTCACATTAAACATCATCTGCCCTTTGGATGCCCAGTCTCCCAGAAAATAAAAAGAGTGAAGATTTTTTTAAGAATCATGTTATTAAAAAAAGAAAATTATTCTTGAAAATAACTAAAAAGAAAAAAACTAAAGTTAAATATTCAAAATTTGACATTAGAAAATTGTTTCACCATATATCGATGAGGAGGTGGGTGTGTAATTCTTGCTAAACTAAGGTATGAATCTGAGTGACACCGCTGAGGTTCATGGTAAACTTATGGGAGATTGAAGTCTTTTGATACCTTGAGAGAACTCCCCAAAAGAATTCAGTGTCTTTAATAGGTATTTTCATTGTTACATTACATTGCATTACACACCACATTTTTATACCACACTTCCACGTTCTGAGCGGTTTACAACAAAGAAGCCAAGATATGTTCTTGGGAAAATTAAAAGATACAAATGGTTTTTAGGCTCTTCTTTAAAAAAGAGATTTTTCTTAAAAGAATTAAAATCCAACTGAAACTTAACACAAGGGTATAGATCATTCCGTAATTTTGGTGACTGCACAGTTGAGAGGCTATTAAATACTCAGAATCTTTTTATACCCCTAATGGAAGGGGAAACAAAAAAACTAATGACAGCAGGATCTTCTAACTCAATTATGGGACTGAAATTCAAAGTGAATTATCACATATGAAGAACACTCCTCATTCAATATCTTATAGATCAGACAGGAGAACTTAATCCTGATCCTAGCCTCTATGGGCAGCCAATGAACTTCGATAACATTAATGATTGTAATAGCAGTCTAAACTGCTTGAATTTGAAAACTTTGCATGTATGTCTTAAGTTCTGAAGGAGAAAAATAACTCTTAGTCAAAGAGCCAAGGAGATTTCAAATTAAAGAGTGGTCGATATAGACACCCCCAAATTTTCACAATGGGGGGAAGTGTATATTTGGTATGGTTCACCAATATATGGTCTACCATTGGATCAGGGTTATTAAATATTAAGAAATTGTTTATTCATTAAATAGCTGTGCACTCTAGGGGAAAGAGGATTGAAATATGGTTCCCAGGCAATCTGGAACTTTCTCCATTATGTCTCCTTTTTTTTTTTTGCATCTATTCCCATACGCACCATGGCCAATAAGGAGGTCAGCTACATCCCACATTGAGGCACGCTAGATGCCATCAAGAGTTTTCAATTCAGTAGGTGCTATAGAAGCTATTCTTAGGAACCCATTAGCTGCTTTAGATCTAATTTGACCAGTGGTCCCCACCTTGAAAAGAAAATTGGGTTGTGCCCTTACATTAATATCCAAAAGCACTCAAAATGTGGCACTCAGATTATCATTTGCAGTTTTTAGTGTATAATTAGCAGAATCTGTAAAGGTATTTTCCTCAGGCAGAGAATGCAGGAGGAGATTTTTGATAAATTGGGTCCAGAGTTTTAACCAGAGATGGGCCTGGTTTTTGGCTCACTAGAACCTACTCTAGCACAGATTCATGTTCCAGTGATATCTCTTCTTCTTGCTGCTTCTGTTACAATTGTATATTTGGTTACAGGCATTTCTAAAGAATAAGATAAATCTCCCCCTTCACCCTGAGTGCATCTTATCCACATTGCTTCTCCTGAAATCTCTCCCCACACTGTGTCTTGCTTGTCTGTGTCACCTGTGCCTTACACCCTCATCCTACATGCGACTTTTGTTAGGGTCGGTATTAAAGAGATGTATAATCAAGGCATTTGCCCTGGGTTACTTTGCCACAGAGGGCCCGAAGCCTTCCTGAAGCTGGAGGAGGCACAGTCTGCAGGTGGGCCATGGGGACCTCTCCCAAATTACTTGCCTAGGCCCCAACATAGAAGAAAACAGCCCTGACTTTGCCCCATTTTTCATCTTTCAGATGGTTGAAGAGGCATTGAGAGCACTAGAGGAGAGGATAACAGCAAATGGGTTTGGTCACATTTGAAGTAAGTAGACTGAATTGTGATACACCACAAGCTCCTTTTAAATGCTGCATCACATGTGCTGTTTCTTTGTTTACTGGTGTTTACACAGCTTGTGTGTTACTGGGTCTGAAAGCAAGGACGAGCCCATTAAATTCAACCTTTTTTGTGTTAGGAATAGGTAGCTACAAAATATTTGTTTCATGTAATTTCTGGGAATATTTGTTTTTATTTGTTTTGTTTATCCATTTTATCATCATGGGAGTAAAGTCATTCCCCCTGATATTCAGCTGGGGTTGGTCAGCATTTTTTTAAATGTTGGTCATGGCTGGCTAAATTATCCTCTGATATTTAGTATCAGGCCATGTCTGGGCACTGGCACAGAATATTGGGGGATAATACCAGGCGGCCTAGTTACCCTGAGCTTATGCAGGCCCGGCTGATATTCAGCTGGGCCTCCATAAGGCAGTTATGTGTTCCTCGGTGTTTCTGAAGGACTGATGCGTAATGGAATAACATCAGATGTTAGTTGATATCTTTTTCTTTTCTTTCTATGAAAGGCAAAGAGCTGACCTTTTCTGCTTGAGCACAACCTGACCCTGCAAACAATGTTTTCTACATTGGCAAGAGGCAGCAGTTACTGCCGGTAGTCCAACATGGTTGGAGACTCAAACATGGATGGAGACTCAAACACCTTATCCTTCACTCTCTGTCCCTGAGGTTGGAGGGCCATATCTATATGCTCTTCCAAATCTGAGATATCTACTACCATGGCTTCAGTTCAACCAGTAATGGGTAAATGGTTGCAATGTCTTTTTTCCTGTTACCTGCAGCAAGAATCTCTTACGGGGGATGTAACTGACTGCTACTATGCCCTTAACCTGTGGGTGAAGAAGGGCTACAGGAAAGCTGCTAAGGGGAACAGTTTTTGAGGGAGATTTTCAGCATCCACCATAGTATAGCACAGCATGTCCCATGTTCTCCCTCCATTCATGGGCTTCAAACTAAAAAATGTTACACCGGTGACAAGGCAGATGAATGTGAAAGACAATTAACAGCCATTTCCCCTACCTAGGGGGTAGCTCTTGCCTTACAATACCTACCTAGGCAATATGCAAAGAAATAGTTCCCCAACTTGTGTCTGCAGTCTAATTTTGATTCTTGTTCTCTGTCTTGTTTGTTCCATTCGGTCTCCTTTTTCTTTCTGGAATCCTCCCTTTTTATTTTCTAGGGTCGATTTTCATCTGGTGGTGCTCGTTTTGCTGGCCACTGATAGCATTATGCCCAGAAAATCATTGCTGGACCATGTCTGGGCTGTAGCATTGAATTTCTGGAGCCAGCTAAACCATAGCCGGTTATGTGCAATATTTAGTACTTAACCGGCTATGGGACACTGCATAAAGATAGGACTGACTTACGCAGTGACTTTGGCCTGTTAAATGCTGAATATTGGAACTTAATCGGCCAAGTGCTGACACTCCCCCCCCCCCCCCCCCCCCCAGTGCTCCCCAAATAGTCTGTTTTGTATTACATTAGGCACTAACTGGTCATTTTCAACAGCACTAACCAGTTTAGTGCCACTGACAAAGACAGTTCACCCCAAACAGATGATTTAACTGGTCAGGAACCGTTCTGACCAGTTAAACTGATTTGACTATCAACCCTCTTTTTGCTATTTTCGCTTCCTTCCATTTCTTATGTGCAGAATGGACATTTTAATACTTTCTCTTCATTCTCTCATTTTTTTTTTCTTCCTGTTTCGCTCGTCTCTTCTTGTGTGCTTTTCTATCACCATTTCTCTGGCTTCTGTCGGCTTTTTCCTCCTATGAACTTGAGACCTTTTCTTTCTCATCTTCCCTCCCCCTGCCCCATGAATTTGTTTCTCCCTCTTCCTTCATTCTGGGTTTGATTTCTAAGGGAAAGGAGTTGGAGAGACTGGGCAGTTTTTTGGCAGATTTGATTGGCCATATGGTGGTCATTTCTGTTCTTAGCTCACATTTCACTTCAGAGCTTTTTTTACATCTTTCAGTTCTCTAACCTTCCCCTCTACTTCATCCCTCCTTCCTATCAATCCTCCTTGTCTCACCATCTCTCCATTTCTCTTCCCCACCCCTACCTTTTCCTGTTTCCCCTCCCCCCTAGCCTTTTTCTCAGCATCTGCCTTCTCCATCTGCCTTCTCCACCTATCCTATCACTTAATTTTTCTCTCTCCTGCCCTTCAATTTGTCTCCCACTCTTCATCTCATCCATGTCTCATTTCCCATTCTTACCTCTTATTTCTCTCTTCCCCAGCATCCACCCTCCTTCTGCCTCTTTCCCCTGAAACGCTTATATCCACTCCCTGCTTCCCATCACGTCTCCAGGTCTATTCCCTGCTTCTTCCCTAAAATCTACTTCCTCCTTTTCCCCACTTATCTACCCCTCCTTCCTCCAGCTTTAGCCTCTCCTGCCACTTACCTCTGCAATGCAGCAGCCATTGTTGGCTTTCGTCTATATTGGCACCACAAGCAACTTCAAATTGTGCAGGACCATATTTTCTGATGCAGATCCTTAGAAATCAGTAAATAGTTGGGGACTGCAAGATTTGAAGTTGCTCATGGCACCAGTACAGAAGCAACCCAGTGATGGCTGCCATAGGATAGCCTTCTATTGCTCTTCCTCTGCTATAGCTCAAATTTCATGTGCATTTTAGGCCACCACCTGTAAAGTTTCTCACCTTGGGCATGAAATTTCTGTTTCGAGAGAGCATGAAGAGGATTCCTGAAACTGGTGACTTAGCAGATCTGCTGCAGTACTACAAGGTTTTCAAATTCAACCGTTCTAGTTGGCATTCTTCCTTTCATCACATTCATCTATGTATGATAATAAGATACAGTACGTTCTGGGTACATGTGAGATGTATCCGAGTTCTGCTATATGTAGTGGAAATGACATAGAGCTTTGGGCTTTGGTCCCAGTCCTCAAGATGAGCCAACAGATCAGGTTTTCTGGATATACGTAATGAATGTGCATGAGAGAAAATTGCATGCCTACTACCGCCACTGCATGCAAATTTCTCTCTTGCATGTTCATTAGGGGTATCCAGAAACCTGACCAGATGGATTTAATTTTTTATGGCTGGTGTTGACAAGGTAGAGGCCCGGTGAAGGGTGTCACTAAGAAATAGTTCCTTATCCTCCCCCAGTACCGCAATGTCAGCACACTGGAACAAAGACAAGAGAATTGGCTGATCTTTGAAGGCAAGCCTGCAGCTGCACAGTGGATTGCAACTGAGGTGGCCCCATGTCAGCCAAACACACATTCCCTTTGCTGGTTAAGCAGCAACTGCATAAAGAGCACACTGTACAGCCTATTGGGGTTATTGACTAAAATAGCTTATTGCAAAGAACAGAAAGAGTACCTTTTGTATTCATGCTCTGGTATCTGCAGAGAGTTGGATCTGAGATACTATTGTAACAAAGTAGCGTAAATTACAGAATCTGATTCAAGTGTTTTATATTTATAAAGCTGAAATATATCATAGTCCAACCAAAATGGAGCAAAAGCTGATATTCCTGAAACAAAATTCAAGACCTTTCACTTTTCTACTAGACTGTTCTTCCTTTCAGTTCCTCCATTAGGATAGAGTAGCTGAGATGTGAACAATAGAGGCCACAGTTACTAGAACAGGTGTTCTCAAGCTGGTTCTGGACTTCCCTAACCAGTCAGCTTTTTTAGGATATCCACCATGACCGTGAATAGGAGAGATTAGTATGCATGCAATTGAAGGACATTGTGGCTATTCTGCAAATGAAACTGGCTAAGGGTTGAGTCTAGAACCAGCTTGAAGAACAGTGTTCTAGAATAGCTAGACAGTCATAGTGTATCACTTGGGGAAAGGAAGAGAACAGAAGCTGGAATTTTTGCTACTAGCTCTGATTTTCAAGCAGATAGATTTATGGAATTTTTGCTACTAGCTCTGATTTTCAAGCAGATAGATTTAATTTTTGCATTTATGTTTATTTGGATTAATTTTTACATTTATGTTTATTTGGACTTGATACGCTACTCTTCGCTAAAAGCCAGTTCAGCACTGTGATTGTTTCATGGATATGCAAAACTTTTGTTTTTTCCTGCACATTGTTGGTACAAGAGAATTAAAACTCTATTGTTCTGTTTTGTGTGTATTATTAAAGTCTGTGAACAAGATGTTTGAGTTTCATAGGTTGTGGGGACTACTGTGCATATTCACTGTGCCAGTATAAGTGCTGGAATGAAAGCTGGTGCCAAATGCTAAAGTCTGCCTTTGTCAGGTTGCTTCCAAAATCTGAAGACTGTCCTGCTGGCCCAAGTCCCAGTCCTCACCTCCTCTCACATGCGAATGCGGGTGAAATATTGTTATCATCTGGAACAGGGGTGGGCAACAACTTGAGAGCCATAACTCTGGTGGGTATTCAAGATTTCCTCAATGAATATGCATGAGCTTGATTTGTACATAATGCTTCCATTGTATGCAAAAAGATCTCGTGCATATTCTTTATAGAAATCTTTGAAGATCCGACTGGGACATAGCCCTTAAGGACCATGGTTGCCCACCTCTGATCTAGATGCTGCTTTGACCAAAGGGAAAGGAGAAACTGAGCTTACCCGGATCCATATAGTGGTGGATTTAACCTTCGGGCTGCCCCTAGCCATTGAAACTGTCAGCTGTACCTCTCCAACTAGGGGGAAGGATACCCCTCCAAAATTACAAGTTGCATTGGGTATGAAGGGGTCTACCTCAATGTTGTGCCAGTTTAAAGTAAGAACACAGATGGGTAAAGGGTCATGAATTTGATATACCACCTTTCTGTGGTACAACCAAAGTGGTTTACATATATTATATGGAGGTACTTTCTCTGTCCCTGGTGTTTGTTCTAATTTAACATATTATTATACAAGAATTGAGGAAGATATGTCTGTAGAATGATTTACAAACTCATACTAAGAAGCAGTAAAATATAATGATCAAAAATGATAATATGATTAATATCAATTCAGAGGGATCAGTATGTGGTTGGTTTAGATATAGAGTAATTACGTCGTTAAGGAGGATTCTTATTGTTTCTTCGAACAAGTGTGTTTTTAATAATTTCCTGAAATCTGTCAAGTCCCGTGTTATTTTTACAGTGTTCGTTAGTTTATTCCATGCTTTTATGCAGAGGTATGTGAAGGTAGATGCGTGTAATGATTTGTATTTGAGTCCTCTACAATTAGGGTAGTGGAGGTTTAGGAGGTTATAGATTCTGTGACTGGTTTCAGGGGCCCTGGCTATTGTGGGGTGGGTCCCTCAATGATCACCCTGTCCCTGAAGGGTGGCTTGGTATTTGAGTACCGGCACCTTTTCCGCTAGAAAAAATGCACTGACTGTAACATACACTGAGACAATCTCTCTCAAACATACATACACATCCAGAGGTCTTATAGCACACATGCTCATAATAAGATGTCTGAAGCTCTTGGATTCACTCTTCCCCTCCCCCCTATATCCACATACCTTCAGCACTTATAAACTAGACTTCTGTGGCTGTAAGACATAGCTCCTGCTAGCTTGTGTACTCACAAAACACACTTTTAAGTTGCCATGCAATTTATTTATTTTTAGGGCTGCAGTTTGAGTAAAATTCTTAAGCATGATTAATTTTTTTTTGTCCTTAATTGCACATTATAGTTTGTTTATCTATTTATTTATTTCCTGCTGCAGCTCCTTGTGACTCAAGGCAAATCACTTAAATCTCCATTGCCCTAGGTACAAAATAATTACCTGTATATAATATGCAATCCACAGAAAGATAGTATATCAAATCCCATCCCCCTTCCCTTCTGTAAAGGACTGATAATCTCCCTTTCTCTTCCTTCCTTCCTTCCCTCCCTCCCTTTCCTCTTCCCCTACGTCCATTATCTCTTTCTATTTCTCTCCCTCCTATTGTTCAGCATGTCACCCTCCCAACCCTCATGAGTAGCAACACAAACTTAGTGGTGAGCAACACAAATTACTTTTTGTGGCTGCTGGAGCTTATTGCTTTGGCAATAGCTTCCACTGTTTATCCCTCCAGTTCTGCTTGCAGGTCTGCAGCTCACTCCACTCCCCCCACTCTGGGTTCGGCATCTGCCCCCTCTCAATTCTCCTCCCCCCCCCCCCCAGTCTGCCTTCTTTTGGTCCCTGGCAGTGGCTGCCCAAGCAAAAACAGGAAGCAGAACAGGCCAGAACAAAAGCTTTGAAGCAGACCACAGGCACCATATGTGCACCACTACCGCTGCTGGGGTCAACAGAAGACCATTTTTAAGTTAGCTGACCTGTGAGGGGTGATGTTGAATCCTGGTTGGAGGGAAAGATTTTGGACCATGCTGAGGACGAGTCGGGAGTGGAAGAGAGAAGATGAGATGTTTGGAGGAGATGGGAGATGCTGCAGCATGATTAAATTCTTTAATCGTGATTAGAGATTTATGTATCGATCACGTAGTTAACTGTGATTAACTTGAAGCCTTGTTTATTTTTGTTTGTGGTGCTGATTTCATTTAGATGGAGAACTAAACCCATCCGCTATGAGTGGATTTTCCAGTAGGCAACTGTAGGGAGAATGCTTGATTTCTCCAAGGGCAGTTGTTTGAATGGCTTAAAGACTGGTTGTTTAAGAGCATATTTTTTCATATAAAGTTGTGAAGCCAGACATTTTCTTCTATGGAGTGACAACATATTTTTGCACAAAATTTGAAAAAGTTTCACCTGGACGCTCTCACTGTTAGGTCATATTTATTTGTTTAGAATTAATTCACACAACACACCTTATTTTTGTTTCTTTTCTACATGGAGAGGCATTTTTGATATGACGTCGGACTTTGGATGTTTTGCTCTAAAAGTCAAAAATCTGAATAGCAAATGTAACCATTTTAGAAAAAAGAAAGTATTTTTTTTTTTTCAAAATAAAATTTCAAACAAGGTTTTGTGCTTTGTGCGTTTATCTTTTCAGGCCATTTTCGAAAAAGAAACTACCCACACAAGTTTAAAATGCACAAAATCAAGCCACTGGGTTGTAGGAGGGGCCAGCATTTGTAGCAGACTGGTCCCCCAGACATCCAGTGAGAGCAATGGGGCATCCTAGGGGGCACTGCTGAAGACTTCATATAAATGCTCCCAATACACATCTCACTGTTGCTCCCTTACCTTGTCTGCTGAGCCCCCAATAACCCACACCAAACCCACTGCTCCCACTACAATAGCCCTTATGGGTGAAGGGGGAACCTAAATATGGGTACAGTGGGTTTTTTGTGCATTTTGGAGGGCCCATAATTTCCACCACAAGTGTAACAGGTAGGTATGGGCCTGGGTCCACCTGTCTACAGTGCACTGCACCCAACACTAGACTACTCCAGGGACCTGCATGCTGCTCTAATGAACCTGGCTATAACATCTGAGGCTGTCTTAGAGGCTGGTGAGTACTATTTTTATTCTTATTTTGGGGGGGGGGGGGAGCGGGGACAGTGACCACTGGGGGAGTAAGGGGGGGTCATCTCTGAATCCCTTCAGTGGTCATTTAGGGTACCTTTTGTGTGTTATTCGTTATAAAAACAGATCTAGACCAAAACATTGACATTTTCGCCCTAGACATTTTGGTTTTGTTCCATTATGGCTGTAAAACGTCCAAGTGTTAGGCATGCCCAAATACCATCTTCAAAACACCCCTGACACGCCCCTTGTGATTTGGATGCACTGCAGATGAATTGCATAGATTGCATAGGAGTGGAGGAGTGGCCTAGTGGTTAGGATGGTGGACTTTGGTCTTGGGGAACTGAGGAACTAAGTTCGATTCCCACCTCAGGCACAGGCAGCTCCTTGTGACTCTGGGCAAGTCACTTAACCCTCCATTGCCCCATGTAAGCCGCATTGAGCCTGCCATGAGTGGGAAAATGTGGGGTACAAATGTAACCAAAAAAAACCAACAAAAAAAACCTGCAAAACAGGTTTAGAAAATACCAATGTGGATGTTTTGAGAAGAAATGCCAAGTGCTGCTTTATGACACTTTTTAAATGTTTTTCTCTTTTGAAAATGAGCCCCATAGTAACGTAGTAGATGATGACAGATGAAGACCTTTACAGTCCATCCACCCTGACCAAGAAGATAAATGTATACTATAAGGTATTATGTGATACTATGTATGTATACATGATCTTGATTTGTCCTTGCCATTTTCAGGGCACTGGTTTTGCTTCTCAGTTACTGGTGTAGCCATCTAACTACCGTTAAGCTTGTTTAGTTTCATGTCTTCTATACAGGATTCCTTTGTGTTTGTCCCACACATTTTTGAATTGCATTACCGTTTCATCACCTCCCCCCCCCCCCCAACCTCAATTCATGTTCTCAAGTTCTACCACTTTCTCTTTCCTATTGGCACAGATTTTGTTTATCTATCTCCTGAGGAATATAGAAACATAGTAAATTATGGCAGATAAAGACTATCAGTCAGTCTAGGCCGCCCAGCAAGGCAACTAGCATCGTACCTGCCACTCCATGCAGGTTACACTCCTTCATGAGCAAATACTGGAATCACAAATAGGGCAGTTGGCAATCTGCCACAATGCTAACTACGTAAAGGCAGTTATACTTCGACAAATGCAAAATGATGTACATCAGGAAGAAGAATCCAAATCATGGTTACTTGATGCTGGGGTCCACCTTAGGAATCAGCACCCAAGAAAAAGATCTAGGTGTCACTGTAGACAATATGCTGAAATCTTCTGTTCAGTGTGTGACGGCGGCCAAAAAGAGCAAACAGGATGCTAGGAATTATTAGGAAAGGGATAGTAAAGAAAGCTGAAGCACAATGCAGAGTAGGAAGCACCAGATATAGAACTGTTGAAGCAGATTTCTAACTTTAGAAGTGTATAAACTTGTTTATAATCGGGGCTTTTTTTGAGGAGGTACTTGGGGGGTACTGAATACTGTCACTTTTTCCATTGTCTGCTGTTGCAAAATAACTCTCCTCTCGTGTGTCTGGGCAAAAAACTCTTTATTTGGGAGTCAATCCCCTTCTTATATACTCTATGAATATTCATGGATATTACATGTATTATCATTACTATTGGTTACATTTTGCTTACACAACCATGATCATGCATTGCTTACAAGAACAACTCTACATGAACAGCTCGTGAACCTGCTCAGGAATGTACAAACATCACCTGCTATTCTGCTACTTTCTCAGGAAAGAACAAAAACATCACATGCTAGATTCTCAGGAATATACAAAACATCATCTGCTGCCTGTATCCAAATACATTCTATCTACATCTCCACCTTTTTTTTTTTTTTTTTTTTTTTAATGAAATCTCCGTGGTGTGCCAGCTGGAGATGGAGGTGGAGATGTTTGTAATAGCTTATAAACATATTGAGCAGAGTGACGTGTTGGAGCGAATGGACGAGGAAAACATAAAGAAAAAAGGTTAGGAATGCATTGTATACAACAGCAAAAAATAGTGAAAACAAAAATACCAATGACTAAATACTGGATAATAGGGCGGAGCCAGGTCCAAGGGATCCATTGCCACAATTGATTCCATACATCAGAGAGTAGGTTATTATGAATAGTAATATGAGTAGTTAAATTCCGTAGGAAAGCTAATTGTTTGTCAATGGCCTTTGAATTGTCAGATAAATTAAAACAGCACATGTCCTGAAACTCTTCGCAACCATGATGGTTAAGTAATAAAAGATAATCAATGGCTGCTCGATTTTGTAAAACTCCATGACGTAATTGCTGTTGCTCAGCATTAAGTAAACTAATAGCAGTGGAGGTTGCATTGATTGATTTAATTGCCCAACAGGCTAATTCACGAATATTTTTTGCATTTGCCGCTGCCAATGCAGGGACACCTATTAATGAAAATGCAAGTGCCAGATATTCAGTTTGACTCAGAAATTTAACATTATCATTGCAATTGGCAGCAAGGGTCATACGCTTGGATCGCATATGTGAGGAGTTAGAAAATAAAATATGTTTACTGGGAGGTACCATAATGAGTCGACTTAGACAGCATGTAGTACCATCAGATATATTAGCTGGAATATAATTAAAGGTATACATTCCACATGACCAAAACCAGCCAGGGGGTAAATGAGTAAATTTATAAATATATGAAACATTTTCGTAGGAGCTACAATTTAACAAAGTTGGTCCAAAATTAACACAATTTGATCGGGTACAATTAACCATACGAGCACATGTCATATTGATACTAGCTATTTGATTGGTTCTCACATGCATTGCCAAAGTAGGCGGCAACAGGGTTTGTGTTCCCCAATTATGGTATTCATAAGAAGCATTTCGATAGGATGAATTAACAGGAAGCTGTGAATAAAACCAAGTATCATTTTGCATATCTTTAGGATCATGACATACTGGAATCAGGCAAGTTGCCAAAACTTCTCCAACTGCCTTTTGATGAGAAAGACAGAAATCAGTTTGGTTCAGTGAAATTGCAAACGCTTCCCAAATATTTTTTGTGGGAAGTAATTGTGACTGTCCACAAGGTATGTACAAACAACAACACAGTAGAAGCAATGTAATGGAATTAGCATTAAGCGCTGCAATAATAGCCACTACGAAGTTATCATCAGTCTTTTCAATATGAGCTTTTTCTAAAGTCTCTGTAGCTTGTTGACTCAAGGCTTTAATTTGTCCCCAAGTAACAGGAGCATTAGGTTGACGAGTCACTGACCGTTTGCGTGTTTGCATCTGCGGTCCTTGAAGGGTGAGTGTGAAATTGGGAATTGGGTTGTGAAGACCTTGATGCCACGACATGAGGTTTCACCCACTTTGCTGGAATCCACACCGGGCCAGAATCTGTTTGAACAGCAGCGTAACCACGACCCCAGGTAAGGAGAGGCACAGGGGAACTCCACTGATCAGAAGGTAGTTGTCGGTATATGACCAAAGGACGAGATAAAGGTGGGGCAGGAGTACGAAAATGTTGTTCAAATCTGGAAGAAAAAGTTTTTGTAGCAGGATTATTGATGAGATTGAGATGATTCAGTGTGTAAAGGATTTGTGCTAAGCATTCATCAATGCTTACTCTATGACGGAGAATACCGTCTTTTTTTGTAGTCAGATTACTTAAAGCAGTTTTCAGTGTGCGATTAGCACGTTCAACAATAGCTTGACCAGTGGAGTTATAGGGGATACCAAAAAGGTGCTCAATATGCCAGAGGGTCAGGAACTCCTGTAAGGAGGTGGAAGTATAAGCAGGGGCATTGTCTGTCTTGAGAGTTTTAGGAACACCCATGACCGCAAAAGCTTGGAGAAGATGAGAGCGGACATGAGATGTAGTTTCCCCTTTTTGTGCAGTGACCCACAAAAATCCAGAATGAGTATCAACAACCACATGAAGCTTAGACCATTGACCAAAAGGGGGAAAGTGAGTAACGTCCATTTGCCAGAGGCTATTAACTTCCAGACCACGAGGATTAACTCCAGGAAAAAAGGTAGTAGGAGCTGAAAAGGAACATTGTGGACAATTTTTGATAATAGCTCTAGCTTCTTCTAAAGAAATTTGAAACTGGCGAGCTAGGCTAGGTGCATTTTGATGATGAAGTTCATGACTGCAGTGTGCTGTGGAGAAAAAATGAAGATGGCGATCCGCTCGAGCATTCCCTTCAGACAGACCACCAGGAAAAGGTTGATGACTGCGGATATGACCTATAAGAGAGAAGAAAGGCGATTCTCCAAGTAACCTTGGAGGGTTAACAGTAAAGCATAAAAAGAGGCATCCATTTTGAATGATACATAACTGTCGGGCATGCGACGGACAAGATTAGCACAATATTGACTGTCAACAATAAGATTCAGTGGTTGATCTGAAAATAAAGAAAGAGCCAGGATGATGGCAGCAAGCTCTGAACGTTGAGCAGAGGTTTGTGGAGAGGTAAATTTGACGTGCCATTTGTTCAGATTGTACCAAGTAACCACCCCACGAGTGGGACTACCATCTGTAAAGACGGTGAGAGCAGTAGGGAGTGGACGTAAAGAAATGGGATCATGAAGAGTGATTGGCAAAATGGATGTGCCCTGTATGCGAGGGTCTTTAGGATAGTGGCAATCTATAATACCAACATAAGTGGCTAAAATAAATTGCAAGTCGTCGGAGAACTGAATCATTTTTTCCCACTGCCACAAAGAATGAGGAATGATGAGTTTAAGAATGTCGAAACCAGTCATGAATGTTGCTCGCTCTCGAGCTTTAGTAATCAGCAAGGCTAGTTGCTGGGGCCATTGTGTAATAGTAGAATGGAGAGTATTCTGTAAATAGACCCATTCTATCAATTTCGGAGGAGTTGTATCTTGATATAAGACACCAAACGGTTGTCGGTGGGTGGGGTCTTTGAGAACGCAAAAACAAAAAAGGGCAAATGCATCTCGTCTATCTGTCCATTTTGTTTGTAAGATTTGATCCAATTGTGACAGAATTGTTTGTTGCGATGCAGTGAGTGTAATTAATTCAGCAGGTGTTTTATGACCTTTTAATGCGAGAAACAGGGGTTGTAAAAATTCTGTAGGAAGTTTCAAGTAGGGACGTAACCAATTGAGATTTCCTAAAATCTCTTGTAATTGATGTAATGTCGTGGGAGACTGTAAATTGAGATGAGGAGCGACAGGTTGGGCTGCAGCTTTAGTCATACGGAAACCTAGATATAAATAGGGTTCCTTTTCTTGAACCTTCTCTGAGGCAATTGTTAATCCTGAGGAGGCCAAGATAGAAATTAAAGTAGATTTCCAAGAAGGGGGAAGAGTTATCCCTGCAATTAGTATATCATCCATATAATGATATACCAAAAGTTGAGGGAAATAGGCACGAAATGGTTGCAAGGCTTGATGAACATAGTATTGACAAATAGTGGGTGAATTTAACATTCCCTGGGGCAAAACTTTCCAACAATACCTAGTAGTAGGGTGTGCATTATTGTAAACAGGTACAGTAAAAGCAAAGTATTTATAATCTTTTTCCTGGAGAGGAATTGAAAAAAAACAATCCTTCAGATCTATAATAGCTAATTGATAATCATAAGGAATCAAATTAGGATTTGGAATACCACATTGTAACGGGCCCATTGGTTCTAAAATCGCATTAATAGCTCGTAGGTCATGTAAAAATCTCCATTTTCCGGATTTTTTCTTGATCACAAATACCGGAGTATTATATGGAGAATTGGTAGGCTCAATGTGATTTAATTGTAATTGTTCTTCCACCAATTGATGTAAAATCAACAGTTTTTCTCTGGTAATCGGCCACTGCTCTACCCAAACAGGTTTGTCAGTTTTCCATTCCAAAGGAAGAGAAAAAGACATATTTATGAACTGTTAATCAGGTAGGATCAATGATGCATCTAATTGTTCCAAAAGGTCACGACCCCATAAATTAAAGGGTACTTGTAAAATACAGGGCTTAATATGTCCTAGAACCTTGGTATCGTTAGGATATGTAATAGATAACCATTGAGAACTTTGGGAGGCTGACTGAGTTCCCCCTATTCCTGTCACATGTGAAGTATCTTCAATGGGCCATTCCACAGGCCATTGTTTATAAGCTATGACAGAAACATCCGCCCCGGTATCTAATATACCAACAAAGGGCTTTTGTTGCAATAAAAATTGAGCAGTGGGTCGTGCATTAGAAACCGGTTTTAAAACTGCACTTACCTGTCGCGTAGATCCAAAGCCCCCTGTACGAGAGACAGTAGAAGGAATAGGTGCTGTAAAATATGGTAAAATAATTAATTGTGCCCACGAGTCCCCGGGAGAAATTGTTAAAGGTGATGAGGACCATACTTGAATTTTAACAATGCCTGTGTAATCAGCATCAATAACTCCAGGGATAACATGAATACCTGCCTTCGATGCAGAGGAGCGAGGTAATACTAAACCTACAGTAGCCGCTGGAATGGGTCCTTTAAAGGTAGTATTATATACCAAAACTTCATGAGGTAAGATGGCAGTTTTACATTCCGCTGCAATAAGGTCAATTCCTGCACTACCTTGTGTAGCAGTAGTACTATGAGCAAAAGACCCTTGCACTCCCTTTGGACCGAGGTTAGGAGTTAACCCGGAGCAAAGTTTTTTGGGGGTGGCGGTGTGGAATTAATTGGATTAGAGCGACATTGATTGGCCCAATGATATCCTTTTTGACATCGAGGACATTTTCGAGAAGGTCGAGAAGGTCCTTTTGCAAAGTTGGCACCCCCTCCTGGGGCTCTACACTGAGCTCGAAAATGTCCTGGTTTCTTACAATTAAAACACGTCCCCTGTGGCTTATTACCTTTTTGTATAGCTCCTGCTAACAAATTCATAGAATAACCATGAGTCCCCACATCTGCACATGCGCTCAATAAATCTGCTAAAGTAATTCCTGGGCGATGAGCTACAGTCTGCAATGCCTTTTTGCAATCTGAATTTGCATTTTCTTGGGCTAATTTAATCAATAACTCTGTTTGCGCATCAAGATTATCAATTTGCCTAGTTACAGCTTCCTGCAATCGATTAACAAATTGAAGGTAAGATTCGGTTGCACCCTGTTTAATTGATGCAAAAGATTTTGTTGGTTTATTCCCTTCTGGTGTTCTTTTAAATGCTCGCAAGATACAAGTGCCTATGGCTTGAAAACAGGTATCGTTTTGTTGAATTTGCATATCAAGGGTTGAAAATGGTCCCGATCCATAAATTTGATCAGGCACCAAATTAGTCCCAGTGATAAGTTGTGCTGCTTGCTTATATTCATTATCCCACACTACATATTGCGCAGGAGTTAACAGCATACGGAAAAGGTCTTTCCAATCTTTTGGAGTCATTAAGTAACCGTTACTAATCCCTTCTATCATGCCTTGAACAAATGAACTTTTTAAACCTGATTCTACGATAGCTCTACGTAATTCTCTCAAAACTTGATAAGGTAGAGCAGTCCATTCTGCATGATGTGTTTCGTTCCCTGCCTCTATTGTTGTAGTTCTAGTAACTGGGTATAAATTAGGATTAGGTTCCGAATTATCCCATAGATCATCGTTCCAAATGAATTCACCATTTTTTCGTGCTTGCTGTATACCTAATTGAATTAAACTAGGTCGTTCTACGCTCTTTGGTGTTTTGGTAATAATAACGCTATCATTAGCGTTGTTGTTTTGGATATTTTCAATTGGTTTATTAGGGGTAGTAGTAGTAAAGTCAGGAGTTTTGTTTTGCTCTTCCCTTCCCATATCGGTGGCCAGCCGACAAGAAGGAGGAGAAGGTGTAGGTCCAAGAGTCGCGGGAGGTAAAAGAGACCAGGTCTTGCCTGGCAATTTGTTGGATATATTTTCGTTAGTAATGCCTGTCAATCCAGAAGAGAGAATTACTATAGTAGAATATATCTCTCTCCAAGTCAATAATATAGGAGTCGAAACTCTAGGCTCTAAACGAAACTGCTGCCCTATCTTTTCCCATGTTTGAGGATCGAATGATCCCTTCTCTGGATACCAGGGACATTGACAAACTATTTCCTCAATTAAACGCTCTATATCTTTAAGAGTTATTGGATTTCGGGAGGAACCATATCTTTGCGTTATAGTATATAGCTCCTGTGCATGTTGTTTATGTGATGATGTTAAATTTCCCCCCATACTTACAGTGTTCCGTAGAAGGAATGGCGCGCTGACTGTTCCAGTCGTAGTAAGTACGTCACGTTTTCACCGATCACGTCGGGGATCACCAGATGTTGCAAAATAACTCTCCTCTCGTGTGTCTGGGCAAAAAACTCTTTATTTGGGAGTCAATCCCCTTCTTATATACTCTATGAATATTCATGGATATTACATGTATTATCATTACTATTGGTTACATTTTGCTTACACAACCATGATCATGCATTGCTTACAAGAACAACTCTACATGAACAGCTCGTGAACCTGCTCAGGAATGTACAAACATCACCTGCTATTCTGCTACTTTCTCAGGAAAGAACAAAAACATCACATGCTAGATTCTCAGGAATATACAAAACATCATCTGCTGCCTGTATCCAAATACATTCTATCTACAGTCTGCTAAAATTGACCCATGGATCCCAAGTTTTAATAAACGAGCTCAGGCTTTACACACCAATTCTACCTTGTCATAGATTCTATGACTGGTTGCAGGGTGCCTGGCTATTGTGGGTTGGGTCCCTGATTACCCCACCCCTAAAGGGTGGCCAAGCTTTTGAGTACCAGCACCTTTTTTGCTAGAAAAAATGCATTGTTTATAATTAAGGGAAAATCCAGAAACCAAATTATGATACCGGCTGCACATTTTATAGCAGGACATGTTTATCCTACCTTAGCTAACATAATATTCAAGCACATTTCTGACCTCATTTGCAACTTTTCTTAAATTAGTACCTTATTTTCTTACTCCTGTTACTCTATCTTATATGTTGTGAAGAATAAGGGGCTGTCCTATCCCGGGTAGGCCACTAGAGGGTTTTGACGTTTTACAGATGGACCATGTCCACGCATAGGCAGTTCGTTATTCCTACTGTTTTACTATTCAATATCGTTTGCTATTGATTTGGGTGAACAAATGTGGCGACAATCTCTGCCTACTCCTGGCTTCAACCTACATAATAGACTAGATAGATTATAGCTTTATATCGTCTCCTGTTCTCAAGTTAACCTCCTTGTGCCGCACAGTAGAAGCTTGTCTCCAAGGTGACGTCACTGACCAGTGCCGCCCTTTACAAAGCATAGCGAACTCGCAGAGCTTTCTGCGCATGTGCTAATCTTCCCGCCTGAGATAGCTACTATAAATAGTGTGTGTTCACTGTTCTCTTTCCTTTTGTCCCACTCCCTTCCCGATTCTCTTGATCCAGAAGCTGGTAGCAACTGCGAGTGGGTCTGTGTGATTAAATGATCAACTGTCCAAGGAGCACCACCGCGGGTAAGCAACTAATTTCTCTTTGAGATCGCCCTCCGCTTTCCTTTTCCGGTCTTTTCTGACACAACCACTGCTTATCTCCTGTCTCTGGCAAGGCGGGACGTCTTAGGGCCTGGATAGAAGGTTGTGCGGCTTAGGAGACGGGAATCGGAGAGGGAAATTTGCGGGAGTGTTGTGGGCAGCTTCTGATAAGAGTTTGACCGGGGGGGGGGGGGGAGTCTGGATCGCGGACAGAAAGGAGGGGGGGGGGATATGGCAGACCACGTGGAAGGGAGACCTATACCCGAATGAGTGTGAGGAAGGGTGCTGGGAATGTGAGGGCAGCCGAGTACGTGTGACTTGTGGTGTCTTTAAGGAGTTATCGTGGATTGTTGTTCCAAGCCATTTAAGTAACCTCTGATTGAGGGGGGGGGGGGGTCTGGATCGCGGACAGGAAGGAGAGGGGGGCGGATCTGCTATAGCGGAAGAGAAAGGAAGACATGGTAGACCGGTCCCAGAATGCGTGTGAGGAGTGATTGGGGAGTGTGAGGGCAGCCGAGTACGTGTGCCTTGGTGTCTTTGAGGAGTTATCGTGGATTGTCGTACCAGGTCATATCTGGGAAGCGAGACAAATGGGGGGGAGGGGTGCGGGATAAAAACTGCATACTACTACTACTTAACACTTCTAGAGCGCTACTAGGGTTACGCAGCGCTGTACAATTTAACAAAGACAGTCCCTGCTCAAAGAGCTTACAATCTAATAGTCTGGATTCACTGAACGGTAAAATTGCTTATTAAGGAAAACTGTTTTCTTTAAGTATAGTTTTCTAGCCCTGAGTTGGAGTGGAGGAGCAACCTAGTGGTTAGTGCAGCGGCTTGAGAATCAGGGGAACTGGGTTCAGTTCCCACCCCAGCTGTTTGAGCTCACCTAACACTCCATTGCCCCAGGTACGAAAAACAATACCCATATAATATATATTGTTTCCTCCCTTGCCTTTCCTTTATAGATGCCTTGTATGTGTGTACAAATGTTCTTGTGAATGTGTATAGTTGCATTAAGATATGTAGTAGTTTCATAGTTTAAAATAGCAAATCAAGAAGCAGCTAAGCTTCAGATCTGACCTTGGGCAAGTCACTTCACCTTCTGTTGCCTCTGCTGCAAATTTCTGTTATAAACCCGATGGAGATGGGGAAATACCTTGAATATGAATATCAACTGAAATTACAGAATGATCTCCATTGTAGAAAATGCATTTCATAGGCAGACCTTTAGTAGTTAGTATAGCATTTCTTGTTATGACCATGTGACTGAGGATAAAAGTGCCCAGGAATATACAGTGCTACCATAACCACTACTAGTACTTATTTTGAAGTATTGCTCTGTCGGAACAGGTGCACACTGGAGGTTCTGCAATGATGATCTGTATGTTCAGTCCGTGTTTCACCTGATTTACTCAGTGATTATATGCATACCCTGAGCAGGCCTCCATATTGTTTACTGAGCTTTATGTATAAAGCTACACTGAATTGGAAGGTAACAGCAATATAATCTGAATTACTGTAGGAGTGAATCTGTTTTATGACGATGTTATAGGAAAACTAGGTATGCCATCTCATTTCAGATTTGCAGTTCATATGCAAAGGACAGCTTCCAATTGGTTTTGGCAGTCCAGTAAGTCTGAAGAATCTGATCATATACAAAGCAAAATAAACATCATTTTCACCACCTTCTTTTAGGTGTACAGGTTGCCATGGGTAGAAGATGCACTCCTCCCTCACTGGTCAAGAATGAGATGGTCGGACAACCTAGGATGGACAGCGGCTGACAAAATGCAAAATCCCGTCTATTTCTTTTGGGAAGCAGGTGGTGCTGTCAGATCTGTGGAGAAATACTTTGATAGTAATGTTCCCTGAACACCAGTTTTTGCAATTGGCAAATATTTGGGGCTTCCCCTCTCCTTACATCCTTCCTTGTGAGCTCCATTCAACAGGTAAATGAAATGATTGTAATCTGTAACTTTCTCCGTGGCCATCTTCCAGTTGCACTCTTACCATTTTGCTGCACCATTTTCCCAGAACAAACTTCCTGATTTAGTGTGCTATATTGCAATCCAGTCTAAAAATTCACCCTTTTGTCTGCTTTTAATATTGGTAACATCTAGAACTCTCTTGTTCTGTCACATCTAGATTATAAGTGCCACAGAGAGAGGACTATTTCTTGGTATTTGTACAGGGCTACTTAGTAGTGTTTCAGAAGTGATTAATATTGCAGCGTTCCTCTAAAGATGCGCATCTCGGCTAGTATAAATTCAGTACTTTTCATTTATCTTAACTGTTTTTGGTAGTAGTAAGAGCTGCAGTATTAAAGGGGCATTTTGTGGTATACCAGCAACAACTGCAGAGATGAGAATCCTTAGGAAATACCCTGGAATAATTTATATAAAGGGTTATTAAAAAGCCTATAATACTACAAGTTTAAACTTGGTTTTCCAAGCAAAACTTGTGTATGCATGCAAGCTGAAATAATGCCCCAGGGTTTAAAGACAGATATTTTGAAGGTGGTAGTGAAGTTCTTCATTTCATAAAAACTGTGCTTAGAACAATGTAGTAGGTGGTAAATTGTATTAACAGGGCTTATTACCTGCTCAAAATGTTTTGGTTCTGGCGCTGAAATCATTAGAGCATTCAAGGCACACTAACACAAGCGTAAAGTTGAGCATCAAAAACTGATTTCTTTGTTTCTCTGGCAGGAGCTACACCTTTTTGAAGTGGGGCCAAATAAATGGTGATTTCTCGGACAAAGACGTGTAGGGTATGTGAATTTCACTGTTTATATGCTCTGTTGTAACGAGCACTTTCCCCGACGGCTGTTCCTCTCACTGCCATAAGGTTTGGGCGGTGTGATTTTAGGCTGTCGTACATCAAAGTGGCCTTCTTCACTCGGAATGGCACTTTGGCTGTGGCTGTGCACGTGTGCCTTCTGAATTTTGCGGGGTCAGACACATACACTTCCATTATAGTATCTTTGGCTCTATGAACTTAGGGGGTCTTCTAGTAAGCTGTGGTAGCGATCAGCTGGTGGTAAATGCTAAGGTTCCTATTGCCTCTGCATTTACTGTGTTTAAAACCTCCTTATTCTCTTAGGTTATACAAATCACATTCACAATATTCAGCAAGAAAGAATAAAAAAAACTTTTATTTTTTTCAACTGTCCGCCCTTGGACAGAGGCTGTATAAGAACACTATACAGGAAGCAAAATCAACATACTTACAAGAGTCAAATCAAAAGCTTGTAACCTTTTTGCTTAGCTTTCAGCTTTCACAGTATCATTTATATACATCTTCACACAATGGTTAGCTCATCACATACGTCAGCATTATTCCCACATTACTTAGCCCTTTTGCTCTTTTCTGCAGCTGTCAGTTACATTCTTTCCGGGCTTCTCACACCTTACCCATCTGCTACACCCGCTCACCTGCTCAACATCCTTTCTCTGTTCTCACATGTCTCTTATGACTCATTGGTCATGCTGGCATCTGGTCATCTGCTCCCACAATCTGCAGCTCTCCACTATGTCAGCTATTTACAGCTTTTAACATTATCTATAACTGCCAGTTCATTTCTGCTGTGGCTTAATAAGACCCCCTTAAAGTTGGCTTCAAGCTTGAGATGTAGTGCTGTTAGTTCTCCCAAAGCCTTCTCTGCAGATTTAGGCACTTGGATGCTGTGTGTTAAGCACAAATTCTCTAATCTATATAATTGCTGTTATAGAATGCTGGTGTAAATGCTCACACCTAAATTCTCTGCAAAATTATAGAATTTGCATACTAAGGTGTTAGAATACTGGTTTAAGTGCAGTTCTATGCATAACTGCACTTAATGTCAATTAACTTCAATTATAATACCACTTGGTGCCTAATTTAGTGAGTTAAAGCATAAATGTTCAATCTTCTGGAGAGTTATTTCTACTAGCTTGTAACAGGAGATGCAAGTTGGGTGTCTGCGCAGTTTGCTGCAGGAGCAGATAGTGAGTAGATGTACTAGCTGAAGGTTTGCCTGTAGTTTGTCTCTCTAGCATTAATTTAAAACAGTTGGAAAGGGTGTTTGAGGAGTGTTGTGCTATGCTGACTAGCTAGCTATAAATTCTGTGCCACCCCACCCATAGAGGTGCAGCTGACAGCTTCCTATGTTAAGCTCTACAATGTTCTAGCAACTTGTTTTAAACCTACTGCTTAAGTAGAAAAAAATAATCACTTGTCTCCACTGTAGAAATTAGTTTGGTTTTTTTTTTCCACAGGTGAAAAGGAGCAATCTTGCCTGCTGAGGTGGCCAGAAACTTGCTGAAAATCATACCATCTTCTCCTAATCTTTATTAGCAAGGCTGTATGTCACTGTTGTATACATTGTCAGTGTCTTATTGTTTAAAGCCATGTTTCCTGCTGAACAAATGCACATAGAAATTCGGTGAGCTGCAAATTCAGGAAACTAATCTCCTGCGCCTCTGCTTATCTTTATTTCTCTGCACTTAACCAGACTAACAAAGGGGTTATCTTCAGTCCACAAAGGCAGCTGTAAAATATGGCTGAATCGCTAACAGCTAGCGATGCAAATGAGCTGCACAGATCCCCCTTTGTGCATCCTCACTGTTTGCGAGTTCAAGCTATCGGATGGATTTCAGCCTTCTGTCACTGGAACTCCCCAACCACACTTAAAAAAAAAAAAAAAAAATGGTGTTTAACCCTGACCACACCTGCCAGGGCTAAACACTATATAAGGAGTTTTTCTTAGCCCTGCCCACTGCATTCCAGAACCGACTAGGCAGGTCCTGGGTGCTGCCATTTTGTTCTGAGCAGGCCTGGGACAGGAGCTGTTGCTCATGCCTCCACCTTGCTGTACAGGGAAGGGGGGTGGGCATGGGAAGGGGTTTGGGACCACCAGCAAAACTTAAAGGGGGGGGGGGTCCACTAGACTACCTGGGCAAAAAGTTTAAAAATAAATTGTGGGTTAGGGTCCTTAACCACAAGGGACTTTTTTTTTTTCTTCCGGGGGGGGGGGGGGGGGGGGGGTGCCAGGAGGTGAGAGGTAGGAAGCATAAGCAGGCAGCTTTTATAGCTTCACACTCAAATCTGTGAATGCAGGAATACGCTGGCATGATCAATAAGTAAATCTATACTAAAAACACACCAGTCAAAATAGCCAATCACATAGTGATATTATAAGAGAAAACCCTATTGGACCACACGTCCTAGGTTTACAATATGCCAAAAAAAATGGCCGTTGATAGTTTCTATCACGGGGGTTATAAACTTTTCTCCACTTTTTTCCTTTTATTATGTGCAAATAAAATGCCTCAAAATTACAACTAGAATTACTTCTTCACCGTAGTAATGCTGGAAGCGCCAACTGCGAGCAACATTTACACTCTACTGAAGCAATAAATGTAGCACTTAGCTTTATGTCCGATGGCGCTACCGTTCACCATAAAGTGGCTTCCTCAGGGACTCCTGTGCTCACTTGCTTATTGTATTTATAGAGCTTTACAGTTTTCTGTGAAAATAAAAAACTCAGTTGTAAAACTCATAACCATAACACAAAGGATTGATCTTCACTCCAGTCCACATACATTCAGTTTGCCCACTTCAAAAACAAAATGGTGCTGTGATGTCACACACCAAGAAGAACTTTTAAATAACAATTTGATCAGCTGCTTGCAGAAGGCATCCAATAGGATCAATATTTAAATTAGTTAATAAAATACATGCCAATCTTGTTGTTGAGGTCCGCAGGTTCTAAAGATTTAAGCTTAAATGTCCATTTAGCTTCTTTTCGTTGCAGCATTTCTATTTCCTCCTCATCGATTGCCCTCTACTTTCTCAAGAACACAGCAGCGCAACTCTTCAAATGCTCTACAATAGGTTCTTTTATGCTTTGTCTCACCAAATTCGCTCTATGTTCTAGCATTTGGACTTTAAACATCCTTGTCATGACTACATCGATCTTTTTGCACGGGCATGTGATGGCATATACTACAAACTCTGATCTGCCATTAGTTTATTGTGTTAGATGAAATGTTTGATTATTAAAGAATTTCATCACTGAGGTAATCCTGCAGAGCTGGCAAGTGCTACACTTATAGTGGCCAATTATTCTTTCTGTTTGTTCTTATTTGCACATACATCTGCTGGGCAAAGTACCTCCACCATCGATAGATTTTACAAAAAAAAAAAAAAAAGACAAATGCTCTATCCATGTTTCTTCAAAATTTTTTATATAAAGATTTGCAATAGATGGGGCAAATGTGGAGCCCATAGTGACTCCACTCGTTTGCAGGTAGTAGTTATTGAACAGAAAAATTTTCTTTAATGGCCAATCTTGCCAGTTTGATCAAAAACTCGGTATGCAATGTGGTCTTTATCTGCTGTTTCACTGATGATATTAATTGCTTCTGCTTGTGGGATGGTGTATAGAGTGAATTTACAGCTAGAGTGACGATGTAATTCACATCCTGTAGCTTGTTCAGGAAATGAGTGGTTTCTTTAACGTATGATCCACTTTTAGATACCTCATGTCTTAAAAATTGATCCACGAGCATAGAAAGAGGTTCAAAAATTCAATTCTTAGAAGAAAGGATTGGTCTTACCCAACCTCCGGGTCGAAGTACATTATTGGTGTTGAATCATTTATCAAACTTTTTATCTTTGACAGTAATAAATCCTTCTTGTATGCCTTTGTTGGTAATTTTCTGAATTATAGATAAAAGGTGTTTAGTCAGATTGAGAGGTATCTATATGCATCAGTATTAGACAAATGTTGCAGTCCTTCTTGTAAATAATCCTCAATTCCATATCATCAAGCTGATCAATCCATAGACTGGTGGGTTGTGTCCATCTACCAGCAGGTGGAGATAGAGAGCAAACTTTTGCCTCCCTATATGTGGTCATGTGCTGCCGGAAACTCCCCAGTATGTTCTCTATCTCAGCAGGTGGTGGTCACACACAGCAGCAGCTCTGGCTAGGCCTCCAAGCCTAATCCTTAGGTTTTGTTGAGGCCTGGGGTTGAGGGCTCTTTTGAGCAAGTGCAAACCTGGTGGTGCCAGGTCCCTCCTTTTCTCCCCCCTCCCGCTGGCTCCGTTTAAAAAAAAAAAAAAAAAAAATGTTTAAACGTCTTTAAAGGCGTTTAATTCGACGTTTCTTTAAACGTTCATTGCAGCTACTCACTGGGACACCAGTTCGTTACAGCTCGGAGCGGCAAGCAGGTAATTTTACCTTTTTATAGCGGGCAGGGGGTTCCCCGATTCTTCTCCTCGTGGCAATGGCGTCGGAGGGCGAGGGCGCAAAGGGTCGCTCCCCGGATCGCTGGAGCGCTTCTAGAGGGGATGCGGGGGTTTTACAACCTGATTCGCCCTTGATGGGTGATAGTTTAGTGACCGATGAATGTCCCGGTCGTTCCTCCGGCGTGGCGGTTTTTTCCCGCCATAAACGCCCATCCCCCGCTCCTCGCCTCCGCCATCTTGGCCGGCCACGCGGCTCGGCCGGCTTCTTCGGGGCCGCCCTTGAGGTTGGAGACATTAATGCCATGAACGCCCTTAATTTGGGCGACGGCACAAAAGCGGCTAAAGTTAAGCGCCGTTCTTCCCGCACGGCTCCTTCACGGAGTTTCGCGCCGGACGCCATTTTGGATGCGCAGCATGTCTCTCCCCCGCTATTGCGAGCGCCGGTTGAGAGTGCATCTAGGGCTGTTGCCCAGGCTGCGGAAGTGCACAGTCTGGGGGGTTTCTCCCCCGAGTTTGTTTTGCTGCTGCATCAGGCTTTCCTCATGCAAAACGCTGCCCCTGCTCCCTCTTCTGATAAAGAGGTTGAGGTTCCCAGAGGTAAACGCCCTCGGGTTGATTTCCAGGCCTTGGAGGACTTTTGTCTCCTCCGATGTAGATGAGGGCAGCGTGTCTGAGGTCTCCCAACGATCCTTTGCGGATTCCTTGGTGGAGATAGATCCCCGCTCGGATGGAGCGGATGACCCCTCTGCAGCGCGGCTTTTTAGCCCAGAGGATTTGCCCAACCTGTTGTTACAGGCCATGGACACTTTGAAGATTTCCTCTCCGGAGGACGTCTCTCCCTCAGCCCCTGTTGGCTCTGCCATTATGCTGGGGACGAAGCGCCCGCCTAGAACCTTCCACGTGCATGATGCCATGCACACCTTAATTGCGGCTCAATGGGATGTCCCGGAAACGAGCCTTAAAGTGGCTAGGGCTATGTCCCGCCTCTATCCTTTGGCTGTGAGTGAACGTGAGGCCTATCTGTGGCCTACCGTGGATTCTTTAATCACTGCGGTGACTAAGAAAACGGCGTTGCCGGTGGAAGGTGGCACGGCCCTAAAGGACGCCCAAGACAGAAGATTGGAGGCGGCCTTAAGGTCGTCCTTTGAGGCAGCTGCTTTAAGTTTGCAGGCCTCAGTTTGCGGCTCCTATGTGGCCAGGGCGTGCCGGACTATGGTGCAGCGGGCTTCCCCCTCGGATCATTCCTTGAGGGCTGATTGGCCGGCCCTGGAATCGGGCTTAGCCTATTTGGCAGACTTGCTGTATGATGTCTGGAGAGCCTCAGCTAAAGGCATGGCTCAGACAGTCTCTGCGCGGCGGTGGCTTTGGCTGAAACATTGGTCTGCTGACCACGCCTCTAAATCCCGCCTGGCTAGATTGCCTTTTAAAGGCAAGCTGCTCTTTGGGGTCGAGCTGGACAAAATCGTGACCGATCTCGGCACGTCTAAGGGCAAGAAATTACCAGAGGTCAGGGCTCGGGTTAGTACTCGTCCCGATACCTCCAGAGGACGGTTGCAGGAAGCCCATCGGTACCGCCCGGGCAAGTCGGGTTCCTCTGCCCCCTCTTCCTTCAAGAGGAATTTCTCCCCCAAGCAGCATTCCTTTCGCAGAGACCGCCGTCCCGGAGGTGCTCCCTCCGGTCCTCCCCCAGGGTCTCGTACCCAATGACGGGGCCTTGGTCCACGCCCCAGTGCAGATTGGAGGACGGCTGTCCTCGTTTCTGGGCGAGTGGACCACTATAACTTCAGACGCGTGGGTGCTGGAAGTCATCAGAGACGGCTACAAGCTAGAGTTCTGCCAACCCTTAAGAGACGGGTTTGTACTCTCTCCCTGCAAGTCTCCGGTCAAGCTGTGGTAGTGCAGCAGACCTTGGACAACCTGATCCGCCTGGGTGCGGTCGTTCCGGTGCCAAAAATCAGATTGGCAAGGGACGTTACTCCATTTACTTTGTGGTTCCAAAGAAAGGAGGTTCTGTCCGGCCTATCCTCGACCTCAAAGGGGTCAATCGGGCCTGGAAAGTGAGGCACTTTCGCATGGAGACTCTCCGCTCTGTTATAGCGGCAGTGAAGGCAGGAGAGTTCTTGGCTTCCTTGGACATCAAGGAAGCGTACCTGCATATTCCCATCTGGCCTCCTCTCCAACGCTTTCTGCGTTTTACAGTCCTGAGACGACACTTCCAGTTCAGAGCCCTCCCTTTCGGGTTGGCTACTGCTCCGCGGACCTTTTCCAAAGTAATGGGGGTCATAGCGGCCTTCCTGCTAAAGGAAGGAGTACAAGTCCATCCTTATCTGGACGACTGGTTGATCCGAGCCCCCTCTTATGCAGAGTGCGGCAAAGCTATGGACCGGGTGATTGCTCTTTTGAGCTCCCTGGGATGGATCATCAACTGGAAGAAGAGCCAGCTGCGCCCGACTCAGTCCCTGGTGTATCTGGGAGTTCGATTCGACACCCAAGTGGGCAGAGTGTTCCTGCCAGACAATCGGATTGTCAAGCTTCAGGCTCAGGTGGACTAGTTCCTAGTAGCCTCTCCTATTCGGGCTTGGGACTACGTGCAGCTGTTGGGCTCTATGACGGCCACGATGGAAGTAGTGCCCTGGGCCAGGGCTCATATGAGACCACTACAGCTATCTCTGCTGCTGCGCTGGACTCCGATGTCGGAGGATTATGCTGTGCGCCTTCCCGTGGACCCAGCAGTGCGCAAGGCGCTGAGCTGGTGGACGCAGACAGACAAGTTGTCTGCAGGATTGCCTCTGGTGACCCCGGAGTGGATTGTCGTCACGACAGACGCCTCTTTGATGGGCTGGGGAGCCCACTGCTTGGGAAGGACAGCGCAGGGGCTCTAGTCTCCTGCAGAGGCAAGTGGTCTATCAACCTCCTGGAACTCAGAGCCATTCGGTTGGTGTTATTGGAGTTCATCCCGGTACTGGTGTTGAAGCCTGTACGGGTCCTGTCGGACAATGCCACGGCTGTGGCCTATATCAACCGCCAGGGAGGTACCAAGAGCGCCCCTCTAGCCAGGAGGCTGAGTCTTTGCCAGTGGGCGGAAGCGAACCTGGAGCAGCTTTCAGCGGCCCACATTGCCGGAGTCATGAATGTCAAGGCGGACTTTCTCAGTCGCCATACCTTGGAGCCCGGAGAGTGGCAACTATCTGCTCAGGCGTTCTTGGACATCACGAAGCGCTGGGGCCAGCCGAGCCTAGATCTGATGGCGTCATCGGCCAATGGCCAAGTGCCGCGCTTTTTCAGCAGAGGACGGGACCCTCGATCCCTGGGAGTAGATGCTCTTCTCCAACAGTGGCCGACACAAGAGCTCCTCTATGTGTTCCCGCCCTGGCCCATGTTGGGCAGGGTGCTAGACCGGGTGGCAAAGCATCCCGGCAGGGTAATCCTGGTGGGTCCGGATTGGCCCAGACGTCCCTGGTATGCGGACTTGTTCAGGCTCTCAGTCGACGATCCTCTGCGGCTGTCAGTGGAGCAGGGCCTGTTACATCAGGGTCCCGTGGTGATGGAGGATCCCTCTCCCTTTGGTCTTACGGCCTGGCTATTGAGCGGCAGTGTCTGAGGAAGAAGGGCTTCTCAGACAAGGTCATCGCCACTATGCTGAGAGCGAGGAAGCGCTCTACTTCTACTGCTTACGCCAGGGTTTGGCGTATCTTTGCAGCATGGTGTGAAGCAGGCTCACTTTCTCCCTTCACTGCTCCAATTTCTTCAGTGTTGGCGTTCCTGCAAGAAGGTCTGGAGAAAGGCCTGTCGCTCAGTTCCCTTAAAGTCCAGGTAGCGGCTCTGGCTTGCTTCAGGGGCCGCCTGAAGGGTGCTTCCCTGGCTTCGCAGCCAGATGTGGTGCGCTTTCTCAAGGGAGTTAATCACCTGCGCCCTCCTCTGCACTCAGTGGTGCCTGCGTGGAATCTCAACCTGGTGCTAAGAGCATTGCAGAAGCCGCCTTTGGAAACCTTGTCGAGGGCATCTCTGAAAGACCTGACGTTGAAAGCAGTCTTTTTGGTGGCTATCACTTCAGCCAGAAGAGTTTCCGAGCTCCAGGCGCTCTCATGTCGAGAGCCTTTTCTGCAGTTCACTGAGGCAGGAGTGACTATTCGCACAGTGCCTGCCTTCCTGCCCAAGTTTGGTTCTCGCTTCTATGTGAATCAGCAGCTCTGTCTCCCTTCCTTTCGTAGGGAGGACTACCCAGAGGAGTACTCCGCTCTTGAATATCTGGATGTGAGACGAGTCATCATCAGATACTTGGAAGTGACCAATGATTTCCGGAAATCGGATCATCTGTTTGTCCTGTTTGCAGGTCCTCGTAAGGGTCTGCAGGCTGCTAAGCCTACAGTGGCAAGATGGGTCAAGGAAGCCATTGCAGCGGCTTATGTGGCCGCGGGGAAGGTGCCGCCTATCCAGCTGAAGGCTCACTCCACGAGAGCTCAGGCGGCCTCGATGGCAGAGGCCGGATCCGTCTCCTTGGAAGAGATATGCAAGGCGGCAACGTGGGCTTCGGCTCATACATTCTCCAAGCATTACCGTTTGACTGTGGCTGCACGGGCGGAGGCCCGGTTTGGAGCTTCAGTGTTGAGGTCAGGGATTTCTATGTCCCGCCCTGGGTGAGTACTGCTTCGGTACATCCCACCAGTCTATGGATTGATCAGCTTGATGATATGGAAGGTAAAATTATGTATAATCATACCTGATTTTCTTTCCATTAATCATAGCTGATCAATCCATAGCCCCTCCCAGATATCTGTACTGTTTATATTCTGGTTGAATTTTAGGTTCAAGTTTAGCCTTCAGTTACTTCAGGAGGACTTCGTGTTCAAGTTCTTCTTTCACTTGGATTCTTCAAGAGTTGAGACGAGTTTGTGTTACAGTGAGCTGCTGCATTCCTCTCCCCTCCGTTTTACGGGGCTGGATTGAGACATAAATTCTGCCGGCACTCCCTCCCGCTTCGTGCGGCTGTAGGGCAGCTTTGTACCCCTCCCGCTTCGGCGGTGTTAGGGTCAGTCAGCTCCTCCCGCGGTTGCGGTTGCAGGATAAGCCAGATCCCCCCGCATCGGCGGGTGTGGTGTCCCTCCCCCGCTCCGCGGGGATGAGCTGGACGGATTCCCCTTCCCCACTTGTGTGGGGATGAGCTGGGTTAATTCCCCTCCCCCGTTTCGGCGGTGGTGAGCTGGGCAGAGTGTCCCTTCGTGGGTGTAATTCTCTAAGTGCTGAGTCCTGCGGATGGAGCTTTGATATCGACATACTGAGGAGTTTCCGGCAGCACATGACCACATATAGGGAGGCAAAAGTTTGCTCTCTATCTCCACCTGCTGGTAGATGGACACAACCCACCAGTCTATGGATTGATCAGCTATGATTAATGGAAAGAAAATTATCAGGTATGATTATACATAATTTTACCTTCTGCACAACAAGAGCACCCCCTTTGTCCGCTTTTTTGATGATTATATCCGGATCATATTTTAGGGACATTAAAGACTCATGTTCTGATCTCATCAAATTGAAGGTTCTTTTGACATTTACAGCTTTCTCTTCATGGATTCAATATCTTTGAACAAAATGTGCTTGAAAGTACTTAAAACCGGATCTTTAAAGGACCAGATGGTTTCCATACGGATTAGGTTGAATTATGGTCCTATCTGTTGAAACATTATTTGGACCAAAAAATAACCGTAGTTGCAGTTTCCTTATAAATTTCTCAATGTCTACATGAAATTGGAAGTTATCACAAAAAATTGTTGGTACAAATGTTAAACCTTTAGATAATACTTTTACTTAGCAGAAAGTGTTTTACTAGACAAAATTCACTACCACTGGCTGCCTGATCTCTGAGACCTCGTCCATGGTCTGTTCTAAAGCAAAGTAACATTACATGCTGTTACTAAATGCTGACCACTATGCCATGCCACTTTGAATCTGGTTTACCAGAAAATGCTTGTTTTTCATTGTTTTTTAATTGTGTAAGTCATCTGGGTGATTCTGTTTAATAAAAGGCTGCTTCTTGTGAATGTGGTTTGCTTCCTGTGGCTTTTCAGGACAGTTGAGGGGGGGGGGGGGGGGGGACGGTATTTAGCTGGTGATAGAACAGAAGTCTTGTGGCCAGAGAAACAATTGAGTGAGTTTTGAAAATAAAAGTAATGTGGCTTCTGTGTAACCCTACCATAAAGACATTGTGGGTTTTCAACCTTTTCACTTGGGACACCTAATGGATAAGGCTTTGCATACATGGACCTTTAGTCACACACTGACACATGGCAGTTCTTAGAAATTTAAATATGAACAGGGTGTTCATCTACAAAAACCTTATCTCCTCCCCCCCCCAAAAAAAAAAAAAATATGATCATGTCATCTGACTAATGGCAATATAATTTCTCCATTTATTTATTACTTTTGTATCCCGTGCTTTCCCGCTCATCGCAGGCTCAATGCGGCATACATAGTAACAAGAGAATACAATCTGTAGTATCTGAATCAACAAGGAGGTATGTGGTAGGACAAATGAACAAGGGTAAATGGGATAAAAGAGGTATGAGAGAGGATAGGTGAGGTAGGGTAAGAAGATTCTCAGGTATTGTATTTCACAATACGCTACCAATCGTAGCATACTAATCATGCAACAGTAGCACTACCATGATTTAAACCTATTGAAGAATAGGCAGTGCTACTACAAATATTACAGGGGCCCCTAGAACACCACTACCTCTACTTAATATTTAGCCATCTCTGATCTCATGTGCACCTTCTTTAAATTAGTCACTTTATTCTCTTAACCCCTCTTCCTCTTACCTATATATTAACATCTCTCTGACCTTTATGTGCAACTTCTCTTTAAAGTAGGCAAGAGTAGTTTAGAAAATGGTGACTATATGTTAACCATAATTAAAATGCTCTTACATATGTTGACATACTGCTGTAATTGTCTATTGCTCATGTTTGATTTATTCTTACTGTACACCGCCTTGAGTGAATTCCTTCAAAAAGGCAGTAAATAAATCCAAATAAACAGAACAAGTAGGACTGCTACAGTTTTAGACAAACTTACATGTTAAGAGAATACTACATCTGTTACACAAATAAATCTCGCCAAATACAGAATAAGGGATCGTGAACAGGGAATACTAAGAAGTCAAACTGTGTATACCACACCATGGGAGAAATGAAAACAAATGCATTTCTTCTACAAAGACATCTGTGATGCACGAAGCTAACATTCTTACTTTAAGTCAAAATCTTAGCATTTTGTTTTCCCAAGCATGCTGGTCTGCTTTCCTATCTGTCTTCTGCTCTCTTTTCAGTGGGAGTGGTCCTCTTCTCCCCTTTCCTCCTGTTCCTTTAATACATCTGTCTGCATCTTTTTTTTGTCTCTCCATTTAGATTTCACCTGTTTATTCTTGGTCCTCTGTTCACTTTCAGATCAACTCAATTTCCTCCTTTTGCCCCACTCTCCTATTTCTCCTGTCTCTTTCTTTCCCTGCCTCACACCCCATTACTACACTTCTGCATTTACTATCATCCTTTCCTCCACTGTTGTAGCCCAGTGTCTTCTGTCTCCTCATCTTTCCCCCCCCCCCCCCCCCCCCCCCATTATGGTCCAGCATTTACTCTCTGCCCATATGGTCCAGCAGCTTCCTGTCCCCTCTTTATTTATTTATTTATTGCATTTGTTTCCCACATTTCCCCCCCCTATTTGCAGGCTCAATGTGGCTTACATAGATTTGTTAACATTGTCATTTCAGGATATCAGATAGTTAGTAATGTGTAGTGATTAGGAAGGGAAAAAGACAAGGAAGAGAGTGATTAGGGTAGTTGTAAAAGATAAGCATTCATAATTGAGTGGGTTGGTGAGGTGACTTGGCTGTAGAGAAATGGCTACACCAACTACAAGACTACTTCCTGTCAGAGGAAAACAAAGTGTATGGATTAGGACAAATCTTCCAAGGGGTCAAGCCTCGCTCTGGCTATAAAGTAAGAGATAATTTGTTACATTTGTATCCCACATTTTCCCACCTATTTGTAGGTTAAGTATGGCTTACGTGGTACCTTAGGCATTAGCCAAGATATATACATAAATGCAAAGAGATGGCTAATGGCCAAGTAAACTTGAGGAAAGCACTGGTTTAATGCAGGATTGTTTTATATACCACTGAAGGTACAGGGATTAAGGATGGGTTTTGTTAGAACAACGGCATAACCCATGTTGTTTCAACCCCCAAAACAGCCAGGAGACATCCAGAAATGTGTCCTGTATTGTCTTTGGAAATAAAATACTACAGATTCGTATTGGGTAAATGTAATCATTAGAAATCAAACAAAATTAAAACATGGAAAAGAAAATAAGATGATACCTTTTTTTATTGGACAACTTAATATATTTCTTGATTAGCTTTCGAAGGTTGCCCTTTTTCATCAGAGCAGAAATAAGCAAATGTGTTAGCTGGGTGGGTAGGAGATGTGCATGGGGACTTCAAAGCATTCCATAGTCTAGCAGGATGTCTGTGGGGAGGGGAGGGTGATAAGCAGTGAAATACAACTTATGGTTTATAGTGGGCTAGAAAACCCAGATCCTTGTTAAGTCCTGTCCGTTGGGTGTCAAAATTATTCAATCATTCTGATTTCAAAGGTTTTACATTCCTGTATTGTTTTAAAGTTACCTTTCAGTATTCTCACTGTAAAATCACTGGTACAGTGTCCTGGTTCTTTAAAGTGTTGTCCCACCGGGGTTGGGGCCCTACTGGCAGTATTGTGGAGGAGTGGCCTAGTGGTTAGGGTGGTGGACTTTAGTCCTGAGGAACTGAGTTCCATTCCCACTTCAGGCACAGGCAGCTCCTTGGGACTCTGGGCAAGTCACTTAACCCTCCATTGCCCATGTAAGCCGCATTGATCCTGCCATGAGTGGGAAAGCACAGGGTACAAATGTAACATAAATAAATAAATAAATATTGTTCATGTGATGTCTATGTAAATTGAATCTTGTCTGAAGGATCTGGCCTGTTTCTCCAATATAACAACCTTCGTTACATTGGGTAAATGAAATTCTTTATTTAAATGGAGAGTGCATAAATCATTATTGCTTCAGTCTATACAATGGTTAAGAAATATACACGCTGACTGGGTCAAATTAGGTGAGATGCACACTAATTAAACCATCTAACTAAAAGAAAGCTATAAACCAGATACACACACACACACACACACACACATATATATATTTCTCCGAGGACAAGCAGGCTGCTTGTTCTCACGACTGGGTTGACGTCCACGGCAGCCCCCACCAACCGGAAAAAAGCTTTGCAGGCGGTCCCGCACGCCCACCGCGCATGCGCGGCCGTCTTCCCGCCCTTGCACAACCGTTCCCACTCAGTTTTTTCTATTCCGCGCTGGAGAGAGACGTGTTATCGTCTCTCTCTTTGTTAGCCCCGGAAACTGGATTGCGGCTTAGCCGCGGCTTTTTTTCTGTTTAGCGTACGCGTTTGCGTATTTTTTTTCTACCGAATTAAAAAAAAAAGTGTCCTCGTCGTTCTTAGCCGTGAGGGCGCTTCGTTGCGGCCCTGTGGCCGCGCAGTCGTTTTCTTTTTCGGGTGTGCTTTTCACCGCCACCATCGACGACTTTGACTTCGCCGACGCGATTTTTACGTTGATGTCCTTGAAGAGGTCCCAAGCGGATTCAAGAAGTGTGGTCGGTGCGGCCGACAGATTTTGCAGACCGATACGCTTGGTGCCTCCAGTGCCTCGGGCCGGAGCATAATTCCAAGACGTGCACCTTGTGTCTCGGCTTGAGGAAGCGGACACAGGTGGAGAGGCAAGTTCTTCGGGACCGTCTTTTCGGAATTTGCGCCCGCCCTTTGACGTCCTCGACGGCATCGGTGTCGACGGCTGGGTCTTCGGTACCGGTACCGATGTCGACGAAATGGGCGCCGACCCTGGTACCAACCCCAGGAGTACAGGTACCGTTGGCCTGCCGGTGACGGCGGGGGTGAGCGGCCGCGCGGGCAGTCGGCCCCGGCCACTCCCTCTACCCAAGGCCATCAGGAACGAACCCTGTCGGATCCGATTCCTCGAGGCCAGGGGGGTTCTACCTCCTCTTCGTCCCTTCCGCCGAGCGCCGATGACGGGCATCGAAAGAAAGCAAAGAAACACCGTCATTGGTCGCCCACGGCACACGGGACTGCCAGCTCCGGCACCTCGAGGGATGACGACGCCCAGGAAGTGGCAGTGCCGGGAGGAGCGTTCCCCCTCGGTTGAAGAGGTGTCGCTGCGTCAGTCCGCGGGTACTTTGGTACCGTCTCCTAGACCTGAGCAGCTTCCAACACCCACACCGGCCCCCCTGCCTTTCCCGATAGCGGGCCTCGACGAGTGCCTCCGAGCCATCCTTCCTGGGATCCTGGAAGGGCTGATGCGCCAGGCTCTGCCGGCACCGGGGGTGCTTGTGCCCCCGGCGCCATTGATGGAGGCGCCGGTGTGCTCTGGCCCGATGCCGAGGCCTCCGATGCCGCTTGCGGCACCGGTGTCGATCGGCACGCAGGTGGAGTCGATGGAGGGAGCTTCGTCCCCGCCGGCGCGGGAGTCCACCGCTCAACGCCATCATCGAGGATGTGGTTCCTCGCAGTCGAGACGGGCCCGGTTGAGGTCTGAGCTGAAAGAGCTCATGTCCAACACCGATGAAGAGGAGGCCTCGTGGGGGGAGGAGGAGGACCCCAGATATTTCTCCTCAGAGGGGTTTGTGGGCCTTCCCTCCGACCCCACTCCTTCACCGGAGAGGAAGCTCTCGCCCCCTGAGAGTCTCTCCTTTGCCAGGGATATGTCTATTTGCATTCCCTTTCCCGTGGTCACTGTGGATGAGCCGAGGGCGGAGATGCTCGAAGTCCTCGACTATCCATCACCACCTAGAGAGTCTTCCACGGTGCCGTTGCACAATGTCCTTAAAGAGACACTGCTTCGGAACTGGCTGAAGCCACTATCTAATCCCACCATCCCCAAGAAAGCGGAGTCCCAATACAGGATCCACTCAGACCCAGGGATACCGCCGCGGCGCCCCCTGGGCGGGAGTCTCGCACAGTGGACTCATTTGGGAGGAAGGCCTACCAATCGTCCATGCTCGTGACCCGCATCCAGTCATACCAGCTCTACACGAGCATTCACATGCGGAACAATGTGAGGCACCTGGCGGACCTGGTCGACAAGCTCCCACCGGAGCAGTCCAGGCCTTTTCAGGAGGTGGTCAGGCAGCTGAAGGTGTGCAGAAAGTTCCTGTCCAGGGGTATCTATGACACCTGTGATGTGGCATCTCGAGCTGCGGCCCAAGGTATAGTGATGCGCAGACTCTCATGGCTGAGTGCCTCTGACCTGGACAACCGCACCCAGTAGCGACTGGCGGATGTCCCTTGCCGGGGGGATAACATTTTCGGCGAGAAGGTCGAGCAGTTGGTGGACTAACTCCACCAGCGGGAAACCGCTCTCGACAAGTTCTCCCACCGGGCGCCTTCAGCATCCAGCTCTGCAGGTGGACGTTTTTCCCGGGCCCGGCAGGCTGCACCCTACGCCTACAGCAAGCGTAGGTACACCCGGGCGGCCCGAAGGCCTCCTCAGGCACAGGGACAGTCCCAGCGCGCTCGTTCCCATCAACAGCGTGCGCCTAAGCAGCCCCCTGCGCCTCCACAGCAAAAGCAGGGGACGGGCTTTTGACTGGATCCATGGGAACATAGCCGCCATCAAAGTGTCCGTGCCGGACGACCTGCCGGTCGGGGGGAGGTTGAAAGCTTTTCACCAAAGGTGGCCTCTTATAACTTCCGACCAGTGGGTTCTCCAAATAGTGCGGTGCAGGTACACCCTGAATTTGGTCTCCACTCCACCAAATTGCCCACCGGGAGCCCAATCCTTCAGCTCCCATCACAAGCAGGTACTTGCAGAGGAACTCTCCGCCCTTCTCAGCGCCAATGCGGTTGAGCCCGTGCCACCCGGGCAGGGATTCTATTCCAGGTACTTTCTTGTGGAAAAGAAAACGGGGGATGCGCCCCATCCTAGACCTGAGAGGCCTGAACAAGTATCTGGTCAAAGAGAAGTTCAGGATGCTTTCCTTGGGCACCCTTCTGCCAATGATTCAGAAAGACGATTGGCTATGTTCCCTGGATTTAAAGGACGCTTACACTCGCATCCCGATACTGCCAGCTCACAGACAGTATCTCAGATTCCGTCTGGGGACACGGCACTTTCAGTATTGTGTGCTGCCCTTTGGGCTCGCCTCTGCACCACGGGTGTTCACGAAGTGTCTCGTGGTGGTTGCGGCATATCTACGCAAGCTGGGGGTGCACGTGTTCCCGTATCTCGACGATTGGCTGGTCAAGAGCACCTCAGAGGCAGGAGCTCTTCGGTCCATGCAGTGCACTATTCATCTTCTGGAGCTGCTGGGGTTTGTGATAAATTACCCGAAGTCCCATCTCCAGCCAGTCCAACCTCTGGAATTCATAGGAGCTCTGCTGAATTCTCAGATGGCTCAGGCCTTTCTTCCCGAAGCAAGGGCGCAGAATCTTCTGTCCCTCGCTTCCCAGACCAGAGCGTCTCAGCAGGTCACAGCTCGGCAGATGTTGAGACTCCTGGGTCATATGGCCTTCACGGTTCATGTGACTCCCATGGCTCACCTTCACATGAGATCTGCTTAATGGACCCTAGCTTCCCAGTGGTGCCAAGCTACTGGGAATCTAGAGGATGTCATCCGTCTGTCCATCAGTTGCCGCAATTCGCTGCACTGGTGGACCATTCGGACCAATTTGACCCTGGGACGTCCATTCCAAATTCCGCAGCCCACGAAGGTGCTGATGACGGATGCATCTCGCCTGGGGTGGGGAGCTCATGTCGATGGGCTCCACACCCAGGGACTGTGGTACCTCCAGGAACAAGATCTTCAGATCAACCTCCTGGAGCTCCGAGCGGTCTGGAATGCACTGAAGGCCTTCACGGATCGGCTGTCCTACCAAATCATCCAAATTCGGACAGACAATCAGGTTGCAATGTATTATATCAACAAGCAGGGGGGGCACCGGATCTCGCCCCCTGTGTCAGGAAGCCGTCGGGATGTGGAGTTGGGCTTGCCAGTTCGGCATGCTTCTCCAAGCCACATACCTGGCAGGCGTAAACAACAGTCTGGCCGACAGGCTGAGCAGAGTCATGCAACCGCACGAGTGGTCGCTCCATTCCAGAGTGGTACGCAAGATCTTCCGAGAGTGGGGCACCCCCTTGGTGGACCTCTTTGCCACTCAGACCAATCATAAGCTGCCTCTGATCTGTTCCAGACTACAGGCACACGGCAGACTAGCGTCGGATGCCTTTCTCCTCCATTGGGGGACCGGCCTCCTGTATGCTTATCCTCCCATACCTTTGGTGGGGAAGACCTTACTGAAGCTCAAGCAAGACCACGGCACCATGATTCTGATAGCGCCCTTTTGGCCCTGCCAGATCTGGTTCCCTCTGCTTCTGGAGTTGTCCTCCGAAGAACCGTGGAGATTGGGGTGTTTTCCAACTCTCATTTCGCAGAACGACGGAGCGCTTCTGCACCCCAACCTTCAGTCTCTGGCTCTCACGGCCTGGATGTTGAGGTCGTAGGCTTTGCTTTGTTGGGTCTGTTTGAGGGTGTCTCCCGTGTCTTGCTTGCCTCTAGAAAGGATTCCACTAAAAAGAGTTACTTTTTCAAGTGGAGGAGGTTTGTCGTTTGGTGTGAGAGCAAGGCCCTAGAACCTCGTTCTTCTCTGGTCTCAAGACCAACTCAGTAAGGAATCACCTTAGTGCGATTAGTGCTTACCATTATCGTGTAGAGGGTAAAGCCATCTCTGGAGAGCCTTTAGTCGTTCGATTCATGAGAGGCTTGCTTTTGTCAAGGCTCCCTGTCAAGCCTCCTGCGGTGTCATGGGATCTCAACGTCGTCCTCACCCAGCTGATGAAACCTCCTTTTGAGCCACTGAGTTCATGCCATCTGAAGTACTTGACCTGGAAGGTCATTTTCTTGGTGGCAGTTACTTCAGCTCGTAGAGTCAGTGAGCTGCAGGCCCTGGTAGCTCATGCTCCGTATACCAAATTTCATCACAACAGAGTAGTACTCCGCACTCACCCTAAGTTCCTGCCAAAGGTGGTGTCGGAGTTCCATCTTAACCAGTCAATTGTCTTGCCAACATTCTTTCCCAGACCGCATACCCGCCCTGCTGAACGTCAGTTGCACACATTGGACTGCAAGCGAGCGTTGGCCTATCTGGAGCGGACACAGCCCCACAGACAGTCCGCCCAATTGTTTATTTTTTTTGACCCCAATAGGAAGGGGGTCGCTGTCGGAAAACGCACCATCTCCAATTGGCTAGCAGATTGCAATTCCTTCACTTACGCCCAGGCTGGGCTGGCTCTTGAGGGTCATGTCACGGCTCATAGTGTTAGAGCCATGGCAGCGTCAGTGGCCCACTTGAAGTCAGCCACTATTGAAGAGATTTGCAAGGCTGCGACGTGGTCATCAGTCCACTCATTCACATCACATTACTGCCTCCAGCAGGATACCCGACACGACAGTCGGTTTGGGCAGTCAGTGCTGCAGAATCTGTTTGGGGTTTGAATCCAACTCCACCCTCCAGGACCCGATTTTGTTCTGTTCAGCCTGCACTCTCAGTTAGTTGTTCTTCGTAGGTCAATTTCTGTTATGCCCTCGCCGTTGCGAGGTTCAATTGGCCTGGGTTCTTGTTTTGAGTGAGCCTGAGAGCTAGGGATACCCCAGTCGTGAGAACAAGCAGCCTGCTTGTCCTCGGAGAAAGCGAATGATACATACCTGTAGCAGGTGTTCTCCGAGGACAGCAGGCCGATTGTTCTCACCTACCCTCCCTCCTCCCCTTTGGAGTTGCGTTTTGCTCATTCCTTTGCTTGTCATTCAACTGAGCGGGAACGGTCGCGCACGGACGGGAAGATGGCCGCGCAAGCGCGGTGGGCGTGCCCTGCGTGCGGGACCGCCCGCAAAGTTTTTTTCCGGTTGGTGGGGGCTGCCATGGACATCAACCTGCTCTGCTGCTGCTTGCGACGTGAAAGGAGGCTTTAAGGTTAGTTTCCGGGAGTGAGGAGGGAGGGCGGACCACACTGCGGCGGCGCCGCGTGTCATTGAAAATGGCTACGCGTGTCAGTGCTGACACGCGTGTCATAGGTTCGCCATCAGGGGGCTAGGGGCTGTTGAAACTCATTGGTAATTCTTGTTACAAAATATCTGACAGCCTCTGCCATTACATGTAAATTGATAGTTTGCTTTTCACCTCTGACTCTCCTTTTCATTTTTGTATTTCTTAAAACCCTCTTTTTTATTCTTGCTTTCTTTAACGTGTGCTTGCATGTTTCCTATCTCTACTCACTGTGGTGATTTAAAGAAAAGGATGAGGTAGCTTAGGCCTTCCTATTTTCCATCCCTCTTCTTTTTTTTTCCCCTTGTTCAATGTCACAACTACACTGCATGCTGCAAGATCTTCTGTGCCTCTACTGTAACACAGAACAGTATGTAAATGTAGACATATCTGCACATTTATTTGCATCTGCTATATAATTATGGATTATACCAATTCTGTTCATGGACATTGATGGTTTGTATTTCATAGCATAAGGAATGACTGACTAGTGCGGCAGATGATTTGCCCTCTTCAACCTGGCCAGGTTACTATTTATATGGTGTTTCATACTTTGCTGAGCTTTCCTTTCATAAGAAGTAGATAAGCTGTGTGCAAAGCCTGATGCAATCTCCATATGTTAGGATCTTGTCGCAGGATCCAAGTCAGTTTATCCCAAATCTCCTATTGCATTCCTAAGGGAAATGAGCACATTCCTGGGATGATGTTCACATGTTTAGGGGGAATTTAATGTTCTTCCTCACTGTACCATTTATATCTAGTGTGGAGGAGTAGCCTAGGGTTAGTGCAGTGGACATGATCCTGGGGAACTGGGGTTTTTTTTTGTTGTTACATTTGTACCCCCACACTTTCCCACTCATGGCAGGCTCAATGCGGCTTACATATACAGGTACTTATTTGTACCTGGGGCAAGGAGCTGCCTGTGCCTGAAGTGGGAATCGAACTCAGTTCCCCAGGACCGGAGTCCACCACCCTAACCACTAGGCCACTCCTCCCACTGCAGCTCCTTGTGCCTGGGCAAGTCACTTAACCCTCCATTGTCCCTGGTACAAATAAGTACCTGTGTATACTATGTAAACTGCTTTGAATGTAGTTACAAAAACCACAGGAAGGTGGTATATCAAGTCCCATTCCTTAAATTTTCTGTTAATTAAATTCTGTAAGTGTGGCATCCAAAACTGCACATGTGGTCATGTCTTCAGATTACCACCTAGGGGCACTGCTGTACCAGAGTCAGTACTTGTCCTCGTTCCTCAACACACACTGTTTCTCTGCAGCATCATTAGTCCACTGGCTAGACAGGGTCATTCAGTCACAGAGACAGAAAAGCTCCCTAGACAGTAGGCCTGGCTTATAAATTCCAGTTGTGCTGGGCCATAAAAAGCTAGCTGAAGAGCTCCTTGAAAAGTGGGATTGTCTCCAGATGCTGGTGTATTGTACTAAGGCAGCCAAGGCTGCGGGTCATGGGTGGAGGAGACTGTATGAAGGTTGATGGGAAGAATGATATTGTGTAAACTGTCTTTTGATCTCTGCTGTAGGATAGGAGGTTCTTTTTTCTGTAGCATTAATGTTCTCTGTTCTAAATTGAGGTTGTTTCCTGTTACACTACAGAGTTTCACAGTTGTTCTCAAGCTGCCATCATACTTCTGGATTCACTCATCCTGATGCGTGAGTCTCTGCTCTTATTGATAGCAAAGCTGAGAATCTGCCACCACAGGTGTGAGGGCCCCAGTGACAGATGCTGAACTTCAGTGCTGTAGAAAGTCCTGAGGTCGCCTACATCTTGAAATGCAGAGCATTAGCCACCTAAACTTAGAATGATTTCAACATACAGTCCCTGTCTAATGCTGGTGGTGAAATTACACTGTTTAGCCACATAACATGGCAGTTAGTTTTGAGAAGGGCCAGTGGAGTGAATTTATATATTCATGTGCTAGAGATGAATTTCCAGATGTTAAGCCATACATCATTTTGGAAAGGCAGGAGAAGCATTGGGACATTTTAGGAGCAAACAGAGTTCCTCGTGTCTGATGTAAGAACCCTATCTGATTGTTCAGTCAGTGAGAGAAATTCATTTCACATTAATCTTAGCATAGACACTGTGAAAATGAGTATGGGGATTATATGAGTATGGAGTGGCCTAGTGGTTAGGGTGGTGGACTCTGGTCTTGGGGAACTGAGGAACTGAGTTCAATTCCCACTTCAGGCACAGCTCCTTGTGACTCTGGGCAAGTCACTTAACCCTCCATTGCCCCAGGTACAAATAAGTACCTGTATATGTAAACCGCATTGAGCCTGCCATGAGTGGGAAAGCACAGGGTACAATGTAACTAAAATAAAAATAAATATAGAAACTACAAGAAAAAAAGTAAACATTACTTCAGAAAGAAAATAGAATGCCAAATGTTTGCTCAAATGGTGCTGTTAGATGCTATATGGAGATTCATAAAAACACTGGTTGATTTTACATGTTTAAAAGGTTTATGCTCCTAAATTGGTATCTTTAAACATTTACAAAGGCTTAGTACCTAAATTTATGTTCCTTGGTGCTCCAGTCAGCTTCTGCTGTGCCAACTGCCATCCAGTTGTTCCGAGGTAGCAGTTTGCACTTTTGGCTGAGCAGGGGTGGCTGCCTTTTTCTGCTATTGCTTTGATCCCTGCTTTACTTTGCCTAATAATTGAACCATTCCTGAAACTGGCTACTGGACTGCATATTCTCACTGCTTCAGCCTAACAAGATTGCAACAAAATGAGCCACTGAAGGCATGTCAGGTCAGAGCTACAGCACCAGTGGTTGCCCATCTCCACGTCTCATTACTCTCGGGATAATATGTCTTGAAAAGACAGTGTATTTGCATGATCAAATCTCCCCTGCCCCAAAATGTTCCCTCTAAGCTAGGGGTTTTCAACCCAGTCTTCAGGACACACCTAGCCAGTCTAGTTTTTAAGATATCCACAATGAATATGCATGAGAGAGATTTGCATGTGCTCCCTCCATTGTATGCAAATACATCTCATACATATTCAGTGTGGATATCTTTGAAAACCTGACTGGCTGGGTTGAAAACAGTGCTCTATGCGGAGCAGGAATGTTCCATCTACACTCCTGCCAGAGAGGGGGGGGGGGTGCCATTACAGTATCACATTTTCAATAGAGGGGGCAGGCAAGCTCTGCAGGTCTCCAGGGGACCTGCCTGTCCCGAACAATCGAAAATATAATATTGAAGCACCACCCCCCCATGGGCAAGAATGCGGTTGGAGAACTCCTGCTCAGTTTAGAGCAGGGGTTCTCAATCCAGTCCTTGGGACACACCTAGAGGGGCATAATCGATCGCCGGCGGTGCAACAGCTGGCCGGAACCGTATTATCGAAAAAATCTTTCGATAAAACAGTTTAGTCCGGCAAAATGCCAGAGTTCGCCGGGTTTGAGATTGCTGGTTTTGTTTTTCAGCGATAATGAAAAAAATGCCAGCGATCTCAAACCTAGCGAAATCCAAGGCATTTGGTTGTGGGTAGAACCAGCATTTTTAGTGCACTGGTCCCCCTGACATGCCAGGGCACCCTAGGGGGCACTTCTAAAAATTAAAAACAAAAATACAAATAGCTTCTAGGTGCATAGCTCCCTTCCCTTGGGTGCTGAGCCCCCCAAATCTCCCCCTAAACCCACTCCCCACAACTCTACACCATTACCATACCCTTATGGGTGAAGGGAGGCACCTACATGTGGGTACAGTGGGTTTTGGAGGGCTCAACACTTAGCACCACAAATGTAACAGGTGGGGGGGGGGGGGGGGGGATGGACCTGGGTCTGCTTGCCTGGAGTGCACTGCACCCATTAAAAACTGCTCCAGGGACCTGCATACTGCTGTCAGGGAGCTGGGTATGACATTTCAGGCTGGCATAGAGGCTGGCAAAAAAGTGTTTTATTTTTTTTAGTGTGGGAGGGGGTTGGTGACCACTGGGGGAGTATGGGGAGGTCATCCCCCATTCCCTCCGGTGGTCATCTGGTCAATTGGGGCACCTTTTTGAAGCTTGGTCATGAAAATTAAAGGACCAAGTAAACCCGACGAAATACTGCTGAACACCACTTTTTTTTTCCATTATCCGCGAAAGTCGGCCATCTGGTAGCCACGCCCATGCCTGCCCATGTCCTGCCTTCGCTATGCTGCCGACACGCCCCCTTGAACTTTCGCCGGCGACAGGAAAGTGGCAATGCTGTCAAAAAAGCCGCTTTCCATTACACCGATTTCGCCGCTTTTGAGAGATTGCCGGCCATCTCCCGTTTTATGTCGGGAAATGGCCGGCAATCACTTTCGAAAATAAGCCTGCTGGCCAGTCAGGTTTTCAGATATTCACAATCAATATGCAAGAGATCATTTTGCACAGAATGGAGGTAGCACATGCAAATTCATCTCATGCATATTCATTGTAGGTATCCTGAAAACCTGGGGTATGTTCTGAGGACTGGGTTGAGAACCCCTGGCTTAGAGGGAACATTGCCCCTCCCCCCTGTCTAAAATCCCCCAATACTTGCCTGGATTGCTTTAAGAAACCAAAGCTATGTTTGGGAAGCTTGCCAGGTGCCCTTGGCCTGGATTGGCCGCTGTCGTGGACAGGATGCTGGGCTCGATGGACCCTTGGTCTTTTCCCAGTGTGGCATTACTTATGTACTTATGTATCAAAATAAGGTAGATTTCAGCTAATTCATCCTGTCAATGGAGATAGTGAAGATGCTTATCTCTAATACTTGTTACATATAAGCAATTTGATTTATAATGTTTTTTATGCTAATTTGAACATTAATAACTGCATCAAAGTGGTTTGCAGAATAATATTACAGTATCAATCATAAAACAAAAAAGAATTCCCCACCTCTACTAATAATTAAAAAAAAAAGCCTTACTAAAACAAGGCTCATCCTTACAAGAATACAACAGACCAAAATTATATACCACTGTAAAATAAAGAACACAATCCATTCCCTCCCCAGACTTTGCTTTATGTCTGATATCAGTTACCCTGAGCTCTACTGTAATGTGGGGGAGGGAAGGGGGAGGTATTTCTTTCTCTTTGTGTTCTGAGCACTGCTACAGCTAGGTTGGTTCTTGTGTCTGACCTCGAACACCCCTCCTGTGTAACTAAACAGGAAAGAACCCTAGATACAACAGAGAAAAGCAGGGGCAATGAACAAGATACAGGAACTGCTGAGAAGGCAGGAGAAGAGCAAAACTAATAAACATACATTTTTAGAGCTGGGGATACTCCATGAAACTAGTAACAGATTGAAAATAAATTTGAGAATATATTTTCAGTCAAAACAATAAAACCTGTGGAATTTGCTTTTGCCAGAGAACATGATCAAGGCACGTAATATAGCTGTGTTTGGAAAAGGGTTGGAAAGTCTTTCTGAAAGACTTGTCCATTGGCAATTATTAGCTAGAGAGAAGGGTTTCTCCACTTCATAATTCTGGGAATGAGCATCATAGAATTTACTTTCCTGTAGGGATCTTTTCAAAAGACATGACCTGGCACTGTGAGTGACAGGATGGTTGAACTCATTAGAACACTAATCAGATCCCACCCAATTGTGTTCTTAGGTTGAAGTCACCAGTACTTACTTTTTATTTATTTATTTATTTATTTATTCATTCTTGTATCCCACTATTATCCAAAAGCAAGTTTTGGTGCAGACCTGAACTTCTCAAGGAATAAGTTTACAAATCTGTTATTGAGAATGTGGAGTTTGGTTGCCTCCTGTGCAGGCAGGATAGGTGTTCATGAGGGTTCCTTACTTCCTTCAAAAACCTCCCTTACAATCTTTTGTTGTTGTTGTTGTTGTTGTTTGTTTGTTTCCTGTCTATTCTGGTGATTCCTTATTTACCTTCTCAGCTCTGCAATCTGTATTTGATTTGTAGAACAAAAGAAGACAGGCTGAAATGAGCATGGTCCTAGAGCCTTGACCTGTTGGTGCAGAGTGAGAAAGCATGAGGGAGATGATGGTCTCCTGATGAGAACTTGATAGGAAGGCATAAGGAAAGAGTCCATGCATAGTGGGTTCTTGCTAAGAGCCAAAGGGAAAAGCTGTAGGATTCTGATATGTGATACTACCTTGGGGGACAGGCAGAGTTGAAGCTACCCTTACAGTAGTAACTGCAGTAGTTTTACTGTCTGTAAGCATTCCAGAAAAAAAAAAAGGGAGCCAGTAGGAGAAAGAGTTGCCCCTTGTCCCATTTTCCCCCCAGCATAGCTCAGTAATATGCTGTAACCTAGCACTTGTAGGAGGGGGAGGGGTGAAATTCATTCTGCTTTCATCTGTATCCAGAAATTTAGTGGCAGTGTAAAGCTACAACAAATATGCTGGCATGGCTCTTCTCCCATCAGGCTACAGAAGTCTGACCTCAGTTTGGGCAAAGTCCATGCAATGCTTTATGTGTCATGAACATTACTGAGCAGGTATATCCCATCCAGACAAGCCTAAGGAGCAACATGGGATAAGTAAGAGAATGCTATGAGACATCTACTAAGTACAGAGACACATTAAGAGAGTGCAGTGAGACATCACTACAAGATATGTTAAGAGAGTGACATGGGGGTGGGGAATATAGCATAAACCATGGAAGATGCAAAAAATAGAGTACCATAGGATATGCTCAGCAAGTAGTGTGGTGTATGTCAGGACAGCGTCATGGGCCTTATCAAACACCATGGCATGCATCATGAGTGCCAAGGGAAGAGCTAATAGGATACATTCAAGGATCACTGCAGTACATATTAAGAGAGTATCATGGAACACACACCAGGTATAGCAGGACATCTCAAAACAGCACTATGGGCGTCAGTCATAAACAACACAAAATGTATAAATCATAGAATATGACGAGAGCACCATGGGATATTCTCTGCAAACCAAAGCATAAAAATGTACACAGTTATTATGTGCAGGTGAATCTTCATAAAATAAGCTCCTGTATAGCCAAGATATACTGTATTTTCAATTCAGTTATTAGGAAGGGAGGCCGCAGGAGCGGAAGACCTAGGTCCACTATGTATAAAGATATACGTGAGGAGGAGTAATGTGACCAGCAAGGCCCTTCCAAGAAACACCAGGAGACGAACACATTTTAAAACACTTGCTGTCTTTAAAAAGAAGGGAAGTGTAACCAAAAGATGAATGCAGTATCGGTGATTGCTGCAAAAGCAGAAAAACACTAAAGCAAGTGTTTTAAAATTTGAAGCACATACACTTCAATCCATTTTCACCAGATTTTGAAGCACATATATTTCTACCCATTCTACTGAGACCCCTGAGGCAGGCACTTAGCCGAAACATGGTGCCATGTCGGGTATTAGACGAATAAAGTTTTTTCATCATATTGTTCGTCTTCTGGTGTTTCTTGGAAGGGCTTTGCTGGTCACACTCCTCCTTCTCACGTGTATCTTTATACATAGTAGACCTAGGTCTTCCACTCCTGTGGCTTCCCTTCCCAATAACTGAATTGAAAATATATCTTGGCTATACAGGAGCTTATTCAGTTATTGACCTGCTTAAACTATGGTATGACCACTCAGGGTTTATAAAAACAAAAAATGTATTCATTTTATCCCTTTAGGGTTCAGTGTCAACAAAATCTAAATCACAGCCTGGGAAAATAATGCTCAGAAAGTACAGCAGAAGAGTTAATGTTTACTTTAGGAGGGCCAGAAGACCCAAGATGGCCACATGAGAGTTCTTGCTACTGGAATCATGTTTCCTGATTTTTGTTTCAGTTTCCTACTATTTTCTTTCATATTGTGAAGAGTGAAGGCTTTTCCTTAGAGTCCACCATCCATCCTCCTCTTATGCAGCAGATTTTAGACCATTTTGCCAGCATTACATCTGGGGTTTTGGAAGACAGGGCCCCCACTACTAGTGGCAGCAGGATGTTCAGTTGGGAGTGGTTGTGTTATTCAGTCTTCGCCAACCCTTACAGCTTGCTGACTGCCTGCCCTTCTGTGGATAACTTTTCTCTCCCCTTGAAAGACTCTATTAAAATCCTGGGCACCATATTTGATACCAAGCTCACTTTCAAACTGCAAAGTGACTCTGTCTCATCCGATCCTCTTTCTATGCAATGCATCGAATCCATTCTGCACGTCCTTATCTCTTCACCTTCCTTAATCTGCACCCTTATCTTTGCACTAATTATGTCTCACTTTAATTACTGCAACTTACTTTATGCAGGACTTCCCTTTACTTTCTCAAATGTTTACAATTCCAGTCTATGGCTGTCAAGCTTCTCCATAGATCTCATCATTTTGATCATATGACACTGTTGCTCCATTTGGAACACTGACTTCTGATTTCCACACACATTAAATTTAAAGTCTTATTTTTAGTCTACAAAGGCTGACTGCCTCTGCTCCTTCCTACATCAATGATCTTCTCATCCCTTATGGCTCTCCACACAGTCTTTGCTCAGCTAAGAACAACCTCCTCATCTAACCATCCCTGCCAGCCCTCCACGTGACCATCTCCCGTGAAAGCATTCAGTTACCTGGGTCCTGAACGTCTAGTAACGCTATAGAAATGATAAGTAGTAGTAGTAGTGAACTCTGGAACTGTCTCCCACTGCACCTTAAGAATCAGCAATCAGTCTATGCCAGTGGCATAGCTAGGTCAGAATGGGGCCTGGGTGGAAAAATTGGGTCTCCCCTAAAACACCATCTCTTCCAAGGTGGTAAGGACTGGGGGGGGGGGGGGGGGGGGGGGGGGGAAACGACTGTTAGAGCTCCAGTAAATAAACCCTGCAAAACACACATTCCACACCTATGTAGAAAACCTGTCACAGTAATAAAAATTGAAATCCAAGCTATCAGAGATGAACATTTCCCAAAGCTGATATATATTACAATTAATAAATTCAGAAACAAAACATATTTTTTTTTTCTATCTTTGTTGTGTGCGCATTGTTTTGGTCACAGTGTTTTCTGCTTTACTCGGTTTTTTCTTAACTTTCTCCATGGCTTCCTGTCCTTTTGACATTTTTTCTCTCTGTCTGTCCATTATCCATTTTTCCTCTTCATCCCTATCCGTCCTGTCCAGTGTCTTCCCTCTGTGTCCCTGTCCATATTCTCCCTATATGTTCAGTATCTCTTCCCTGTCCCCAAATTACTCTATACAGCATCCTCTGTGCTGCTATCCCTCCTCTTGTATATAACATTGACCATCTGTGTCCCTGTCTCCATGCCCAGCATCTCTTCTCTGTCTTCCTGTCCCTCCCCATGTCCATTTTTCTTGCACCTCCCAACCCATGACCCCCTTCCTTCTTCTTTTCTTTCTCTCCCTCCCTCTTTAGTCCAGAATGCCTCTCCTCTTCTTCTTCTTCTCTCTCCCCCCTTCACTTCAGGGTGTCTGTCTTTCTATCCCCCCTCACTTCGTGGTGTCTCTCTCTCTCCTCCTTCTTGGTCCAGGGTGTCTCTCTCTCCTCTCCCTTCTTGGTCCAGAGTATCTTTCTGTCCCTCCCCCATTGGTCTAAGGTGTCTTTCTCTGTTCCTCTTCCCCCTTGGTCCAGGATGTCTCTCTCTTTATCCCCCCTCCTTGGTCTAGGGTCTTTCTCTCTCTCTCTTTGGTCCAGGGTCTCTCTCTCCCCCCCACCCCTTGGTCCAGGGTGTGTCGCTTTCCCCCTCTTGCTGCAAGATGTCCCTCTCTCTCTATCTCTTCCTCCCTTCTTGGTTCAGGGTCTCTCTTTCTCTCCCTTCCTCCCCTCTTCCCGCAGCCAGATGGGCATCTCTGTAGCTTCCCACCCGCTGGTTCTCTAGATAATAAACACAGTTATGCACCCTGGAGTAGAGTCAAATGGCAAAGGCCATAAATCGTGAGGCCCAGGAACTTACGATCTGATCTTATATCCTTACAGGCAAACAGGCCTGGGAAAGGAGGAAGCATAAACAAACATGGGAATGTGGTTTAGCAGGTGAGGGAAACCGGATGGTTTTGAAAGAAGACCAGATGATCCCGGGTAAGATAGCTTGTTGAAGCGTTGTAAATCATTGTTAAATACAAAGTGTATAAAAATAGCTGTTTCAGTTCAGTATGTTGGAGTGATAGATACAGAGAGCATATGTATGCAGTAGTTCTATCCTCCCATGAGAAACTATTAATTGTATTAACACTTGGTAAGTAAATAAATTGCTTTTCTCATAAACAGCAGCCTTGGTCTTTTATCTCTACAAATTGTGGGTAACTGGTATATGAAGATTTTTAGAGGTAGTAGCGCTATAGAAATGATTTGTAGTAGTAGTAGTAGTAGGTGGTAAAAAGACCTAAACATTTATGTGGGTTTAATTCAGTTCTCCAAAGGCTGAAAGCTGCCTTTCTTTGGCTGGTGGAGCCTTTTTTCTGTGCATCTTGCCCAAAGAAGTTGCATCGGAGAGGTGGGATGTGCAGAGGAATAAGACACAAAAAGGTGCCCTAAATGACCACTGGAGGGATTCAGAGATGACCCCCCCCCCCTCTTACTCCCTCAGTGGTCACTGACCCCCTCCCATCCCCCCCCCCAAATATGAATAAAAATAATACTCACTAGCCTCTGTGACAGCCTCAGATGTTATAACCAGGTCCATTAGAGCAGCAGACAGGCCCCAGAGTAGTGTAGTGGTGGGTGCAATGCACTGTAGACAGGTGGACCAAGACCCATACCTCTCCTACCTGTTACAATTGTGGTGAAAACTGTAATCCCTCCAAAACTCACTAAAACCCCACTGTACCCACATATAGGTGCCACCTTCACCCATAAGGACTATTATAGTGGGGAACAGTTGGGGATAGTCTATTTTGGAGGGCTCAACAGACAAGATAAGGGAGCAACAGTGAGATGTGTACCTGGGAGCATTTATATGAAGTCCACAGATTGCCCCCTAGGGGCACTGCTCTCCTGGGATGTCTGGGGGACCAGTCTGCTAAAAATGCTGGCCCCTCCTACATCCCAATAGCTTGATTTTCTATGTTTTTCACTTATATGTTTTTTTTCTTCAAAAATAGCAAGAAAAGATAAATGCACAGAGCACAAAACCTTGTTACAAACAGTATTTTTTGGGAAAAAAAAAGATAGATGTTTTGCGGTTTCAAAAATTGCCATATTTCCTATTCGGATTTTGAATGTTTAGTGCAAAATGTCCAAAGTCTGACTTAGACGTCATATTGAAAATGCCTCTTCTAGTGAGTCATCACTTTGAGAAGTTTTTCTCTGCAATGCATGCATATCACAAGAAGGAGTGTTAGGGGTGGAATTTGGGTGTTTCCAAAACATGGATGTTTTTCTGCCATAATGGAAGAAAGCAAAAATTTCCAGGGCTGATAGTTAGATTTTTTGGTCTAGACCTGTTTCAATCATAACTAAGTCAAAAAATGTGCCCTAAATGACCACTGGAGGGATTAAGGTGAGACCCTCCCTTACTCCTCAAATGGTCACTGACCCCCTCCCAATCCCCAAAGATGTGAAAGAAACAGTAAATACCAGCCTCTATGACAGCTTCAGATGTTAGAGCCAGTCCTATTAGAGCAGCAAACAGGTCTCTGGAGTAGCCTAGTGTTCAGTGCAGTGCACTGTAGAGAAGGGAACCCAGACCAATATTCCATTCTAACTGCTACACTTGTGGTGGAGCGTGTGAGCCTTCCTAAACCCTACTGTACGTACATAGAGGTGACACCTGCAGGCATAAGGGCTACTGTAGTGGTGTATAGTTGGGTACAGTAGGTTTTTGGTGAGTTTTGGAGGGCTCCCCATACAATATAAGAGGTCAACAGTGAGATGTGTACCTGGGACCTTTTATATGAAGTGCATTGCAGTTCCCCCTAGGGTGCCAAAATCCTGGCTGGTGGCAGTAATAGGACATTCTTGAGAGGTCATTATCCCTCTTGCCTGTGCTTCTTCTCTTGAAATGGGAGTCATGGTTGTTACCAGCGCTGTCACCTTGTATATCTGTAGGCACAATACAGATACACTCTTTTTGGGGCGTTATTGGGTACCTAACCCTTAGTGTAAATTCTGAAAGAAATAGGTCCCAGATAAGACTAACATTAGTAAGGTGTCAGATACAATATGTATTCCCCTTATCCTTAGATCCAAGCCCACTGCATCAAAATAATAGAAGGAACTAACTCCACACCCAAGTATTATAAAAATAGGGCAATTTATTTACAATAGCAGCAAACATGGAATAAGAAAGACAGAAATGAAGACAAAGTCAATCTCATTACAGAAATAATTTAGAGTAAACACACATAAATCCCTTACTAAACTCTGATATGCAAAGAGTCACTCTAAACCACAGAGCACTACAAAGGTACGTGGCACATATAAACTGATGAAGTCCTTCAGATATCAGCATGTCCCTCAGATGTCAGGCAGGTCCAATGCAGGTCTGCTCCTTGAGATGGGCTGTTGACACAACAGCCCTCTATCTCTGATAACAGCCTTTTTATAGAGAAATCAGAAGCTGTAAGTGTACTGCTGATGTACTTTCTGTCCTTGTTGTAATGTAAACAGAACATTGTAATTCCCCCATTGTTATGACTTCAGGGGTCACATGATTGTCTCGCTGACACCACATTCAAGGGCACCTTAACTAAGAGCCACGGTTGCTTAAACAATGTACAGTTTGGCCAGCCACAGTGTCTCCAAGAGTCCTTGGCTGTCCCAGCCATGACGTCAATGCTGATAACAACCTTATTGTCCTGGAACATTGGGAACCTTGTACTTTCCATGTGCCAGGTACAGTAAACAAAAGTGCAAACAGTTGTTCTGTCTTTATCAAACTGGATGTCTCTGCAATGGCTAGAGATGAAACCACTGAGTTTGCAAATTGTAATCAGGTTGTTAATGCTAGATTGTGCCATATATTTATGACCTATATATTTGGCCATATAGGCACATGTAGGTCTGTACATAGTGCTTGTTTTGCCCTTACATATCTAGCAGGGAGGCTAGTACGGTGTTAGCAGGTGAGGTCTTCTATGTAGTTAGCATCTATTAAATAAATGAAACAGTTCTTTGATAAGGTGCAGTTGATCTTTAAATATGGTACAATCATTGGTGCTTTGTCACATGGACTACTGCAATGGTACATTAGCAGGGTGTAAGGGCTTTGACTTGAGAAAACTACAGACTGTCCAAAATACGGCAGAGAGACTTGTCTTCAATAAAGCCCGGTTCGATAGCACGACGCCTCTTCTTGCTAAACTTCACGGCTTCTGATCAAGGAGCGCATTGAATTCAAGGTTTGCACCATGGTTCACAAAATCATCAATGGGGATGTCCCAGGTTACATGCTGACTATGATTGACTTGCCAGGCAGAAATGCTGACCCGTCCTCAAGATTATATCTCACCTTGCACTATCCCAGCTGGAAAGGCTGTAAGCACGGATCTATTCAGGTGTCAAGCTTTCCCTTCATCAGTGTGCAACTGTGGAATGTACTTCCTAGAGACATCACCAGTCTGAGAGACTACCTTACCTTTTGCAAGGCACTAAAAATGCATCTGTTTACCAAAGCATTTTCTCCGGAAACAATATAGGACTATCGCCTCTGCCAGCTGGCATTCATGGATCCTGTTTAGTCCTATTCTTTTGTACTGTTATATGTAAAGTATCCTTTCTTTCTTGCCCTTCTACTCTACTGTTCTCATTTGTATCTAATATCACCCAGAGTTCTCTCTCTCTCCGGTTTATGTAAGCCACATTGAGCCTGCATGTCTGTGGGGATAATGTGGGGTATAAATACCTTAATAAATAAATAAATGAATATTTATGTTTTCACGTGTATTGTTGCACTATGTGTGTTCACTTTATAATGCTTTTATTAATAAGTCCTTGAGAGATGCCTGAATAGTTTTCATTGCTCTGGGCACAATACCAAGTGAAAATATCGCTCCATATTTGTCTAATGAGCATTCTAGGAGGTTTTTTGGTAGATACGAGAGACTTGATTTCAGTTTTCATAAGTCTTTGTAGGGTTTAGCAGTAGCAAGTTAATATAACATTCTTATTTTCATTGTTTCCAAATGGAGTTGAGTTGTGCAAATACACTGTCTGGAAAAAAAGTGAGTTTCCTAAACATTTTGCAATAACTTCGAACTTGTACAGAATTAATACAAATTTTACGTGCACAAAGTGACATCTGTTTGTGTCACCAATGCCAAATTACATAGAAATCCATTGTCCTGTTTAAAGAGATTTTTTAATTTTTATAAACTGCTGTCACAAATCTCAGTTTATGACTTGACTTACTCGCTGACATCATCCATGATGTTACTGTGCATTGATAAACAAACAAAATTTCAAAAGAAGTTCGAGTTTTAATTAAAATACTCACAGTTGAAAAAGGATACAGTTCTAAAAGATCAGATTTAAACATTCAGACTGTTCAGGTGAACATTAACTGTATTAGAAACTCTAGCTTTTGGGTAATGTTATTTAAAATTTGCCATCTCAGTAACGTTAAGGAGGATTTCTACAAAACCAAACAACATTGCTTGAAATAGATGTCACTTTGTGCATGTAAAATTTTAATTAAAACAGTGCAGGTTTGTAGTTGTTATTGCAAAATGTTTAAGGGGCTCACTTTTTTCCAGACACAGTGTAGATTAGATCTTTTTTCTTTTTTTGGCTCTGCAGTTTCTTCTGGTTCTGTCTCAATGGCAGCTTTCATTGGTAGGCCAATGGCTGAGACTCTCCTCAAAGGCTGTGAAATGCTCCTTCAGCAGCATCCCTAACTCTGGTAAACCTGGAGAGCACAAGCCAGACCTGGGATGTGAATCTGGATTTTCCACATGGCTGCATTCAGTGCTGCTGCTGAGCCATTGGGGCCAGTCCAGGGATGAGGGGATATTTTAAATGAGGCAGGATGGTGACTAGACTATGGGCAAGCATTTGTGGCTTCTTGCCCTGGGTTCAAGCTGATACAGTGCCAAAGTCATCTTCCAGATGACTTTCTGTCCCCAATTACACATGCTGGTGATATCAAGAATGTGACTCTGCATATTGGGAATTGGAAAATGAGACTCACTCGTATTGTAATGGAGCGGATAGTGAACTGCTTTATTCCAAGCAAGGGAGCTTATTTAAAATTTTTTGTAAAAGAGAGATCCCCCCCCCCCCCCCCCCCCCCCCGATATACAGAGTCTCTGAACTACTTCAAAGTAACAAGTTTTGGTGATCCAAGCCCACAGTGCATATGAACATTTCAGCAAATCAAAGGGCAAGAAGATATTTATGAAGTCTTGCATGCCCTAACCACACTGTAATCCCAGCTGTGTGCCTGCAGAGATCTGTGTGGATGATGCTTTCTTGATGAGGACATGCAAAGATTCCAATGTTTACACAGTGCTTTCCCCCAGACTTGCTAGAAAGAATACTCAAAAAATCTCTGTAGCCCAGACAGACTATTGGTTTGATTTACAACAGGCACACTAGGCAGAAGAATTCCCTTCAACCATGTCTGTTTACAGCTGCCAGTGCCTGCGGTTGATGGCCAGGTTGCGAATATTTATTTTTGGATACATAGCAGACTGAGAGTATGGTTGTTGATCGTTACTAGGATAAAGTGAATTGGTTTGCAATCGCATGAGATGAGTGGGATCATACTTGTGTGATGGTAGGAACTGGTATGAACAGGATTATGTGTTGGTGTGAGAGTATGTGATCGAGGGATTATTCTGAGATGGTACATGATAAATGCCGATATGCAATACTGAGAATGGTGTGTGACTTACTTCCCCTGTTTGCTGAGCTTTCAAGAACCAGAATATTGCTCATCAGACAATGGCATGCTGTATTTATACAGTCATGGCTTTTCACCAAGAAAGACACTTGAGTGAGCAAAGCTTTCCCCAGACATCTGTTGCAAGTACTTCAAAGTTTGATTAATTGACTCAGATAGCATGTTACCATTTGGTAACATTTAAAAACAAGAGATCAAGTGTAGCAGAGCTGAATTCAATGAGGAATACTTAATCTAAAACAAGATTTGCTGAGAATGAATGTAATTGTCCTCTGGGAATTACTCCACATTTTTTTCCCTAAATTGCAGAGCTGTGTCTCATTCATTCACTGGTTCATTGGCACAATCGTCTTTCACAGAGCTCCTTCCCATCTTTAAGATCTTGGCGTCATGGTTGAGTTTTTCTTCTGGCGCCTGAGTGTTGGGTGAGAGCAGGGGCGTAGCCAGACCTCACGGTGGGAGGGGGCCAGAGCCTGAGGTGGGGGGGCACATTTTGGTATGCTGCCACCCCCCCCCCGCTGCCGCCCCACCATTCCTTGTCACCTCGCCGCTGCAAATACCTTGGCTGGCGGGGTCCCCAACCCCCACCAGCTGAAGCCTTCGTCCAGCACTGGTGTCCGGCACCACTGTGTTGCCTTCACTGCTCTCTCTTCCCCTCACGTCCTGCATGCTCCTTTTAGTGAAATTGAGCATGCTTAGTTTCACTAAGAGGAGTGTGCTGGAAGTGAGGGGAAGAGAGAGCAGTGAAGGCAACACAGTGATGCCGGACACCAGTGCTGGACGAAGGCTTCAGCTGGTGGGGATTGGGGACCCCCGACAGCAATACCAGGGGCCAAGAAGAAATTTGAAGGGGCCCAGGCCCCTGTGGCCTACCTAGGCACACCACTGGATGAGAGATGCTGTGAAAGGCCACTGCAATGGAGCCAGCAGAATTCTATGTACGCTCTGAAAAGAGACAGAACACAGAGGTTTCACCAGGCAATTGGCTGCCAGGGAGGAGGAGGAGTTTTCACCATTTTTATTTTAATTACAAAGGTGTCTGTCTACTGAGCCTGTGCATGAATAAACCCTACATGTAGTATGAAAATAAAAAAGCCACCAGATTATTCCATCATAGGGCTGATCAGTGTGTTTCACACAAACAATATAGAAATGTAATGTCGACAAACGCGTGGAGGGGCATAATCGAACGGAAACGCCTATCTCCATGGGCGTTTATCTCCGAGAACGGGTCCGTGAAGGGGCGGGCTGAACCGAATTTTTGAAAAAATGGACGTTTTTGAGCTGGGCGTTTGTTTTTTTTTAGTGATAATGGAAACTAAAAACGCCCAGCTCAAAAACGTCCTAATCCGAGCCATTTGGTCATGGGAGGGGCCAGGATTCGTAGTACACTGGCCCCCCTGATATGCCAGGACACCAACTGGGCACCCTAGGTCAGTGCGGTGGACTTCAAAAAAAGCTCCCACATGCATAGCTCCCTTAACACGGGTGCTGAGCTCCCAACCCCCTCCCCCAAAACCCACTACCCACAAATGTACAACACTACCATAGCTCTTAGGGGTGAAAGGGGCACCTACATGTGGGTACAGTGGGTTTTGGAGGCCTCCCATTTACCAGCACAAGTGTTACAGGTGGGGGGAGGGATTGGCCTGGGGTCACCTGGCTGAAGTGCACTGCGGTACCCACTAAAAGTGCTCCAGGGACCTGCATACATGCAGGCCTCTAGGACTGGTTGCTGCTATATAACATTGGCACACCAGTTGACACCTGGACTAATCTCTCCGAAAATGTCCTTTATTGGAATAACCGCCTTTACTCACAGTTAACTGCAGAGCAGAGGTTGTGCCCCACTGGCAACGAGTCTCCCTGGTACTGAGATTAGCAGCAGTGGCGTAGCAAGGGCGGGGCGGTGGGGGCGGTCCGCCCCGGGTGTCATCGGGTGGGGGGGTGCTCCGCTCCCGCTGCTCCGCCTTTAACATTTTTTTTTCAAAGCGCCGGAGAGTGGCAGGCAGCGCGCCTTGTGTCTGCCCTGCTAGTAAAGAAGATCTCTCTGACGTCGTCGTCCTTCCCTGAGTCCCGCCCGCCCTCGCGGTAATAGAAAGTTGCCTCAGAGGGGGGCGGGACTCAATGTGGGAAGGGCGACGACGTCAGCGAGATCTTCTTTACTAGCAGGGCAGGCGCGCTGCCTGCCACTCTCCGGCGCTTTGAAAAAAAAAAAAAAGTTAAAGGCAGGACAGGGTAGGAGCAGCAGGAGAACGGATCTCGGGGGGGGGGGACTCAGAGGGGAGAAGGGGATTGGGGAGGGGGGGGGGACCTCAGAGGGGTGCTTAAAGGGGATTAGGGAGGGTGGGGGAGCTCAGAGAGGGGAGAAGGGGATTGGGGAAGGGTGGGGAGCTCAGAGGGGCGCTTAAAGGGGGTTAGGGAGGGTGGCGGAGCTCAGAGAGGGGAGAAGGGGATTGGGGAGGGGTGGGGGACCTCAGAGGGGTGCTTAAAGGGGGTTAGGGAGGGTGGGGAGCTCAGAGAGGGGAGAAGGGGATTGGGGAGGGGTGGGGGAGCTCAGAGGGGTGCTTAAAGGGGATTAGGGAGGGTGGGGGAGCTCAGAGAGGGGAGAAGGGGATTGGGGAGGGGTGGGGAGCTCAGAGGGGCGCTTAAAGGGGGTTAGGGAGGGTGGCGGAGCTCAGAGAGGGGAGAAGGGGATTGGGGAGGGGTGGGGGACCTCAGAGGGGTGCTTAAAGGGGGTTAGGGAGGGTGGGGAGCTCAGAGAGGGGAGAAGGGGATTGGGGAGGGGTGGGGGAGCTCAGAGGGGTGCTTAAAGGGGATTAGGGAGGGTGGGGGAGCTCAGATGGGTGCTCAGAGAGGGGGGAAGGGGATTGGGGGGAGGGGAGGGGAGTGCTCAGATGGGTGAAGGGGTCTGAAGCTGGAACTGGGGTCTGACATGGGGGCAGGAGGGAAAATGGGTCCATGCCTGGGGCAGGTGGGAGAATGGGTCTGGGGCTGAAAGGGGGGGATGCAAGGCATGTGGTGGATGAAGGGGACTGGAACTAGGGGCAGAGAGAGGGGACAGATCCTGGATGGAAGGGGGGCACGTGAGGGAGGGCAGACCCTGGACGGATGGGAGAGGGAGGGCAGACGGATTGAAGGGGCAGAGAGAAAGGGCAGATGGTGGGTGGAAGGGGAGAGAGAAAGAAGGCAGACTGGGGCAAATGGTGGATGGAAGGGGCAGAGATAGAGGGCAGATGTTGATGGAAGGGGGAGAGAGAGATGGCAGACTGGGGCAGATGGTGCATGGAAGGGGCAGAAGTGGATGGAAGGGAGAGAGGGCAGACAGTGGATGGAAGGGGCAGAGAGAGAGGGCAGACACTGGATGGCAGAGAGAGAGTGAAGACAGATGCTGGATAGAAGGAAGACAGTGAAAAGATGAGGAAAGCAGAAACCAGAGACAGCGAACTGTAAATATATATTTTTATTTTTTTGCTTTAGGACAAAGTAGTATTGTAGCTGTGTTAATAAATGTTTATAATAGAACATGTAAATAAGGTAATCTTTTTATTGGACTAATTTTAATACATTTTACTTTCGGAGAACAAAACCCCCTTCCTCAGGTCAGGATAGGACACTGTAACAGTACTATACTGAATTGACCTGAGGAAGGAGGTTTTGGCCTCTGAAAGCTAAATGTATTAGTCCAATAAAATGATATTATTTGTTTTATTTCTATTTGTTAATTTGTAAAGTGGTGATTGGTATTTGTTAGTTTTTTCAAATTTACATCTGCTGTCTTTATATTTTGCACAGTACTAGAGGACATTTTCTGTTTCTGTGGTGTTGCATTGTATGCAGAGCCTGGCATCTTGGGGGTTCAGTTTAATTTTTGTCTAAATAGAAAGTTTATGATTACTTATTCTATAGTGGATTAGGGTGTATCTATTTGTGAAAAAGACATGGCTTTCGGTTGGCATTGACTGTGCAGGATCGACGATCTGTACTAATCTGTCTGTTTTCGTTTTACAATAGGTGAATTGATGTTCTAGTGCTCACTGTAGTGTTTAAGATGCTTTCCTTTTCCTTGTGTGACTCGTACAAATTACTGCTTATGGTATGGTAGAATTGCTCTATAGGTCCTGAGTGTTTTGTATTCTCGGTATGCCTAGTACTGGATTTCGGGGGGGGGGGGGGGGGGGGGGGGGGGGGGGGGGGGGGGGGGGGGGAGGGTGTTAAAAAATGACCGGCCCCGGGTGTCAACTACCCTAGCTACGCCACTGATTAGCAGTAGGTCAGAGCTGGCAGAATGCTGTACAATGCCCTCTTTCAGTCACATTCAAGAGAAGAACTAAGTTCTCTAACGTGGCTAACACAGGAAAGGGAACTAAAACTGTCTTACAAAAATGGCCACTACCACATGGACTACAACAGGAAACACAACAGGGCACACTCTGACCCAGTAGGCAGGGGGAAAAGCACCATGGGAGAAGAGCCTACCAACATCGTGAGACTGTAACACAAGCTAATGAAATTACGGGGCCCAATACCCTACACCCACCACAATGCAATGCTGATGTGACCCTGTACTGCACCCGAGAGCCACATCTGACCCAGGGAAAGGCTGTGAGAGGATCAAACATATTCTGTTGTCATGGAGGTGGGTACGGCATTTGAGGCTGGCATACAGGCTGGAAAAAAAGTTTTTAAAGTGGGGTTTTTTTTCGTGGGAGGGGGTTAGTGACCACTGGGGGAGTCCGGGGAGGTCATCTGGGCAGTTGGAGCACTTTTTTGGGACTTGTTCGTGAAAAAAAGGGTCCAAAAAAAGTGACCCAAAATCGCGGTCAAAACGCCTTTTTTTTTGATTATCAGCTAAAGACGCCCATCTCTCCTCGGCTGATAACCACGCCCCAGCTCCGCCTCCACCACACCTCTGACACGCCCCCGACAACTTTATTCGTTTCCACGACGGAGTGCAGTTGGAAACGCCCAAAATCGACTTTCGATTATACCGATTTGGGCGCCTTTGCGAGACAAACGTCTATCTCCCGATTTAGGTCGCACTATAGGCGTTTTTCTCTTTCGAAAATAAGCTGGAAAGTGATGCATATTGGGAAGAATAATCCGAATCATAATCTGATGCTAGGAGTCAGCACTCAAGAGAAAGACCTAGGTGTCATTGAGGGGCATTTTCTGAACAGGATAGAAGGTCATTTTCGAAAAAGATAGACGTCTATCTTTTGTGTTAGAAAATGCCATGGACGTCTTGTGATTTGGACGTCTTTTTTTTGCGTCCATTTTCAAACAAAAGACGTCCAACTACAAGCCTTCCAAAACAGATGAGGAGTGGCTTAATGCTTAGTGCAGTGGGCTTTGATTTTGGGGAAGTGGGTTCAATTTCTACTGCAGCTATGCATTATAAAAACAGGTCTAGCTCAAAACATCTTAGTTTTAGTCTTGGATGTTTTTGTTTTGTTCCATTATGGCTGAAAGACGTCTAGTCTTAGGAATGCCCAAGTCCCACCTTGAACACACCCCTGGCACCCCCCCTTGAGATTTAGACATCCTTCTGACGGACTTCAGAGAAAGACGTCTAAAAATAGGTTTTGAAAATACTGATTTGGACGTCTTCGTGAGATAAACGTCCAAATGCAGACTTGTATCACTTTTTGGACGTTTTTCTCTTTTGAAAATGAGCCTGATTGTAGACAATATGCTGAAATCTTCTGCCTAGTGTGCAATGATGGCCAAAAAAGCAAACAGGATGCTAGGAATTATTAGGAGAAGAATGCAAAATATTATAATGCCTCTGTATTGCTCCATGGTGCAACCTTACATTGAGTATTGTGTTCAATTCTGGTCGCAGTATCTCAAAAAAGATATAGCGGAAATAGAGAATATTCAAAGAAGAGTGATCAAAATGATATAGGGGATGGAACTGCTCCCATATGAGGAAAGGCTAAAGAGGTTAGGGCTCTTCAGCTTGGAAAAGAGATGGCTGAGGGGGGATATGATTGTGGTCTACAAAATCCTGAGTGGTGTGGAGCGAGTGGAGGTAAATTGATTTTCATTCTTTCAAAAAGTACAAAGACCTGGAGACACTCAATGAAATTGCATGGAAATACTTTAGAAACAAATAGGAGGAAATAATTTTTCACTCAAACAATAGTTAAGCTCTGGAACTCATTGCTGGAGGTTGTGGTAATGGCGGTTAACATATTTGCCTTTAAAAAAGGTTTGGACAAGTTCCTGGAGGAAATGTTCACAGTCTGTTATTGAGATGGACATGGGGAAAGCCACTGCTTGCCCTAGGATTGGTAGCATGGATGGTTTTACTAATTGGGTTTCTGCCTTTGTGACCTCGATTGGCCACTGCTGGAAGCAGGATACTGGGCTAGATGGACCATTGGTCTGACCCAATATATACACTCATCCTTCACTTGGACTAGCTAACTACAGTTCCTTATATCTTGTTTAACTGTACAAAGAACTTGCCTTGACTTTAGCTATCCATCTATTTATCCCAACTGACTGTAACACCCAAACCTTATTCTACCACAACATTACTGTATTTGTTCATACCAGAATTGGCGAACACCTTTACGGTACTATGTAAGCCACATTGAGCCTGCAAATAGGTGGGAGAATGTGGGATACAAATGTAACAAATAAATACATAAATCTTGTCCCTATCTATATATCTGCACTTGGCCCCTGGGCTACGTGGTGAGCTGTGATGTAGAAAAGCATTAGCATCATATTTATATTATTTGAATATTCTAATGCATGCTTATTAGATGCTTCATTAGTATTACGCTGACACGTATCATTTGAATTTCAGTGAGTGTATAGTTTTGATACTATTTCATGGTAGTTCTATTATTAGGTTTCAATTTGCTGTTTTCACATTTACCTCATTTATTATATTTGGTCATTTTACTATTGTCATTCTGTTAATAAAATTGTAAGTTTTATATTAAACTGCACCTGCTGTATACCACCGTGGGTGAATCTCTTCATAAAGATGGTTTGTTAATTAATTAACAAACTAATAAATAAATAAATAAATAATAAATCTTGCTGCTGTCAGGTTCTCAGGTTCAGACCAGCCCACGGGGACGGGCTCTGGAGCAAATGTGAGCCCTTGGGCTGCTGACGAGGAGCAACAGCAGCAGGCAAAACCCACCAACCAACACTGGGCTAGCACCCCGGCACCAGCAAGGACTGCAGGCACCGCCCAGCAAGCCGGAACACATGGACTGGAACCCCCTGGACTGGAGGACACTGGACTGGTCTGCACTGGACTGGAACACACTGGACTGGAGTACACTGGACTGGAGTACACCGGACTGGTCCACACTGAACTGGAACACACCGGGCCGGAACGACTGGAACACACTGGACTGGAGCACACAGGACTGGAGTCCACCGGACTGGTCCACACAGCTTCACCTGCACTTAACCACTGACCCCCCAGGAGTTGAGCTCCTGAGTTCGAGCGGCCGGCAGGACTTACCGGATACAGGATAACACAGGGACCAGGATACCAGAACAAGCTTGAAACAGGAGTGCTCCTAGGTACTGCATGAACAGAAGTGTCCCTATGCACTAAACTAACAAAAGTGCTCCTAACAGTAACCCAACAGAAGAGCTCCTAACAGTAAACCAACAGAAAAGCTCCTAACAGTAAACCAACAGAAAAGCTCCTAACTGTAATCACCAAAAGTGCTCCTAAGCACTAAACTAACAAAAGGATTTCCTAAGCCCTATACTAACAGAAGTGCTACTAATAGCACCACTAGGGTAAGCAGGGGAGCCACAGGGAAAGAGCAGGGATACTAAACACCTAAACTACCACAGGTGATACTAAGCACCAAGTCACAGCAGTGCTCTACAACACTAAACTAACCAAGGTGCTCTTAAGCACCAAACTACCAGAAATGCTTCCAAAGCACCAGACACAGAAGTGCTTCCAAAGCACCACACACAGACGTGCTTCCAAAGCACCAAACACAGAAGTGCTTCTAAAGCACCAAAAGGGAAAGCAGGGGATCCACGAGGGAAAAGCAGGGAAGCTAAACACAAGTCAAAAGTGCACACTGCACTAACACTAACCTCGACCTAAAGCAAGACGCAAACGCAAACGTTGCAAAGGCCCTGAAGGAAAGAACACCACTTCCTTATCAAGGCCATGCCTGATGATGTTACCACTACCAGACAGCGGCAGCCAGCATACTGAAACAGAGCTAGAGCTAACTCAGGCAACATGCACAGGTGCAGTATAGTGAAGCAATTAGAGTCATGCTGCTGCAAGCAGCCAGCACAGAGAGACAGAGCTAGCTCAGAAAGGACAGACAGAAGAAACAGAAGCCAGCTAAGAAGCTGACCACCAGAAATAAGGTACGTCTGGGAGAGGTCACGGCCACAATCGTGACAGCTGCTGGCTTACACTGGTTTTAAGGCGAGTTAAGAGAGAATTAAGGGTATCAGAGAGAGTGTGGAATAAAATAAAAGATAATGAGAATTTAGAGTCGTACAAGATTAAATTGAGTGAATAGCAAGGACTCTGCGGAGAAATGAGAAATGCTTTGAATAAACCAAGAAATTATTCCACCCTGTAAATTTTTTTAGTTTAATGGGGAAAAAGATAACTTAGTTCAAAATGTAGATCCCCAGGTATATGCAGTTTGGTTATATCAGAAGCTTAATGTTAAGACATCAGTTGTTGGATCTTTGAACTCGAACGGATCTTACTTGGACTGTTTTGATCACACCACATGGCCCCTAATATGTAACCTGTTTTCTCTTAAGTTAATTGTAAGCCACATTGAACCTACCACTAGGCTGAAAAATGTGCGGTATACGTGCAATAATTAAATAAAATAAAATAGTTGGGTAAATGCATTGATTATTTTTATTGTTGGTTATGTTTTTGTGTTTTATTGATTATGTATGTTTTTCTTGTTATCCACTTTGGACAAAGATAGGATACAAATATAATAAATAAATAAATCTCTATATATCTATTTGTAATGTGCCAACAAGAGATTTAAACTTTCTGTACCATTTCCCACCTTTGTGCAGGCTGGTCCCTTGCTGGTCTTCTTCAGCTTATGTTGATTTGAGATGTTACTATTTGTCACGCGCCGCCCACTTGTGGACCTGGGCCTAGTGACCGTGAAGACCTCTAGTACTGCACCATCCACCTGTAGGTGTGGGCTGAGTAACCATGAAGACCCCTTTCCCACTTAAAACACTTCAACATTGTCCAAAACATTGTAGTCCAGAAACACCCCCCCCCCCCCCACTATATTCCAATAAAGACAGTTTCGTTTCCAAGCATCCACTTGTAGAGCTGTAAGGACTTTCTTATAAGTCAAGGGTCAGACGTAACTTCGGAGCCTGCCCTCATCCCTTATTCCTCTTAGTTACATCCACCCACAGGCAAGATTCCAACAATCCATCAAGTAAGAATCACAAGGAACAATAATAGCGGTTCAGTAACTCCTTCATTGCAGTGCAGTGCAGTCTTCAGCTTTTGGTCCAGTGTCCTCTCACTCAGTCTTCACCCAGGAAAACTCTGATCTGTCTCAAGTTCAAGTCTCACTCTCTTGTAGATCAGTAGACTCTTCCTCCAAACTTCACCCTGTTATTGGATTGGATAGAAACTCTGGTCCCCTGCTGTGATTGGAGGAACTAGGTAGGCTGTCTTCAGGTGATTTCCCTTCACTGCAGTTATTCCCAGGGATTGATCTTGTGCCTGGGACCTCTTTTATATCATTTCCAGTGGGGGATGAACCTAATTCTGGGCATCTAGTCCCCATTTCCACTCTTCCTTATCCCCAGGTTCTTCCTAAATGATGGGACATAGACCCCATCACACTGTTATACCAGCATATTTCCCATTCAGACAATATTCCAGTGAACTCATATTTCAATACTGCATGAGCACAGATGGAGCTACTTCTGGGGTGGTCTAGCTGAACCTTTTGATATTTGGATGAAATCAGAGACAAGGATATTTTAAATCATAGCAATCAAAAGGGTGAGACTGGATATGTCATGATCTGATTTTTGGATGGCAAAATTTAAAAAAGAAAAAGAAAAGGTGCTTACACTGAAAAGCTCATTCAGGCCTGGTTTTACCCCACTGCATGCATGGAGAAGTAGTATCTGTTTAGGAAAATCAGAACTACAATTTGACAAAACTAGGACATGGATCAGCCAGCGGAGAGAGTGGGGCACTGTGAGCTTTTGCTGTGGAGCTGTCAGGGGATGAGCTAAGGATACTAACAAATATCCCTACAGAGCACAGATCAGCTTGGCAGACAGGGTTAGCAAGCCTGCTGGTTTTCCACATACCTTTCACCAGTAAGACAGAGGGGCTGATTACATGCACACATCTAGCTAGGATCCTGGGTCTGTGAAGTACAGAGCCTGGTTTGTCTCCTTGAATCCGTGGAGATAATTTTACTAAATCAAAATGGAAAGCATGCCAGGCCTACAAACTATAACTGAACACAAGACCCTATCACTGCACCCCTCCCCCCATTTCCTCCTGAAGATGTTGTCATAGTGCTCAGGTGGGTTGTTACAATGATGATGAGATCAGTGCATGCATGTAGGCACAGCATTCCAGACAGTGGCTTCAATCATACGGGGGCAAACTACCCGCTAGTCCTATAGAATACGCCACTCTTCTAGACTGTCTAGATCCAGAAGAAGGAACACACCCAGCAGACAGAACCTGGACCGAATTCGAACTACTATCAGAAGACCTCATCTCTAAAACTCTCAAAAGATATGCCAAATCCAATTGCAAACTAGACACATGCCCAAATAGCCTCATGAAATCTTCTCCTCAACAATTCATAATAGACCTAAAGAACCATGTAAATTACATGCTACAAAACGGACTCTTCCCAAAAGAAAAAGGAAAAATCTTACTCACCCTAATTCCTAAAGATACAAAGAAAAACACAAGCGAAATAACCAACTACAGGCCAGTAGCATCCATACCACTAATAACCAAGATAACCGAAGGAATGGTAAGTAAACAACTCACAAACTATCTAAACAAACATTCAATACTGCATGATGCCCAATCAGGATTCCGGTCGAACCATAGCACAGAAACAGTATTAGTCACCCTTATGACTAAATTTAAACAAATAATAGCAACTAGCAACAATATACTCCTCCTACAATTTGACATGTCAAGCGCCTTCGACATGGTCGACCACGGAATCCTACTACACATACTTGAATACTTTGGCATTGGAGGAAATGTCCTGAACTGGTTCAAGGGGTTCCTAACCCTGCGTTCGTATCAAGTCACATCAAATTCAACCACGTCCAAGGCATGGACACCTGAATGTGGAGTTCCACAAGGATCACCTCTCTCACCAACTATTTTTAACCTAATGATGATCCCTCTAGCAAAACTCCTATCAAACCATAACCTCAACCCATATATATACGCCGATGATGTGACGATATACATCCCTTTGAAACAAGACATCAAAGAAATCTTCAATGAAATCATCAAAGTCTATACATCATGAACACGTGGGCAGATGCATTTCGTCTGAAACTAAATGCAGAAAAAACTCAATGCCTGATACTCACCTCCCAATACAACACAAATGAATTCAACGCAATAAACACACCAAACCTAAACCTTCCAATCTCAGAAACGCTAAAAATCCTTGGAGTCACTATCGACCGCCACCTAACTCTCGAAACTCACGCAAACAACACAACTAAGAAGATGTTCTACTGCATGTGGAAATTGAAAAGGATAAGACCATTCTTCCCAAGATTCGTCTTTTGCAACCTAGTGCAATCCCTCGTCCTCAGCCATCTGGATTACTGCAACTCACTATACGCAGGCTGCAAAGAGCAAATACTGAGGAAACGTCAAACAGCCCAGAACACAGCAGCCAGACTGATCTTCGGAAAACCAAAATATGAAAGGGCAACACCACTACTAAAGAAACTACACTGGCTTCCACTTAAGGAACGCGTCACTTTTAAGGTATGCACATTAGTCCACAAGATCATTCACGGTGAAGCCCCAGCCTACATGTCCGAGTTGATAGACCTACCACCCAGAAATGCTAAAAGATCATCCAGAACATACCTCAACCTCCACTTCCCTAATTGCAAGGGCGTGAAATACAAGACGCTACACGCGTCAACCTTTTCTCACACGAGCACGCAGCTTTGGAATACACTGCTGCGCAACTTAAGAACGATTTACAAACAAGCTTCCTTCCGCAAATTATTGAAGACCCATCTGTTTGAAACAATTTATGGAAAGAGCCAAAACACATAGAGTCCACACTCACTGATCATCAATGCATCATACATCCACTTCTGACTCTCATCCCCCGTAATTCCACATCACTCATATATTTACTCACAGAAATATGTACACCATATGTCTTTGTGTCTTAATACTGCCCTTTAAGCTTCCCATTGTCTCTTTCCAATGTTTCAATGTTGATGTCTCATTGTTATATTCCTAACGATACTTCGATGGTCTCGCATAACTTGTACAATGTAACCCATAACCAAGTTGTAACAAATGTATTTTCATTATTCATATATTATTGTAAGCCACACTGAGCCTGCAAAGAGGTGGGAAAATGTGGGATACAAATGCAATAAATAAATAAATAAATAAATAAATAAAGATCAGAGCATTGAGACAATAAAGTACTGAGAAGTCCCCGCCCCCTCCCCCGCAGGTTCTGTCCCCATCCCATCCCTGCGGGCTCTGTCCTCATCTTCGGAAGTCTCAAAAACTTATGATTTTATATTTAAATCTTTTTATTAAAGTTCAAAAAGGAACAATATGCTGTGCAACTGTTGTTTATAAATCACAAATAGAAAACAATAATAACAACGAGCAACTATAACAACCCTCCTCACCACCACCCTCTATCCTTACTACTATTACTACTTAACATTTCTAAAGCACTACTAGGGTTACGCAGCGCTGTACAGTTTCACAAAGAAGGACAGTCCCTGCTCAAAGGAGCTTACAATCTAAATGATGAAATGTCAAGTTGGGGCAGTCTAGATATCCTGAATGGAGGTATAATGGTTATGTGCCGAAGGTGACATTGAAGAGGTGGGCTTTTTTATTTATTTATTTATTTATTTATTTATTTATAAATTTTAATCACATTACAAGCTTCAAAAACTTGAGTAGGAAAATCAGAAAGAAAACTTTTATATAAGAGTATATACTTAAATAATGTAATAAGTAAAGAAAAAAAAAATTTTTTTTTTTAATCTTGTCTTAGACCACCAAAGTGGGAGGGTCGGTTAATTATATTTAGGAGAGAATCATAATACAAAAGAAAAAAATCACAAAGAAAGGCTTAACGATATATCCACTGTATAATTATCCACTTATCCCTGGAACCTATACTAGATTTCTCCAAAGAGTTTCATGACAATTTTTTCTGATCGATAAATTGTTTTAAGTGAACAGGATTAAAGAAAAGATATTTAACACCCAGATATTTTATGTTGCATTTACATGGGTAATTCAAATTAAAGGTAGCTCCCAAAGCCAAAATAGCTGGTCGCAGTGCTATAAATTCTTTTCTTCTGGCCTGTGTCAGTTTGGTAACGTCTGGGAAAACCCAGATCTTCCCTCCATAAAAAGGAGTCTGTAAGTTTCTTAAGGCCATTTTTCTCACAAAATCTAAGTCTTGTTGGAATACGAACGATACCAGCAATGTTTGTCTGTCTGTTGTAGAATTCAAAGAAGTTTCCAACAGTTCTGAAACATTAAGATCTCTTTGTAAGTTCGAAGAGTCTTGTAAGTCTGCATTTGTTTTGGTTTTTGTTGGGAGATAGTAAATTTTGTTCAATGGTGGTATATCAGTTGAGGCAAATTTTAAATTTTCGATCAAATACCTTTTAAATATGTCTAAAGGCGAATACACTGGTGTTCGGGGGAAATTTAACAATCGGAGATTTAATCTCCGATTGTAATTTTCAAAGTATTCAAGTCTATGATGTATCTGTGTATTGTCCTGTATCAATTTTGAGGTAATTTCCTTCATCTTAATAGAGTCCACACTTAAAAGGTTTATCTTTTCATTCATTTCATTTTTCATATCTTTAAATGCAATATTTAAATTCTGTACATTTTCAGAAAGTTTGTCAATCTTGCCTGTTGAAGTCTTCATAGTATTGTCCAAACGCTGGAGGACTTCCCAAATCGCCTCCAGCGTAACCTTCACAGGTGGGGCGCTTGTTGTTGTTAGCCTTTCTCGAAGGGTCGCATTGCACTTTGGCTCCGTTGTTAAGGGAGCTCCGGCAGATATTTCGACATGCTGGCCCAGCAGCGAGGCTCCTTCTCCGCTTTCCGAAGTCAGAGAATCACCTTCCAGGTCTTGTACTGTTGGCTGTAAAGGCGGGAGCTGTGTCAGGGGAGACAACGAGGTGTCTATTCCCAGGATCTCGGCGTCTCTCCGTACCGATAGATCAGCGGGACCACCCGGCATCAAGGAAGTGGATTGCCGCATTAGGAACCGCTCCAAAGTCTGCTGGTTGGGCGTTGATGTCAGGGACGTCTGGGCTACCACCCTAACGGTTCCCTTCCTCTTAGTATGGGGCATTACGTTGAAATAAGAAAAGTTTTTTCTGCTGTATCTTTAATATGTCTGTGATGGAATTTGAGTGGAATCTTTTGTTGTGCTGTGAGAGAAAAGGCTGAAGTTAGTTCCTCTTGAACGTCCTCTGCTAAGTCTTCCCACGGCAAAGATTGCACATAATGCCTCAGTTGGAGGTAATGGAATTTGTCCGAGGGACGTAAAGAGTATTCTTTCTGTAGCTCTGGAAAGGATTTAAGTTTTCCCTCCGGGGTAACAACATGTAGTAAATATCGCATCCCACTGCGTCCCCATCTCTGAAAAGCTGGATATAGTAAGCCAGCCTCAAAGGCCGGATTTCCACATATGGGTAGGTATGGAGTGGTCCTCGCTGAAAAGTTGTGAAGTTTACAAATCCATTTCCACACCATTCTTGCTGTCTTCATTATTCCAGAAACTCTCAAAATGTAAGGTATCTGGGGCCCCCTTACATGTAAGTAGGTACTAAAATGTATTTCAGGGTGCTGCTGTAGTTCAAGTGCTGTGTTTGTGAAATCTTGAGTTCCTCTGAACCAGTCATTTATATGGCGCATGCCACTGGCCACTGTCATAAATTTGATGTTCAGGAGTCCCAAGCCGCCATATTCTGTCGGGATACATAGCACTGAGTATGGGAGGCGTGGTTTTTTCCCCCTCCATACGAAGACCTGCACTGTTTTTATCAATTGTTGCTCATCAGTCCTCTTTAAAAAGAGCGGGAGGGTCTGAAATGTATACAGCCATCTAGGAACTATGACCATATTGACCAGGGCAATTCGTCCCATTAGAGAAAGTGGCAGCGCCCTCCAGGCCAACAACTGTTTTTTTGTGTCCCGCAAAAGCCGCTGTACATTGAGTTCATAAAGTTTGGACAAATCCATGGGGATGTGGACTCCCAGATAGGTCAGCGAGATCCGCGCCCATTGTAGGGGAAAAGTTCCAGGCCAGGTTGTTTGTATCTCCGGGAGCACTGGAAGTGCTGTGGATTTGTGTAGGTTTAATTGGAAGCCAGAGAGACTCCCATATTGTTCAATGATCTTTAGTAATCGTTCTAGGGTTCTGGAGGGCTCCCTCAGTACCACCAATAAGTCATCTGCGTAGGCCAGAATTTTTATTGTATGACCCACTAATGTAACCCCTTGTAGGTCTGGGGCTGCGAGGACCGTTCGTATCAGGGGCTCCAGAGACAATAGAAACAGCAGGGGAGACAGGGGGCAGCCCTGCCTGGTACCTCTGTAAATCTGAAACTCTGTCTCCCTGATACCATTCACCAATACACTCGCTCTGGGTTGACAGTATAGAGTTTCTACCGCTTGTGTAAACCACCCCCTTATACCCATCTTTTCCAATGTTTGAAACATGAAGTCCCACCCGACCCGGTCAAAGGCTTTCTCAGCATCAAGACTCAGAATCAGGGTGGGTACCTCGTTTTGTCTACTTGCTGCTATTGTCAAAAGGAGCTTCCTGACATTATGTACCGCCTGTCGGCCTCTCACGAATCCCACCTGCTCTGTACCTATCAGTGAGGGCAAGCATTGTGCCAGCCTATCTGCCATTATTTTCGCCAATACTTTTGTGTCTACATTTAATAGCGATATCGGTCTATATGATTCCACTTTGTCTAAGGGTTTCCCTGGTTTAGGAATGAGCGTTATCAACGCTGTGTTCGCATATCGTGGAAAACTCCCTTCCTCAATGACCTCTTGGAAATATTCCAGGAGTGCTGCTAAGGCTTTACCAGGCAGGATTTTATAGTATTCCCCAGAAAAACCGTCTGGGCCCGGTGCAGACCGCAATTTTAACGCTTTGACCCCCCTCTGCAGCTCGGACATTGTCAATGGCTGGTTTAAAGTTTCCAGCTGTTCCTCCGTTAATTTGGGGAGGTCTATGTGCTGCAAATAATCTCGTATTGCATGTGCATTTGGAGGTGATTGCTTTTGATATAAAGTAGTAAAATATTCTGTAAATGTCTGTCCTATCTTTCTATTGTCAGTTATGAGTTCTCCCTTATGGTTTTTTAGGGAGGTCACCATCCGTGGACCGCCTACAGTTTTAATTAATCGCCCCATCATTCTGCCTACCTTGTTCCCAAACCTCTCTAATTTGTATTTATAAAACAAAGAAGACTTCACCTCTTTCTCATGCAGCAGACTATTTAATGCTACCCGAGTGGCTTTTAAATTTTCCAGGGTAACCAAAGAGGGATGATGTAAGTGTATCTTTTTAGCCCTCTGTAGCTGTCGTTCTAAGAGTAATATGCTAGCTGCTTTTCGTTTATTCTTAACGCTACAGTAAGCTATGATAGCCCCCCGCAGAACTGCCTTTGAAGCTGACCAGAACAGCTCAGGTTGGAGATCTGCATGTATACCATTATGCTCTATGTATTGCTCCCAGCTGTTTTGTACATGCGCCCGCAGGTGCGGGTCGGTATGTAGATGAGCCGGATACCTCCATCCTGTCCCCCCCTTGAACTCTGACCTAAGCTTAAGGTCTACCCATACCAGGGCGTGGTCGGATATTTCTTCGGAACCTATGGTTGCTGCCTCCACCAGATGAAACAAGGGACGGGCCAACATAATATAGTCTATCCTGGCATGAGAGCCATGTGCCCTTGACCTATGTGTATAATCGCTCTCCCCAGGGTGGAGCACCCTCCACGTGTCCACTAAATCTAACATAAGAAAAGTTTTTAAGGTAAGTTTTAGGGAGAAACCAAGAGGAATCAAAAGAAACTCAAGCAGCGATGGAGTAGTCACCAGCGCGAGCAGTTGTTAGCGCCGCCATCTTGCTCCGCCCCCTTTGAAGAGGTGGGCTTTGAGTAAGGATTTGAAGATGGGCAGGGAGGGGGTTTGGCGTATGGGTTCAGGGAGTTTATTCCAAGCATAGGGTGAGGCGAGGCAGAAAGGGCGGAGCCTGAAGTTGGCGGTGGTGGAGAAGGGTACTGAGAGGAGGGATTTGACCTGAGAGCGAAGGTTTCGAGTAGGAACGTAGGGGGAGATGAGGGTAGAGAGGTAGTGAGGGGCTGCAGATCGAGTGCATTTGTAGGTAAGTAGGAGAAGATTGAACTGTATGCGGTACCTGATCGGGAGCCAGTGAAGTGACTTGAGGAGAGGGGTGATATGGGCATGTCGGTTCTGACGGAAGATAAGATGAGCAGCAGTGTTCTGAATGGATTGAAGGGGGGGATAGATGGCTAAGTGGGAGGCCAGTGAGGAGTAGGTTGCAGTAGTCAAGGCGAGAGGTAATGAGAGAGTGGACGAGTGTTCGTGTGGTGTGCTCAGAGAGGAAGGGGCGAATTTTGCTGATGTTCCAACCCCAACAATAGCTGATTTCTACTACCCCCAAGGAATCCTAAACCACCCTGTTAAAATGTCCAGGGGTACAAAACACAATTCGTTCTGTATGCCCTAGCGAGAGAGAAATATGCCTTATTAAGCACTTTTATGATTTTTCAATATGTGGATGAATAATAAGTTATCAACAATCTCAGGATTCAGTCTGTTTCTACTGTCTTTCACAGTCCTTCTTGCAATAGTTTTTCTTTGTTAATTTGTACAGCGCTGCGTAACCCTAGTAGCGCTCTAGAAATGTTAAGTAGTAGTAGTAGTAATATTGCTGGTAGCAGGAATATACAGGAGCCCCCATGCAAATTTTGTTAGTTGCGGCCAGCATGTTTGCTTGTTTTTCCAAAAAAATCAAAATATCATTGTCTGCATCACTCAAACATAAATAACAATTCAGTTCATTAACAGGCTTCAAAGTAGAAAATGACACGGGGACAAAGTTTGTCTCCGTCCCCACATGCTCTGTCCCCATCTCCGCCCCGTCCCCATGGGATCTGTCCCCATCCCCTCCTGTCCCATCCCCGCGGGTTCTGTCCCTGTCCTGTCCCCATCCCTGCCCCGTCCCTGTGGGCTCTGTCCCCATCCCCATCTCCGCGGTTACCACGGGTCCCCATCCGCATGTCATTCTCTACTACAGATCCTGCAGTCTGCAGCCACTGATCCCACAGACAGTCCTAATCTATCCTAACACCAGAGACTATCCAAGGTGATTGACTCAGGAGCATCATCAGAAAACACTCCTTGATGGAAAAGCCAGGGGCTGAATAGCATGGCTTCTTGGAGGAGGGAGATGGAAGCAAAATCAAGAGCAGAATTAAAGCAAGTCATGGCATAAGCACAGAAGTTATGAAAAAGTATAGGGAGGGCAGCATTGAGGTTGAGATTTCATGATTGCTGAGTTTAATTATCAGGGGCAACTTGCTTGCATTCCCTCATAAATAAAATAGCCAAGAGCAGATGTGCAACGTATCAATTTTAAAATTTGCCGAGTCAATGTCCAGCAAAAGATTGCCATAATAAGAAAATATTATACAATTCAGTCCCCATACTTACCTTGTAACTGAAACATCTGCACAGATGCTGCATAATCACAGACCCAGGGCCGGTCTTAGGTAGGGGCAACAGGGGCAGTCACATAGGGCCTTGCGCTCCCAGGGGCCATGTGCCGGCCTTGGCATGTCCCTCTCTCTCCTTCTCCCCACCTAAAATCCAGTCTCCCTTCCTGTGGGATCTGGTACTATTCTCTCGCTTCCCGCTCCCTACATCGCTGTCCTCGTTTAATCTTCCGTGCCACTGTCCTCCGGCAGCATCAGTGAAGTAAGCAGACTGCCTTCGGCAGCCCCAGAAGCTTTCCCTCTCCTACAACGTATCCTGCCTATGCGGGGCAGGAAGTTGTAGAAGAGGGAAAGCTTCCGGGGCAATAATAATCAAACGTATATACATGTGTCAATTTTTACAGGCGGGTTGAGGTTGGGCGGGGGCCCCACTGAACTGGACCCCACAGTTGCTAAGACCAGCCCTGCACAGACCCACCAATTAATGTGAAAAAAGATGCAAAACACGAACTGCAGCTCCTCCCGCCTTGCAATGCATTTTGGCAAATACGCTTCTATTGAGGGGCCAGATATCTTGACAGTTGCAGACCGTGATCTTACCTCGGTGAGACTGCGTTAAAATATATGGAGGAGTAGCTTAGTGGTTAGTGCAACAGACTTTGATCCTGGGGAACTGGCTTTGATTCTCACTGTAGCTCCTTGAGACTCTGAGCAAGTCACTTAACCCTCCATTGCCCCAGGTACAAAATAAATACCTGTATATTGATCAAACTTATGTCATCCACAAATCAATTTTGCAGCTGTATTCTGCAAAATTTGTAAACGGCTCCAAGATAAATGAGAACACCCAATGTAAAGTGTGTTATAATAATCTAGTTGAGACAGCACCAATGCCTGAACTACTACCTGAAAGTTTGATGTATTCATCAGGCATTGTCACTTTTATCTTATCCTTCTGTCTGTCCTTCCCTTATCCTTATTGATCCTGTCTGTTTGTCCTGATTTAGATTGTAAGCTCTTTTGAGCAGGGACTGTCTTTCTTCATGTTCAATTGTAAAGCGCTGCGTACGACTGGTAGCGCTATAGAAGTGATTTATAGTAGTATATAATATGGAAACCACTTTGATTGTAGCCACAGAAAGGCAGTATATGAAGTCCCATTCCCATTCCCCTTTTCTGAGTCTTGTAAGGTCCTCTTTCAATTTTTTCACAATCCTCTCGTGATTGAACAACCTCAAATAACTTTGTGTTATCAGCAAATTTAGGGGCCCTTTTACAAGGGCACAGTAGGGCTACCGCATGGGTAGCATGCACCAAATCAAGCCTGGTGGTAGTTCCGAAGTTGGCGCATGCAGTTTCCCACAGTAGAAAATAATTTTCTACCGCAGGGACGTTCCCGGCAGTATTTGACAGTGCAACCACATTGACGCGTGCTGCTCGATTTCCATGGGGTTAACGCATGAGCCCTTAACACCTACTAAATAGGTGGTGGTAAGGTTTGCCGCTTGCCAATCCAGAACTGCCACTTGGCTACCGCAGGAGCCCGGGTAGTTCCCACCCCCAGCACACGCTATTTCTGGCACTACAAAAATATTTCTATTTTTTATGGTGCCAGCGCTTACCCGGTAGATCTCAGGCAGCGGGCTACGCCTGAGTTAGCACAGGAGTCTTTACCACCACCCCGAAATGGTCTCACAGCAAGTTGCTCACTTACGGCATGGCCATTTCTTTTCCAGCAAAAGAGACAGTTTTTTACCCGCTGCAGTAAAATGGGTCTTTTTACCAAGCTGTGGTAAAATGGGGCTTGCTCTAGCATCAGTGCGTGTTTTGGATGTAAGATGTGGTGCCCTTTTACCGCAGCGGGTAAAAGGCTGTCTTTTTTTTTTTTTGCTGGAAATGGCTGTGCAGTAAGTGAACCACTTGCCATGCAGCCATTTCAGGGGGCAGCACTTACCGCCTCCTATTGAGGTGGCAGTAAGGGCTCCCTCGCTAACCTGGCGGTAACTGGGCAGCAATTAATGCCGGGTATGACAGTAGCTCTGGATTGGCGCATGGCAACCCTGTTGCCATGCAAATCCTTTAATAAAAGGACCCCCCAGGCAGTAAATTAGCTGCATGCTAATTTTAATATTCACGCACTGACATTTACTGTCCTATTTTAAAAAGTCCTTTTTCCCGCCACAGTAAGAAGTAGCCCAGCGTGCACCAATTTCATGCACCAAAACTAGCGCAGGCCACTTTTTTCCATGGCATAGTAAAAGGGTCCCTTAATTACCTCACTAGTTATTCCCATCTCTAGATCATTTACAAATATATTAAAAAGCAGCATAAAAAAATGAACTGCACAAACTTGGCAGCTTCCATATAGAAATGGCAATTGTGCAGCTTCCATATGTAAGTAGTGCCGATTCCATGTGTAACGATCCCATTTAACAAATCTTAGACATGTAAGTTCTGCGAATGAAGTCGTGTGACCACACGTTTTAGTTTGCTTCATTTGAAGGGGGGGAAATAAACAGGGGATTAAGGACAATGCAGCGAGAAATTGTAATTTAAGACTGATTAACTTTATGAAATTGCCTACAGTTATCAGCTAAGGACATGTTTTTGAAGTATCTCTCTGAATCAGCTCCACGTTTGGTTATATTCCTGCACAAAAATGAATGGGTGGTGATAGTGGTAGCCAACTTGAGACATTTAATCCATCTGAAGGAATGGAAGTTTCTGTATTATTAGAGAGAAAAAGAAGACCAACACTTCCACAAGGGAAACCAGACAAGTCAAAACAATGGAAGATCCAAAACACCAAGTCGCAAGATGATCAGCATAAAAAAAGTTTATTCGTCAACAGTAAAACAGGGTATGTTGGTAGAAATGACCCAACACGGGCCATGTTTCGGCTACAAAGCCTTTTTCAGGGGCCCTGTAAACAACGCCACTAGCACATAGGGGTAATTCTGCTACTTATCTTGAAGAAAAGAAGGTGCATTTAAGGCAGTATTGCTGAAAGGGTCACATCTTGGGTCATTTGTACCATCGCATCCTGTTTTACTGTTGATGAATAAACTTTTTTATCCTGATCATCTTGCAACTTGGTGTTTTGGATTTTCTACTGTTTTTGCTTGTCTGTGTTATTAGAAACATCAAATTCTGAGTTAGCGCCACAATGATTGTGGCTTTGGTTTTGACTTCTGACAAAGATTCCTTGAATGTTCTTTAGACAAGAAATTGAAAATTTAAATCTATCCAAATGTTTGTAAAGATACTCAAAGGAAGAAAAACCAATCCATGCTATCATGGCCTGGGCTTTGCAAATTGGAGAACTGTTATTTTATTTGTTTGTTTTAAATTTTCTTACAAATGTATTATAAAGTACAGATCTATTAAATATGTGTGTTTTGATCCTGTGCAATTATTAGTTTTCACTTCTAACTGAGGGGTTGCTGAGAGAGAAAGGAGGACCTCTTCTCCCTGTTTGTCACCAAGTTAATCCTCTTATTGCAGAGGGTGTGGTCTAGAACTGTTAGACTGGCTGTTATTATTTTTGTATTTTGGGGGGAAATATTTTTGATTTTGGACAGCTCTTCTCATACATTATGGAATTTAGGTTATTTGACTGTTTTTTTTTTAATTTCTTTATATTTTTTATTTTGATATTTGAATATTTATGTTTTTTTCTGTACATGTGCTTGTACTTGGAATTCAATTTACAAAATAAAAACAAACTAATATAAGAAACAAAGAAAAACGTGCAAAGACCACCATCAGAATTTTTAGCAGCACAGAACAATAACCAGCATATATACTGGGAATAATTCAACAAAATAACCGCCAGCAAAGGTACCCGACGGCAGGAGAGGGTTGGCGGTGGGAGAGGAGGTCAAAGGGGTTGGTGGTGGAGGGGCCAGGGCCAAATCTACGGGGGCCCATGCCCCCGTGGCCCCACGTAGCTACGCCCCTGCTATCTATTATACAGACAATGCAACTGAATACAAAGAATACTCATATTAAATATACATAACAATATGGGGGCAGAACAGAGACAGAAGAGTGATGTTAGATAGTGAAGAAAAAGAGGGGTTGAGAGAGACAGAGGGACAATGTTGAGTGGGGAGTATAAGAGAGACAGAAGATCATGGATGACTGGGTGGGGGGTAGAGCTGTACCAAATAGCATATTTTACTATCTGCCAAATACAAATAATGAAAAATATTATTTGGCCGAATATGAATAATAGGAATTGAACTTTAACATAACTAATAATAAAAGAAGCAATGTGAAATCAGAGATCCAGTGTTTATGTCAGTAGGATGTAGTACAGTAGAGCCCTGGATTATTCATATTCAAATTTAAATCACTATTCGACAAAATACTAATAATGTATTTGGGGTACTATTCGGGGCAAATTGAATTGAATGCAAATATTCAGTACAGCCTTAGTGTGGGGGGGGGGGGGGGGTAAGAGAGAAGGAGGATCTTGGATGAATATGGCAAAAGAGAGAGAGAGAGAGAGAGAGAGAGAGAGAGAGAGAGAGAGAGAGAGAGAGAGAGAGAGAGAGAGAGACGATCCTAAATAGCCTTATCCCAGAGTTAGTGAAAGACTGGGAAATAAGAGAAGAAGAATAGGAGGGCCTGAGTGAGGGAAAGAGATGGAAAGCTGTAGGTAGATGGCAGTAAAAAAACAAGATTGAATGATATTTGAGTGGACAGAGAGAGAGAGAGAGAGAGAGAGAGAGAGTAAAACAGAGAGAGCTGAATGGAAAATATCAATGTCAGAGATGGATTTATTTATTACTTATTTAAAAAAATTATATTCCGGACTATCCAACGTTCTAGGCGGATTACAACCTTACATACACAATAAATCACTTCATACAATTTTTCCAACATTACAGACAAACGCTAGACACATATAATCTGCTTTACAGTATACATTATTCTCAGTATTCTATTGTTAAAGTACATCAAAACGTTGTGCTTCTCATATCAGCTAGCTAGATTCCCCCATAAGCCTCAGTGAATAGCAATGTTTAATTTGTTTCTTAAAATCAAAGTTTCAAGTTCTCTCAATTGTTTTGGAATTTTATTCCAAAGCATTGGACCGGCAGTATAGAAGATTTTATTTCTATATTCCTCCAATCTAATAAAATGATAGGATACCACATCAAACAGACAGTGCTCTCCAGATCTCAGTGAATGTCTAGGTTGGTACGCATGCAATTTCAGTGCCAGTGCAGGAGATACTAGTCTGTCCTGCAGTGGAAGAGGTGAAGAAGACATGAAGAGAGAGAAACTTGACAAATGGATAGGAGACCCTGGAAACAGTTAAGAAAAGATAAGAAAACAGTAACCAGAAAGTGGGACCTACACAACTAGAAAAGTGGCCAGAAAACAAAGGTAGAAAAAAAGAAGTTTATTTTTCATTTAGGGTGAAATAATGTGGAAGTTGTGTTAGTCCACATTAAGATTAAGAATAAATAAAAATAAAACAAACAAACAAACAGAAAATAAAGTGATATCTTGTTATTGGTCTAAATACATTTTTGACCAGATTTTGGAGGCCAAGACCTCCTTCCCCAGGTTAACTAAACTATCTTGACCTAAGGAAGGAGATTTTGGCCTCCAAAAGCTAGTAAAATATTATTAAATTAGTCCTATAAAAAGGTATCAACTTATTTTCTATATATTTTTCTATATTAATTTTTAATTTAGTGAGTGGAATGTATCAATTTTTAAAATTTACATATGCTATCTTTATTTTGTACAGTACAGAAGAAAATGCATCACTGTTTCTATTTCTCTGGAGTTACACTGTATGCAGAGGTCAGCTTATTGGGGTTTCAGTTTAATTATTGACTACATATTACTGATTTTAGTTTGTGGTTACTTTTTCCATACTGTGTTCTGAATTTGTGAAAGAAGCCAGTTATTCTGATAGCATTGAATGTCAGTGTAGAATCGATCTGTACTAATCCAGTTTATTTAGTAGGTATATTAATGTTCTAGTGCCCACTGATATGTTTACAGTACTACCTTTCCCTAGGTAGGCCCTTGTTGTGTGACTCCTAGAAGTCAGTGCTATTATGGTATTGTGGATTTGCTTATTACTAGATTTTGGATTTGGATTTAACTCACAACATTCTTGATTGTAGCTCAATGTGAGTTACATTCAGGTATGCTAGGTATTTTCCTGGAGGGCTTACAATCACTAACCACTTATGATCAGAGCCGGTGTTAGGGAAGAGGAGAGGAAGTACAACCAAGACACTATCTGTGGGCCTCTATGCCACAGGGAGCCCCAACCCTGCCCAAAACTAAAGAGGGCACAGCCTACCATAGGGCTTTAGTGTCTCTTCTCAAATTTACTTCATCTAACCTCAGCCCTTTGTGACATGGAAAATTATGTGGGGAGTAGGGTGATTGTATGTGGATTAATATGTGTGAGAAAGTGTGAAGGCAGTAGGAAGTGAGAGCATAGGAACTTTGAAAAATAAAGTGAGAGGAAGGTGAGGTGGTTAGTTATAGTCGGTGGCTGTGAATAAATGGAAGGCAGAGTGCTGAAGGAAAAAAAGGGTAGAAGTGGAGGTGTTTCTTTCCAAGTGTTATGCTTCTCTGTAGGGTTCCAAAGAAAACCAAAGACTTACAAGGAGAGCCTTTGTGGGTGGGAGATGTGAGAGGTGACAGTCTGGAGCTGGAGATGGTGATACAATAAGTTGGAAAAGATGAGTAAAGGAAAGAATGCATGACCCAGGACTGAGACAGTCCATATGAAAGCAGTACAGAAAAGGAGCAGAGACTGAAGCCAACAGGCAGGGTAGAGAGGACAATGTCTGGGAGAACAGAAGGCCCAAAAGAATAGACTTGACCAAAGCTGCCTTAGCTGGGAATATGTTTTTCACTGTGAAAGAAACCAATGTGGCAGGCCAAGTAACTAGAGATGTTCAGCCCTTCCGTGGCTCTGGAATTTGGCAGAACTGAGGCCAGAGTGGTCCAAGAATTTGTGGGTGAAAGAGAGTAAAGCATGAATTAGTGGCACTGCACAGTACTCCATCAATGATATCAGTCGCTCTGCATGCTGCATAGACCCCAGTGGAAGTTGTTGGAATGTGGTCAGGGCTGGAAAGAGAGTCTAAAGATGTCTGCTTGCAAACACCGATGGGGAGCAGATACCTGGCCAAATACGTAGTGGCTAGCAATAGATGAATGGTGGTTCCAGAAATCAGTGCTAAGAAAAATTCATTAGTCTTTACTGTTCTGTACATACACAGGAAAAGTCCAGAAACAGGCTTAAATTTAAGCATTTTTAAATCACCTCTCTGAGACTTAGCTCATACAATAAAGACACAGAAATATAAAATCCACACGTAATGACATATAGCATAGGAACATAAGAAACATAAGAATAGCCATACTGGGTCAGACCAATTGTCCATCTAGCCCAGTAACCTGTTTTCAGCAGTATTTAATCCAGGTTACAAGTACCTGGCAGAAACCAAATAGCAGCAACCAGTAGTGTAGCCAGGTTGAGGACGCGGGGGGAGCGGAGAGCGGACTGCTGACGGTGCCGTTGGAAGTCCATTTGGGGGAGTGGCCGCTCCCCTGGTGACCCACTTATCTACGCCTCTGGTGGCAACATTTCATGCTATGAATCCCAGGGCAAGCAGTAGCTTCCCCATGTCTGTCTCAGTAGCAGACTATGGACTTCTCCTCTAGGAAGTTGTCCAAACCTTTTTAAAACACAAGAACGCTAACTGCTGTTACTGCATCCTCCAACAAAGAGTTCCACAGCTTACCTATTCGTTGAGTAAAAAAATATTTCCACCTATTTGTTTTAAAAGTATTTCCGTGTAACTTCCTTCAGTGTCCCCCGATCTTTGTACTTTTCGAAGAGTAAAAAATCGATTCACTTCTGGTTCTCAGCTTCTAGAATAGGAGGTACTGTACTGGTCAGTTTCCATGGAGCAGGAAACTGAGAAGATCTAAACTGCTCCCCTCCTTTCCCCCACACCTTGAACTAGATAGTGAACATGTATGATATGGTGACTAGACCTATGAGGCAAGAAGGCTCCTAGGACACTAGTTCAAATCCCAAGTCTTGTCACTGACTTTGTGTGACTTTAACACAAGTCTACCTATCTTCCTATATCTCAGTTCTAATCTTTTCCTCTTCTGTCCTCTTAATAACCTTGGGTGTCATTTTAGAAATAGAGAAAATGACAGCAGGTAAAGGTCATATGGCCCATCCAGTCTGCCCATGCATATCATCTACTATCCCTTCCATTCTCTAAGAGATCCTATGTACTTGTCCCATGCTTTCTTGAATTCAGATAGTCTTCATCTCCACCTCTCCACTGGGAAGTTGTTCCTTGCATCCACCACCCTTTCCATAAAGAAGTATTTCCTTAGATTATTCCTGAGTATCCCTTTCACCTTCATCCCATACCCCCCCCCCACCCCATTCCAGAGCTTCTTTTCAATAGAGGCTCGCCTTTCTTCCAAACTATATATATATTGAAATCCTTGTCTGTCCCCATACTCTTTTATAATAAAGACCATTGATTATGTTAGTAGCTGTCCTCTGGACCAGGGGCGAACTGACAGTGGTCGGGGTCCCCAGGCAGTAAGGGTCATCACCTCCCCCCCCCCCCACTACTGCCCGCAGTCCCACCACTCCACTGCCACCCCCTCATGCACATCACAACCTCACCACCACCACCACCACAATTGCTGCTCCCATCCCACACACTACAGACCCCTGCAAGGGGGTTCTACCTTGAAGGTCCCTGGTGGTCTAATGGCTTCTTTGGGGGCAGCTGAGCAGGAAAGAATCCGACTCTTTCCTGCCCATGGCTGCTAATGTGCCTGAGGCCAGCTCCAGCGTGTTTTCAAAATGGCTGCTGAGACTTCCTGGGGCAGTCTCACAGGTCTCGGGATTCTTACGAGACTGCCGCAGGAAGCTTCGGCAGTCATTTTGAAAACATGCCAGCGTTGGCCACAGGCATACTAGCGGCAGCAGGCAGGAAAGAGTGGGATTATTTACTGCCCAGCTGCCCCCAAAGAAGCCACTAGACCACCTTCAAGGTTGAACTACTGGCAGGATGGGCAACTGGGTAGAGCCTCTTGGCAACCTAGAGCCTCTGGGCCATTGGGTACTGCCCGGTTGCCCGAATGGTCCGTCTGTCCCTGCTCTGGACCAACTTCATCCTGTTTATATCTTTTTGAATGTGCATTCCCCCCTAAAAGGAGTTTCATCAGAAAATTATAAAGAGGCACTATCACTTTTTTTTCCTGCTGACCATTGCTGTCTATACACCAAGCATCCTTCTGGCTTTTGCCATCACCTCATCACCTTTTTTACCTGTTTGGACACCTTAAGATTATTATGATCACTCCCAAGTCCTGCACAGAAGTACTTCACCCCATATACTGTACTGCTCCCTTGAGTTTTTGATGTCAGGACCTCCCACGGCAACCTCATAAGGTTGCCGTGAGAAGTCTCAGCAGCCATTTTGCGATTGGAATCAACATGGGCAGGAGGAAGTCTGCTATGGTTCTCAAAATTAGCAGCTGAGAAGGTAAGGAAAAAGATATAAACTTCATAACTATAAAAAATTGCAAAAAGAGTAAGTCAGTAGGTTTGATGAGTCTCACAAACTCTACATAATGTCTTGAATCTTGGCACTAGGCAGACAGCACACTTCCCGGGATGTCATGTCTGATTGGCAGATGAATGCCTCTGTACCCCTCAGAAAGTAAACACCAACCACCACTACACTTCACTTCCTAATAATCAGTGATCTGGCAATGTTGGGATTTTTAAGCTTCGGGTCCTCCTGTTCTAGGGATATTTTCACCTCTTCCATTTCCAGGACTGCATATTGGTTCCTTTGTGTCCAGTTGCCATGTTTCAGCATAGCTTCTTCATCCCTGTGCTGGAGCTCCTTGATCCCTCACAAAAATTTAATTTTTTGTTGTTATGGATGATTCTCAGCCTCGCCACCTCCTTTCTCAGTTCTTTCACTTCTTTCATGAGGGATTCATTCAATCCTGTTTCTTCTCCCTTCTGTCCATATGAGACATACTGAGGGGCATTTTCAACATGATGTCCAAATCTAATTTTGGACATTTTGCAAAAAAAAAAAAGTCCAAATATCCAGTGCCAAACTTGGTAATTGTTTTCAAACCAGAAAAACATCTATGCTTTTGGTTCAAAAATCACCTTATTTTAGACATTTTTGTGCTCAGTGCGTGGGTTCAGTAGGTATTTTATGGTTTGTGGGGTCATCACAATTTCCACCACAAGTGTAACAGTTAGAGTGAGATATGGGCCTGGGTTCTCTTTTCTACAGTCTACTGCACCGACCACTAGGCTACTTCAGGGACCTGCTTGCTGCTCTAAGAGGAATGGCCATTATTATCTGCAGCTGTCATAGAGCCTTGTAAGTACTTTCACTTTCACTTTGTAGGGGGGGTGGGAAGGAGTCAATGACCACTGGGGAATCAAGGGGGGGACCATGCCTTTATCCCTCCAGTGGTCATCTGGTCAGTTTGGGCATCTTCTCGTCACTTAGTTGTTATTGAAACGGGTCTTGCAAAAAATGTCCTAGTTTTTGCCCTGGACGTTTTTACAATGTTCCATTATCACAGAAAAACATCCAAATTGTAAGCCTGCTCTGGTCCTACCCAAAACACGCCTCCAACACACCCCCTTAAGATTAGATAAACTACATAGAAAAACATCTTTAACATAAGTTTGAAAATAGCGATTTGGACACTTCTGCTAAAAAAAAGTCCATCTGCCGCTTTGTGCCATTTTTTGGACATTTTTCTGTTTCGAAACTGAACCCCATCGTGCCCTAGCACTATGTGTGTGTGCGTTTGTGTGTGTGAGACACACCGGTTTTTCCCTGATCACCATTGCTGTACAGTAAATGATCCGGTTGATGTGTTCCAAAGTTGTTGATTCTATAGCTTCAACCAATTTGTTCAGGTTTCTCAGTGATTGTATTAGATCTTTTATAGCAGTAAATTTGAGTGCAGGGAGTCTTTGACACTGTTTTTGTTTTCTCTTGTGGTTTAGGATCTACTGTCTTCTCCAGGTTTTTACCATTTCTATTACTAGGTCTTAAAATTGATGAAATAGCGTGAGACCTGTCAATAGAAATAGCAAGAAGCTAGAGACAACCATGTCGGGTGCAAAAGAAATGCAAATCACAAGGATGAAATTTCTTTATATCACAGGGCTTTATTTTGACATCGCTCAACATGGCCATGTTAGGGGACAAGACAACAGAGGGAGAAAGGGGACAAGACAACAAAGGGAGAACTAAGAACAAGATCCTCTAGAAAAGTCAGGCACCGGTGTTTGGTGCCTCTAGCAATCACAGCAAAGTTGCTCACATCATATAATTGTACTGAGTAACTGACTCATAGTTACTGTAAGTGTGGGGCCTCTAGGAGCACTGGGCCCTGTGCAGCAGCAGCTGTCCCTGTTGTTCCTGCTTAAGACTTGCCCTGCAGAAACAACTATTGGGTTCATACCATTGAAAAGGTTATAGAAATGGAGCAGGTCAAGATCTTATGAGACTAGTAGCGCTATAGAAATTATTTGTAGTAGTAGTACTTTAAAATGCAAACACTGACCCTATACTTTCTCGGATAGCGTCTTTGTCAAGACTGTTTTCCAGAGATTACAATTACCTATGCTCTTCAGTGATCTTGTTTATTGTTGAAACACAGTGCTGTGTCGGGTCTTGAAGAATAAAGGTTTCAATTACTTAATTCATCATCCTGCTGTTTTTTTCATGGGAGAGCCGTGCTGGTTACACTATTCCTTTTCCGGATACTTACAGCACATCATGCTCATAGAAAAGAAAAATGTATGGTGTATAGAAGTGGCAATATCCAGTGGTAATAGAATTGATGAAAAACAGGTGGGAAAAGTAATAAAATGTCATGATTTAAAAACTGCAGTGGAAAGATTTTGGATGAAAAAATTATTGATTAATATTAATTGTGATTGGAACTCTTGGAGCAATATTTATTTATTTATTGCATTTGTACCCCACATTTTCCCACCTTTTTGCAGGCTCAATGTGGCTTACAGAGTGTTGTTATGATATAGTCATTACATGATCTTAAATACAATCGATAATAAGCTGAAGGTAGATGAGGATTTAGATGGAAAGGTGTTAGGTAAGGTCGCGTGTGAGGTGTTTTTTTTTTTTGATGCACTTGAATGGTTGAGTCAGTTGGACTCCTAAAATATTTGGAAATTGTAAGTTTAAAAGACATTATCCCACTAATTTTGAAAAAAAAAATCCTACCCTACTTGGAACAACATACATTTTGGGCAATATCTCTATCATTCCCAGGTCCTTGGGTAGGACCTGAATTAATGGAGTTAAAACCAATCAACATTGGCTGTGATGGGAGGATAGTAATAATAAGTCCAATCACTGCATGTATCATAACTGGTCATAAACGATTATTGTTAAATACGGTTATAAACTATTGTAGTAAACTTCAGAGTCAGTTGTTACTTATGGGTTGAATCCCAACATTCATTGCTTACAATTTGGGTCTTTTATTTCAGCAGTGATACATTGCCCTACCCAGCTATAAAGTACACTTCCCCATGCATTCTTCATACCAGTAGCATGGAACTGGTATGAAGAATGCCCAAGAGAAGGAGGTACTCCATGGGTATAAAGAACAATACGCACTGTACAAGGCATAGATTAAAGAGAACACAAGGACACTTATTAGGCAGCTCCATGGTGTTGAGAATGCATTTAGTTCTGGTCGCAGTATGTCAAAAAAGATGTAGTGGAATTAGAAAAGGTTGAAAGAAGAGCGACCAAAATGATAAAAGGGATGGAACTCCTCTCATATAAGGAAAGGCTAACAGGTCTGCAAAATCCTGAGTGGTGTAGAACGAGTAGAAGTAAATCAAAGACTAGGGGACACTCAAGGAAGTTGCATGGAAATACTTTTAAAACAAATAGGAGGAAATATTTTTTCACTCAATGAATAGTTAAGTTCTGGAACTCTTTGACGGTGGATGTGGTAACATTGGTTAGTGTATCTGGGTTTAAAAAAGGTTTAGACAAGTTCCTGGAGGAAAATTCCTTAGTCTGCTATTGAGACAGACATGGGGAAGCCACAGCTTGCCCTATGATTTGTAGTATGGAATATTGCCACTATTTGGGTTTCTGCCAGGTACTTGTGACTTGGATTGGCCACTTTTGGAAACAGGATACTGGGCTAGATGGACCATTGGTCTGACCCAGTATGGCTACTCTTATGTTCTTAAGTCACATGAGCAGTAAAGTTGGAATACGATTTCATGTTGGGCTGGGAGTCATTGCAGTTTACACAGTAGGGGCACAGTGAGGCAGACAGAAAAGGGGTCTGGCAGTGGAGTCATGAATAATTTGGCATAAGCATGCAATCAGGTCTGGGAGGCCAGCCAAGATGTAAGTGATGTGTTGTAATTGGGAAAGCACAAAAGACTGTAGGGAGTATTCAGCAAGCCTCAGATAAGAGAGAACTCAAGATTTTTGGCAAAGGAAAGTAGTGTGGTTGCTTTATTAATCCATTTGAAGGCATAGAAGTAAAGGTCAGTAAACAAAAAGTAAAAATAGTGAATACTTCAGAACCTAAGGATTTTTGTGAAGGGAAAAAAAATCTGCTAGTTGCCTAGCTGAGCATTATCAAGATGTAGAGCTGAATTCCTTGCTGACAGAGACGTTGTAGAAGGAGAGAATCCAAAAAAGTAGCTGAGTCCTTGGAAGGAGTGAGATTGAGGATGAGTAAGAGGAGAAGAGGACGTCAGTATTGCTGGCGTTAACCTTTAAATGATGGACAGAGAAAACCAGCCTGAAACTGTAGCTAAACAAGATGACAGTTAAGAGGCAAAAGCAGGAATGAAATGAGAAGAGGGGTTGATTGCCCACATGGAGAAATAGCATGATTTGGATGACAGTCCTGAGAAAGAGTGTGTAGATGGGAAATTGAAAAGGATCAAAGAAATATCTGCAGAAGCTAGAAGAATGGTCTAATGTTTGGCAATTAAAATTCAATGCGAAGAAATGCAAAGTGATGCACTTAGGGAATAGAAATCCATGGGAGACGTGTGTGTTAGGCGGTGAGAGTCTGGTATGTACAGACGGGATCTTGGGGTGATAGTATCTGGGGATCTGAAGGCGACGAAACAGTGTGACAAGGCGGTGGCCGTAGCCAGAAGGTTGCTATAGACAGAGGTGTGACCAGCAGAACATAGTAACATAGTAACATAGTAACATAGTAGATGACGGCAGAAAAAGACCTGCATGGTCCATCTAGTCTGCCCAACAAGATAAACTCATATGTGCTACTTTTTGTGTATACCCTACCTTGATTTGTACCTGTCCTCTTCAGGGCACAGACCGTATAAGTCTGCCCAGCACTATCCCTGCCTCCCAACCACCAGCCCCGCCTCCCACCACTGGCTCTGGTACAGACCGTATAAGTCTGCCCAGCACTATCCCCGCCTCTCAACCACCAGCCCCGCCTCCCACCACCGGCTCTGGCACAGACCGTATAAGTCTGCCCAGCACTATCCCCGCCTCATATTTATGTGCAGAACAACAGGCACTGATGTGGGCTGCCGATTTTGTTTTCTTTGAAAATGCGCACGGTGAAACCACCCTTGCTGCAGAACCTTTGTGCCCATACATTTGGCAGGCTTTGACTGATTAGCTTTCAAGTTCTGTGTGGCTTGAATTTTCATCTCATTAGCTTACTGCATAGCTGCAAAATATTTTCTTGATCTCACAGTAGAAGATGCTTACTCCACTGCTTTACCACATAGCTTTCTGCATCAGCCCATCTGAAGACAGAGAAATGCCTACAGTACCTGAAACATAGCTTGCATTGAACTCAGGTTTGGAAAGGCAAGTAATGAAATCTTGTGTAAATTTCCCATTTCTACACTGCCCTGTCAATCTACAATCCATCCAATGATATTGCCACTATGGTGACACTTAGTGACAGCTTTAGTAGTGTTCTTAAATATAAACTCCTGCCACATGGGATCAAGACCACCAGGTCTCACATGTCACCTAATGGCTAGCAGATGACCATGGCTGTTAGTTTTCATTTAATTTTGATATTTAATAATATTATCTTTGCTAAGTAAAAAAACAGCAGTACACATGGTTATAATTAGAGGCTCCAGTCTTGAAAGTCATGCTAAGACAGGAAATTTCTTTATATACTGGAGGTGGCAGTGAAACAGATAGGAAGTGATGTCATCTTTCCCCATCCACCCACGCACGACGTTGCACCTGCATGGTTTCCAGTCCTGGGGCTGGAGAAACCCTTTCAGCTGTTCCTGGAAAGTTTGTTCAGCCTCACCCACAGGGCACTAATGGACATTAGAAAGATTTTTCCAAAGGAATAGCCCACAAAGAAATGTTTGTGCTCCTCTCTGGGGTAGTATTGCAGAGTCAGCGTTCAGTAAGCTGCTTTTATGCAAAAGCAAGTTCCTGCTGTATGGGACTAGCAGATGTTTTACCAAAATGCAGTACTGGAATGAATTATTTTGGTGCCTGGGATATACTACAAAAATTGCATCCTCTAGCCAAGGCTCAAATCTCCTCTTTCTCCCCTCCACAGCAGTGCTGGGAAGCATTGTTTTAAGTATGGTGCCCTGGTCAGCCCACCCTAATTCCAGCCCTGCCAAAATGTTAAAGCAGTGGTGTGTACAACATTTATTTATTTATTTATTTATAATTTATATTCCGCTCTATCCATAGTCTTCTAGGCAGAGTTCAACAAACACAGGCATAATAAGAAGATCTATACATAAAAACTAAGCCATTAACATAAACTTGGCCTAAACAAGACAGAAATACAGTCAATTAAAATATAAAGTAAATACAACTAAGTCCCCACTACAAAGACCCCCCTCAGTAAACATCAGTCTGCATTGTATGCCTGTTGAAACAGAAATGTTTTTAACGATTTCCTGAATCCACTCATCTCCTTCAATTCTCTAATGCACAAAGGAAGCTCGTTCCAAATTGTGGCTCTGCAATATAAAAAAAATTGAGTGTCGAAATTCCTCCAACCTAGCATCCTGGTAATTGGGTAATCTAGAACTGTAGCCATGTAGTCGCTTGAGCATAGTTGTAATGTGCTTGAAGCAACTTCACTCCCCTAACAGCTTTGCCACATCATTTTGGGTGATTTGCAGTGCCCTGAGCTGACATTTCCTGATACCCAGGAACAAATCATTGCAATAATCTAAGCTAGGAACAACTGCACTCTGTACTACTGTACGAAAAGTGTCTAGACTCAGTAGACCTCTCAAATGTCGCATTGTCTTCAGTTTACAAAATACGTTTCTAATCACATTTAGTACATGATGTTTCAGTGATAGAGTGGCATCCATTATCACCCCCAAGTTGTGCATTTTGTTAACAATAGGAATAGATTCTCCCTTAAAACAAACTCCTTTGGAAAACTAGAATCTAACTGGTGTAAGCAAGAAAGTAAGTGTAAGTAAGTATAAGTATTAATTAAGTATAAGTAAGTAAGTATAAGTAAGTAACTAAGTAAGTGTAATTAAGTATAAGTGTAAGTAACTAATTAAGTAGGTAAGTATAAGTAAGTATAAGTAGGTAAGTAAGTATAAGTAACTAAGTATAATTAAGTAAGTATAAGTAGGTTAGTAAGTATAAGTAAGTAACTAAGTAATATAAGGAACTATAATTAAGTATAAGTAAGTAAGTGTAAGTATAAGTAGGTAAGTGTAAGAAAGTAATTAAGTATAAGTAAGTATGTGTAAGTAAGTATAAGTAAGTAAAAGGGCCACTAAGTATAAGTAAGTATAAGTAATTAGCTAATTGTAAGTAAGTATAAGTAAGTAACTAAGTATAAGTAAATATAAGTAAGTATAAGTAAGTTAGTATAAGTAAGTATAAGTAAATATAAGTAAGTAAGTATAAGTATAATTATAAGTAAGTATGTAAGCATAAGTAAGTATAAGTAACTGCAAGTAAGTAAGTAATTATAAGTAAGTATAAATAAGTAATTAAGCATAAGTAGGTAAGTAATTATAAGTAAGAATAAGTAATTAAGTATAGGTAAGTATAAGTAAATAAGTTTAAGCATGTATAAGTAAGCAAGTGTAAGTATGTATGAGTAAGCAAGAATAAGTAAGTAAGTATAAGTAAGTAAATATAAGTAAGTAAGTAAGTATAAGTAAGTGTAAGTATAATAGGTATAAATAAGTGTAAGTATAAGTAAGTTTAAGTATAAATAAGTAAATAAGTATAATTAAGTAAGTAAATATAAGTAAGATTAAGTAAGTAAATTTTAGGTAAGTAAGTAAGTAAGTATTAGTAAGTAGGTAGGTAAATATAAGTAAGAATAATTAAGTAAGTTATTATAAGTATTGATAAGTAATTATATCTAATCTAAGTATAAATAAGTATAAGTAGGTAATTAAGTATAAATAAGTAGGTAAGTAATTATAAGTAGGTAAGTATAAGTAAGTAAGTAAGTAAGTTAGTATAAGTATTAGTAAGTAATTATATCTAACTATAAATAAGTATAATTAAGTAAGTATAAGTAAGTGTATATATAAGTAACTATAAGTAAATAAGTATAAGTAAGTAACTAAGGGCCCTTTTAACCAATCTGTGGTAAAAGTATAAGTATTAGTAAGTAAGTATATCTAAGTATAAGTAATTATAAGTAAGAAAGTACAAGTAAGTATATTTATGTAAGTAAGTATAAGTAATTAAGTATAAATAATTAAGTAAGCGTAAGTATATGTAAGTAAAAGTAAGTAAGTGTATGTGTAAGTATAAGTAAGTAACTAACGGCCCCTTTTACCAAGCTGTGGTACAAGGGGGCCTGCACTGGTGTTGGCATGTGTTTTTGATGTACGCCATGGCCCCCTTTTACCACAGCTGGGTAAAAGATAGGTCTTTCTTTTCTGCAGGAAATGGTTGTGCCTCAATAAAGCACTTGCTGTGTCACCATTTGGGGTGGGAGCCCTTACCACCACCCACTGAGGTGGTGGTAAGGGCTCCCATGCTAACCCAGCAGTAACTGGGCAGCAAGCAGCACTGTCCGATTACCACTGGGTACACACCGGCACTACAAAAATATACAAAAAGTAAGTAAGTATAAGTAAGTAAAAGTGTGTAAGTAAGTATATGTAATAAGTGTAAGTATAAGTAAGCAAATAATAAATGTAAGTATAAATAAGTATAAGTAATTAAGTATAACTAAGTATATGTAAGTAAGTCAGTGTAAGTATAAGTAAATAAGTAAGTGTAAGTAAGTAATAAGTATAACTAATAACTGCAAAATACAGCCAGCAACAGTCAGTGTTTCTTTAACACTAGGCCACTGCTAGATAAGTTAGACCAGATATTCAGTGCTGGGCGCTATCTGGGCACCAGCATTGAATATTCTTCTTTGGCGGCACACGGGAACTATCTGGGTAAGAAACATAGAAACATAACGGCAGATAAAGGCCAAATGGCCCATTTAGCCTGCCTATCCTCCATAATCACTAACTCTTCCTTTTCCTAAGGAATCCCACGTGCTTACCCCATGCTTTCTTAAATTCCGACACAGTCCTCGTCTCCACGACCTCTACCGGGAAGCCATTCCATGCTTCTACCACCCTCTCCGTGAACGAATACTTTCTTAGATTCCTGCTAAGCCTATTACCTCTTAACTTCATCGTATGCCCCCTCGTTCCAGAGTTTCCTTCCATTTGAAAAGGCTCACTTTCTGTACATTAATAACCCTGAGATATTTAAACATCTCTATCATATCTCCTCTCTCCCTTCTCTCTTCCAGCATATAAATGGTGAGGTTCCTGAGCCTGTCCCTATATGTTTTATGTCCAAGACCGCTTACCAATTTTGCAGCCGCCCTCTGGACCGACTCCATCCTGTTTATATCCTTCCGTAGGTGTGGTCTCCAGAACTGCAATATTCAGAGCTATACCCACATAGCTAACCAGCTTTTCATGCAATCCGACCTGCTCAGTTAGCTATGTGGCTATGGCTCTGCAGATCACTGGTGTCTGCACCACCTCTGGACTGCCTGAGCACTAATCAATGCCGTGGCAGTAAGAGAGGATATTAGAGTTCACAGTTTATTAAAACTTGCCAGATTGCGCTGAGGCCCCCTTTTACAGCAGCAGGTAAAAGGTTGGGGTTTCTTTCAAAAAGAAATGGCCATGCGGTAAGTGAACCTCTTGCCGTGTGGCCATTTCCGGGGGGAGCCCTTACTGCGATTTAGGTGACGGTAGGGGCTCCTGCACTAACCCAGCACTACAAAAATGCAAAATATTTTTGTAACAGTGGAAATGGCACACGCTGGAGGTTGGAACTACTGCTGGGTTCCTGCAATAGCCGACAATAGTATTGGATTAGCGTGCGGTAAGCCCATTGCCTCACGCCAACCTTTTAGTAAAAGGGCCCCTATGTGAATTTTTTTCTTTTGCTTTCTATGAAAAGGAGACTAGAGAATGACACGGGGACAGGGACCCGTGGGGAAGGGGACAGGGACAGAACCCGCAGGGACGGGGCGGGGACAGAGCCTGAGGAGGTGGGGTGGGGGCGGCGATAGATCCTGCTGGGACGGGGCAGGGGTGGGAACAGAGCCCGTAGGGATGGGGACAAACTTTGTCCCCATGCCATTTTTTACTTCGAAGGCTGTTAATAAATTGGACAGCTATTTATGTTCGAGTGATGCAGGTGATGATGTTTTCATTTTTAGGAAAAACAAGCAAAAGTGTTGGCCACAACTGGCAAAATTTGCATGAGGGATCCTGTACATTCCTGCTACCAGCACATCTTCTGAGAAGACATTTTCTATTGCAGGAAGGACTGTGGAGGACAGGAGAGCTAGACTGAATCCTGAGATTGTTGATGACTTTTTCATCCACAGATTAAAAAATCATAACAGTGCTTCATATGGCATATTTCTCCGCCACCATGGCATACAGAATGGGTTGTATTTTGTACCCCTGGACATTTTAACAGGGCAGATTAGGGTTCCTTGGGGTAGTAGAAGTCAGCTATTGTTGGGATTGGAAGGGAAGAGGGTGGTTGTGGTGGTGGGGGGTTATTATAATTGCTCGTTGTTATTATTGTTTTCTATTTGTGATTTATAAACAACAGTTGCAGAGAATGTTGTTGTTTTTTATACTTTAATAAAAAGATCTAAATATAAAATCTTAAGTGTTCAAGGCTTCTTCAGATGAGGACAGAGCCCGTGGGAACGGGGACGGAATCTGCGGGGGCGGGATGGAGACAGAGCCTGCGGAGATAGGGACAAAATCTGTGGAAACGGGAACAGGGACGGAGACAGAACCTGCAGGGGTTGGGTGGCGATGGAGACAGAACCCACAGGGATGGGATGGGGACAGGGACAAACTTTGTCCCCGTGTCATTCTCTAATGGAGACTGAACATCAATAAATCAAAAATGTAAAGGGACTTTTTACTAAACTGTGGTTAGAACTAACAGGTGCTTACTGCAGGAAAAATGTACTTACAGCGGGGTGCGTTCAGGTGCCTCGTGGTAATTCTTGCTTGTGCCTGTTCTACCCATGCTCTAAAAAAATAAAATGTATTTTTTAGCACTGGGGGTGGGTTGGGGGCAGAGAGTAGGTGATTAGCGTTTGGTTAGCACATGAGCCCTTACCGCCTACAAAATAGGTGTAGGTAAAGGCTGACGAATTAATGGCCACGTGCGAATGAGAAAATTAGTGCACAGCCATTAATGCTGGAAATGGAAAAATCAGCCATTTTACCTAAGCAGTAAAGCATGGACTTAGCACATGGGAATGACACATGTTAGCACACGCTAAGGCCAGTTTTTTTTTTTTTTACCACAGCTTAGTAAAAGGGCCCCAAATTTAATTTCTGCATATACTTTACTATGCCTGTCTCAACCTCTCCCTGCCCTTTTTCTACAATACGCTTTCTGTCACCTGCATATGTGGGACAGACAGCAATTTTCAAAGGAGCTTTTTCTGCATGTAAACTCTTTTTGAAAGTTGTCCCACTGTTACTGTGGCACTTGGCAAAGTGCAGAGATTCTATGCTGGTTGTTGTCTGGTCTCCTAGTAAGTAATAGTATCTTAGGGTGGAGAGTTCCTAGATGCAGTGAAGTAGCAAGGTCGGCTGCCACCCGGGATGGATCACCGCTGCGCACCCCTCCCCCCCGGGTGCAGCGGCGTCCGTCTCCCCAGGGTGCAGCACGACACCCCCCCCCGGTGCAATGACACCCCCTCCCAGGCACATCAAGCCCCCCCCCAGCGCAATGACACCCCCCTCCCCGGGTGCATTCTTGGCTGTTGGAGGGTGCAGAGAGCAGCCGTGCACCTGTCGGCTCCACTGGCTCCCTGCTCCCTCTGCCCCGGAACAGGAAGTACCCTGTTCCGGGGCAGAGGGAGCAGGGAACCAGTGGAGCTGTCAGACGTGCGGCTGCTCTCTGCACCCTCCAGCAGCGTGCACCTGGGGCGGACCACCCCCACCGCCCTGCCATTCCTACGCCACTGCCTAGATGACTCAGGCACCAGTTTCTTTCAGCTCTGCTTTTCCGGTCACAGTGCCCTAGTGCTATTCCTAACCTGCAGGCCGAGACTCAGAACTTCCATGGTAAAGCCAACAGTGCAGAGCCCATACTGCTGGGACAGCACAGAAAACTAGCTTGCCAGTGATCAAAGGTCATAGTATTCAAATTATATGTGCGCTGTGAAAGCAAAAGCAAGAAGGGAGGGGGAACATGCTTGACACATGCACAGAAGAGTTTTGCGGTAAGCTCAGCTCTTGTGCGCATGCGCCAGGCAAACCCGAAAGCACACACTAGCGCCTGTTTTTGGCACATTTAAATATAAACTCTTCAATTTTTTTTTTACTTGGGCTTGCTTGGACTGGCAAACATTTATTTGTTAGTACCAGTGTTCACAGGCTCGCACAGACTTTCTTCCATTTCCAAAAGAAATCATAATCAGCAGATTTAAACATCTGCTCTGAGCTGACAGGTTAGGTTTATAGCAGTAAGGGCAGCTTTTGTTTTCTATGCTGTTCCTTGAGGGGAAAGGGAAATGGGACTTCAAATATTGCCTTTGTGTGGTATCTGTAACTACATTCAAAGCAGTTTACATGGTATATGCATGTACTTTGGGGTAAATGGAGGGTTAAGTGACTTGCCCAGAGTCACAAGGAGCTGCAGTGGGAACTGAACCCAGTTCCCCAGGACCAAAGTCTGCTGCCCTAACCACTAGGCTATTCTTCCACTCTAAGCAGTGGGAGGAAATAAGAAATGACCTCATTAACATCTGATTGCCTACATTTGCATGCTATTTGCATTAATCTTTGGCTTGCACATAATTGTCTCTCATGCTAGAGTCCTTTGAGCATTCTGCGCTCACTAATGCTGGCACTAATCACCTGTAGCATCGGCATTACATTTTGAGCATTGACCTGTTGGCATGAGAAATTAGGAAACTCTCTGCAGTGTCTGATGAAGTCAGGTGCTCACTTTAAGTTTCCAGTTCAGCATTCCCAGCACTTCCTAGGCACCCTGTTAGTATACAGTCAAATAATGCAGATTTTTCCTGCTGTTTGTAGACCTCTGTTGTGTTACAGTAACATACATAGTAACATAGTAGATGACGGCAGAAAAAGACCTGCATGGTCCATCCAGTCTGCCCAACAAGATAAACTCATATGTGCTACTTTTTGTGTGTACCTTACCTTGATTTGTACCTGTCCTCTTCAGGGCACAGACCGTGTAAGTCTGCCCAGCACTATCCCCGCCTCCCACCACCGGCTCTGCCACCCAATCAGTGAATTGCAGAGCAAATTACTTTAGTTTGTGGGATGAGCTGGCCTGGCGGCACAGTGGCAATGCTGTTTACTACTGTGTGATTTTATCCCTGGGCCAGGTCTTCCATTCCCCAGGTCGATCAGGGCCAGTAATGGAGGCTGTGTCCCCTCAGCCATGGTTTGTGGCATGTTGCTGAGGACTGTCCGTGTGATGGCTGAGCTACTTGGCAGATGGACATGGGTTAAAAATGTGTGTGTGTGTGTAGTAGTAGCTCAACAGAAGCCAACAAACATAGGGAAATTGCTGAGCCAAAAAAAAAAAAGGAATTATTAGGGAAGGGATAGTAAATAAGACCAAGAATATTATAATGCCTCTGTATCGCTCAATGGTGTACTCAATGCACCTTGAGTATTGTGTTCAATTCTGGTTGCTGTATCTCAATAAAGATATAGTTGGGTGCTTCCAGGACCAGGTTTGGGAACCACTGGGCTAGCTGCTAACTGGTTATTTTGTGTGATATAGGCGCAGATTTGGAGGGGCACCAAGAATAAAAAGTAGCACCCAATGCCAAAACTCGACTGAAGATGAAGAAATTGTCTTTGTCTGGCCTGAGTGACTCAAGATACATCAGGAAATATCATCCATGAGCATTTTTAAAAATGCTCCTCATTGCTGGCTGAATATTGACCAGGTAATTTAATATCTGATGTGGTACAGTGAGGACAGAACTAGAAACCCCCGCGGTAGACAGCAAGAAAGGAAGAAAACAGAATCTCCTTAACTCTGGCCCAGTACAGGATGAGTTCTTAATCTTAATTTCAGATTGTGGACCAGCGGAAATGTGATTCCAAAGAAAAGGTGTTGGCTGTTTAGCAAACCCAAACACAGACACTGAAAATGCTCAAATAGACAGTGCATTGCACTGTCACGTCTTTTAAGTGTGCTTAAATCTGTTAACACTCCCTGAAGTGTATTACCACACTTAGGGCCCTGTTTACTAAGCCATGCTATAGGCGCACTAGCGTTTATAGTGTGCACTAAAAATTAGCACTTGCTAATGCTAGAGATGCCCATAGGAATATACAGGTGTCTCTAGCGTTTGCGAAAAACAGAAGAAACCAGTCTTCGCAAAAAACAAATGACAAAACAGCGAAGATGACTCAAAAAAATTTCAAGAAGGCAATGTTTTTAATGTAAATACAATAAGACCAAGTTTATTAAACATAAAACAAAAAAATATAAAAATTAAAATAAGGAGGTGGGTGAGTGAGACTCAACACAGCTGTGTTTCGGCCTATCAGGCCTGCATCAATAGTCTTTTCACCATAGGAAAGCTCACTTCCTATATTTACATCATTTAATCCAGCAATTGAGATGGCGGTAATGGCTCTCATGCTAACCTGGCAGTAACTTGGCAGCATGCGGCACTGCCCGATTACCGTTGGGTACACTCCGGCACTACAAAAATAGATACAGTGGGGGAAATAAGTATTTGATCCCTTGCTGATTTTGTAAGTTTGCCCACTGACAAAGACATGAGCAGCCCATAATTGAAGGGTAGGTTATTGGTAACAGTGAGAGATAGCACATCACAAATTAAATCCGGAAAATCACATTATGGAAAGTATATGAATTTATTTGCATTCTGCAGAGGGAAATAAGTATTTGATCCCTCTGGCAAACAAGACCTAATACTTGGTGGCAAAACCCTTGTTGGCAAGCACAGCGGTCAGACGTCTTCTGTAGTTGATGATGAGGTTTGCACACATGTCAGGAGGAATTTTGGTCCACTCCTCTTTGCAGATCATCTCTAAATCATTAAGAGTTCTGGGCTGTCGCTTGGCAACTCGCAGCTTCAGCTCCCTCCATAAGTTTTCAATGGGATTAAGGTCTGGTGACTGGCTAGGCCACTCCATGACCCTAATGTGCTTCTTCCTGAGCCACTCCTTTGTTGCCTTGGCTGTATGTTTTGGGTCATTGTCGTGCTGGAAGACCCAGCCACGACCCATTTTTAAGGCCCTGGCGGAGGGAAGGAGGTTGTCACTCAGAATTGTACGGTACATGGCCCCATCCATTCTCCCATTGATGCGGTGAAGTAGTCCTGTGCCCTTAGCAGAGAAACACCCCCAAAACATAACATTTCCACCTCCATGCTTGACAGTGGGGACGGTGTTCTTTGGGTCATAGGCAGCATTTCTCTTCCTCCAAACACGGCGAGTTGAGTTCATGCCAAAGAGCTCAATTTTTGTCTCATCTGACCACAGCACCTTCTCCCAATCACTCTCGGCATCATCCAGGTGTTCACTGGCAAACTTCAGACGGGCCGTCACATGTGCCTTCCGGAGCAGGGGGACCTTGCGGGCACTGCAGGATTGCAATCCGTTATGTCGTAATGTGTTACCAATGGTTTTCGTGGTGACAGTGGTCCCAGCTGCCTTGAGATCATTGACAAGTTCCCCCCTTGTAGTTGTAGGCTGATTTCTAACCTTCCTCATGATCAAGGATACCCCACGAGGTGAGATTTTGCGTGGAGCCCCAGATCTTTGTCGATTGACAGTCATTTTGTACTTCTTCCATTTTCTTACTATGGCACCAACAGTTGTCTCCTTCTCGCCCAGCGTCTTACTGATGGTTTTGTAGCCCATTCCAGCCTTGTGCAGGTGTATGATCTTGTCCCTGACATCCTTAGAAAGCTCCTTGCTCTTGGCCATTTTGTAGAGGTTAGAGTCTGACTGATTCACTGAGTCTGTGGACAGGTGTCTTTCATACAGGTGACCATTGCCGACAGCTGTCTGTCATGCAGGTAACGAGTTGATTTGGAGCATCTACCTGGTCTGTAGGGGCCAGATCTCTTACTGGTTGGTGGGGGATCAAATACTTATTTCCCTCTGCAGAATGCAAATAAATTCATATACTTTCCACAATGTGATTTTCCGGATTTAATTTGTGATGTGCTATCTCTCACTGTTACCAATAACCTACCCTTCAATTATGGGCTGCTCATGTCTTTGTCAGTGGGCAAACTTACAAAATCAGCAAGGGATCAAATACTTATTTCCCCCACTGTATATTTTTGTAGCGCTGGATATGACAGCGTGCTAGGGGTGGGACGTACCGCCGGGCTGCTGCGGTAGCCTGGCGGTACTTCCTGTTTAGTGAGCGGTCAGCCCGCACAGGGCTTAGTAACAGGGGCCCCAAGTAAGGGCTTGAGTTGCTCAGATTCATTTTGGAATGCTTGAGAATTCAATACACACAAAAACCCAAATAGTAACTGCCAAAAACTTTGATATGTAGGAGAAATTTGTCAGTAAAACCTTGAAAATATTCATCTTGGCCTTGAATAAAGATGGAGGCATTGGAAGAAGAGCCATCATAGGTGCTTCATGAATATCCTACATTTATCCAAATTCACAAATGCTTTTTCGTCACCTCTGACATCCCACTGCAGGAGTGTAGCCAGACAACAAATTTTGGGTGGGCCTAGGCAAAAAGTGGGTGGGCACCAAGTGTTCTCCCCCCTCCCAACCACCACCAAAAAAAAAAAAAATTTCAGCTGGCGGGAAAGTGCTTCTTTCCACCTTGGTAGTATGCAGCAGGCATGCTCTGAAAACTGAGCGTGTGCAGGTGCCAGTATCGTGGAGAGTAACGTTTTTGTTACCATCAGGGGGAAGTCTTCAGCTGGCTGAGCTTGAGATCCCCATCAGCTACCGCTAAATGTGTGCTACTGTTGGGTGGGCCTGAGCACTAAATGGGTGGGCCCCAGCCCACACAGGCCCACCTGTGGCTATGCCACTGCCCCACAGAGCCAAAAGTATTAGTATTGCTCAAGTCTGAGCCTGAGCCGGAGTAATGCCACAGTGGAAGTGATTTTGATTGATAAAAATTTCCTCTGCTTGGGGTCAAATAGGAAAGTTACCTACAAAATGATAACAGCCTTCTTAAGGGGCCCTTTTACTAAGCTGCAGTAGGGCTAATGCGTGGGTAGTGTACGCCAAATCGACACCACCGCCCGGGTAGCACTGGCACCCGGCAGCAATTTTGAAGTTGGCTGGCTGTTTCCTGTGGTAGAAAATATTTTTCTAATTTCTACCGCGGGGGTGTTCCTGATGGTAATTGGCAGCATGGCCACATTAGCATGCAGTAACCACATGAGTAGCACATGACCCCTTACCGCCAGGTCAATGGATGGTGGTAGTAGTAAATAGCCGCATGCTACTTTTGCTTTTAGCGCACGGCCATTTACTGCCCCATAAAAAAGCCTTTTTTCCCAGTCGCAGTAAAAACTAGCTCAGCGCACACCAATTTCAGGCATCCAAACTACCGTAGGCCACTTTTTACCGCAGCTTAGTAAAAGGGCCCCTAACTTTCTCATACAAAGCTGTTTTTAAAGGATCTGTGCCATTCTCCCTGATTGGGGTTAAAGCATTCCCGTTTCAGAAACAACTTTGGTCATCCCTAATTTCAAGATTCTCATCTACAACAAGCCAAAAGCAAGGCTTGTTCAATAAACATTTTTTCCATAGGTACGTAACTGGAAAATGTCCTTCTTGAACAAGGCTTATTGTTTCCTAATCAAAGTCAACAGTTTCCTTTTTTCCACAGCTATATTACTCCTTTGATGTATTTATTTATATATTTAGGTTGCCTAGTAGGTCTCTCCTGTGCCTTCTTTTCTTTTAAGTTGAAACCTGGCTTGGATTTGGTACATAAGCCTTCATTTGCACTACTTGGGCAGCGCTGGTCTTAGGCAGGGCAACAGGGGCGACCACACAGGGCCTTGCGCTCACAGGGGCCCCGCGGTCATGTTTGGCCGGTTGTGTCCCCAGCATGAATTTTGCACAAGTTGAGAACACCCGTCTTGCCCATCCCCACTCCTGCAAATTGCCTCAGCTGCCTGTGTACTTGCACCCGGCAAAGTCACTTACTGTCCTGATGCCTGGTCCACTGATGCCGGAACTTCTATCTGCTGTGGCCCACACCCTTCTTCCTCAAGGTTGGGCCGCGGCAGAGAGAATTTCCAGCGTCAGCGGACCAGGCCTGAGGAGAGTAAGTGTGGATTAGTCAGCTGAGCTTTGTTCTTCTTCTTCTTACTGTGACACTTGCAGGCAGCACAGCACAGATTGGTGATAGTTGACATTTGGCAATGTCAGAAGAATGTACCTTGGTGATTAACATCTTTCCTTTGTTTGTATATCTTTCTGGGGCTAGGTGGGGCGTGGGGGACACCACCAAACTGGTCTGCTCAGGGCCCCACACTTGCTAAAACTAGCCCTGTACCTGGGAGTTTCTCCCCTCCCCCTATTTTGTATTCTTTCCTTGCTCCGTCCCCTCCCACACAGAAAAACATACTTATTTGGGTCATTGCACTGATTAGGGGCCCACAAAGCTTAGGGGCCCTTTTACTAAGCTGCGGTAGGACTAACACGCAGTTAGCACATGCCAAATCGACACTACCACCGGGCTAGCACGGGCGCCCAGCAGTAATTTTGAAGTTGGTGTGTACTATTTCCCACAGAAGAAAATATTTTTCTATTTTCTACCGTGGGGGGTGTTCCCAGCAGTAATCAGCAACACAGCCACATTAGCATGTGCTAACCGATTACCACATGAGTAGCATGGGGCCCTTACTGCTAGGCCAATGGGTAGCGGTAAGTGCTCAGGTAGTGAATGGCTGCATGCTACTTTTAATTTTAGTGCATGGCCATTTATTGCCCCACTAAAAAAAGCCCAGGATAGGGCAGCCACTCCCCCCCCCCCCCCCACGATCGTCACCGCTGCTGCCCCCCCTATCGCCGCTGCTGCCGCCACCGCAACTTACAAATACCTTAGCTGGTGGGGATCCCGAAGCTCTGCCAGCAGAAGAGGTCTTCCTCCAGCGCTGCTCTTCACTCTACCCATTGCCTGCCCCTACGACTGTGTTTCCTCTTAGCGCATGCTTGGTTTCAAAATGAGCATGTGCGGCCTGAGGAGAAAAGGAGCCGCTTGGCAAACATGGGCAGAATGAAGAGCAGCACTGGAGGAAGACCTGCAGTGTCTGATCCTCCAGGTCCTCCCCAGCCTCCAAGGGGGGGGCCCAATGCCGGAGTTTTCTTTCTCCTGCTCCTGTAGGGACGCAATCACTTGGGTTCTGTCAGGAGCAGGAGAGAGAGAGACCCCTGGCGCCGGGCCCGGGGCATTTTGCCCCCCCCCCCCCCCCCCGGGGCATCTGTTTTCTGCACCTTTAAATATAAACTTTTCAATTCTTTTTATTTGGAAGGCTTACATTTAAACACAGGAAACAGGCGCCAATGTGTGCTTTCACTTTTGGGTTTGCTCGGACTTGCCCACATTTGTTTCTCACTACTGGCGCTTAGGGGCTTGCAAAGGCTTGCTTCTGCTTCAAAATTAATGAAAAACTGGCAGATTTTAAAAGAACGAATCGTGAGAAATTCTCTCTTTGAACTACCTAATGCCTGCTCTTAGCTGGCATTATTTTATTTATTTATTTGTTACATTTGTATCCCACATTTTCCTACCTATTTGCAGGCTCAATGTGGCTTACATAGTACCGGAGAGGCATTCATCAGGTCTGGTAAAGAACAAATACAAGGTTATGTTGTGGTCGAATAAGGTTCATGTGTTTCAGGCATATTGGGATCAAGAGGAGGAAAGATAATGTAATGACTCTACGAGCTTTGGTTTTGCTGTGTTGCAGAGTGTAGGCACTTATGTTGGGTTGGTAGGATATGCCTTTTTGAACAGGTTTTTTTTTTTTTGTGATTTCCTAAAGTTTAGATGGTTCTTTTCACCGCTTTTGGCAATGTGTTCTATAGTTGTGTGCTCATGAAGGAGAAGCTGGATGCATAGGTTGATTTGTATTTGAGTCCTTTGCAATTTGGGTAGTGGAGGTTTAGATATGTTCGTGATGATCTGATTGTGTTTCTAGTTGGTAGATCTATGAGGTAAGGGCTGCTTTGTTTTGTGCACAGTTCTCTGAGCATTGGGAGAGAATAGGAAATGACCTCATTAAAATCCATTTGACTACATTAGCATGTTATTTATACTAATCTTAGGCACACTCATGGTTTCCCGTGCTGGAGCCTCTGAGCAATCTGCGGACACAAATGTGGGCGCTAGTCCGGTGCTAATGGCCTCTAGCGTCCGTGTTCGCTTCTGAGCATCAGTGCATTGCTGTCTGAGCTACCAGCCAACTCATAGCTATATTGCTTCCATCTCATACTCACATACTCACACCCCTCACACACTTTCACTTACATACCATTAGAGCAGAAGATCTCAATCCTATCCTTGATACACACCCAGCCAGTCAGGTTATCAAGATATCTACAATGAATATTCATGAGATATATTTGCATGCAAATTTATCTCATCCATATTCTTTGTGGACATATTGAAAATGAGACTAGCTTGGTGTGTCCTGAGGACTGGGTTGAGAACCAGTGCATAAGGTAGTCACCATCGACATGTCAACATGAACAGGCTGATACAGGCCTGGTTTTTGCCTCATCGCCTACACAGAGTTCTGATTGCCCTGTGAAAAGTAGGACTACATTTTCATGCATGCAATGAGGCAAAGCCTGAACTGGATCAGTCTGTTCACGTTTGACGTGAGTGAAATGACCATCAAATCCAATACACAAGAGAAACAAGATGGTCAAGTCAAACAGCTTGATTCAGCTCTGATTTTCACACAATGCATACATAAATTTGTAATCCAGGTTTTCATAAGAAAACCTGACTATGAGACTGGACACGAAGAGCACCAGGAGTATACTGGGCTGTTTGATTCATGTGGGTCAGTTGACAAACTTGGGGAAGTGGGGTGGAAACAAAACTTTCAGTCTCTGCCAGTGGAAGAGTTTTGTCAACTTCACTGCTCTCCCTGGGTTTCTCTTTGATTTTTGGAATTTAAAATCTCAAAAAGAAAAGGGAGGAGGAGTGTGTACGAGAAAGGGCACTGTGTCCCAGCTGTGGAATGCAGAGGTAATAATTTCCAGGGTTTTCTTTTTTTTTTCTTCCAGCAGGCATGCAATTATTACAGTGGAATGTGAAATGTATAGGTTTATCCATTTATATAATACAGTCCATAAGAGTGCAAAATAAATAAGATTCTACAGGATGAAACTGGGCAGTGCCCTTCTTAAAGATGGTGGATTATAAGACCTATATGTTGAATACAGAGCATAGTTTTGAGGAGCAAGAGGCAGCTTTTTTAAGGGGTCATCAGTAGCCCTTTGGCCTCTCCCCAGAGACAGAGCTGCATTCCAATCAGATACCTCTCTTCCCCAGCCCTGAGAGGCAGAGGATCTGCGGGAGGCTTTCCATCTGTGGACCACATCTTGTACCAGTTAATGTGTTTTGCTTTCTTGGAAACTTGGCTAATTTCCAAGGTTTACACACTCAAATTCAAGGCCTAAATGTACGTTTTATCTTTCAGAAGTATCTAGGCAAGGTGTATGCTCTCGTATTCTCCCCACCTCTGTGGGATTTATAGACATGGGCAGGGGCAATGGAACATCTTTTTTGGCTGGAGGAGCCAAACAAAACAATCTCTGGTCCTGCTCCAAGATCTCTAGTTGCTGATTCTGTGTTTGGCAAAATATTGGTCTGGTCATGACCCAAGTGGCTGACCCCCCATTCCGCTCCCTGTAAGTTGTCAATCAAAGGTAACTTCTGTTATTAACCAAAGGTGAAAAAAGACTCAGAAGACTTTTGGCAGGAAGTTAAGAAACAATTAGATCCATCGGTTTCTACCCCTGAGCAGATGTTAAACAATTGGAATGATACTGTCACCTTAATTTTGAAGGATAAAGCTCCCTTTCAGACTAAAAAAATGCAGACAGTTAATACTACTACTACTTATCATTTCTATAGCACTACTAAGCAGCACTGGACAGTAAGAGACAAGAAGAGACAGTCCCTGCTCCAGGGCCGCCGAGAGGGGGGGGGGCAGGGGGGGACAAAATCTCCTAGGCCTGGGCCTCCAAGGGGGGCCCAGCGCCAGGGTCTCTCTCCTTCGCTCCCAGGCTGCCGGCGCTGCAGTGCCCGGTCTCACCTGCCCGCCCTCGGCTCCATCAACAGCACCCCTCCGTCTGCCACCAGGCCCCTGCATTCAAATCTGCAGTGCCTCACCTCCGTGTGAAAGCGGCAGATCGCCTCCCTTCGGGCCTTCCCTCACTGTGTCCCGCCCTCGTCTGCTGTAACTTCCTGTTTCTGCAAGAGCGGGGCACAGTGAGGGAGGGCCCGAAGGGAGGCGATCTGCTGATTTCACATGGAGGTGAGGCGCTGCCGATTTGAATACAGGGGACCCAGTGGCGGACAAAGGGGGGCTGTCGACAGGGCTGGGGGTGGGCGGGTGGAGACTACAGCACCGGCGGCCTGAGAGCAGGAGAGGGAGGTGACAGTGGTAGCAATTGGGGGTCAGGGGTGGCCTTGCCCCAGGCCCGGCTCAGTCTCTCGGCAGCTCTGCCCTGCTCGACAGAGCTTACAATCTAATTAGGACAGACAAACAGGACAAATAAGGGAATTACTAAGGTGGGAATGATAAAACATGGGTACTGAACAAGTGAGTAAGAGCTAGGAGTTAAAAGCAGCATCAAAAAGGTGGGATTTTAGCCTAGATTTGAAGACAGCCAGAGATGGAGCTTGACATACCGGCTCAGGAAGTCTATTCCAAGCATGTGGTGCAGCAAGATAAAAGGAACAGAGTCTGGAGTTAGCAATGGAGGAGAAGAGTGCAGATAAGAGAGATTTACCCAGTCCGGGGAGGAGTGTAGGGAGAGATAAGAGTGGAGAGGTACTGATGAACTGCAGAGTGAATACACTTGTAAGTCAATAAGAGGAGTTTGAACTGTATGCGGAAATGGATAGGGAGCCAATGAAGTGACTTGAGGAGACGGCTAATATGAGCATAACGACACTGGTGGAATATAAATTGTGCAGTAGAATTATGAACAGATTGAAAGGGAGCGAGATGGCTTAGTGGGAGACCTGTGAGAAGCAAGTTGCAATAGTCTAAGCAAGAGGTGATAAGAGTGTGGATAAGGGTTCTGGTAGTGTGCTCAGAAAGGAAAAGACAAATTGTGGTGATATTATAGAGAAAGAAATGACTGGTTTTAGTAGTCTGATGAATATGTGCAGAGAAGGAGAGAGAGGAGTCAAAGATGGTACACTGAGACTTTAGCACTTCTTAAAGGAAGCTGTAGGAAATTTGAAAGAACGTGGAGAAAATTGAGGGATCAACAATCTATATATATAAAACTCACCCTCAACGTTCTATTTTGACTGACGTCACTGAAGCCAGGTTCGTAAGTTCGAAGCTCTGAAGCCACGAAAATCACAGTCTCTGGCCCCACCCTCGCATCAAACGTTATGATGTTGAGGGCGGAGCACATTCTCACCTCCAACGTTCTACTGCACTGTAGCTCTTCTCCGCCCTCGCCTCAAAACGCGACGAAGTCGAGGGCGGGGCAGACATTACTCTATGGGTTCGTACTGCAGGGGCATTGACATCACGCTAAAATCTTCTGTTTCTGTTTCGGCAGGTCAGTGGGGTGGAGGGGCCTTCGGAGAGGGGGGAGCGCCGGCAGCGACGACATGGGTGGGGGTGGAAGGGGGTGCACTGGCAACAGAGACATCAGGGGGAAGGGAACGGTGACGGACGCTGGGGGGGGCGTGGCAAAAGGGGCAGGGTGAGAGGACATTCTCAGGGAGGCTGCAGGGGGGCAGGGACACAATATAATCGCTGGTTGGCTGCACGGGGGGGGGGGGGCAGGAGACACACCAAAATCGCAGGGTGGCTGCAAGGGGGCAGGGGACACAGGAAAATCACTGGCTGGCTGGACGGGGGGGGGGGGGGGCAGGGGAGACAGCACAATCGCTGGGTGCCTGGAGGGGGGACATAGGAAAGAGGACAATCGCTGGGTGGCTGCAGGGGGGCCAGGGGACACAGGACAATAGCAGGGTGCCTACAGGGAGGGCAGGGGAGATAGGATAATCACTGGGTGGCTGGAGGTGGGGCAGGAGACAGACAACAAATGCAGGGTGGCTGGAGGGGAGGCAGGGAATATAGAAGACTCACTGGGTGCCTGGAGGGGGCGCAGGGGACACAGGAAACTCGCTGCATGGCTGCAGGGGGGCAAGGGACAGAGGAGACTCGCAGGTTGGCTGGAAGGGGGGCAATGGAGAGAACGCCATCGGTGGGTGGCTGCAGGGGGGCAAGGGAAAAAGTATAATCGCTAGGTGGCTGGAGGGGGAGCAGGGGAGAGAGGAGAATCGCACGGTGGCTGCAGGGGGACCAGAGGAGACACACTCGCACCCAGCACTCTCGCTCTCTCTCACACACACACACTCGCACATTCACTCTCACTGTCTCACACACAGTCAATCTCACACATACTCTCTCAAACATACACACTACAAGGAAAACCTTGCTAGCACCAGTTTCATTTGTGCCAGAAACGGGCCTTTTTTTTACTAGTCTTATAATAAATGGAAATACAGACTTCAGTCGTTACAAAATTGCAGTTTCCAATGCTAAGAAATCCTATTTTGAAACCATGATAAGGCTCTAGAAATGTTAAGTAGTAGTAGTAGTAAGTCTATAATCCATCTAAAACATTTTTTAAGATAGTTAAACTGAAACTAATCATTTACTGTCAATCCAGAAGCTCTACAACCAAATGCTCAAGAGCTTGCTTTATTTATTTCAGCTAAAAGTTAGCAAAATTAGACAATCTTTTTCTAATATGAAATCTATTCAACAAGTAGAGTTGGAACACAGTGATCAGTTAAATAATATCCCTGGAGATATATTATGGGACAGTTTCGCTGAAGTTTCTTTAAACTCTGCCACTTCAGTCATCAAGAAATTGTTTGCAAAATCTTGCCCATTGGACACCTGCCCCTCTTATCTTTTGAAAAACATTCCTATGAAAGTCTTACACTAGTCAATTAAATTTGTAAATTTATCTCTACCAAGAGGTTACTATCCTGATCAATTGTCTGATATAATAATAACACTTATGCCAAAATCGCTAGAGGCAGATTTTAAAAGGTTGACAATTATAGGCCAGTTACCAGTATTCTGTGGCTTGCGAAATTCTCTGAATTCTGTATTGATGTCCACCTGAAGGACTATATGCTCTTTGATATATTACATAACACCCACCACGGATTCACACGTCTGCACAGTATGGAAACACTGCTGCCAGCTCTCACTACAATTGTCAGAGCAGAATTGAGTAGAGAAGAACGGATTGTGCTCCTTCAGTTTGACATCTCCGCAGCATTTGATGTCGTAGACCATTTGTTATTGTTAGCTAGATTAAGCAAACTGAGAATAGCAGGAGTTGTTCTGGAATGGTTTAGCAAATTTTTAAGAAAACAATCATATGTGCTAAAGAAAGATATATTCTTCTCAAAGAGTTCCACAGGTTTGCCCCTCTCACCGCTGCTTTTTAATATTTATCTAAGTTCTATAGGCAATTTCTTTACTAACCTAGGAGCGTCTGTACTATCATACACGGATGATATTTTTTCACTGAGCCCAGTATTAGGTAGATTCAAGCACACTATTGCTTCTTTAAATGATCATATTGAATTGGTCAACACTTGGACAAGTCAGAATTTTTTGAAATTAAACAAGTTAAACACAAAGTCTGGAGACTATCGACTCCATTCTTAAAAAGGAGTTATTATTGTCTTCAGGGGAATCTCTTAAAATTGAGAACAAATCTAAGGTATTGAGAGTTATTCTAGACTCCAAACTTATGGGAATCAAATAAATGACTTGATAAGGAAATTCTTCTATAAACTCAGACAGCTTACGGCAATTCACTCTTTCCATGACATTAAAACATTTAGAATTCTGGCTCAGTCAGTTCTCACATTACAGATTACTGTAATTCGCTGTATTGTGGCCAGGGGCGTAGCCAGACACCCAATTTTGGGTGGGCCTGGGCCCAAGATGGGTGGGCAGAAGAACTCCACTCCATTCCACATGTGATTTGGTCTCTCCTTTTCTCAACTACATGCCATATGGTCTCTCAAACATCCCCCCTCTCCCGTATACCTTTTACATAGCAGATTTTCACCAGCAGCAAACAGCAACTAATGCACACTGTTAATGTTGGCCCCACAGCCTTCCCACTGATGCAAATTCCTGTTTCCGCATAGGCAGGAATATGTCAGAGGGAAGGCTGTGGAGCCGGTGTGAGTAGTATGTATCAGTCGCTGCTTGCTGCAGGCGAAGATCTGCTATTTACAAGGTATGCAGGAGGGACAGTTGTTGGGAGTTTTCAGCTGGTGGGGCTTGGGAATCCCTGCCAGCCACATCATAGGTGTGTTGCTACTGGGTGTGCCTGAGCCCAAAGTAGGTGGGCCTGGGCGCACCCAGGCCCACCCTTGGCTACGCCACTGCGGCATTTCCATTATTTATTTATTAGGATTTATTTACCACCTTTTTGAAGGAATTCACTCAAGGAGGTGTACAATAAGATTAAATCAAACTTGAGCAATAGACAATTACAGCAGTAAAAATATTCAAATAACAATACAAAGTATGGCATAGTATGGTAAAATTATGTATAATACCTGATAATTTTCTTTCCATTATCATAGCTGATCAATCCATAGACTGGTGGGTTGTGTCCATCTACCAGCAGGTGGAGATAGAGAGCAAACTTTTGCCTCCCTATATGTGGTCATGTGCTGCCGGAAACTCCTCAGTATGTCGATATCCAAGCTCCATCCGCAGGACTCAGCACTTAGAGAATTACACCCACAAAGGGACACTCTGCCCAGCTCACCACCACCGAAATGGGGGAGGAGAATTAACCCAGCTCATCCCCACACAAGTGGGAGAGGGGAATCCGTCCAGCTCATCCCCGCGGAGCGGGGGAGGGACACCACACCCGCCGATGCGGGGGGATCTGGCTTATCCTGCAACCGCAACTGTGGGAGGAGCTGACTGACCCTAACACCGCCGAAGCGGGAGGGGTACAAAGCTGCCCTACTGCCGCACGAAGCGGGAGGGAGCGCCGGCAGAATTTAAGTCTCAATCCAGCCCCGTAAAACGGAGGGGAGAGGAATGCAGCAGCTCACTGTAACACAAATTCGTCTCAACTCTTGAAGAATCCATTGAAAAACTTGAACACGAAGTCCTCCTGAACAGGAACTGAAGACTAAACTTGAACCTGAAATGCAACCAGAATATAAACAATACAGATATCTGGGAGGGGCTATGGATTGATCAGCTATGATTAATGGAAAGAAAATTATCAGGTATGATACATAATTTTACCTTCCATATCATCATGCTGATCAATCCATAGACTGGTGGGATGTACCGAAGCAGTACTCACCCAGGGCGGGACATAGAAATCCCTGACCGCAACACTGAAGCTCCAAACCGGGCCTCCGCCCGAGCAGCCACAGTCAAGCGGTAATGCCTGGAGAAGGTATGGGCCGATGCCCAAGTTGCCACCTTGCAAATCTCTTCCAAGGAGACGGACCCGGCCTCTGCCATCGAGGCCGCCTGAGCTCTAGTGGAGTGAGCCTTCAGCTGGATAGGCGGCACCTTCCCCACGGCCACATAAGCCGCTGCAATGGCTTCCTTGACCCATCTTGCCACTGTAGGCTTAGCAGCCTGCAGACCCTTACGAGGACCTGCAAACAGGACAAACAGATGATCCGACTTCCGGAAATCATTGGTCACTTCCAAGTATCTGATGATGACTCGTCTCACATCCAGATATTTGAGAGCAGAGTATTCCTCTGGGTAGTCCTCCCTACGAAAGGAAGGGAGACAGAGCTGCTGATTCACATGGAAGCGAGAAACAATCTTGGGCAGGAAGGAAGGCACTGTGCGAATAGACACTCCTGCCTCAGTGAACTGCAGAAAGGGCTCTCGACATGAGAGTGCCTGGAGCTCGGAAACTCTTCTGGCTGAAGTGATAGCCACCAAAAAGACTGCTTTCAACGTCAGGTCTTTCAGAGATGCCCTCGACAAGGGTTCAAAAGGCGGCTTCTGCAAGGCTCTTAGCACCAGGTTGAGATTCCACGCAGGCACCACTGAGTGCAGAGGAGGGCGCAGGTGATTAACTCCCTTGAGAAAGCGCACCACATCTGGCTGCGAAGCCAGGGAAGCACCCTTCAGGCGGCCCCTGAAGCAAGCCAGAGCCGCTACCTGGACTTTAAGGGAACTGAGCGACAGGCCTTTCTCCAGACCTTCTTGCAGGAACGCCAACACTCAAGAAATTGGAGCAGTGAAGGGAGAAAGTGAGCCTGCTTCACACCACGCTGCAAAGGTACGCCAAACCCTGGCATAAGCAGTAGAAGTAGAGCGCTTCCTCGCTCTCAGCATAGTGGCGATGACCTTGTCTGAGAAGCCCTTCTTTCTCAGATGCTGCTGCTCAATAGCCAGGCCGTAAGACCAAAGGGGGAGGGATCCTCCATCACCACGGGACCCTGATGCAACAGGCCCTGCTCCACTGGCAGCCGCAGAGGATCGTCCACTGAGAGCCTGATCAAGTCCGCATACCAGGGACGTCTGGGCCAGTCCGGACCCACCAGGATTATCCGGCCCGGATGCTTTGCCACCCGGTCTAGCACCCTGCCCAACATGGGCCAGGGCGGGAACACATAGAGAAGCTCCTGTGTCGGCCACTGTTGGAGAAGAGCATCTACTCCCAGGGATCGAGGGTCCTGTCCTCTGCTGAAAAAGCGCGGCACTTGGCAATTGGCCGATGACGCCATCAGATCTAGGCTCGGCTAGCCCCAGCGCTTCGTGATGTCCAAGAACGCCTGAGCAGATAGCTGCCACTCTCCGGGCTCCAAGGTATGGCGACTGAGAAAGTCCGCCTTGACATTCATGACTCCGGCAATGTGGGCCGCTGACAGCTGTTCCAGGTTCGCTTCCGCCCACTGGCATAGATTCATGGCCTCCTTGGCTAGTGGGGCGCTCTTGGTACCTCCCTGGCGGTTGACATAGGCCACAGCCGTGGCATTGTCCGACAGGAACCGTACTGGCTTCAACGCCAGTACCGGGATGAACTCCAAAAGCGCCAACCGAATGGCTCTGAGTTCCAGGAGGTAGATAGACCACTTTGCCTCTGCAGGAGACCAGAGCCCCTGCGCTGTCCTTCCCAAGCAGTGGGCTCCCCAGCCCGACAAAGAGGTGTCCGTCGTGACGACAATCCACTCCGGGGTCACCAGAGGCATTCCTGCAGACAACTTGTCTGTCTGCAGCCACCAGCTCAGTGCCTTGCGCACTGCTGGGTCCAAGGGAAGGCGCACAGCATAATCCTCCGACACCGGAGTCCAGCGCTGCAGCAGAGAGTGTTGTAGTGGTCTCATATGAGCCCTGGCCCAGGGCACTACTTCCATCGTGGCCGTCATAGAGCCCAACAGCTGCACATAGTCCCAAGCCCGAAGAGGAGAGGCTACTAGGAACTGGTCCACCTGAGCCTGAAGTTTGACAATCCGATTGTCTGGCAGGAACACTCTGCCCACTTGGGTGTCGAATCGAACTCCCAGATACTCCAGGGACTGAGTCGGGCGCAGCTGGCTCTTCTCCCAGTTGATGATCCACCCCAGGGAGCTCAAAAGAGCAATCACCCGGTCCACAGCTTTGCCGCACTCTGCATAAGAGGGGGCTCGGATCAACCAGTCGTCCAGATAAGGATGGACTTGTACTCCTTCCTTTCGCAGGAAGGCCGCGATGACCACCATTACTTTGGAGAAGGTCCGCGGAGCAGTAGCCAACCCGAAAGGGAGGGCTCTGAACTGGAAGTGTCGGCCCAGGACTGCAAAACGCAGAAAGCATTGATGAGGAGGCCAGATGGGAATATGCAGGTATGCTTCCTTGATGTCCAAGGAAGCCAAGAACTCCCCTGCCTTCACTGCCGCTATAACAGAGCGGAGAGTCTCCATGCGAAAGTGCCGCACTTTCAAGGCCCGATTGACCCCTTTGAGGTCGAGGATAGGCCGGACAGAACCTCCTTTCTTTGGTACCACAAAGTAAATGGAGTAACGTCCCTTGCCAATCTGATTTTCTGGCACCGGAACGACCGCACCCAGGCGTATCAGGTTGTCCAAGGTCTGCTGCACTGCCACAGCTTTGACCGGAGACTTGCAGGGAGAGAGTACAAACCCGTCTCTTAAGGGCCGGCAGAACTCTAGCTTGTAGCCGTCTCTGATTACTTCCAGAACCCAAGCGTCTGAAGTTACCCTGGTCCACTCGCCCAGAAACGAGGACAGGCGTCCTCCAATCTGCACTGGGCCATGGACCAGGGCCCCGTCATTGGGTACGAGACCCTGGGGGAGGACCGGAGGGCGCACCTCCGGGACGGCGGTCTCTGCGAAAGGAATGCTGCTTGGGGGAGAAGTTCCTTTTGAAGGAAGAGGGGGCAGAGGAGCCCGACTTGCCCGGGCGGTACCGACGGGCTTCCTGAAACCGTCCTCTGGAGTTACCAGGGCGAGCACCACTGGCCCGAGCCCTGACCTCTGGTAACCTCTTGCCCTTAGACGTGCCGAGATCGGTCACAATTTTGTCCAGCTCGACCCCAAAGAGCAGCTTGCCTTTAAAAGGCAACTTAGCCAGGCGGGACTTAGATGCGTGGTCAGCAGACCAATGCTTCAGCCAAAGCCACCGCCGCGCAGAGACTGTCTGAGCCATACCTTTAGCCGAGGCTCTCAAGACATCATACAGTAAGTCTGCCAAATAAGCCAAGCCCGATTCCAGGGCCGGCCAGTCAGCCCTCAAGGAAGGATCCGAGGGGGAAGCCCGCTGCACAATCGTCAGGCACGCCCTGGCCACATAGGAGCCACAAACTGAGGCCTGCAAACTTAAAGCAGCCGCCTCGAAGGACGACCTTAAGGCCGCCTCCAATCTTCTGTCTTGGGCGTCCTTTAGGGCCGTGCCACCTTCCACCGGCAACGCCGTTTTCTTAGTCACCGCAGTGATTAAAGAATCCACGGTAGGCCAAAGAAAGGTCTCCCGTTCACTTTCAGGCAAAGGATAGAGGCGGGACAAAGCCCTAGCCACTTTGAGGCTCGCTTCCGGGACATCCCATTGAGCCGAAATCAAGGTGCGCATGGCATCATGCACGTGGAAGGTTCTAGGCGGGCGCTTCGTCCCCAGCATAATGGCGGAGCCAACAGGGGCTGAGGGAGAGACGTCCTCTGGAGAGGAAATCTTCAAAATGCTCATGGCCTGCATTAACAGGTTGGGCAAATCCTCTGAGCGAAAGATCCGCGCTGCAGAGGGGTCATCCGCTCCATCCGAGCGGGAATCCGTCTCCTCCAAGGAATCCCCAAAGGACCGTTGGGAGAACTCAGATACGCTGCCCTCATCTACATCAGAGGAGACAGAGTCCTCTAAGGCCTGGAAATCCACCCGAGGGCGTTTACTTCCGGGGGCCTCAATCCCTTTATCGGACAAGGGAGCAGGGGCAGCGTTTTGCATAAGGAAGGCCTGATGCAGCAGCAAAATAAACTCGGGGGAGAAACCCCCCAGACTGTGCACTTCAGCAGCCTGGGCCACAGCCCTAGACGCACCCTCAACCGGCGCTCGCAAGAGCGGGGGAGAAACATGCTGCGCATCCAAGATGGCGTCCAGTGAAGGAGCCGCGCGGGAAGAACGGCGCTTAACTTTAGCCGCTTTTCTGCCGTCGCCCAAATGAAGGGCGGCCATGGCATTAACGTCTCCCACCTCAAGGGCGGCCCAAGAAGAAGCCGTCCGAGCAGCGTGGCCGGCCAAGATGGCGGAGGCGAGCAGCGGGGGATGGGCGTTTATGGCGGGAAAAACTGCCGCACCGGAGGAAGAACCGGGACACTGACCGGCCTCCAAACTGACACCCAACAAGGGCGAATCAGACTTTAAAACCCCCGCATCCCCGCTAGACGCGCACACGCGGTCCGGGGAGTGATTCTTTGCGCCCTCGCCCTCCGACGCCATCAGCCACGTGGAGATCAATCGGGGAACCCCCTGCCCGCTACAAAAAGGTAAAATTACCTGCTTTCCGCTCCGAGCTGTAACGACCTGGTGTCCCAGTGAGTAGCTGCAATAAACGTTTAAATAAACGTTGAAATAAACGCCCTTAAGGACGTCCAAAATTTTTTTTTTTTTTTTAAACGGAGCCAGCGGGAGGGGGGAGAAAAGGAGGGACCTGGCACCACCAGGTTTGCACTTGCTCAAGAAGAGCCCTCAACCCCAGGCACTCAACAAAACCTAAAAATTAGGCTTGGAGACCTAGCCAGAGCTGCTGCTGTGTGTGACCACCACCTGCTGAGATAGAGAACATACTGGGGAGTTTCCGGCAGCACATGACCACATATAGGGAGGCAAAAGGATTGCTCTCTATCTCCACCTGCTGGTAGATGGACACAACCCACCAGTCTATGGATTGATCAGCATGATGATATGGAAACTACTTACAATGTGAACACAATATGTAATAGAACATTTTAATTGACAGAGTAGGGTATAAGCAAAGATGGAACATATAGATAGGTAAGAGAGTAAGAGGATTTAGAAAATAAGGTGACTGATTTAAAGAAAGGTGTACATAAGGTCAGAGAGATGGTTAAATATTATCTCAGGAGTGGCTAAACATGCCCTGCTGCAGTATGTACAACCCGTGCCACTCCTTGTGGGTGTGAGTGAGACTAACAAGTTAGTCACTTCTTCCATTAAAGGCCTGGTTGAAGAGCCAAGCTTTCACCTGCTTCCTGAAGTAGAGAGAGAATTGTGTTAAGCGGAGCCTTTCAGACAGTGTGTTCCAAAGTGTGGAGGCTACTCTAGAGAAGGCTCGCTTGCGGGTATCACATTGTGTAATGTCTTTTGGAGAGGGTGTGGTTAGTGATAATCCTTGAGAGAACCTTAGTGTCCTTGGAAGTGTGTAGAGGATCATCCTATTCTTCAGGTACTTAGGGCCATTTCCTTTAAGGTTGCCAGGTTGAGTCCTGGGAAAGGTAAATTTGCTAGATCTTCTCCACTCTTGAGTGATTTACATTGGCTGCCAATAAAAAAAACAAGTGAAATTTAAATTGGCAGGCTGAGGGAGTGACACAATTACTTTGTATTACTAAAGACATAATACACCATTTTTACAAAATATGCAATTGACTTTTCCATCTGTTTGAAATATTTGTTACAAGTGTTACTTTTTTGTACCAAGGAGCCAAGATCTGGAATGCTTTACCCAAAGAATTAAGGCAGATAACTTCTTTTATTAACTTTAGGGAAATACTGAAAACCTATTTGTTTTCTGATTAACATAATGATCTTATTATAAATTGGATGTACGTTTGATACTGTAGTTCCCTTTTTGAAGAGGCTTTGTTTATGTGATCTGCTTTGAAACCTTTCAGGAGAATATGCAGACTAAAGGACAGTGGAGGAGTGGCCTAGTGGTTAGAGCACCGGTCTTAAAATCCAGAGGTGGCTGCTTCAAATCCCACTGCTCCTCCTTGTGATCTTGGGCAAGTCACTTAACCCTCCATTGCCTCAGCAAGTACAAACTTAGATTGTGAGCCCTCCTAGGACAGAGAAATATCCAATGTACCTGAATATAACTCATCTTGAGCTACTACTGAAAAAGGGGTGAGCAAAATCCAAATGAATAGAATAGACCTCAGAAACTGAGTCCAGTACAGTGCTGCTGTTGTTAACATTTTCCACCAGCAGATTATGGATCTGTTTTGCTAAGGACTCTCCAGATCATCATCTCCTCATATTTTCTCAGAAAAGTGATGTTTATTAATCCATGACTGTGCTGTAGGAAATATACTTCCTCCTTAGGTTCACGCTTTCTGAGCCAGCCCTACCATTTAACAACTGTGTTTTTCATACATGGCCCTGCTTTCTGCCCTGCTATTCAGCACCTACTGACTTCTGCAAATGAGACCATGTAATTAGTCTTTGCGCATCCCCCATGGACTGCCTCTGCAAGCTTTCCTGCTCTCCTGAGCACATAGCTGATGACATCACAGTTTGGCTCATTGCAGTGACTTTCCATGATGTAATCACCATGTACATAAGTACATAAGTAATGCCACACTGGGAAAGACCAAGGGTCCATCGAGCCCAGCATCCTGTCCACGACAGCGGCCAATCCAGGCCAAGGGCACCTGGCAAGCTTCCCAAACGTACAAACATTCTATACATGTTATTCCTGGAATTGTGGATTTTTCCCAAGTCCATTTAGTAGTGGTTTATGGACTTGTCCTTTAGGAAACCGTCTAACCCCTTTTTAAACTCTGCCAAGCTAACTGCCTTCACCACGTTCTCCGGCAACGAATTCCAGAGTTTAATTATGCGTTGGGTGAAGAAATATTTTCTCTGATTTGTTTTAAATTTACTACACTGTAGTTTCATCGCATGCCCCCTAGTCCTAGTATTTTTGGAAAGCGTGAACAGACGCTTCACATCCACCTGTTCCATTTCACTCATTATTTTATCCTCTATCATGTTTCCCCTCAGCCGTCTCTTCTCCAAGCTGAAAAGCCCTAGCCTCCTTAGTCTTTCTTCATAGGGAAGTCGTTCCATCCCCACTATCATTTTAGTCGCCCTTCGCTGCACCTTTTCCAATTCTACTATATCTTTCTTGAGATGCGGCGACCAGGATTGGACACAAAACTCAAGGTGCGGTCGCACCATGGAGTGATATAACGTCATTATAACATCCTCACACCTGTTTTCCATACCTTTCCTAATAATACTCAACATTCTATTCGCTTTCCTAGCCACAGCAGCACACTGAGCAGAAGGTTTCAGTGTATTATCGACGATGACACCCAGATCCCTTTCTTGGTCCATAACTCCTAACGTGGAACCTTGCATGGCGTAGCTATAATTTGGGTTTACTTGCATCTTTAGGGCTAATACTGGCATTCTCTCACCAGAGGCACCTCCTTTGTTTACTGACACTGCCAAAGAGAGCTTGATATTCCTGAAGCAGAACCATTATACATTTCTTGGGCAAATAACAGTATCACCTCTATTAAGGACTGTACCAAGTCAGAATCATCGTCTGTGTGACACGCAAGCTGATGCTCCTGCCCCACCTATTGCGTCGTGGCCAAGAAGAAGAGACAATGGATGGGAATCAATTTTGAAGTCCTCACCTCCCTTGCACCCTGTGCAGTGGAACCACCCACGCAGCCCTCAGTATGGCCCTTGCTGTACTCAAATGATGTGTGTGTTTGTTCTTGTATTACATTTTAATTTTTTGACAAGCTAAGAAAACCCTTCCATTCTCATTTCCACCCTTAGACTTTCTGCTAACATTGGTTTACAAATCTGGATAAGCCCTTAGCTAAGTCTCCAAGAAGAAAGATTGAGGAAAACGCCAAGAATTTTCTAAGTTTGCCTACAAAAAAAGAACAAGGACATCTTCAAATGGTAGCAAATGTTGGTACAGATGGGGGTAACATTGTGTTGTTGATTTGCACATTAATGTTATCTTGATGGCTAAAGGAAAGAAAGTGGCAAACACTCACAATATTTGCTCTTTTGTATTTCTTACCAATGGTTGTTTACTTTGATCTTCTCTTTTATCCCAACACATGGTTTCAACATGGTTGAAACAGGGCCGTGTTATGATTTTTGTAGACTTTAGACACTTCCCTCCCTTGTCCAATTTGCAATTTTTGACACCCCGATTTTTGACATTTTGCTTCACAGTTTGTCCGAGTCTCCACCATGCATACTGAAGAATAAAAGAGTAATACTCAAAAAAAGCTAAGTCTACCTCATCTTCAGGAGGAAGCTAAAATCTTTTCTCAAAATATTCTTTGTGAACTTCCGCACTGCACTCATGAGTCTTCCTGACCATATCTTCCCCTTCCTACTCATGTCTCTCTCTCCTCTCAAGGGGGCCCTTTTACTAAGGCACGTAGGCACCTATGCGTGTCCAATGCACATCAGTTTGGAACTACCACCTGGTTACTGTGAGCCCCGGGCGGTAATTCCATTTTTTATGCGCGTCCGATACACACGTCCAAAACTATTTTTTATTTTCTACCGTGTGGCGCTAACCGGGCAGTAACTGGCAGTGTACACGCACTGATGATTACTGCCTGGTTAACATGTGAAACCTTACTGCTTTGTCAGTGGGTGGTGGTAAGGTCTCAGGGCCAAAATGGACACGCACCAATTTTCATTTTGCCACACAATTTTCATTTTGCCACACATCCATTTTCGGCCAAGAAAGGCCCTGTTTTGCAGGTGCGCTGAAAGATGAGCCTGCGTACGTCCAATGCACATGTCTACACCAGCGCAGGCCACTTTTCGGCACACCTTAGTAAAAGGACCTCAAAGTCTCCTACCTGGGTTCATCTTGTCACACTCCATTTATTATATTCTAAACGCTGTAACCCCTAAAATGAGGATATTAGCAGTATATAAGACTTAATTTGAATTGAATTTAATATCCATTGAAAATATCTCTTCAGGACACTGGAATGCTGGAGAAAGTTCATAAGCTTTCAATATAAACGTCTAGATTTATTTTTCAGAAGTCTCTTATTGTTTGCAATTCGTGCAACGTCGAAGGGTTGCACCACAGAAATTTGGGGAGTAATTTTATAAAGCCACTGTTGCTTATATAAGGCCACTTGTGTGCATACATGTACCTTTAAAATACTGACTGATGTAAAAGGTTTGGACAAGTTCCTGGAGGAAAAGTCCATAGTCTGCTATTGAGATAGATATGGGGATGCCACTGCTTGTTAGAAAGTAAAAATGTACAGTGAACACCAAAATCCTTCTGTAATACTAAATGTCTACTCTCTTCTTATTTCCGCTAGTGTGGAATAGTGTGTCAAATGTCCGAGTGTGTGCACATCTGGGAAACAGTGACCATCAAACGGTTTGGTTTGATATAACGGCTGAAGTGGAGGGCGGCCACTCTAAACTCAAAGTCCTGGATTTCAAGCGTGCTGACTTTAGTAAAATGGGGAATACCTGAGGAAGGAGATGATGGGCTGGGAGGACGAACAGGAAGTGGAAGGGCAGTGGTCCAGGCTGAAAGAAGCAATAAATAGGGCCACAGACCTTTATGTAAGGAGAGTAAATAAAAGCAAGAGGAAAAGGAAACCGATATGGTTCTCCAAGCAAGTGGCTGAGAAAATAAAGGCTAAAGAGTTGGCGTTCCAGAAATATAGAAAATCTCAAGAAGAGGAACACGGGGAGGAATACCGGATGAAACTGAAAGAAGCCAAGAGAGAGGTACGTCTGGCGAAGGCGCAAGCGGAAGAACAAATGGCTAGAAATGTAAGGAGGGGTGACAAAAATTTCTTCAGGTATATTAGTGAAAGAAGAAGGACTAAAAAGGGGATTGTGAGACTAAAAGATACAGCGAACCGCTATGTAGATAATGATGAAGAAAAAGCCAATTTACTAAATAGCTACTTTTGTTCGGTTTTCACTGAAGAAAATCCTGGAGAAGGACCGCGAGGGACTGGCAAAAGTACACCTGAGAATGAAATGGATATAGCACCGTTCACGGAAGAGAGTGTGTATCAACAACTTGGAAAGCTAAAGGTGGACAAAGCCATGGGACCGGACGGGATCCACCCCAGAATATTGAGGGAGCTCAGAGAGGTCCTGGCGGGTCCTCTTAAAGATTTGTTTAATAAATCCTTGGAGACGGGAGAGGTTCCGAGGGACTGGAGAACGGCGGAGGTGGTACCTCTTCACAAAAGTGGTGATAGGGAAGAAGCTGGAAACTACAGGCCGGTAAGCCTCACTTCGGTTATTGGAAAAGTAATGGAAGCCATGCTGAAGGAAAGGATAGTGAATTTCCTAGAAGCCAACAAGCTGCAAGATCCGAGACAACATGGTTTTACCAGAGGGAAATCGTGCCAAACGAATCTCATTGAATTCTTTGATTGGGTAACTGGAGAATTGAATCATAGACATGCTATAGACGTAATCTACTTAGATTTTAGCAAAGCTTTTGACACGGTTCCTCACAGGAGGCTCTTAAATAAACTAGATGGGCTGAAGATAGCTCCCGAAGTGGTGAACTGGATTAGGAACTGGTTGACGGACAGACGACAGAGGGTGGTGGTAAATGGAGTTCGCTCGGAGGAGGGAAAGGTGAGTAGTGGAGTGCCTCAGGGATCGGTGCTGGGGCCGATTCTGTTCAATATATTTGTGAGTGACATTGCCGAAGGGTTAGAAGGTAAAGTTTGCCTATTTGCGGATGATACTAAGATTTGCAACAGAGTGGACGCCCGGGAGGGAGTGGAAAGCATGAAAAGGGATCTGAGGAAGCTAGAAGAATGGTCTGAGGTTTGGCAATTAAAATTCAATGCGAAGAAATGCAAAGTGATGCATTTAGGGAGTAGAAACCCACGAGAGACATATGTGTTAGGCGGGGAGAGTCTGATAGGTACTGAGGGGGAGAGGGATCTTGGGGTGATAGTATCCGAGGATCTGAAGGCGACGAAACAGTGTGACAGGGCGGTGGCCGTAGCGAGAAGGTTGCTAGGCTGTATAGAGAGAGGTGTGATCAGCAGAAGAAAGGAAGTGTTGATGCCCCTGTACAAGTCGTTGGTAAGGCCCCACCTGGAGTATTGTGTTCAGTTTTGGAGGCCGTACCTTGTGAAGGATGTTAAAAAAATGGAAGCGGTGCAAAGAAAAGCTACGAGAATGGTATGGCATTTGCGTTCCAAGACGTATGAAGAGAGACTTGCTGACCTGAACATGTACTGTATACCCTGGAGGAAAGGAGGAACAGGGGTGATATGATACAGACGTTCAAATACTTGAACGGTATTAACCCGCAAAAAAATCTTTTCCGGAGATGGGAAGGCGGTAGAACGAGAGGACATGAAATGAGATTGAAGGGGGGCAGGTTCAAAAAAGATGTCAGGAAGTATTTTTTCACGGAGAGGGTGGTGGATGCTTGGAATGCCCTCCCGCGGGAGGTGGTGAAGATGAAAACGGTAACGGAATTCAAACATGCGTGGGATGTGCATAAAGGAATCCTGTGCAGCAGGAATGGATCCTCAGAAGCTTAGCTGAAATTGGGTGGCGGAGCAGGTGGGGGGAAGAGGGGGTGGTGTTTGGGAGGCGAGGATAGGGGAGGGCAGACTTATACGGTCTGTACCAGAGCCGGTGATGGGAGACGGGACTGGTGGTTGGGAGGCGGGAAATACTGCTGGGCAGACTTATACGGTCTGTGCCCTGAAAAGACAGGTACAAATTCAAGATATGAGTTTATCTTGGGCAGACTAGATGGACCATGCAGGTCTTTTTCTGCCGTCATCTACTATGTTACTATCCAGCTTATAATCGAACGAGAAAAACGCCCAAGTTCCGACCTAAATCGGGAGATGGGCGTTTATCTCACAAAAACGAATAACGCGGTATAATCAAAAGCCGAATTTGGGTCGCTTTCAACTGCACTCCGTCGCGGATGCGGACAAAGTGGACGGGGGCGTGTCGAAGGCGTGTCGAAGGCGGAACTGGGGCGTGGTTATCACCCGAACAGAGATGGGCGCCCTTCGCCGATAATGGATGCGTTTGTAGCTAGAATTTAGGGCACTTTTCCTGGACCCTGTTTTTTCACGAATAAGGCCCCAAAAAGTGCCCTAAATGACCAGATTACCCCCAGAGGGAATTGGGGATGACCTCCCCTGACTCCCCCAGTGGTCACTAACCCCCTCCCACCACAAAAAAATGATGTTTCACAACTTTTTATTTTCACCCTCAAATGTCATACCCTCCTCCCAGGCAGCAGTATGCAGGTCCCTGGAGCAGTTGTTAGGGGGTGCAGTGGACGTCAGGCAGGTGGACCCAGGCCCATCCCCCCTACCTGTTACAATTGTGCTGCTTAATGCTTATTAGTCGTCCAACCCCCCCAAACCCACTGTACCCACATGTAGGTGCCCCCCTTCACCCCTTAGGGCTATAGTAATGGTGTAGACTTGTGGGCAGTGGGTTTTGAGGGGGATTTGGGGGGGCTCAACACACAATGGAAGGGTGCTATGCACCTGGGAGCTCTTTTACCTGTTTTTTTGTTTTTGTAAAAGTGCCCCCTAGGGTGCCCGGTTGGTGTCCTGGCATGTGAGGGGGACCAGTGCACTACGAATCCTGGCCCCTCCCACGAACAAATGCCTTGGAGTTATTCGTTTTTGAGCTGGGCGCTTTCATTCTCCGTTATCGCTGAAAAGCAAAAACGCCCAGCTCACACATTGGCGAATAAAACATGGGCGTCTATTTTTTTCATAAATACAGTTTGGTCCGCCCCTTCACGGACCCGTTCTCGGAGATTAACGCCCATGGAGATAGGCGTTTCTGTTCCATTATGCCCCTCTATGTATGTTATTCATGATGTATTGTAAGCCACATTGAGCCTGCAAAGAGGTGGGAAAATGTGGGATACAAATGCAACAAATAAATAAATAAATACACTCATCATTTCATATAGCTTTCTTGTAAAGAACAGCTTGTGTATTATATTGTGCATTTTATAAATGTATTTTATACACTCTTTTTTTGTAAAAGTACAGTACGTACAGGTTTTTGATGTAACAATACTCACGCACAGCTCTATGAATATCTTCTTCCTCATGGGAACCCACTTTATCTTCCATGAATAAGCAAATCCATGAATACTAAACATGCAGATAGTGACAATGGACTGTATTCATATTTATATTTGGCCATTTTTACTATTCTTATGCTGTTAACAAAATTGTTTTATGTTAAACTGTACCTGCTGTACACCACCTTGATTGAATCTCTTTATAAATCCCAATAAATAAATAAATAAAGTTACATGTGGTTTATAGAATAAAACTTATGCACAGGAATTGCACATAACTTTAGGCACAGCCATTTGCATCAACTGGAAACGTAGTGCAAATCCTCACACCTAAATCAGACACATATTTCCTTTATTCTATAACTGCATGTGTAAATTCTAGGAATGCCCCTGATTCGCCTATGACCCTATTTCCATGCTCTCTTTTTGGACTTGCATGTAAAACTTAGGCATGGATCTGGCACCAAAATTTATGTGCGTAACTCCTAATTAAATCCAGTTAGTGTTTGTTAGGATGCCAATTATCAACACTAATTGACTCATTCAATTAAGCTGTGCACACGCCTTTCAAAGCATCATATATCAAATCTGGGGGTTGATGGGGGTGCAAGGGTCTGAATCTCTCAAAAGATTCCCAGAGAGTTTTGTTACAGGTAATTAAAAGTCAGTGACAGGACTTCTCAGCACCAGGTTAATCACGGACTGAGCTGAGCAGTCTGCAGCACTTTCATGTGTGTTGACAGCTACATACATAAGAGCGCATCTCACGAATAGAGCTCAGCAGCAGTGGTGTGCTGTCTCACCATACCAGAACTCCATGACCCGGGCCCTTTTACTAAGCTGTTGCAAAAAGTGGCCTACGAGAGTGCGAGCACATCTTTTGGGCTGCGCTGGGCCAGTTTTTACTGTGTCCTGGAAAGAGAGCCCAGAAATGGATGTGCGGCAAAATTAAATCCAGCGCGTGTCCATTTTTGGCCTGAGACGTTACCGCCATCCATTGACAGTGTTAAGGTTTCATACGCTACCCAGGTGGTAGGCATGCAGCATGCACCCACTGCTGTTTACTGCCAGATAATATTTTCTACCACGTGTTTTCAGAATTATCATTCATGTCATTCTGGGTCAGGCCAGTAGTCCATCTAGCCCAGTAGCCAATCCAGGTCACAAGTACCTGGCAGAAACCCAAATAGTAGCAACATTCCATGCTACCAATCCCAGGGCAAGTAGTGGCTTCCCCATGTCTGTCTCAATAGCAGACTATGGCCTTTTCCTCCAGGAACTTGTCCAAACCTTTTTTAAACGTTAACCGCTGTTACCACATCCTCCGGCAATGAGTTCCAGAGCTTAACTATTCTTTGAGTGAAAAAATATTTCCTCCCTGATCCACCCATGCCCCCTTTTGTGTTATGCACTACAACATTTAGGTGTTACAGAATAGGGCACAGGGCAGATCCATGTATAAGCCCAAACATGTGTCAATTAACAGCAATTATTAATGGCTCATTAACTAATTAGTTTGCATGAGGAACTGGTATCCACGCCCACATTTGGGTGCCCAAATTTTGGTGACCTATATAGAATCCGGAGGACACTGGTTTCTTTGTGAGAGCTTACATCTCTTACTGCTGCTGGAGTGGCAACAACAGCATGGCACATTGTTACCCGTCTCTCCCCAGCTAGATGTCCTAGGTGATCATTAGTTTTTGCAGCCCTGATTTTATGCTATGTTCTTTCTTAAATAGGTCAGAGGACAATTCTTAAAAAACAAACAAACAGAGCTAGGCCACCCTAGATGAGAGCCAGACAAGAAGGAGAAAGGAAACACTGTGATTGGTGGTTCCTTGATGACCAACTCCGCTCTTCAAGTCATTTCATTGGCTCACTCTCCATTTCCGTATACTGTTCAAACTCCTCTTACTGACTTACAACAAGTGCATTTATTCTGCAGCTCCTCGGTATCTCTCCACTGTTCTCTCTCCCTACACTCCGTACCGGGAACTCTGTTCATCAGGTAAGTCTCTCTTATCTGTACCCTTCTCCTCCATTGCCAACTCCAGACTCCATTCCTTTTATCTTGCTGCCGTTCCTAAGTCGTTATGTCAAGCTTCATCTCTGACCGTATTCAAATCTAAAAGCTCATCTTATTGATGCTGCTTTTAACTCTTAACCCCTATTCACATCTGTTCTGCATCCATGTCTATTTTAATCATTCCCACAATAAATAACTCCTTAACCCTTTAGTTGTCCTGCTTGTTTGTCCTGTTTAGATTGTAAGCTCTGTAGAGCAGGGACTGTCACTTACATGTTCAAGTGGACAGCGCTGTGTGCATCTAGTAGCACTATAGAAATAATAAGCAGTAGTAGTAGTAGATATGAGCTGGGATCCTCTTTTGACCTTGAGATGACCTCTGGATGTTCCTGGGACAGATAGATGTAGAGATGTAGAGAGAGAGAGGGGAGGGGGATGAGACAGCAGAGCACCTGGATGACCCTGCTGTGATCCTGAATACCTATCTCTCAGTGAAGCATGATATCTAGAATTAAGAGCAGCTAGAGATGGACGGGATGTTACTGGAGCCCTGAGTCTTGACGTGTGTAGTTTCACGACTGAACAGTAAATGGAACAAATTACACCCTATTTCGAAAAGAAGGCAGACTTAGGAAGGGTGGCGGTATCTAAATTAATTAAATTAAAAAAATAGTTATATTCTACCTTTTCAGCCAAATAGGATGTACCAAGAGGATTAAAGATATTAAACATCATAGGCAAACCTTCAGCCCTGTGCCTCCTCCAATTATCTGTGAGGCCTCTTTGCCCCCTATCAATCATGGTCACCCCTCCCAGAATAATCTTGGTAAATGGTCTATTTGAAAACTACCCACCATTCCTAGTGGTAAAAATACTTAATTATTTTTTTCTTTTGGGGGTTGTCAAGAACTAGTATTTTGCTTTGACTGCAGCTGCTTGTGGTGCCCCCCCCCCCCCCCCCCCAGGAGCTGCTGCCCTAGGTGATCGCCTAGTTCTGCCTAGTAGTTGGGCCAATATACAGGGTGAGGCACAAAAAAGTAACCCTCTAGAGTTTTTTGCCGTTTTCTCAGCAACCACTTTGAATTTCAATGATAAATTTTACTTATTTAGTCACGCATTTACGTATTACTATTAAACAACATTTAATTATCTTAAGCTATGTTGATGTTACTGACGTTTTAGCATTATTACCTAGCGTCTCTGCACTGGTCACTGACCCCCTCCCACCCCCTCTAAGAGGTGACAGTGAAAGTACATACCAGGCTCTATGACAGCTTCAGATGTTATGGCCAGAGCAGCAAGCATGTCCTTGGAGTAGCCTAGTGGTCGGTGCAGTAGACTGTAGAGAAGGGGACCCAGGCCCTTATCCCACTCTAACTGGTACACAAAATACCTACTGAACCAGTGGTGTGCTGGAGCCGGCTTGCACCAGCTCGCAAGAGCTGTTTTTTGAGTTTTTAAGAAGTTTCGGAGTGTGGTTACTTTAATGACCAGCTCCCAAAATTTGGGCTTGGGCTCCCTCCTGAACTCACTTTTACTTTGCTGGTGTGGATGCCGAGCCCTGCCAGGCAAATAGACTGCCGCAGCTCTGAGCATGCATGAGATGTCCCGGCATGCTGCTCAGAGCTGGAAACAAGCATCAGGGAGTAGGGACAGTCCATTTATTTGGATGGCGGGACTCAGCATCTCTGCCAGCAAAGGTATGCCTAGCATACCTACATGGGGTAGGGGTGGGGTGGATGGAGGGACAGAAAAGAATGCATTCCCCCCCCAGTCTACCCCTCCCCCCCAATTACAGGGCTGGCTATACCTGGAAAGAGAGCTCATTATTAAAAATTTTCTAGAACACCACTGTACTGAACCCACATATAGGTGATAACTGCAGGTATAAGGGCTATTGTAACATAGTAACATGGTAGATGATGGCAGAAAAAGACCTGCATGGCCCATCCATTCTGCCCAAGATAAACTCATATGTGTATATCTTACCTTGATTTGCTTCTGTCATTTTCAGGGCACAGACCGTATAAGTCTGCCCAGCACTATCCCTGCCTCCCAAACACCGGCTCTGGGACAGACCGTATAAGTCTGCCCAGCAATATCCTCGCCTCCCAACCACCAGCCCCCCCCCCCCCCCCCCCCCCCACCGGCTCTGCCACCTAATCTCAGCTAAGCTTCTGAGGATCCATTCCCTCGGAACAGGATTCCTTTATGTTTATCCCACGCATGTTTGAATTCCGTTACCATTTTCCTCTCCACCACCTCCCGCGGGAGAGCATTCCAAGCATCCACCACTCTCTCCGTGAAAAAATACTTCCTGACATTTTTCTTGAGTCTGCCCCCTTTCAATCTTGTATCGTGCCCTCTAGTTCTACCGCCTTCCAATCTATGGAAAAGGTTCGTTTGCGGATTAATACCTTTCAGATATTTGAACGTCTGTATCATATCACCCCTGTTTCTCCTTTCCTCCAGGGTATACATGTTCAGGTCAGCAAGTCTCTCCTCATACGTCTTGTAACGCAAATCCCGTACCATTCTCATAGCTTTTCTTTGCACCGCTTCAATTCTTTTTACATCCTTAGCAAGATACGGCCTCCAGAACTGAACACAATACTCCAGGTGGGGCCTCACCAACGACTTATACAGGGGCATTAAAACCTCTTTTCTTCTGCTGGTCACTCCCCTCTCTATGCAGCCTAGCAACCTTCTACTTACGGCCACCGCCTTGTCACACTGTTTCGTCGCCTTCAGATCCTCAGATACTATCACCCCAAGATCCCTCTCCCCGTTGGTACCTATCAGACTCTCCCCGCCTAACACATACGTCTCCCATGGATTTCTACTCCCTAAGTGCATCACTTTGCATTTCTTCGCATTGAATTTTAATTGCCAAACCTTAGACCATTCTTCTAGCTTCCGCAGATCCTTTTTCATGTTTTCCACTCCCTCCCGGGTGTCCACTCTGTTACAAATCTTAGTATCATCCACAAAAAGACAAACTTTACCTTCTAACCCTTCAGCAATGTCACTCACAAATATATTGAACAGAATCAGCCCCAGCACCGATCCCTGAGGCACTCCACTACTCACCTTTCCCTCCTCCGAGCGAATTCCATTTACCACCACCCTCTGGCGTCTGTCCGTCAACCAGTTCCTAATCCAGTTCACCACTTTGGGTCCTATCTTCAGCCCGTCCAGTTTATTCAAGAGCCTCCTGTGGGGAACCGTGTCAAAAGCCTTGCTGAAATCTAGGTAGATTATAGTCTATATCACATCCCTGATTTAATTCTCCAGTCACCCAGTCAAAGAATTCAATGAGATTCATTTGGCACAATTTCCCTTTGGTAAAACCATGTTGTCTCGGATCTTGCAACTTATTGGCTTCCAGGAAATTCACTATCCTTTCCTTCAGCATCGCTTCCATTACTTTTCCAATAATCGAAGTGAGGCTTACCGGCCTGTATTTTCCAGCTTCTTCCCTATCACCACTTTTGTGAAGAGGGACCACATCTGCCGTTCTCCAATCCCACGGAACTTCTCCCGTTTCCAGTGATTTATTAAACAAATCTTTAAGAGGACCCGCCAGAACCTCTCTGAGCTCCTTTAATATCCTGGGGTGGATCCCATCCGGTCCCACGGCTTTGTCCACCTTTAGCTTTTCAAGTTGTTTATACACACTCTCTTCCGTGAACGGTGCTATATCTACTCCATTTTCATTTGCACTTTTGCCAGTCCATCGCAGTCCTTCTCCAGGATTTTCTTCTGTGAATACAGAACAAAAGTATCTATTTAGCAAATTTGCTTTTTCTTCATCATTATCTACATAGCGGTTCACAGCATCTTTTAGTCTCACAATTCCCTTATTTGTCTTCCTCCTTTCACTAATATACCTGAAGAAATTTTTGTCACCCCTCCTTACATTTCTAGCCATTTTTTCTTCTGCTTGAGCTTTCGCCAGACGTATCTCTCTCTTGGCTTCTTTCAGTTTCCTCCGGTATTCCTCTCTGTGTTCGGCTTCTTGAGTTTTGGTGTATTTCAGGAATGCCAACTCTTTAGCCTTTATTTTCTCGGCCACTTGCTTGTTGTAGTGGTGTACAGTTGGGAACAGTAGTTTTTTTGCTGCTCCTGGAGGAAACACCATACAATATAAGGGGGTTATGATGCGATGTGTACCTGGGACCTTTTATGTGACATTCACTGCAGTACACCCCTCCCCTCCCCCACCCCACCCAGGATGCCCTACTGCTCTGCTGAGCTGTCTGTGTGGCCAGTCTAGTAAGATTGCTGGCCCTCAGACAACCGAATGGCTTGTTTTTGTGCATTTTTCCATTGGACATTTTTTACTTGAAAATGGCCCTTAAAGGAAGGCGCACTGAGCACAAAAACATCTAAAATATATCGACTTTTGAACCAAAAACAAAATGTTTTCTGGTTCGAAAATGACCATGTTTGCCATTGGAATTTTGGACATTTTTTGCCAAGCGTCCAAAATTGGATTTGGATGTCATATCGAAAAAGCTTCTCTACATGTGTGTATTTGCGCATGCCCATCAATAAAGTACACAACACTAAATCGATGCACATATTTTTATGTGAGTCACAATTCTATCAGACGTGCATAAGTGGCCAGTTTGGTGTGTAAATGATTAGAATACCACCATTTGCATGCATTCATGTAACCTAGTGGTTAGTGCAGCGGTCTGAGAACCTGGGGAACTGGCTTTGATTCCGAGCGAGTCACTTAACCATCCATTGCCCCAGGTACAAAATAAGTGCTTGTTTATAATATGTTAACTCAAAGATCCTTCTTTATTATGCGTAATCTCCGTCAAGTATGTAAATCTTTTGGACAGGAACATTTTCGTTTAATAGTACAATCATTGGTCTGAGGGCTTTTTTTCAGGGGGTACTGTGTACCGGCACCTTTTCAATTGTCTGCTAAAATTGACCCATTTGTGTGTAGAGCTCAGGCTCAGGCTCTACACACAAATTCTGCCTTGTCATAGATTCTGTGACTGGTTGCAGGGGGCCTGGTTACTGTGGGGTGGATCGCTCAGTGATCACCCCACCCTTGAAGGGTGGCCTGACATTTGAGTACCTGCACCTTTTACGCTAGAAAAAAAAAACACTGATTGGTCTTGAGTCTCCTGGATTATTACAATGTCATTTACTTGGGTTCCTCTAAGCAGCTGCTTAAAAAGCGTCAATCTATCTCAAATACGTCATTACATTTAAAGAACCATGAGAGTTTATGAACACATTGTATAAAATGTGGCTGGCTTCCTGTATATGCCATGGTTCTTTTTTAATTTTTTTCTTATTTTATATTGAAAGTACTTTATTGGTTGGCTCCATCCTATCTTTTAAATAACTGAGGGGCCCTTTTACTAAGGTGTGCCGAAAAATGGCCTGCGCTGGTGTAGGCTTATGTTTTGGATGCGTGTAGGTCCATTTTTCAGCATGCCTGCAAAAAAGGCCTTTTTCTGTGGCCGAAAATGGATGTGCGGCAAAATTAAAACCAGCGAGCGTCCATTTTCGGCATGAGACCTTACCACCACCCATTGACTTAGCGGTAAGGTCTCACTCTTTAACCAGGCAGTGATCATCAGCAGACGTACACTGCCAATTACTGCCAGGTAAGTGCCACGTGGGAGAAAATTTCTACTGTGTGTTTTGGACGCACATAAAAAATGGAATTACCGCCCAGGGCACATGGTAGCCGGGTGGTAGTTCCAATTTGATAGATGTTGTTAGTGCATAGGCACCTATGTGCTTTAGTAAAAGGGCCCCTTTGTTTTTCAAAAGAAGACTAGGATGACTAGATTTGTAACTTTATTCACTTTTCCATCATTAAGGAATATGAAAAGGTCTAAATTATTGGATAATCTTTTCTCATTTCAAGCAGCTAGACTAGCTAAAGTTATTCAGACTCTTGCTTTCAGCTACGTTATAGTCATTTTAGAAGTCAAATTAAGACATACAGTAATACCTCGGTTTTCGTTGACTTGGGTTATCGTTGGTTTCGGTTTTCGTCGATTTTTTCTGCGAAAAATTTGTCTCGGATTTTGTCGGCGTGTCCACGTGATCTCGGTGCTAATTTTGCAAAAACAAAGGGCGACCCATGCGTTCTTATGCTCAGTGTGGCGTTGTTTCTCATTGTGTGAGCATCACCCCGCACGTCTAGCCAAACAATTCCATTGCTTACCAGTGTTTTTGTGCTTTTCTTATTGATTGCGAGTGCTAATACTATAATTACATGTAAGTGATTACTGCGTATAGAGTTTTTAGTATTAAACACTATATTTATTCCCTATAAAATGTGTTTTTGGTATGTATTTTGGAGTGTCTAGAATGAATTAATTGGATTTACATTGATTCATATAGAAATAATTGCCTCGGTTTTCGCCGATTGTTAAGTTGTGTGCACTAATTTGGCCACATGACCAAATTGCATACACCTTAATTGATTAACAAGCCAATCAGCGCTGATAATTGGTTCTTAACAACCAATTAGCAGCACTAATTGTCTTTAATTAGAATTTAAGCGCACAACTTTCTAGGCATATTCTACAATGTGGTGCATGTAAATTCTAGTGCATACAGTCAAAAATGGGGTGTGGTCATGGGTGGATTGTAGGCATTTCAAAATATGCGCATTATTATGGAATACACCCGATCTGCGCCTAACTTAGGCGCAGGTATTTAGACCTGGTTTTAAGTGGTCTAAATGGGTGCACCTAAATTTTAGTCGCAAGAACGACGCATGAGCATATTCTATAAACTAAGCCTAACTTATAGAATCACGCTAACCGCATGGTTTTTCGGTGCCAGTTTTGAAGGCACCATTTGTAGAATTTAGCCCGATATGTTTTGAATGTTAATAAGCAATTATGGGTAAATGCAATCAAATGTTATTATTTGCTTTATTTTCCTGGTTATGTAAATGCCAGAATATAAGTTGTACTGTTATGTGTGGAGGAATGGCCTAGTGGTTAAAGTACTGGCCTTGCAATCCAGAGGTGGCTGGTTCAAATTCTACTGCTGTTCCTTGTGACCTTGGGCAAGTCACTTAACCCTCCATTGCCTCAGGTACAAACTTAGATTGTGAGCCCTCCTTCCTATCTATTTGTTTAAAAAGACTAGTGATCAGTGCTTTTCATTGCCAATTTCAGCCTAAATTGCAAATACAATTTTATTCTGCTAGCTTTGTAGAAATGAGGAAGGGGTGACAGTGAAGGACTGACACAAGAAATAAAGGGAAGAAATTATCAGACAGCAAAGTTCCACGTTAGGAGTCACAGACCAAGAAAGGGATCTAGGTGTCGTCGTCGATGATACATTGAAACCTTCTGCTCATTTTGTTGCTGGGGCTAAGAAAGCAAATAGAATGTTGGGTATTGTTAGGAAAGGAATGGAAAACAAAAATGAGGATGCTATAATGCCTTTGTATCGCACCATGGTGTAACCGCACCTCGAATATTTTGTTCAATTCTGGTCGCCATATCTCAAAAAAGATATAGTGGAATTAGAAAAGGTGCAGAGAAGGGTGATGAAAATGATAAAGGGGATGGGACGACTTCACTATGAGGAAAGGCTAAAGCGGCTAGGGTTCTTCAGCTTGGAGAAAAGGTGGCTGAGGGGAGATATGATAGAGGTCTATTAAATAATGAGTGGAGTGGCATGGGTAGATGTGAAGCGTCTGTTTACATTTTCCAAAAATACTAGGACTAGGGGGCATGCGATGAAGCTACAATGTAATCTGAGAAAAAGTTTCTTCACTCAATGTGTAATTAAACTCTGGAATTTGTTGCCAGAGAATGTGATAAAGGCAGTTAGCTTAATGGAGTTTTAAAAAGGTTTGGACGGCTTCCTAAAGGTAAAGTCCATAGACCATTATTAAATGGACTTGGGGAAAATCCATTATTTCTGGGATAAGCAGTATAGAATGTTTTGTACTTTTTGGGAATCTTGCCAGGTATTTGTGACCTGGATTGGCCACTGTTGGAACAGGATGCTGGGCTTGATTGACCTTTGGTCTTTCCCAGTATGACAATACTTATGTACTTAGAAGGAAAATTATCAAATTAGGGAACATGATAGACCCAGAAACACAATAAAAATTTCACAAATGACTTTCTATTAAAAATCCATAATGTTTTATGCTAAATTTTTGTCACAATAATTGACCCTGAAGGACAGTACTAGGGTGAATGGAAGTCCCAGTGCATCTTCATTTTACTATTAGAAACAAGAGTTTTTTGTATAGCGATACCACAAACATGGATTTAATTAATTTGGAGTTCTGGTCTCACGATAGCAGCTTGTAATTTAAATCAGTCAAATTATGTTGTTCCTTCACTGTACAAAACTATAATTTCTTAATTGTAGGGGTTGTTCTTTTTGCTTAGTGTGGTTTCAAGATGACAGGAAACCACTGTTTTGAGGATAATTTTAAAAAATTTCTCTCATAATATCCAAAGCCTGCACCTCCTATACTGAAGGTTGAATCTCTGCCCTTATAAACCTAAGCCTGAGTCAACCACAGCTGGGACAATATCCAGCAGGTCGGTGAATGGGTAAAGCTATCCAGAGAGCTTTAATGGACTTTTTAATAGACTTAGGGGTCCTTTTACTAAGGTGCACTGAAAAATGGCCTGCGGTAGTGTAGACGCATGTTTTGGGTGCACGCAGAATTATTTTTCAGCACACCTACAAAAAAATGCCAGACATGCGGCAAAATGAAAATTGCCGTGCATCCATTTTTTTTGTTACATTTGTACCCTGTGCTTTCCCACTCATGGCAGGCTCAATGCGGCTTACATGGGGCAATAGAGGGTTAAGTGACTTGCCCAAAATCACAAGGAGCTGCCTGTGCCTGAAGTGGGAATCAAACGCAGTTCCTCAGTTCCCCAGGACCAAAGTGCACCACCCTAACCACTAGGCCACTCCTTTCATGTTGGGTCTAAGACCTTACCGCCAGCCGTTGACCTCAGGGGCGTAGCCAGACACCCAATTTTGGGTGGGCCTTAGTCTAATATGGGTGGGCAGAAGAACTCTGCCTTGTGCCACAAGTGATTTGGTCTCTCCCTCTCTCGACTGCATGCCATATGGTCTATCAAACATCCCCCCTCTCCTGCATACCTTTTAAATAGCAGATTTTCACCGGCAGCGAGCAGCAACTAATACACATTGCTCATGTTGACCCCAAAGCCTTCCCTCTGATGCATCTTCCTGTTTCCGCATAGACGGGAATACATCAGAGGGAAGGCTGTGGGGCCAGAGTAAGCAGTATGTATCAGTTGCATCTCACTGCAGGCGAAGATCTGCTATTTACAAGGTATGCAGGAGGGACAGTTGTTGGGAGTTTTCAGCTGGTGGGGCTTGGGGATCCCTGCCAGTCACATCATAGGTGTGCTGCTACTGGGTGGGCCTGAGCCCAAAGTGGGTGGGCCTGGGCCCACCCAAGCTCACCCTTGGCTATGCCACTGGTTGACCTAGCAGTAAAGAATCCAGACGGTAATGACCTACCTGTGTCAAATGGCACTTTACACGCGCCCGAAAATAAAAAATATTTTTCAGATGCACTTATTGGATGCATGCTAAAAATGAAATTACCTCAAGAGCCATGTGATAGTCGGGTGGTAACTCCATTTTGGCGCACATTGGGCGCGCGTAGACGCTTACGTGGCTTAGTAAAAGGGCCCCTTAGCTGGTTAAGTCCTATCACTAAATATAACCGACTAAAGTTATCCTGGAATGTTAGGAACTGCCTCCCTTTGATTTATAGTCACTCTCAAGCTCAGGAAATGCAAACCTAATAAAAATATGATTATGATCAAGTGTCCTGTTTACCAGTACAACATTCATTATAAACGTCCACAGCTAGCAGAGAGAACAGAATTGTATTTATAGCCCTTCCACCAAAGAGAGGTTTACTACAGAGCTCCTGAACCTCATTCACCCCAGTGAAGCTTCTTGGGTTCATTTCAGCCAACTGAAAAGACCTGGGCCTTAGGTTAGGGTTGTGATACTGCTCTTAGGATCCTTTTTACAAAGTTGCAGTAGGCTTAACGTGGGCCAACTGTGCCCTAAAAGGGCACTACCACAGGATGCGCTAAGGCATTCTGTGGTAGTTTCCTACTCAGCGTACACTAATCCTGCACTGGAAAATATTTTTTATTTTCCAGCTTGGGAGGCATGCCCATGGGCAGAGAGTAGACATGCCTGCACTACTTGGGTAGTGCGGGCACATTACCATGTGCTAGCCAATTAGCGTGGGAGTAGTGTGGAAGCCCTTACCGCCTCCTAAATAGGTGGAAGTAAGGGCTCCCGTGGTAATGGCCACATGCTAATGGGGAAATTAGCTCATGGCAATTACAAGAAAATATGGCAAGGTGGCCATTTTAGTTCCACGATAAGTGGCCACAGTGTGCAGAAGACCTACATGTTGACACCAGTGTCAGCCATTTTTTAGTATGGCTTGGTAAAAGGACCCCTTAGAGCCTAATTCTCTAGGGTTATTTTTCCCATTCTGTGTCAGTGGGAAAATGCTTAGACAATAGGGTCCTTAAATAATTATGGGTCAATATTCAATTGCCCTTATATGACAGGTTAGTTTCCACAAAATCCAAATCCACAGCCTACTCCTTGATACGCTGTCCTCACTTGGATTCCAGGGCTCTGTTCTTTCCTGGTTTTCTTCTTATCTCTCCCAGCGTACCTTTAGTGTATACTCTAGTGGATCCTCTTCTACTTCTATCCCACTGTCAGTTGGTGTACCTCAGGGATCTGTCCTGGGACCTCTTCTCTTCTCCATCTATACTTCTTCCCTTGGTACTCTGATCTCATCTCATGGTTTTCAGTATCATCTTTACGCTGATGACTCCCAGATCTACCTCTCCACACCATAAATCTCTGCCGAAATCCAGACCAAAATATCAGCCTGCCTGTCTGACATTGCTGCCTGGATGTCTCAGGGCCATCTGAAACTAAACATGACCAAGACTGAGCTTCTTCTTTCCCCCTAAACCAACCTCTCCTCCTCCCCCATTCTTTATTTCTGTGGATAACACTCTCATCCTTCCTGTCTCATCAGCTCGTAACCTTGGGGTCATCTTTGACTCCTCCCTCTCCTTCTCTGCACATATTAAACAGACTGCTAAAACCTGTCGTTTCTTTCTCTATAATATCAGCAAAATTCGCCCTTTCCTTTCTGAGCACACTACCAGAACCCTCATCCACGCTCTTATCACCTCTCGCTTAGACTATTGCAACTTGCTTCTCACAGGTCTCCCACTTAGCCATCTCTCTCCTCTTCAATCTGTTCAAAATTCTGCTGCACGACTAATATTCCGCCAGGGTCGTTATGCTCATATTAGCCCTCTACTCAAGTTACTTCACTGGCTTCCTATCCATTTCCGCATTTCAAACTCCTCTTATTGACCTATAAGTGCATTCACTCTGCAGCTCCTCAGTACCTCTCCACTCTCGTTTCTCCCTACATTCCTCCCCGGCAACTCCGTTCACTGGGTAAATCTCTCTTATCTGCACCCTTCTCCTCCACTGCTAACTCCAGACTCTGTTCCTTTTATCTTGCTGCACCATATGCCTGGAATAGACTTCCTGAGCCGGTACGTCAAGCTCCATCTCTGACCGTCTTCAAATCTAAGCTAAAAGCCCACCTTTTTGATTCTGCTTTTAACTCCTAACCCTTGTTCTCTTGTTCAGAACCCTTATTTTATCATCCTCACTTTAATATTCCCTTATCTCTTGTTTGTCCTGTTTGTCTGTCCTAATTAGATTGTAAGCTCTGTCAAGCAGGGACTGTCTCTTCATGTTCAAGTGTACAGCGCTGCGTACGTCTAGTAGCGCTATAGAAATGATAAGTAGTAGTAGTAACTCCCACTCCGGATCCAACACCCCCCGATCTCACCTCAAAATTTGAGCTCTACCTACAATCCAAACCTTGCCCCCCGGACCTCTCTTCACCCCCAGGTCTTACCTGGGGGAGGGGTTACCCTGGTGTCTAGTAGGAAGAGGCTGGAGTAGGCCCCTTTCTGCTTCTGCCCCATTGGCTCTTGCAATTGCCCTTATATGACAGGTTAGTTTCCACAAAATCCAAATCCACATAGTAATTTGATGTTCCAACAGAAATAAGATTTCTTGAATTAAACAGCTAGATTATGAAAGTCTTGAAAATGTGTGTGTCTGTTCAGGAAGATGAATCCTTATTTTTCTGGTGCTTCTTTTAGAAGCCATATTCGCTGTTTGGACTTGCATTAATCACCAGAGGAATTGCGTTTGATTCCCACAAGTCACCCACCCTCCATTACACTAGGTACAAAACTCAGACTGTGAGCCGACCAGGGACAGAGAAAGTACCTGCATATAATATATAAACTACTTTGGCTGTATCACAGCAAAGATGGTATATATGATGGTCAACAGTGGGTTGAGATCCTGGGGAACAAGGTTCAATTTCCTCTGCAGCACTGTGTGACCCTGGGCAAGTCACTTAGCCCTCCATTGCCCCAGGTACAACATATATTGTGAGACCATTAGGAACAGTGCAAAGTACCTGTAATAGAAACTGTAAACCACGTGGAGGGGCAACTGGGATGACCATCTCTAAGGGCGTCCATCTCCAGGAACATCCCCGCGAAGGGGCGGGGAAATCGCTATTATCGAAACAAGATGGGTGTCCATCTTTCGTTTCGATAATACGGTCGGGGACGCCCAAATCTCAACATTTAGGTCGACCTTAGAGATAGTCGTCCTTAGGTTGTCCTTAGAGATGGTTGTCCCCAGTTTTCAGCAATAATGGAAACCGAGGATGCCGATTTGGGCGACCCTGAGAGAAGGACCCCATCTCCCGATTTGTGTCGGAAGATGGGCGCCCTTCTCTTTCGAAAATGCCCCTGATAGTCACCTCAAGGCATAGCCGCTGAGAGGGGGGGGGTCAGAGGGGGCAAAATTCCACAGGCCCGGGCCTCCCGGGGGGGGGGGGGCGGCACAGGGGTCTCTCTCTCTCTCTCTCTCTTTCCTGCCCCTGATGGGACCCGGGTGATCATGTCCCAACAGGGACATGCTCCTGCTCCTGAGAGAGAAAACTCTGGCGCCCGGCCCCCCCTTGCATTGCCTGCCTAGCAGCTGCTGGGCCCTCAGGCTACTCATGCTCAGTTTTGAGACTGAGCATGTGCGACCTGAGGAAAGCAGCCACAGGGCAAGCAATGATGGGCAAGAGGAAGAAGCCACGCTGCCTGCAGCTGGCGGGGCCAACCAAGGTAAACTGGTGGCAGCGGTGGTGATGACGATTTTGGGGGGACAGTAGCGGCAGCAGTGGCGGCGATGACAATTTTGCCCTGGGCCCAGCGGCGGCGTCCCTGCCCTGGGCCCGGCTCAGTCTCTCGGTGGCCCTGCCTCAGGGATCACTTGTGGTATATCAAGTGCTGAAAATAATAATAATAATATATCAAACACTTCACCCTTATTCACATGATTAATAGCATTTACTTGCATGATTGCTGCCACTAATTGCAATTATGCACTAATCCTGGGATTCTATAAATGACGTGCAAAATTGTGCGCAATCCTGAGATGCACACGCAACTAAATTGGCTAACGAGCCAACTAGTGCCAATAATTGGATGCTAACGATCAATTATTGGTGTTCATTGGCAACAATTTAGATTTGTATGCACATCTTGCTTAGTGCTATTCTATAAAGATCCGTGTGCAAATCTTATAGTGCACAACTCAAAAGGGGGCGTGGCCATGGGAGGAGCATGGGTGGGTCAGGGGCGTTCACTAAAGATGTGCACAGTGTCACTGAATACCAGGGGTCCACGCCTAAATTATGCACCAGGATTCAGTTGTTGTAAATCCTTATGCCCAGACTTCGGCACAAAACACTGTTTATAGAATAGTGCTCCATGTGGATTTTTTTCATTGCTGTCTTTTCAATGCCATTTACTGAATCTAGTCCTTTACTGCCTTTGCCAACTTAGCAGATCAAAGCGATTTACATAAGATTAAAAGAATCAAAAGAAACAGAAAGGAACTACAATATTCACATAGGAAAGATAAAAGCCAACCATACAGTTAAGGTCAAAGATAGAGTTGGGACCTAAGGAGAGGAAAGGGGAGGGGGAGGGAAAAAGAGGAGCAGGGTATGGTACTCCTGTAAACAGATGGTCCAAGAAAAGAGAAAAAGGAAGCCCGGCTAGATGGTACCAAAAGCTAACGTAAAAAGCCAATGTCTTTAAGGATACTTTAAAATTTTCATAAGATAATTCACCTCGAATTTCTTTCAGAAAAGAGTTCCAATTGAACAGGCCATCAAAAAAGAAGGCACAGCAATGTGTTAATTTCAAGCTGGCCTTTTTTGGCCTAGGGAGAACCAAACGGTGGTCATTAATTGAATGTAAAGTGCCAGCAGGGGAATAGGGAATGATAAGAGTCAAAAGATAACATGGAAGACTTAGCTGGAAAGGCTTGAAAGTGAGCGTGAGAAGTTTGAACAGGATTCTTTGCTCGGCAGGAAGCCAATGGTAATTTTTTTTAACAGAGGTGAAGAGCACTTTGAAACAACATGCATGAAAGAGAAGATGAATGGCACTGTTTTATAGTAAATAAATATAATCACTTCCAATAAGAGAGTAATAGGGGTACTAATATGTAACTTAACACTGAGAATGGATTAAGGGAAGAGTATCCATTATAAAGACTGCTGCCTTGGCTCAAAAAGTCAGATTTAATGAATGGGCCACTTTTAGGCAATCATTTAGGCCCTGATGTCCGTTATCTATTCTTCCCTTAAAGTCCTTAATTTCCATGTGAACTTCTACCAATTGAGTGCACAAATTTATATGTTTATATATGAATAAACCTACACCAATTAGATGCACAATTTTTGACACACACACACACACACACACACACACACACACACACACACACTCACATATATATATATATATATATATATATATATATATATATATATATATATATATATATATATATATATATATTTTGGGCTAGCTATTCAGCTTGCCAGGAGTAGCTCCTGCCTGATTAAATAGCACTTAACTAGTTAAGTTATTTGGTTATCACTGATGAATATTAGTGCTTAGCAACTAACCGTTAACCAGCTATGGCGTACGGCTTAGCTAGTTAAGCACGAGTATTCAGCGCTAACTAGCTAAGTTTAGCAGTTAAGATAGGCCATTTTATTTCAAAGGGCTTTTCCAGCTCTTTAGTTTAGAATTTCTGTATTAGAAATGTTATTTGTGATTGTTTCTGGATAGTCTTGTGATAATGTTTTATGTTTATAATTACGATTGTATTTTGTTGCCCGCTCAGAAGTGTAGATTATGCAGGCTAGAAATGTTACAAATAAATAAACAGCAGGTCTATCTTTAACCGCTAAGCACTTAACCAGTTAGTGCTGAATATTGGCTTAACTGGTTAAGTTGCTGTGCAGAAAAGTGAAACCAGATATTTAATGCCAGTCGCTGGATTCAGCCTGACATTGAATATCTGGTGTTGGCACCGGCAGTGGCAGCTAACCACGCTGCCAGCTGAATATGGGGGGAGGGGGTTGTGTATAGTAAGTATCCCTTAGGATACTCTCAGTTTCTGCTATAAAAATAACACATATCAATTCATCGATACCAGTATATTAAATCATTTTTCTTCAATAAACAATTTGAATGTAATGGTACTTATCTGAACCACCCTACTACAGAGTAGCTCATTTGGTATTCCTTCATCAGGGACAGATTTACTCCATCCACCCCTCTTTTGCATAGATTATGCTCCTGGTAGATGCTATCTTTTTGTGCACCTACTTTTGATGTGCTTATAGTTTTTCATTAGCCATTGTCCACACATAAAATCTGATTTATGCAAGGGATAGGCTGTGAGGCATATTTTCAAAGCACTTAGCCTTCCAAAGTTCCATAGAAACCTATGGAACTTTGGAAGGCTAAGTGCTTTGAAAATATGCCTCTTTATCAAATTTCTCCCAAGGTGGCCACAGCTTCCCAAGGCTGCTTAGGCCCGTCTGATGTCACAATGCTGGCCCCTCCCACTCACAAATGCAGATGGCTGCTAAGGTGTTTTTGTGCTGTATTCTTGATGTTGATACTCCCATTTTGATTCCTGGAGGAAGCAACTGTGAGCGGCTAAAGGAGAAAGAGGTAAATTTCACTCCATATGATGAAAATTTCTGCAGCATTATTTGGGTGGGGTTCAGGAGGAATCGGGGCCTAATTTGTAATTGTTGTTTATAGTTTGTGTTTGGTAACTGGCATTTGGCAAATGCAGGGGTTGATATAAAGCCGGTGGTGGTGATCATTTTATCAGTCGCTGCTAGTGTTATTCCTGGATATTCAGTGCCAGGCCATGTCCGGACACTGGCATTGAATTTTCCTGTTTCTGTGACTGGCTGTTATGTGGTTATGTTCATATTTATTTATTTATTTATTTATTTCAGTACATTTATACCCCGCCTTTTGCCGTGATAGTGTTACAGCCCCAAAGCGGCTTACAATGAACTAATTTGCTTATTTCCGATCTGACGAAGAAGGGCAACCTTCGAAAGCTAATCAAGAAATGTATTAAGTTATGTCCAATAAAAAAGGTATCATCTTATTTTCTTTTCCATGTTTTATTTTGATTGATTTCTACTGATAACCTTAAGAGTGGACTAACACGGCTACCACACTCCTCTACTTAATGAACTAATTAAAATAAATCAAAATAAATACATTACAGTTACATTTTAGTAATTCAGCATGTAACCACATAAAGATAAGACTGACTTTTATGTGGTCTGATTGTAAGTGCCGACTCCACCCACAAAATAGCCAGCTTTGAGTTTAACATTCTGTGTGATATCCAGCGGCACAAACCAGTTACATGCTGCTCAATATCAGCAGATAGCCCTGATCAAGTGATTTAACCAGCCAGTAGCCATTTCTAGCCGGTTAAATCGCTTTGAATATTGGCCTTGCAGTTTTGTAATTGTAAGTTTTTGGCCACGTTTGCTCTGTATTCCAATGTAAAGATCTATCGGCCCAATATTCAAGCGGTAGCAGTGGGGGCCATTTTTCCCACGTGCCAGGGCCCTTTTTCTTGCAGCTGGTAAGCCAGTTGTCTTTTTTCTGGAGCCATATGCTAACCCTAATGGTAAAAAGACCTAAAAAGATGGCCATGCAATAAGATTACTCTTACTGCGTGGACAGGTGGTGGGAAGCACTTACTGCCACCCATTGAGGTGGTGGTAAGGGCTCCCGTGGTAACCCAGTGGTAACCAGGTAACACATGGTGCTGCCCAATTACTGCCGGGTTAGTGCCACAGTAAAAATTCCAAAAATATTTTTCATTGTGCCAGAAATGGTGTGTGCTTGAGGCAGAACTAACACCGGAGGCCACATTGGGTCTTCAGTAGTTCCAGGTTGCTGCATGAAAACCCTTTAATAAAAGCGCCCCATGAGAATAAAGTTAGGTCAGGGAAAAGGCTCTCCTAATGACATAGCTCTGTGCTTAGCAGCTGAATACCACCCCTGTCCTTATAGCTAGTGTTGGTCACCAACAAATACATATATTCATCAAGGCTGCTCTTCTGTGGATAGTGGCACTGAATATATGTGGAAAATTAAAAAGCTGTAGCTGGCATTTAAAACAAATGCTGACCACCAGATCTGAACATTAAGCTGTTACGTAAATGCTCAATCTGGTTGCATACCTGTTTCTTTTTATCTAGTTTAGGATTATATTATTACCTGATATTGTGATTTATTTTTTCTGTTTGTTGTTAATTAGCATCTGTATAGCCAGCCTAGATGTTTTATGACTTTTAATGAAGCGTTACAAAACAAATCCTCAAGAAGAATTACAAGAAGCCTATGCCTACTTTGTGTTAGACTGAATTTTTTTTTTTAAAGTTAGGGGTAAGTTTTCTGCTCTGTCAGAAAAGACACCCAGGGCTCTGTTCGGGGTCATGTGTTTGATAATACTGCTTTTCTGTGGTACAGTCAAAGCAGTTTACATGTTATATACAGGTACTTCTCTGTCCCTAGTGGGCTCTGGAGGAGTGGCCTAGTGATTAGAGCACCTGTTTTGCAATCCAGAGGCAGGGCCGCCGAAAGGGGGGCAGATCGCTTCCTTTCGGGCCTCCTTCCCTTCCTGTGTCCCGCCCTCGTCTGACGCAACTTCCGCGAGGGTGGGACACAGGGAGGGAAGGAGGCCCGAAGGGAAGCAATCTGCTGCCCTGCTGCCTGCAGCGCTTTCACATGGAGGTGAAAGGCGCTGTGATTTCAATGCAGGGGGCCCGGTCCGGTGGCGGACGGAGGGGGGAGCGGCGACCTTGGGGGCAGAGGGGGCGGGGCCCGGCACAATCTCTCGGCGGCCCTGTCCAGAGGTGGCCAGTTCAAATCCCACTGCTGCTCCTTCTGATCTTGGGCAAGTCACTTAACCCTCCATTGCCTTAGGTACAAACTTAGATTGTGAGCCCTCATGGGACAGAGAAATACCCAATGTACCTGAATATAACTCACTTTGAGCTACTACTGAAAAAGGTGTGAGCAAAATCCAAATAAATAAAATAAATCTAAGGTTTTGGTACCTGGGGCAATGGAGGGTTAAGTGCTGTGGTGTGCTGGAGTGGAGTCTCATGGGCTCATGACAGCAGCTGTTAGCCCATGAGAGTCTGCTCCAGCACACCACCTCTTTTCATCATACACAGATCCCACCTGCCAGAATGCTGCAACACCCGAGAACGCTTCTTTAGACTTTATACATCTGCTGAGACATTATGGAAATGAGTGTTATAAATGTCCATTCATTAGAGACCATGATAGGCTGTTTGTGTCATAAAATAAGGGGAAAAAGAATCTCCACAGCAAACTAATCCCATGAAAGATTTTCCACTCAGATCTCTCAATCATGCCAATGATTCCACCTGTAAGATCTCCTGATACTGTGAATGATTTCAAAAAGAGGAAAAAAAGATTTATATGATATACTTTTCACTGATCTTTTCCAGATTATGAAACATACAGTCAAGCACTTTCTCCAAGTATAGAGGGGTATCTAGTCACGATTTCCCTTGAATTAGTGTGTGTGGTGGTGGTGGTGGTGGGGGGGGGGGGGGTAAACAGTCCTAGTAATGTAATCCCTTTTTCCATAGGGAACAATACTGGTTGAGGATATGGGGTTCAGAGGCTGTGACAAAACTCACCAACTGCAGCGTCCGGAACAGGTTCTGGGAAAGGGACCAGCAACGCTGGGAGGTCTCAGTCCTAGGGGATCACTCACTCCTTTACAATCCACTCCAAAAATAGTCCACAGTCACAAGGATTATTCCAAACCAGAGAAGTTTATTGGCAAAAATAGCAAAACAGCAAGCAAAGTAGGAAAATACAGGAAAATTAAGAACCTGAAATCTCCACAGTTTCACACTGCAGACACAACAGAGCTGTGTAGTAAATGAAGACCCCAATCCACTGTAAATCCAATTGCCATTGAGAGCTTGTCTCTTCTATCTCAGGGCTAAATCTCAAGAAAATCCTCTTCTTTTTCCAAATACCATCAATTCTCAGTACCTGTTGGAGACCCAGGTCTCAGGCTCCTATCCATCTGTCCTAGGAATCCACAACCCCCCCCCCCCCCCACCTCCAGGACACCGCTCATAATGGGCTTCTTCCAAAATCACATAGGAGACATTTCTTCTCTCCACTGTGGAAGAAACAGATGTCTTCCCTTTGCAAATGAGAGCACAGCCTCTCTTGGCTGTCTCCAACTGCTCATCGAGTCACCAATACCCATACCTTAAGTTTCACTGATCCCCTCCTTTAAAAAAAAAAAAGATCTACTAGGAGAAAGGTGAAAACCTTCATCTTTATTATGGAGTCTCTAAGGCCTATCCAGCCTACCCATTTGCCCATCCAGTTGTAATGTTGCAGACCAACTTGATCTCTGGCTTTCCTTTCACCTTACCTCACTTAAGGCTCCTCTAGGCTTATCCCAGGCTTTTTTTTTTTAAAGTCTGTTTCTATTTTTGCTTTCAGCCTCCTCTCCCGGAAGGCTGTTCCATGTTTCCACTACTCTGTCTGTAAAGAAATCGTTCCTCATACTACTCTTGAACCTAGCCCCTTTGGGGACCATTGTACAACAGTGCACTTATATGTAGGTGCCTAGAAGGTACGAATGAAAAAAGACCACAGAGGTGGAGGAACAAACAAACCACTATGGTATTGCAGCAAGGAATGGGAAAAGTAGGGTTGTAGACGGTCTTCCAACACAGAAAACAGATTAAAAACATTGTTCAGATCTTTATTGGAGCTGTTGCTCCTCCAATAAGGATTTGAACAACGTTTTTAAACTGTTTCCCGTGTTGGAAAACCATCTACAACCCTACTTCTTCCATTCCTTGGTGCCTAGAAGGTGACTATTTGGCACAATACAGGCCTATAATTTAGGCATGAGCACTTATGCCAGCCATAGAGCTGGTGTAAATGTGATGAAATGACGGAGATACATGTGTAACTTATGGTATTTAATGGCACCCAGACTCCGCCCATACTTTTGCCCCCCTTTCAAATATGTGCTATGTAAGATATGCGCATATTTACAGAATAGCACATAGACAGTTTTTGGCATTTATGCATTGTGTACACTCATATGTATCTATATGCTATTATTACAGTCGTTTACGCATGCATCTTTCACAGAAATATTAGCGTCTAACTTACAGACTTGATCTCCATGAGTCTCATACCATTATCTCATGTTCTACAACTCCCTTCTATCTGAAAAATGCTGAACTATTTTGTGTACCTTACAACATCTCCATCATATCTTTCCCCCCTTTCTCTCCTGACATTCTCCTAAACCTTTTGGAGGGTGGTTTGGTTACTGGTTGCCTAGGCTATCAAGGCATATAGAACACATAGTTGTGCTCAAAGCGTGATCATGTGGGTGATGTAACTCTGGGGATTACTTTGCTTGGTAGCTAAGTATTGCTTTGTTAAAAAATATATATTTTTGGATTTACACAAATATTGGTTTAGACACTTAGGGATTAAATTTTGAAGAGAAAAACATCCAAAAAGTGTCATAAAGCACCATTTGGATGGATTTCTTCTCAAATCGTCCAAATCGGTATTTTCCGAAACCTGTTTTGGAGATATTTATCTAATGCATTTCATGTGTATCGAGTCCAATTTACAAGGGGGTGTGCCAGAGGTGTTTCAAATGGCGGCCTTAGGGCGTGCCTAACACTTGGATGTTTCACAGCAAATAGGTGGTAAATAAATCCAAATAAACAAATAAGTAAATAAATAAATAAATAATGGAACAAAACGAAAATGCCTAGGATGAAAACTTCAACATTTGATATATCTCTCAGTGCATACCAATAAAGCAGTGTGTAAATACAATACAAGATGGGAAGTACTGTATGTGGATGAGGGAAGAGACAGACTAAATGGTCCAGGTGGTCTTTATCTGCCCTTAGTTTGTTTCCATGGTGTGACTTGATGGAGCCAGGTGTCTGCAAGAGAAAGACAGGGGTCTATAGCAGCAGGAGAAACAGGCGGCCTGATAAATGATCTTCAGGCCAGCAGGCACCCCACAGCTCCCAGCAGTAGAAATGTTACAAAATCCATATATCTAAAGCTGTTTGGGGAGAGGATAAAGAAAAAGTTTTGACTAGCTATGGGGGTTGTTCATTTGGTAGTACAAAGAAAAAGACCGGAAGATTCCTATTTTTGAATTCATTCAGTAGGAGCAATTACTTGTCAAATTTTTGCGGAGTGCTTCCTGTGTAACCACCCCCAGAGTGATGAATCAGAATAAGGCCAGGTGTCGCTGGGCTACTGCTACACCTGCATCCTTATTCCAGGCAAATGCTCCTGTTCCTCAGGTGACCAGAATTGCACACAGTATTTGAGGTGTGGTTGCACCATGGAGTGATACAAATGCATTATAACATCCTCATTTTTGTTTTCCATTCCTTTCCTAATAATACCTAACATTCTATTTGCTTCCTTAGTCTCCACCGCACACTGAACAGAGGGTTTCAATGTATCATCAATGATGACGCCTAGATCCCTTTCCTGGTCAGTGACTCCTAATGTGGAACTTTGCATTACTTAGCTATAGTTTGGGTTCCTCTTTCTAACATGCATCACTTTGCACTTGAGCACATTAAACATTATCTGCCATTTGGATGCCCAGTTTCTCAATCTCGTAAGGTCCTATTGCAATTTTTCACAATCCTCTTGTGATTTAACAATTTTGAATAACTTTGTGTCATCAGCAAATTTAATTACCTTACAAGTTACTCCCAACTCTACATCATTTATAAATATGTTAAAAAGCAGTGGTCCCATCATAGACCCCTGAGGAACCCCACTATCTACCCTTCTCCATTGAGAATACTGACCATTTAACCCTACTCTCTGTTTTCCATCTTTTAACCGGTTTTTAATCGACAAAAGAACACTACCACCTATCCCATGACTCTCCAATTTCCTCTGTAGTCTTTCATGAGGTACTTTGTCAAATGCCTTTTGAAAATCCAGATACACAATATCGACTGGCTCACCTTTATCCACATGTTTGTTCACCCCTTCAAAGAAATGTGATAGATTGGAAAGGCAAGATTTCCTTTCACTAAATTCATGTTGGCTTTGTCTCATTAATCCATGCTTTCAAATATGCTCTGTAATTTTGTTCTTTATAATAGTCTCTACCATTTTGCCTGGCACCGATGTCAGGCTCATCGGTCTATAATTTCCTGGCTGGATCACCTCTGGAATCTTAAAAAAAAAATTGGCATTACATTGGCCACCCTCCAATCTTCGTGCTTGATTTTAAAGATAAATTACATATTAGTAGCAATAGTTCTGCAAATTAATTTTTCAATTCTATCAGTACTCTGGGATGAATACCATCTGGTCCAGGTGATTTACTACTCTTCAATTTGTCAAATTACACCATCACATCCTCCAGGTTTATAGAGATTTCATTCAGTTTCTTTGACTCGTCAGCTTTGAATACCATTTCTGGCACTGATATCTCTCCCAAATCGAAGGACGGTCTTAGGGCGTGCAAAGAATTCATTTACTCTCCTCTATGGCTTTGTTTTTCCTGAGTGCCCCTTTTACCCCTCGGTGATCTACCAGTCCAAATGATTCTTTTGCCAGCTTCTTGCTTTTAATATACCTAAAAAAAAAATTTACTATCCAGCTTATTTTCGAAGGAGATCGCCGGCCATCTTCTGACACAAATCGGGAGATGGCCGGTGATCTCTTGAACCCGGCCAAATCAGTATAATCGAAAGCCGATTTTGCCGGTGTCAACTGCTTTCCGTCGTGGAGCCGGCCAAACTTCAAGGGGGCATGTCGGTAGGGTTGCGAAGGCAGGATGGGGGCGGGATGGGGCGTGCTCATGAGATGGCTGGCTTCGCCCGATAATGGAAAAAAGAAAGCCGGCCCTGACGAGTATTTCGCCGGCTTCACTTGGTCCCTTTCTTTTCAGGACCAAGCTTCAAAAAGGTGCCCCAACTGACCAAATGACCACCGGAGGGAATCGGGGATGACCTCCCTTTACTCCCCCAGTGGTCACCAACCCCCTCCCACCCAAAAAAATTTTTTTTTTGCCAGCCTCAAATGTCATACCCAGCTCCCTGACAGCAGTATGCAGGTCCCTGGAGCAGTATTTAGTGGGTGCAGTGCACTTCAGGCAGGTGGACCCGAGCCCATCCCCCCCTACCTGTTACAGTTGTGGTGGTAAATGGGAGCCCTCCAAACCCCCCCCCAAAACCCACTGTACCCACATGTAGGTGCCCCCCCTTCTTCCCTAAGGTCTATGGTAGTGGTGTACAGTTGTGGGGAGTGGGTTTGGGGGGGATTTGGGGGGCTCAGCACCCAAGGTAAGGGCGCTAAGCACCTGGGAGCTATCTTTGAACTCCACTGCAGTGCCCCCTAGGGTGCCCGGTTGGTGTCCTGGCATGTCAGCGGGACCAGTGCACTACAAATGCTGGCTCCTCCCATGACCAAATGCCTTGGATTTGGCCGGGTTTGAGATCGCCGGCATTAGTTTCTATTATCGGCGAAAACCGATGCTGGCCATCTCAAACCCGGCCATCTCTGACATTTGGCCGGCCCCAACCGTATTATTGAAATGAAAGATGGCCGGCCATCTTTTTCGATAATTCGGTTCGGGACTGCTCTTTGCGGCGCCTGCCAAATAGATGGCCGGCCATCTATTTGGCCGGTGCCGTTCGATTATGCCCCTTCACATGTTTTTAACGCAATCTTTTTTTCAAAGTCCCTCTTTACCTTCCTATCAGCACTTTGCAATTGACTTGCCATTCCATATGTTGTTTCTTATTATTTTCAGTCGGGTCCTTCTTCCATTTTCTGAAGGATTTTCTTTTGGCTCTAATAGCTTCCTTCACCTCACTTTTTAACCATGCCGGCTGTCGTTGGTCTTCCTTCCTTCTTTTTTAATACACAGAATATATTTGGCTTGGGCTTCCAGGATAGTATTTTTGAACAGCATCCACGCCTGATGTAAATTTTTGACCTTCAAAGTTGCTCCTCTAAGTTTTTTTTTTCCACTGTTCTTCTCATTTTATCATAGTCCCCTTTTTGAAAGTTAAATGCTAAAGTATTGGATTTCCTGTGTGTATTTACTCCAAAGCCAATATCAAATCTGATCATGTTATGATCACTGTTATCAAGCGGCCCCAGCACCATTACCTCCTGCACCAGATCATGCGCTCCACTAAGAACTAGGTCTAGAATTTTTCCTCCTCTTGTTTGCTCCTGTACCAGCTGCTCCATAAAGCAGTCCTTGATTTCGTCAAAGAATTTTACCTCCCTAGCAACAATATTGGGGTAATTGAAATCACCCAATATTATTGTGTTGCCTGTTAGCCTCCCTAACTTCTGATAACATTTCTACATCTGTCTGTTCATCCTGGCCAGGTGGACGGTAGTACACTCTTATCACTATCCTTTTCCTCTTTACACATGGAATTTCAATTCATAGGGATTCCAAGATGTGTTTTGTTTCCTGCAGAATTTTCAATCTATTTCATTCAAGGTCCTCCTTAACATATAATGCTACCCCTCCACCAATTTGATCCACCCTATCACTACAATATAATCTGTACCCTAGTATGACAATATCCCACTGGTTATCCTCCTTCCACCAGGTCTCAGAGATGCCTATTATATCTAATTTTTCATTTAGTGCAATATATTCTAACTCTCCCATCTTATTTCTTAGGCTTCTGACATTCACATACAGATATTTCCAAACCATGTTTGTTGTTCCTATTTACATTTTGCTCAGCAGTTGACAGTGTTAATTTGCAATCTTTTGTCTGCTTTTTATTTAAAGACCTGGTCTACTATTGTCCTTTTTGCAACCTGGCTATCAGGATACCCTATCTTCCCTGTTTTGGTGATAACTTTGAAAGATACCTTGCTCTGAACCATGCACTTTTGAATGACTGTCTGCTTTCCTCCACCTCCAGGTTTTAGATTAAAAGCTGCTTTCTCTCTCCTTTTTCAATGCTAATGCCAGCAGCCTGGTCCCACTCTGGTTAAGGTGGAGCCCATCATTCCAGAATAGGCTCCCCCTTCCCCAGAATGTTGCCCAGTTCCTTACAAATCTAAAACTCTCCTCCCTGTACCATCGTCTCATCCACCATTGAGACTCCAGAGTTCTGCCTATCTCTTGGGCCCTGCGTATGGAATGGGAAGCACTTCGGAAAATGCTAGCCTGGAAGTTCTGGATTTGAGCTTTCTACCTAAGAGCCTAAATTTGGCTTCCAGAACATCTCTCCCACATTTTTCTATGTCATTGGTACCCACATGTACAAAGACAGCCAGCTCCTCCCCAGCACTATCTAAAATCCTATCTATATAGAAAAGTAGGTGTCTACATTCCTTTAGAGAACAGAATCTGACTAGGTGCCCTCTGTGTCCAGTTTTAGGTACCATGTTATAGAATGGTGCTTTTTACGCCTTCTTTAGTGCTGATATAAATGTCTGTGTTGGCATTGCTGTGCTATTAGAACTGGATCTGGGCAGGGGCATAGCCAGACACCCAATTTTGGGTGGGCCTGGGCCCAAGATGGGTGGGCAGAAGAACTCCGCCTTGTTCCACAAGTGATTTGGTCTCTCCCTCACTCTCCTGCATGCCAAATGGTCTCTCAAACATCCCCCCATCCCCTGCATACCTTTTAAATAGCAGCTTTTCACCATCAGCGAGCAGCAACTAATACACACTGCTCAAGTTGACCCCACAGCCTTCCCTCTGATGCAACTTCCTGTTTCCGTATAGGCAGAAGTATATCAGAGGGAAGGCTGTGGGGCTGGTTTGAGCAGTATGTATCAGTCGCTACTCACTGCAGGCGAAGATCTGCTATTTACAAGGTACGCAGGAGGAACAGTTGTTGGAGTTTTCGGCTGCTGGGGCTTGGGGATCCTTGCCATCATAGGTGCACTGCTACTAGGTGGGCCTGAGCCCAAAATGGATGGCCCACCCTTGGCTACACCACTGGATCTGGGAGCCTATTTTATAAGTGCACAGAGGCATCTGTGTTGCCTTTTTAAATTCTCCAAAAAACAATATAGTGGAATAAACCATGTAGTGATACACACCTTTCTTATAATGGAGGCAAAGACCTGAAATTAATCCCACGTGGTACTTCACAGAACTTCTCTGATATATAGTAGCCACTAGATAGATCGTCATCATAGGTCAAAAATCTCCAATTTTTTTTTCATAATTTCTCATGATTTATTTATTTATTTATTTGCTGCACTTGTATCCCACATTTTCCCACCCATTTGCAGGCTCAATTTGACTTACAAAATGTTACAACAACATTCACATTATTAGAATAATATAATTATGCATATTTGCTTCATTGTTACATAAATCTTTTTAAACCATCTTCATCAGTCATAGAAAACGGGAGCATCCGAGTGAAACACACTTATCTTCAACATCCTAACAGGGTCCTGTTTCGCCCGTGGCTTTATCAAGAAAATTGGGAGCGGAGCACTACTTTACATAAAGAAACGGAGCGTGTTACAAAGAAGATTGTGAGGCCGATATTCAGAACGCAGGATTTAAACCGGCTAACTCCCACTGTCAGCCCTAAATCCGGATATTCAATGTCGGGCAGTTTTTGGGGATTTTGTATTGAATATCCGGTTTATTTTTGGCCGGTTTAAAGATAACCGGCTACATTGATATTTAGACTTAGCCAGTTATCATCAAACTGGCTAAAGATATTCCACTGTTTGATGCGACACTAAACCCAGTATGAAAATCGGCAGATAGTCTGTTATATCACATAATATAACCTACTAGCCACTAACCAGGGCTATTAAGCAGCGGATAGCCAGTTAAGCGCTATTAAACCGGTTAGCAGCTTTTCCGGCCCGTTAAATAGTGCTATCAGGTGGATTGTGATTGGAGCACAATAGATCTCTGGAGCACAGTTATTTGGGAATGTAGTGTATCCCTTGATAAAGCCACAGGTGAAACAGGACCCCGACGGGATGATGAAGTTAGTTGTGCTTCATTCTGATGCTCCCATTTTGTATGACTTTGATGAAGATGTTTTAAAAAGGTTTATCAATTCAACATCAAAATGAGTTTGAAAAATACGTTTTGTAAGTGTCTCTCTTTGTTATTAGAGGATTAAACCAACGAAATCCTTAATTCTCAATTAATCAACTAGGAACCTCAAAGCTCCTAATAGGGACAATACTAAAAGTATCTCATAAACCACTATTACAGTCAGGAGTAGAGTACTATCATAGGTCCCAGTGAAAGGAACAAAGGAGAAAAAAAGATCAAATGCAAAAACTCACGTGTACATGAGAAAAACAAGTGATCTTAAAAAACTCTCTCTTTCCTTCACTATTTATTCTAATAAACAAAGTGAGACAATAAAACTACAAAACCAAAATGCCAGGAATACACCCGGGCAAGCTACCAACGATTCAACATGTGTTAATTAAGGATTTTGTTGGTTTAATCCTCTAATAACAAAGAGATACACTTGCAAAACGTATTTTTCAAACTCATTTTGATGTTGAATTGATATTGTATTAGTTTGAATATCCCTTGTGAAGTATAGAGTTTCTTTAAAAAGGTTTATGTAATAATTAAGCAAATCATGAAAAGATTGGAGTTTTTCAACCTATGATGACGATTTATCTAGTGGCTACTATATATCAGAGAAGTTCTGTGAAGTACCACGTGGGATTTATTTCAGGTCTTTTCTTCCATTATAAGAAGGGTGTTTAGCACTATATGGTTTATTCCACTATATTGTTTTTTGAAAGTCTTTTTAAATTTGACTTAAAATACGTGCCTTTGCAGACTTCTGACCTAGGTGCCCTGGTATCAAATCGAGCCCATGTAGTGGGACTACAACTAGCATGGTTCCATTTTGCAACTCAGGGTTAGAGCACATTTCAGCAGCTTTTATGACTTAAATCCAGGCCCTCCCCCATGTCAAAGCCTTATTGATTTGAATGTTATCAATTATAAATACATTTTCTGAAAACTCTTTCTTGTCTTTGTTCTGATTAGGCGGTATAGAAGCAGTAAAGAAAACTCTTCAGAGCATGTGTTTTGTATTCTGAGGCTTTATTAATTAGGGCTGGAACCTTAATGGAGGATTATGATTGAGGAATTCAAAGATTGCAAGGGTATCAATAGTACAGAAGTACAAGCATTTTTTTAATTGGAAAAAGAATTAATAATACGGGAAGAGGGGGATATTATTACACCACATAACCCCCAGCTCCTTAGTTTTAGAAAGTGTAGCCTCATGCATGCGTCCACCTGTAGGTACTATCTCCACCATCTTTGGTATATGATCTGACAAGTTTTCATACTAAATCTAGTACTTAGAAGCACCCCCTCCCCCTGCCAAAGTCATGCTGCCAAGCATGTAAGCACCTAAACAGCTGCCAAAACGTTTGAGGCTATTGCCCAAATATCTGGCTAGTTAGGTCCCCTGATCATGCTGGAGGATACAGAGTCACTCAACGTGTAATTCAACTCTAGAATTTGTTGCCAGGGAATCTGGTAAAAGTAGTTAGCTTAGCGGTGTTTAAAAAAGGTTTGGATAGCTTCCTAAAAGAAAAGTTCATAAGCCATTATTAAAATGGAATTGGGGAAAATCTGCTGCTTATTTCTAGGATAAGCAGCATAAAATATATAGTACTGTTTTGGGATCTTGCCAGGTACTTGTGACCTGGATAGGCCACTGTTGGAAACAGGATACTGGGCTTGATGGACCTTCGGTTTGTCCCAGTATGGCAACACTTATGTACCACCAGCTTCCTCTAGGGCCATAACAAAGTATGTGTGGTTGCACAGGGTGTAAGGGATGTGGGGGGGGGGGCACCAAAATTGCGACCCAATGCCTCCTCTGCTTCGTTGCAACATGGTGAGCAAGGCAAGAACACTAGAAAGTGGAGTGGAGGAGTGGCCTAGTGGTTAGAGCACCTGTCTTGCAATCCGGAGGTGGGCGGTTCAAATCCCACTGATGCTCCTTGTGATCTTGGGCAAATCACTTAACCCTCCATTGCCTCAGGTACAAACTGAGATTGCAAGCCCTCCTGGGACAGAGAACTATCCAGAGTACCTGAATGTAACTCACCTTGACTACTACTGAAGAAGGTGTAAGCAAAATCTAAATAAATAGGAAGTATGTCTCACAAGACACATTTCCAGCTTGGGACACTCCTGGCCTACCAACATGGGCCCAGTTAGTATCTGGAGAGCTGAAGTCTGTTTGTTCCAGCCCAACTATCCCATGCCTTGTGGTCATTCTGCCTTTCATTTTCTTAGCATCTGTCTGGATGATGCATGGCCACTGCATAGATGAAAATAAGCAATTATGGGTTTCATTTACAGTAATATTCTTAACCAAGAAATGTGTGTGGTCTCACTTAAAATTTGCCAGCACTATATTTACAATGTAACACACATATATATTTATATATGTAATTTTATATAGTGCTTTACATTCCATATTTTCTGTAATTTTAATAAATACTCCCAAGGTTTCTTGGAGACTGTATTGTTTGACGTTAGTTTAAAAGGAGCCTATATACCATCTGAAAGCTATTAGTGTCCACAAACTGTTAGCAATTCAGAAAATCCTTTTGTTTTGCAAAATTGCACAGTCCAATCAATGTTTTCTGATTACCCCTTTACCTGCAGTGTTTTGCTTTTCAGCATGCAGCATGTGTGGACCAGAGAGCACATATAAGACAATTTTCAAACAATTTTACCTGGGTAAATAGCCAGGCACTATTTAGTGGGAGATAACCGGTAATCTCCCATTGAATATTGCTGGATAAACCGGCCAGAAGCAGTTCCTGGACCCGGGGGGGGGGGGGGGGGGGGGGGGGGGGGGAGGGCAAGAAAACATCTACTAGAAGTCTATTCTATATAAGAAAAGTAGGTTCTTACTTTTATTTCCAGCATGGTAGTGCAAAGCACTTTCTGCATGCCTATTTTGTGTCAGGGAAGGTGAGTCATTGGACCACTGCCGGATACCGACTAGTGGCAGGCAAACCACCCAGGCAGGGCAAAGCACTAGGCAAGAACCAGGCAAGGCAGACCCGGCTCAGCTGGGGGCAAGTCGGGCTAGCCAGGCAGGGTCCAAAGCAAGGTTCGAGCTGGAGCTGAAGACAAGCAGGGCTGGAACTGGAGCTGAAAACAAACAGTACTGGAACTAGAGACAGGCTGGGCTGGAGTTGAAACTGAAGACAAGCAGGGCTGGAACTGGAGACAAGCTGGGCTGGAGCTGAAGCTGGAGACAAGTAGGGCTGAAGCAGGGCTGGAGCAGGGCCGCCGAGAGACTAGGCCGGGCCCGGGCCAAGGCCGCCTCGCCTCCGCCCCCCACGCCACTGCCGCTCCCTGCCTCTGCTGCCCCCCGTCGCTCCCCCCGCCACTGCAGTCCCCGGTCTCACTTGCCTGCTTCCACGGCTTCAGGCCCCCTGCATTCAAAGCGGCAGTCGCAGATCACCTCTCTTCTGGCCTTCCCTCCCTGTGTCCCGCCCTCATCTGATGTAACTTCCGGTTTCCATGAGGGCGGGACACAGGGAGGGAAGGTCCGAAGGGAGACAATCTTTGATTGCCGCTTCGAATGCAGGGGGCCCGGAGCCAAGGAGGCAGGCAGGTGAGACCGGGGAATGCAGCGCCGGTGGCCTGACCCCGGCGCCAGGCCCCCCTTGGAGACCCGGGCCCGGGGAATTTTGCCCCCCCTCTCGGCGGCCCTGGGCTGGAGCTGGAGACAGGCAGGGCTGGAACTGGACCTGAAGATAAGCAGGGCTAGAGATGAAGCTAGAGATAAGCAGAGCTGGAACTGGAGCTGAAAATGAGCAGGCCTGGAATTGAAGCTGAAGACAAGGAAGGCTGGAACTGGAGTTCAGATCAGGAAAAGCATGTCAAATCAGAATGGAGACAAAACCAGGCATGCACAACTAGGCAAGAAACCTTGTTACAAAGGCCGTGCCCGAAAGTCCCATGGTTCCTTATAAAGGCCCTCACTAATAATGTCACATCTTCTGGTGCCCTGGAATGAGGCTTGAAACGCACTGCAGAACACAGCAGGGGCATCAATGAGGTTAGATTGAGAACTGGAGACGGTATGAGCATATCTAGCCCATTATAAGGGTTGAAGACAGTAGGCGGAGCTTGCTGGTTGCAGGGGCGTAGCCAGACCTTGGCAGGAGGAGGGTCCAGAGCCCGAGGTAGGGGGGCACAGTTTAGCCTGATGCAGGACCCCCCTAACCACTTTCAAACACTCCCCGCCGCCCACCCTCCCCTGCCGCCACCACCACTGCCAGGTACCTTTTCTGGCCGGGGTCCCCAACCCCCGCCAGCTGAAGTGTTCTTCATCACTGGTCTTTGGCGTGTTCGCTGATCTGTTTCTGTGAGTCCTGACTTCTGACATCTTGCGTGCGCACGTGCAGGATGTCAGGAGTCTCAGGACTCACAGAAACAGCTCAGCGAACACACTGGAGACTGGCGCTGAAGAAAACTTCGGCTGGCGGGGGTTGGGGACCCATGCCAGCAAAGGTACCTGGCGGGGGAGGGTCGGCTATGGGGGAGGGGGGTCAAAAGTGGCAGGGGAGGATCGGCAGCGGGGGGGGGGTCGAAAGTAGAGGGGGCCAAGGCTAAATCCGTGGGGGCCCACACCCCTGTGGCCCCACCTAGCTATGCCCCTGGCTGGTAGTAGGCAGAGATTGCCACCATTTTCACTCACCCATAACAATAGCAAATGCTACTGAAAGCAGTAGCAAAAGATTATTAGAAATAACGGACTGCTTGTGTGTGGTCCATCTGTAACAATTCAAAAGCTTTTCTAGTTGGATAGGTAGTGCCTTAAAAGGTGGAAGACAAGATATTTTTTTAAAACTTGACAGCTTTTTAATTTATTTGAAAGCTTCCAATATGTAGATATAAATATCATGCAGTAAAAATTGAATATCACTAAAACAGCTTAAATAATTATTGTAAACAGAAGAAATGAAGATGTGATTCCATGTGCCCCAATGAAAGGAGAGTTTCATTTTACTTCCATTTAATTTCAATATATTCCATCTTTATAACACCAGGCTTCCCAAGGCAGTTAAGATGAACCCATCAGGAAATAGGATATCCTCACTGAAATTTGGCCATCTATCTTGTAAAGAACAGTGTAGAAAATGAGCACAAAATATAGAGTTTATAACTGCTGTTTCGTAGAGTTTACATTTTAGATACACAGATGGGATTATTCTGTTTTGAGCATGTTTCAGGGACAAGTGGTTTTATAAGTCAAAATAAAAATATTTTTTTTTCATGCAGATGTCTTTTGTTTATACATAACTAAATGGGCTATAATCCCCCAATGCATGTAAGGACTGGATAAAGGAATTAAAACAAAGTTTAAAGCAAATGCCCTTAATATGTAATATTTGGTAGCAATAATGAAACAGTGATGGAATATTCATGTAGCAAGCAGCCTGGGCCAACAGATTTATTTTCCACTGAGCATAATTAACTTTGTGTGAACTTGGCAGTTGATAGTGTGCTGATCTGGATAATGTTGGCACATTTAGACTGACTCTGGACAGAACTTCTGCATGAAGGAAGCCCTTCCCTCATTATTCAATACCCCCTCCCCTATGAAATAGTAGTAATAAAAAGAGGCAAGTGCATTTTTATCGTATACCACTGCATTACAAAAAGAGCAAGGTGCCACATGCCATCTTTTTCTTTTGATGTAGGCACAGGAAAATAAGATGTTAAATGCTCCCATGTTTCAACCTAATTAATGTTGTTGTTGTTGTTTTTAATTATACTTATAAGTAGTAAGTTTTATTGTTAAGCACCTGATTATGAAAATATGATGGCCCTTTACTAGATGAAAACATCTCTACATGAATACAGGGAGCCCCTATAACCAGCCCCTCCAAATGACACAATGATTTACAATTTAGAGCTAATTACTACTCTAACTGTACATCCATATGCTGCACAAAGTGGCATGTTTGAAAATATAAGTGAAATCAAATATAAATGCTACCAACAATAAACCAATGTGGATGCAGAAGCTCATAGGTTTGCTTGCTTTGTTTCAGGTGAATGGGGATGACAGCTCCATGGAGGAGAGGGAAAGGGAGACAAACCTAATTGGCTTCAGATTTTTGATGTCATGCTGTCCCCTGTTCTCAGTCTACTCTCCTTGATGGGCACCAGGGAGAGGCTAGAATACTAGGACCAGGGTTGCCAGGTGGAAAATTTTTTTCCAGCCCAAAGGAGCCCAAAATCCAGCCCAAAACCCGCCCAAACTCAAACCCCGCCCCTGACACCCCCGCCCCGCGTCATCACCCCCGCCCCCGCCGTCATCAACCCCGCCCCCGCCGTCATCGGCCCCGCCTCCCCCGTCATCGGCCCCGCCTCCCCCGTCACTAACCCCGCCTCCCACGTCACTAACCCCGCCTCCCACGTCACTAACCCCGCCCAGAAACGTCATTAACCCCGCCCACCGCGGCCGAAAAAGCCTGCGAAAAAACCGCCCCGAAGCCAAAAAGGAGCCCAAAAAACCGCAACCCGCCGCGGGCAAAAATTTCCCGCGGCGGGTCGCGGAAAACCGCCCAATTGGGCGGTAAAACCGCCCACCTGGCAACACTGACTAGGACATCAAATTTGAATAGTCTCTGGAAGGAAGCTAGAATGCTGGAGCATCAGAATGAAGCTTGGATAATCTCTAGAATGAGGCTTGGAAAACAGGGAAACAGGCAGCAGAGGCATCAGTACGGGAAAAACGTAGTGCCAGGGAGGCAGTCTGGAGAAGCCACAGAGCCTGACCACTGGAAGAAAAGGTGAGTTGGGACGCGGGGACACGGCCATGGAAGTGACACTTTGCAGACGCAGATATTTATATCAGCCGTAGAGACCATGCTCCTCCCAAACTCCACCTATATGAACACCCACCTGCAAAGTATGTGACACATAGAAATAAATCAAGGGCTTATTTCCAAAACCCGCTAGGACCATTTTAGATGTGTCAGTGAAAAATCTATTTTTCATGTAACATATTTTTCATTTCCCTTAAGAGGTGGAGTAAATATGCATTCCAAAAGCTAAACCATGATAATTATGACTGTTTAAAATCTTTCATGAATTATCTGTTATGTATGTACCATCAAGCCCAGTATCCTTTTTCCATCAGTGGCTAATCTAGGTCACAAGTACCTGGCAGATCCCAAAAGAGTAAAACAGATTTTATGCTGCTTATCCTAGAAATAAGCAGTACATTTTCTCAAGTCCATCTTAATAATGGCTTATGGACTTTTCTTTTAGGAAATTATCCAAACCTTTTATAAACCCTGCTAAGCTAACTGCTTTTAACACATTCTTTGGCAACAAATTCCAGAGTTTAATTACACATAATGAAATATTTTGTCCAATTGTTTTACATTTATTTATTTGTTACATTTGTATCCCACATTTTCCCACCTATTTGCAGGCTCAATGTGACTTACATAGTACCGTATCGGCGTTCACCAATTCCGGTATGAACAAATACAAGGTGGTAATGTGGTAGAATAAGGTTCATGTGTGACAGATATATTAGGGGATCTTAGAGAGGAAGAGTTAAGTTATGTCCATTACGAGCTTTGGCTTCATTGTGTTGCAGATATTCAGGCTTTCCGAGCACTCTACCAAAACCCTCATCCACACCCTTGTCACCTCTCGTTTAGACTACTGCAATCTGCTTCTTGCTGGCCTCCCACTTAGTCACCTCTCCCCCCTCCAGTCGGTTCAAAACTCTGCTGCCCGTCTCGTCTTCCGCCAGGGTTGCTTTACTCATACTACCCCTCTCCTCAAGACCCTTCACTGGCTCCCTATCCGTTTTCGCATCCTGTTCAAACTTCTTCTACTAACGTATAAATGTACGCACTCTGCTGCTCCCCAGTATCTCTCCACACTCGTCCTTCCCTACACCTCTTCCCACGCACTCCTTCTTATCTGTTCCCTTCTCCACTACTGCCAACTCCAGACTTCGCGCCTTCTGTCTCGCTGCACCCTATGCCTGGAATAAACTTCCTGAGCCCCTACGTCTTGCCCCATCCTTGGCCACCTTTAAATCTAGACTGAAAGCCCACCTCTTTAACATTGCTTTTGACTCGTAACCACTTGTAACCACTCGCCTCCACCTACCCTCCTCTCTTCCTTCCCGTTCACATTAATTGATTTGATTTGCTTACTTTATTTATTTTTTGTCTATTAGATTATAAGCTCTTTGAGCAGGGACTGTCTTTCTTCTATGTTTGTGCAGCACTGCGTATGCCTTGTAGCGCTATAAAAATGCTAAATAGTAGTAGTAGTAGTTATGTTGGGTCGGTGGGGTATACCTTTTTGAACAGGTTTGTTTTTAGTGATTTCTGGAAATTTAGGTGGTCATAAGTTGTTTTTACTACTTTTGGCAGTGTGTTCCATAGTTGTGCGCTTAACTAGGAAAAGCTGGATGCATAAGTTGATTAAATAGGAAAAGCTGAATGCATAAGTTGATTTGTATTTGATTCCTTTGCAGCTTGGGTAGTGGAGATTTAGGTATGTTCGAGCTGATTCTATTGTGTTTCTGGTTGGCAGGTCTATGAGGTCTGTCATGTATCTCGGGGCTTCGCCGTAAATAATTTTATGAACCAGGGTGCAGATTTTGAAAGCAATACGTTCTTTGATTGGGAGCCAGTGCAGTTTTTCTCGGAGGGGTATTTACTGCTTAGTAGCTTCATTTTGTGTCCCCTAGTCCTTGTATTTTTGGAAAGAGTAAACAAGCAATTCACATGTACCTGTGTTCAACTCCACTATTTTATAGACCTCTATTATATCTCCCATCAGCTGTTTCTTCTCCAAGCTGAACAGCCCTGGACTCTTTAGCCTTTCCTCATAAGGAAGTTGTCCCATCCCCTTTATCATTTTCGTCACCCTTCTCTCTACTTTTTCTAATTCTACTATACCTTTTTTGAGATGCAGTGACCAGAATTGCACACAGTTGAATTTTAGAGAAACCTATGCATTTCATTTTATGCCAGTCCTATCACATAAATCTTGAAATTGAATCATATGAGAGGCATTTTCTATATGACGTCTAAATCCAAATCCAGTAGCAAACATGGCTATTTTCAAACCAGAAAAACGTCCAATTTTTCGTTTTGAAAATGGCCACTAGGACTGGTTGAAAAATCTCCCATCTGTAACTGGATCACTTGGCAGCTCTATACATAGCTATTTGATAGTGGGGACATAAAACAAAAGATCAGTGCCAAACAGATGTAGAAAAGGAAAAGAAAAAGACAAGAGGCGAGAGAAGAAATGGAAAGGTCAACCTGGAAAAGAATTTGTACGTTTGACTCATGGAACATTGAAAAAAAGACTGGGACCAGCCAAATTCCCAAAGGTAGAAAAAATATTTTTATTTAATACTTTGTAAGGACTGAGATGTACCTGCTTTCTAAAATGTACATTTTTTGTATTTTTATTTTGCAAAGTACAGGAGAAAATGCATTTCAGTTTCTTTTTTACCAGTATTGCACTATTTATAGAGTCTGGCTTCCTTGGGCAGAGAGGAGGGGGTTCTCTATTTCAATTGTTGCTACTGTTGTTGTTGGTGGTTTCTTTTGTTTTGGGTTTTTTTGTTTGTTTTTTATTTATTTTTTTTTGTGGCTCCCTATTCTATATTAGATTGGAATATTGTCACAATTTGGGTTTCTGCCAGGTGCTTGTGACCTGGGTTGGCCACTGTTGGACACAGGATACTTGGCTATATGGACCATTGGTCTGACCCAGTATGACTACTCTTATGTTATATAGATGAGGATCTGTCCATGTTCTGCATGTGTGCCTGAGGTGAAGAATTCTGCTAGCACGTAGCATCTGTGTAGGAATATGTAACAGTGCAGCTTGTTCCAGTTTCCCAATAGTAGGTTAATTGGTGCTCTAGAGCCCAGTGTAATATATATAGCACTGCCTGTTCATAGGTGGGTTAGGGCTGTTATGGTGTGGTAAGTTTTGTGTTCTAGGGCAGTGTTTCCCAAGTTGGTCCTGGAGTACCCCCGCCAGTCAGGTTTTCAGACTATCCATAATAAATATGCATGACATTGATTTGTATATACTGCCTCCATTACATGCAAATCTTTTTCATGCAGATTCATTGTGGATAGCCTGAAAACCTGAATGGCAAAGGGGTACTCCAGGACCACCTAGGGAAACACTTCTCTAGGTCCCACTGTAATATTTATAGCGCTGTCTTTTTGGAGGTGGATTAGGGCTGTTATGGTGTGGTAAGTTTTCAGTATAGGTTTTGGGTGTCTTTTTGCAGGGGTTTGTGTTATTTCACAAAATGTCTAGCCCTATTTGAAAGTAGGCTCTGGGGCAAGGGCCGCCTTTGGTGGCTCTTGTCACCTAAAATAAAAGCTCAGGACTAGTGTTCTTCACATCCTGTTGAATCACCACACAAACAAATGCCCATCTGATTTAAACAAGGTGTCTAGCAGAGGAAGCAATGTGTGTGCTATTCCTGAGGTGATGGTCACGATTTGAATATTTTTACTTTGTAGTTAAGAAGACAGGTTGCCTGCTCTGGCCAGTCCAGGGATCTCTTCTGCGCCCTGCCTCTTGATGTAACTTACTGTTTCCTAGTAGGCAGGACGCAACTGAGACAGCCTGTATTAATCAGTGCCCACTACAGCCCCTGAGCAACAACACAGACACTGCTGTGTAGCTGACACCAACCGGTGCCTATTTTATAAAAGTCTGCTCCCCCTGAGATCAAAACCTGGCTAAGCCTCTGCACCGCTCTACCAGCCAGCTCACTTATGGATACTGCACCTCCAGACCTACTGTCATCTGCCGGACAAGTCCCTTGCTTTCTACAGAAGTTTCCCGTTTATGTGCCGACTTGTCAGGTCTGGAGAAGAGAGATTTTTGGAGGGAACCTTGTCTTTCCTTCCTCTATTTTCTGCTTTCCAAAAGCTGGCTGAACAAACGGTAACCAAGGTGCTCAGGCCTTGTGGATCTCAAACGCTAATCCTGGCTTGGGGTCAATTAAAAAAAAAGTGACCCCCAAGGAGGTCCCATTGTGGGACACCCTCAAAAAAATGAAAAAAAAAAAAAAAAAAGATCCAACAGAGAGTGATGATACCTCATAAAAGTGGAGAATTTAGTCTGCTCTGTTACCTTATTTCTAAGCAGATAATCTGAAGAGATGCAGAGCTTCCCTAGTCAGTGGGATTGAGGCCACTGGCCAAGACCCAGAACAGAGTAAAGAAGGGCAAAATATGTTGTGTGGATACTGCCCCTGAAAATCATTAGATATTATTTGAATATTTGCCCTAGGCAATGCTGACTGCTGCTTTTGGATTTTTGCCATGGAATATGAACCTGGTAGCATTTGTTTAACTTCTGAGATATGTCATTTATATTTACCTACATTTTTTTCTTTCCTTTTGCTCTGTTTAATATGTATGAAAAACTTTAGGGCCGAAACAAATATCTAATCCAATGGACAGATGGAATGGATAATGAAACCATGGCTATATTAGTTTGTGCTGGCAGGCAACCTCAAAGCCCAGCACCATATTTGGGGTGAGGAAAGAATTTCAACACTGCAGAATTGGCTACAGATGCCCAGTGATGTCTCTCACTTACTCCTGGAGATAAGACTGTTTATCCCTGAACCCATTCCCTATGCTCTCCGGTTCTAGAGGCGACATGCTCTGAAGCCCTTAGCCCTCCTGTCCAGAGCCAGCCCAAGGTATTGGACACCCTATGCAAACCTTCAGCGCTGTATCCTCCCAAGCGGCTCAAGGCCTTGTTTCCCTCTCGCTTCACCCTAATGCAGCATCTTTCCTTCCCTTTTTTACTCCCTCCCCATCTCCAACATCTCCCCTTCTCTTCCTTCCCATTAGGTATCTAGCATCTCTTCTTCCCTTCCCTACCCCACCATCCTGCATTTTCCCTTCTCTTCCGCCCTTCTCCATGTCAAATATGTCTCTGCTCTTCTTTTACATGGACTATTTTTTCTCTTCTTCCACTGCCAGTGCCGCTCCCCCCCTCCCCCCCCCCCCCCCCCCCCCCCCCCCCCCCCCCCCACTACACACACCTCCACTTGGGCTTTCTGACTCCTGCAACTCAAAGGTCATTGTCAGTCTGGTGGCGGACCTTCTGCACACACACCCACTCAAGGCCTCCTCCAACATAGATTTCCTGTCGGAGGGGATAGGGCATGGTAGGCCTTGAGAGCTTGAATGTTCTCAAGGCTTGCTGCTGCACTGGCAGAGGCTTTTAAAGTGCTGGATTGCTGCTGTTTTGCAGGCTGTGCCAGTGTTGCACCACTGCCCCCTGCCCCCAGTTCTGCCATGTTCCCATCCCAGAGGTGACAGGCACAGCATCCCTGATCCCATCCCCTAAGTCCTCCAGTCTAGAGGTGCCAACCAATCCTTGAGCCATTCATTTTCTATTCATTTTTACTATATTTTATCCAAGTCAACTGAATCATACAAAGCCGATTTATTTTCTGTTGATGAAAATAGTCTATGATATTGCTGTCAGTAAGGAAATTATGTACAAGATGGGCCTGAAAGCCTTTTGTCCGCCTTTGTTTTTTGTGTGTTTCTATTGCATCAGAATTCAATATACATTTAGAGGTCCTTTTACTAAAGGTTAGTGCATGCTAACTGAATTAGTCCACATTAAATACTGTAAAGCCCATAGGTATAAAATGGTCTTCTTAGCATTTAGCGCATGCTAATGCCATTAGCACGTGCTAAGCTTTAGTAAAAGTGCCCCTTAAAGACATATCAGATTCTTATATTTTACTACTGAAATAAAAATTCTATACAGAGTGACCTTTCTTACATAGGAAAGATGGAACATTGGGAAAACTTACAACCCATGCATTCCTCCAGCTTGTGCACTAGATAAGAACAATCAGATTTGCCCCTGGCGGATTTGGCCTTCTCTGGCGACACTAAACAGGAAAGAAGTAAGGCCTGGAGGACCTAAAGCTACAAACATTCCAGCCAGGAGTGGTCAGGCTCTGACATCAAGGGCTTCACTTAACTCAGAACAGAAACAGACTCGTGGCAAATTGCAGCCAGCTTTCATGAAAATAGCTCCTCCACACGAGCCAAAGAAATGAAAAGGCAAGTCTATTTCTAACAGACTGAAATAAAAATAATATTACCAGGTTCCAGTGATGATGCAACCCCCACCCCAGAGGAAAGAGCGCAGTTTGGAAAGGAATTCCTGGCAGCTGCCGTCATGAGAATCACAGATGTGAGCTGCTGTCTCATAATTTTGAAAGCCAAGAGAAAGGCCAGAAAGCATTTACGCTAAGCATGTGAAAACTAAATTATTGTGTCCATTTTTTGGACTGTTTTGCCCTGCTTGTATCTGTAAAGCATGTTGGGTGAAGGACTGATAAATTCTGCTCATATACAAGTACATATACAACCCACTACTGTAGGAGCCCTTTTACTAAGCTGCGGTAAGGTGAGGTGCACTCAGGTATCCCTTGGTAGTTTTTGGATTGACATGCACTTCCTATTTGTTAAAAATACTTTATACGTAGGAATGTGCAGGACGTCAGGACTCACAGAAACAGAAACCAGATCAGCGAATGCGCTGGACTCGGAGACCGGCGCTGAAGGGGACTTCAGCTGGTGGGGGAGGATTGGCGGCGGCGGGGAGAGGGGGGTCAAAAGTGGCAGGGGACGGCGGCACCAGGGGGGGCTAAAATGTGCCCCCTCACCTCGGGCTCTGTATCCTCCTCCTGCCGAAGTCTGGCTACGCCCCTGGTTTGGGGATAGAGTGTAGGTATATTCTGTGTTTATCGGTTAGCACAGCTACATTGCCACACGCCAGCTGACTAGTGCATGATTAGCACAGGAGCCCTTAGTGCTTAGAAAATAGGTGTCAGTAATTGCTACCATGTTACAGGAAATGGAAAACACGACTATTTAAGGTCCAAGAAAACAAATAGGCAGGCGATTCTCAAGATCCAGCACGGAATAGAAAAAAGATGCGAATCGCCGATGGCAATGTTGACAAAAATAATTTATTCACCACATTATTTAAAATAGGCCTGACATGCCCGCGTTTTGACCTCCTAAAAGGCGTGTTTCGCCCTCCTAAATGGCTGCGTCAGGGGGCTAGCATATAACAACCCAGTGGTGCAGTAAACCCAATTCCATCTACTGGACTAAAACAACTCCTCTCCTGAGAAGCAGCAGCAGCAGCATTTCGTGGTGAATCTGGCTAAAGATGGCCTCAGTGCGTGGAAAAGCCCTGTGCTAATGATAGCACGGGCCACCTTTGAGCACAGCTTAGTAAAAGGATCCCCTAATTTGACAGAATATTTCATTGCTGTAGCCCAAATATTCTGGGTGTTGATGCTTAATCAGCCCTTCATCCCCACACCAATATGACATCCCCATTTCCCCTATGGGTAGGGTGTATTGGATTATGTTCCAAAACCTTTGCCTCAAATCCACGTAACATGCACATTTAGATCAAATTCATTAGATTGCAATCATAAAATGGAAATGGTGCTTGCAATCCGCTAACTCCTATCAACAGGTTCAAAGCAGATAACACAAAAATACAGATTACAAATGAGAAATAATAAAAATGGAAAACAGAAGCTAAAAAAAGAACTGAAACCCAACAAAAAATGTTTTAAAACAAATAAGTCTTCAGTTGTTTTCAAAATAATAAATAAAAAGAAATTATCCTTATCCCAGCAGGCAGAGAAAACCACGCTGAAACTGCCTGATAGGGAAATGAAGATGATGTGGAGGGGCATTTTCGAAAGGGACGTCCAAGTTGCGATTTGAACATCCTTGCAAAATGGTGAAATCCAGGGGTGGGGGAAACCTGTATTTTCGAAACAAGATGGACGTCCATCTTTTGTTCGAAAATACCGTCAGAGACGTCCAAATCCTTAAATGTGGACATCCCTAGAATGAACGTTTCTGACTTAAAGCAATTTTCGAAACCAAAGACGTCCATGTCAAAAACGTCCTAATGCAAGCCATTTGGGCATGGAAGGAGCCAGCATTTGTAGTGCACTGGTCCCCCTCACATGCCAGGACACCAACCGGGCACCCTAGGGGGCACTGCAGTGGACTTCATAAATTGCTCCCAAGTACATAGCTCCCTTATCTTGTGTGCTGAGCCCCCCAAACCCCTCCCAAAACCCACAACTGTACACCACTACCATAGCCCTCACGGGTGAAGGGGGCACCTAGATGTGGGTACAGTGGGTTTGTGGTGGGTTTTGGAGGGTTTGCTGTTTCCTCCAAAAATGTAACAGGTGGGGGGGGGGGGGGGGGGATATGGGCCTGGGTCCGCCTGTCTGAAGTGCACTGCACTATCCACTAAAACTGCTCCTGGGACCTGCATTCGCTGTCTTGGACCCGAGTATGACATCTGAGGCTGGCATAGAGGCTGGCACGACATATTTTTATTTATTAATTTATTTTTAAAGATTTTTTTTTGAGGGTGGGAGGGGGTTAGTGACCACTGGGGGAGTAATGGGTGGTCATCCCCGATTCTCTCCAGTGGTCATCTGGTCATTTCGGGCATCTTTTTTGCCTTATTCATAATAAAAACACGTCCGGGTGAAGATGTCCAAGTGTTCATCAGGGACGTCCTTGTTTTTCTCGATTATGGGTCAAGGATGTCCAAGTGTTAGGCATGCCCAAGTCCCGCCTTCACTACGCCTCCGACACGCCCCCTTGAACTTTGGCCGTCCTTGCGACAGAGTGCAGTTGGAGATGTCCTAAGACGGGTTTCGATTATACTGATTTGGAAGTCCCTGGGAGAAGGACGTCCATGTCGAAAGATGGAAATCCTTCTCTTTCGAAAATGAGCCCCATAGACTTTTATAGTTAACTTTAACAAACAAAGAGAAATAGACCAAGCAAGATTCCACAGCCCGTGACAAAAAAGGAAATAATGGAAAAGAGAACAAAGAGTATATGTATTCGGGACAAGTACCTCTAACCGTTTTATGAACCCAGCGTGATAATTTGAAAAAATATGTGTGCTTTAATGGGCAACTGATGAAGTTCCGTCAAGGCAGGTATAGCATGGTCAGATCTTTTTTTCTCAAATTCATCTTAGCTGCAATATTTTGCATTACGTGTAATCTATCAATCAGGTTTGCCGAAAGAAGACAATATAGCCAATCACAGTAATCCAATTTAGCAAGTACCATTGCCTGGACCAAATTAAAAAATGCTTTTCCTCAAAAAGTGCACAAATTCTTCTAGAACAATGGGGCTCACTTTCAAAAGAGAAAAATGTCCAAAAAGTGGCATAAATCTACATTTGGATGTTTTTCTCACAAAAATGTTCAAATTGGTATTTTTGAAATCAATTTTTAGACGTTTTTCTATGAATTCCATCAGAAGTGCATTCAAATCACGAGGGGGTGGGATCTGGGCGTTCCTAACACTTGGATGTTTTTCTGCCGTAATAGAACAAAACAAAAACATCCATGGCTATAAATTGGATGTTTTTGTTTAGACCTGCTCTATTAACAAAGAAGTCACAAAAATGTGCCATAAATGATCAGATGGCCATTGGAGGAAATTAGGGATGAGCTTCTCTTACTTCCCCAGTAGTCAGTAACCCCCCCCCCCCCCCCCCCAAAATGTGATTTAAAACATTACTTACCAGCTTCTATGCCAGCCTCAGATGTTATACTCAGGTCCATTAAAGTAGCATTTAGGTCCCTGGAGTAATCTAGTGGTGGGTGCAGACAGGTGGACCCAGGCCCATACCTCCCCCTATTTGTTACACTTGTGGTGGAAACTATGAGTCCTCCAAAACTCACAAGAAACCACTGTACCCACATATAGGAGCCCCCTTCACCTATAAGAGCTATTGTAGTGGTGTACAGTTGGGGGTAGTAGGTTTTGGGTGAGTTGGGGGAGGGGTTCGGAGCAGCAGTGAGATACGTACCTGGGAGCATTTATTTGAAGTTCAGTGCAGTGCCCCCTAAGGTGCTTCATTGCTCTCCTGGGATGTCTGTGTGGCCAGTCTACTAAGAATGCTGGCTCCTCCTACATCCTAATGGCTTGATTTTGTACATTTTTCACTTGGACATTATTGTTTTGAAAATGGAGCAAAACGATAAACACACAGAGCACAAAAATATCTAGCAAGAGACCATTTTTGAAAAAGACATTTTTCTGTTTTGAAAATGGCTACATTCCCCACTGAATTTTGGACATTTTTAGCAAAACATCCAAAGTTGGACTTAGACATTGTATCAAAAATGCTCCTTAATGTAACTTTAAAAAAGTAGTTTTAATAACTGCATCAACATGTGCCTTCAAAGATAAAGATGTATCTAAAATGACTCCAAGAATCTTAGAAGTGGTTTCAACTTTTTAAGCCCGTCAGAAAAAGATAATTCTGTAGGGATATTATGGCCTACCCGGTCTAACCAAAACAGTTTTGTCTTATCTCTGATAAATTTAAATCTGTGTGCTGAATTTAGCATTTACAGTGTTATGATAGAAGATGTGATCAATGGTAAGGATAGAGGTAAGTTAATTCATCGAAATTCAGATCTGTGCGTCCCACTCTTTAAATGTTTCCTCCAGATTTTTTCTCTGGCACAATCCTGGAACAATTCTATCCTGAAAGGTCTTGATTTGTTTGTCCTCTTCACAAGTCTTCCCCTCCCCCACCCCTCATTCTAATCCCTGATTTCATCCAGGTTTGTGTCTTCAAAAACAGCACCTTAGATGGGCTGAGCATGTTTGGCATAAACTATGGACTCTTAATATCCGATCACAATTCAAACTTGAATTTAAATCTTTAAACTGTCAGCTTAAGTGGGCAGAAAGCAATTTTTTACCAAGCAACTTGCTTCCTCTCACAATCCAGCCAGAATGCTTTTTCGATTTATGCAACAAAATACTTCACAATGTGTGTCCCCTGTTCCTATTTAGGCCCCCCTTCATATCTACTAGCCAAATCTATGAGCCACCCTCTGCTCATACAGTCAATAACTCCTCTCCCCTGTCTGTGACATCTAGTTCTACCCCCTGGACTGATTTTTCTCTCCCTACCATCACTACATTTACTTTCTTCAATGCATGTCACTGCAAATTACCACCCTATATCCAGTGTGTTTTTTTCTAGCAAAAAAGGTGTCAGTACTCAAATGCTAGACCACCCTTCAGGGGTGGAGTGATCACTGAGGGACCCACCCCACAATAGCCAAGCTCCCTGCAATCAGTCACAGAATCTATGACAAGGCAGAATTAGTGTGTAGAGCCTGAGCTCTTTCATTAAAACGGGGAGTCTATAGGTCAATTGTAGTAGACAATGGAAAAGGTGCTGTTACTCAGTACACCCAAGTACCCCCTGAAAAAAAGCCCTGCCTATATCAAACCTCTGTTTTTCAAAATTAGCTGAAAATATTGTTTATCAACAGCTCCTGGAGTTTGTCGAGAAAAAGCTTATTCTCCATCCTCGTCAGTCTGGCTTTCGTTCACATCATAGTACCGAGACCATTATTAGTGCTTTTCTCAATGATCTTGGCTCTGATCTGGATAAGGGCTATATCTCCTTGGTTGTCTTGCTTGATCTCTCTGCTGCATTTGACCTTGTAGATCACTCTCTTCTTCGTGCTCATCTTTCTGATTTAGGTATCTCTGGGTCTGTTCTAAATTGTTTTTTCTCATTTCTTACTAACCATTCATTTGTGGTCAATTCCAATTCATCACCTTCCTCTTCCTACCCTCTGTCTTGTGGGGTTCCTCAGGATTTGGTGCTGTCGCCGCTTTTATTCAGCATCTTTGTCAGCCCATTAGCCACCCTTATTTGATATTTCAAAACTGATTTTTCCAGTTTTACCTCATATTGACATACAACCTCTCCAAAGATGTCTCATTTTCCTTACTGAATAGATCACCCAGAATAAACTGAAGTTAAACCCTGAAAAGACGACGGCTTGCTGGGTCTCTGGCCCTTTCTCTCAGCCCAACCTATCATCTCTGCTTTTTGACCCCAGTTTCTACCTTTCGCTATCTAGGCACATGGTTTGAATCTCAGTTGATCTTTTCAAGACATATCTCTGAAGTCATCAAAATTGGTTTCTTGTCTCTTCACAAGTTACATTCCCTTCGCTCCATTCTAGACTTTCCATCTTTACATAGAGCCATACATGCCTTCATTACATCTAGGTTTGACTATTGTAATACGATCTGTTCTTGGCTTCCAGCTGCTCAACTTAAACATCTCCAGATTCTATAGAACTGTGAGGCTCGCTTCTTTTGTAAAGCTAAGAGGTTTGATCATACCTCTCCACTTCTCTTTCATTTGCACTGGTTACCCGTCAAGTTTTGTATTTCCTTCAAGATCTTTTCATTGGTTCACAAGATCTTATATTCTGGTGAACCTGTCTATCTTTCAGTATTGATCATCCCCTATACCCTGTAAACACTTCTCATGACGCTTGGCTGTGCTTCGACTTTCCCAGACCTGGGCCCAACTCCATACCAGGTTTACTAGGTAACTCTGGATACTTGGCAGTTCAAACAATATCAAACCAGTCAGAAATTCCTGTATTTAATTAGGAATAGTCTCTTCCCTGGGGCTACATGCGACCGCCTCCCCGGGCTTAGTTCATAGCTCCAGCACTCTTATAGCTTCAACTCAGCAACAAAAAGGAAAACAGAAAACAAGCTCTTTTCCCACGGGTACTAACCCAGCCCCGAGTCCCACAGTCCAAATCCTTTCCTCACCGAGTTCATCAAGTTCATCAAGGTTGCTAGCAGGCCCTGAGATTGCCACTTTTCCACCCGGGCTAAAGCAGAAATATCCATGGGCTCTACCTGCATTCCTTCACCAACCTCTTTAGCCTTGGTAATCACCTCCTCAGGCATCCCACTCCATAGGCTCTATCTGTCTCTCCCCTCTCCCCAGCTGCTCCCAATCTTTATCATGAGCATGCTCAAAAGCCTCCTCCTCCTCCCCCCTGGAAACCTGGGAGTTGTAGTCTGATTCCCCTTCTCTAAGGGAATCTAGTGGCCTCCTCTGGGAGTTGGGGGCATTACCGCATTGGCTAGTCTTCCTAGAGGGTTCAGGTGATCCTTCCCAAGGATGCTGGGATTGGTAGTCCCTCCATTGTTCCCACTCACGCCGGCCTTTCCAGCTCCCCGGTCCGGAGTTCCGGCTCCTGGATCTACCTAACCCCTCACAAGTGCCACAACCCTGACATTCAATCTCTGGTCACTAGATGCCAGTTGACTTGTATTTCCTCATACAAAATGGAGTTGGCTAGTGGTCAGAGCACCAGGCTTGATAGCCAGAGGTGCCTCGTTCAAATCCTACTGCTACTCCTTGTAATCTTAGGCAAGTCACTTAATCCTCCATTGCTTCAGGTACAAACTTAGATTGTGAGCTTTTCTGAAACAGGGAAATGCCTTGAGCTACTATTGAAAAAGGTGTGAGCAAATCCAAATAAATACACGCCAATCTGTTTTTTCCTAACTAGCACCAAAGCTTTGGAATGATCTTCCAAACAATATTTGTAGTGAAGAGTCTTTCCCCAAATTTAAAACTCTTCTGAAAACACACTTCTTTCAGTCAGCGTTTCATTAAATCCCATACAGTTATGAGTCGGGATCAGGTATGCAGGGTTTGTTTTTACATTGCACTTCTGAATGACTAATGTGTCCTCTTTCCTATGTTTAATGGTGTTCTTTTCTATTTTAGTTATATGTTTTTAATGTTTTATGTACACCGCTGAGATACTTGGAATTTGCAATATATCAAGCCTAATAAACATAAATATAAACATATCATTGGCATATGAAACAAAATTGACACCAATAGATAAGAAATTGAAACAGCATGGTGGAGTCCAGCTATCTGAAATATTATCAGCCATTTTGACCTTATAATGCCTGAGTCACTTCAAGAATTACATACATAGTAACATAGTAGATGACGGCAGAAAAAGACCTGCACGGTCCATCCAGTCTGCCCAAGAAGATAAATTCATATGTGCTACTTTTTATTTGTACTGTCCTCTTCAGGGCACAGACCGTATAAGTCTGGCCAGCCCTATCCCTGCCTCCCAACCCCCAACCCCACCTCCCACCACCAGCTCTGGCACAGACTGTATAAGTCTGCCCAGCACTATCCTCGCCTCCCAACTACCAGTCCCGCCTCCCACCACCAGCTCTGGCACAGACCGTATAAGTCTGCCCAGCACTAGTCCCGCCTCCCAACCACCAGCCCTGCTACTCATTCTAGGCTAAGCTCCTGAGGATCCCTTCCTTCTGCACAGGATTCCTTTATGTTTATCCCATGCATGTTTGAATTCCGTTACCGTTTTCATCTCCACCACCTCCCGCGGGAGGGCATTCCAAGCATCCACCACACTCTCCGTGAAAAAAATACTTCCTGACATTCTTCTTGAGTCTGCCCCCCTTCAATCTCAATTCAATCAAGAATTATACAATGTACCATCAAATGAACACTTCAGTTGGTCCTTCATTATAGATATAGTGAATTATGACCCTACATCCTCTAAATTCTCAGTTTGGCTTCAGTCTCTTCTTTACACATGAAAAACTGCTTCAAAAATATACCATTATTTACAACAAGCCACCTCTAACTTATGTCTCCCCTTACAGTGTGACTGGGAACAAGACCTAGGTCATCAACCAGATCAAATTGATTGGAAAACCTTCTGGATGAAAGTATGAGACTTACTATGTTTGCATCTATCTCACAAGCCTCGTATTACATTACTCATAAGGCATGTTGGATGCCCTACAAATGATCAAAGTTTCCCTCTACTACTACCATCTCACCTATATGTTGGTCATGTAATCACTCACCTGGAGACTTACTTCACCTTTTATTCCAACGTTTGGGAAAGGATAACTTCCATTACAGCTGTTGAAATTCCTGACCAAATAGCATTATTTTGCGTTCCTTCCTCATGTCCTGAGATAACTCTTCCCGACTGCTTTTCTAACTTATTTAACATTATGCTAGCCATAATTTCTCACATGATCATCCTTCAATGGAAAGATAGTTCTAAAATTACCTTCCTGGAATGATGGTCATAACTATGTGCTATTAGAAAATATGAGTTAGCAAACTTCTTACGCTTTCATAATTTTTCTCATATTCAAAACGTGTGGCTTCCTATAGACAAATTTAGTGTCAATGACAGCAATAGGTCCTGAATGTTGTTTGTTTATGAACTCAATGACACTCACTTTTTTATATCTTTATATATAATACACAGTGAAATCATTATTATCATCCAACCATATACTCTTTTATTTCTTATTCCTTAATAAATTATTATTGTTGTTGTTAATATAACCATATTGTTAGATGCTTTGTGATTATTACTTATAGACGTTCAAATATTTGAAAGGTATTAATCCGGAAATGAACCTTTTTTGAAGACGGGAAGGCGATAGAACTAGAGGACATGACTTGAGGTTGAAGGGGGCAGACTCAGGACTAATGTCAGGAAGTATTTTTTCATGGAGAGGGTGGTGGATATGTGGAATGCCCTCCCGCAGGAGGTGGTGAAGATGAAAACGGTAATGGAATTCAAACATGCTTGGGATAAACACAAAGGAATCCTGTTTAGAAGGAATGGTTCCACGGAATCGTAGCCGAAATTGGGTGGCGACACCGGTAATTGGGAAACAAAATGGGAGCTGGGCAGACTTCTATGGTCTATGCCCTGATTGTGACTGAATAGATAGGGATGGGCTGGAGTGTAAATTTTAAGGGGCTTCGACGTTAGCTCCAGAATTTAGTACAAGAACATTGCTGGGTAGACTTCTACGGTCTGTGCCCTGAGAGAGGCAGGGACAAATCAAACTCGGGCATACATATAAAGTATCACATACCACGTGAATGAGTTTATCTTGTTGGGCAGACTGGATGGATCGTACAGGTTTTTATCTGCCGTCATTTACTATGTTACTATCTTTTGACAGAAAATTTCAATAAAAATAAGTAAAAACAAAAGGACCCCCTCATGTTACCATGGTGTCTAAACGTAGGTGCCTTGTTGTCAGTCCTATGCTATACTATATGATTCTTATAGTCTGTTAAACTCCAATTGGATTCAAAGTGGATAACACAAAAAGAGATCCCACATAATAGGAGAATTACATTCAATCTGCATCATCTCATAAGAAATCAAACTTTTTCAGAAAATAAGTAAGTCTTAAAAACCTTTTGAGAAGAAATATGTATCTGAATTTTCCAAATCTTCAAAGGTAAGTTGTTACAAGTTTTCAGTCCCTGATATAGAAAAGTAAACTCTAAGAGCCTGTTTTACAAAGCAGCTTTAAGCCCAACGCGGGCTTATCGCTCGCTAAAAAGGAAGTACCGCCGGGCTACTGCAGCAGCCCGGTGGTAATTCCTACCCCCAGCGTGCCATTATATCCGGTGCTACAAAAGTATATTTATTTTTGTAGTGCCGGTGTGTACCCGGCGGTAATCGGGTAGTGCCTTGCGCTGCACGGTTACCGCTGGGTTAGTGCGGGAGCACTTACTGCCATCTCAATGGGTGGCAGTAAGGGCTCCCCCCCCCCAAATGGCCACATGGCAAGTGCTTCACTTGCTGCATGGCCATTTCCTGAAAAAGGAAAGACCTACTTTTTACCTGCTGCAGTAAAAGGGGGCCTTGGCGTGCATCAAAAACGTGCACCGATGCCAGCGCAGGTCCCCTTTTGCCGCAGCTTGGTAAAAGGGGTTGGGGCCCTAAGTAAGAGTTCTTCAGAATCTTCTTAACAGATGGTTAGTTTAACTTTAAGTAGCATTATTTTGGGGCTGAACAAAAAGATGATGAGAAATCAAGATAATGAACTAAATTGCTAAAATTATCTCCATACAGAGATTTATGTATTAAGCAGGCCAGTTTAAATTTTATCCTAGACTCAACAGAAAGCCAATGTAAATCATACAGCAAAGGCATAGCTCTCTTGTATCTACCCAATCCATAAATCAATCTTGTCACTATATTCTGTAAAAACTGCATTCTCCCGACTAACTTAATCATAATTCCCCCATACAGTGAGCTACAATAATGCAGGTATAGAAAAAGAATGGCTTGTGCCAAACTTCTAAAACCATATGGATGAAGCATAGAGGTCTAGATTCTTTATATGACACCTGAAAAATTTGCGCAGTAAAAAAATACACGTAGGCGTATTTTCTAAAGTACACCTGCATTTTATAGAATAGGCTTAAATTTCCAAGCGGTATATAGAATACGCTGAGCGCCTCTCCATGCGACCAATTTTGTTCCATTTAGGCCATGTTTTATTTGACGTAAATCCCAATGCCTATATTAGGCATGGAGTGGGTGTATTCTATAATAATGTGCATAGATTTTAGAAATGCCCATTCCACGTCCATTACCATGCCCCCTTTTCAACTGTGCGACTTGGAATTTACACACACCATGTTATAGAATACACTTGGCAAGTTGTGTGTGTAAATCATAATGCCAATCAGTGCTGATAATTGCTTGTTAACATCGAATTGACAGCACTGATTAGCTAGTTAACCAATTAAGAGGTCTTTTTTTTATAAAGCTGTGGAAAAAGGGCCCTGCAGTAAGATTACCATGGGGGGAGCACTTACCACCAACCATTGAGATGGAGGGAAAGGGCCATGTGGTAGCGGTGGGAGTTGTTTTTACTGCAGTAGGTAAAAAGCCCCTAAAAACACATGGCCAATGCAGTAAGATTACCATGGGGGGAGCACTTACCACCAACCATTGAGATGGTGGTAAGGGCTCCTGCGGAAACCTGATTATCGTTGGGTTAGCGGCATGCTAGAAATGATTGTTCGTAGCACCAGAAATGCCACATGCTCAGGGTGGAAATACTGCCGGCAGCCACGTTTGGCTGGCAGTAGCTCAGGGTTGCTGCACGGCAACCCTTTAGTAATAGGGCCCCTAAGTTATGCCTATTATAAAACATGCTTTGATTTCCACACGGAAATTAAGGTATGATATACAGAATCTGGGGGAGAGCGTATTGCCCTCAAATATCTCAGCCTAAAAAAAATTTTTTTTGTTAATGCTTTTAATTGTAATTTAAAGGACAAATTTGAATCAATAATTCCTAGTACTTTGGAATTATCTTCAGTTTTGTAATTTTTCTCCTAAAATAAGATTGTTTAATTGGCAATAATTCATAAGCTCCACACCATACTATATTGGTCTTCAGTCTATTTAACTTCAAAAAAATTTCCATAGCCCAGTCGTCTGTCTTCTCAATGATCTCCTTCAAAAACTTTCTACTAACTTCAAATTTATCTAAAGCTGTACATAGCAAAAAAAAAAAAAATCACCCGCGTATGAGAAAACCATAAAACAGCCCATCTTACTCAGATAGATATTAAACAGGGAAGGTGATAGTGGGGAACCTTGCGGAACCCCACAATTAGATTTCCATTCCAATGATACATGATCTCCATATGATCTTTTCTGTAAAAATTCTCCAAACCAATTTAAACTTCCCCACCCACTCCAAACTAACTCAATCTAGTCAACAATTGTTTATGGTCCACCACATCAAAAGCAGCTGAAATATCAAATTGCAGCAAAATCATCTGTTTTCCTCTACTTAAAGACATCCAGGTTTCTGTAATCATCACTAGCAACAAGGTTTCTGTACTATGTGAAAATCTAAAACCATGTTGTGAATCATGCAATAGATCAAATTTGGTCATATAATCTCTGAGTGGAGTATTGACAATAAAGTGTAAGGGGCCGATATTCAAAGTGATTTAAGCGGGCAGGAGCCTCTCTAACTGGGGATATTCAGCGGCTCTTAACCGGAGAGTGCCGCTGAATATCCTCTCAGACTGCCCAAACCAAAAGTGGGCAGGTCAGGGGTGGGGCTGGGGAGGAGCTCCAGGTTATGTGGGTGCCAGCAATATTCAGTGCTAACACTTGCGTAGATAAGCGGCTTAATTTAGTACAGTTCATAAACTGTGCTAATAAGGCTGCTCAGCCATGTGGGTGCCGGCAATGAATATTGGGCCAGCATCCATATAACATTTGTTTTGTTTTGTTATTTTAAGGTCCCCGAGCCCCCACCCACCCTCTCTTTCCCTCCCCATCGCCCAGTCCATGGCAAGACCCCCCCCCCCGCTGCAAGACCCCCCCACTCCCACAGCCATCCAGATGTATCCCTGGTGGTCCAGCATGGTAATTGGGGGTATGAGCTTAGCCCCCTCACTCTCGCCCCTGTGGTACCTGCATAAAATGGCTGCAGTGACCTTGTGTAGCAGATCACAGTACTACATGAAGTACTGTGAGCTGCCGCGAGAGGTTGTGGCAGCCATTTTAGACAGGTGCCACAAGGGGCAGGAGCAAGAGAGCTATACTCTTGCCCCCAACAACCCTGCTGGACCACCAAGGGTACAGGTAGGCCGGGGGAAGGGCTTAACTGGATGGCTGGGGGGTGGGGAGTCTTCTAGGGGGGTTCTTGACATAGGCTGGAAGGAGGGAGGAGGGAAAGAAGTGGCATTGTTGGGGGTGGGAGGGGACTTGGTGGCTTAAAAAAAAAGTTATGCGGGCCCTGGCCCAATATTCTGCTGGAGCTACATAACTCTTATGCGGGCCCGGCTGAATATCAGTGAGGCCCACATAAGTTACAGTGCCCAGGCTGCCCAAAATTATCCCCAGATATTCAGTACTGATGCCCGGATATGGCCCAGCACTGAATATTGAGGGATAATTTAGCCAGCGATGATCAACGTTTAAAAAAACACTGACCACCACCAGCTGAATATAGGGGGGAGTTTAGCAAGTCAAGGAATACTTGTAACTGGTCTATATTTTTCAACTTTAGACAGGTGCACCCCTATTGACGTAGGAATTCGTGTTAACATAATCCCCCTGATTCTATAAAGGTCGCAAAAAAATTGTGTGTGCAAATTTAGGCGCAGTTTCAATTTGCACACACAATTTAATTGAATAGCAAGCCAATTAGTGCTAATAACTCTTTTTTTTACAACCAATTAATTGGCACTTATTAGATTTAATTGGGTGTTATGTGCGTAAAGTTAGGCGTGGGATCCGAGCCTAAAATTTATATGAGGCCTGAAAAAGGGGGCGTGGAAAGGGGATGGTCATGGGCGTTTTGGGGTGGAACAGGAGCATGGTTTTGAGTTATGCATGTATTTACAAAATAAGGGTGCTCCACGCCAAGCATTTGCACCTCGTTTTCATTGCTCACATAGTCGCGTCTAAATTTAGGCATGACCATAATGCATAAGTGCTATTCTATAAATTTTGGGTGTGGCCTATAGAATACTGCTTAAGCAGTTTTTTTTTTTCCGGCACCATTTATTCCTGCATCATTTATTGAATCTAGCCTCATATGTGCTGTCAGATGGATGAACCCCAAGATGAAACTGACAAATCTTGTCAACCAAGCGACCATATGAGAAGGTGCAGCCTTCAGTAATAAGAGGGATAAACATCTAAATAACTAGTCCTATAGAATTGCCCCCCATACAGGGGAATTCTATAAATGGTGTCTAGTGTTGCGCTATTTCTGCACCGATTTTTTGGTGCGGAAAAACATGACGGAATCAAGGCGCTAAAATGGCCCAAAAAATGGCACTACACTTACATGTCCTGTTATAGAATAGCACCTAAGTGTTTCTGCGCAGATATGAAAAGGGGCGTAATGATGGACCGGACATGGGAGGCACAGGGGCGGTTGTTTAAATTGCATGCAGTGCAATTCAGGGGATCCAAGCCCAACTTGCAAGCCAACATTAACACCTGGTTTTAGTTGGTGTAAAATGCTTGCACCAAAAGTTGGACGTAGATTCAGGCGCTATGCGCTATTCTATAGAGGGCACCCATTTCAGAGAATTCTTTATTAGAATATGAATACCATTCAGCAATTATTTTTTTGGTGCCAATTTTTCATCACCATAAACTGGATCTAGCCCATAATGCATGCATATATTTATCCCCTATGTTGTAAAATTACCACCTTAATACCTCCTCTTTACTGCCTTTGTGGCCATTTTCATACTCATAAAAACATGTTTTCCTCCTTCATTGTATTTATGGTTATACTTGTACATTTTACTATTGTTATACTGTTAACAAAATTGTAAATATGATCTTAAACTGTACCTACTGTACACCGTCTTGGGTGAATCTCTTCATAAAAGCAGTTAATACATCCCAATAAATAAAGCGAAGTTACTTACCTGTAGCAGGTGTTCTCCGAGGACAGCAGGCTGCATATTCTCACATGTGGGTGACGTCACGTCGGCCCGGAGGATTTTGTAGCAAAATCTTAAAAGTCTCTTCACGAGTGTTCTGTCGCGCGAGCTATCCCATCGCGCATGCGTGCGCACGTCTTCCCGCTCGCTGCGCGGACACGCCCCTCAGTTAAAGTACAACAGATGAAAAGAAAAAGAACTCCAAAGGGGAGGTGGGAGGGTTTGTGAGAATATGCAGCCTGCTGTCCTCAGAGAATACCTGCTACAGGTAAGTAACTTCGCTTTCTCCGAGGACAAGCAGGCTGATATTCTCACATGTGGGGTATCCCTAGCCCCCAGGCTCACTCAACAGAATAAACAATGGTCAATAGGGCCTCACAACGGCGAGGACATAACAAAGACTGACCTGAAACAAGAAACCGCTAACTGAGAGTGCAGCCTGGAACAGAATAAAATTGGGCTTAGGAGGGTTGGAGTTGGATTCTAAACCCCAAACAGATTCTGCAACACCAACTGCCCAAACCGACGACAGCGTCGGCTGTCCTATTGAAGGCAGGAATGAGATGTGAAAATGTGGACTGAGAACCACATCGCAGCCTTGCAGATCTGTGCCATAGTGACTGAGCTCAGAGGAGCCACTGATGCAGCCATGGCTCTAACATTGTGAGCCGTGACATGGCCCTATAGGGTCAGACCGGCTTGGACATAGTGAAGGAAAAATGTTGGCAAGACAATTGACTAGTTCAGATGGAACCCTGACACCACATTCGGTAAAAACGTAGGGTGCGTGCGGAGGCTACTCTGTCACGATGAAAGTTTAGGTAATAAGCATGAACCACGAGAGCCTGAAGCTCCGTGACCCTACGAGCTGAAGAACAGCCACTAAGAAAATGACCTTCCAGGTCAAGTACTTCAGATGGCAGGAATCCAATGGCTCGAAAGGAACTTTCATCAGCTGGGTGAGAACGACGTTAAGATCCCATGACACTGGTGGAGGTTTGACAGGGGGCATTGATAAAAGCAAACCTCTCATGAAGCGAAGAACTAAAGGCTGTCCAGAGATAGGCTGACCGTCTACACATTGAAGGTAAGCACTAATCACACTAAAGTGAACCCTTACGGAGTTGACCGGAAGACCAGACTCTGAAAACAGAAAAGGTCCTCAAGCGCGGACTGTGTAGGATAAGAAAAAAGGGTCTAGGGCCTGGTGGGCACACCAGACGGCAAACCTCTTCCATTCAAAAGAGTAACATCTTTTAGTGGAATCCTTCCTGGAAGCAAGGAAGACTCGGGAGACTACTTCAGAAAGACCCAAAGATTCAAATCCTACGCCCTCAACATCCAGGCCGTGAGAGCCGAAGACTGGAGGTTGGGATGCAGAAGCGCCCTCTCGTTCTGAGTAATGAGAGTTGGAAAACATTCCAATCTCCACAGTTCTACGGAGGATAACTCCAGAAGAAGAGGGAAGCAAATCTGACGTGGCTAGAAGGGAGCGATCAGAATCATGGTTTCAGGATCTTGCTTGAGTGTCAGCAAAGTCTTCCCCACCAGAGGTATGGGAGGATACGCATACCGAAGACCTGTACCCCAATGTAGAAGGAAGGCATCCGATGCTAGCCTGCCGTGGGCCTGAAGTCTGAAAAAGAAATGAGGGATCTAGTGATTGGTCTGAGTGGCAAAAAGATCCACCGAGGGAGTGCCCCACGCTCGGAAAAACTTACTGGCAACTGTCAAGTTCATTGACCACTCGTAAGGCTGCATTACCCTGCTCAACCTGTCAGCCAGACTGTTGTCTACACTGTGTAGATAAATGGCTCGGAGAAACATGCCGTGTTGGCAAGCCCACAGCCATATGTGCACGGCCTCCTGATATAGAGGACGAGATCCGGTACCCCCTCACTTGTTTGTGGAAAACATGGCAACCTGATTGTGAGAATAACTCGGTTGGATAGCCGATCTCTGAAAGCTTGTAGAGCGCTCCAGATCGCTGGCAACTCCCGGAGAGTGATCTGAAGACGCTTTCTCTGAAGGAACCAAGCTCCTTGAGTATGAAGCCCATTTCCATGTGCTCCCTACCCTAGGAGGGATGCATCCGTCGCTATCATTGTTTGTGCTAGGGAATTGGAATGGGCGTCCCAAAACCAGATTGGATCGAAGTATCCACCACTGAAGGGAATTCCGAAAGTCGATGGACAAATTCCCTGCAGCTTGATACCACTGGGAAGCTGGGGTCCACTGAACTGATCTCATGTGTAAACGTGCCATGGGAGTCACATGAACTGTGGAAGCCATGTATCCCAGAAGGTTCAACATCTACCGAGCTGTGATCTGTTGAGACGCTTGAATCGTGGAGGCCAAAGACCGGAGGTTGTCCGCTCTTGCCTCGGGAAGATAGAAACAAGCTGTCTTTGTGCACAACAGAGCCCCTATGAATTCCAATTTCTGGACTGGAATGAAATGGGACCTTGGGTAATTGGTAACAAAGCCTAGTAGCTCCAGCACTTGAATAGTCATCTGCACAGACTGTAAGGCTCCTGCCTGGGAGGTGTGCTTCACCGGCAATCGTCTAGATAAGGGAACACCTGCACTCCCAGTCTGCATAGAGATGCTGCAACAACTGCCAGGCACTTGGTAAAGACCTGGGTGCAGACGCCAAGCCAACTGGCAATACACAGCACTGAAAATGCTGCGCTCCTAGCCGAAGCCGTAGATACTTCCTGTGAGCTGAAAGTATCGAGATGTGGGTATAAGCATCCTTTCAAGTCCATAGAGCATAGCCAATCGGTTCCTGAATCATGGGAAGAAGGGTGCCCAGGGAAACCATCCTGAACCTTTCTCGAACCAGACAATTGTTTAGGCCCTTCAGGTCCAGGATGGGAGGCATCCCCCCTGTTTTCTTTTCCACAAGGATGTACCTGGAACAGAATCCCAGCCCTTCTTGCCCTGGTGGGACGGACTCGACCGCATTGGCACTGAGAAGGGTGGAGAGGTCCTCCACAAGTACCTGCTTGTGTTGGGAGCTGAAGGACCGAGCTCCCAGTGGGCAATTTGGAGGTTTTGGTTGTAGATTGAGTGTATCTTAACCGGACTATTTGAAGAATCCACCGGTCGGAGGTTATGAGAGGCCACCGTTGGTGAAAACATTTAACCTCCTTCCAACCAGTAGATCCTCCGACACGGAGACATGCATTGCAGCTATGGTCAACTGGAGCCAGTCAAAAAACCTGTCCCTGTTTTTTGCTGGGGAGCTGCAGGGGCCTGTTTAGGCGCACTCTGTTGACGAGAACGAGCGTGCTGTTGGATTAACCAAACTCCCAAGCTGCCGCACTGAGTTCCACAAATGAATGCTCGTAAAGATCTGGTAGGATTTTGGATGCGAGCATGCCAATCTGATTCACTTTCTTCCCTTTTTGGGAAGAGGTGGATAAGAAAGAAGTTTCTCCCAGTTCCTCATCAGCACTTCCCTGAGTGTATCATGACAGGAGCTACGGCAGAAGACTTAGGTGGAGATGTAGGATCCAAACCCTCGAGCATCTTGGCTTTAGGTTCATTCACAGTCTCCACAGGGAAGGGAATAGCCTCAGACATTTCCCGCACAAAAGATGAAAAAGACAAGCTCCCCGGTCGAATTAGATGGAAGACCTGTAGAATCCTCGGCAGAGAAAATCCATGACCGTCATCTTCATCAGATGAGCCCTCATCGGATGGGATGAGTAACTCAAAAAGAGCAACCTGGATCCGAGCTCATCTCGAAATGGAGGTGCTGTGACCTCGATGATGATATCAAGAAGTGAACTCCTCAGGAGACTCCGGTGAAGCTTCTTCCACCGACGCCGATTGAGAATCGACCCAGGAGGCTGCCGACACCGATACCGGAGGCAGTACCGGAGGCGGTGGGAGATATGGTGCCTCAGGAGCATCCAGCACCGTCGGTACCAGTCCTTCCAGTGCTGAGCGCAAATGGTGCAGCATCTCTTCCCTGAAGACTGGAAACATAGCCTTGATGCGCTCCTCTACAGAAGCTATCGGGAAAGGCTGAGGTCCCGATGCGGACATCGGAAGCAGAACCTGCACGTTGATACCACCATAACAGAGGGAGAGCGATCCTCTCGGCGTCGACGCTTCTCGGGTGCCAAATGCTTCGACAACCCGGAGCTCCCAGTACCCTGCGGGAAAGAGAACGATGACGGTGCCTTGTGGCCTTGTGGACTCCTTGGTACTGGCGAGGAGGACATGGAAGGGGCCTGCAAAGCAGGAGGCACCGAGTTTGAGACCCACTGGATGCATCACTGCTGCCAGCATGCATCAGTCTCTGCCCTCGACGTCGACGGTACCGATGTCCTCGACGTCGATGGTACCGATGTCCTCAACGTCGATGGTACCGATGTACAGTACCCATGTCCTCTACGTCGATGGTACCGATTCCCCAGGGGGGCCTGCAAAGCAGGAGGTACCAAGGCAGTTTGAGACCCACTGGATGCATGCATCGGTCTCTGCCCTTAACGTCGACGGTACTGATGTCCTCAACGTCGATGGTACCGATGTACTGTATCCATGTCCTCGAAGTCGATGGTACCGATTCCCCAGGGGGGCCTGCAAAGCAGGAGGTACCAAGGCAGTTTGAGACCCACTGGATGCATGCATCGGTCTCTGCCCTTAACGTCGATGGTACCGATGTCCTCGACATCAACGGTACTGATGTCCTCAACGTCGATGGTACCGATGTACGGTACCCATGTCCTTGACGTCGATGGTACCGACTCCCCAGGGGGGCCTGCAAAGCAGGAGGCACCAAGGCAGTTTGAGACCCACTAGATGCATCACTGCTGCCAGCATGCATCAGTCTCTGCCCTCGACGTCGACGGTACCGATGTCCTCGACGTCGATGGTACCGATGTACGGTACCCATGTCCTCGACGTTGATGGTACCGATTCCCCAGTGGGGCCTGCAAAGCAAGAGGTACCGAGGCAGTTTGAGACCCACTGGATGCATGCATTGGTCTCTGCCCTTAAAGTCGATGGTACCAATGTCCTCGATGCCGATGTCGATGCCGATCTCCAGACTGAGCAGGTTCGCTCTCTGGGCCTCTCTAGAAAGCTGGGTGCGCTTTTTCATTGCAAGGCACATCTTACAGCTTTCCTGAAGATGGTCAGGCCCGAGGCACTGAATGCACCAGGAGTGCGAATCAGTGCCAGAGATGATCCGGCTGCAGCGGTGCATAGCTTGAAACCGCTGGGCGTCGTTGATGACATCGCAGGAAAAAACACCTCAGCGAAATCATAGGACGCAACAGACACAAAAAAAGAAAATTGAGGAAAGAAAATTCCCGACCGAGCTACCTAAGAACGGCCGCACGAAAAAGAAAAAGAAATCTAGAAAAAACCACGATAACCAAGGTTTTTTTTTTTTTAGTATGTTTTTAAAACAGTACCCAAAAGGGTAGAATACGAAGAGAACTTTAAACCCCGAAGCCTAGAGAAAACATGAAGCGCTAAGCAAACTCTGTGTCTCCTCAGACTTGGAGAAAGAAAAACTGAGGGGCGTGTCTGCGTGGCGAGCGGGAAGACGTGCGCGCGCATGCGTGATGGGATAGCTCGCACGACAGAACGCTCATGAAGAGACTTTTAAGATTTTGTTACAAAATCCTCCGGGCCGACGTGACGTCACCCACATGTGAGAATATCAGCCTGCTTGTCCTCGGAGAAATAAGAATAGCCATAGTGGGTCAGACCAATGGTCCATGCAACCCAGTATCCTGTTTTCAGCAGTGGCCAAACCAGGTCACAAGCAACTGGCAGAAACCCAAATAGTAGCAACATTCCAGAATTCCAAAGAGTAGCAACATTCTGGAATCCCACAGAGTAGCAAGATTCCTGAATCCCAAATAGTAGCAAGATTCCAGAATTCCAAATAGTAGCAAGATTTCAGAATCCTAAATAGTAGCAACATTCCCTTCTACCAATTCCAGGGCAAGCAATGGCTTCCCCATGTCTGTCTCAATAGCAGACTATGGATTTTTCCTCCAGGGACTTGTTCAAACCTTTTTTAAATTCACAACGTTACAGGTGCGTTTTGTTACACTACACAGCTCCCTAATTTTTCACTTAAACATCGCAGGGTGGCTGGAGGGGTGGGGAAAGAGGGGGGCAACTACCCTGGAACTGGGAGGGAGGGAGGGAGGGAGAGAGGGGGGGCAACGACCCTGGAACTGGATGGGTGGGAGGAAGGGCGGACCCTGGAACTTGGAGGGGGGCTGGACCCTGGAACTTGAAGGGGGGGGCAGGCGGACCCTGAAACTGGGAGGGGGGTGACCCTGAAACTGGGAGGGAGGGGTAGAGGGGGGTAATGACCCTGGAACTGGGTGGGTGGGTGGGTGGACCCTGGAACTTGGAGGGGGGGGCAGGCGGACACTGAAACTGGGAGGGAGGGAGCCCCTGGCACACACTCTCATTCTCACACACACACACACTCACAGCTCCCTAATTTTTTACTTAAACATTGCAGGGTGGCTGGAGGGAGGGGGGGAAGAGGGGGGGCAACTACCCTGGAACTGGGAGGGAGGGAGAGAGGGGGTGCAATGACCCTGGAACTGGGTGGGTGGGTGGGAAGGAGGGCGTACCCTAGAACTTGGAGGGGGGCCAGGCGGACCCTGAAACTGGGAGGGAGGGGGAGAGAGGGGACAATGACCTTGGAACTGGGTGGGTGGGAAGGAGGGCGGACCCTGGAACTTGGAGGGGGGCGGGCGGACCCTGAAACTGGGAGGGGGCCCCTGGCACACACTCTCATTCTCACACACACACACACACACACACACACACTCTCGCACACAGTCTCACTCTCTCTGTCACACACACTCACACATTCACTCTCTCTCTGTCACACACTCACTCTCACACACAATCTGTAAAACACACACACTCCGAGGAAAACCTTGCTAGCGCCCGTTTCATTTGTGTCAGAAATGGGCCTTTTTTCCTAGTGTTCTTATATTCTAACTTGGGAGGGGGAGGGTTCGTTACAATCCTGCTACAAAAGTGCTGAGCAGCCCTCCAACTACCCGGGTGAGGCATGTTCCTTTTGTTCTTTCGTGCACTGACAAAGCACAGCTAGTAAGGTGGATGCAGAAGCAAAAGGTATGAAAACTGACATGTTCATCCTTTCCTAAATCATTTCCAAGCCATACCCCCTCCCCCCACCTTTCCAGCTGAACATCTCATTCGCTTCTTCCAAACTACTACTCACTACCAGAAATAGTCAATTCATCTCATTTGAGTTTTTCTTAGAAAAGGCATTTGAGCTTGCACTCCTGGGCCTGTTCATCTGGTATGTTTCTCTGGTAGAACTCACAGAGTATATTTGTAGTAGTGATTCAGCCTGAAAGAATGAGGATTGTATTTCTCTTTCATACAATGTCTCCTTGGCATGTGTTGGGACATAGAGGCAGACAGACAAATGTTTTCCATAATAGACTTTGATTCATTTTTTTTTTTTACTTGTGTTCAAGGAATAGTGAACCAAGAGTGGAGACCAGCCAGTTAGTATGCCGATCATTACATTATTTTTGTTTCTTTTCAGAAAAATTCTGGAATGCTGCATTGCTCTGGGATGAAAGCCTTTGTTTTCCAAGCCATTTCTACCGTTTCCCAGGGCCGCTTCATCTTTGTGTGCCTGTTTGCAAAAAATAAAAAAAACAACTTTTATATTAAGAGGCCATTAATTCACCAATTGCACTGAAAATCGACCCTTTCATTCTATAACTTGGCATTCAAACTTATGCACTGTCTGTGTGCACAAATTTATATCATACTAGTACTTATGTCAGTAAGTACACATAACTCTATATAGAGTGAGTAAACAAAAAGTAATCCCCTAGAGTTTTTTTTGCTGTTTTCACCGCAATGCTTAGAATTTCAATGTGAAGTTTTACAGCTTTATTTGTCGTTACATTTATGTGCCGAGCGAAATGAGATTATCTTTAAATACAGTGATGTTACACACTTTTTAGCCTCACCATCCATGATTTTCACACATTGGAAAATGTTTGTAACTGTAAAACTACCATTATTTAAAAAAAACAAACAAAAAAACCCCCCAAGGTTCCAGCTTACTCTTAATGGCGTCACAATGACATAGACCTTTGTCTGGGGAGCAATGTTGGAGGCCTGTCACAAGCTCCACCCGAAACCACAAGCAATCACTGAGCTCAAGGAAGCGCTGCAGATGATCTCGGACAGCCTGGCACAGGGACTGATCGACTAGGCTGTTAAGAACTTCTCAAAGGGGCCCTTTTACAAAGGCGTACCAAAAAGTGGGCTGCGGTAGTGTGGGCGCGTGTATTGATTGCGCACTGGACCATTTCTCCACCGCGTCAGGGAAAAAAGGTGTTTTGGAGGCAGGGAAATGGACATACGTCAAAATGAAAACCAGCGGGTGTCTATTTACGGCCTGAGCCCTTAACGCTACCCATTGACTTAGTGGTAAGGGCTCATGTGTTACCCGCACGGTAACCGTCTAGCGTGTGCCAACTGCAGATTACTGCTAGGAACGCTCCCGCAGTCGAAAACAGAAGATTATTTTCTACCGTGTGTTTTTGGCGCATGCCAAACTCGGAATTACCACCAGGTGCATGCGCTAGCTGGGCAATAATGCCGATTTGACATGTGCTGTACTTACGTAGGCCCTCACGTGCCTCTGTCAAAGGGCCACAAAGTGACTGAAGGCCTGTGTTGGGGGTGGACACTCTGAGCATTCACAGTGATTGTGAAATTCTGACACCATGTTAATTTGTATCATATGAATGATGCTATTTTACTGTGTTTTAGCTCGAACATTTTTAACGTGCAAAAATCGCTAGGTAGTAATGCTAAAATGTCAGTAACATCAACATTGCTTAAGATAATTAAATGTTTAATAGTAATACATAAGTATGATGACTAAATAAGTATGTAAAATTTCTCATTGAAATTCAAAGCGATTGCTGAGAAAATGGCAAAAAACTCTAGGGTGGTTACTTTTTCTTGCCTCACCCTATAGTGCAATTTGAGCACTAAAGTCTAACTTCTACATATGGAGTCTGAAAATTCCGAATGGAAAAAAAATACGCCTAGGCGCATTCTCTAAAGTACGCCTAAATGTTGAAGAATAGACAAATTTCCGCACAGTATATAGAATTACGCTGAGCATCTCTCCAAGCGATTAAATTTATTTGTGGCCATTTATGCCGCACTTTACTTGGCATAAATCCCGACATCTAAATTAAGTGCAGAGCAGGTATCCTATATAATAAAATGCACCTCCAACATTCTGAAGCCGAGAAAGTGAAGCCTTCAAGCCTTGAAGCTTTCCTGCAACATTCTGGAACTACGCGTCGTCAATTGAGGAGATGGAGCCTTACAGAGCGCACGAATGCTTCAAGGCTTGAAGGCTTCACTTTCTCACACACACACTCTGTCTCTCACATACACTCTCTCTCACACACTCTCTCACACACTCTCTCACACACAGACTCACACACACACTCTGTCTCTCACACACTCTCTCTCTCTGACACAAACACACACACACACTCTGTCTGTTTGTCTCTCTCTCTCTCACTCATTCTCTCTCACATACACACTCCATCTCTCAAACCCACACACTCTCTCTCAAACATACACACTCCGAGGAAAGGAGGCATGGAACTCGGAGGGAAGGGGGGGCCAAGAACTCAGAGGGGAGGAGAGGGAGGGAAGAGAGAGGGAGAGGAGAGAGAGGGAGAGGAGAGAGAGGGAGAGGAGAGGGAGGAAGGGAGGGAGGCCTGCACCTCGGAGGGGAGGAGAGGAAGGGAAGGAGGGGGTCATGGAACTCGGAGCCCCACACACACACACACTCACTGTCTATCTCTCACATACACTCTCTCTCAAACACTCTCTATCTCTCTGGCTCTCTCTCACACACACACACACACACACACACACACTCACACACACATACACTCTGTCTCTCACACACTCTCTCTCTCTCTGTGACACAAACACACACACACTCTGTCTGTCTCTCACTCATTCTCTCTCTCACTCACACTCACACTCCATCTCTCACACACACTTTCTCTCACACACACACACACTCTCTCTCTCTCAAACATATACACTCAGAGGAAAACCTTGCTAGTGCCCATTTCATTTGTGTCAGAAATGGGCCTGTTTTACTAGTATTCTATAACAGTGTGCATAGATTCTAGAAATGCCCATATGCTGCCCATGGCCACGCCCTCTTTTCAACTGTGCGACTTAGAATTTACCATGTTACAGAATACACTTAGTGAGTTGTGCGTATAAATCTTAATGAATGTCAATTAGTGCAGATAATTGCTTGGCAAAATACAATTAACATAATAACATAGTAAATGACGGCAGATAAAGACCTGTACGGTCCATCCAGTCTGCCCAACAAGATAAACTCATTTACATGATATGTGATACTTTATATGTATACCCGAGTTTGATTTGTCCTTGCCTTTCTCAGGGCACAGACCGTAGAAGTCTACCCAGCACTGTTCTTGTACTAAGTTCTGGAGCTAACATCGAAGCCCCTTAAAATTTACACTCCAGCCCATCCCTATCTATTCAATCACTCCTTCTAAACAGGATTCCTTTGTGTTTGTCACACGCATGTTTGAATTCCATTACCGTTTTCATCTCCACCATCTCCCGCGGGAGGGCATGCCACATATCCACCACCCTTTCCGTGAAAAAATATTTCTGACATTACTCCTGAGTCTGCCCCCCTTCAACCTCAATTCATGTCCTCTAGTTCTAATTATAACAACGCTGATTAGCTAGTTAGAACGATAAAGTTACGCACATTGCTGAATTCGTTGCCAGAGAATGTGGTAGAGGCGGTTAGCTTAGCGGAGTTTAAAAAAGGTTTGGATGGCTTCCTAAAGGAAAACTTCATAGACCGTTATTAAATGGACTTGGGGAAAATCCACTATTTCTGGGATAAACAGTATAAAATGTTTTGTACTTTTTGGGATCTTGCCAGGTATTTGTGATCTGGATTGGCCACTGTTGGAAACAGGATGCTGGGCTTGATGGACCTTTGGTCTGTCCCAGTATGGCAATACTTATGTACTTATGTACTTCGATTTCTGTGTGGAAATTAAGGCACGATATATAGAATCCCAGTATAAGCGCTTTTCTGTATTTAACACACACAACTCACTTACCCCTGGATTCTGTATAGGTCACCCAAAGTTGGGCACGGATCCCAGATCTGCACACAAACTAATTAATCAGTTAGATGCTAAGAATCAATTATTGGAGTTAGCAAGCACTTAATTGGCAGTAATTAAGAGTTATGCATGGATATGCCCTAAGCCCTATTCTATAACTTGCACACCTAAATTTCATAGAGCACAACTCCAAAGAGAGCGTGGCCATGGGAGCGGCATAGACAGGTCAGGGGCATGTCCAGAATTTAGATGCAATGTTATAGAATACCTGCATTTGCACACCTAACTGCTATCACTTGGGCACTAACATTTATACCAGCCCAAAGAAGGACCAGATTCTATATATGTGGTGCCTGAAAAAGCTGCACTGTAAAAAAATACGCCTAGGTGTATTCTCAAAAGCAGTGATGGCGAACCTTTCAGAGACCGAGTGCCCAAACAGCAACCCAAAATCTAATTATTTATCGCAAAGTGCCAGTACTCATTATGGGTGGGGTCACCACATATGACTCCACCCCTATGATAGCCACACCCCCGTACACCAGCCATGGCTCATATAAACAGACATCATTGAAAATATTATACTAGTATAGGAGAAAAAAATAACATGATTTTCTTTCATTATAAATCATTTCTGTAAGTTGTTACAGCTCCAGTATACCCAGTGCAAAATAAGACAACAGATGTAAATTCTCAAATTGGACATATTCCAAACACTAAAATGAAAATAAAATGATTTTTTCTACCTTTGTTGTCTGGTGATTTTGTTTTTCTATCCATATTGGTCCTAGTCGCTGATTCTGCTGCTCTCTATCTGTTCTCTTAACTCCGTTTCCAGGACTTCCTTTCCATTTATTTCTTTACTTTCCTCCTTTCTTCTTCATTTCTTGCCCTCCATCCATGTCCAGCCACCCTCCTCTCCCCTCCAGCCACCCATGTCCAGCCACCCTCCTCTCCCCTCCAGCCGCCCATGTGCCAGCCACCCTCCTCTCCCCTCTGCCCTCCGCTCCAGCCACCCTCCTCTCCCCTTGCCCTCCCCTCCAGCCACCCATGTCCAAACACTCTCCTCTTCCCCCTGCCCTCCCAATGGCAGGCCTCCCTCCCACCCAGCACCAGGCAGGCAGGCAGGCAGGCCTCCCTCCCACCCAGCACCAGGCCACCCAGCACCAATCCTCCCTCCCACCCACCCAGCATCAGGCACCAGGCCACCCTCCCACCCAAGCACCAGGCAGGCCACTCACCCACGCACGCACCCACCAAAGCACCAGGCAGGGCACCCACCCACCCAAGCACCAGGCAGGCCTCCCACCCAAGCACCAGGCAGGCAGGCCTCCCACCCACCCACCCAAGCACCAGGCAGGCCACCCTCCCACCCACCCAAGCACCAGGCAGGCCTCCCTCCCTCCAACCCGAGCACCAGGTCTCTCTCCCTCCCACCCGGCACCAGCCCGCCCGGCCTCCATCCCTCCCTCTCTCCCTTCGAACCCGAAGAAATTTAAAAGTCTTCCCTTGTCCGTCCGAGTAGGCGGCATCAGCATCAGCAGTAGCAGCGAAACGCATGCTGCTGGTTCGGCGCGTCTTCAACCTTCCGTCTCTCAAGCTCTCTGGTCCCGCCCTCATTTCCTGTTAGGTCAGCCTATGGGAATCGCTGCTGCTGCTGACACATTTTGGAAAAGAATAAAATAAGGCAAATGTGAGGAGAGGGTTGAGGAGGGAAGGAAGGAGATGCCAGGCATGTCACGGACCGAGAAAGGGATCTGGGAGTCATCGTGGATAGGACGTTGAAATCTTCAGCTCAATCTGCTGCGGCAGCTAAGAAGGCGAACAGAATGTTGAGTATTATTTATTTATTTATTTACAACATTTATATCCCACAATATTCCCACCAATTGCCTCCATTCCCCTTTTCGTAAAACTTATGGAGAGCCTGGTGAATAAGCAACTCAATGCTCACCTGGACAAATTTAATGTTCTGCATGCCTCACAATCGGGATTTCGACCGCTCCACAGTACTGAGACCGTGCTTGTCACTCTCCTATCTAACTTCAAGCAAGAGATAGTTGAGGGGAAGAGCATTTTATTCTTGCAGTTCGACATGTCCAGCGCCTTTGATATGGTTCACCATGATATACTTCTGCGGCTCCTCGATTACTTCGGTGCAAGCGGAAATGTATTAGCCTGGCTTAGAGGTTTTCTAACATCCAGATCCTACCAAGTACAAGCCAACTCCACTCGGTCATCTCACTGGAAAGCTGACTGCGGAGTGCCGCAAGGCTCCCCGCTATCACCTACCCTGTTCAATGTGATGTTGATCCCCCTGGCAATGGCTCTCTCCAAATTGGGGCTAAACCCGTTTATCTACGCAGATGACATCACTATCTACATCCCGTTTGAGGAGAACCTGAATGAAATTACCAGTCGGATTCGTCACAGCTTTAACACCATGCTTGACTGGGCCAATTCTTTTCGATTCAAGCTCAACGCCGAGAAAACGCACTGCTTGGTCCTCTCCTCTCCTTATTGCAAACTCTGGCCTCCTGCGCTAATTACTCCTGAGCTCACCCTACCTATCTCGTTATCCCTAAAAATCCTGGGTGTCTTGGTTGATCGAACCCTGATGTTGGAGCAGCATGTGAACTCTACAGTCCAGCAAATGTTCTACTCTCTCTGGAGGCTTAAGCGTATCAAGCCTTACTTCCCTCGGGGTGTTTTCCGCAATCTGGTCCAGTCTCTGGTGATTAGCCGTCTTGACTACTGCAATAGTATGTACGGAGGTTGTGCAGGTATGCTCCTAAATAATTGCAAACGGCCCAGAATACAGCTGCCCGGCTCATCTATGGGAAATCCAGATTTGAAAGCTTGAGACCATTGCGTGAGCGGCTGCACTGGCTTCCTGTGAAGGACTGCATCGTGTTCAAGACCTGTGCATTGGTGCACAAAATTATCTATGGAGATGCCCCTTCCTATATGGTCCCTCTTGTTAACCTACCGCCCAGGAACTCCCAAAGATCAGTCCGCTCGTACCTCACTCTCCATTACCCTGCTTCTCGTGGCCTCAAATATAAGGCCATCTATGGTTCCTCTTTTCCTTATCTCAGCACTCAACTGTGGAATGGGCTGCCTCGGGAGATCAAAATCACTTCAGATCACCCAACCTTTAAGAAACATCTCAAGACCTTCCTTTTTGGCAGAGCATTTACCAGAGTCCTGCAGGAGCTGCAGCCTTTTAGCCCACAGCTCACTTTGTGATACCCAATCACCCACCCTCTCTTCCATTCCCTCATCAGACTTCTCTTTCCCCCTCCTGTGACCCTGTCCACTGTACTTTGTGTTATTGTGTTATGGTTTGTTTATTAACTATTGTATGCCACATTGAGCCTGCCCATGGGCGGGAATATTGTGGGATATAAATGTTGTAAATAAATAAATAAATAATACTCAACATTCTGTTTGCCTTCTTAGCTGCCGCAGCACATTGAGCTGAAGATTTCAACGTCCTATCCACGATGACTCCCAGATCCCTATCTCGGTCCATAACTCCTAAAGCAGAACCTTGCATGACATAGCTGAAATTCGGGTTCCTCCTTCCCACATGCATCACTTTGCACTTGTCAACGTTGAACTTCATCTGCCATTTGGACGCCCAATCCCCCAGTCTCACAAGGTCCTCTTGTAATCTTTCACACTCCTCCCGCGACGCGATGACCCTGCACACATTAGAAGTTAGGCGCACCTGCATTACAGAATGTGCTTAACGAGTTGTGTGTGTAAATTCTAATGATTGCCAATTAGTGCTCATTATTGCTTGTTAAAATCTGGGCATTTCATGGGCGTTCTGAAATTTACGCTCACTGTTATAGAATATGACCCAGTGTTCCTAAATTTGCATGCGGAGATTTACGCTACGTTTTCATTGGTGTAAATGGAGGCAAGTAGTTTTAGGCGCTGAGATATCAACTAGGCGCCACTTATAGAATATGCTTAGCACTGATTTCCGCGCCAATGTTTTAGGTTCCATATATAGAATCTCCCCCTTAGTGTGTAAATGCAAGGGGGGATTCACAGGGGAGACGCATGAGTGGGGCATGGGCAGATCAAACATTTGAAAACAACAAAACAAGCGGAAGATATCCAGAAGGACCAGACTGAAGCCGCAGATGTTGGAAACCAAAATAATTTATTACGACCCAACACGGTCCGTGTTTCGGCCGAAAAGGCCTTCTTCAGGGGTCTTCAGACTGGCATATACAGGTATTCCTCCAAAGGATCTCACAAAAGTGAGACGATCATCCAGTCTACCAAGCACCTTCTCCTTCCCTCTACTGTTTCCAGTTGGTGTGAGATCCTTTGGAGGAATACCTGTATATGCCAGTCTGAAGACCCCTGAAGAAGGCCTTTTCGGCCGAAACACGGACCGTGTTGGGTCGTAATAAATTATTTTGGTTTCCAACATCTGCGGTGGCGACAATGCAATTACAAAAATGCTATAAGCAATGGCGGTGGCGACAATGCCACTTAAATAAATAAGATAAAGGAAATGATGTTTTTTGAAAAACGTCATTTCCTTTATCTTAAGTGGCATTGTCGCCACCGCCATTGCTTATAGCATTTTTGTAATTGCAAACCGTATCTACGAGAGGAGTACAACAGGCTAGTTTCTGTTTTAATATCTAAAAATTTGTCTAGAAGAGAGGAGGTTATAAGGACCCCTGAGGCAGGCCTTTTGGCCGAAACACGGCTGTGTTGGGTCATTTTTTATGTGAATAAACATTTTTCTTGGTATCCTCACTTATTCTCCTCACTTTTTTGTTTCACAAAGAGGATGGAACTCCTCCCATATAAGGAAAGGCTAAAGGGGTTAGGGCTCTTCAGCTTGGAAAAGAGAGGCTGAGTGGGGATATGATTGAAAACCAGCAATTTTGAGAGTCAGGTTCTTGAAATCCCTGTAACTGGTCCCTATTTCTGCTTCCCCACTACCCCCAATAATAACTGCTGTCTCCAGATGCTGAAGATGTTGCAGATCTGATGTCCGTAGATTCTGAGTAGCATATTTGCAGGTTTTTGTGTCATTTCACAGTATCTGGCAGTGGAGGAATTTTGTGTTGCTATTCCTGAGGTGACATTAGAATTTGAATATATATTTGTTTTGTATTATGATAGGTGAGAAATTTGGGACTAATGTGTTACATACAGCTTTTTGATATGGGATAGGCAAATTCATACTAAACTTACAGTTAAACAATGAAATATTTGGATGTGCTTTGTTCAGCTGTGAATTTTAGTGTTATGTGTGTCAAATAAATGAACGTTGTCTGTCAGGTGTATCACAACAGAAGAAAGGTTGAGAACCAATGGATTAGATCAGTAAAGAACTTGGGGGTCCTTTTACCAAGCTGCAGGAAAAAGGGCCCTGCGCTAGTGGTGGGGGCTGTTTTTACTGTGCGCCAGGACCCTTTTTACCACAATGGGTAAAAAGTCCCCAGACAAACATGGGCATGCGGTAAGAAAACTCTTACAATGTGGCATACGGCGGGGAGCCCTTACTGCCACCCATTGAGGTGATGATAAGGACTCTCATGGTAACCAGGCAGTGCGCGGCGATGCCCAATTACCGCAGGGTTACCCCGTGCAAGCTATTTCCGGGAGTTTTCTTTTTCCCTCGGAAATGGCGCATGCTGGGGTTGGAACTTCCACCAGTGGCCGCGTTGGGCCAGCGGTAGTCCTGATTTAACATTTGTAAAAGACCCCCTTAAGGCAGTTTAAAAAGAATTAAAAACTTTGCTGTTTTAACAAGCTTATGGAGCAAACTGAAAAAAGATAGATTGAAGCTGATACACATAATTAGAACCTGGTATATTTAAGATGTACTGAAAGGTAAATGGTTTTGGTTTAATTTTACGATTAGAGCTATTTTGTTTTATATGTATGTTGATTACTGTACTTTTATCATGTATGTTTTATTGTTCTCCGCCAAGAATTCCTAGATTGTGCAGATTATAAATAGGTAAATAAATAAATACGCTCCAGACTGACATTCTGTGCTCCCCTGTGCACCACAAAATGTTTATTGGTCCGGCAGTCAGTAGGCTCGGTTGATTTTTCACATTATAGTAGAGCAAGGTAAGAGATCCCGTGGCTAGCATCCAAAATGTGACTTCCATCTTGGATTCCATAATCATACAATTAACTAGAAATAAGTACAATATACTAGCTGTAGGGCAACAGATGATAATAGTATTCTTAGAAATCTAGCAAATAGCATAGCAATTTCCCCCCTCCACCCCTCAAGAATAAGCCCTCAACTTCCTAAAACGTATAAGCCAAGCCAGCAAAAAGGCGACTCCACAACCTAACTGTAAAACACCATTAACAGTTCCCAAATGCCTCACATGAAGGTGAATTAGTTTTTACCCAAAGGCGGATCTACAGTTCATGGGTCAACAGACCCTGCAGAGATACCTTCCATCAAAGGGCTGTCCAAAAACTCACTCACCTAACCAAGTCTTTATTTTTTTTATGGAATGTCATATAATTGAGTTCCGAACAGGCCTGTAGGGGGACTGAGTTACACAATATTGGGGCAAAAAAAAAAAAAAGACAAAGCACAGTGCTTCATGCCTATTAGTTTTACCATCAGTGTTATTCTCTACTAGAATAAAGAGCCCTTCCTGCCTGTGCTATTTAGCTGGTGCATTATTGAAATGCAGGGACAGAGCCTGATACCTAGACTGAGGCTAGGTGTTTGTAGGCAGGCAATGATAAGGTACATGAATTACAAAGTAACATATTAACATAGTAGATGACGGCAGATATACACCTGTATAATCCATGCACAAAGTATGATATCATATCATACCTTGTGCTATGAGTTTATCTTGTTGGGCAGACTGCATGGACTATACAGGTCTATATCTGCCGTCATCTACTATGTTAATATGAATACTTGATCTTGATTTTTCCTTGCCATTTTCAGGGCACAGTCCATAGAAGTCTGCCCCAGCACTGACCTTGTTCTCCAGTTACTGAAGCTGAATCGGTCTAGTTGCCTGTGATCAGGGCACTGACCAAAGAAGTCTACCTAGCACTGGCTTTGCTTCCCAATTACTGGTGTTTTTATCTAATCACCAAATAGCGAGGTGTGGTAGCTGTGTTAGTCCACTCTTAAAAGGTTATCAATAGAAATCAAACAAAATAAAACATGGAAAAGAAAATAAGATGAAAAAAGGTATCATCTTATTTTCTTTTCCATGTTTTATTTTGTTTGATTTCTATTGATATCTAATCACCACTAAGCTTATTTGGTTCTATGCCTTCCATACAGGATTCATTTGTGTTTATCTCATGCATTTTTTCATTCCGTTACCGTTTTTATCTCCACCACCTCCTGTGGCAGTGCATTCCAGGTATTTACCACTCTCTCCATGAAAAAGTACTTCCTGATGTTATTCCTGAGTCCCCCCCCCCCCCCCCCCCGCAACCTCAACTCATGTCCTCTAGTTCTACTACCTTCTCGCCTCTGGAAAACGTAGATTAATACCTTTCAAATATTTGAATTGTATGTGAACATATGAATTAAGCTGCCATAAGCATCATGAAAGGTGGGCTAAAAATTCCAAAGTTATTGTTAGGCAGGCAGCAGAAGTCACAGAAGCCCCAATATGAAAACTTCTGTTCTAACATCTGGAACTGGACTCATTCCATATAGGCAAGCTGAACTGGGATTTAAACTGATGAAGGTAAAACATTCTATAATACTGGGAAGAGTGCCCTGAGCCATTTTCACTTAAACAGATGAGGTGCATGGTAAAATCACTAGAGATCTTAGAGGTTTTGAAGAATAAGACAGAAATTGAGGGCCACAGAGAAATGAGAGACAGAGAGACAGAGAGAGAGAGAGAAAAATCCTTTAAACACAGAGTTGGGGGACGGAGAGAAATCCTCCACAGATAGACCGGGGGGGGGGGGGGGGGCGGGGAATAGAAATCCTTCATACATAGAGTTGAGAGAGGGAGAGAGATCCTTCAAAGATGGAGAGTGGGGGGGGGGGGGGGGGGGGGAGAGAGAGAGAGAGAGAGAGAGAGAACCAGAGCGAGACTTAAGAAATCATTCATAGTTGGGGAGGAGGGAGTAAAACCTCCACAGAAAGAGAGAGAGAGAAATCAATCCTCCACTGATAGACAGAGACAGAAGGGGGGAGAAGGGAAATAAATCCTTCATACATAGAGTTCAGAGAAGGGAGGGAGAGAGATCCTCCACAGATAGAGACAGAGAAAGATCCTTCACAGAGAGAGAGAGAGAGAGAGAGAGAAACCCAGAAAGAGACTTAAGAAATCATTCATAGTTGGGGAGGAGGGAAGGAGTAAAAGCTCCACAGAAAGAGAGAGAGGGGGGGGGGGGGGAAGGGAGAGAAATCCTCCACTGATAGACCGAGACAGAAGGGGGGGGGGGGGGGGGGGGAGAGAAATCCTTCATACGTAGAGCTGAGAGAGAGAAAGAGAGACTGACTTAAGAAATCATTCATAGTTGGGAGGGGAGGGAGTAAAACCTCCACAGAGAGAGAGAGAGAGAGAGAGAGAGAGAGAGAGAGAGAGAGAGCAGCAGCTGCAATCAGTAGCTACAGCACACAGATAAATAATCAGATAAGATGCAAAGATAGATGGGTGGGTTGATAATCAAAGAGGTACCCAGACAGACCCTGCAGATATGAAGGTAGATATTTAGACAGATGGAGAGGGTAGATGGTTTAGAGAATGCCTCTGCTTTATACTTTTTGATCTGTTGACTCTACAGATGCTGTCACCTCTTGTTCAATCAGATCCCCTGGGGGTCACAGCTGCCCCTTTGTGGAATGTTTGTTTTCTTTTCCAGGGCTTCTTTCTCCTGCAGCCCCCTGTGGTTCTGCTTTTCCTCTGTCCTGTTCACAGAAGAAAGCTCTTTTACTTATATAGCACTAACATACATTGTGTGTGCGCACACACACACACACACACACACGCGTGTGTGTGTGTGTGTGTGTGTGTGCTTCTGTGTACACAGCTGCTTTTTGCCCCCTCCTTCCCTCTTTCCCATGGCTCTTTCCACTCACACCTGAGCACATTGTCTGCATTGCACACCCCCAGATTCTGCCCTTGAGATGAAGCTTTGGCTTTGGCCCTGACCACCCACAAAAGCAGCCCCCACTGCCCCCCCCCCATGGTACGCCACTGCATTATGGTATTGCATAGAAGTTCCTGAGTGATAGAGTGAGTTATAACATAAGTTAGGAAGGTGGGGCTGGTGTTTCGGAGGTTGGGATAGTGCTGGGCAGACTTATACGGACTGTGCCCTGAAGAAGAAAGGTACAAATCAAGGTAGGGTATTTATTTTATTGCATTTGTATCCCACATTTATCCCACCTCTTTGCAGGCTCAATGTGGCTTACAATTCTTCAAGGGTGATGGAGGTAGAAGAGAACATACAATTGGTTTAACAGGTATACACAAAAAGTAGCCCATATGAGTTTATCTTGTTGGGCAGACCGGATGGACCGTGTAGGTCTTTTTCTGCCGTCATCTACTATATTACTATGTTAGATAATCAGCTATAGAGAGTTCATTTTCAGCATGAGAAATAAAGTGGTAGTGCATATTGCGTAACTTTCATTAGTAGCAATGAGGTTAACTAGTCGAACCATTGCAGTTTCTTAAGGAAAAGAGTGACATGATCATTCTTAGTTAACCCATATAGCAAATTAATTATCAAACACGGCAACTGGATTTTTCAAGGCATGTACTTCATTTCATGAGCTTGGGCCACTTTCTCCAGTGCAGTGATCTGTTCTCATCTTCTCTCCAGGAGTCCTCATCAGCACAGACTGAGGATACCTTCTTTACATTCATGTTGGTCCTTGAGCAAAACTGGTTACTTTGTCGGCCATGATGTCTTTTATTGCAGCAACATGAAACTTGTCCAGTGATGTTGATATCTGTGAGATTTGGGCCCATGCAGATGCTTTGTTCAGGTGACCTAGAAGTAGGGACCTAAATAGACTCAAAAGCTTACTACTGAACAGAACATAAGAACTGCCATACTGGGCCAAATCAAAGGGCCACGTACCCAGTATCCTGTTTACAACAGTGGCTCTTGCCAGCAGAATCCCCCAAATTAGCAAGATTCTATGCTACTGACTCCCAGGGATAAGCAGGGGATTTCACCAGGTATCTATATAATAATTTGTACCTCAGGTTCTCTGTCTGTCTGGGTTTGTAACATGTTGCTGACGTCAGCTCGCCTCCAGCGTTCCCTTCCCTCTCACTGTCCCGCCCTCGCATAGAGACGAAATGACATCAGAGGAGGGCGGGACACTGAGAGGGAAGGCAAGGGAACGCTGGAGGCGATGCGAGCCCAGCCTGCTTGCTGCTGCTCCGACCTTAGGTAAGATGGACGGCTTACAGGCAGGATGGCAGCAAGGACAGAGTCACTGGCCATGGAGGAGAGGGGAGAATCGTTGCACATGGATGAGATGGGAGGGCAGGGCACAGGACAATCACTGCACATGGATGGGATGGGAGGGCAGGGCAGAAGCGAATTAATGGATTTCGATGGGATGGGAGGTGAGGGGACATTTGCGGGACACGGATGAGAGGGGAGGGCATGGTAGAGGAGAATCGCTGGACATGGAGGCGAAAATCGCGGACACGGAGGGGAGGGCAGGGCACAGGACAATCGCTGGACATGGAGGGGAGGACAGAATCGTGGGACATCGAGGGGAGGGGAGGGGAGGGCAAGGCAGAGGAGAATCGATGGACATGGAGGGGATGAGAGGCGAGGGGAGAATCGCAGGCAGTGGCGTTCCTAGGGGGGCTGGCACCCGGGGCGGATCGCCGATTCGCCCCACCCCCCGGGTGCAGCGCCCCCCCCGATGCAGCGTGGACCCCCCCCCAGCGAAAGGACACCCCGCGAAGGAACCCCCCCCCCCCCCCCGCCAGGTGCACACCTGTCCTCCGTTGTTCCATGCTTCTTCTCTGCCCCAGAACAGGAAGTAACCTGTTCTGGGGCAGAGAAGAAGCATGGAACAACGGAGGGCAGGCGCGCACGGCACCCCCCCGGCGGCGTGCACCCGGGGTGGACCGCCCCCACTGCCCACCCTAGGAATGTCACTGATCGCAGGACATGGAGGGGAGGGCAGGGGAGAGAGGAGAAATCACTTAGACGAGAGCCTTTCTATGGCCCGTTTCATTTTTGACGAAACAGGCTTTGTTGCACTAGTAGCTTAATAATGGTTTATGGACTTTTTCTCTAGGCATTTATCCAAAAGTTTTTAAAACGCAGCTACATTAACTGCTTTTACCAAAACGTCTGACAGCAAGACCAGAGCATAACTATTCGTGAGTGAAAACATATTTTGTTTTAAAAGCATTACTAAGTAATTTCATGGTGTACTCCCTAGTCTTTGTACTTTTTGAAAGAGTACACACTTAATTCATGTTTATGCATTCCACTGAAGTCAGAATTTTGTAAACCTCTATCCTATTACCTCCTATCCCCCAGCTGTATCTTTTTCAAGCTGAAGAACCCTAATCTCTTTCCTCATATGAGAGGAGTTCCATCCCCTTAATCATTTTGGTCGCTCTTCTTTGTTCCTTTACTAATTCCGCTATATCTTTTTTGAGATACAGAGATCAGAATTGCACACACCGTGGAAAGATATAGAGGCATTATAATTTTCTTGGTATTATTTTCTATTCCTTTTCTGGTATTTCCTAACATTCTATTTGCTTTTTTGGCTGTTGCCGCACACTGAGCAGAAGATTTCACTATATTATCCACAATGACACCTACATCTTTTTCCTGGGTAGCGGCTTCTAATATAGAACCTAGCCTCGTGTATCTACAATTTGGGTTATTTTTCTCAGTGTGCATCACATTGCACTTGTTCACATTGAATTTCATTCTCATAAGGTCTTCCCGCAATTTCTCACAGATCACATGTGCCATAAAGAAGTACATGGCTCTGACTCTGTGGCAATTGTATGCAATAAAAGTTTTCTAAAAAGAAGGCCTTGCTATTCGCTTCCCATTGTAATGAATACCCGCTAGACTCCGTCACTCTTCTCAACCAAAAGGATCCCCATCAGTAAATCAGTGAGAATTTTAGGAGTAGTCCTTGAGTCTGATCTGACATTTCATTCACACAATTCAAATGTTATGGGGAAATGCAGGGTGGAAGGCGATTGTAATGGTGTACAGATATTTACAGTAGGTTTTGTTCTATTCCTGGAGGGCTCAGAAAACAAAATAACTCCAGACTTTGTTCCTTTTCCCTCGCTGCACCTTATGCCTCCTGGAATAGACTTCCTGAGCCTGTACGTCTAGCTCCATCTCTACCTGTTTTCAAATCTATGCTAAAAACCCACCTTTTCACCACTGCTTTTGGCTCCTAGCCACTACTCAATTTGCCCTCCCCTTGTTCCTTCTCACCCAGTACTTCCCTTGTCCTTAATTGTCTTGTCTGTCTGTATTATTTTTAGATTGTAAGCTCTCTGAGCAGGGACTGTCTCTCTATGTTGGATGTTCAGCGCTGCGTGCGTCTGGTAGCGCTATACAAATGTTAATAATAATAATAAAGGCATTATGCTGGGAACTGTACCTGGGAAGCATTGTTTAAAGTCCATTGCACTGACCACTAGGCTGCCCCTCCAATCTGCAGGGATGTCTGTGTGGCCATTTCTCTCAAAATGATGCCAGCCAGCCATTCTAGTGCCTGACTTTTTGGCATCTATAAGGTGGACATGCTACTTTTTTCTGTTTGAAAATGACTCTAAGATAGACTTTTTTTTTGACGGAATGAGCTAAACATCTCAATTCTGACTTGGACTTTTTTTAAAAAAAACCCTTTTAGGGGCCATTTTACTAAACCGCGTAAGCATCTACGTGCACCCAACGTGCGCCAAGATGAAGTTACTGCCCAGCTACCGTGTGGCTCTTGCAGTAATTTCATTTTTGGCGCACGTCCGATACACATGTCAAAAAATAATCTTTATTTTCTGGCGCGCGTCTGCTATGCACGCCAAGTGGCTTTCGATGCGCCAGTGGTGTAACTAAGGGTGGGCCTAGGTGGGCACAGGCCCACCCATTCTTGCCTCAGGTCCACCCAGTCAGCAGCCCGTGAAGCCCCCCAAACTCTTCAGTGGTGTTGCCTCACTACTCTCTCTCCCGCTTCTCCACTCATGGCTTGGCATCTGCCCGTCTCTCTCTGTAACTCCCCCCCACTCCCCGTTCTACCTCAGAGCTATTGCTGGTGGCAATTCCTATAGGCATCCTGCATCAGCCCTGCAGGCTTCTCTCTATCATATCCTGCCCTTAATGATGTCACTTCTTGTTTCTTTGACGGGAATGTGGTAGAGAGAAACCTGCAGGGCCGGAGCAAGTTGCCTATAGGAATTGTGATGGGCAACAGCTCTGAGGTAGGACTGGGGGAGGGGGTTCAGAGAGAAATGGGCAGGCGTCAGGTAATTAGAAAAACCCACTATATTGTATGTATGTACAGGTGTAGGGGTGGGGGTGGGAAGAGCCCACCCAGGTTAACTCTAGGCCCACCCAAAATGGCAGGTCTGCCTACGCCCCTGCGTTGCGCGTAGGTCATTACCGCCCAGTTCCCGCATGAGACTTTACTGCTAGGTCAATGGCTGGCGGTAAGGTCCCAGACCCAAAATGGGTGCACCAATTTTGATTTTGCCGCACGTCCTTTTTCAGCAAAAATATAAAAAAGGTATTTTTTGCAGGTGTGCTGCAAAATGGATCTGCACACGCCCAAAACACATGCCTACACTACCGCAGGCCATTTTTCAGTGCACCTTAGTAAAAGGTTCAAGTTTTAAACCTATGGGGAAAAGGCTATGGAGAGTAGCTAATAAAGTTTGTTTGCTTTTTTTTTTTCATTTTAAAATTCTAACTGTTTATGAATATCCTACAATTCCTCTTTTAAAACCTAATCTTTAAGCTGTGGCAGAAACTTCAAGTTTTAAACCTATAGGGAAAATGCTATGGAGACTAGTTTTTTTTTGTTTGTTATAGTTGTACCCCGCGCTTTCCCACTAATGGCAGGCTCAATGCGGCTTACATGGGGCAATGGAGGGTTAAGTGACTTGCCCAGAGTCACAAGGAGCTGCCTGTGCCTGAAGTGGGAATTGAACTCAGTTCCTCAGTTCCCCAGGACCAAAGTCCACCACCCTAACCACTAAAGTTTACTTGCTTTTTTTATTTTAAAATTCTAACTGTGTTCATCAATACCTAACAATTCCTCTTTTATACCCTAATCTTTAAGTTACCAAGCTCAGAATAAAATAATGTCACCCACAGAGATGTCCTCTTCTCTCAGAACTTCTCAGAAAGAAAATTGATTGGGACCTTTCCTCTCTATATAGTTTGGATTCTAAGGAGACTATTTCAAACAATCCCTTTGAAGCTAGCCCAGTTATCAAATTACCCATAAGTACATAAGTATTGCCACACTGAGAAAAGACCAAGGGTCCATCGAGCCCAGCATCCTGTCCACGACAGCGGCCAATCCAGGCCAAGGGCACCTGGCAAGCTTTCCAAACGTACAAACATTCTATACATGTTATTCCCGGAGTTGTGGATTTTTCCCAAGTCCATTTAGTAGCGGTTTACTACACTGTAGTTTCATCGCATGCCCCCTAGTCCTAGTATTTTTGGAAAGAGTGAACAGACGCTTCACATCCACCTGTTCCACTCCACTCATTATTTTATATACCTCTATCATGTCTCCCCTCAGCTGTCTCTTCTCCATGCTGAAAAGCCCTAGCCTCTTTAGTCTTTCTTCATAGGGAAGTCGCCCCATCCCCGCTATCATTTTAGTCGCCCTTCGCTGCACCTTTTCCAATTCCACTATATCTTTCTTGAGATGCGACGACCAGAATTGAACACAATACTCAAGGTGCGGTCACACCATGGAGCAATATAACGGCATTATAACATCCTCACACCTGTTTTACATACCTTTCCTAATAATACCCAACATTCCATTTGCTTTCCGAGCCACAGCAGCACACTGAGCAGAAGGTTTCAGTGTATTATCGACGACGACACCCAGATCCCTTTCTTGGTCCATAACTCCTAACGTGGAACCTTGAATGACGTAGTTATAATTCGGGTTCTTTTTTCCCACATGCATCACCTTGCACTTGCTCACATTAAACGTCATCTGCCATTTAGCCGCCCAGTCTCCCAGACTCGAAAGGTCCTTCTGTAATTTTTCACAATCCTGTAGAGAGTTAACGACTTTGAATAACTTTGTGTCATCAGCAAATTTAATTACTTCGCTAGTTACTCCCATCTCTAAACTGTTCTACTTCCTCACACCTTATTTCGCACTTAATTCACGTCAACTGCAGTGCTACCTCTCCAGCTGACAAGAACAGAGAATAACTATCTTTTAGAACAGTTCAAGCCTAGGTACTATCATTTTTATACTTTCTTTCCCCCCTAGTTTTAAACTGAACATTTCTCTAGAGGTAGAAACTAAACAGCCGGCTGTTTAGTTTCTACCTCTAGAGAAATGTTCAGTTTAAAACTAGGGGGGAAAGAAATTGTACACTATGGAAACTAGTTAATAATACTTGCTTCCCTCTCTTATATTTTTATTTTCTTTCTAAGACTGAACTGGGCCCTTTTGTGTCTTCTAGAGACTATCTGTTAATGCTGTGACAGAAACTTCAAGTTGGATAAAGGCGAGCCGGTTGATATAGAGGGGCATAATCGAAAGGGCGTCCAAGTACGCAATAGGACGTCCTTACGAAAACGTCAAAAATCAGGCATGTATAATTGGAAAATAGTATGGGCATTTTTCGATAATCGATTATCCCTGTAGCAAAACCACCAAATGAGGAGCGCATAAGCGTGACTAAATTGGGCGCCCTAACACGTTCGATTATCGCAGGTGCAAATGACCAAATCAGAAAGTGTGTAAAAGAATGTACATAGGTGTACCGCAAGTACAGTACATGCTGTTCTGGACATCCAGGTACGGGAAAATATGAGGAACGTTTATACGCGTCAACTACAGAAAGATCATGCTGCTCCACCGAATATTCCTCATATGTGCCCTTTCTGAATGTCCGGAACTGCATGCAGCTATATGCATATTGTGTATATGTGAAAAGGGTTGGGTGCTTCATACTCATCTATATAAGGCAAGTTCCGCACGCATAACAACCAGGCATGCACGTCAAAGACGTCTATGCTTACGACGGCGTCCACGTGCTGATAGGGCCATATATGGGATGGTCATCCGTATATGGAGCTGTGCACGAAACGACATCCGTCACGCAAGGATGTCTATATAAGGCACTTGTTTTCCAACACGTGAAAAAATGGCGCACCGACGTGAGCCTAATTTCGGGCACGAAGAAAGCCTACTGCTGGTGCGGCTATGCCTAAGGCACCGCCATCGGCTATTTATCAGCCACCACCACCTGCCCCCCAGGCTCCAGCCCATGAGAGCCTGGTCCCGCATTAGGGACAGGCTTGAAAGGTAAGTGTTTGGCCCACACCCCCCCCTCCTTTGCCTACACGTATAACAGCTCCGTCATCAATGTAACCAGTAACTGGAGTGTGCATGCAAGGATAATGAGTACTATGGGTACATACACAATCACTAATAAAATGTATGTTCTTGAAAGGACGACCATTCCCACATCCCTACAATAATGTATTTCGTTATTTAGTTATTTCTTGCCTGTGAACCCCACATTTTCCCACCCCTCTTTGCAGGCTCTATGTGGCTTACAACACATCTGAATAGTGGAAACATGATAGCAATTAAACGTATACCATACTTTATAACATGGTAATGATAACACATATAAAGTAGTTTTACAAGCATAAATTATAATGCATACAAACGGTACTTTCTGGCCTCATGGCCACCTCTATGGCATCATCTGCATAGGAGCCAACTCGGTGGCTGCTGTGGGTGCTTGAGCACCCCCAATATAGAATAAATGCCTTGTATGGATCCAGGGAGGGGTGATCTCCACTGGGGGTAGCACCCCCAAAAATTGTAAAAAGGAGGCTTCTATGAATCTGGACCAATGGAGGTGATCCCCTCCCCCCCCCCCAACAGTGTTGACCCTCTCTCTGCTATTTGAATAACAAATGAATGTGTGTGCAGAGGGCAAGAAGGACCATCCCCTGACTCCTGCTCTACAAACTTATATCTTACAGACGCTTCGGCGTTCACCGGGACCTCGAGTCCCTACGGAGGAGGTTCCACCATGTGAGGCGGGAGAGGCCCGAGCTCATCCGGGCAGTGCGACGGCACCTCAGGGCTCGCCGTAAGTATTCAAAAACAGGACACCTGTACTGATTTGTAAATATATTTATTGATTAATGCAAATGTCCTGTACAATATGTGGCTAATAGCCAACTAATAAGTAATAACATATTTATTGGTCCCAGATCAAGGATGCAGGTTGCAGGTGCCCTCCCATGACCGTGGCTGCAACTTCCAACGACCATCCCCCCCCCCCCCCCCCCAGATGAATGAGATGACATGCCTCACTTTAGTCTCCCCCTTTCTGGGGTGGGTGGATAGTGTGTCCTGGTAGACCTGCCTGAGGTGCTAAACACCCTTCCCACTGCCCCCCTCCCCTTAAAAACAACAAAAACAGGTCACCAAACCCTCGTCGCATCTCACAATGCAAACATGCTGGTCACCAATGAGTGTGGTCTGCCAACATGTCCTGTGTGTTTTGTGTCAGTGCAGCTTCCAGGGTTCCCTGTCATGTCATCTGATGCATCTCAGTCCCCCATGGGTATAGGCCACGCCTCCTCACACCTTCCCCCATCCCCTGGCTCAGGCCACCCAGCTACTGCACTATGCAAGCCATGTTGCATGTGCTCATCTCATCCATACTCTATTTACATACACAGGGCTCCAGCACCAGCAGGAGGAGCAGGCTGACAAGGAGGGCCACCTGCAGGAGGAGGAGCCAGGCCAGGAGGAGGACTTGGAGGAGGAGGAGGAGGCAGGCCAGGAGGGGCACCTGGAGGAGGAAGAGGAGGAGGAGCCAGGCCAGGAGTCCCACCAGGGGAAGGAGGAGGAGGACTCGGAGGAGGGGGTCCTCATCATTGATGAGGACATTCTGGAGGACCCCTCCCCACCTGCAGCTCCGTCTGAGCCATCTCCCTCCCCTCGGCCATCTCCATCCCCTGAGGCAGCTCCATCACTTCAGGTAGCTCCATCCCCTGGGCCACCTCCAGCCCTTGGCCCTGCGACTGTTGTGCACCTCCTGCAGCACCTGGTAGATGGCCAGAACCAGGTGCTGCAGGAGCTACGAATCATACGGCAGGGTAATGAGCAGCTGCAGGGCCCACTTAGGGTGGTCCTGCTGCTGCTCATTACCCTGCTACAGAGGGCCTTGATTAGAGGCCATGGCCACCCGTCCTAGATGGGGGGGGGGGGAGGGGGAGGGGGTGACAGTTTGTATTTTGGGAGGGGTTGTTGGGTGGGTGGGGTGTTTGTATGTTGGGGGGAGGAAATGTTGGAGGGGGGGTTGGGGGGATATGTAGGGGTGTTGGGGAATTTTTGTGGGGGGGGGGGGAATTTGTAGGGGTGGGTGTGGGGGGAATATGTTGGGGTCTGTACATAAAGAATATTTTTCACATTTTAACTAACAGTGTGTGCGTTGTGCATTACATATAACCACATGGTGCTGTTGATGTGAGAGGAGGCAGCAATATGCATTGCATGAAATGTGGTGTGAATTTGAAAGCTGATGCATGTCTGTGATAATGGTGCCCATACAGAAGGCCACCTGTTCATTCCAACCTCCATGGCCCTATGTGCATGGGGGTGGGCCGTGGATGGCTATTTACTGTTGAGGGACACAAATGGCCATCCAGCCTCTCTCCCTCCCCCTTACCATACAGCCCCACAGCACAGAGTGGCATTAATAATAGATTTGTTGTCTAGCACTTGTGATCTGCCAAGTACACTCTTGCACATAACCCTAGGTAGCACATACATGATGTTTCCTCAGTGTGATCACCAGACACCCTTACCCACAAGCATACCAAATTGGTGGTGGGGGGCCCACCAAGGACCTACAAACAGCTGCCTCATCTTTTCACATTCTATGCATCTGCAATGGTATATAGTGCTGAGGAGAAAAGGGAAAACAATGGGAAAACCATTAGATGGAGGCTTACTGCATCACAGTTGCAATATAATACAAGAGTTACAGAAGGGCACAAATAAATATGGTGTTCATTATTTGCTCACACCTTTTTAAGTAGGAGGTCAAGGTGACCTACATTCCAGGTCTTTCCCTGTCCCAGGAGGACTGTAAGTTTGTACTTGAGGCAATGGAGGGTTAAGTGGCTCGCTCTAGATCACAAGGGGCAGGAATGGGAATTGAACTGGCAACCTTATGATTACAAGGCTGGTGATCTAACCACTAGGCCATGGCAGCCATCAGGTAGGTTGTAGCTACCTGCAGGTAATTTGGGTTTGGACCTGTAACCACAAACTCTCTCCCTCACCATGTCTTAAGGGCTCAGTAGGCAGTACCTGTGGCCACCTTGAAACTAGTTTACAGCCTACATGTTAGAAATGTTGTTGTTCCAGAACTATGGAGGTTTGTAGGACTGTGTTCAATACTGTGCTAAAAACATGATTTGCCTATATAGTTCCCCCTCCCTCTCCTATCAAAAGTGAGAATGGGTGGCCATTTCATAAATGGGGACTGGGGTTCAGCACACAAACAAAGGATTGAACCTACCGGGAACCAATACAGCAGCTGCAACAGCTGGCCCACAGCATTGAGGACCTGGCAAAACCACACAGTACGGGGCTGATGGCCTCCAACCAGTGCACAGGAACCTGCTGAAAAGAAAGCTAAGACATGACTGCAGACTACATACAGTGAATGAACACTCCTTGATAATGAGCAGAAAGAGAAGAGGTGGCAGAGAAATAAGAGCTTACCATGAACGTCTGTTTCTATCTTCTGGAACATTAGCTGGACATCTGCCTCAGTGAAATGACCCTTACCGAGGGAGGGGTGCCTGATTTGGAGCGATTGTAGCAATTTCTTAGCTCCCACAGACTGCCTGCTACAACCAGGCACAGAGAATGGGAGACAGGAAGAGGGCCAAAGGATGGATACGGAAGAGTTGTGGGCTGAGGGCAACCACAAATAACAACCCACCCAAAATACACAGGTGTCCCGAAGCATACCTTGCCAAACACAAACCTTAATATAAATGTGGGTAACACGTGAGAACTCACGTGAATCAGAAGTCCCAGCGCATAAAATGGCGGTTTAAATGGCAATCAAGAAGGGGAAGGCAGGTGGGGACGCCCATAGTTATCTACCCATTATCGAAATCAGGAGCTCCAAATCGCTTTCTCAGCTGGGCACGTTTAGGAATTATGTGTATAATCGAAATTACAGCGTCCATATCAGACACGCCTATCCTCCGTCCAAAATGGGCGTTCCTGGCGACGATATAAACGCCCACTCCGTATTTTCGAAACCCCATTGGTACAATGCCGCCACGCCAGCCCCCAACCCGGAAGGGTAATTTCTCCGATGCCGAGGTGGAGCTTCTGGTGCAGGAGATACAGCAACGGCACACCAACCTGTTTGCTCCCCACAGGGCAGAGACTGGCTGCGACCACCAAGCAGCGGGAATGGGAGGCGGTCCGTGACAGGGTGAATGTGGTCTTCCACTGTGCAAGGGACGTGGAGGACTGTAAGCACAAGTGGCGCAAGCTGAGGAGGGATGTGAGGAGGAAGGCTGGGGCCAATCCCGCAGCACATGACACAGCCAACCTCACCCCCATGGAGCTGATGGTCCACGCTCTGCTACCCCAGGAGGGCATCCACGGGATTGGGTCCCTTGACACCTCGGCCCAGCCTGAGGGCTCAGGTAGGTTGTCCATTATGATGTTGGGATATCTGTTGTGCTGCACTACACTGTGTTATATCACCTTTATGATGGTGTCTCACCTCCTACCCCCTACTCTGTACCCTTACTCTCTATTCCTACCGTAGTCATTGGCTTCCCTCTTACTTGTCCTGTGTGTGCAGCTTAATTACAGTGTAAGGTGTCTGAGTAGTGGCAGTATTAATGTGTGTCATAGGAGCAGACTCAGTGGGTGTTTGAGCACCCCCAATATTGAGGAAATATCATGTAGGTGTCCAGGGAGGGCTTATTTGCACTGGGCTTAGCACCCCCAATAATACTTTACACTTGGCTCCTATCCTATGGGTGTGTGTAGGTTACTACTCTACTCTGTGGCACAACTTTGGGCCTCTTCCTTCCCTACTCCCTCCTATTTTCCCATCATCACCAAACTGTGCCTATTTCCTTCTGTCACCTTTGTGCTTTAGTTAGTGTGGGCCACATGCATGCAACTTAAGGAGCCTGTAATCGGGGTCATCAAGTAGTTCTAGGCAGTGTACCAAGTCAGTAGTAACACAAGACACGCTCAAATGTCCTTCACTTTAACTAATATACAACAAACAGCTTGTCCGGGTCCACAAAGTTGTGAGCGGTGTCCTTGTCTTGGCTGTCCATCCACCAGCTGTACCCAGCTGCCTGTGGGGCTGTCGTTCACATGGGTCTCAAACCCAATCCTCCTCACCATCTCTTTGCAGTGTCATCAAGTGTGGGGCTATGTAGATGAATGCTGAAAGACAAAAGTGGGTTATTTTCACCAACACACTTCCTCACCCTTGTGCTATACAGGTGATGACTCTGATGAGGCTGGCCCTAGTGGCCTCCAATCACAACAAAGGCCTACACCAGCAGGACAGCCTCAACCTCCACCGCCTGCAGCAGCAGTCCAGCCTCTACCACCACCACCACCTGCACCATTGCAGCCTCTACCTCCACCACCTGCACCAGAGCACCCTCTACCGCCACCACCTACAGCAGCAGTCCAGCCTCTACCACCACCACCTGCACCAGTGCAGCCTCTACCTCCACCACCTGCAGCAGCAGAACCAGCACTAGAGGCCCAACCTCCACCAGCACCACCACCAGCAGAGGCGGCACCTCCACCACCGGTTGAGTTTTCTGATGTGGAGGATGCATATAGGGGGCCAGCTCCTCGCCAGAGGCCCTCCAGCCAAAGGAGGCAACTCCTGCGGCTGGCCACTGATTTGCTGTGGCACAATGTGGGCTTGGAGGAGTACCGGCAGCAAAAATTAGAGCTGCAGCGGGAAGCACTGCAGGCGCAGCGCCAAGCCCACCAGGAACTGCTCCAGGCGCAGCGCCAAGCCCACCATGAGGTGCTCCAGCAACTGCAACAGCTGCAGCACAGCATTGAAGGCCTGCGCCCTCAGGTCACAGCACCTACTCCACCGGTGGTGGTGCAGCAAGACCTGCTATCCACTTCCTCCTCCAGTGGGCAGCAACCACCACCAGCTAAGAGGTGGGCCTTGAGATCAGGCGCCTCCGCAGCCACTAGTGCAGCACCCACCAAACCAGCTTCCATTCTGGGTCCTGTGGCCAGGCTACAGCCAACAAGGTGGCCGGATTTCCACAGCGCAGCCGAAGCCGCAGGCTGCTGTGTGGATACGGAGGAGGATAGTGGGAGTAGCCCATCGGAGGAGTCTGAACAGACTTCCCCTGCAGCACCAGCTGCAAAGGAAGTCTGTGGGAGGGGTAAGAGGGGACGGGGGAGGGGACAGGGAAAGTGATGGCACATGCTGGAGGGTGAGGGTTGATGGGTGGTGGTGGTGGTGGGTGTGATGTGATGGTAACACTTATGTGAGTATTACAAATAAATGTGCACTTACTTTCACACAAAACTTGTTTCTATGAGTCTTTGTCTGGCTCTGACGCCAAGCTGGTAAGCAGTGAGCTCTGCTCTGTGGGCTGGGGGTGGAGGGGGCTCCTCTTCCTGCTCATCTGGGGCCTCCTCTGGTGGCTGTGGCTCCTCTGGGAGGGCCTGTCCTCTGCGCTGGGCCAAATTGTGCAGCATGCAGCACGCCACGAAGATCTTGGCCACCTTTTCTGGACTGTAGAGCAGCTCTCCTCCAGACCGGTCCAGACAGCCGAACCGGTTTTTCAAGAAGCCAAAGGTCCGCTCAATGATCCCCTGGGTGCTCCGATGCCTCCTGTTGTAGGTTTCTTCTGCCCCTGGTTGTGGATGCACCACGGGGGTCATGAGCCATGTCCTCTGCGGGTAGCCTCGGTCACCTTTGGAGAGAAGCAGAATGAGATAGATGAGTGTGTATTGCTTGGAGCAGGTACGGGGGGGGGAGGGGGGATTAGGATAGTGGATTGTGGAGTGAGGTGGAGGAAGGCAGGGCGGAGGGTTGCCCAGTGGAGGAGATATAGTATGGGTACATCCAAGTTGCACTTACCTAGTAGCCATCCACCGGTGAACTCCCCTCGCTCAAACCTGCGGAAGATGCCCGAGTGCTGTAGGATGTAGGCATCGTGGGTGGAACCGGGGTACCTGGCACACACGTCTAATATCTCCCCCTGGGCATCACACACAACTTGCATGTTCATCGAATGAAATGCCTTCCTGTTTCTGTAGGTGGCTTCGTGTGGCCGGGGGGGTCTGAGTGGGACATGTGTGCAGTCAATCACACCTATGACCGAGGGGAATCTAGCAACAGCATAGAAGGCGGCCATGTTGTTGTGCAGGGCCTGGGGGGTGGTGGGGAAAGTGATGTAGTGAGAGGTGTGAGTTAGAAAGGCATCCAGGAACTGGGTGAGACAGTGTGAAATAGAAGCCTGGGTGAGCCCTGTGTTAGCAGCTAATATAGATTGAAAACTCCCAGTGGCCAGGACAGAGAGAGAGGCAGTGATTTTGAGGTGGACAGGGATGGGGTTATTCCTATGGGTCTGGGGCTGAAGGAGGGGTTTCAGCTGCTCACAAAGCTGCACAATGGTGGCCTTATCAAACCTGAACCTTGTCAGACACTGCTGGTCAGTGAGTTGTAGGAAGGTGGTGCGGGGCCTGAACACTCGGGGCCCGTGAATACCACCTGCGGTGTGTGGCCTGTTCCTCTAACATGGAAGCCACCAGTGAATTTAGTGCATCCATTTCCCCACCAGTGCAAGTATTAGTAGTAGTACTGAAACAACAGCAGCACACAGAATCTCACTCCGAACACACCCTCTGGCCAGTCACTCCCCAAACAGTACAGGGAACACAGAGACAATGGGAAGTCAGGCAATACAATATACACGTGGGAACAGTGAATGGAGAGGGATAGGGGGAAGGGACCGATAGAGCAAGGAGGAGGAGTAGGGAAAGGTCAAAAGGTAAGACACAAAAGAGGCAGGTGAGGGTGACAAGGTTTCGGACTAGGGCAGACAGACCAAAGTTACAGGTACTCCACACACTCAGCTTTCTCTGCAACCACCAATTCAGCTCTCCAAACACCGATCGCGCCACTCTCCAACTCCACACAATCGCTAATGGGTCTAAAGACGATTCCCCCCTTGCTCTGGTCGCTTTTATTTTGGGTCTAAGCAATAACGCCCATGTTCGCGCCCACCCTAAGTCATTTCGCTATACGTTGTAGACGCCCACCTCGTAACACCGCCCTTAACATGCCCCGACACGCCCCTTATTTGGGCGTTTGTATCTGACCGTACGAGCGAAACGGACGCACTTAAAGTTTTGTTTCCATTATACTGATTTAATCGTTTTTGTGAGATAAACGTCTGTCTCCCGATTTAGGTCGCACTATAGGCGTTTTTCTCTTTCGAAAATAAGCAGGATAGTGTATCTGGATTTTCAAAAGATGTTTGACAAAGTACCTCATGAAAGACTCCAGAGGAAATTGGAGAGTCATGGGTTAGGAGGTAGTGTTCTATTGTGGATTAAAAACTGGTTAAGAGATAGAAAACAGAGAGTAGGGTTAAATGGTCAGTATTCTCAATCGAGAAGGGTAGATAGTGGGGTTCCTCAGGGGTCTGTGCTAGGACCGCTGCTTTTTAACATATTTATAAATGATTTAGAGATGGAAGTAACTAGTGGGGTAATTAAATTTGCTGACGACACAAAGTTATTCAAAGTGGTTAAATCGCGAGAGGATTGTGAAAAATTATAAGAGGACCTTACAAGACTAGGAGACTGGGCATCTAAATGGCAGATGATGTTTAATGTGAGCAAGTGCAAAGTTTTTTTTTTCTGTTTCTGATACAAATCAAGGTCAGGAATACATATAAAGTAGCACATATGAATTTATTTTGTTGGGCAGACTAGATGGACCGTACAGGTCTTTTTCTGCCGTCACCTACTATGTTACTATTACTATGTTAGTTGAGTAGCAGAAACTGCACCTATCCTGCAGACATAGACACTTTCACCTGTTCATGATTAGGTGTAAATGTCTGCATCTAGATTGTTCTCATACATGTATAGACTATCGTATTTTGTTATCTATGTATGTAACATATAGTAACATAGTAGATGATGGCAGAGAAAGACCTGTATGGTCCATCCAGTCTGTCCAACAAGATAACTCATATGTGCTACTTTTCTGCCATTTTCAGGGCACAGACCGTAGAATTCTGCCCAGCACTAGCCCCACCTCCCACCACCGGCTCTGAATTCTGCCCCTGTAAATGTCACGATGCATACTTTTATGCTGATCAATATTTTATAAGAGGCCATTTCCATGTGTATGTGGCCACATGAAAATGAAATTACTTACTCAGTGGCTAAATTCAACTCTCATAATTGCAGGATCCCAGGAAGACCCCTGGAACTTGGCTCCTGGACCTGAAGTGTCACTGCAGTGATCAGATTAGGTAGGGCTGTATTCATTTTATAAGCACAAAAAAGGTAGACCCCGGGGGGGGGGGGGGGGGGGGGGGGGGGAGGGGGGAGTGGGGGGGGGGGGGGGGAAAGATATAAAATAGTGTCAAAAACCCCAGGTAGATGCAGATGAAGTCTCATGGTGTTAGATCCCAGAGCTGGAAGCCAGAAGGAACAAAATTCATAACAGATAAAGTAACTGTGAACTTTTCAGCTCACCCAGTCCAACCTCATAGTCAAACAGAAATCACCTACATAATTTGTATTTGAAGATCAGCTGGTAGTACAGATCAAAAGTAGGTGCATTCTTTATTTCAGCTTTCTTAGGAATGTAAAGCACACCGGCATTATTTAAACTTTGAACATCCTACTACTGCTGCTTTAAAGTGCTATCAGATGTACACAGTGCTGTACAGACACACCCAAAAGAGAGACAGTCCCTGCTCCAGAGAGCTTACAATCTAGTCAAGACAAACATGCATAAAAAACGAGAGCCTACAAAAATATATTTATTAGAGTGTTGCTTAAGATTTAAACATAACCTTGAACGTGTGAGTGGAGGCGTAGCCAAATGTGCAGTGACCTGAGAACCAGCGGGATTGGGTTCAATTCCCACTGCAGCTCCTTGTGACTCTGGGCAAGTCAACCCTCCATTGCCTCAGGAACAAAATAAGTACCTGTATATAATATGTAAACTGCTTTGACTATAACCCCAGAAAGGAAATATATCAAATCCTGTGCCCTTTCAGTCTGAATTTGAATTTGGCTAAAGACAGAGAACAGGATGCACTGAGCCTCTGATATAAACACCTTCTCTTGAGGTGTTGCCAGAGCTCTCAGTACAGGAAATCTGTTCCACATAAATGGCACAGCAAGGTTGAAAGAGCAGAGCAAGGAGTTAGCAATGGAGGAGAAAGGAACAGATAAGACTGGGTGGATGAATGGAGGTCATGTGGAAGGGAGTAAGAAGAGAAAAGAGAAGTAATGAGGAGCTGCAGAGTTTATGCATTTTGTAGGTAACCAATACAAGCTTGAACTGTATGTAGAAGTGGATGGGGAGTCAATGCAGTCACTTGGGGGGCTACATGGTCATAACGATGCTGAAAAAAGATTAGTTATGTGATTCATTTTGAAGGGACTGACAACCAAAATGCAAATGAATGTGATGAAGTAGACTCTAGAGGCTAACTGAATTTTGGTTGGGTTCAGCTTTAGCACTGAAACAGGCCTGAAATTTGGATTTAACCATGTTTTGCTTTCAGCTGAAACTGAAATTCTTTCCCCCACCCCAACCGAAAACACAACCACTCTCTGCACCCCTGACCAAAAGCACTGCGCTTTTACCACCCACAGGCCCTCCCCAGACCTACCTTAGAAGCCCAGGTGGTCTACTGGCCTAATCAGAAACTATCCCCTGGCATGGGCAGGAGTGACTGGGGATCACTCCTGCTCTAACTAGGACACTAGACCACCAGGGCTTCTAAAGTAGGCCTATGGGAGGGTGTACTTTTGGTCAGGGAGGGGGCAGTGGCTTTCAATAATGGGGGCTGAGTACCGGGGGGCCATCTTTCTTTTGGGGGGCCAGGGCCAGGGGGGATTATGTGACCTGCTTTTGGTTGGGGGACCATAGCCCCCCAGTTTCAATTTTGGCTTCGGTTTTGACCGAAACTGTGTGGTGAATCTCAGCCACAGATTTGGTTTCAGTCGCCCTCTAGTGGACTCTTGTCACCAAAAAATGTGCCTCAATACATTGGTTAGTCTATCAGTCTGTCACTTTGAAAACAGGCAGCTCAATATTGGTTTATTTCTGCCGTCATCTACTATGTTACTATCCAGCTTATAATCGAAAGTAATCGCCGGCTAATTCCCGACACAAATCGGGATATGGCCGGCGATTTTGCAAAAGCGGCGAAAAGCGTATAATGGAAAGCTACATTTGTGATAGCTTCGCCGCTTTCCCTTCACCTCGCCGGCGAAAGTTCAAAGGGGCGTGTTGGCGGTGAAGCGAAGGTGGGACATGGGCAGGCTTGGGTGTGGCTACCAGATGGCCGGCTTTCGCGGATAATGGGAAAATAAAACCCGGCGATAAGCAGTATTTCGCCGGGTTTACTTGGTCCTTTTATTTTCACGACCAAGCCTCAAAAAGGTGCCCCAACTGACCAGATGACCACCGGAGGGAATGGGGGATGACCTCCCCTTACTCCCCCAGTGGTCGCCAACCCCCTCCCACACTAAAATTATTAAAATACAAACCTTTTTTGCCAGCCTGTATGCCAGCCTCCAATGTCATACCCAGCACCCTAACAGCAGTATGCAGGTCCCTGGAACAGTTGTTGTTGGTTGCAGTGGACTGCAGAAAGGCAGAGCCAGGCCCATCCCCCCCTACCTGTTCCACTTGTGGTGGGTAATGTTGAGCCCTCCCAAACCCCCCAAAACCCACTGTACCCACATGTAGGTGCCCCCCTTCAGCCCTTAGGGCTAGGGTAATGGTGCACACTTGTGGGCAGTGGGTTTTGGGGGGGATTTGGGGGACTCAGCACACAAGGGAAGGGTGCTATGCACCAGGAAGCTAATTTGGTTGTTTATAAAAGATGTTTGAAGTGCCCCCTAGGGTGCCCGGTTGGTGTCCTGGCATGTGAGGGGGGCTATTGCACTACAAATGCTGGCTCCTCCCATGGCCAAATGCCTTGGATTTTGCCGGGTTTGAGATCGCTGGCAGTATTTTCCATTATCGCATAAAACCAAAAGTGGCGATCTCAAACCCGGCGAAATCCAAGGCATTTCACCGGGCCACACCGTATTATCGAAAAAAAAGATGGCCGGCCATCTTTTTTGAAAATACGGTTCCGGCCAGCTGTTGCGCCGCCGCCAAAATAGATCGCCAGCGACCTATTTCACCAGCGACGTTCGATTATTCCCCTCTATGTTATTTTAAATGGGTAGCAGCACCGGCTACTCAAATAAGTGCCACTTGCTGGGGCAACCATCAATTTTCGGTGGCATTTTCCAGATAATGCCGCTGAAAATCGTTACAGACCACCATAATGCTATCTGGGAGGAACAGGAAATTAACCAGAGTGGTGATATCCAGTGCCACTATGTGTATAGCTCTCTGGATAACAGGACAGAAAAATTGCTTCTCTTGAGTTATCCGGATAGTGGCACTGAAGATCGCCATTATCAGGGTGACTCTGTGGTCCGTGGCATGCTTAGACATTCAGAGCTGCTATCCAGATACCTGCTAATGCTTAATATCTGTGAATAGTTTTAAATGTTGCAGCCGGTGTTTAGGAGAAAACTGCGAAGTTTAAAATTAACCTGAGTGCTTTCTGACCTACTTTGGCTCAAGCTGTAGTTTTGGACCCTGTGCAGCCCCTACCCCCTCACACTGCCCCCCCTCTCTCCACAGACTGTCCCGACCCTCCTGCTCTGGGGTTACTGATAGTGTGCTGGCAGCCAGCTGCTTTCCCATGGAATTCCAATACAGTGGAGACCATGTGCTGGGAGGGGGGGATGGGAGAGGCAGAGCCCCCAAAGCAATACACATTCCTTACCCAAATTAAGAAAACATTTGCAAAAAAAAAATCGTCCAAAAAAACAAAACAGAATTTGTTATGGAAACAAAGAAAATGTGTTTAGGGAAAGGAGTAGTTCTTTGATCAGCTGTGGGAATAGAGTTTTACAAGGCTCTGTTACCATGTGTTTTCTGAGGGCTACAGATGAATAGTCAAGCAGATTCTGAAAGAAATGGGATTCTCTCCAGGCTTTCAGGACCATATAATTTTTCTTTTTCACACATTTGAAGACAAAGGGACCCCATGTGATCTAAAATAAACTCATGTACATGATAGGAGAATTCTTGTGGTGGTGGAATAAAATGCATCATAGCTTGCCAAAAATTCATGTGTTCTCCAGCAACCACAGATCAGCTTAGTAAACTGGGAGGACACAACCTGTAACTGCTGAGAAGGGCAATCAAAATGATAAAGGGGATAGGACAACTCCCCTTTGGGAAAAGGCTAAAGAGGTTAGGGCTGTTCAGCTGAAGAAGAGATGGCTGAGAGGAGATATGAGAGAGATCCGGAGCTGTCAAGTTACCCATTCCAGCAGGAAGACTTTTTTGGCCAGTCCTGGATTTCTGCCAACCTCATCATGGTGCATTATGGGACCTGCAACACTGATTTCAATGGATAGAATCATGAACTACAAATACTACACTGCTTTGAGATGTAAGTTTAAAACCAGGACCGTCCGAAAAGCCTCCCTCCTGGAATGGCTAACTTGGCAGTTCTGGAGAATCTATAAAACCCTGTGTATTGGGGAACAGATAAACATGAATTGATTGTTTGCTCTTGTAAGAAATATAAAGACTACTGGGCACATCATGACCTTACTAAGTAGTAAATTTCAAACAAATGGCAGAAAATAGTTGCTTATTCAACACATAATTTTAAGCTCTGGAGTTTGTTGCCAGAGGATGTGGTAAAAGCAGTTAGTGTAGCTGGGTTTTAAAAGGGTTTGGACAAGGTCCTGGAGGAAAAGCCTATAAATCCTTAATATGGTAGGCTTGGGAAAGCCACTGCTCATCTTTGGGGATAAGCAGCATGGAAACCTGTTACATTTTTGGGATTCTAGAGCTGGGATTAAACAGGAAATGGATTTTCCCATTAAGAACTGTTGGGTAAGTCTTCTAAATGATTCAGACTAGCAGGAGACAGGATGCTGGACTCAATGACATTGGGCTGACCCAGCTGGGCCAGTTTTATGTTATTATAATTTTAAATACTTTATTACATCGTCTTTTCATGCAACAAACCAGCAAATAATGTGTTTTGGCTATTCATTTGGCAAAATCATTTAGGTACCTCATTTTAGTTTTGTTTTCAGGTGTTTAAAGATTTGGAGGCAGACACCATGGGGCAAAAGGTGGGGAACGTAAGGAGCAGGATTCCTCATAAGTACTAAGTATTGCCACACTGGGACAGACCAAAGGTCCATCAAGCCCAGCATCTTGTTTCCAACAGTGGGCAATCCAGGTCACAAATACCTGGCAAGTTCGGAAAAAAGTTCAATACATTTTATGATGCTTATCCCAGAAATAAGCAGTGGATTTTTCCCAAGTCATTTTAATAATGTTCTATGGACTTTTCCTTTAGGAAGCTGTCTAAATCTTTTTAAAACCCCACTAAGCTAACCGCCTTTACCACATTCTCTGGCAACGAATTCCAGAGTTTAATTACACGTTGAGTGAAGAAAAAATGTCTCTGATTCGTTTTAAATTTACTACTTTGTAGATTCATCGCATGCCCCCTAGTCCTAGTATTTTTGGAAAGAGTAAACAAACAATTCACGTCTACCCATTCCACTCCACTCATTATTTTATAGACCTCTACCATATCTCCCCTCAGCCGTCTTTTCTCCAAACTGAAGAGCCCCAGCCACTTCAGCCTTTCCTCATAGGGAAGTTGTCTCATCCCCTTTATCATTTTTGTCGCCCTTCTCTGTACCTTTTCTAATTCCACTATATCTTTTTTGAGATGCGGTGTCTAGAATTAACACAATATTAGATGTGCGGTCGGGGTGTGGCAGGATTAATCTCTATGCTCTGGTAACCATGGCCTCTGCCTTCCCCAGTATTTCATGTAGCTTAGCTGCCATGTCAGGTGATATCTTTCTATTAATGTAATCAATTTCTTGTTAGCATTCAGGAACAAAAGATGACATTTTACCAGAAAATACATGTGAATTGTAAACTGCATTTCAATCAATGGGTGATCAGAAGGTATTCCCTGTCCCCAGAGGGCTTACAATCTAATTTTGTATCTGAGGCAAGGAAAGGTTAAGTGAATTGCCCAGGATCACAAGGAGCAGCAATGGGATTTGGACCTGACTTTTCTGATTGTCAACCTGGTGCTCTAACCACTAGGATCTCTTGTGATAATGATCAGCTGTTCCTCTGATAGTGAACACCCTCTCATGATAATGATCAGCTTTTCCTTTCTTTGATAGAAAGCATCACCTTTTGTGATAATAATCTGCTTTTCCTGTGATAGTGAACAACTCTTGTGATAACGATCAGTTCCTTCTGTGACTGCATCCATATGTGTAATCTACAGTGATGGGGATTAAGTAAGGTTTATAAAATGGCAACTGGGTCAGGAACAGGGAGGGAGGAAGAAGGGGGAGGAGGTGGTAAAGAGAGTTAACCTTCTCCCCAGTCCTTTAATCAGCACAGAGAACTGCATAATAAATGTCTGAGTCACAGGCTGGAGGATAAAAGGAGAACAGGTCCACTTTCTCTTTACTTGAGATTTTTCTTTACTTCATCTGTTTTATGAAGAGACAGGAAATTCCCCTAGCTTTACTTGGCTCTCCTCTAGTGTACCCTGTTCCTCTCTGTGTGCTTCTTGCACTTCTAGTCGGTACCACACTGCCTAGTCAAACTCAGTTCCAGTGTACCCCATTCCTGCCTGTGTGCATATTGCACTGCTAGTCTGTTCCAGTCCTGCCTGTTTAGTCCAATCCCAGTTGGAAGGTTCACCTGCCACTGCCGTTTGTGGGCAGTGGCCCAAGAGCTCACTTTTTTCTATGAGTCCCTGCATAGGAGCCGACTCTGTGGGTGCTTGAGCACCCCCAATATTGAGAAAATTCCTTGTATGTGTCTAGGGAGGGGTTATTTCCACTGGGCTTAGCACCCCCAATAATTTTGAAAAGTTGGCTCCTATGAGTCCCTTACAGTTTGCAAAGGCTCCCCCCCCCAGGCCAAGGCCCTGACCATGATAGTGATAAACCTTGAGAGCAGCAAGCAAAGGGGTGGATCACTTTCTCTTCTACAGGAGGTAATGGGCCCTCAAAATAATGCCCCTAAGCTATGCTGCTCTCAGGCTGTGAGGTAGAGGTGAAAGGGTCTAGGCTAGTTTTAGTGCTGACTGGGCAAAACCAGCCTGACGGTGTTGCACTGTAACCCCTCTCTATCCCCTTTTACATCTGTTTCAGCCCCACTCTCATATCACCATCTCTTGTCTCTCCTTCCACCCTACCTCCTGTCTCTCCTCCACTTTCAATCCACATCACCTCGTGGCTCTCTTCCACTCCCCACCTGCACCTCCTTCAGCCTCCCTTTCACACCATTTTTTGGCTCTCCTCCGCTTTTCTCCCACACCTTCTGCCTCCCTCTCACACCATCTCCTGTCTCTTCTCTACTCTTCTCCCACACTACCTGCTGTCTCTCCTCTGCTGCCCTCCCACAAGGGTTACCATATTTGCGGAGACAAAAAATAAAAATGGTTCCTACCTTTGCCAAAGAAATATTTAATCATAGTAAATGTGTACATGGCTTTTAGTTAATGAACACATCCAACAGTGACTGACTTACAGTACAGCAGTAGACAATAATCTACTTTTCCAAAACTTCCAGATATAGGTTTGACTGAGTCTGAATCCAAGCGTACTAATCCAAAGAGCAGATCCCTCAATAACGTTGGCTGGCTTCTGAGATACATGTGAAAGTCTTCGCATGACATATGCTTAAAAGTTGTGCTGCATGAACAAAATTCCTTGGAGAGATTCAACCAGCAGGGAAACAGAGAGATCAGCAATATCTTTCTGTCTTTAGCACCCACATGTCTCCAGACTGACAAATAGAACAGAGCTGGCTTCTGTCCTTATATGGGTAGATGTGTTGGTCATAGGCACATAAAAGAAAAAGAGGATATTTTCTTTAAAAAAAAAATCCTGGAGGACACATCTGAAGAAGTCCAAAAGGAGGACATGTCCTCTTAAAAGAGGATGTATAGTAACCCTACCTCCCATTCATAGGAACATAAGAATAGCCATACTGGGTCAGACCAATGGTCCATCTAGCCTAGTATTCTGTCTCCAACAGTGGCCAATCCAGGTTACAAGTATCTGGCAGAAGCCCAAACAGTAGCAACATTCCATGCTACCAATCCCAGAGCAAGCAGTGGTTTCCCCATGTCTGTCTCAATAGCAGATAATGGACTTTTTCTCCAGGAACTTGTCCAAACCTTTTTTAAACCCAGATATGCTAACTGCTTTTACCACATCCTCTGGCAATGAGTTCCAGAGCTTAACTATTTTTTTAAGTGAAAAATATTTCCTCCTATTTGTTTTAAAAGTGTTTCCATGTAACTTCATTGAGTGACCCCTAGTCTTTGTAGTTTTTGAAAGAATAAAAAATTAATTTACTTCTACTCATTCTACACCACTCAGGATTTTGTAGACCTTAATCATATCTTCCCTCAGCCATCTCTTTTTCATGCTGAAGAGCCCTAACCTCTTTAGCCTTTCTTCATACAGGAGGAGTTCAATCCCCTTTATCATTTTGGTCACTCTTCTTTGAATCTTTTCTAATTTTGCTATCTTTTTTGAGATACAGTGACCAGAACTGAATGCAGTACTCAAGGTGAGCTCGCACCATGGAGTGATACAGAGGCATTATAGTATTTTCGGTCTTATTTACCATCCCTTTCCTAATAATTCCTAGCATCCTGTTTGCTTTTTTGGCCACCGCCGCACACTGGGCAGAAGAGTTCAGCATATTGTCAACAACACCTAGATCTTTTTCTTGGGTGCTGACCCCCAAGGTGGACCCTAGCATCAGATAACTATGATTTGGATTCAGATTATTCTTCACAATGTGCATCACTTTGTATTATTTCATCTGCCATTTGGATACCAAGTCTTCAAATTTCCTAAGGTCTTCCTGCAATTTTTCACAATCTGCATATGTTTTAACAACCTTGACTAGTTTTGTGTCATCTGCAGATTTAATCACCTCACTTGTTCTGATCTCCACCTCTTCCCAACCCAGCTCATGCTCCATCTCCTCTGTAGTAATTCTCTGTCAGCACTATAACTGGGAACAGCTTCAAATCTCATGATCAACCCTTCCTGCCTGCCTGACTGTTCCAGAATTTAAAAAAACATGGGATAAGCATGTGGGATAGCTTAGGAACAGGTGGAATTGGGGGTTACAGAGGATGGGCAGACTGGATGGGTCATTTGGCCTTTATCTGCTGTCATGTTTCTATGTTAATCGGCAGTGAGATCTGACGGTGTTCATAGTTATGTGCAGATTATGAAGAAATTAAGTGGTTGGTCCTGACTCTCCCTGTTCTGCAGGAGTTTCCAGATTTTATGCAGGAGATGGCCCTCTAAAGCAGGAGTCTCTGCTACTCAGTGAAGGAGACTTGGTAGGTCTGCGTTCTCCAATGATCAACACTTTGTGTTCATGCCATGTACAAAACATTGGTATCAACTTGGTTTATGTTTCTCAGGCTGGCATGCACAGGCCCTAGGGTGAGGGCTGAACCAACTATTGCTTCACCTAGTGGCCAATCAAAGATTAGGGGCTGACCAATGGAACACTAGTAACATTTTGTACTAAAATGAAGAAAGTCCAGATTCAAGGACAGAGTGTATCATAGGGGCAAAAATCATAGTTGCATGGGCAAGGAGGTATAAGCACCATGGTCCAGTGGTGCACTGTAGCCAGAGGTGGTAACTTCAGCTAGGGGTTCCAGAAGACTTGCTGTGGTCCCAAGTGGCTTGAGTCAGAGTTTCTTGAAAGCAGTGGCATACTATGGGTCTCCAGAGCCCCATATTTACAAGGCCTCCTCACCCCTCGGCTTGCTTTCTGCTCTTGATGTCCCAGTTTCTCTTCTGGTGCCTGGATGCCATGACCCCCTCCTGTCCCCCTCATTTTGGTAATGAGGGGGAAAGGCTTGAAATTGTGCATGGTCAAGATGGTATCAATGTAAATGAACAAAACTTGGTCATCATAATCAGTGGTCCTAAGGGGCTTCAATGTTAGTCCCTCTTTTCAAGTTTTAAAGCTTGTTTGGGGGGGGGGGGCACAATTGGATCTTCATTGCTCTACTCAATAGTTGCTTGTGAGTCTTTGAAACAGGAGCTAGCTACAGTACGTTTTCTATGTATGGGAGAAATATCAGAAAATACAGGGCACTGTTCATGATGTCTCCCCGTTGATAACCAGATGGGAAGGACTAAGAGAGACTGTGTAGAGAGATATAGATAGGAGGGAATAAAATAGGGAGACCATTCATGATGTCTTAGTGGAGGAGTAGCCTAGTGGTTAGTGCAGTGGACTTTGATCCTGTGGAACTGGGTTCCAGTCCCACTGCAGCTCCTTGTGACTCTGGGCAAGTCACTTAAAGCTCCATTGCCCCAGGTACAAATAAGTATCTGTATATACTATGTAAACCACTTATAGTTGCAAAAATCCACAGAAAGGCAGTATATCAAGTCCCATTTCCCTAAAACACAGATAGGTTGAAGCAGGGTCAACCTTGGAGTGGGAGGAATCTTGGCAATCACTCTAGGTAGCTGCCAAATGTCTGACATCAATTGTGGGCCATGAGCAGAGTGGACTGAACAGCAGAGGGAGAATATAACTAGAAGAAACATTTCCCTACCCTCTGCTCTCCCATCTTGGGGAGCAAAGAAAGAAGTCATGCCTGATGGCTCCCAGCTGAAGAAAGGAGATTGCCATGCCGGGAGTATTTATAAGATGGTTTTCACCATAACATAGAAGCATAGAAAATGATGGCATGTAAAGACCATACAGCTTAGTCAGTCCGCCCATCCACACCAAGTACTTATCTCTACTATCCTTTCCTCTCCCTTAGAGATACTCTGTGCTTTCCCCATGCATTCTGAAATTCTGATACAATCATCTCTCCACCACCTCCACTGGGAGACTGTTCCATGCATCCACCACTTTTTCCGTAAAGATGTATTTCCTTATGTTACTCCAGAGCCTATCCTCTTTCACCTTCATCCTATGTACCCTCATTCCAAAGCTTTCTTTTAATTGAAAGAGGCCCACCTCCTGTGTAGTATGCCACAGAGGTATTTAAAAGTCTCTACCATATCTCCCTTATCCTACTTTTCTTCCAATACTTTTTCAGATCTTTTAGTCTGTCCTCATACTCTTTATGAGAAAGACCAACTGACCATCTTAGTAGCCATCATTATAAAGCATATGGGAAAGGATACGAACAAGCAAATTTTGTTGACATTTTTGGTTTTGTTTCCAGTGAAAGCACATCCCAATTTTCTACACAACTATCTTTTTGCTCCTCATTTGTGAAATTAAAAAAAAAAAAGCCTGAACTCTCCCTTCACTACTACATCAAAAGACTGTTTCTAGAAACATTTATACTGTTCTTGGCCCAGTACATGCTGGCTACCCCCTCCCCCCCAAAGGCTGATCTTACAAATGAAACACATACTCCACTCTTCACCTAAAAAATGTCCTGTCTAAAAGGGACATTTAAATAAGTGAATACTATGACCAGGCATAGATGGTGTGGTTCTCTATATTGCAATTCTCACATATGGATGGGGATTGCTCAGTCCTCTGGGAGAGTTTGTGGAGATGAGATATGGGAGAGGGAACAAGAGAGAAAATGCTGAATAAAACTTATAATTCTAGATAGTGGTTTTCGCCTGACACAGGTTGAAATGGGGAAGAAGCCCCTTGGCTCTTGCATTCTCTCTGCTTCCTCCTCCTCCTCCTCGGTTTTCTTTTGACTTGCCCTGTTCCAGGACATGCTGAAACAATCTGTGGTTTCTCTCCTGGGCAGAGTCAGATTCCTAGAAAACAAAAAGGGCCTCTCACAAGGAAAGAGCAGCCCAGAGTGGTGGAGAGGAAAAAAGGCAGAAACATGGCCCTTCTCATAGAGGTTCCAACCATCCTGCATTGTCAGGGTTCAGCACTCTTTCATGTTAGGAAGGGATAGAGATACATGGGCAAATGGCCAGTAATTTGGCACCAGAATAGGCAGGTGTAGTATGCTATCAGAGGGGTGATGCTTGCTAAAATCCAGGAAAAAGGACTAGGGATATCAATGTTTGAACTGAGAATGAATGGGCAGAGCCAAGCAATGGTAGCCAAAGCTGGTGACATGCTGACCTGCATTTAACAGGAGTAGAAGTGAGGAATAAGGAAATCATCCTACAGATGGACAAGGCATTATAGACCCCATTTTGAGTATGGGATTCCGTACCTGGGGGCCCTTTCAATAAAACATAGTGCGCAGTACTAAGTGGCCCCTAGGTATAAAATAAGATACGTAGCATTTAGCATGCACTAAGCTTTAGTAAAGGTGCCCCCTAGTGTTAGAAAATTATAAAGAAGGGAAAGGGACTTGATACACTGCCTTTCTGTGTTTTTTGCAATTCAAAGAGGGGCATAATCGAACGGGGCGCCCAAGTTTTCCTGAGGATGTCCCCGCGAAGGGGTGGGGAAACCCGTATTATCGAAACAAGATGGGCGTCCATCTTTTGTTTCGATAATAAGGTCGGGGACGCCCAAATCTCAACATTTAGGTCGACCTTAGAGATGGTCGTCCCTGATTTTCGGCGATAATGGAAACCGAGGACGCCCATCTCAGAAACGACCAAATTCAAGCCATTTGGTCATGGGAGGAGCCAGCATTCATAGTGCACTGGTCCCCCTCACATGCCAGGACACCAACCGGACACCCTAGGGGGCACTGCAGTGGACTTCAGAAAAAGCTCCCAGGTGCATAGCTCCCTTACCTTGTGTGCTGTGCACGTCCATTTTGGCCCCTAGACCTTACTTCCACCCATTGACTTAGTGGTAAGATCTCACGCATTAACTAGGTGGTAATGGTCTACGCACGTAGAATGACGATTACCGCCCGTTTTCCCCCACGCACTGGAAAATAAAAATTATTTTCTGGTGCATGTAGCGGATGCATGTAAAAATCAAAATTACCGCCCAGGCCATGCAGTAACTCTGAATTGACGTGTGCTGGGTGCAGATAGGTGCCAATGCATCTTAGTAAAAGGACCCCTAAGTGTCTTGCCTAGAGTCACAAGGAGTTGTAGTGGGAATTGACCCCAGGTCCCCAGGATCAATGTCTGCTGTACTATCCACTAGGTTACTCCTCCAAGGACAGCTAAACTACCAAAATGGACCCACATGCTATAAAATTGTCCAGCCTGGAATTATTTACATTAATGGGTGGAGATTTAGTTACACTATTTATTTTATTGCATCTGTATCCCACATTTTCCCACCGTATGGCAGGTTCAATGTAGCTTACATATTGCTAAAAAGGTGGTTACAAAATTTAGATTTGTAGAAGTCTAGTACATAATACAGAAGTACAACAAACGCTTGGGTTGATATATTAGCATATTGTGAGAGAGGTTAATATTATTGTTTTCCCATTTCTGAACTTTTCGTGATGTATGGTGGTGTGGGATTAGGCAGATCCAGGGGGGAAAGACTTCTTGAAAAGATGTGTTTTCAGTTTTTTTCTGAATTGTAGGTAGTTTTCTGTGAGTTTCAGGTCTTTGGGTAGTGAATTCCAAAGTTGTGTGCCTAAAAAGGAGGGGCTGGTGGCATGTGAAGATTTGTATTTTATACCTTTGTAATTGGGGTAGTGAAGGGTTAGGTAGGTTTTTGCTGTTCTTGCCACGCTTCTTAATGGTAGTTCGATCAGTTCCGTCATGTAATCTGGTGCGAGTCCGTAGATGATTCTGTGGACTATTGTGCATATTCTGAATGTTATGCGAGCGTTAATAGGAAGCCAGTGTAAACTTCTTAGGAGGGGTTTTGCGAGTTTGAAGCGTGTTTTTCCGAAGATGAGTCTGGCAGCCGTGTTTTGTGCAGTCTGTAGTTTTCTTATGATTTGATCTTTGCAGCCTATGTAAATACTATTGCAGTAATCTACATGGGTTAGCACCATGGTTTGGATCATGTTGCGGAATGAATCCCATACACAAAGGACTCTGCAAAGGATGTCACAGGTGATCTTTTTAGCAAAGCAGCTAGAAACAAAACAAAAGGGGCACCTTCTAACATTAAGGGGTAATAAATTCATCACATCTGAACAAAGGAATTTATTTAGCGGAGAAATTACGTAACAATTTACCAACAGAGTCAATCATAGCTATAACATAAAGCAACCTTGAAAATAAATTGGGCAAGGTTTTGGAGGAAAAAAGATACTGGTGGGAGGACTCCAGGCCATCAGAAATAGGCTGACCCTGCCCTGGTTTTGCCCCATTGTATGTTGGATCTTGTAGTTCTGATTTTTAGGGAACATGACTGGAAATCAGAACCAAAATCCCAACATGCAATGGGGGGATAACTAGGACTGGTGCAACCTATCCTGGATGACCTGGAGCCCCTGATAACCCTATCGATGGGGCTGATGCTGTAGTTCAGTGGTTCTCAACCTAGTCTTTGGGGCACACCTAGCCAGTCGGGGGTTCAGGATATCCACAGTGGCTATGCATGAGATTTCATGCATGTATAATCATGGATATCCTGAAAACCCGGATGGCTGGGTGTGGCCTGAGGACTGGGTTGAGAACCACTGCTGTAGTTGAACACCAGAGATACCAAGTTACTCAGTTCCAGGCTGGAGAATTTAGGACAGTCCTGGATTTGTAACCAGCCCATCCTGTTGCATTATGGAACTTGCACTAAAAATAGTACATTGCTTTGGGATGTATATTTGAAAACAGGACTGGCCAAAAAGTCTCCAGACTGGAGCTAGGTAACTTGGTATGTATGGAGCACTATGAAAAGGCATAGATCTAACCCAATCACCATTATCATAGTCAGGAGAGAATTCTATTATTTACTTTTTTCATTTTTGCAGGATCAGTTGTAAAGGTCTTACTTGAGATTATCACATAGAGATATGCCTGCCTTCACTGCTCCTCAGGTCATTCCAATCCATGCAATCCAATCCATGAGAAAGGCATTCTGGAATTTGTGCTTCCTGCTTTGTCAGTATAAAATGCAGGACTAAAACTCCTTGAATGTTTGCAGTTGGGTGGGTGGACTGAAAAATCCAGATGTTATCAACATGTAAATTCTATGTGGAAAATACATCCAGGTCAGAGACTTTGAACTGGATCCCAAGGTAGTTTACAATGATGAGCTATTCATATTCTTTGTAAGGCAATACAAGTTTCTAGCATTTGGTGTCTCTGGCTTCCAACACAGTGTCTCTTTTTTTCTTATTATCTGCTTCTTGTCTCTCTTTTTGTTTATGGCTTGTATCCTCTGTTTTACTTTTCTGTTTCAGTTCTCCCCAGGGATGACCCTGCCACTAGGTGGAGTAACAATCTGCCTAGGGCAGCAGAATAAAGGGGAGGGGGGATTTGGCAGCATGGCGTCGGCATTGCCAGCAAGAAAGGCAAAACACCAGCAGTGCAGTGGCAGACCTTTGAGTACCCATGCACACTTATGAGCAGCCCTGGCCCATCCTCTGATGGGATATTTATGTTTAAGGGTGCAGATCGCTGCAAGTCTGGAGCACACGTGGGTACTCAAAGGCCCCACACCAAATTTCTTCCTTGGGAGGAGGATGGAGATACAGTGGTGGCAGCAGGGGGAAGGTGGAAAGGAGAGAGGGAGGGGAATGTGGGTGGGAAGGAGAGAGACTGGATATGGCGGCGAGATAGGGAGGGAAAAGCAGATGGTTAGCACAGTGTGGAGGGAGGCGAGAAGGAGAATACTGGATACCTGAGAGTAAGGAAGGGGAGATGTTTAGACATTATGGATAAGCCGCCAGAAAATTTCCATCTATTTATTTATTTGGATTTATGCTATTTCCCTTGTTGCTTATGGGAATTGTTGTTGTATTCTTGTTTTTCTGGCTATTTTATCATTCGCCAATAACAGTGCACACTCTTTAGAAAAAGTTGCACGATGTGGAAACAGGATGCACTCTTTTCTCAATAAGGCATGCATTCACACACATGTTTGCGCATCCGCAATGGTTTGCACATGTGTGCTCTCTCTCTCTCTCTACGTAGTGTGCACCGTTATCAACGAATGACAAAACACAAAATATTCTTTTTTTCTGCTTGTTTTCATTTGGTAATGACATACAATGACATAGTATCATTGACATCTCCTGTGTCATTACATTTCCTATGTCACTACAACTCCCAGTCCCTATTAGACACCGGTGGGGGGGGGGGGGGGGGGGGAGGTGTTAGGGATGGAGAGTTGCTGGACTATAGGGGGGGAGGGTGGTAGGGAAGGGGAGACACTGCACCACTGGGGGGGGGGGGGGGTGTACGGCTGAAGGTTCACCTAAGACATCAGATACTGTTGGACCAGCCCTGGTTCTCATGTTCCCTTCTTTGTCTCTTTCTTTCAGAGAAGATAGTTTAATACTTTTTCTTTCTTCCATCTCTTTCTGCTCAAATCTCCTGCTTCTCTCTTATTTGTTTTTCTTCCTCCTCTCCTCTCCTCTTTCCATTTTCATTTTTCTGCCTACTCTCCCCATTCCTTTGTTTTTATTTCTTCTTTATGCTATGGTGTCACCTGGGGTGGTGGGAGAGCATTGGTGGCAGTATATCAAAACTTTTAATAAACATAATGAGCATAGCAGCCCTGGTCTGGGAAAGTGAGTTTGATTCACAGTGAAGATTTTATACAATTGTTCACTTGTAATTGCAGAGCATCATTTTGCTCCACCCCCCAACAGTCAAAGCTGAGGTCACAGTGTCAGAAAAAGCTTATATATAGGAGATAAATCTGTTTCTTGAGTTACAGACAGCCCAGGATTCTAAGAACAGGCGTTGTCTTTGGTATATTATAAGGGTGGAATTAGAGCAATGGCTTCTACCATACCTGCTCTGCTTTTGCCCCCAGCACTGAAATGTCTTAATGCCAGCCTTGGAGAAAAGTCTAACCTCTCTCCCTTCTCTGTCCTGTTTCCATCTTTCTTTCTCTCTCTGCTTTACAGAGCCAGGTTTAGTCTTCCTCTTCTTCAACTGAACAGCACTCAGTTCCCCTCACTCACCACCACCACCACACACAGCCTCTCTTCCACCCTCCCGGACCCACCCATCAGCCCCCCCCCCCCCATCCCCTCAGGCCTACCTTAAACCCTTGAGATATAGAGGCCTAACTAGGGCAGGAGTGATTCACGATCACTCCTGCCCTTGTCGTCTCTACTGCCAAAGTGGCTGCCAAGACCTTCAGCAACAGTCTCACTCCTGCCCTGGTTAGGCCACTAGACCACCAGGACACCCAAGGTAGGCCTAGAGAGGGGGTGGTGGGAGGACATTGGTGGTTTAAGTTGGGGGGGGGGGGGATAAGATGTGGGCAACAATTTTGGTCAGAGAGGAGTTTCAGTTTTGGCCAAAAATGCACCAATATGTTTAGCCAAAATTGAAACGTGGCCAAATTAGAATTTCAGGCTGCTTTTGGCGCCGAAGCCACAATTTGGTCAGCCTCTAATTAGAGCATCGAGTCAGTATTAGCTCAGAGGAAAAAACTGCTCCTTACTACTACTACCTAGTACTATTCAATGATGGAACAACCAGGACCTGATGATTCTCCAAGAATACAGACCAGCTGAAGGATGAGGCTCCTCCATGCTGGAGTCTGCATTCTTCTTAACTTCTTCTGCATGCTCTGATTCCACTCTCATAAGAAGCTGAAGTCCATTAAAATTGTTGACCATGTCTCTGAGCATCTCCTGGAGTCAAATGCTAGGAAACATGGCAGCATTACTCCACCCACCTGTGATGTCATCAGGGGGGTATTGAGAACATATAGGGGGCAGCCTCATACCGGAGGTAGGCGCACTGACTTTGTCGCGCTGATAAAGGAGTGCACTCCTTCATGCGGACTTTGGGAGCAAGTTATTGTTTATTGTTTATATTCGTGGTATAGTTTAGGTTGATTATTAATAGAAAGTGTTTTAATAATAGCCCTGTTATGGTTGGGATCGGTAGATATGAAGATTTAGCCTTCAGCTCCTATGTTGAGAAAACTAGAAATAGGGAGTTGATTCTTATTATTATATCTAATGAGGTAGCACAGTTATCTGTGGAGAATTTAAATTTAGTTTTAGTGAATGCCAGATCAGTTAGGAACAAAATTCCCCTTATTTTTTTTATTTAATTCAGGAAGAGACAATTGATATTTTTTGTGCAATGGAGTCATTTTATTTATTTACTGCATTTGTATCCCACATTTTCCCACCTCTTTGCAGGCTCAATATGGCTTACATTATGCCGCCATGACTATCGTCATTAGCGAAATAAGAAGAACAAAATATTATTTCAGTTAAGGTTCATAGGAAATCATAAAAATTAGAAATAAAGAAAATGATTAATACATTACAGATGTGCAAAGAGTAAAATGACAATATGATTAAAGTAACCAATTTAAGGAATTCAGTGTTGATTGTTCTAATACAAATGTGAAATGAGTCTTTTATGAAGAATTCATATTATAGGTCTTCTTGAATAAGTGTGTTTTCAGTGACCTCTGGGAAGTTGCTAGGTCGTGTGTTGTTTTCAAGGTATTCGGCAGTGCATTCCAACGTTGCGCGCAGATGTAGGAGAAGCTGGATGCATATAATGATTTGTATTTGAGTCCTTTACAATTAGGGAAATGGAGGTTTAAGAAAGTACGTGAAGAACTTTTAGTATTTCTTGCTGGTAGGTCTATTAGGTCTGACATATAAGTTGGGGCCTCTCCGTGGATGATTTTGTGAGCTAAGGTGCAAACTTTGAATGTAATTCGGTCTGTTAATGGAAGCCAATGTAATGTTTTCCTAAGGGGTCTAGCACTTTCGTATTTCACCTTTCCAAATATGAGTCTAGCTGCAGTATTTTGGGCTGTCTGAAGTCTCTGAGAGGAGGATTTAGTTGTGGTGAATCAACTTTGTACCCCAAGTTATTCTGCGTTCTTTCAAGGTAGGAAAGGAAAAAAGAGTGGGGGTGTATTGGTTATTTTTAAGGATTGTTTAGATTTTGTAAAATTTGACGGGATTGGGGAAACTGGTATGGAAATTTTAGTACTTACATCTTTTATGCTTAATATAGAGCCTCTTTTACCAAACCGCACTAGCGATTCCCAGTGTCGCAATGCCGACAAAGCCCATTCATGTTCAATGGGCTTTATTGGCACTGTCTCGCAGTTTAGTAAAAGAGGCCCATAATTTTAATATATGCAACACCAGGTGTCTTATATCAAGATTATTCTCCACTGATTGAGTTTTTAGTTACTCTTAAATTGTTTTGGGCAAAGGCTTTATTGCTTGGAGATTTTAATTTACAGGTTGATATGGCATTAGAAGATGACATTATTGTTAATTTTTTTTACTTCATTAGAGGTGCTGGGTTGGACACAGGTGATTGAGGTTCCCATTCATATTGCTGGCCATATTATAGGTTTAGTGTTTGTGCCAAGACTTATGCAGCGGAAGACTTTTGTTGATTGTTTGTTCTATCCCTTGAATGGGAGAAAAAGGAAGGAGAAAGCCCAAACCTCACAGTCAAGTGAACAACACCAAAGGAGTGAAGCGAAAAAAATGCAAGGATTCCAAACTTTCAGTATATAGGATCTTTAATATAGTCACCGATTTCGTATAGGTTTAGTGTTTGTGCCAAGACTTATGCAGCGGAAGACTTTTGTTGATTGTTTGTTCTATCCCTTGAATGGGAGAAAAAGGAAGGAGAAAGCCCAAACCTCACAGTCAGGTGAACAACACCAAAGGAGTGAAGCGAAAAAATGCAAGGATTCCAAACTTTCAGTATATAGGACCTTTAATATAGTCACCGATTTCGACACATGAAAGACCCAACATGGCTGTGTTTCGGCGTGTGAGCCTGCTTCAGGGGTCAAAGAGCCTATAGCATATGTTGGTGCAAGATGGTCCTCTGTATGTGTGTCAAAGTATGATTGATAAACCGTACTGGCAGAACAACTCTTTCTGCGCTCAACATTGTGGCTCCTGGGAAACCCAGCAAATTTGCATGCAGTATGCTGCCAGGTTTCCCAGGAGCCACAATGCTAAGCACAGAAAGAGTTGTTCTGCCCAGTATGGTTTATCAAATGTACTTTGACACATATACATAAGACCATCTTGCGCCAACATATGCTACAGGCTCCTTGACTCCTGAAGCAGGCTCACATGGTAAAACATGGCCATGTCGGTCTTTCATGAGTCAAAATTGGTGACTATATTAAATGTCATATAAACTGGAATTTGGGATCCTCACATTTTTTTGCCTCACTCCTTTGATGTTGTTGCTGTCCCTTAGTCAGACCATGCTTTAATTTCTTTGGTCATATCCTGTTATAAGGATTCTGCCTCTGCGAGGGTGAATAATGTCATTTTAAGTTGCAAACCCTTTGAGATTTGTGATTTGAGAGGGGCACTGGTTGATAATACGTCTTCTGTGGAATTATCTGAGAATGAAAGCGTAGACTTAATGGTGAATAAATGGAATGGAGTAAGGTATTATCTGATTCATTGGATAGTGTTGCTTCTTTTAAGAAATATAAACACAAGCGACTAAATAAGGTTCCTTGGTTTTCAGAAGAGCTTAGATTGTTGAAGCAAGAATTAAGAAGGATTGAAAGAGAATGGAGAAAGTGCCATCAAGGATTACTCAGGTTAATTATGTGGATAAAATGGTTGAGTATGAGAAGGCTACATCTGTTGTTAAATGTATGTACTTTGTGTTGGATTATTTGTAGTAAATAATTAGCAGATTTTAGTACACACAGCTTCAGCTTTAGAAATGTTAATTTCTTTCTTCATCTCTCTCTCATTCACCCCTGAATAATTCACTGCTGAGTCACTTTAAAGTTGAAGTAACAAAACATCTGTTTACTCACAGTTTGTAGTTAGATTATAATCAGACAGGCTTATATATACATATTACTATACATTTGTATTATCAGCTCCTTCCATGTGCTTAGATGGTAATGGATGCTCACACCACCATAGATCCTCTCAGGTTAGGAGAGATCATGAGCTCCATGTGCTCCATGTGCTGCATGTGCTGCATCTGCTGTGTCTAACCCCCACAGGAAGTTGCATAGCTGTGTGACCTCTCTAAGTAATTCACATCAGAGGTCACAGAGTAATCACAGAGAAATAATAGGTGACAGGCAATGCATGTAAAATACAATTACATTCCAACAAACCCCTTCTCATGCATAACTGTCATGCAATTATTTATTCATACAAAGTCCAAGCTTTATACGCAGATTCACAAAATGTTCTCTGGGTAACGGTTTGGTCATGATGTCAGCTGTCATCTCACTGGTGTGACAATAGTGTAGACTGATGACCCCTTCTTTCGCCAACTCTCGCACGTTGTGGTATTTCGTTGCGATGTGCTTGGTGCGTGACTGAACCTTGTCATTCTGTGACAGTCGGATGCAGCTCTGATTATCTTCCATTATCTGGATTGGTCTCTTTTCAGCTATTCCAAAATCCAGCAAAAGTTTTTCAATCCACATCAGTTCTCTGCACGCTTCCGATACAGCCACGTATTCAGCTTCTGTAGAAGACAAACTCACAATACTTTGTTTATGACTGGCCCATGAAATTTGTACATTTCCATACATAAACACATATCCACTTGTGGATTTATAATCAGAATGATCCCCTGCCCAATCTGAATCACAGTAACATATTAGTTTTGGATTACTATTGGCTGAAATCTTTAATTTACAATCAATGGTACCCTTTAAATACCTTACCATCCTTTTAACTGCAGTCCAATCTGATTTGGTAGGTGAGCTGACCCTTCTGCTCAAAATTCCTACTGCATTTGCTATATCAGCCCTGTATGTGGTAGCTAGATATAAAAGCTTACCTATGGCTGATCTATATTGGATGTTATCTGGTAAAGGTTCTCTTACTGTTTCATCCTTCAGAAAATCAGTGATCATGGGAGTGCTTACAACTTGGGCATCTTGCATACCTAAACTTTCAATAAGCTCATTTATTTTCTGCTTCTGGCTTAGAAGATAAGAACCATCATTTTGTTTCTCAATTTCTATACCAAGATAGTATGACACATTTCCAAGTTCTTTTATCTCAACATTGAGGTTTAAACACTTTACAATGTCCTTGTACTCTTGCTCACTTTTGCTTGCAATGAGCAGATCATCAACAAAAGCTAAAATGTATGCATATTGTCCATTTGTGCACCTAGTGTACAAGCATTTATCTGCTTCACCTTGCTTAAATCCTAAATTTGTCAATATTTCATGCAATTTTTCATTCCAACATTTTGCACTTTGCTTTAATCCATAAAGACCTTTGTTTAATTTACACACTAGCTGTCTTTGTTTTGTATTTATGAAACCTGTTGGCTGTTCCATGTACAAGTCTTCAGTTATATCCCCGTGAAGAAACGCTGTTTTCACATCAATGTGGTTGACTTGCATGCCTTTTGAGACTGCAATGCTCAGAAGTGTTCTGATTGTCGTGTGTTTCACTACAGGTGCAAACACTTCATCAAAATCTTCTCCATATTTTTGAAGATATCCCTTTGCCACTAATCTGGCTTTATACCTTTCCACTTTTCCTTGTGCATTCCTTTTTAACTTGAATACCCATTTGCATCCTATAGCTTTCTTGCCAGGAGGTAATTTTGTAAGAATCCAAGTATTATTTTTATCCAATGCATCAATTTCTTCTTGTGCAGCTTTATGCCATTCAGCAGCTTCTTCTGCTGGCATTTTCTCAATCTCATCCCATGTTAAGGGCTCTTGAGCTTCTGCTGACTTTGTTAGGTAAGACAGTCTTGGGGTTGGAACACCTTTGTTTTCCCTGGATGAGCGTCTGACAACAGGTTGGTCCGACCTTTCTGCATCCTCTAAATCTGAGAGTCCTTCTCCAATTGATTCCCCTTCTCCAACTGTACTGTCTTCTTCAATGATCCTTTCTGTGTCTGCTTCCTCTGCCTGTTCCTCGTTAGATACAGATGAGTTGCTTTCAGACATCTGCCTTGGTATGGCATGTATATACACTGGCATGTCTATTATGGTTCTAGTTTCATATTCTGGATGATAAGGCTCATCTGGGATAATCCAGCCTTTATCAACCCTCTTGTTTTCATCAAAATATGTAACATGTCTTATGCCAACAATGCCAGTTTTCAGATTCAAAATTCTATATCCTTTGTGTCCTGGAGCATAGCCAACTAAAATGCCCCTTTCTGTTGTGGAATCCAGCTTATGCCTTCTTTGCTTTGGTATATGAGCATATGCTGTACTTCCAAATGTTCTTATGTGTGACAGGTTTGGCTTCCTACCATGCCATGTCTCATGTGGTGTGCGCTCAGCGCCTTTAGTTGGCATTCTGTTTTGTAGGTACACTGCTGTGAGAATGGCTTCCCCCCATAGTCTTTTAGGGAGATTGCTATCTGACAGCATACATCTGGTCATTTCCACAAGTGACCTAAATTTTCTCTCTGCAACAGAATTTTGCTCTGGTGTATAAGCTACTGTTGTGATATGCTGAATGCCTTCTTGTTCTAGAAATGTGCGCATGCTTTGTGAAGTGAACTCACCACCATTGTCGGTCTGAAGAACCTTTGGTTTTCTTTCAAATTTATTGCTCACCATGGTTACGTATTTCTTCAGCATGTCTGTGACTTGACTTTTCTCTTTCAGCAAATAGGCCACACAATATCTAGAGAAATCATCCAAGAATATTAGCACAAATCTGTTATTTCCCAATGATGGGATATTAAACGGTCCACATAAGTCACTGTGTATTAAGTCCAGCACTTTATTACTCCTATTTCCTGTGTATGCAGGAAATGAGGGTCTCACACCTTTTTGAGTAACACAGTCTATGCATTTCTCCATTTTACCAGCATCTGCATTTATCTGAATGCCGGTGGCCAGTTGCTTACTGTAAAGATCCTGGATCACCTTAAAATCACGATGTCCCAGGCGGCGGTGCCAGATTTCCAGACTACATTTACCATCATTCTTCCTTACTTGCGCCAGATGTGAGGCTTCACCTGAAATGTTCAGCTTATAAACATCATTTTGCATAAAAGCTTCAGCATACACTTCATCATTTTTAGAGATTGTGCACTTACTGTTTTCAAAATGAATCACAAATCCCTTCTTATCTAATGTAGATACACTAAGCATATTGCAAACTGCTTGGGGAATATACAAAACATCACTTACAGGAATTTCTTTAACTTCATTAGACACTTTGCATTTTAAGAATCCAATACCTTTTGCTTGGATCTTAGCAGTCCCTGCGTTTGCAGTTTTAAGAATACCTTCCTCTGGACACATTTCCTGAAAGAAATTCTTACAATTGGTTAAATGGCATGTGCTCCCTGAATCCAAAATCCAAGTACTTTCATTTGAATTATTATTTACCATAGTCAAAGATTTTTCTGCCATTAGAAAGCCCTTGTGTTTATCTTTGTCCTTCATACATTTCCTGGTTTGAAAATTCTTTAGTTCCATTGGCTTAGGTGAGCTAGAGGGAGTGTTTTGTGTTTCCTTACACCATTTAGATACATGTCCCTCCTTTCCACATGAGTAGCAAATCAGCTTGCCCTTGGGTGGAGTTTTCCCATAGCTCCGCCTTCCTCTGTTCTTTGCCAAGAAATTTGTTTCATTTCTCTCTGACTGACTTTGAGAACACATCTCCTCAGAATCATTTATTATGCATTCCTGCCTTAGTTTTGATGTTGTCTGTTCAAAAGATTGCCCTTCAATGGCCTCATTTACAGACCTAAAAACATCAAACTTCTTTGATAGTGAGGTAAAAAGAAATGCTCTTTTCAATGCATCACACATGGGAATTCCAGAAAGTTCTAACTTTTGAAATGAAGACATAAGATGCATAATGTGATCATTACATTTACTTTTATCCCTTAATTTGGTTTCATTCAACTCTGCTAACCAAATTGGTTGCTGCTTTGCATATGTAGTTGCATACATAGTTCTCAGTTTATATAAAATGTCCTTTGGTGTATCTTTTCCCTCCACTAATATGGCTTGTTTCTCTGAGAGAGCTTCCAAAAGCATGCACTTCACATAATAGTTTGCATTGTCCCATTCAGCCATATTTTCATCTGTTCTGTCTTGGTCTAAGCATATATTTAATCTTTTTGCTCGAAGGAGACATATGAATCTTAATTCCCACTGCTGATAATTAAACTCAGTTAATTTAGGCACCTTGAGAGAATAGAACAATGGTGAATTTCTTCCCTCAGCCATTTTCTTAGCCTTCTGTCTGCTGTGTGGGGGGAGAGAGAGACAGACTGAATCTTTCCTTTAAAACTTAAGAGAAAAATGTGGCCTTTTTTTCTGCCTGGTAATATTTCTCTTCTTTTTCAATTCCTGAGCCCTGGGCCCATAACCCTTTTGTTGGATTATTTGTAGTAAATAATTAGCAGATTTTAGTACACACAGCTTCAGCTTTAGAAATGTTAATTTCTTTCTTCATCTCTCTCTCATTCACCCCTGAATAATTCACTGCTGAGTCACTTTAAAGTTGAAGTAACAAAACATCTGTTTACTCACAGTTTGTAGTTAGATTATAATCAGACAGGCTTATATATACATATTACTATACATTTGTATTATCAGCTCCTTCCATGTGCTTAGATGGTAATGGATGCTCACACCACCATAGATCCTCTCAGGTTAGGAGAGATCATGAGCTCCATGTGCTCCATGTGCTGCATGTGCTGCATCTGCTGTGTCTAACCCCCACAGGAAGTTGCATAGCTGTGTGACCTCTCTAAGTAATTCACATCAGAGGTCACAGAGTAATCACAGAGAAATAATAGGTGACAGGCAATGCATGTAAAATACAATTACATTCCAACACTTTGATGAAGTAATCAAAAAAGCTTCTTTGAGTTCAAAGGAATTATTTTCTGCTGTTTCCACATTGGTGCAAGAGGAAGGAAGAAATCATATGTTGCTGTCCTCAATTTCTAGTAATGACTTTGCTGATGGTTTTGTGCAGAAGGTACAAAAGATCACCAGTCAGTCTGATTTGAGGAAATTACCAGATGAATTGAACTGTCCTTTACTGGTTAATGAATGATGAACAACTTTATGCTCTGTATCTTCGGATATGGCAAAGAAAACTTCCTCTAAAGTTAACAATAGTGCCTGAAAAGTAGATATTTGTAAGCATGCAGTGATTAAAATACTTAGGGCGTCTTTTACTAAGGTGCGCTGGCGTTTTAAATGCACATTAAAATAGGCATGCACTAAACGCTAAAGACGCCAATGTATATGCTTGGAATGCCCTCCCGCGGGAGGTGGTGGAGAGGAAAACGGTAACGAAATTCAAACATGCGTGGGATAAACATAAAGGAATCCTGTTCTGAGGGAATGGATCCTCAGAAGCTTAGCTGAGATTGGGTGGCAGAGCCGGTGGTGGGAGGCGGGGCTGGTGGTTGGGAGGCAGGGATAGTGCTGGGCAGACTTATACGGTCTGTGCCCTGAAAATGACAGATACAAATCAAGGTAAGGTATACACAAAAAGTAGCACATATGAGTTTATCTTGTTGGGCAGACTGGATGGACCGTGCAGGTCTTTTCTGCCATCATCTACTATGTTACTAACTATTTGTGTTGTCCGCCAACAGCAGGGTTTCTGTGCCATGCCCTTTTGTCATATGATTTTGCTTACATGATGAGAAAAGGAGTGTTTCATTCAGGATTGTGAAACATGGATTACAGCATTCTACAGTTTAAATCTGGCAAAACTGTTCATTCTCAACTCCGCCTTCCCCAGAAGAGTAGTCAGGGACTCCCCCTTCCCTCCCCTTTGTAGACTGCCTGAGTGTCTTTAGCATTTAGCGCACACCTATTTTTAACGCATGCTAAAAACGCCAGCTCACCTTAGTAAAAGACCCCCTTAAAGAGTTAACAGTGCCTATTTTTTTCAGAGCTTATAAATAAAAGTTTTGATACCAGTGTAATTCTAGTGGTTCTGAAGAAAGCAGTAGTGAAACCGCTATTGAAGATTAGTAAAGCGGATAGGAGTTCTGTTGAAAACTATAGGCCAGTTTATGGTTTATGGCTAAAGTAATGGAAAGAATAGTATATGAACAACTTGTGGGATTTCTTGATACACATATTTTAAATCCTAATTAATTTGTCTTCTGGTCACACCATGATACAGAAACTCTGCTGTTATCACTATTTGATATAGTGTGTACTGGTTTTAGTGAAGGCCAACATTTTTTGTGGTCATTCTTGATATTTTGGCTGTGTTTGATACCATTAATCATGTAATTTTGCTTAACAGGCTGCATTCTATAGGCCTAGACTAGAAGATAAGGATTTGAGATGGTTTTCTTCATTTCTTGATGGTAGGCAATTTTATATTTCTTAGAGGAAAGATGCTTCAGACTGTAAGCGGATTTCCACTGGTGTGCCACAAGGCTTTTGTTTATCAGCAGTCTTGGTTAATATTTTTCTTTTACCTTTATATTGGTTGCTTAATTGTTTGGGCATTCAGTTTAGACCAGTGATGGGCAACCTTTTGAGCTTGGTGTGTCAACATTCGCCAAAAAACCGAGCATAACTCGGGTGGTGTGTCACTTCGAGAAAAAAACCATAATTTCGCGATATTTATAGTTTAAATAACAAAAATGTATAATTGTAATATAAAACTGTATTTAATAAACCAAAAACTAATTATTTAACTTACCTACTTAGTGACTTCTTTGTTCATCTGTCAGTCGGTTTCTTTTGTTGGTCTTGATATTATTTAACTTGTGTGGGGTGCCATGAACTAAGATAAGTGAGGGGGAGGAGGAATTCTTTAACTAATCTGCCTATTAGTGACTTTTTTGTTGCTGAATTTCATTGGCTAAATCTTCAATTGAAGGTTGGTATTTTGTACACTTCAAGCCCAAGCAAGCGCTACTAACTTCATCTGTCAATCTGTTTCTTTTGTTGGTTTTGATATTATTTAACGCTGAGAATAAGGTTTCACAAAAGTACGTAGAGGGAAAAATTGTGAGTAAAGCCATTGCTATATTTTTCAGGGTGCTAAAAGTGTCTGGTAATCGGATCCAGGCACTCCAAATTTCCTGGTAACTCAGATATTCTCTTAATAATTGCATCTTTATTCTGCATATCGTGAAATAGAACTGGTGCACATCTTAGGAGAGTTTCTTTAATAAATTCTCCCTCACTGAGTGCTTTTCCATGCTGAGCTATGGAGTGAGCAATGCTCAAACTTGCAGATGTTAAATTTGTAGAACCTTTTACAAATTTAAGGATGGACTTAGATTGGCTCTTATAAAAGTGTAGCTGCCTGGAAATGTATTCCTTCCGTTCATCCTCACTTTTTTTCAAGAGCTGGGAATGATTAGTTTCAAAATGTCTATTTATATTCCACGTTCTGCTTACTACCGTTTCAGTACATAGAACGCAAAATGATTTGCCATTTTTTTCTATAATGCCATACATCTCGGTCCATGTCTCTTGAAAGGGTCGGCTACTGCTACTACCACTTCCTTTACTTAACCTTGGTTTTTTATTTTTTGAGTTCTCCATCAGGGGGGCAGAGACAGAAGATAGAATTATAGATAGCCTGTTAGCCCTAACTAGCCTAACTGACCACCTTATGTAAATTAAGATGGCTGCCGCTATTTCTAATGGCGGGAAACGGCACCCATAGCACATGCCCTCGCCTCTCCCAGCCTCCCCCTCACCTATCTCAGTAATGGTGGTCAATTACAAATCCACGACACCCCAGAACAGTGGATTGGATGATGGTTGCTGGTAATGGTGATCACAGGGCCCTCAGAGATGCGTCCCCCACGGCATTCCGCTGCTCTCTGCTCCGCCGGCCGGAAGTGAGGAGCCGGGGCAGAGGGAGCAGCAGGGAGGGAGCCAATAGGAGCGCACACGGCACACCCCCAGCGGGTAAACATGCACCGGGTGATTTCGCCGGGGGGGGGGGGGGGGGGAGGTCGCGCTGCACCGGGGGGGAGGGGGGGCGCATCGGCGATCCGCCCCGGGTGTCAGCAAGGAACTCCGCTGCTTCTCTGTATGCGGCCACATGCGGCCGCGTGTCACTGAAAATGGCTACGCGTGTCAGTACTGACACGCGTGTCATAGGTTCGCCATCAGGGGTTTAGACTATACGCAGATGATATCCAGTTTTTGGTGCTGTTTGACAATGATGCTTAAGTGGAGGAGTGGCCTAGTGGTTAGAGCATGGGGCTTGACATCCAGAGGTGCTGCTCCTTGTGATCTTGGGCAAGTCACTTAACCCTCTTTTGCTTCAGGTACCAACCTAGATTGTGAGCCCGACAGGGAAATACACAGTGTACCTGAATTCAATTTACCTTGAGCTACTACTGAAAAGTTGTGAGCAAAATCCAAATAAATAAACAAAATAAACATTTGATATTTTGAGGGGCCCTTTTACTAAGCCACTTGGAGGGGCATAATCGAACGGGGGCGGCCATCTCTAATGACGGCCCCGTAAAGTGGTGTACCCGACTGTATTATCGAAACAAGTTGTCCGGCCATCTTTCGTTTCGATAATACGGTCTGGGCCGGCCAAATCGCAACATTTGGGCCGCCCTTAGAAATCAGCAGCATTAGAGATGGCCGCCATTGGTTTCAGAAATTGCTCCCAGGTGCATAGCTCCCTTACCTTGTGTGCTGAGCCCCCCCCAAAAAAAACCCACTACCCACAACAGTACAACACTACCATAGCCCTTAAAGGATAATGGGGGGGGGGGCACCTACATGTGGGTACAGTGGGATTCGGGTGGGTTTTGAAGGGATCTCAATTACCACCACAAGTGTAAGAGGTAGGGGGGATGGGCCTGGGTCCGCCTGCCTGAAGTGCACTGCAGTACCCACTAAAAACTGCTCCAGGGACCTGCATAGTGCTGTGATGGAGCTGGGTATGACATTTGAGACTGGCATAGAGGCTGACAAAAAAATGTATTTTAATTTTTTTTTTGGGTGGGAGGGGGTTGGTGACCACTGGGGGAGTAAGGGGAGATGATCCCCGATTCCCTCCGGTGGTCATCTGGTTAGTTCAGGCACCTTTTTCAAGGCTTGGCTGTGAACAAAAAGGGACCAAGTAAAGTCGGCCAAATGCTTGTCAGGGCCAGCCTTCTTGTTTCCATTATCGGCCGAGGCTGGCCATCTCTTAACCACGCCCCCGTCCCTCCTTCGGTACACTGCCGACATGCCCCCTTTAACTTTGGCCGTCCCTGCGACGGAAAGCAGTTGAAGCCGGCCAAAATCGGCTTTCGATTATACCGATTTTGCCGGCCTTAGGAGAAGGCCGGCCATCTCCCGTGTCGGAAGATGGCCGCCCTTCTCCTTCGAGAATAAGCAGGATAGGCACCTACGTGCACCCAGTGTTCACCAATTCGGAGCTACCGCGTGGTCCGGGTGGTAATTTCATTTTTGTTATGCGTCCACTAATTGGGCGGTAATTGGCAGTGTGCGCACGCTGATGATTACTGCCTAGTTAACGTGTGAGAACTTACCGCTAAGTCATTGGGTGGCGGTAAGGTCTCAGGCCCAAAATGGACGCACGCCATTTTTTATTTAGTTGCACATCCATTTTCAGGCACAAAAAAGGCCTTTTTTACAGATGCGTTGAAAAATGGACCTGTGTGCGTCCAATACACACGTCTACACCAGCACAGTCCATTTTTCAGTGCACCTTAGTAAAAGGACCCCAAGATTGATAATGTGCTCAATTCACTGCTGGATGACAGCAAAGAGTCTGAAGTTGAATGTTAACAAAACGCAAATTTTAATGCTAACTACCCACTTTTCTGCTGATGTCTTTCATTTTGATGGTGATGATATTCCTGTAGTGCAAAAATAGCAAAATCTTCGGGTTATTGTAGATGAGGGTTTAACTATGAGAGCTGAAACCCTGAAAATTATGTATTTACTTATTAGGATTTATTTACCACCTTTTTGAAAGAATTCACTAAAGGCGGTGTACAGTAAGAATAAATCAAACATAAGCAATAGACAATTACAGTTACAGCAGTAAAACTATTCAAACAGCAATACAAAGTATGGCATAGTATACTACTTACAATGTCAACATACTATGTAATAGAACATTTTAGTAGGCAACGTAGGGACGTATTTTGCAAATTCAGGTTAGTAAGACATTTGAAAGAGCAGTTGAAGCCATGCAGTTTTTGAACAGTTGTGCAGACTTGTGACTCCCTGTTTCAACTATTACAATACACTATTGCTAGGGATTCAGAAACCCCAAATTAAAGCACTAAAAGTGGCTCAGAATTCACTTGCGAGGGTTTTAACTGGTTGTAATCAATAAGAACATATTATTACACCGATATTAAAAAGGCTTCACTGGCTTCCTTTTGAATACAGAATCCAATTTAAGATTATTTGTCTGGCTTTAAAATTTTTAGTAGGACAAATATTTAAGGTTCTGGCTGTCAAACTCCGCATATATCAGCCAACTCGGTCGCTTAGGTTAGCAGATCAGTTAATATTGGATATACCATCTTATCAAATCAAAATGAGTTTAGGAACTCAAATTTTTTTTATATTGCAGGTCTCTCTTATTGGAATGGACTTCTCAGGATGAGAAAGATTCAGGCTGTAAAAGAGTTTTAAAAAGAATTGAAAACTCTTCTTTTTTTTTTCAAGCATTTGGTGGTGGTGGTGGGGGGGGAGATGGTGGGGGGGGGGGGGTGAATGAGTGATAATTTTGTCCCTTTTCATTTTTGGGAATATCAGTTTCATCTGATGTGTATTTTGTAAGAAAATGTTATGTTAATGATTTTTATGTGTGTATAATTTGTGATCTACCAAGAACTTTGGATTGCACAGAATATAATTTTTTAAAAAATAACTCTGAAACACTGTCCTAGCAAATTCCAAAGTCCTCCTGTTCTTACATTTCTACCCTGTGACCTCTGGAATTTCAGAATCTCTGCCCACTACTGCTCCTTGAATCCCAGGCAGTCTACAAAGCGGAGGGAAGGGGGAGTCCCTGACTGCTCTTCTGGGGAAGGCGGAGTTGAGAATGAACAGTTTTGCCAGATTTAAACTGTAGAATGCTGTAATCCATGTTTCACAATCCTGAATGAAACACTCCTTTTCTCATCATGTAAGCAAAACCATATGACAAAAAGGCATGGCACAGAAACCCTGCTGTTGGCGGACAACACAAAACCACAGAAAACAGATACAAGCAGCCTTCCTGGCCCGTATCTAAACCCTGAAAACTGCATCCTTAGAATGCCTTAATCCTGTAAAAGTATTATCTCAGTCTCTATCCAGTGACTCTGCTGGGGTTTGTATATCGCTTAAATTTAATCTAGGGAACCTGGAATTTATAAAACTCAATATCCTGTCCTGAGAAAGGATGCTGGACTGGAAAGGCCTTTGACTAACGACCAGACCAGTTTGGCAAATCATATTGGGACCCTTTTACTAAACCGCGTAAGGCTGTATACGTGCCTAACGCACACCAAAATGAAGTTACCGCACAGCTACCGCGTGGCTCTTGCGGTAATTTCATTTTTGGTGCGCGTCTGATAGGCACAGCCGAAAAATAATTTTTATTTTCAGCCACACATAATGGACGCGTGCCAAGCGGCATTTGGCACGTGTAGGTCATTAGCGCCCAGTTACCGCGTGAGACTTTAACACTAGTTCAATGGCTGGTGGTAAGGTCGCAGGCCCAAAATGGATGCGTGGCAATTTTGATTTTGCCGCACGTCCATTTTCAGCAAAATTTTTTTTAAAAAGGCATTTTTTACAGGTGAGCTGAAAAATGATTCTGCGTGCGCCTAAAACCCGCGCCTGCACTACCGCAAGCCATTTTTCAGCGCACCTTAGTAAAAGGACCCCATTATGTCTCTGTCAAATGAGCTAAAAAGCAAAACCCTTCTATCAGCCAATCAGTGCAAGGGGCCCCTTCAGTCTGAAGACATCAAGAAATTGCAGACGAAGGCAGAGAAAGTAAATAATAACCTAGTTGAACTTACAATACAGCTGCAGTGCTTGCTGCTACAGCTGCTGGCTGCCCTTCCCACGGGTGACAAGGAAGGGGGAAGAGGACCGAGGTGCTAGAGCCTTCAGCAGAAAACCCAGCCCCTTTCCTTGAAGTGAAAACCTTTTGGCTGAAGAATGCAGGAGGAGGCCTGCCCCTGCTCCTCTCCCTCCTTCTGCACCCCGGCTGCAAAGCCCTCCCCTCAGCCCAAGCTAGAACAGCCTCTCTACCTATTCCCTTTCCTCCTAGAGTAAGGGGCATTTCCACTCACTCGCTTCTCTGCCCTCATCTCCACCAAACAAAGGATCTTGGGGTACCCCACCAATTCCAGCAAAGGTATTTTCATCTTTTTTTCCCCCCTCTCTTCCACAAAATTCAGTCTCAAGCCTTCTTTGCAAGCTAGGATCTGATCTATTTCTGTTCAGCTGGAATTGACTTTAGACCTTTAATGTTCACTAATCGTTTTTCCCTTTTCTTTCCATCCCTCTGGTTTGACATTTATCACTTTTCTTTCCTGCTCACATCAATATCCGCCCTCCGGCTTTAGACTTTAGCTGTAGGCACATCCCTTGCACAAAAGGACCACTTTGAAATATCTTTTGCCCTGGTTAATCATAATCAATATTTTATTAACAAGTTTCCACCAGGGCTGGTTTTTAACAGCAGGCAAACCTTTGCCTCCCCCTCCAGAAGGAATTTTCTTTCATTCAGCTAAAGCTCTGTTTCAGGCTTTAATGTTTTCTGAGTATCATGCCTCAGAAAAAGAAAGACAAATATATTTTACTGTGGTTGCTCACAAAGAAGAGAGATTTGGAAACTTTGTGGTTAACTTCTTTGACATTTTAAACAGAAAAAAAAGTTTTCTAAAATAAAAAAAATAAAATAAAAGTTTAGAAAAGCTTTATTCTTTGTAAGCCTTAGTTCTGTTCCAGATAAAAGGATTTTTTTTTTCCTGGCCAGTGTACTGGGTGGGAGGGTGTTTCTTTGTTGTAGTGAGTTATCTATTTGCAGCCAAAACTTTTTTCTGCTTCTCTTTCTCTCTCCTTGCAACTTTTGCCCTGTCCTGTCTGTCTTCCTTGGCCTGAAGAAGCACACGCTTATCTCACTTTTTATTTTTTTTCACTTTTATTCTTCAAAGAAATGCTCTCATATGATGCTTTCAGGGTTATACTTTTGTCTGTGTGCTTTGGAGAGATGTAATTTAGCACTGGTCAAATGTGGCGTTCTGGCTTGGATGGGTTATTTGGGGGAGGGGGTGCTGGGATATTTGAGACGCTTAAAAATCATCCCTTTTGTTTCCAAGCCTTTTATAGACCCCTCACCTCAGTCATCACTACAGTGCAGCCCCCAGAAACACTTTGGGGCTGCTACAGAGAACAGAAAAGGAATTTTGGCTTGACCAGAATCTCTCCAGTCTGCTGCTAAAGGGAATTCGAGCACAAGGTCTCTGTCGAGTTAGGACAAAAGATCTGACTTTTAGTGTTTTCTTTTGAATGAATTAACATAAAACTTCAAATGATTAGGCATTTCAGAAAGCTGGAGTGGGACAGTAGGTCTGTAACCCAGCTTCCAACTGAGATGTTATGCTATTACTATTATTATTTTTTATTTTTTGGCTGGAGGTTAAGCAGACTTTTTTTTTTTTTGTAACGTAAGAGAGCTGAAGAAGGCTTCAGATTTTTTTGTCCTCTGTCCAAGCCCCGCTCACCACAATGCCGGGCAGTAGAAATGTGTTTGCACTTAGTATAAACTTCCTCTGGAGTTTGAATGAAATAATTCTGCCTGAGTGACTTATGGGAAAGACCAAAGCCTTTGCTTGCTGATAAAATCTTCTGTTCAAGCCTGGCTTGGGGGGGGGGGGGGGGGGGGGGGTGCCTTCCTTCCTCCTTGATGAAGGGTGGGATTTTCACCCCCATGTAGTTATCTTAGTCTGACTGTGTTCTTCAGCTGAGGTTTGTTCCCTGGGGTCTGCACACATATATACATAATACATATCCATATGATATACAGGGATACAGGGACATCACATGTCCCCTTATATACACATAATGGCACATAAACATGGGAGTACTCACACATACATATGACTCACCCTCAATAACTTCAGATATTAATACTGTTTCTATTCATTCAGTTTTGAATAATGCAGGGTCTATGATCAGGAGTGATATAATATATATCAGTTCACAGTCCTGACTTGTAATAAATTTGGGGTCCTTTTTCTGAACTGCGCTACGAAATGAGTTAGCGTGCCCTTAATTTGGGGTCCTTTTACTGAACTGCGCTACAAAATGAGTTTAACGTGCCCTTAATTTGGGGTCCTTTTTCTGAACTGCGCAATGAAATGAGTTTAGCGTGCCCTTACGAGTGCTAAGCCCATTTCTAGCATAGCCGTGCGTCCATTTAAAAAAATTATGACAGGAACACTTATCACCTCCTATTTAGGTGGTGTTTAAGGGCTCCCGCATTATGGATGCACTAATCAGTTAGGGGCCCTTTACTAAAGGTTTGCCACGTGGCAACCCAAAACTACCACCAGCCCAATGCAGGTGCCGGTGGTAGTTTAACCCCCCCAGCGCCTGCCATTTCTGGTGCTAGCGGAAATATTGAAAACATATTTCTGTAGGGGGTTATCCAGCAGTAATTGGGTGTTGCAGGCTGCCCGGTTACTGCCAGATTAGCGCGGTAGCCCTTATCGCTACCTCAATGGGGTGGCGGTAAGTGACCCCCTGGAAATGGCCGTGCAGCAAGGAGGTCTTTTATAAATTGTCAGTAAGCCCACGTTGGGCTGAATCGGAACTACCGCTGGCCCGATGTGGCCGCTGGCGGTATTTCTGCCCTGAGCACACGCCATTTCCGTGGAAAAAGAAAACCCCTGGAAATGGCTTGTGCGGCAGTAATCTGGCGATAACCAGGCATCGCCGCGTGCTGCCCGGTTACTGCCGGGTTACCGCAGGAGCCCTTATTGCCACCTCAATGGGTGATGGTGGTAAGGGCTCCTCGCCACATGGCCACGCGGTAGTTCTCTTACCATGTGGCCATGTTTGGGGGCTTTTTACCCACCGCAGTAAAAAGGGCCCTGGCACGAGAAAAACGGTCCCTGCCACTAGCACAGGATCTTTTTTCTTGCAGCTTGGTAAAAGGACACCCAAGTGCAAACTTACCGCACGGCCATTTCATTTTTGGTTATTTTTCACCCACTGCGGTAAAAGGGGCCCTGGCATGTGGCAAAAACAGCCATCGCTGCTACCACAGCGCCCCTTTTACCATAGCTTAGTAAAAGGTCCCTTTAGTGTGACGGTAATGTGCACACGCTCTCTGATTAGCGCATCCATGTCCATTCTCTACTCCTAACAGGCCCCACCACAAAAAAATAAAAATGATTACCATGTGAACGCAGATGGCAAAACTAGCATGGAACACTTTAGCGCATCCTGCATTAAGCCATTTTTGCTCTGTTAGGTGTGCATTAGCGCCTAACTCAACTTAGCAAAAGGGCCCCTTTATTACTATTTTATTATTTATTTATTCTCTTTAATGTGGCTCATCTTTCCTCAACATCATTTCTAGGGACCAAGTTTTGATCTCTGTTTATTTTCAATAGTTTTAATCTAGCTTCAACGAGGGGAATTTTATAACAGGGTCTCCTAAAACAAATTTGGGAAAATGCATAAAGACCAATATTATAACCCCTAAGACAGTCCAAAATGCATCAGGACCATCAAACACAAGACTTCAGAGATTGTATAATTCATGCCTCCGATGCTACCAGTTCTTTGTAATTGTAGGTCTTTTCTGTAGCGTATCAAAGCTTTTTGAAAAAGGTACATTACTAGCCAACTCTATTCAAAATAAAAAGGCAAAAGAGCTCTACTTAGCTTTTATTCCAATCAATCCCCAGAATTATGAGTCACCAACATGATCGTGTTTCGAGCAGAGCTCTGCATCAGAGTAAACTGAATCTGAAAAATAAAGTTCTTATGTTAGTGTTCCATCTAATATCTGTAATTCACAATAATACTTTGCTGCAAACTCAAGAGCAGTTTCCATACCAACGCCAAACCTCTACTTGATTCTCTGTATGACTGCTTGACTGAGGGAAAGAAGCAAACATGGCGCCCCACTTTATATACAAACTTTCAAAATTAGGTCACCAATCAGAGAGCTGGAAAAGTTCAAAACATCCAATTACAAGAGGGACAGTTATTATATCCTTTCGTTCAAGCCCTCTGGTTGGATGGTCTTCAATCTATGAATCCATTGTTGCTCTTGACTTCAAATCAGTTCTTGTTTACCGGTAATATCCCCTTTTCAGCCAGGGTTCAGTGCGGTTTACATTCTAGGTGAGACAAAAGCAAATAGTGTTAGTGTGAGGTATGAGAAACATTAGAGACTAGGAAAAAATGCCCGTTTCTGAGCGCAATGAAATGGGCGCTAGTAAGGGGCCCCCTCCCCCGAGCTACTTGCCTTGTTGGGGGTTGGCGTTCGCCTCGCGTTTTGGCCCTCCGAGTGTTATAGCTCCGCCCTCGACGTCATGACATTTTGACGCGAGGGCGGTGCAGACCCTCCCTCCATCCCATTTGCGTTGTTCGGGGTTCACGTTCGCCTCGCGTTTCGGCCCTCCGAGTGTTATAGCTCCGCCCTCGACATCATGACGTTTTGACGCGAGGGCGGTGCAGACACTCCAGGGCATACCGGATATCTCGGGCGCCTCAACTTCCGTGGAGGCTTCAGAACGTTGGGGTTGCCTTTTATATATCCGTGGAGGCTTCAGAACGTTGGGGTTGCCTTTTATATAGAGAGATCATTGTTGTAATGCATGAGACTAAAAACATTAAGGAAAGGATAATGGATGATACTAGGAAGTAGAAGTCATGATGGATTGTTATGAAGCAGTCTTTGGGAAGAGAAAGGTTTTTAGCCTCTTCCTGAAGCTAAGGTAGCTGTTTTCTGTTCCAATGGCAATAGGTAGAGAGCTCCATATTTTGACTCCCAAGAACAGGGAATAGAGAGCTGAAAATCTTCTGATTTCTAAGTGACTTTTGGAATGGCGATGCTAGCAACGGTTGTTGTTTCAGTCTGTTAGACTGGACCAGACATAACGAAGCGGTCTTAGTCAGAAGTTCAGAGGTGAAGCCCTGTAGGATTTGAAAAACTAAACAAGCTGCTTTGAACCTGAGTCGTTCTGCTATGGAAAGCCAGTGCAGTTTGTTTAGATGAGTTGAAACGCTAATATCTGTTCAATCTGTATGTTAGTTTAGCAGATGTATTCTGTATGATTTGCCATTTTTTTCTGATATTGACACTTAATACCAAGAAATAGAACATTACAGTAATCCAAGTGAGGTAGGACTAACATTTGACGATTTAAATATCTAATCAAATGTCCTCTTCAAAGACATTTTATGAAGGTAACATCACAACTCCACCCCAGGAATGCCTATACACAGCACGTGTAGAAGCACATATGTTATTGTTGGCATGTGTAACCATCTGCCTCATTTCAGAAGAGCCCTTTTTCCATACGTAAAAGAAGCTTTACATACGAAAAATCCTTTCTAAAATGACCTTTGTAATGTTTGGAAAATACTAAGCAAAATGCTTGAGTTTGTTACAAACTGAGTTTATTCTATCATAAAAATCAAGATGCAGCAGGAAGCTGAAAGAGGACTTTATTTTGTATATGCTATAGGGCTTTTCAGCTTATGACTTAAAAAGAAAGTGAGCAGCATCTCCATCATGAGAACAGGAATTGAACAGAAAGCAACCAACACATTTCTTTTCATTTATTAGTTTTCTATTTGGTCTTATCCAAAAAAAAGTTCTAGCATATGTGGTGAGTAAGCTAATGGAAACGCTTCTAAAGAGGAGGATTGTGAGATTTCTTGAACTAAATGGAATGCGGGACCCGAGGCAGCATGGCTTCACTAGTGGCAGGTCATGTCAGACGAATCTGACTGTTTTCTTCGACTGGGTGACCAAACAGTTGGATGTGGGAGGGGTGCTTGATGTGGTATACTTGGATTTCAGCAAAGCCTTTGACACAGTTCCACACAGGCGACTGATAAATAAATTAAGTGCCCTTGGTATGGGACCTAGAGTAATGGATTGGGTTAAAAATTGGTTGAATGGTAGGAGACAGAGGGTAGTGGTAAATGGAGCTTGCTCTGAAGAAAAGGATGTCGTCAGTGGAGTACCGCAGGGATCGGTCCTAGGGCCGGCTCTTTTTAATATCTTTGTGAGTGATATTGCGGAAGGGCTATGTGGTAAGTTTTGCCTCTTTGTGGATGATACTAAACTCTGCAACAGGGTGGACACCCTGGAGGGTGTGAATGACATGAGGAAGGACCTAGCAAAGCTGGAAGAATGGACCGATATTTGGCAACTAAGGTTTCATCCCAAAAAATGCAGGGTCATGCACTTGGGTCGCAAGAATCCGAGGGAATGGTACAGTATATGGGGTAAAGTGCTTCAGTGTGCGAAGGAAGAGCGGGACTTGGGGGTGATTGTGTCTGATGACCTTAAAGCTTCCCAATAGGTAGAAAAAGCGACGGTCAAAGCCAGAAGGATGCTTGAGTACATAAAGAGAGGCATGACAGCAGGTAAAAGGAGCTGATAGTGCCGCTGTGTAAGTCTCTAATGAGGCCTCATTTGGAGTACTGTGTGCAGTTCTGGAGACCGCATTTACGGAAAGATATAAACAGGATGGAGTCGGTCCAGTGGGCGGCTATGAAATTAGTAAGCGGTCTTGAACACAAAAATTATAGGGACAGGCTTATGAACATCAACATGTATTTTATTTTTGTTACATTTGTACCCTGCGCTTTCCCACTCATGGCAGGCTCTATGCGGCAGGCAATGGAGGGTTAAGTGACTTGCCCAGAGTTCACAAGGAGCTGCCTGTGCTGGGAATTGAACTCAGTTCCTCAGGACCAAAGTCCACCACCCTAACCACTAGGCCACTCCTCCACTCTACGCTGGAAAAGAGGAGTGAGAGAGGAGACATTATAGAGACATTTAAATATCTCAAGGGCATTTATGTACAGGAAGAGAGCCTTTTTCAAATGAAGGAGAGCTCTGGAATGAGGGGGCATATGACAAAGTTAAGAGGGAATAGGCTTAGGAGTAATCTAAGGAAGTACTATTTCACAGAAAGGGTGGTGGAGGCGTGGAATGGCCTCCCGGTGGAGGTGGTGGAGTCGAGGACTGTTCCAGAATTTAAAAAGGCATGGGATAAGCATGTGGGATCACTTAGGAACAGGAAGAATTAGGGGTTACAGAGGATGGGCAGACTGGATGGATCATATGGCCTTTATCTGCCGTCATGTTTCTATGTTTAAAAAAATCCCCATGCACATATATCAAATACATACCAGACAAATAAAGCACAGTCAGTTATTAACATAAAAACCTACTAAAACAGGCAATGAAAACATCATGAAACATCTCCAAATGCCTGACTGATTAAAATAGTTTTTTAGCCTGAACTCCTAAACAGAACAGTGCTACCTGGTGGCCTCACAATAGATGTCATCTTCAATATAGTAGGTTTAAATATGGCTGCTGTAGTGTTCAACCAAGTTTATCTCAGAAGAAGCACCAGTATCTTTTAACACAGTACGGAAGCTCTCTGGGGCCCAACTATTTCTTAAAAGCAGCCCTTCACTCCAGGAAATCACAGATGAAGAACATTTAGATCTAGTTGAAGCTTAAAAATGCAGGAATTGTGCCCTAAAACATAACACAGTGCAAAACATCCAAACATTAAAATAAAGGAAGAAGCTTATATTGAAAACGTTTATTGTGACAGAGCTTAGGGCTTAGGCTGCTGTTGGATATCACTAGTTCACCCAGCTGTGCCGATTTGTGTCAGAAGATGGCCGGTGATCACTTTCGAAAATGAGCTGGATAGTTACTGGTCTCCTGCCAAACAGTAAAGGCAAAACAGTGGAACGACACTCTTGAAGAACCAAAATAGCTTTATTCCAACCAGCATCTGTAGCACAAAGAAAAGGACCTGACATGGCTGTGATTCGGCAAACAATGCCTGCATCAGGGGTCAAAAACATCTAAAAAGCAAACAAATCAATATATCAATAAAAACATAAATAACTATATTGAATCAATAAATATATAGGCATAAAAAAAGCAATAAATACATAGGCATAAATAAATAAAATCAAATACATAAGCATAAATACAATGTTAAATAAAAGAACAACAAAAGCATTGATGACATAGCAATCGTGAGCAAAAACTAAAATGAATAAATGAAATGAGATTGAAGGGGGGCAGACTCAAGAAAAATGTCAGGAAGTATTTTTTCACGGAGAGAGTAGTGGATGCTTGGAATGCCCTCCCGCGGGAGGTGGTGGAAACGAAAACGGTAACGGAATTCAAACATGCGTGGGATAAACATAAAGGAATCCTGCTCAGAAGGAATGGATCCTAAGGAGCTTAGACAAGATTGGGTGGCAAAGCCGGTGGCGGGAGACAGAGATGGTGCTGGGCAGACTTATATGGTCTGTGCCAAAACCGGTGGTGGGAGGCGGGGCTGGTGGCTGGGAGGCGGGGATAGTGCTGGGCAGACTTATATGGTCTGTGCCCGGAAAAGGACAGGTACAAATCAAGGTAAGGTATACACAAAAAGTAGCACATGTGAGTTTATCTTGTTGGGCAGACTGGATGGACTGCGCAGGTCTTTTTCTGCCGTCATCTACTATGTATGTTACTATGTTTCATGCACATGTTTCTCCCTCCCCGGGAACTCAGCCTCTTAGTTCTGTAGGAAAATGATGCAATGCTTAGTGTTGTCAGCTGAGTTGTATTTCTTTCTGGATTGATGTTTTATCACTCCCCACATTCTTTAAACTAGAGACCTAACGTCAGTCTTGAGACGTTTTCCACAGCATTTTTGTGCAGTGATCAGTTGGATCAATAGCGTCTTCCACCCATCTTTTTTGTTTGAGTTGTGACTACAACTAGTTTGATACATTCCATCACAACCAGAGATACAGACAGAATAATCTATACGGCACAAAAAGACTCCTGAGGTAGGCCACTGGGCCAAAACACGGCTGTGTTGAGTTGAGTTTTTATTAGATCTTCTAAACTACATAGCATCATTGTCCCATTTTGTCATATTTGCTGTCTCCTTATTGTTATCACTCCCCACCCCAGTACATATATGGACTTCTTTAGATTTCCCTAGGAAAAACAAAACATGCAACCTGGTAGAAACCTGGAAAATATGGAGCTAGTAAATAATGCATAGGTAAGCGTGTAATGAGTTTTTGTTCTGAGCTAATACAAGAGCAAAGAAAGACAATTTAAATATATACATTTTTGACTGGAAAAAAATCTAAGAAACATTTTAGTTCTGGTTGTCCTGAGCTTGGTGTGTCTCATGCCTCCAATTCTCTCTCTCTCGTCCCATTCCTATACCCAGCACTTTCCTTCCTCCTCCCAGTTCTGAATCTGCTGCCCCTGATTGAGCCATCACTTTTGCCATTTCTTCTGGTCCCCCTGTGGGCTAATATTTATTTGTGACATTTATATCCCACATTATCCCAAATAAGTTTGAGTTCAATGTGGCTTACAATAAACAGTATAGGAAACATACCAAAGAATAATACATAAGAAAGTAATTTGTTGTAGGAATCCAGTTTTACAATACAGTATCATAAACATACTGGGATAACTATGAATCTATTATGAATGAGAAATTGTAAATGAAGCAGAGAGAAAATTAATGGTAAATAGAGTAATAACCAATTGTAATAATTAATTGTTTGAGATATGGTTGTTCTTTGTGAGGGTTTGTTTGAACAGGAACGATTTGAGGATTTTGCAGAATCTAGTCTAATCCTGTATATTTCTTATTTTGGGTGGTAAGGAGTTCCACCATTTGGTTCCCAGGTAAGTGAAGTCAGCAGAGTGGACAGTTTTGTAGATCACTTTTTTGCAATTTGGGAGGTGTAGGCTGAGATAGTTTCTTGCCTCATATTTAGTATTTCTTTGAGGTAAGTTTATTAATGGTACCATATAGTCTGGAGCTGTGCCATTTAGTATTTGAAAGATAAAGATGTCAAGCCTCTTAAGACTTGTTAACTGTAAACTCTCAATATCTTGAAATATAACCTTGGCACACCAGCACACACCTGAAGTCTCTATATTTTCTGAAATTTCCTTTATTTAATAAATATAGATAATTTACTCACAGTCAGATGTTCAGAAGTGTTGCCCCAGGGCACAGAGACTCCGTAATTCTGAGAGCAGTATCAGTGGTTGGAGATAGAAATCTGGAGAAAGGCAGCTTTATTGCAGAGGTGGGAAAATAGTTGAACAGGTAGCTCAGAGCTGGGTGGCTAGAAAGTGCAATATCTTATTATTAAAAGGTATGTTGCAAGGTAAAAAAAACAACACGAGTTCATTCCAAGGACTTTAGGAGGACAAGTGCTGCCACCACCAGTTCCAGCCTCTTGGACCAAATGGGATAAATGGGATTTGAAACCCCATTCCAAAGCCATAGAGCTTTCCGTGAACTGGGTTTCTTGCATTATTCTCCCCCAGTGAAAGGCAAGTGGCCCCGGTTATATCTGAAATTACAGAAGTGATGGAGTAGCCTAATGGTTAGTGCCACAGGCTTTGATCTTGGGGAACTGGGCTTGAGTCCCAGTGCAGTTCCTTGTGACCCTGGGCAAATCATTTAACCCTCTATTGCCCCAGATACAAAAAACACCTTAGATTATGAGCCCACTAGGGACATTATATAATGTGTACAGCACTATGCATGGCTAGTAGCACTATAGAAATGATAAGTAGTAGTAATGATCCCATTACTGGGGGAGACATTAGCTATTCTTGCTTTTTTGACATTGTGTTCCAATGCATTGTGGTATTTGTAGACCTATTTGCAACTTGCCCTGTGGCCACCAGAATGCATCAGAACGGTGTTGAGAAGAAGCCAGGACAGATCTGAAGACTTTTTCCAGAAACTGGGTCATTCAGCAGCTCTGGAATTACAGTCCTATTCACCCCATTCCAAGCCTAATCCTGAGATTTGGGCTGGGATTTTGAATCATGTTCTGAAATCATGATTTGTTTGGAATAGAGCAGCTTTAGACTGCATTTATTTATTTATTTATTTATTGCATTTGTATCCCACATTTTCCCACCTATTTGCAGACTCAATGTGGCTTACAATATTACAACATGACAGGTGTCAATCAAACATAAGTAAACGAATTACATATAAAGAAATAAATGTAACATAGAAGGGTATAATCTATTCAGAAATCAGAAAACAGTCAAACTATCAAGCAAGTAGTAATGTTTTACAGTTCTTATAACTAAATTAATTATGGTAAGCCTTATTAAAGAGAAGTTTTTAGTGTTTTTTGAAAGTTGGTGTAGCAAATCAAGGGTTCGGATATTGCTTTAAAGATTGTTTATTCACACATCAATAGGCACACACATATTACATAACACTCTTATGCAGTTCACACATCAGTAGGCACCCACATATTACATAACACTCTTATGCAGTATACATACATCACCACAGGATTGTAGCCTTCATCTGAGCTGCAACATCAATCGGGGAAGCACCGATGACCGCCCAGAGATTCTGCGGGACAATTCCACACTGGAGAGGCGTCCCTCAACCAGGTACAGAGCTTCTGTTTCAGCCAGGACTTCACCTCTTTTTATAACAGCTCACAAACAAGTGTGCCTAGAACAGAACAATGAGTGGCCAATCTGCATTCCTCTCTCCTAGGCACCCTCTGATGAAAACACCAGCCTTTGGACTTGTTTCTCAGCACAGTCCTGTAGTGAGTTACCCACCGCAATGTGGGTGCCTATTGATGTGTGAACTGCATAAGAGTGTTATGTAATATGTGTGTGCCTATGAATGTGTGAATAAACAATCTTTAAAGCAATATCCGAACCCTTGATTTGCTACAGTTGGTTAAGTCATAAATAGTTTTCATAATTTGTACTGTTAGATTTAAAATTCACGTTAGTACAGTGGCCAAAAAGAAGCAGCTCACTTTCTGACAAATTGGAAAGTATTTCTGGTTTTATATATCTGATCTCTAGATAGGCCCTGTAATATTGCATGGGGAGGGGGTGGATTGGATGGGTCATAAGAACATAAGAGTAGCCATACTGGGTCAGAACAATGGTCCATCTAGCCCAGTATCCTGTTTTCCAAACAGTGGCCTAGCCAGGTCACAAGTACCTGGCAGAAACCCAAATCTTGGCAACACTCCATACTACAAATCCCAGGGCAAGTAGTTGCTTCCTATGTCTGTCTCAATAGCAGACTATGGAATTTGTCCAAACCGTTTTTAAACCCAGACATGCTAACCGCTGTTACCATATCCTCCTGCAAAAGGTTCCCGAGTTTAACTCTTCATTGAGTGAAAAAATATTTCCTCCTATTTGCTTTTAAAGTATTTCCACATAATTTCCTTGAGTGTCCCCTAGTCTTGGTACTTTTGGAATGAGTAAAAAATCAATTTATTCTACTCGTTCTACACCACTCAGGATTTTGTAGATCTCAATTATATCTCCCCTCATTGGTCTCTTTTCCAAGCTGCCATTTTCTGTATTTCTTTGTTGACTTCTAGAAGTTACATCTCATTGCTTTGTGGAATTGCTATCTTTATGTTTTCTGTTTGAAATCAGTACTAAAGGTTGGAGAATTCTGGAGTATCCCTCCAGAAGTGGAGTGTCTAGCCGCTCTAGGTCATGGTGGCCAGGGAACACCAGCAATGGCACTGCTGTTTAACTGTAGTGTTCATTATAATCCATTTACAGCACCTCAGAAGTTCAATATAGGGTTGAATTTCTCAATCAATAGTAGAGTCTCCAGCTGAGCCTTTTTCTGTGGTGCACTAATTGTTTTATCTTTGTTTCATTGATCTGCCTTTCCAGTCTGAAGAGCTGGCGATATCTGTAATTTATTTATTTTTTTACTTCAGGGCTGTCATCTGGAAGCTCCGTGAAGGGTAACCAGGAGGATCCAGGTCAAAGGGGTGGAGGAGGTGGGAGAAGTGCTCATTGACTGCCATCATGGTGGTGTCATGGTTGGCTAAGTTTCTGCTGGGATGCACATTGATGTCACATCTGGAACATGCCCAGGGCCAGCATGACCAAGGAGACTTACCCTTGGACAGATTTGCAGGCTATGAGGACAGACAGACTGTCAACAGAGTAAGGAGGCGAGGACAAGACACTCTGAGAGGGTAAGGCCCAAGTTTATTGCTTATTATCATTTACTAAGGACTTACTATACCACCTTTAGTGTTTACAGACTAAAATCAGAAAGGAACGCAATCATCAAAAAGATAGAGAAAGTAGGTGTAGAAGAGTTGCAATGATAGTATAATACTTTCAGGAGACAAAAGAAACTAGGTAGATGAACCAGGTGAGCAGATCTGAACTGATAAGGTAAACTGTGGTCTACTAATTTGGTGAATAGGTGCTGGTAAATAGATAAGCCTTGAGATGAGCCTTACATTTTGTATAAGACAGTTAAGCTCATTGTGCAAATGGTAGTGAATTCCCTAAAGTTGGAACTAAAAAGAAAAATGTTGACTGACTTGTTGAGTCCAAGCAAGCACAAGACGGAAGTGGCAAGAAGAACAATAAGATGTTAATTGAAATGCCAATTAGAGTGGAAAACTGCATGGAGTTCTTTGTGTATGAGAGTAAGGATCTTGAATTCAGAATTTTATTTATTTAGATTTTGCTTACACCTTTTCAGTAGTAGCTCAAGGTGAGTTACATTCAGGTACTCCGGATATTTCTCAAGGAATCAATGATGTTAGTAAAGGAGTGGTATAATTCAGTCAAATTTACTTACAAGGCAATATAATCCTGATGGTTGTATTCTGGACAGTCTGTAAACATCTAAGAGCTGTTTGGTGGAGACTAGCAAACACTACATCACAGTAATCCAAACAGGATGTGATAGTAGTGTAAAGAACGGTTGGTTGGTCAGGTTTATCCAGAAAACTACATATAGATCTAAATTAATGAAGAGCATAGAAACAATGTTTCACTACAGAAGAAATGTGAGGATCAAAATTAATTTAATTGAATTCAACACATTTATATTCCGCTTGACCAGCCAGTTCTAAGCAGATTACAGGCAATATTCACATACAAAAAAAAGACAACAATAAAATACAGTGCAGAACCAAACTGATCATAACAATACATAACAAAAATATAATAATAAAGGCCAACCCCCCCCCCCCCAAATTATAAACATCTTTATAGACCCACTGCACTCTTGAATTACAAAAACCACCTGTTACACAGAACCAGTCAAATATTTATGAAAGAGCCAAGTTTCTAAACCATGCCAAATTATCATATAGCCCTTAAAATGACAAATAAGAGATGAAAGAAGATTCCAAAGCTCAGTCTCTTTACCAACTAATGTATGTTGTTCCATAGTTTTCAATGTACAAAGGGCTTTGGATCGATTCACCAGTTTTATTTCTGTCACTAAACAGAGACATTTTGAGGGCATATACATTTTCACAAAATCAGTTAAGTAACTAAGACTGAGACCATAAAGAATTTTATAAACCAAAACCAAAATCTTAAACTCAATTCCAGTCTTTAAGGGCAACCAATGTAACTGGATCACATGGAGGGGCATAATCGAACGAAAACGGCTATCTCCATGGGCGTTTATCTCCGAGAACGGGTCCGTGAAGGGGCGGACCGAACTGTATTTTCGAAAAAAATAGACGTCCATGTTTTATTCGACAATGTGTGAGCTGGGCGTTTTTGTTTTTCAGTGATAATGGAAAATGAAAGCGCCCAGCTCAAAAACGAATAAATCCAAGGCATTTGTTCGTGGGAGGGGCCAGGAGTCGTAGTGCACTGGTCCCCCTCACATGCCAGGACACCAACCGGGCACCCTAGGGGGCACTTTTACAAAAACAAAACAAAAGGTAAAAGAGCTCCCAGGTGCATAGCACCCTTCCCTTGTGTGTTGAGCCCCCCAAATCCCCCTCAAAACTCACCGCCCACAAGTCTACACCATTACTATAGCCCTAAGGGGTGAAGGGGGGCACCTACATGTGGGTACAGTGGGTTTGGGGGGGTTGGACGACTAATAAGCATTAAGCAGCACAATTGTAACAGGTAGGGGGGATGGGCCTGGGTCCACCTGCCTGAAGTCCACTGCACCCCCTAACAACTGCTTCAGGGACCTGCATACTGCTGCCAGGGAGGTGGGTATGACATATGAGGGTGAAAATAAAAAGTTGTGAAACTTCATTTTTTGTGGTGGGAGGGGGTTAGTGACCACTGGGGGAGTCAGGGGAGGTCATCCCCGATTCCCTCCAGTGGTCATCTGGTCATTTAGGGCACTTTTTGGGGCCTTATTCGTGAAAAAACAGGGTCCAGGTAAAGTGTCCTAAATTCTAGCTAAAAACGCATACTTTTTTCCCATTATCGGTGAAATGCGCCCATCTCTGTTCGGCAGATAACCACGCCCCAGTTCCGCCTTCGCCACACCTCTGACACGCCCCCATCAACTTTGTCCGCATCCGCGACGGAGTGCAGTTGAAAACGTCCAAAATCAGCTTTCGATTATACCGCTTTATTCGTTTTTGTGAGATAAACGTCCATCTCCCGATTTAGGTCGGAACTTGGGCGTTTTTCTCGTTCGATTATAAGCAGGATGGTCAAATCTCCAACACCCTAAAACTAATTTCGCTGCAGCGATCTGCTTGTACTGTCTGTATTTGTTTTTGTAAGAGACCCTTAAAAACCACATTACAATAATCTCCAAGATATTTGAATGTGTGTGTGTATGTGTGAGGCGAGGAGGAGATGACCTTGCTTAAGGAGGACAGTTTGCATTGCCTTTCAACCCAACACCTCCTCAGATGCTAAAGGCAGACCGTCTTACAGGATAAAAACCAGACTCTCTGGATGTCACTCTAAAGAGAGAGTGACAATTCATGGAGTGTCTCAAGGATTGATTCTGGGGCTGGATCTGCTCAGTATCTGTGGTATTGTTATTGCAGAGGAGTTGGAAGGAAATATTTGTCTTTTTGAATGATACTACAGTCTTGGACAGCGCTGAGGGAGTAGACAGAATGAGAAGTGATCTTAACATGTCTAAGGAGTGAACGAATGTTTGGCAGCTAAAATTCAATGCAAAAATACAAGATCATAGGGTTACAGAAATCTAAAGAAACAGTACATAATGGGGGTGGGGAGGTGAGAAGCTAATTAATTAGTTCTTATTTATCTATCTATATGTTCCATCTTTGCTTACACCTTATGCTGTCTATTAAAATGTTTTATTGTGTATTGTGTTGACGTGGAGGGGCATAATCGAAGGGGATGCCCAAGTTTTGCTGAGGACGTCTTCGCAAAACGTCCCAGTGGAGGGGCAGGGAAACCCGTATTATCAAAACAAGATGGACGTTCATCTTTCGTTTCGATAATACGGTCGGGGATGCCCAAATCTTGACATTTAGGTCATCCTTAGAGATGGTCGTCCTTAGACTTGGTCATTTCTGATTTTCGGCGATAATGGAAACCAAGGACGCCCATCTCAAAAATGACCAAATGCAAGCCTTTTGGTCATGGGAGGAGCCAGCATTCGTAGTGCACTGGTCCCCCTGATATGCCAGGACACCAACCGGGCACCCTAGGGGGCACTGCAGTGGACTTCAGAAATTGCTCCCAGGTACATAGCTCCCTTACCTTGTGTGCTGAGCTCCTAAAACCCACTCCCCACAACTGTACACCACTACCATAGCCATAAGGGGTGAAAGGGGGCACCTACATGTGGGTACAGTGGGTTTCTGGTGGGTTTTGGAGGGCTCACATTTACCACCACAAGTGTAACAGGTAGGGGGGTAGGCCTGGGTCCGCCTTCCTGAAGTGCACTGCATCCACTAAAACTGCTCCAGGGACCTGCATACTGCTGTGATGGACCTGAGTGTGACATTTGAGGCTGGCACAAAAGATTTTTAAAGAGTTTTTTTGAGGGTGGGAGGGGGTTAGTGACCACTGGGGGAGTAAGGGGAGGTGATCCCCGATTCTCTCCAGTGATCATCTGGTCATTTCGGCCACCTTTTTATGGCTTGGTCGTAAGAAAAACAGGACCAGGTAACGTCGTCCAAGTGTTCGTCAGGGACGCCCTTTTTTTCCCATTATGGGTCAAGGACGCCCATGTGTTAGGCACGCCCAGATCCCGCCTTCGCTACGCCTCCGACATGCTCCCGTGAACTTTGGTTGTCCCCGCGACGGAAAACAGTTGGGGAAGCCCAAAATCGGCTTTCGATTATGCCAATTTGGGCGACCCTGTGAGAAGGACGCCCATCTTCCAATTTGTATCGAAAGATGGGCGTCCTTCTCTTTCGAAAATAGACCTGATAGTAATGTAGCATACTACGCCATACTTTGTATTGTTGTTTGAATATTTTTATTGCTGTAATTGTCTGTTGCTTATGTTTGTCTTATTCTTACCGTACACCACCTTGAATGAATTCCTTCAAAAAGGCAGTAAATAAATCCTAATAATGAAATCATTAAATAAATAAATAAATAAATAAATAAATAAATAAATAAATAATGTGCACTGATCATAAGAGGTGGGCTCAGCCAGAGCAGAACAGTGTTAAAAGATGGGGACTAGAGCCAGAGGGATGTCAGGATGAATAGGGAGAGGCAAATCCAGCTTAAAACAAGGAAGGGATCAATATTCAAAGCTAGTTATCCAGGTAGCAGCAGCTGTGACCCAGATAACTAGCACTCACAGGGACCAATCAGTGATATGCTGCTGAATATCATGTCTGACTGCCTCAGCACTACAAGGGTAATTCCTAGGGGCAATGTCTCCAAAAACGCTGACCACCATAGGTTAAATATTACCGCCAAAGTGATCATACTTTGGAGTGGCAGAGTAGTCTAATGTTTAGAGGAGCAGGCTGAAAATTATAGAAGCCCAGTTCAAATCCCACTGCTGCTGCCTGTGATTTTGGGCAAGTCATTTACGGCCCTTTCACTAAGCCGCATAAGCGTCTACGCGCGCCAAAATGGACTTACCATGTGGCTCTTGTGGTAATTTTATTTTTGGCGTGCGTCTGCTATGCGCGTCTGGAGAATATTGATTTTGCCGCATGTCCATCAGAGGTCACCTAACCTACTGGATCTTGCATGTGGCAACCTCTCAGCACACATTGCCAGCGAATCAGAAGAGTGTTACATGTGTGCACCAGAGTGTTCCAAGTTCCGTTCCTTCCTTGCCAGCAATGTTGCTGCTCAAACCCAGAGAGAGTCGACCGGAATTTTTTTTTTAGGTACAATTAAATTCTTGTGGGGATGAGTGGAGACAGGTAAGATTGCAGTGGGGATGGGGTAGGATTCCAGCAGGGATGGGTTAGATTTCTGTCCCAGTGCAACTCTCTACGAAAAAGCCCATTCAATTCCCACAGGCTTCTTCGCATTCAGCGCATGCTAATTGGTAGCGCTGCTTTGTAAAAGGAGCCTGTAGGCTGTAAGGTCTCCGGGGACAGGGAAATACGTGTAGTGTACCTGAATGCAACTCATCTTGAAGCTACAACTAAAAACAAAAAAGGCATGATCTAAATACCAAATCCCTTCCGTTCCCTTTGCACAGATTATTGATGAGGTTTTAGAGGCTGCCTCTCAAAATGGATATAGAGAGAGGTTAGAGGACATCCTGAGAAAGGCAATCAAAATGGTATGGGCTCTACATCAGTAGTCATGCAAGAGAAAACTAAGGGGCCCTTTGACTAAGCCGTGGTAAAAAGTGACCTGTGGTAGTGTAGGCGAGTGTACTGGGTGTGTGTGTGCTGGGCCACTTTTTACCGCATCTACAAAAAAAGGGCTTTTTTTAATGGGACAGGAAAAGGGCCTACGGTAAAAATGAAACAAGTGCATGCCCAAAATCAGCCTGAGCCTTAATGCCATCCATTAATCTAGTGGTAAAGGCTCACGCGCTACACGCATGGTGACCGGTTGGCGTGCGCCAAGTGCCGATTACCCGTGTAGGAGGAAATAAATAAATAATTCATCCACGCGTTATGGGTGTGCGCCAAATCTGAAATTACCGCCAGGAGGAGTGGCCTAGTGGTTAGAGCACCGGTCTTGCAATCCAGAGGTGGCCAATTCAAATCCCACTGCTGCTGCTTGTGATCTTGGGCAAGTCACTTAACCCTCCATTGCCTCAGGTGCAAACTTAGATTGTGAGCCGTCCTGTGACAGAGAAATATCCAGTGTACCTGAATGTAACTCACCTTGAGCTACTACTGAAAAAGGTGTGAGCAAAATCTAAATAAATAAATTAAATAAATAAAAGGGCCCCTAAGGGATCTAAATATACATACCTTAGAGGAGTGACAAGGGGTGTAAATTAAGAGGCCCTTTTACTAAAAGGTGCTCAGCCCTTGGGAGCCCTTTACTAAAGGGTTGGTGAGCCGAAATAGACTTGCTGTGCGCCAATCTAGAACTACCGTCGGGCTTTCGCAAGAACCTGGCAGTAGTTCCCACCCCCCAGTGCGTGCCATTTCCAGTGCTAGGGCTTACCTGGCAGTAATGGGGCAGCCCCAACAGTTAGTCTGACAAGACATCAAGATCATTTAAAAGCTAAGTAAAGATGACATTTTTGTCTTAGTAGTAAACGGTAGAAGAAACTGAATTTTAAAAAGTATATAAAGAAAATATAGTACAAATACTCATAGGTATTTTATACCCAGTGGCAATCCTAGGTCGGCTGCCACCCAGGGCGGATCGCTGCTGTGCACCCCCCCCCCCCCCCGGGTGCAGTGGCGTCCTTCCCCCCAGGGTACAGCACGACACACACCCCCCCCCCCCCCCCCCCCGGGGTGCATTCTTGGCTGCTGGAGGGTGCAGAGAGCAGCCATGCGCCTGTCGGCTCCACTGGCTCCCTGCTCCTTGGAACAGGAAGTAACCCGTTCCGGGGCAGAGGGAGCAGGGAACCAGCGGAGCCGACAGTCGTGTGGCTGCTCTCTGCACCCTCCAGCAGCGTGCACCCGGGGCGGACCGCCCCCACCGCCCCACCCTTGCTACGCCACTGTTTATACCAAAGACCGATGACTAGAAAAGGTGGGAAATATTCACCATATGTGAACTGCTAATGGTGTACCGCCAGCTAACGGAGTACTGCCTCTGATGGTCTGAAGATACCATATATGTGTGAATAAGTATAACAGTAATCAAACACATAGTACTATATAATATATTTATTTATTTGTTACATTTGTATCCCACATTTTCCCACCTATTTGCAGGCTCAATGTGGCTTATATAGTGCCGTATCGACGTTCGCCAATTCCGGTATGAACAAATACAAGATGATATTGTGGTAGAATAAGATTCATGTGTGATAGACACATTAGGGGTTCTTAGAGAGGAAGAGTTAAGTTATGTCCATTAAGAGCTTTGGTTTCATTGTGTTGCAGGTATTCAGGCTTTTATGTTGGGTCGGTGGGGTATGCCTTTTTGAACAGGTTTGTTTTTAGTGATTTCCGGAAATTTAGGTGGTCATACGTTGTTTTTACGACATTTGGCAGTGCGTTCCATAGTTGTGCGCTTAAATAGGAAAAGCTGGATGCATAAGTTGATTTGCATTTGAGTATAACATTCTGATTACTGAATATATAAATAAAGTGGGCACTTTTTGATACTTTAGTAGTGGGGCAGTGCCACACGCTGCCCAATTACCTCCAGGTTAATGCAGAAAACCTTACCATCAACTAAATAGGTGGCAGTAAGGACTCCTCCCCCCCTCCCCCGGAAATGGATGCGAAGCAAGTGGTTCACCTACCATATGGCCATTTATTTTCGGAAATCCCCAGCCTTTTACCCGCTGTAGTAAAAGGGGGGCCTCGGCGCGCATCAAAAACACGCACTGACACCACCGCAGGCTCCCTTTTACCACATTTTGATAAAAAGGGCCCTTACTGTGCAGTTAGTGTGCAAGAACAGGCTATCGCAAAATGCATTAAAGTAGTGGTTTCCAAACCTGTTCCTGGAGGCACCCCAGCCAGTCAGGTTTTCAGTATATCCACAATGAATATTCATGAGATAGATCTACATGCACTGCCTCCACTGCAAGCAAATCTATCTCATGAATATTCATTGTGGATATCCTGAAAACCTGATTGGCTGGGGTGCCTCCAGGATCAGGTTTGGGAACCACTGCATTAAAGCATTTTGTGGTATTTTGCCTGTTTTTGCATGGTAAATCCTGTATTACTGATTTAAAAAAATATTTTGTCAGAGAAGGCGTGTCATGAGTGGAGAGTAGCGCTGCTGGTGAACCATTCTTGTGGTCCATGAAATGGGATAGCTTCAGTAATGATTGGAATTACCCACTTTAGTACACAGCTGGAATTTCATGTGGAGACTGAATCATCCTTTTGAAATGTTTATGCTTATTAAAATTTGATTAACCGCCCTTTAAATATACAGCACACATCAAGGTGGTTTATGGATTTTTCTTCCATGAATTTGTCTAAACCCTTTTAAACCCAGTTATGCCAGATTTATTGATACATTTCAAAGCATTTATAGCTTGCCAAGCGAAATCAAATGTCCTCGGCAGGTCCTAAAGCTAACATAAATGGATATAAATTACAAAACAATACATACGGTAGACATATATACATTTTACAGTTATTTAAATAAAATAATGAATGTATTAGCATAAGTCACATTACACTGAACTAATATAAATACCTTGAACAAAAAACAGGCCTTTGCTTTTGTACCAAATCTAAGTAGGGCCGTCGAGAGACAGACCGGGCGTGAGGCAAGGCCACTGCAGCTGCCGCCGTCCCCCCATTGGGTCGCCACCACCACTCCCCCCCCCCCCCCCCACTTGGGCTGCTGCTGCCCCTCGTCTCCTTTCCTTCCTGCGTCTGCTCCTTCCTCAGTCTATCACTCTCCTGCTCCTGTGTGCCCAGACCCAGGTTATTGCATTAACGTAATCACCCAGATCCCAACACACAGGAGCAGGAGAGAGACAGACCAAGGAAGCAGAACCTTCTGGTACCGGGTCCCCCTTGGAGGCCAGGCCCTGGGAATCTGCCCCTCCCCCTCTCAGCAGCCCTGAATGTAAGATAATCTTCCAGGCAGATCTCTTCTAGTCTCTTTGACCATTTCCTTCAGCAACAAATTCCACAGCTCGATTATTCATTGACTGGAAAAAATACTTTGTCTAATTTGTTTTACATGCACTTCTCATTAGGTGTAAAACTAAAGGACACCCTATGAAACTATTTGAAAGGCTAAATTACTGTGTCATAATTTTGAGACCTCTATCATATCTTCTCTCAGCAGTCTCTTTTCCAAACCGAAGAGTCACTCCTAACCACTTTATCCTTGACTCATAGGAAAGTCCTTCTGTCCCCTTTGTCATTTTTGTCACCCTTCTCTGAACCTTTTCTAGTTCCTCTATGCCTTTTTTGAAATGGAACAACCAGCAGGACCATTCTGAGCTATGGTTACAGTTGCACCCTGTGGGGTAGATTCTATAAGTTGCTCCTAAAAATCAGTGCTGAAAATTTAGTGCACTTCGCACGATTCTGTGAGGAGTATGAGTCCTTTATAGAATCACACTTAGGTCATAAACCACGCCTAACTGTAGGTGCCTGCAATTAGGCCTGCTTAAATGCCAGCGCCTATATATTTTGGAAACGTCTCCAGAAATGCCCCTATCCATGCCCCCAAATATTTATGCGCATTTACACACAGATCCTTATAGAATATGATGTGCATGTAAATCCTAAGTTTTGCCAATTATTGCTGATAATTGTGTGTTATCACCCAATTATCAGCACTGATTGGCTCATTACTCAATTAAGCTATGCACATAAATTGGGCACATGTCATATATAGATTCCGGACCTTCGAGACTCACCCACTGAGAGGAGACCGTGGACTGGGAGCAAGTTTTGTGTCCTTTGTGTTTATATCAATTGCATAGTCTTTGGTATGGCTCTGGCAACCAGGACTGGTCATAATTCTCAAGATAGTCACACCATGATTCGATAGAGGGATTATAAGATTCCTCATTTCTTTCTGAATAACTCCTAATATTCTATTTGCATTTTAACTGCTGCCACACACTGAGCTGAGAAGTTAAACATGCTGGATTGGATTTATTGATTTTATATACCACATTTATACCTTAGTGTCAAAGTGGTTTACAGTTTACAGTTATTAATGCAAAATACAATAAACATACAGTTCCATGGTAAGACACATTAGGTAAAGAGTTCCAAAGTGAAGGTTCAGCATATGAAAACACTCTTTTTCTAGTCATTGAAAGCTTAATGTTATCAAGACCTGGAAGAAGACATTTTTGTGATGAACAAATTCCCACCGAGAAATATGCTTTGTCAGTTTTTTAGAAAGATAGACTGGAAGTCTCAAATGAATCGATTTGTGTACTAAACACATCTTAAGGGTGATGTGAGCAGCCACAGGCAGCAGTGCTGTTGGTACAACACTAATGTAATATGTTTAAATCTTTTAGACCCAGCTATTAATTGAGCTGCTGTGTATTGCCCCAGTTGCAGGCTGGATTTACTCAATCCAATCAAAAGGGAGTGACTAGAGCATGCATTATCTTTATCAAATACCTTGTCAATACAGGTTTCAATTGCCGTATCATATGAAGCTGAAAAAAAGCAAGATTTTACAATATTACCAATTTGAAGATTCCATTTCAGTGCATTTTTACATTGAAAGCCTAAAGTTGTTATGTCTTGCAATAGTGGAAGGGATTTACCGCACTAACCACATTGCTGATTTGTCAGCATTTAAAATTAGGTCATGCTTCCACACCCAGACAGTAAAAATTTGAAATGTCTTCTTGTTAAAGCCAGAGATGACATCTTCTATACCGCTTGCAACTTGTCCAGAATATGGCTGCTAAACTTATTCAAGGAGCCCAGAAATGTGATCATGTAACACTCCTTCTGAAACCCTCTCGCTGGTTACCATCTCACCACCGCATCACCTTTAAGATCCTCCTCCTTGTGTTCAAAATTAGCACTTCAGGGGAACCCGATTTCCTCCCCTTATATCACCACGAAATCCCTCCGATCCTTAACACAGCATCGTCTTGTGACCCCTACCTTTAGAGACATTGCCCATACGAAAATTAGGCACTCTGTCTTTTCAGTACAGGGACTTGAGCTCTGGAATAAGCTGCCGAAGCACCTCAGACTTCAATGTTCCCAGAACATTGTAAAGACAAGCTTAAAACCTTCCTTTCTATGGAAGTATTTCATTGCTCTCTTTCCCCCCCACCTCCTGTAGGAATGGAGTTCTCCCCCCTCCCTACACCACACTATCATTTCTGTCTAGTCTCACAATTTTCTTATCTTTAACTGTAAGCCGCCTAGCTGGTATTTCTGATGGGTGGGGTAGCAAGTCATAAATAAACTTGGAAACTTCTTGATTATCTTTCATGACACTGACAAGCTGAATGTCATCTGCTATAATAATTCCAAGTTCCTTTTTCCTGGGTGGTGACTCCTAATGTGAAACCTAGCTTTGTAAACCATGTATACCACCAGGGCGTGTGCGTCTGCTGTGCTCATTTTCTTCTTGCAGCCTGGGCATTTTTTAAAAGCTGGTTTCTTTTGTGCAGGGTCTGCCATGTTGTAGAGAGAGCAAGAAATCCGACCGTTTGCAGGGCGGATAAGGTAAACTGAGGCAAGACGCTCAAGCAGGGACATGCTCAGAGGGACCTGCTCAAAAGGTTCCTTTGAGCTCTGGGAGAGCAAATCCGATTCTGGCTCGTCGGATGACGTCACCAGTGTGTGGCTGACTCATCCTGCTTGTCCATGGAGAAATTCTGTGACTGGTTGCAGGGGGCCTGGCTATTGTGGGGAAAAGCCGGATTAATGTTTTCCCTGTCTTCAGAGCACAAGTACAGTATGCACGCCGACGAAATCCGAGGCAACCGATGAAAACCGAGACAAATGTTTTGAAAAAAAAAAAACCGACGAAAACCGAAAACGACGATAACCGACGTCAACGAAAACAGAGGTTTTACTGTATTTATATTTTGCATTTGGGCAGGGAGCATGGGGAAGGGTGGGGAGAAAATTTGGTGCCCACCCACTTTGGGAGGGTCACTGCCCCCTCCCTCCCTTCCCCACATCAGCTGTTTGACTAAGCCATTGAACACAATACAAAGATCTGTGATTCACATATCCCAATTAATAAATTCAAAATAAAACACTTTTTTCTACCTTTGTTATCTGAACATTTTATTTTTCCATCATGTTGGTCCCATTTTGTCCCTTCTGCTTTCCTTTGTGTTGTGATAACTCCCTTTCACAGTGGTTGATGTCCATTTGTCTTTTTTCCATTCCCTCACTACACTTGTCTCTGATATACAGATCTTTCCTTTTTAGCTGTTCTCTCTCTTTTTTTTCCCCCTGCCTCTTGGTCAACTCAGATTTTACCCATTTCTCACCTTTCTCCTTCTTTTTACTTTTCAGCTACCTGCCAGCTTTCCTTCTTCTTTCTCCCTTTCTCATGCTCTAGCTCTCCCATTTCCCATCTCACTCCTTCCCCAGCCTCCTATTCCCTTCTATCTTTCATCTACTCTTCATTACCACATTTTTACCTCTGTACATACAATCCTCCTCTCATTCATTTCCTTGCACTCTCCCCTCCCCCGGCATCTCCCACATGATTCCACAATTTCCAGTATATGCCCTTCCTCCATTCTTGTAGCTCAGCATCTCCTCTCCCTCCTCCTCATGACCTGACAGAACTCTATCCTTTTTCCTCTTCCATCTTCCTGTCCCATCTGTCTTCCCTCCTGTCCCTCCCCCCCCCCTCCCCCCCCCCCCCCCCCCCCCCCCCCCCCCCCCCCCCCCCCCCCCCCCCCCCCCCCCCACCAGGTCTATCATCTCACCTCCTCTCTCTGTCTTCCCCTTCATGGTCCAACATTGTTCCTGCTCTTCTTCTCACCTAAGAACTTAAGAATAGTCATACTGGATCAGACCAATAGTCCATCTAGCCTAGTATCCTGCTTCCGACAGTGGCCAATCCAGGTCACAAGTACCTAGCAGAAACCCAATTAGTAGCAACATTCTATGCTACCAATCCCACAGCAAGCAGTGGTTTCCCCCATGTCTGTCTCAATAGCAGACTATGGACTTTTCCTCCAGGAACCTACCTAAACCTTTATTAAATCCAGATATGCTAACCGCTGTTATCACATCCTCCAGCAGCGAATTCCAGAGCTTAACTATTGTTTGAGTGAAAAAATATTTCCTCTTATTTGTTTTAAAAGTATTTCCATGTAATTTCATTGAGTGTCCCCTAGTCTTTGTACTTTTTGAAAGGGTGAAAAATCGATTCACTTTTACCTGTTCTATACCACAGGATTTATAGACCTTAATCATATCCCCCACCCCCACCCCAGTCGTCTCTTTTCCAAGCTGAAGAGCCCTAATCTCTTTAGCCTTTCCTCATATGGGAGGAGTTCCATCCCCTTTATTATTTTGGTCACTCTTCTTTGAATCTTTTCTAATTCCACCATATCTTTTTTGAGATATGGCGACCAGAATTGAACACAATACTCAAGGTGAGGTCGCACCATGGAGTGATACGGAGGCATTATAATATTCTTGGTCTTATTTTGCATCTCTTTCCTAATAATTCCTAGCATCCTGTTTGCTTTTGTGGCTGCCGCTGCACACTGAGCAGAAGATTTAAGCATATTGTCTTCAATCAGTGGCGTAGGAAGGGCGGGGCGGTGGGGACGGTCCACCCCGGGTGCACGCTGCTGGAGTGTGCAGAGAGCAGCTGCGCGCCTGTCGGTTCCGCTGGTTCCCTGCTCCCTCTGCCCGGGGCAGAGGGAGCAGTGAGCCAGTGGAGCCGACAGGCACGCGGCTGCACTCTGCACCCTCCAGCAGCCAAGAATGCACCCGGGGGGGGGGGGGGGGGCTTGATGCACCAGGGAGGGGGGTGTCGTGCTAAACCCTGGGAGGACGGACACCGCTGCACCCGGGGGGGGGGGGGGGTGCAGCGGTGATCCGCACCGGGTGGCAGCCAACCTAGGATTGCCACTGTCTACAATGACACCTAGATCTTTTTCTTGAGTGCTGACTCCAGGTGGACCCTAGGATCAGGTAACTATGATTCAGATTATTCTTCCAAATGTGCATCACTTTGCTTTTGTCCTCCTTAAATTTAATCTGTCATTTGGATGCCCAGTCTTCCAGTTTCCTAAGGTCTTCCTGTAATTTTTCACAATTCACATGTGTTTTGACAACTTTGAATAGTTTTGTGTCATCTGTAAATTTTATCACCTCACTAGTCATTACGATTTCCAGATCAATTATAAATATGTTAACTAGAACTGATCCCAGTACAGATCCCTGCAGCTCTCAGCTCCTTTGAGCAGGGACTGTCCTTCTATGTTAAATTGTACAGCGCTGCGTAACCCTAGTAGCGCTTTAGAAATGTCAAGTAGCAGCAGCTCTCCATTATTCACCCTGCTCCATTGAGAAAAAATAGCCATTTAACCCTACCCTCTGTTTTCTGTCCAATAACCAATTCCTAATCCACAATAACATTACCTCCTATCCCATGACTTTTAAATTTTCTCAGGAGTCTCTGATGAAGAACTTTGTCAAACCGGCTCACCTTTATCCACATGTTTATTTACGCCTTCAAAGAAATGAAGCAAATTGGTGTGGCAAGACTTTCCTTGGCTGAACGCATGCTGACTTTGTCCCATTAAGCCATGTTTGTCTACATATTCTGTAATTTTATTCTTTATAATAGTTTCCACTATTTTGCCCGGCACTGAAGTCAGGCTTACCAGTCTGTAATTTCCCTGATCACACCTGGAACCCTTTTTAAAAATTGGCATTACATTGGCCACCCTCCAATCTTCAGGTACTATAGACAATTTCAATGACAGCAGATCAGTAATTTCATGTTAGTTCTTTCAGTACCCTGGGGTGTATACCATCCAGTCCAGCATCTATCCCTCCCTCCCGCCCCTTGGTCCATTTTTCCTTCTCTTCCTCCCTCTCATCTCCTGGTCCAACATATCTCTGTTTCTTCCTGACTGCCTTTCCATCCAGCATCTTCCACTCTCTTTCTTCCCGACTGCCCTTCCATCCAGCATCTTCCCCTCCCCCAGGCCTGCCTCCCCTGGGTCCAACATCTCTCCCATTCTCTTTTCTCTCCCTCCATCCTATTGTCCACAATCTGTCTTTCTCCCCCCCCCCCCCACCCCCCCGTTTCTGGGCCCATCATTTCTTTTTCTAGGCCCCTCCCCCACCTCTAGTCCGGTATTTCCCCCTCTCTCTCATCCCTCCCCGTCCCACCCCTAGGCTAACTTAAAACAGCACCAGAGGGCCCCGCGGTCCGGGCATCTCCCCCCTTCTCCACACCATGATCCATCTCCCTCCCTTCCCCTCACCTTCCCGGTGTTCTTTAAAAATCGATTTCCCTTCTCAGAGGAACTCCGGTGTGCCAACAAGTCTCACAAGCTGCCTATGGCTGCCCTGAGCTTTCCCTCTGCCGCAATCTGCCCAGGCAGAAACAGGAAGTTGCATCGGGGAGGGGGGGGGGGGGGATCACGGCAGAGGAAAAGTTCCAGGGCAGCCGCAGGCAGCTTGTGAGAATGGCTGCTGCGCCGTGGCCCCTCTGAGAAGGTAAATACATTTTTAAAGAAGATCCGGAAGGTGATGGAAGGGACGAAGAAATGGACTGTGGTGGGGAGAAGGGGAAGAGATGCCCAGACTGCGGGGCCCAGGGAAGCTGCTCTATTTGCTCTTCACCCCCCTCCCCCCCCATAATGGAAGCTGGGTGAGGGGGGCAGAATGTAATTCATGTTACCAGGTTCTTTAGTCATGCGGAGATGAAAATATTCTACACTGTTTGTAGATTATTTAGGATTATTTTTCCCTATGTGTATTCATCCACATTAAATTGAATTTGCTAGTTAGTTGCCAAGTTCCCCAGGCTGTGCACTGCTCTGTGAAGAACCTGATTGTGTGCTTCTGATGGGTCTTGGCAGAACTTGCTGTTAACTCAACTCTTTGATGGAGGAGTAGCCTAGTGTTTAGTGCAGTGGACTTTGATCCTGGGGAACTGAGTTCGATTCCCACTGCAGCTCCTTGAGACTCTGGGCAAGTCACTTAACCCTCCATTGCCCCTGGTATAAAATAAGTACCTGAATATATGTAAACCGCTTTGAATGTAGTTGCAAAAATCTCAGAAAGGCGGTATATCAAGTCCCATTTCCCCTTTCCCTTAATGGAAGAAGGCTGGAGTTGGGAGTCATGGACCTACATTTGAAGCTATTTTCCTCTTCATTCCCCTCTGGACATTCAGGCAACAGAGGCCATTCTCCTTTTTTATATGCAGAGCTTCTATTCTTAGGTGTTTATTTTCAAGATAATTATGGGGTTCCTTGAGGCAGTGGCGTAGCTACGGGGGTGGGTAAGTGGGTGGAGGGGCCTTGGGGGTCTGGCCCAAGAACTGAAGCACCCTTTTACCTTTGCTGGTGGGGATCATGAAGCCCCATCAGCCAAATAAATACAGTGCCTCCGCTCCCCTCCTTCTCGGCTGCTTCTTTCCTGCAGATGTTGGCGGCACTCGGACTCGTGCATGAGCACTGTATTTATTTGGCTGGCGGGGCTTCAGCAGCCCTGCCAGCAAAGGTATGGTTAGTGCATGCAGGGGGAGGGGGGAAGGGGGAGGGGGGAGAGAGGAATCATTGCCCCCACACAGTCCACCCCTAGTTACCCCCAAAAATGGAGGGCTGGCCATACCTCTGCTTTAAGAGTACTGAAAAATCTGTGTTTATCAGTGTTCTCACACCAGTTTCTATTGCTGAGTACTTTTCTGGTGGAATCAAATATGTACAATTGTGTCAGTTAGGAGTTATCAAGACAGAAAAGTTACAAAAACTAAGTGGAGGATACAAGATAAACCAGAGAAGGAGTGAGAGAGTATTAGAGGATGTGGTATTTTTCAGGTATTTATCCAACAAACACCTGTTTTAAAGTCTTTCCTTTCAGGGATGTTATTTTGGGAAAAATCCACAATTCCAGGAATAACATGTATAGAATGTTTGTACGTTTGGGAAGCTTGCCAGGTGCCCTTGGCCTGGATTGGCCACTGTTGTGGACAGGATGCTGGGCTCGATGGACCCTTGGTCTTTCCCAGTGTGGCATTACTTATGTACTTATGGGTTGAAACCTAAAAGCAGAAACATAGAAACATGACGGCAGATAAAGGCCATATGACCCATCCAGTCTGCCCATCCTCTGTAATCCCTAACTCTTCCTTTTCCTAAGCGAACCCACATGCTTATCCCATGCCTTTTAAAATTCTGGAGCAGTCCTTGACTCCATCACCTCCACCGGGAGGCCATTCCACGCCTCCACCACCCTTTCTGTGAATTAGTACTTCCTTAGATTACTCCTAAGCCTATTTCCTCTTAACTTTGTCATATGTCCCCTCATTCCATGGTCATGGATTTTAATATACTGTCTTTCTGTGATACAACCAAAGCTGTTCACATTTATTATATGCAGGTACTTTTTATACCTGGGACAATGGAGGGTTGGGTGACTTTAGAGCTTTTTTCTAAGAATATCTCTATTTTTATTGTAAACTGCCTTGATCTGAAAAGGTTGGGCAATATATCAAACTTTAATAAACTCTAAACTATTTCTGTGCAACAGCTCAGAAGCAGAGTCTACAGTAAGCGTTTACATAATCTTGTGGTAACATTCTTGACGTTATGCAGCATATTTGCGTATACACAACAAAAAAGGAAGAGCAACCCTACATATAAAATCCAAGCAGGAAAAAAGTAGGGATGCACGAATAACCTTCCAAACCAGCCACAGAGATGTAGGTGATTCTGAAAATATTTGATTGATGAATAGCACTAAAATGTGCAGGTAGACTCGACACAGACCCTTGTTTCGGCACACAGTGTCTGCCTCAGGAGTCGTTTCCACATGCAGTTCAGTGGTGGTCACGTTTCTGATCGCGTACAAGGTCGGTGAAAGGACACTTCAACTATCGTTGCACCCTTGTGGTGTTTTTTTTTATTGTAACACCCCTGACCTGGGTGCGCCTGGATTCGGGGCCCGACCTGATTGAAGTCTCCCAAAGGCAGTCTTTGCTGGTCCCTTACTCTCTTGGTGCTCGGTGCCTCCATCTGGGGAAAGAAGCATTAGCGGGTGGGCCTACCCTCTTCTGCCCCAGGAACCCAAAAATACAAGTCCAAATGCAAACTGCGGAAAACAAGGCTGGCTGTTAGATTAGGTAGGCTGGGGAGATTTTTTATATTCCCTCAAGTCCAATGAACACACAGGAGTCAGCAGTTCATGCAAACTCAAACTGTTTATTCTTCAACTCTGCAACAGCAGGATCATCAATCCATTACAACTCTTCAACATTGAATGCAAAGCTTTTAAAACCACAATCCTTCTGATATTCCCCTAGGAAAGTCCTGTATTTTCCTCCCTTGGATTTATTTACAGATGCTCTTCAGCAGTACTATATACACTTTTTACAGACTCATGCCCATGCCTATCCCAGAGAATAGTGTCCCAAAGACTGTGCTCCTCTCACTTCACAGGTCCAGACCCCCTGTGGCCAAACCTCCCTCCAACGTGACCTCTACGTTAGCTCACCATGGCCTTGGGATGGGCACTCCCTGGAACCGATCCCACGCTTCCGGGCTGGGTCTCTCCTCTGCCTACCCGTAGCTCTCCTCTTTTACAGTTGTTGCTTTGCTGAGCCACAACTCCTCTATACAACCAGTGGTCACACTTTTCCTATTTGGGATTCCCCTTATTCCTCCAGTCAGTTGCAGGGGATCATTGGGCAACCAAAGACACCCCCCCCCCTCCAAGGGCAAACACTTCTCTTTATCTCCTTCCAATCTCCTCCCCCCATGTCACTCTTCAGTCAGTCTCAGGGCACTATTTCTGTGCATTTTATTTCAAAACTACTCCCCTTGGGCTTGGTCTCCCCCCATCCAGGGACCCCCCCCCCCCCAGCCACTCCACAAAGGGACCCACTCTCCCAGTAATCCCCAACCCACAGGGGATTACATGATAAATTGAGAAACAGCAAGTTTTGCACAAGATACAAAGCCTGATAATCAAAGGATTTATGCTCCAAAATTGGCGTCTTTAAAAATTTAATAGGGCTGAGTGTCTAAATCAGTGGTTCTCAACCTAGTCCCATCTAGCCAGTCAGGTTTTCCAGATACTCACACTGAATATACATAAGATAGATTTGCATAAAATGAAGGTAGTGCATTCACATTTACCTCATGCATATTCAGTGTGGATATCCTGAAAACCTGACTTGTGGGTGTGTCCCACAGACTGGGTTGAGTACACTTGGCTTAAAATGTATACTCAGAATTGCACTGGACTCCTAAATTTAGGGGAGCATAAAAAGGGGGTGGTGATGGGGCAAATCTAGAAAAGGGAAAGAAGTTAGGAGTTTAGCACTAGCCTCATAAATTAGGTTCATGAGTCTAGACAGGCCTAAATTTTTAAGCATAACTTTTAAGATGTATTCTCAGGTGAAACTTAGGCTAAGTTTGGCTGAAAATAGGACACAAATTTAGGAGCTTATCCTTTTTGGAATATCAGACCAAAAGTTACAAAATGATCATACGCAATTCTTATTAAGTTCCTCATTCAAACTGCCTTGCATGCAAAAGACATGGGGAACCGATATTCAGACTGCGGGAGGCAGCCCGGTTAACTCCTACGGTTGACGATGATGCCGGATATTCAATGCCGGGCCATTTCTGGTGACTGGCATTGAATCCGATTTATTTTTGGGCTGCTGTGAACATAGCTAGCCAAGTTGATATTCGGCGCTGGCCGACTAAGTTTATAGAGGCCAAAGATAGGCCTGCTATTTGGGCAGCCCGATTTGTTTGCCAAACTTAATTGGCCACCCTCTGGAGTGGAGGAGTGGCCTAGTGGTTAGGGTGGTGGACTTTGGTCCTAGGAAACTGAAGAACTGAGTTTGATTCCCACTTCAGGCAGCTCCTTGTGACTCTGGGCAAGTCACTTAACCCTCCATTGCTCCATGTAAGCCGCATTGAGCCTGCCATGAGTGGGAAAGTGCGGGGTACAAATGTAACAAAAAAAAAATATCAGTGCTGACTGGCTATGTTGCGTGACATAGCCGGTGACCGGGGTAGCTGCTTACGTGCTAATATTCAGCTGAGATAGCCGGCTATCTCGCGCTAAATATCAGTGCTTAGTCAGCTTAAGGCTTTAACCAACTAGGAGCCATTCCTGGAAGGGGGTGGGGGAATGGTTTCTATGCTTGAGAGTAGTAAGACAGATGAACCACACACACACATGTTTCAAAGCAGTTCCAGAAGCCTTTGTGGCTGGAACTGGGAACACCAAGAAGAGAACTTTTTAATTTAATCTGTAATTTGAAGGTTGCTGTTTTTCAAAAGCTTGTCTTTATTGGTTCTTGGTCCACTCCTCCTGCAGCATTAAGAATAGGCCGTGGCAGTTCTATGGTGATTTCAGTATATAATTTCCTCTTCACTACCAGCACATTTACTTACATTTAAAGAGCATCCGTACCCACTGCATTTTGTGTTTATCTAGACAGTTATTTGGTTGGTGGCTGAAGCTTGAGCTTAAAAGATGTCATTTGGTGCAAAGATGGAGAACTGTTCCTCCGGTGGAGATGAGGGATAGCAACCATACCCTATCAGCTAGATTTACTAAAATGCATTAACATGTTAGCAGGCATTATTAGTAACTAAGGTGGGAAGTATCAAGGTGCAATAAAAGGTAACTTTCATGAGATTACCACTAGGGGTGCCATTTTCAAGATGGCACCAGCAGGGCAGGAGCAACCGGGAGCATCACGCTGCAGCTCTGAGGCCCAATGCTCCCAGCGTAGTAAAATAATCCTAGCTTTTGTCTGGGGTTATTTTACTATCACTTTATGCCCATAATGCATCTTTTTTACATAGTAGTCAGCTGCCTTTTTTGCATCTCATTACTAAGTAACCCACAGTGACCTAAATATCACAGTGGTAGAGCAGGACAAGTTCTGTTAGGAGCCCTCTAAATCACATTAAGGAACAAATAACATGACTTAAGGTCCTAACTCAGCTTGATAACCTCCCCACTAAGTCCTGCAGCATAAAATGTGACCTGCAGTAAAATAATGTATATTAACGGTGTTACCATATGTAAATACAGTAGTGCATGTTAGTAACTTTAGCTGCATATGTTTATGTCAAAAATGTGAAACCAGCCAGTGTTTGGTTGTTTCAGAGGACTTGCATTTTATTCAGAGGTACAGACATTGCAAGGGTCTAGTACAAAGGCAATCTATTCACAGTGCTTCTCAACCCAGTCTTCAGGGCACACCCATCCAGTTGAGTTTTCTGGATAGCCACAATGAGTATGCATGATTTAGATTTGCATGCACTGCCTCCTTGGTATGCAAATCTCTCTCCTGCATATCCTGAAAACCTGACTGGTTGGGTGTGCCTTGAGGTTGAGAAGTACTGCACTAATGTCTCACCTGTTAGTGTTCAATAATGTAGGTATTCCACTCTTCTCCCACCCTGATCCCCATTTAAAAGCTTCTCCAGGGGGATCAGTTTGGGTTTTGGACTTCGGGCTCTACAAGCAGCAGCACTGCAGTGTCCTGCCAGTGTGAATTTAACAGTGTTTGCCTGTCTGGCCACCACCCCATAACTTGAGGTTGTTCAATCACAGAAACATAGTAGTGCCTGGCCAAGGACACCATTCCTCTGGTAGACTCTACTCACATGCTCCCATGACTCAGTATGCTAGCAGCATTTCATGTGTCTCTTCTAAGGAATAGGATGGCAACTACTGGAAATGCCCCAAGATTTATAAAGTAAAGTGGAGGAGTAGCTTAATGGTTAAAGCAGTGGACTGACAACCAGGGAGGCCAGTTCAAATCCCACTGCTTGGGCAAGTCACTTAACCCTCCTTTGCCTCAGGTACAAACTCAGATTGTGAGCCCTTCAGGAAGAGGGAAATACCTGTACCTGAATGTAAGTTGCCTTCAATTACTACTGGGAAAAAAGTGTGAACTAAATTCAAATATTTAAATAAACATAGTGAATGATGGCAGATAAAGATTATTCCTTGTCATTTTTCCATACTGTTGAAAGTAAGTGGGTATTATCCCCTCCTACCAGCAGATGGAGATAGAGAAAAAGCTGACCTTTACCAGTGACCTCACTGGTATAACCTAGTGGTGCTGAATGGAAAGCCCCATTATTTTCTCTACCTCTAGCAGATGGTAGGTTGTGCTAGCTTAGCTTTCCACTCTGCTGGCCAAGGCTGCACAGTGTGGTTGAGCCTAGTGGCCGCTTCCAAATTACCCAAGTGCACAGCTTGGCTCCCCTGCTCCCAGTTGTGTTTTTTAGTAACTACTGGGTGAGGCTTTGGCTGTCCTGTGTGACCCTGCCTGAAGGGTGTGGGCCCTCTCTCTACCCTTTGCCCGCACACCCTGCTTGAGTATTTTTCTCTCGGGCTCCCCCTACAGTTCCCAGGCAATTAAAATAATAACAATAATAATTCTAATTGGGCGCTTAGCTTTATTCTCTTATTCAGGGGTTTCCCATGTGGTTTGGCCTAAAGCGACAGGCTGTCACTTTTACTCTATAGCATTTGTGCGAATTGGGGTGATGGAACCTGTTCCACTAGCAGAGCAAGGGTTGGGATGTTACTCCATTTATTTCATGGTCTCAAAGAAGCGTGGTTCCTTTCAACCCATTCTGGATCTGAAAGGAGTGAATGCTTGTCTGTGAGCTCAACATTTTCACATGGAAACCCGCCACTCTGTCATTGCCTCAGTTCATCCAGGAGAGTTCTTGATGTCCTTTGACATCACAGAAGCCTATCTGCACATTCCCATTGCAGCCCATCATAAGAGGTATCTTTGCTTTTGTGTACTAGGGCAATACTTCCAGTTTTGAGTCTTTTTTCTTTTTGTCTGGCCACAGTGTCTCACACTTTTTCCGAGGTAATGGTGGTGGTGGCTGCACATAATAATAAAACTTTATTTATAACCTGCTATTTCTGTAAAAGTCTAAGCGGGGAACAAATCACATGCAAAGTATAAAAACAAAAAAACATAACAATAAAAACAATTTCATCACTCAAAAAACTATACAAAAATTTGCTATATAACTCTTAAAATAAAACATACTACAAGGTAGATATACATGTTAATAGAATAAAACAGTATCATACATTAAAGGAACCAAAAGCCTGAGAAAATATATATTTTTAAAGCTTTTTAAACTGATCTAAATTCTGTATTAAAACGAATTTCAATGGGCAATGCATTCCATAATTTCGGACCTTTGATATAAGAAAAATAGAAGATCTACATTCTTCCAAATAGAACTGATGAAATGAAGGCACATCAAGTAGCTGTTTCTGAGAAGATCTCAAAAAACGAGCAGGGTTGGTAACACCTTAAAGTGGCACTGAGAGTTGGGGAAATGTTACCATTCAATATTTTAAAAACTAATAATAAAATTTTAAACTCAATCCAAAATTTTACAGGGAGCCAATGCAGCGATTTCAAAATTGGCGTAACGTGATCATAGCGTGAGCCTCCTTTAATCACTCTAGCTATGGAATTTTGAACAACTTGCAGTGCCTTCAACATATTACTGGTAATTCCCATTAACAAACCATTACAGTAATCTAACAGTGGACAAACTACAGACTGAACAGTTTTACGAAAGTTTTCAACAGAAACCATCGATCTAATACGCCGTACAATCCTTAATTTATAAAAAAGCCTTTGCTATTATATTTCCAACCTGATTTTTCATGGACAAGGTAGTGTCGAGTTGCACCTCCAAGTTTCTAATCTGTTGGACAATAGGAATGTTAACAGAGTCCATGTTGAAAACCTTGGGATAATCCACTCCTTTAGTGCCAGAGAGGAAAAGAATTTGCGTTTTCAAAATGTTCAATTTTAAACGATTACCCTCCATCCATTGCACTATTTTGGTAAGATAAAGTCTTAATGTAATAAAAGTATCTTCAAACAAGTTCTCGACAGGTAATATGAACTGTATGTCATCAGCATACAACTTGTATTGCGCCCCCAAACATCTGAATTGCCAGGGCAACCAGGATCACCCCTACCTGTATGACTGGCTGATTTGGGCTAACTCAAAAACGGAAGCCAATTTGGCTACCTCTAAGGTCATTTTTCTCCTGAAGGACCTGGGTTGGATTGTGAATCAGCTCAAGAAACACCTGGTTCTCTGACAGACCCTGGAGTACCTGGGAGTCTGCTTCAACACCACTTGGGAGATGGTTTTTCCTTCCGGAGGACCACACGGAGAAGCTTTGGGTGCAGAAGTGCAGATTGTGTGAGCCAGTGGCACCCAAGATGTGGGACTACCTACAGCTCTTGGAGTCCATGGCAGCATCACTGGAGGTGGTGCCTTGGGCGAGGGCATATATGCACCCATTGCAATGGGCCCTTTTGTCCCGTTGGGCCCCTGTTTCCCAGGACCTTGCGCGTCCTTTGCTTCTCTCTGCCAAGGCATGGGACAGTCCTGATCAGCTCCTGAGGGGGTACCGCTGGAAACACTGGAGTAGATATTGGTCAGATGTGAATTTCCATGTTGAGAAGCCCATTGTTTGAGTCGGGTGGCCCAGGGGGCCTTGTCCGCACAAGAAGCAGCTTGGTCCATCAACCGCCTGGTCTGCCTGGTCCTCTGGAATTCTTGGCTCTCCTTCAGGGGAAGGCGGTCAGAGTGATGTCATACAATGCCACAACAGTAGTCTATATCAACAAGTAGGGGGCACCAGGAGTCTGTTGGTGGCCTGGGAAGCAGTGTGCCTCTGTCACTGGGCAGAGAAACACCTGCAAGCAGTGTTGGCAGTGCACATTGTGGGCAAGGACAATGTGAAGGAGGATTTTCTCAACCACTCTCTCCTGAACAGAGGGGAATGGGAAGTGGGACTGCAGGCTTTTCAGCTCATTCTAGACCAATGGGGCCCTCCCGGTCTTCGACCTGATGGCTTCCAGAGCCAATACAAAGGCGGACTGGTTATTCAGTTACTGGAGGGAGCCAGCCTCTTGGACGATAGATGCTGTGATACAGCCCTGGCCGCAGAAGAAGCCTTTACATGTTCCCTCCATGGCCTCTACGTGTTCCTTCCATGGGCCCTGATCAGCCAGCTGTTGCACAAGATTGCAGGTCATCCTTATCTGATCCTGTTGGTGGCTCCATATTGGGTCTGGTGGTTGTGGTGCACAGACCTCATACGCCTGTTGGTGGGCAAGCTTCTCCCGTTGCCTAGGGGTCAAGACCTTCTCATGCAAGGGCCTGTGGAAATGGAAGATCCAAATCCCTTCTGGCTTACAGTCTGGCCATTGAGAGGCAGTGTTTAGAAAGGCATGGCTTTTCTCTGGCAGTGGTTTCTACACTGCTCCATTTGCAGAAGTCTTCCACCTCCTGGCTTATGTCAGGGTTTGGAGGGTTTTTGAAACCTGGTGTGCAGGAAGGTCACTGTCCCCTTGAAAGACTCAGATTCCAGGTATTTTGGGGTTTCTGCAGCAGGGCTTGGTTCAGGGCCTAACACTGGGCTTTCTGAAGGTGCAGATGACTGCCCTCTCTAGTTTTTGCGGCAAGATAAAGGGCATCTTCCTGACTTTTGCACAGGGAGGTGGTTCAGTTCCTAAAAGGGGTGGTGCATGTGCATCCTCTGCTGCATCCATCTGTTTCTTCGTGGGACATGAATCTAGTCCTCCAAGTGCTTGCTGAGGCTCCTTTTGAACTGTTGAGATTGGCTTCCATCATGGACCTCACACTCAAGTTGGTCTTCGTGATGGCTATAACCTTCAACCAGGAAATCTCTGAGCTGTAGGTTCTGTCTTGTCGAGATCCATATCTCTCCTTTGAGGGGGATTCGATCTCCCTTCACACAGTTCCTTTCTTCCTTCCTTCCTAAGGTGGTTTCTCCATTCCATATGAACCAGGAGGTCTGTTTGCCTTCCTTTTTAGCAGAAGGCTCTAATGCTGTGGATCGGAGGCTATACAAACTGGACATCCACCGGACATTGCAGCAGTACCTGAAAGAGATGAATGACTTTCATCTTTTGGATCACCTCTTTGTGTTTTCCATGGTTCAGGCAGCCTCCAAGGCTTTGATTGTGATGTGAATCAAAGGGCTATTGAGGCCACCTATATTTGCAGAAATCATCCAGTCCCTCAAGGCTTGAGGGCTCACTCCACTCAGGCTCAGGCCATGTCCTGGGTGGAGGTCTGGGCTGTGGCTGCAGATGAAATTAGTGAAGCGGTGATGTGATGTGGTCATCACTTCCTTCCTTTGTGAAACTCTACAGGTTGGATGTGCTGGCTAGGGCCTATTTGGACTTGGACAAAGCCATCAATCAGGGGTCTTTGTCTTCCCCTGCCCAGTAGATCTGCTTTGGTATCCCACATGTGCAGAGCAGTAAGGCCAGATGACAAGAAAGATGAAATTATATCTTACCCAGTGGTGTGCTGGTAAATTTTTAACAACAGGCTCTCTCCCCGGTCCACCTCGGCGCCCCCCCATCCACCTCGGCGCCTCCCCAAATTGCAGAGCTGGCTATAGCCGGTGGGTGGGGGGGGGGGGGGGGGGGGCAATGCATTACTCTCTCCAGGAAAAAAAATTAAATGATTCCAGGTTCCAATCTAATTCATGTTTAATGTGGGATAAAATGCCATAAATAAGTAAATAAATATAAACTTTTAATGTTGAGCACCTGATTCTCAAAGGGAACATATTCCAAACACTATAATGAAAATAAAATGATTTTTTTCTATCTTTGTTGTCTGGTGACTGTTTTTCTGATCATGCTGGCCCAGTATCCGATTCTGCTGCTATCTGTCCTCTTAACTCCGTTTCCAGGGCTTCCTTTCCATTTATTTCTTTCCTTTCCTCCTTTCTTCTTCATTTCTGGTCCTCAGCTTCTGCCTATTTTCTTCATCCATGTGCAGTTTTACTCCTCTCTTCCTTTTCCCTTATCTCATCTCCTTCCTCACTCTTCCCTCCCCTCCATCCATGTCCAGCATTTATTCTCTCTCCCCTCCTCTCCCCCTGCCCTCCATCCACCCATGGCCAGCGACCCTTCTCTCTCCTGCCCTCCATCCACCCATGGCCAGCGACCCTTCTCTCCCCTGCCCTCCATCCACCCATGTCCAGCAGTGACCCTCCTCTCCCCTGCCCAGCATGCACCCATACCCAGCGACCCTTCTCTCCCCTGCCCTCTATCCACCCATGTCCAGCAGTGACCCTCCTCTCCCCTGCCCTGCATGCACCCATGGCCAGCGACCCTTCTCTCCCCTGCCCTCCATCCACCCATGGCTAGCGACCCTCCTCTCCCTTGCCCTGCATTCACCCATGGCCAGCGACCCTTCTCTCCCCTGCCCTCCATCCACCCATGGCCAGCGACCCTCCTCTCCCCTGCCCTCCATCCACCCATGTCCAGCAGTGACCCTCCTCTCCCCTACATAAGTACATAAGTAATGCCATACTGGGAAAAGACCAAGGTTTCCATCGAGCCCAGCATCCTGTCCACAACAGCGGCCAATCCAGGCCAAGGGCACCTGGCAAGCTTCCCAAACGTACAAACATTCTATACATGTTATTCTCGGAATTGTGGATTTTTCCCAAGTCCATTTAGTAGCAGTTTATGGACTTGCCCAGCGTGCACCCATACCCAGCGACCCTTCTCTCCCCTGCCCTCTATCCACCCATGTCCAGCAGTGACCCTCTTCTCCCCTGCCCTGCATGCACCCATGGCCAGCGACCCTTCTCTCCCCTGCCCTCCATCCACCCATGGCCAGCAGTGACCCTCCTCTCCTCTCCTCTGCCCTGTATGCACCAGCAGCTCCCTTCTCTCCCCTGCCACCCCCTCCCAACTTGTTCCGCAAATTCTCCTGCTTCCTCCCTCCCTCCCGATCCGGTCCCTCACCGACCCTTGCCTGCCCGCTGCCATCGCTGATTTTCCTCCACCACCCGATCGCACTTCAAAATGGCCGCCGAGACTTACAGAAGTCTCACGAGGCCACCTCTGGAAGTCTCGGCGGCCATTTTTAAAGCGCAAACAGGCAGCGGGGGAGAGTCAGTGATAGCAGCGGGCAGGCAACACTGCCTGCCCTGAAGAATTCGATGGTCAAGGTAGGATCGGTGAGGGACCGGATCCGGAGGGCGGAGGGAGGGAGAGCCGGCTCGCCCTTTCCAACAAGCGGCTCGCAAGTCCGGGTAAAATTTAACAACCGGATCTTGCGAGCCGGAGCGAGCCGGCTCCAGCACACCACTGATCTTACCTGATAATTTCATGTCCTGTAGTTAGCTGTACCGTTCTGCAACCCACCCTCGGAAGACTAAGTCCCGGGGCTCTCATGGTGCTCTGTGCTTTTCCTTACAGTTTCAAAAAAAAAAGAGAAGAGTTCCATTCAAGCAGTCCTGGAGTAGGCAGGGTAGCGAGTGCCACTCTGTGTTATGCTCGCTCGATGTTCATTGCAGCTCCAGTGGTTGATGGGGTATGGGTGTGCATTACAAAGGGACATTCTGCTACTTTTACAGATGTATACTGGATCTTTCCACTCTGAACCACTAGGTTATATTAGTGATGTCACTAGTAAAGATTAGCCTTTTCTCTACTTCCATCTGCTGATAGGAGGGGATGACATCCACTTGTTCAGAATGGTATGGCTTACTAAAGGAAAGAAAATAATTGGGTAAGATATTATTTATTTATGGCATTTGTACCCCACATTATCCCAAACAAGTTTGGGTTCAATGTGGCTTACATCAAACTTTTAAAGCAAATTACAATACAAGAACTTTAACAAAAATATGAAACAATAATAGGTAAAAACATTCAAGCAGTAAGATAACTAATTTTGAAATAATTTTGAAACAACAAACAAATTAACAATCACCAACAGTGGCAAGGAATTCACTAAATAAGAATGCTTTCAACAATTTACGAAATTTCAATTAGTCAGTAATATATCTGAGTGACTTTAGTAGGGAATTCCATTTCCTAGTGGCTTGGTATGTGAAGCTTGCACCAAAATTCACCAAATGCCCTATCTAGTCTTCCGAAACCTGAAAGAAGAGCTCCTGTGACCCCCTTTTTTTTTCATCTCTGGGGTAAGACCTAAGTAAACTGTGGTACACATGATTATACCACTTCATTGGGTAGAGCATAGGTTGACTTTATGTGTGTCAGTAAGACCCTACATTATGGCATATATACAACAATCAGAGGCTTGTGCCCTGTGCTGCCTCTGCTCAAGCAGTAGCATCACCTGAGTTCTGGGCATGGCAGCACTTCATGGTTAGACTTTGGTGACTTTACTGTCAAAGGTTTGTTTTCCTTGGTAAGCAGCACTGATGCTGCCCATCCCTGAGTTTTAGCATGTTTGGAATGTTGACTCCAGATTTTCTCAAATGTCAGGAGTTAGGCCAGCTCACAAAGGATTGCGGTGTTCCTGGTTCCAGGTCTGGAGAATTTTGAGACATCGAGGATTTGAAATCATCCTGTGCCTATGTGCAGCATATAATGTGGGTATATTTAGCACCGACAGCCATTCACAATGGCATTATCTGCAGTCATGATGCTCTTTTGAATGTATAGGACATGCTGAGGGAGAGAGGCTTGCAACTTGTGCTCTGGTGTAGGATGGGTAGGAGGCAGATTGTGCCCTGGAGCTGGATGTAGATGGAGTAGATATGCCATAGTGTGAGAAGGGGGAAGGGACAGACTGAGCTGCAGTGCAGGAAATGGAAAGGCGGGGGGGGGGGGGGGGGGGGGGGGGGGAGGGAGGAACGAATGTGCCAGGATACACTGTAGGCAATAAATTTAATAAAACCATGCTCATGTTACTATGGTTCTTTAGTCATGCTGAGTTGAAGTTATTCTGCAGTGTTTGTAGATTAATAGGTAACACATTCCTGACTCTGGCAGCTGAGTTTTAAATTCATGGCTTCAGGGTGGTTTGTTACATAAGAATATCCTATTTTGCATGGTCCAGTATTCCATTTTCTGAGCCATATCATCACTTACCTGCTTCTGAACTTTAGACACAGGTAGGCAGCAGATGTTGAAAACGCCGGCGTTTTTCGGTACAGCGCTGGAGAAATACCATCCGGTCGGTGCTGCAAAATAGCTCCCTAATGTTCAGCACTAATGACATGCATATTTAGGCATGATGTCAGCTCTGGATATTAGGGCGCTGTTTCCAGTTCTGCAGGAGAATTGTGCCTGGATATGTGCTCAAGAGCAGTGTTGCCAGGTCTGTGGCCTTTCTCCCACAGGAGAAAAGCCCAGACCTGTCAAACTTAAAGCCCTGGTGGTCCAGTAGACTCCCAGACCCTCAACCCCCACAAATACATAAATACCCTCCCACCAAAAATACATAAAAACCTGGTGGTCCAGTGGGACCCTTACCAGGCCAGGCCTGACCTGACCTCCCACCCATCCGAGGGCTAACCTGGTGGTCTAGTGGAGGGCCTGCCACCCCAAGCCCCCCCCCCCCATACCTTAAAGCAGAAGGAGGGACTAGCACTCCTTCCTTCTTCCTGCGAGCGCTGCCTCAAAATGGCAGCGCCCTGCCCTGCCCAGTACATCCTGGGATGCACTAGGTAGGGCTTAACTACCAAATATGGGAGAGACTCCCTTATATGAACATTAGGGGTTTAACTACCATATAAGGGAGAAACTAAAGGGCACACGATAGATGTGGTCTATTTAGATTTCAGCAAAGCCTTTGACACAGTTTCCCATAGGAGGCTCAAGAACAAATTGAATGGGTTGAAGTTAGGACCCAAAGTGGTGAACTGGGTTAGAAACTGGTTGACTGACAGACAGCAGAGGATAGTGAATGGAAGTCAATCAGAGGAAAGAAAAGTAAGTAGTGAAGTTAGGGTTACCATATTTGTTCCCCCCAAAAAGAGGACACATGCCCTGCCCCCTGCCCACTCCAACCCCCACCCTACCCCCTGTCGTATACCACCCCACCCCTTTCACACCCCCACCCCCTAAGGGTGTCCTATCCTCCCATCCTCATACCTTACTGTACTGCCCTGGTGGTCTAGTGACCTCTTTGGGGCAGGAAAGAGCCACCTCTTTCCTGCCTGGAATGGCTGCAGACCGTCCTGCTCCCTCCTGTATCAGCGCTGATTCAAAATAGCTGTTGAGAGTGACCTTGCAAGACTTCTGCAGAAGTCTAGCGAGGCCGCTGCTTCAACTCTCGGTGGCCATTTTGAATCAGCGCCGGGACCGGAGGCAGCAAGAGACAGTCTGCAGCTGCTCCAGGCAGGAAAGAGGGGGCTCTTTCCTGCCCTGAAGAGGTCACTAGACCACCAAGGCAGTACAGTAAGGGAAGGGGAGAATAGGACACCCCTAGGCTCGCCCGCCTATTTGTCCGCAAATCCGGACAAACGGGCAGCCAGCTGGCAAAACCCGCCCGGTTGCCCGGCCTTGTCCTCAAAAAGAGGACATGTCCGGGTAAAACTGGACATATGGTAATCCTAAGTGAAGTGCCTCAAGGATCAGTATTGGGGCCAATTCTATTCCACATATTTGTGATCAACATTGTCAAAAGGTTAGAAGGAAAAGCTTGCCATTTTGCAGATGACACAAAGATTTTCAACTGAGTGGAGACCCCAGAGGGAGTGGACAACATGAAAAGTCATCTAAAAAGTATAGAAGGATGGCCTAATGTTTGGCAGTTAAAATTTAGTTCAAAGAAGTGCAGAGTGATGCGCATGGGATGCAGAAACCCAAATGAACTGTATTTGCTAGAGTGTGAGAGGCTGATAAACACAGACCAAGAGCAGGATCTTGGGGTGATAGTGTCTGAGGATCTTAAGGCAACAAGATAATGTGATAAGAATGGCTGTAGCCAGAAGGACGCTAGGCTACGTAGAGAGAGGCATATCCCATTAGTGCAGCAGCCTAAGAACCAGGAGAACTGGAATCAATTCCTACTGCAGTTCCTTGTGTCTCTGGGCAAAACACTTAACCATCCATTGCCATAGGTACAAAATAAACACCTGTATATAATGTTTAAACCACTTTGATTGTAACCATAGAAGGCAGTATGTCAAATCCCTTCCCCTTTAATATGCAAACTAATCTTTTTCAGAGATGGGCAAGCAGCAGAACTAGAGGACTAGAGGCCATGAGTTGAGGTTGTAGGCTGGTAGACTTAGGAGCAACATCAAGAAATACTTTTTCCACAGAAAGGGTGGCAGATGCCAGGAATGCCCTCCTGAAGGGGGTGGTGAAGACAAAAACAATGATGGAATTCAAGAAAGCATGGGATACATACAAAAGATCTGTATCGCGAAAAAGGATGGAATCAAATTAAATGAAACAAATTACTTCATTGCTGGTGAGCTTTGACAGCAACTCTAGAGGTTGGGAAGACAGACCAAATGCTGGGCAGACTTCTATGGTTTGGGTCCCATAAATTGCAAAGGATCATGATTAAATGACCTCATAGCTGGAATGAGGTTTGACAGCAACTCCAGTAGTTGGGAAGTAGGACCAGTGACAGGCAGACTTCTACAGTGTGTGCCCAAAATTGGCAGGGTTGAGACAGAGATTAAGTAATCTCTATCTCATTCAAAGCGTGTTATAATTACCGGTGCTGCATATCTCTATGAAGAGGAGGGGTATTAGTGAATAAGTTATGCTAGATCAGTGGCATAGCTATGTGGGGTCATGGGGGCCTAGGCCCTCCCAAATTTCCTGTGGACCCCTGGGTTTGCCTTTAGTGCAGGACGTGAGGGGAAGACAGAGCAGGGCAGGCAATGCGGCGTCACCTGAGACCGGCGCTGGACAACGCTTCATCTGGCAGGGGTTGGGGATCCCCGCCAGCCAGGGTATTTGCTGTGGCAGTGGGTGAGGAGCAGCAGGGCGGCGGGGCGGCAGACCAAAATGTGCCCCTCACCTCGGGCTCTGGCCCCCTCCCACCGCGCGGTCTGGCTATACCCCTGTATAGCAGTGGAGGAGGGGTTAGACATTCTTAGGGTTCAAAGCAATGGAATCGGGAGGAGAAGATATTCTTACGGTTGAAAGCAAAGGTATTATGTTTCAAGATTGCATCAATTAACTGCCTATATAAGATTGGCAAGATGGCAAGTTGTCAGCGTTCCTGTTTATAATGCCAGTTTTTAATCATGAGGAAGCATAACACGCACAGAGTGCCAGATACAACTCTTCCACCTTGTTGGGTACACTAGATAAAAGGTATAGGTTTTTAACTGCTGACATTTATTATGTTGCAAATGTATTACAATAAACTCAATAGTATTAAAATGAGCATTCCGTGGTACGCACAGACATTTCCGTGCAATGCACAGAAAGGAGCACCTACCTTGAATGTTCGAAATTTTCTGGCAGGTCTGGAGCTGTTGTTGCATGAGGGCAACTTCTCGGTGGAGCAATCTGCTTGCACTTTTTAATAGTATCTGCATATCTGTGTGAAATGTGCCATGTGTGTGTATTATATGTGAATGTGTGTGTCCTCGCATGTAAGTAGTGTTAAGTTGTGGGGGAAAAAAAAGGGAACTCCATGTGACATTTTTGGACACACGCCTACGATATGGTTGTTACCTTTTTTTCCTGGGCATACGTACAATATCTATGCTGACTTCAGAACTGCTCTGCACCAAGCCGCTTGCAGAATTTCTGCGCATCTCATTTGCATGCGATTTCCTTTGAGCATTGATTGCAGTTTCAAAACTGCGAATTTGAACCGTGGATATAGACATACTCGGTATTTAATGGCGACTGTTGAGCTTGGGGGCCTATGTTATGTTACATTTATCTGCATGGTCAGAAGCTCAGCAAATTTTTTAACCAGAAGCACAGCCACTCCTGCTAAGTTGCTGAAGCCAGAGAGGAAATTTCATCTCATCCATAAGTTAATACTTATTGTCTTTCCATACCTGGGTCGTCTGGCCACAGGGCTGCCTGTACATTCCTCAATACACAATAGAATCTTCATATGCCTAATGTTAAAAGAACACTCACATGTTCCAGATTAAATCCAAGTCATTCATCCTAGTGTTGGCTGGTGCTAGACATGAGGCCCAGGGCAGATACAAGGGATGGGGCCCCAAAGCTTGCTTGCTTGCAGGCTGTCCCTCTTTCAACTTCAGGCAGGTTTGGGCCCCTGGTGACATAAGGGCCCAGGGCAGTTGCCCTGTTTGCCCACCCCTAATGCCAGCCCTGCCTAGTGTCATTAGATTTGGTGTGTGTTTTTAATCACAACCCTAAGCAAGGATGCAGACATCACAGGGGATCATAATAATGATAACAATCAAATGCTGGGACCTCCTAGTCTGCAAAATTCCTGAGCTGTGAAAACGGCCACATCTGTAGATCTGTGTCCTGTTACTTTTCAGTTGTTTTTTTCTCATATTGAAGAAACGAGATTCAGTCTGTTTCGGAGGCTGGCTTGGGCCACAGGATGATTTACTCCTGTGCGTAAGTTTTTACACATCTCTGAATTTCACACATCAAAGGCCTAAGAATTTACACTATAATCACTGAGAACAATCACCCACCTACAAAACACCCAGACTGTACAGCCATGATGACTGAAATCTTCGCCGAATGATTGCATTATGTGGTAATACACCAACAACAAATTAAGGGGTCCTTTTACTAAGCGTCAGTAAGCGCTAAAGTGTGCTTGCCGCACGCTAAAAGGCACTACCGCAGCACGTGCTCAGGCATCCCATGGTACTTATTTATTTATTTGTTACATCTGTATCCCACCTTTTCCTACTTATTAGTAGGCTCAAAGTGGCTTACATAGTTCCATAGAGGTGGTTACAGTATAGGGGTACTATTACAGTGACAAGTACAGTAAAGAAGTATTGGTAAATAGGTTGGGGTGATTCAGACAAAATGTTAGGGTGTGATCATGCATCGGGGTTGAAAACTGTCCGTTTCCTGATTAAAATGCCATATTTCATTATTGTGGGATAGGCACATGCCAATCCTGCACTAAAAATTATAAAATACTTTTTAATGCGGGGGAGACATGTTTGGGGTCAGAGAGGTGTGCCCTGCACTAATTGGTGAATCACCATAGCTGATTAGCGCAGAAACCCTTACCAGTAAGTGCTCCAGAGCTAATGGCCGTGCACTAATTGGGAAATTACTATGTGGCCATTAATGGAAAAAAAAAAACAAAATTGCGGCCATTTTATCGCCGCACTAAAAGTGGCCTTACTGCATGGGAAATCCACATGCTAAAAATAGCACGGCTTAGTCAAAAGGCCCCTAAGAAATTGAGCATCAGATGTTGAAGGAGACTAAGTTGTTTCAGGTCCGACCAGTGGAGGCACTACAGGAAGCCCTATGCTGGTAGAAAATCAATTGCTGTTTTCTTCTGGGCCTGTGTGGTGTTCAACAGCTGCTCATCATTCTGGCACATCCACAGGGAAAGAGGGAGAACAGCACCTGGAGGTTTCTGAAGAGTTCTGAGGTTGTTAGCAGTTAAAACATAACCTTAATTTTTTTCATAGTTTCCAAAGGTCGGGGTCCTGATCTTAAATGCATGGCAATTCGTATGTTCTTAGGTTCAGGCACTGGAACATGGAACGTTCCATGAATTCCCAAAAGAGGGCTCTTTATGAGAATGACCTATGGACTTGCTCCACAAATACTCTATTAGAGCCAAAAGTAGGGAAGAAATTTGTTTTTAACCTGCAGGGTAAGTAGTCTAATGGATAGAGCAGCAGGCTAAATAACAGGGGGAGTCAGGTTCAAATCCCACTGCTACTCCTTGTTATCTCAGGCAAATCGCTTAACCCTTTATTGCCTCAGTTACAAACTCAGACTGTAAGCCCTCTGGGGGTAGGAAAATATTCAGGGAACATACTATGTTCCAGTGCCTGAACATACGCCTAAGCAATTGCCGCGGTAGTGGCATTTTCACAGCTCAGGTACTGTACATAACTTGCCTAACTTCTGAGAAAGACATAAGTCAAATCTGGTTCCCTTTCCCTTCTGCTTCTCCATAATTCTGTCTCAGTCAGAACCAAAGCTGGGTTCTTGTTTGATAATCCTTTGATCACATCTAGCGGGGGAATTTTCTCTTATTTTATATCTCTGCTTTTCCAACTAGACTTCTACAAATCTAAATTTTGTAACCGCCTTTTTAGCATTCGACCACAATACAACCTTGTATTTGTTATCAACCGACTGGCGAACACCTTTACGGTATTATGTAAGCCACATTGAACCTGCCATACAGTGGGAAAATGTGAGATACAAATGCAATAAATAAATAAATAAACATACCAAGGCCCTGATGCTCAAAGCTTACTGGGCTTGCAACATTTGAATTAGACTAGTAGTAGCCAGTCTAGTGGGCACGTTATTCAGCATCTAATGCACGAAGGGGCTCTGCATCGCTTTTACTGTAGCAGCTACTGATAATGCAAATGTATAATGCAAAAGGAGCACCTACCTTTAACGTGCAAAATTTTCCTGCAGGTCTGGAGAGGGTGACTTCTCGGTGGAGCACTCTGCTCGTGTTTTTTAATAGTATCTGCACGTGTGTTTGAAATGAACAATGTGCGTGTGCCATTTGCATGTATTATGTGTGTGTGTGCCAGCCTCTATGCCAGCCTCAAATGTCATACCCAGCTCCCTGACAGCAGTATGCAGGTCCCTGGAGCAGTTTTAGTGGGTGCAGTGCACTTCAGGCAGGTGGACTCAGGCCCATCCCCCCAACACCTGTTACACTTGTGGTGGTAAATGTGAGCCCTTCAAAACCCACCAGAAACCCACTGTACCCACATGTAGGTGCCCCCTTCACCCCTTAGGGCTATGGTAGTGTTATACAGTTGTGGGTAGTGGGGGTTTAGGGGGGGCTCAGCATTCAAGATAAGGGAGCTATGCACCTGGGAGCAATTTATGAGGTCCACTGCAGTGCCCCCTAGGGTGCCCGGTTGGTGTCCTGGCATGTGAGTGGGACCAGTGCACTATGAATGCTGGCTCTTCCCATGACCAAATGGCTTGGGCGTCCTCGGTTTCCATTATCACCGAAAATTGGGGTCGGCCATCTCTAAGGATGACCATCTTTAAGGTCGACTTAAATTTCGTGATTTGGGCGTTCCCGACCATATTATCGAAACAAAAGATGAACGTCCATCTTGTTTCAATAATTTGGGTTTCCCCGGGACGTCCTGCGAGGACGTCCTCAGGAAAACTTGGGCACCCCTTTCGATTATGCCCCTCCACGTCAACCCAAAACTTCTTTGCTTTTAAACTTGGTTCTGTCAGAAACACAACAGGGTAAGTATTATTGAGCTCAGTTTAAGTCTTTTTTTTTTTAAAAAGTCCATACATGCGCTGGGATCCTAACTTGTCCTTGTCTTCCAACTCTCTTGTTTTTTTTTTAAACTTTTACTATTTGGAAAAATGTCCAATTGACAAAGTATTGAAAAACAGGACATTGTCTGAACCTATAAAGCAGAACAATTGCAATAAAGTCCATATGTTGACATTATTGAGCACCCTCCAATCGAACATTCCTCCCTATCCCACTTGCCCCCCCCTTCAAGAAGCCAATGCAAGAATTCTAATAAACATACATAGAAACTTCAATTAAGCAAGGTCTGAGCAAGTCCAGTTAAAGGGATTAACATAGGAAAAAGGAGATCAAGAAGGCTGAGCTGAGCCACCAGAGCCATGCATGATAAGTGTCCCAAACTTTATGACAATTAACCAGGGTACCATTTTTGATTGCAGTAAGTTTAGTCATCTGATGAATATGGTGCAATTTTCCCGAGTACTGTATCCATAGTGGGCAAGCCAGCTTTCCAATAAGTCGCTAGTGAGATCTTGCAGGCTGTAAAGAATACAGAAACTAGCTCAAGATATTCTAGCTGCACTACCACTGGTTTAACAAACAGTACTTCGCTTTATAAGGATAGAGAACCAGAAGTATTTGATGTAAAGTCCAAAAGGATTGGGCCATAGGGCAAGACCACCAGACATGATACATATCACCAGATTCTCCACAATGTCGCCAGCAGTGCCCCGTGCCATAAATAAACACCTTAAAAAGTTGCTGTGGGGTGTAATACCATCTATAAAGTATTTTATAACAATATTCCACCAAACTACTGGCTATAGACACTTTTAGTAGATATTTAAATATAATTTCCCATTGTTTGGGCTCCAGGGAAATACCCAGACCTTGCTCCCATTTGTTGGTGTGGTACGTAATAGGATTAGTGGAAGACAGAAAAACCTTATAAAGATGGGAAATATATCCTCTGTGACCCCCTCCCCGCAAGACTCGCTCTGAGTGTCTCCTCCATTCCCATTTCACCTTTAGCCCTACGAAGGATGAAATCTTTGAGTGTCAGGCAGCCCATATTCATCCTGTAGGTCCGAAAAAGGCATCATTTCTCCCTCCTCCCAAACCTGACCCAGAGTGCGAAGTCCCTTCTGCTCCCAGAGCTTACAGCACGAATCCAGCACCCCTGTCTGAAAACCCAGGGCATAGCGAATGGCCATTTGTAAGTAATATTGCCTATCAGGGAATAAGGTACCCCACAAAGCATACCAAGTGGTATGCAGAGCTGGTGGTTGGGAGGCGGGACTAGTGCTGGGCAGACTTATATGGTCTGTGCCAGGGCTGGTGGTTGGGTGGCGGGGATAGTGCTGGGCAGACTTATACGGTCTGTGCCAGAGCTGGTGGTGGGTGGCGGGACTGGTAGTTGGGAGGCGAGGATAGTGTTGGGCAGACTTATACAGTCTGTGCCAGAGCTGGTGGTGGGAGGCGGGGTTGGTGGTTGGGAGGCAGGGATAGGGCTGGCCAGACTTATACGGTCTTTGCCCTGAAGAGGACAGTACAAATAAAAAAGTAGCACATATGAATTTATCTTCTTGGGCAGACTGGATGGACTGTGCAGGTCTTTTTCTGCCATCATCTACTATGTTACTATGTAAGTGTGCAGCGGAAACGCTATACTAAGGTAGCCAGACCACCGCCCACAACAGGATCTGGCCCAGCCAGGCCTGTTCCAAGCGAACCAGATAGCTCTAGCAAAAAGATAGTTCGTGCTTACTTGGTAAAGTGGAGAAAAAGCCCTCAGAAACCACTGGTAAAATACCAGAGGTTTGGTGCGTGATTATGTAATTTTCAATATATAACTCATGCAGCGGTTCTATCATTGGGAACGGGTAGGGGGAGTGCTATACAAACGTTTTGGCAAGAGCATCATCTTAACAGCATGAATCTGACCAAGCCAAGAAAGATTTAGCCCCTCACAGCGGTTCAAGGTCAGCAATATGCTCCTGCACTTTAGAAGGAAAATTAGCATTAAAAAAACATGCCAAAGTGGGAGTGATATTGATTCCAAGATATTTAATATAATGCTTTGCCCAAGAAAAAGGAAATTGCGTTTGCAATAGGCCTACTTCACACTGGGGGAGAGAAATATTAAGAATTTCTGATTTTGCATATTGATCTTACAGCCTCACATTTGACCATATGTTTGTAACATAGGGAGTAATGCCTGCAAGGATGTGCGTGGGCTAGTCAAGGTAAGCAAGATGTCGTCTGCAAACAGCAAGATCTTATGCTCTTCATCACCCCAAACAACCCCTCACACTCCCTCCTGAGCTTGTACGGCCCATGCCAGAGGCTTCATAAAGATAGCAAAAAGGAATGGAGATAAGGCGCAGCCCTGCTGAGTACACTCTCTGTAAAGCTCAAAAGAAGATGTATATGCGTCATTAATCTTAAGGCTTCCTAAAGGCTTGATGTAAAGAAGCTGAATCCAATGAAGATAAGGTCCCCTAATTCCGATCCGTTGCAAGACCAGAAACAGAAAAGGCCAGTGCACTCTATCAAAAGCCTTTTCGGCATTCAAGGAGAGCAAAAACATAGGCACCCTTTCCGTCTGAGCCTAATATAAAAGATGTAGTGTTTTTCGGATATTGTCAAATGTCTGATGTCCGTGAATAAAACCGGTCTGGTCTTTATGAATGATATATGGTAAAGTCTTCTGCAGACAAGATTTTTGTAAACAATTTATAGTCAATGTTTAATAATGAGATTGGCCTATATGAAAAGCACTACAAAGGATTCTTACCAGGTTTAGGCAAGACGGAGATTAAGGCCATACGCTGAGAGTAGGGAAGTTCAGTAAGTTTGACCAGTCTATTAAATACATGGAGAATATGGGCCAGAAGTTTAATGAAACATTTATAAAATCTGTTGGGGAACCCGTCAGACCCTGGGACATTTCCTAATTTAAGATCCTTAATAGCTAGTTCAGCCTCTGACAAGGTGATGGGCCTCCAAGGCTTCAGTATTCACAGGCGAGAGACAAGGCAAAGAGAGCAAGTCTAAATATCTGTGGAGGTCCACATCTGAGGGTGATATGATTGGTAAAGATTAGAGAAAAATTGGACAAGCACATCCTGAATAGAGTTGGCATCTGTATAGACCTTGCCGGTCTCATCCTGGATACCAGGAACACAATTACGTCCCCATTGTTTCTTCAATTTTGAAGCCAGCATCTGACTGGCATGGATACCAAATTCAAAGTGAGATTGATGTACTTTCTGCAAATTTTCTGCAATCTCTGCCAATCGCAGCTCCTGAAGTTCCAGGGGTATGCAATGAAGCTGATTTCTCAAAGTTGCGGTAGACCCCTGGGTCTTAGCTTTGTGTTCCAACTCATCCAAGCGAGCCAGCAAGGTTTCTTCTGCCCAGCTCTCTTGTTATCTTCTTTTGTTCATCTGTCTTGACAAAGCAGCTTTTTCTTTCTTCCAGTTTTGCCTTTGATACCTGTGCTAGCTTTAACAAATAAAAAGAAAAGAAACTATCCTTCCTCAGTGTGTACAGTTCTTTGAGTTCCTGCCTATAGACTCTTTAATGACTGTGGAATATCTAAACAAGGAAATGAAAAGATGATTCAGGATCCTTCTCTATAAAGCCTATCTGTCCTGATTATTCCCCTGCTCTGAGAGCTTCTGGCAGGGTCCACAATATTCAGACTTCACTCTTACGCAAATGAGTTGCTTATAGAAGATGGTCCTGATTTAATTCCTCTCAGGGTAGGTTCTGGTCCTCTTTCAGAGTGAACCAGCTATGATTGGAGGCTGTATAACTGCCTCTTAATTGCACACAACTAAGGTCACTCCCCCTGATATTCAGCGCTATTTAACTGGCCAGGAATGGCTTCTGGCCGGTTAAATAGCATTTAATTGGCTATCCGTGAATATTTAGTGGGTGACAGCCAGTTATCTCCCACTGAATATTCCCAGTCAGCACTTAGCAGCTAACCACTTATGTTGCATGATATAACCGTCTATCTGCTAATATTCAGCGCATTGCCAGCTAAGTTTTGCGACCAAATTGGGCCACCAAAATAGCAGGCTTATCTTTGGCTGGTTTAAACTCCCATCGAGTTCCAGGCCCCCTCTCTCCAAATTTTAAAAGTCATCTATTTTACCTCGTCGGGGTTAGGGCAGCAGCAGCGGTAAAAAGCATGCAGGCTCGGCTCGGCTCGGTGCTTAGTTGTTTTCCCTTCTCTCTCTCTCTCTGCTCTGGTTCCGCCCTCATTTCCTGTTTCCACAAGGGTGGGACCAGAGCTGAGAGAGAGAGAGAAGGGAAAACAACTAAGCACCGAGCTGAGCCGAGCCAAGCCTGCATGTTTTTTACCGCTGCTGCCGCCCTAACCCTGACGAGGTAAGATAGATGACTTTTAAAATTCAGAGGGAGGGGGCCTGGAACTCGAAGGGAGGGAGGGGGGACAGGGGAGAGGGAGGGGGGAATGCACCACCTGTAAAAAAAAAAATTCAGCACCCCCAATCATTTTGAAAAGTTGGTTCCTATGGTTCCAGGATTTGGGAGTACCAAAGATAACTTTGAGGTACTGCTTCTCTCAGTCTTGGAGTACCAGCTCCCCTCTTTTTCCAAATAAACATTCTATACTCTGGTAGTTTTATTCAAGATCAGTTGTGACAATCTTGACCTCTCTTTCTTCCTCTCAAGGTAATTCACAGCTGTATATATTTACATCCCTCCTGTCCTTTACTCATCCTTTCGTGACAGGAATAAATCCAAGGCTGTTTCCAATACTCCTGATTTTCACGCCAGTTCCTTGTAGGAACAGACCCTTTAGACAGTCCTTCTTCCAGCAGTGCACCTCTCAGGGCTACACTCCAGCCTTAGACAGGCTCCCCCTGTCCTGATCCAGCTTCCAGGCTGGACTCTCGTTATCCACCTGCAGCTCACTGTCCTTTCTCATAGCCACTTATGTAGCAACATCTCTTATAATCAGCTTGTATTTCTTGCACTCCAGGATCCCCCAATACTCCCAAAAGTCCGGTCTGGGGTACAGGCAACTAAAGACCTCGTGTACCTCACCGCAACTCTTTTTATTAAACCCGAACTCCACCCCTGCTGTCACTCTTCACAGGGACACTCTTTCTCTCGGCAACTTATTTCAACACCACTCCCTTGAGCTGGGCTTCCTCCCACCCAGGGACATCCCAACTCTCTAGCCCACTGGCCCCCCCCCCCCCAGGGCCTCAAAAAACTCTCCCCCCAGTTAAGAAAAGATGATTTTCCTGGTTCCATCACAGGAATTCATCTTCCCTTGTCCTCAAGGGCTAAACCAAGTTTGTTCTCCATTCCCATTGGAGCAACACAACCTCACACAATATCAACTTTATTCAACATATAACATCATTTTTAACTCATTTCCTTTATACCTGTCACTCTTAGCGACCTGCAATTTGGCATAACACTTTGTTCATCATCTACATTTCTTCTTTACTACTTCAAATAACTAACACTGTAGGCTCTCGTAAAACCCATATCATGCGGTATTACATATACATGTCATCAGACACTAAACTGTATTTGTATGCAAAACAAATTCCCACAATTTTAAGCTCTTGAGAAGTTTATAATTGACTCCAATATATGTTAATCAAATAAAAGCCCTAGCAGTGCTCCTACCACTGTGTAAGCAAACAGCACTGCTCAGGAGCCACCCACCACTCTTCCGGGACCCCCTAGAGCTTGAATAAAGCCCTGAGAGCCCCAGGTAAAACAAACAAACAAAAAAACCCTCTGTTTATACTAGGGGGCTATTTTAACATAAAAACATCTAGCTTAGTATCCTGTTTCCAGAAGTGGCTAGTCCAGGTCACAAGTACCTGGCTGAGTCCCAAAAAGTAGCAAAATTCTATAGAGGTCTTTTACTAAAGCTTAGCTTGAGTTATCTGCAACAGGGCCCATAGGAATAAAATGGGCCCTGCTGCAGATAACTAGAGCTAAGCTTTAGTAAAAGATCCCCTATGTTACTCAAAACCAGGGATAAGCAGTGGCTTAATGATTGTTGGACTTTTCCTTTTTTAAATGACCCAACTTAAGTGACTCAACCCTGCAACACCTCACTATTAAAGATTGTATTGGACATTAATGAACTCTTTTACCTCAACCCAACTTGATTGAATCTTATTTTCCCTATCCCAATACAACATTTTGTACCTATCCCGTACCGGATTTGGCGAATGCCTTTAAGCCACATTGAACCTGCAAATATGTGGAAAAATGTGGGATACAAATGTAACAAATAATAATAATAAACCCAGCAAAAGTAACTGTTTTTATCACTTGCTCCACAACGAGTTCCAGAGCTTAAATATACATTGAATGAAAAAACATTTTCTCTTATTTGTTTTAAATGTTTCTACTATTAACTTCATGCAGTGTTTACTTGTACTTTTTGAAAGAGTGAACAATTAATTTGCATTTACCTGCTCCACTCAATTCTTGATTTTATAGACCTCTATCATACTGTATTTCCCCTCAGCTATGTATCTCTTCCCCAAGCTGAAGAGTCCAACCTTAGTGCTCAGAGACAGCTCTCAACTGTGGCAGCTAGTACCTTCAGTGTTAGGGATACGAGTCCTCTTTACTCTCAGGGTGACACTTCCACATCCCAAACTTTTTCAGTCCAAGCCCTTTCATGAAGCTTCTCTTTAGATCACCCACAGTTCTGGTACCTTGGATGCACCCCCTAGTGCTTTTCACATACATCAAAGAACTTGGTTAGCAGGCTACAGATGTTATGCAAATTAAGCAACCAACAGGCAGATCAGCTGTTCCTAGCCTTCACCAACCACTTTGTTGGGGGGAATTCTTCTTCACCCAAATAGTTCATACAATACTCTTCCAACTGAGCCCTCTTTACTGGAGAACTAGGGTCAAAGTTAAAACAGCCACCACTCCTTGAACAGGAGTTTAACTTTCTCCATAAACATACGGTCCTGTCCTCCACCCCTGGCTGATAGTCCAATTTTCATTTCAAAAGGGCCCAGTGTTTGCCTCACATAGTAGCAATACTCATACAGCACACTTCAAGGTAAGTACCTTTTCCTGCTCTGGAATGTGGCTTCCTACCTCAAACATCTCCAGGTCTTCTGTGGAAATCCTCTCGGTCACCAGTCCAGCCTCCTTAGGAGTCCAATCCCCGGGATTCACAGCCCATTCCAACCGGTCTCTTAGGTTACCTCCAGGACTCCATCCTTCTTGCTTCTTCAGGCCCCCTTCCCTTCTGGATACCTTCTCCCAGGAAGTACCTTCTATAGGGCTGCTAATAGCCCACCCCACCCCTTGTGGGCTCCTCCTCCTATTTCTAGTAGGGTCCAGAACTTGCTCCAGGGTGCTTCCTTTTTAAAGGGGAACTACCCTCTAATATGGGCCCTCCCTGACTATAGATTCCTGGCTGTTCCTGGAGCTCCATCTAGTGACCCTTTTTATATAATTTTATAGGCTTTTCATCGTGAGAGCTCCCTCTGGTGGCCTCTTCTTGGTGGGGCATCACCCATACTTACCATGATATTCATTAGAGAGATTTGCATGAAGTGAAGGCAGTGAGATTAATCCAGTTTGAGAGATTTGTGTTTATACGAGTTGTGAACCACAAACTTCTGCAATTAAAGTTTCCAGTTTATATGTCATGGATTAATAGGAAGACGCCTGCATGTTATATGCTATATACGACACAATTATTGCGGACTATGTGGAGTGATTGAAAATGTTTTTTTCTTCTTCAGTGACATTGAACTGTGAGCTAATTCTTTGGACTTTTGATTTAAAGAACTGGTTGCTCAATCATTAGCTTGGTTCTATGTGGTATCATATGACTGTAATCACTGCAGGTGTTCAAGTATGGTTAACGTTTGGGGTTCAGTAAGATTTTAATATATACATTTTCTAATGATACTAATAACGCTTTCACTTTTTTGTATAATGTAATTCAATGATTTAGTATTTTTGTATTATAAATATTCATTGTGGGGGGCGTGTCAAGATGGCTGCCTAACCGGCTGAATGGCAGAGAGAGCTCTGAGCGTTTGGGGAGAAAAATTTATTCCTATTTTCTAAATAATGCCTCATTCCAAAAGAAAGGGGAAGCTAAGGTTAGATTCTCAGCCTACCTTGACGTCTTCTCCGGCCCAAGCGTCTCTTGAGCGGTACTTCGCCGGTTTTTCCAGGTTCCAGAGGGAGGAGGATCCCATAGCGGGAGCTCTCGGAGAAGCGCGATCCCCGCTGGGAGAGGAAACCTCCCTTTCACCACCATCAACATTCTTGATTCCTCCGTGTCCAGCGTCGACGGCGTCCCTGGAGGGAAACCCCGCCGATTCCGGAAGTGTATCGGCAGGGGTAACCAGCGAGGACCCGGGCATGCAAAAGTTGACTCTGAAGCCTGAGGGAACTTGTCTTTCCTCAGTGAAAAATCCGGAGGTGACACTGGAAACGATTGGGGTGATGTTGGACATGATGAATTCTACACTACAAAAAACCTCAGGTGATGTGTTAAACTTAAATGCCAAGTTTGAAGAGCTAAAAGTAACTGTTGAATCTGTTAAAGATAATCTAACAAAGCAAGTGGCTAATCTTGGTAAAGAAGTAGAATCATTTAAGGAGTTTAAGACTATGTTTGTTAAAGATAATATGGACATAAGAAGAAAAATTGAACAATTAGAGAATCATAACAGGCGGCTTAATCTCCGTCTGTTAAATTTTCCTAAGCTATCGGGGGTAACTCCGATTGAAACATTTAGAAGATATTTGAATGAGATTCTCAAAATTCCCCTGGACGCTATTCCTCCGGTGAACAAAATTTACTTTATTCCTAAATCAAAAGGGGAACTGCGAGGAACAGAAAATATTACTCCGGATCTGCAAAACATTTCTGACATTTTGGAACAATCTTCAGAAACAATACTTGACAGAGCTACATTGTTGATTTCTTTTGTTTTTGAACAAGACTATAATAACATATTAAGACTGTATTTTCGTAATATTAAGGCTCAATTTTGTGGTTCTAAGGTCTGGATTTTTCCAGACGTAATTAAACAAACACAATAAAAAAGAAAAGCTTTTCTTACTTTGAAACAGAAAACAATTGATATTGGTGGTTCTTTTTTCTTGGCATATCCATCTAAATGTGTGGTTAAGTTAGGTCAGACTAAATATACTTTCTTTTCACCGGAACAATTGAAATCGTTTCTAGACATGAAACAGTTGAAGTAATTTATAACCTGGAGTAAAAGCAGCTTTTACTTGATAATAATGTTGATTTCCTTTTCTTTTGAAACTTCTCTGACTCTATCACTCCCCCCTCAATTTTTGAGGTCTAAGGAAGGCTAAACTATCTTTCTCTTAAATGTATAATTACCTTTTAATCTTCTTGTCCATTGTAAGATTTATTTTTTGAAGTTTTTTTTTTTTCTTTGTATTTACTGGCAAAACACTGGATGAGAATGTTATGTTGTATATTATTTGCCTGTGTTTCAAGCAAGGATTACCTTGTTAAATGTATAACAAAATTATAAATAAATTAAAAAAAAAAAAAAAATATTCATTGTGGATATCCTGAAAACCAACTGGCTGGGGTGCCTCCAGCACCAGGTTTGGGAACCACTGCCTTAATCATTTTAGTCACCATTCTCTCTACCTTTTCCAATTCCACTATATCTTTTTTCAGATGTGGCAACCAGAATTGCCCACAATACTTAAGGTATGGTGTTGCTATAGAGTAAACTACAACACAGATCAGCTTCACTGAAATCAATTGTAGATACTAATCAAAACCCAACCAGTGAAGAGTGACATTGCAAGGAGGAAAAAAAGATCTCATACAACTGTTGCAAATAAAGAAAAAACGCTTTTATTTAGCGGTTCTTTTGCACACAGTGCAGAAAGTAATCATGGATCAAAAAAATCCCTAAAAATATTTTTTATGTTTTCTTATCTTGTTGATTTGGCTTATTATATCATTCAGGTTCACTGAGATTTGTTTCAATTCCTCCGTATCATCACCCTTAAATACCATTTTTTGCACAGGTAGCTCCCTTACATCTTCCTCAGTAAAGACCAAAGCAAAGAATTCATTTAGAGCCAGATGCACTAAACCTATCGAGCCAGCAACGTGGTTTTTAAACCAGTTCTAGCCAGTCTAGCGAGCAAGTAGTAAAATGAGACATGCACAAAAGGGTTCTCTGAGCCATTTTACTATCACGGTAGCAGCTAACGAAAATGGAATGCAAATGATCTAAAAGGTATTATAATGAGTTAATCTACTCTAATAAAAAGCACCTCCAACGTTCTGAAGTTGACTCCGTGGCAGTGAAGGGTTGTAGGGTTCATGCAGCCTGTAACGCTGTATCCATCTCCTGTTGTGACGTTAGCACACTACCTGGTTCGTCACACACGACGTCACACGCATGAGGGTGTCGTCATCCCACCCTCCCTCCCTTCCAGTTCCAGGCCCCCTCCCTCCGATTTTTAAAAGTCATCTTCACTTACCAAGTCAGGGTTACGGCGGACGGCAGCAGCGGTAAAATGCGTGCAGGCTTAGCCCTTCTCTCTCTCTCAGCTGTGGTCCCACCCTTGCGGAAACAGGAAATGAGGGCAGGACCACAGCTGAGAGAGAGAGAGAAGGGCCGAGCCTGCACGCCTTTTACCTCTGCTGGCGGCCGTCGTAACTACAACGAGGTAAGTGAAGATGACTTTTAAAATTCGTAGGAAGGGGGCCTGGAACTGGAAGGAAGGGAGGGAGGGAGGGAGGAAGGGAGGGACGGCGACCCTGGAACTGGGAGGTAGGGAGGGAGGGACGAAGGGGGGACCCTGAAACTCGGAGGGAGGGAGGGAGGGAGGGATGGACCGTGAAACTCGGAGGGAGGGACCCTGAAACTCGGAGAGAGGGAGGGACCCTGAAACTCAGAGGGAGGGAGGGACCCTGTAACTCGGAGGGAAGGAGGGGGGGGGAACCTGAAACTCAGAGGGAGGGAACAACCCTGGAACTCGGAGGGAGGGAGGGAGGGGATGACCTTGGAACGGAGGGAGGTAGGGAGGGGGGATGACCCAGGAACTCGGAGGGAGGGAGGGGATGATAACCCGGGAACTCGGAGGGAGGGAGGGATGGACCCTGAAACTCGGAGGGAGGGAGGGGTGGACCCTGAAACTTTGAGGGATGGAGGGATGGACCGTGAAACTCGGAGGGAGGGACCCTGAAACTCAGAGAGAGGGAGGGACCCTGAAACTCAGAGGGAGGGAGGGACCCTGTAACTCGGAGGGGGGGGAACCTGAAACTCGGAGGGAGGGAACGACCCTGGAACTCGGAGGGAGGGAGGGAGGGGATGACCCTGGAATGGAGGGAGGTAGGGAGGGGGGATGACCCGGGAACTTGGAGGGAGGGAGAGTCTGACGACCCGTGAACTCGGAGGGAGGGAGGGGGATGATGACCCTGGAACTCGGAGGGATGGGGCGCCCCTGGCACACACTGTCAATCACACACACACTTTCTCTCTCTCATAGACACACTTGCACCCAGTCTCACTCTCTCTCTCTCTCTCTCTGTCACACACACACACTCGCACATTCACTCTCTCTCTCTCACACAGTCACTCTCACACACACTCCAAGAAAAACCTTGCTAGTGCCCATTTCATTTCTTCCAGAAATGGGCCTTTTTTACTAGTTAGTATTATAATGTGCATGCAAGGCAGATGCACAGCCGTTTTCCGACCCCATGCACAAAATACCTTTACCGTGGAAAACCTAACGGGAGGTCTGCACCTCTCGTTAATGCCTGGCTGTGGCTGCTGTGAGCTGTTGTGGGTGCAAGCACTTCTGTAGCAATTTATTGGCGGCTACAGACAGCTATATACACGCAGCTAGACTGCGTGTATGATGCCGTCTTTGGCATTGTGCAGCAGATGGAGAGACAGTGAGACCCTGGAAAGAGAGAACAGCAAAGATCTAGGGAGACCCAGATCTCTCTCAGCCAATCACAGTGCATTTAGGAGAACTGCAAAGATCTAGGGAGACAAGCAGGTCTCTCAGCCAATCACAGCACGTTTAGGAGAACTGCAAAGATCGAGGGAGACAAGCAGGTCTCTCAGCCAATCACAGCGCATTTAGTTAACAGCAGTAACAGCTAAACACGCTGTGATTGGCAGGCACTTATTTTTAGTGTTATGCTTCTTGCATTAAAAAAAAAAAGTAGAAGTGTCTGCCAATCACAGCGCGTTTAGCTGTTACTGCTCTTAACTAAACGCGCTGTGATTGGCTGAGAGACCTGCTTGTCCCCCTAGCCTAGATCTTTGCAGTTCTCCTAAATACACTGTGATTGGCTGAGAGAGAGACCTGGGTCTCCATCGGATCATTCTCTCTTCTCTTTCCAGGGTCCCACTCTCTCCCTCTGCTGCACAATGCCAAAGACGGCAATTTATTGGAGGTTGTAGATGGCTATTATACACGCAGCTTGTCTGCGTGTATGAAGCCGTCTTTGGCATGCGCAGAGCAGCCACTCATAAGGCTTGGCTGCTCTGCGCTTGCTCAGCTGGCCGACTGGCTTCCCCTCCTTAGGAAGGAAATCGCGTGTAAATGAGCTAACAGTGAGCAGCTCATTTGCATGCGATTTCCTTTGTGCATGCCCATTTTTTTTCTGAATTGCTAAGGGATCGGTAAGGGAAGGGCTTTTTCCATGGAGTTAGTGCATCTGGCCCTTAGTGTTGCCGCTATGGCCTTGTCCTTCCTGAGTGTTCCTTTTATTCCTTGATGATCTAACAGCCAGCTGATTCCCTCACAGGCTTTCTGCTTCTAATGTACCAGGGGTGTAGCCAGACTGCCAATTATGGGTGGGCCTCAGTCCAAAATGGATGGGCATGGAATTCAGCCCCTCCTGGCCCCCCTCAACTGTGCTGTCCCCCTACCCTCAAACACAAAATATTAAGTACCTGAGCTGGTGGGGATCCTCAAACTGCACCAGCAGAAGATTTCCTCCTCCTCGGGCAGCCAGTGCTCTTCTAAATAGCAGCTAGCAGCACTTGACTTGAGCTGACGCTGCTGCCAGTAGCCCATACATGCTCAGTGCTTCCGCCTGGTGAAAACAGAGCATGTGCAGAGGGGCCGGTGTGTGGTGCCAGCTGCTGTTTGGAAGAGCATTGACTGCCTGACAAGGAGGAAATTCTGGTGGGGTTTGAAGGCTCCCACCAGCCACAGCAAGAGAGCCACAATTTTGGGTGGGCCTGAGTACAAATTGGGTGGGCTCAGGCGTACCTGTAGTTACGCCACTGTAATGTACCTGAAAAAGTTTTGCTATGAGTTTTTGCCTCTATGACAAGCTTTTTTTCAAATTCTTTTTTATCCTTCCTTATCAGTGCTTTACATCTAACTTGCCAGTGCTTATGCTGCTCCCTGTTTTCTTCATTTGGATCCTCTTCTGTTTTTTGAAAGATGTTCTTTTGACTCGGCCTTTTTCACCTCACCTTTTAACCATTCCAGCAGCCGTACGACCTTTTAATAATAATCCAACCCAGTTCTCTTCTTCTGCTGTCTCAGAATTCTACCCTTTCAGATACTGGCAGACTGAACTGAGATCATGATTGGTCCTATGATGGCATCCACTACAGAGGCCAGCATGCCCCTATAAACCAGGAGGTAGTCAATCCTGGACATCATGGAGTGGGCCCTGGAGAGATGAGTATAATCCCTCTCTAGAAGGTGCAATGTATGCCACACATCCACCATGTCCAAGGATGTACATAACAGAGATGCCTTTCTGGGTCTTGGTCAGATCCCTCCCCATGGGATGTGACCTGTCCAGGGCAGGGTCTGCCACATGATTAAGGTCAAGTGGCACAAAAGTTGTTGAATAAAATGACTTCTCATATGTGTTGGGACATATACATTACAGAGCAGATAGGGTTTGCAATCTAAGGTTACCAAGGCTGTGACCTATTTGCCCTTAGGATTTTGCACTACTTTGCATATTAAGACATAAGCATCGCCACACTGGGACAGACCAAAGGTCCATCTAGCCCAGCACCCTGTCTCCAACAGTGGCCAATCCAGGTCACAATCACCCGACAAGATCCATGGAACAAAGCATTTTGTATTGCTTGTCCCAGAAATACTGGATTTTTCCCTACGTCCATTTAATAACATTCTAGGGTCTTTTCCTTCAGGATGCCATCCAAACCTTTCTTAAATTCTGCTAAGCTAACCGCCTTAACCACATTCTCCAGCAACGAATTCCAGAGTCGAATTACGCGCTGAGTAAAGAGATTGTGGGGGTTGCCTGTTGCATACTGCATACAATTTAACTTATTACTGATGATCCACTGTGTGTTACATCAAGACTCTTCTTTTTATCTGAAACATGCGGTTCAAAAGTATGTGCTATCGTAACAGTTGCGATCGGTGGTAGCTTGTGACTTGGTCTGCTTTGAATTGACTGCACTTGGATGTGATGAGGAAGAGGACCTTTTCAATTACTGGACCAAATGCATTTAACAAGTTGCCTTGTAGACTGAAAAATGAAACTCACTTATTGTTGTTTAAACATCAACTGAAAGCTCATTTATTGTGTTCGGCCTTCTGTGCCCCTGCTGGAGACAGGTAGTTGCTGCTTTGGGAGTAATGGATTATACTAGACTAGCCGTTAAGCCCGTTAAAACGGGCGAGATTTGTGTTTTGCAAAATGTAATAATTCTCACCTCCATCCATCCATGTCCAGCAAACCTCCTCTCTCCCCTGCCCTCCCCTCCCCCGATCCATGTCCAGCAACCCTGCTCTCTCCCCTGCCCTCCCCCCCCATGTCCAGCAGCCCTCCTGTATCCCCTGGCCTCCCCCGTCCACCAACCATCCTCTCTCCCCTGCCCTCCCCTATATCCAGCAACCCTCCTCTTTCCCTTGGCCTCCCCCCCCCCCCCCGTACACCAACCCTGCTCTCTCCCATGCCCTCCCCCCATGTCCAGCAACCCTTCTCTCTCCCCTGCCCTCCCCCCATGTCCAGCAACCCTCCTCTCCCCCCCCTGCCCTCCCCCCATGTCCAGCTACCCTCCTCGCTGCCGCTCCCTCCCATCTCCATTACGGACCCCCTGCATTGACATAAAAGCGCCTCTCACCTACGTGTGAAAGCGCTGCAGGAAGCAGCAGATCGCTCTGCTGTTGCCTGCAGCGCTTCCACACAGAGGTGAGAAGCGCTGTCATGTCAGTGCAGGGGGGCAGGAGCGGCGGCGACGTCGGGAATGGGGGGGGATGGAGGTTGGTGTGCTGGCGATTTTGCTTCGTCTCCAGGTTCCAGCGGCAGCGTCCGTTTCCCTCTCTGTTCCGCCCTCTGACATCATCACATCTTGACACGAGGGCGGGACAGAGAGGGAAGTCTCTACTTCGCATTTGCGGGTGAGTCAGTCACTTGTCATTTATATAGTTAGATAGTGACTGCAGTGATTTCTGTTATTATTGAAGAACGTTGTTTGAACATGTTGCATATTGAGTATGTTTAGATGTTGGTCTTTGTAATATGATTTTATGTATGTTATCTTTGATAAGGGCGGGTTACAAATAAAATCTAAATCAGGTAAACCACTTATCTGTGCCTTTCTCCTCCATCGCCATCTTCTCACTCCGTGTTGCAGTCATATTGTTCACAAGGTAGAAAGCAATCTCCCTAACTTGATCGGCTCTTTCTGTCTCTATTCATGTCCTGCCTGAAAACCCATCAGTTTGTGGTTGGTGGAATGAAGGTTCTGAAAATTTAAAAACAAGATGGAAATAGACATTAAGGGGCTGATATTAAGACCACGGGAGGGAGCCTAGCTAACTCCCGCTGTCGGCGGTCAGCTCGGGTGTTCAATACCGGCCCATTTCTGGTGATCAGCGTTGAATATCTGGTTTATTTTTGGGCTAGGTTAATTTCCGGAGATAGCCGGCTAAGTTTAAACTGGTCAAAGGTATTCCAACTATTTACATGGCCCGATATTGGCCACTTAGAATAGCCAGTTATGCGCTGAATATTCAGGGATAACTGGCTATATTGCGTGATATAGCCAGTTATTTCCTAGCTGCTAACAGGGAATATTCAGTGGGAGATAGCCAGTTATCCCCCACTGAATATCGCCGGATAGCTGGTTAGAGATAAAATTGTGCATATCTAGAATTCTTTCAATTCAATACACGTTATTCAGGTTGGTATAGGAATGGGAGGGACACATACTGGATGGACATTAATCTGAAAACTGGAGAAATGTTCCGCCCCAGATGAGAAGACAAGCTAGCCAAATGACTTGGGAAGGGTTCTTAAACATTAACTCATGTGCAACTTGGCTAATCTGCTATAGAAAATTAGGGCAAGTACTCGGTTATATGCCAAACTTTAGGCATGACCACATATGCCATGTCTATGGCTAGTGTAAATAGTTGTGCCTAAATTACATTACAGGACACTTATATCTTGCACATACCTTGAGAGTTCAGTGTGGCTTACATGTCAAGAAGACTGGGCATTCCCAGGAATATTATAATAATAAAATCATAAAATATTAGAAACATACAATTCAGAGAAAAGAAAATTACCAGAAATGATACATAATAGTTACTGAAGCAAGAATTTTCTAAATAAAAAGGATTTTAACAGCTTCTGAAATTACATAACTGGCCTGACCTCTTATATTAGATGGAAGAGGTACCAACATGATAACTCTTATATTTAATTCTCTTAGGATTGGGATAATGAAGCAATAGGAAATCCCCAGAATGAACATTAGCGTTCCTAGGGGATAGATTAATAAGAGACACCGTGAGGGAGATAATCTCTAAGGACGGCCCCGTAAAGGGCCGGGGCAACCCGTATTATCGAAACAAGATGGACGTCGCATCTTTCGTTTCGATAATACGGTCGGGGACACCCAAATCATGAAATTTAGGTCGACCTTAGAGATAGTCATCCTTAGGTCGTTCTCGAGATGGTCGTCCCCGGTTTTCGGTGATAATGGAAAGCGAGGACATCCATCTCAGAAACGACCAAATCCAAGCCATTTGGTCGTGGGGGGAGCCAGCATTCGTAGTGCACTGGTCCCACTAACTGAAAGGAAAAAGCCCTTCCCTTACCGATCCGGAAAGGAACGGGCATGTATGAAGGAAATTGCATGCAAATGAACTGCTTGCTGTTAGCTCATTTGCACATGAGGATGTCCAAAATGTGGATGTTTCTGTCACTCCTCCATTCTACTCCACTCCCTTGAAATTTGGCCGTCCCTGTGGGGGGCAGTTGAGGACGTCCAAAATGTTTGAAAGAAGGACGTCCACACCTTCGTTATGCCTCCGCTGACACACACATACCTCCCCCCCCCCCCCCCCCCCCCGGGACCTGCATACATTCCCCACCCCCCCAGGGATGGCCAAATTTCAAGGGAGTGGAGTGGCCTAGTGGTTAGAGCACTGGTCTTGTAATCCAGAGGTGGCCAGTTCAAATCCCACTGCTACTACTTGTGATCCAAAATCCAAATAAATAAATAAAGAGGGTGCCAGAGGCATAGCAAAGGCATGGACATCCTTCTCACAGAAACATCCACATTTTGGACGTCCTCAACTGCCGTTGCAGGGACAGAAACATAACAAAGGACATCCTTTACCCATACTCTAAAAAAAGACAAAAGTTTTTGAAGTTGTTTTTTTCGGGGTGGGAGGTGGTTAGTGACCACTGGGGAAGTCAGAGGAGGTCATCTGGTCAGTTCAGGCACCTTTTTGATGCTTGGTTGTGAAAAAAAATGGACCAAGTAAAGTCGTCCAAATGCTTGTGAGGGACGCCCTTCTTTTTTCCATTATCGGCCGAGGACGCCCATCTGTTAACCACGTCCCCATCCCGCCTTCGGTACACTGCCGACACGCCCCTTGAACTGTGGTCGTCCCGACGGAAAGCAGTTGAGGATGCCCAAAATCGGCTTTCGATTATGCCGATTTGGGCGACCTCAGGAGAAGGACGGCCATCTCCCGATTTGTGTCGGAAGATGGGCGCCCTTCTCTTTCGAAAATAAGCTTGCATGTAATGAGGGGTTAACCCATGTAAAATTTAACAATCCAAAGAGCAGGAATTCTGTAAAACATGCTCAAGAATAGTGGGAACACCCATGCCCCTCCCAGATGAACACCCCCTTTGCAGTTACGTGTAAGAACACGTGGAGGACCATTTTTGATATGACGTCTAAGTCCAACTTTGGACATTTTGCTCAAAATGTCCAGAATCCGAGTGGTGAATTTAGCAAATTTCAAAACAGCAAAATGTATATATTTTTTTCGAAAGTGGCCACTTGTTAGATGTTTTTGTGCTCTTTGTGTTTATCCTGTTGTCCATTTTTGAAAAAAAAAAAAAAAAGTCCAAGTGAAAAATGCACAGAATCAAGCCATTGGGATGTAGGAGGAGCCAGCATTCTTAGTAGACTGGCCAAACAAACATCCCAGCAAAACAGTGGGGCACCCTAGGGGGCACTGCAGTGACTTCGTATAAAACCTCCCAGGTACACATCTCACCGTTACCCTCTTATATTGTATGGGAAGCCCTCCAAAACTCACCAAAAACCTACTGTACCCAACAGTACACCACTACAATGGCCCTTATTACACCACTACAAAGGCCCTTATGGCTGCAGCTGACACTTATATGTGGGTATGGTAGGTTTTTCTTGGGTTTTGGAGGGCTCACACTTTCCACCACAAGTGTACCAGACTCATCTTCGGAAAAAACACGCTTTGAAAGCGAGAAACCCCTCCTAAGAAGCTTACATTGGCTCCCTATTCACGCTCACATAACATTCAGAATATGCACAATAGTCCACAGAATCATCTACAGACTCGCACCAGATTACATGACGGAACTGATCGAACTACCATTAAGAAGCGTGGCGAGAACAGCAAGAACCTACCTAACCCTTCACTACCCCAATTACAAAGGTATAAAATACAAATCTTCACATGCCACCAGCCCCTCCTTTTTAGGCATACAACTTTGGAATTCACTACCCAAAGACCTGAAACTCACAGAAAACTACCTACAATTCAGAAAAAAACTGAAAGCACATCTTTTCAAGAAGTCTTTCCCCCCTGGATCTGCCTAATCCCACACCACCATACATCACGAAAAGTTCAGAAATGAAAAACGATAATATTATCCTCTCTCACAATATGCTAATATATCAACCTAAGCGTTTATTGTACTTCTGTATTATGTACTAGACTTCTACAAATCTAAATTTCACAACTGCCTTTTTATCAATGTGTAAGCCACATTGAACCTGCTATACGGTGGGAAAATGTGGGATACAAATGCAATAAATAAATAAATAAAATAGATTTAAAAAATAGCGATTTGAACGTTTTGGCAAGCAAAACGTCCAACTGCTGCTTTATGCAATTTTTTAAATGTTTTTCTCTTTCAAAAATGAGCCCCTAGGCACCCAGTTATAGAATAGCAACTAAGTGCACTTTTGCGCCTACCTGTCGTTTCACTCCTGTTGCTGCTTAACTGCCATTATCTGCCATTTTCTCACCTAAAGGCAAATAAATTATGGCGCCCTATATAGATTTACCCTAGTAGGGGGCAATGCTATAACTTGGCATCAAGATGTAGGCACCACAATGAAGGGCCCTTTGCACTAATTCTGTAACAGCTTCAGGACGTGCCTTGGCTATTACAGAATACTACCGCAAAGCCACAGCGGCATGCCAAAATTTAGGCATCTATTTACTGTTATTATTTGGATTTATTATTTTTAACCCGCCCTTGTCCAGGGTGGCTAACAATAGTACATACATAAAATCACATTAAAAAACAAATACAAAACAAATTATCGTTTATTTATTTACTAGACCGTCACTTATTACAAAGGTAAATCAGAACGGTTTACAATATAAAATAACAGTAAAATAACAGCAAAACAATAAGTAGACATACTCTGAAATCCATTTATGATAGAAAAGCACTGCAAAAAGTCAACACACATACAGATTTCACAAGCTATAGTCATAAAAACATTGATAAAAATCGAAAAACTAAAAAGTTTTTTCCCTTTATTTCTATTTTAAGCGTTTTTTTCAAATGACTCTCGAAAGAAATTTGTTTTTAAAGCTTTATGAAAATGAGTATAAGAATCTTCAAGCCTAAATTATTTAGGAAGACAATTCCAAAGTGAGGGAGCTAAGAAAAAAAATGCCGATGTTCGCGTTGATTCCCATCTAGCTTTAGATGGAGATGGAATTACAAGTCTATTGTCTGTCAATGACCAAAGTGTCTGAGTTGGTGTATAGGGGATAGTAAGGTTAGACAGATATGATGGACTAGATAAATAAAAAGCTTTGTGTGTCATTGTCAGAACTTTGAATTTTATCCTTGCTTCTGTTGGAAGCCAGTGCAATTGAGGTAACAATGGAGTGATCCTGTCATATTTTGAAGCTCTACAGATAATACGAGCTGCTGTATTTTGTATCATCTGTAATCGTTTTAGATTACGTTTTGAAAGACCTGCATACACTATATTACAATAATCTAAACGTGATAAAATATAGGCGTAAGTTAGTGTACGCAAAGAGGATTTATCTATGGAGTTTCTAAACGAGCGTAATTTACGTAGTTGATAAAAAGATTTCTTTATCATGTTGGATATTTGCTCACTAAAGGATAGGGAAGAATCAATAATAATACCAAGATACCTAAATGACTGTACCGTAGGTATTTGTTTACCAAACAAAATAGGTATTAGAGATGGAATAGGCCCAGGGCCCGTTATCCATGATGTTATCGTTTTTTCTGGATTTAGTACTAACTTATGCTTCGTTAGCCAATCGGCCACCTTCTCGAGGCATGTTTGAATCGGCGTTAGATCAATGTTTATTGCCTTCACATAGTGAATTAGGAGGAAGTCGTCCGCATATGAATAAAAACTAATACCTAAAGGCTGGATGAGCAATGAAAGTGGACTAACATATAAATTGAATAACATAGGAGATAAAACCGATCCTTGTGGTACCCCACAAAAACTAAAGTATGAATTTGAGGTAGATTGATTTTGAATGACTTTGAATTATATTTTTATTAAAGGTTTTGTCATACAGAGAATACTGGCATTTATAATCTGCTTAACCATCAAATTCAAGGTGGAATACAAAAGTAAACACAAAATCAAACAAACCCCCCCCCCCCCCGGAAATTAACCCCACCCCCCCAAAAAAAAAATATATCATAAGCATAATCAAAGTCAAAGTTCCATGGCAACACCCGGAGACAAATTGCAGGGTTACACAAATTCAAGGAGTGCTATGTGGCTCCTGACAAAAAAGGTCTAAACGAGCCCAGGTCCTCAAAACAGACTTAATGTTTCGACGTCTATGGGCCAAAATTGTTTCATATTTTCTGATCACGCATATATAACTCCACCATTCATTATAATTCAGGTACACATTATTTTTCCAATTGGAGACAATTAAATGCAAGGCAACAGCTAGCAGTATGTTATACAATTTCTTATCAGACTCCAAAAGAGGGATAGTCGGACAAGAAGCTCGTAAGATCACAACCTCATAAGAGAGCGCAGTGGACTCAGGCAAGTGAAAGATAAGACACATTTTTGACCAAATTAGTTGCCAGTAAGCTCTGACGTTTTTACAGTAGAAAACCATATGTGCCAGTGAACCATCTCTTTCTTGACAAGACCAGCAGTTGAAGTTGACAATCTTAGTGATTCTGGCCACTCGAGCAGGAGTCCAATAGGCTTTGTGAAAGATGAAATATGAGGATTGAGATATTGCTGCTGACTTCGTGGGACGTATGGAGTTAACCCAGAAAATAGACCAATCAAATTCAGATGCATCCAAACCAAATTCCGCTTCCCAAGTCATCCTCAATGGAGCAACTGCATCGGCATATAGATCCTGAAGTTTTTTATATAGCAGAGAAGCCTTCTTACGACCTGATGTAATGGTGTGACAAAAGGAGATAAACTCTGAAGGATTCGAGATAAGTGAATTGGAGACCTGAAAGGTTGAAATATATGTGGAGATGTCCTTCCATGTGCTAGAATCTAGCAAAGAAACATTATACAATGCAGACAGAGCAGCAGGCGATAACAGAGTACCAGCAATATACAGTTGCGACAGCTGCCATACACCCCTCTCTTGCCATTCCGCTGTTTGAGACTGCAGGAGACCAGCTGGAAAACCAGAGTTATACCAGAGAGATATATCCTCCAAAGAGATAGCACGGATTCCAAGGCCAGCCCTAAACGTACGGATATCTGAGGCAGAGGCTTTTAACAGCTGAATGCGTCTGGTATAGGGGTACAAATCTGCATACGGGAGAAGAGATAAAGGGCAAGGGTGCACCAACGCTGCCTCAAAAATCTGCCATCGAGGCGTGAGATGAGATACTTCCCTTTGGAACCACCGTAAAGACTGGGCAAGCCGAAAAGCCTTGTGATAGTGTTTAAAATCAGGAACATTAAGACCTCCCAAGTCTTTCGGTAATTTAAGCTTCTTGAGCGCAATGCGGGGAGGCTTCTGCCTCCATAAGAACTTAATTAGGAGGGAATCAAGCTTGTTATAGAGTGAGTTGGGAAAGGAGAGGGGGGTCATACTAAAAATGTAATTTAGTTTTGGAGCCAGAACCATCTTGATAGCCTCTACCCTCCCCCACCACGTTAGATATAGCGGAGACCATACATTTAGGATGGAAGCAGTTAAAGATAAGATTTGGTCCTTAATGAGGGACAGACTTTGATCGACAGATTTGGAATACCATACTCCTAAATACTTAATTTTGTGAGGCTCCCAGGAAAATGGATATTGAGATACCTGAGCTCTATGCACGAAGGAATTGAGCGGCATTATGGCTGACTTAGACCAATTTATCTTATAACCAGACAGAGAAGAAAAAGAATTGATTACTTCCAATACACTGGGAAGAGAATTTGGTGTGGTATATAGCAATATATCATCAGCATAGATGGAAAGTTTAAACATCTCCCCTCCAACATAGACACCAGAAATATGCGAGTGAGCTCTAATAGCTATAGCTAATGGCTCCAAGGCAATGTTGAAAAGGAGAGGTGACAATGGACAGCCTTGTTTTGTGCCTCTTCTAAGAGGAAAAAAGTGAGAATTATTACCAATCACTGAGATTCAGGCCTTTGGATTAGTATACAAAACTTTAATCATTTTAATAAAGGATGAACTAAAATTAAACCAAGCCAAGATGTGAAACAAGTAAGGCCATTCAATTCTATCAAAGGCTTTCTCGGCATCAAGTGAAACCGCTAGAAAAGGCTCATGAAAGCCCTCAACATGCGCCAGAATATTCCAGAAAAGTCTAGAGTTATCGCTAGCCAATCTATCTACTGTAAACCCATTCTGATCCCTATGGATTATGTCTGGAACAATATGTTGAAGGCGGAGAGCCAAGATTTTTGCATAAATTTTGTTATCTATGTTAATCAGAGAAATAGGTCTATAATTCTCAACTTTGGACGGGTCTCTGTCTGGTTTGGGTATAACAACAATCGTGGATTGGTGGAAGGAGCCATTTTGACCCTCATGCAATAAGAGAGAATTATAGAGGGCTTGCAGCTTGGGCGCCAGAAAATCCGCAAACCTCTGATAAAATTCTACAGTGAAACCATCATTTCCTGGTGATTTACCTGGAGAAAGAGAATGAATGGCATCTAGAATCTCCTTATGGGAGATTGGTTGTTCTAAAGCATGATTTTGAGAGACATCTATAAGAGGCCTATCAAGATGGTTCCCAAATTCCCCAAAGGGCCCCACAGAAAATTGAACTTCAGAATCATATAATTTGTTATAGTACAATTGGAATTGCTGGGCAATGGCATCATCTTTGACGTGTATGACCCCCGAGGAGTCAACAATTTGCGAGATCCTATTCCTGCTTTTTTTAGTTTTCAAGTACTGCGCAAGAAGGTGGCTTGCTTTATTACTCTCAGCATACAATGTGGATTTATGAGCATGAATAAGGTCCAACGCCTCCCTTGAGAGAGTGGTATTTAAATCATATTTTAATTTCTGCAAACTCAAAAGAGTAGCCGGTTCATTATCTACAATGAACTGATTTTCCAACAGCTTAAGTTTGGCAGTTTTCTCCAGCAGGTCCATTCTGCGCCTACGATTGGCCATGGCAGAATAACTAATGATATGACCTCTGACAGTAGCCTTAAAGGCATCCCACCACAGGAGAGCTTTATGCTCCTCTAAGAGATTAAATTGAAAAAACTCATCCATTTTAGACTGTATAAATTGAATAAAAACGTCATCCTGCAACAGCATGGATTGAAATCTCCAAGACGATTTACTCTGGACTGGTAAGATATCAGCTAACTGAAGAGATACAGGCGAGTGATCAGAGAGAACTCTACTAAGTATCTCCGAATTACATACATGAGGTAATAAATTAGTGGAGATTAAAAAGTAGTCAATCCGTGAATAACTGCCATGAGGAGGAGAGTAAAAAGTGAAACCCAGGTCTGTGGTCCCCCCGATTTTGAATGACTTTGAACGAACGGTTTGTAAGGTAAGAGGTGAACCAGTCATAAATCGTACCTGAGATCCCAATTTCCTTTAGCCGTTGTAATAATAAAGTATGGTCTATCAGATCGAAAGCTGCGGACAGATCAAGTGAAACAACTAGTGCAATATACCCTTGCTCTAATCTAGAATGGATTTCACTTAAAAATGATATTAAAATCGTTTCTGTCCTGTAACCTTTTCTAAAACCTGATTGTCTGGGGTGTAATAAATTCTTCATCGCGACGTAGGATTGCAGTTGCTTAAACACAACCGTTTCCAATATTTTAGATATACATGGTAGATTGGAAACTGGACGATAGTTTCCCGGAAACTGAGGATCTAATGTAGGTTTCTTTAATATAGGCTTTACCAAAGCCTCTTTAAGAACTTGAGGGACTAGTCCTTCTATGAGGCTTTTTGTAATGATCGAGTGAAGATAACTTTGCAGTTTACAATTAAAATAGCAATAAAAGTAGGGTGTAACTACACTTCAAGACAGGATAGAGAATCAATTTTATTACGTTTGTACCCTGTGCTTTCCCACTCATGGCAGGCTCAATGCAGCTTACATGGGGCAACGGAGGGTTAGGTGACTTGCCCAGAGTCACAAGGAGCTGTCTGTGCCTGAAGTGGGAATTGAACTCAGTTCCTCAGGACCAAAGTCCACCACCCTAACCACTAGGCCACTCCTCCACTCCAAGCAAGAACAAAGAAAAGAAAGCTGGATAGACAGAAAGAAGACATCTTAACAGTGTAAGGGAAAGCAGGTACAGGGTTGCAGCTAAGACTGGTATCAGTGACACCACTTACCAGGGGTGGACTGACAGGGATCCGGGCCCGTGGTCATGGTCCCCTCTGGGTCCCACATCTCTCCCTCCATCCCCCCCAGATCCAACATCTCTCTCCTGTTTCCCCTCTCCAGATCCAACACCTTTCCTCCCCCCCCCCCATGATCCCACATCTCTTCCTCTTTCCCTTCATCCCTCCATCCCCCCAGATCCAACATCTCACTTCCCTCTCCAGATCCAACATTTTTCTCCCCATTTCCCTCTCCAGATCCAACATTTTTATCCCCTCCCCTGATCCAATATCTTTCTTCACCCCCCTCCCCCCCCCCCCCACCGATCCAACATCTCTCCCTCTCATTTTTTTCTCCCTTGCCCAGATGCACCGCCAGCATGTACGTTTTTCAAATGGGCCATATGCCCAGATTTTTGGAAAAGTTTACTATTTAAATAATTAGAAATTATTAGGAAAAGAATAGAGAATAAAACAAAATATTTAGGAATTATTAGGAAAGGAATTGAGAATAAAACAGAAAATGTCATAATGCCTCTGTATCGCTCCATGGTGAGGGGATGGAATGACACTCATACGAGAAAAGGCTAGAGATTGGGGCTCTTCAGTTTGAAGAAGAGATGACTGAGGGGAGATACAACTGAGGTCTATAAAATCCTGAATGGGTAGACTCTAATCGATTGTTTACATTTTCAAAAAGTGCAGACTAGGGGACACTCCATGAAGTAACATAGTAACACATTTAGAGCAAATAGGAGACAATATTTTTTCACTCAATTTATAGTTAAGCTCTGGAACTCATTGCCAGAGGGAGTGGTAGAAGCAGTTTTTAAAAAACGTTTTGATCAGTTCCTGAAGGAGAAGTCCACAAACTTTTATTAAGATAGATCTGGAGAAAGTCACTGCTTATCCCTGAGGTTAAGTAGCTTGGAATCTTGCAACATTTTGGGATTCTACCAGGTACAGTACTTGTGACTTGTACTGGTCACTGTTGGAAACAGGATACTGGGCTAGATGAACCTTTGGTCAGACCCAGTACAGCAACTCTTATGTTCCTAAAATACTAGTCAATATTGGTGGTGCTCACATAACTTCCTGGCTGCATCGACTGCCCCTGGATCTCCCTGGACAGTCCTGTGGCGGTCAGAGGGGATATTCAGTAGCACTGCTTAGTTAAGTGCCACTGAGTATGCCCTCCTGAGGTGTTCAGTGGTTTTTAACTGAGCAGGATTCTCTCCTGCCCAGTTAAATACTGTTAAATATTGGGCCCATGATGTCCAATTATGCATTCTTAAGGATCATTCTGAAAGGAGTGATGCTGAATTTATGATTGTTGAGCTTGATTATCAAAATCTAAATGGGGGGGGGGGGGGGTCTAGGGTCCTGAAAGTTAATGAACGAGGAGGGAGAAAGCAAGAATGAAGGTTTGCCTAAAGCACTTGATACCCTTGCACCAGTCCTGGCTGGCTATGTGTCTTGCAGGAATGATCGACTCTCAAGGGCTGTAGATCTCTCCAGGTGTAGAGTTACTACTGATTGAGAGTTTCCCATCTTCACCTCTCTATAACCTCTTCATCTTGTGATTTACCCTTCATCTGCTATCCTTCCACCTTCCTGTGTTTGTTGCTTTCCTAGTGCTCCTTCTTTTCTTTCCTTTTTCCTCTTTCCAGTCTCTCCATCAAAAATACCAGTATGTGTTAACTGCAAGCTTATGGAGAATACTTTTTTTCCATGCTTTTTGGCAATCCCTGCTCACAAAAATATTTTGGGCAGATATTGTTCATTTTTTGGAATGACTGTTGTGTGCAAAGATTCCATTTATGCCAGTAGGTTTTCTGTTGAATAAGAGGGATATCCATGGAATACAGGGTAAGGGACAAAGATGCTTAGTCTGTAAGTCTGCCATACTTGGGAAGAAATTCCATAACTTTCTTATGTTGGAGGCTCAGACTGCGACATGTAGTCAAGCGTCAGAAGGTATTCCTCAGTATTTGGGATTGTTATCTGCAAACACATTCTCCATGAGCATATAGCTTAGTTTTAAATAACTTAAGTGCCCATTGACTTACTGTTGACTCTTTTCATGGATGTTATGGTCCCCTTAGTGGGGTTACAGGGGAACTGGGGGAGGAGGGGTGGGGCAGGATGAAATAAAGAAGGGGGAAAGGAGGAGGAATTTTCTCTCCAAGTTTATACTTTGTGCAACTGGTGCCAGCTGCATGGGGTTATAAGAGTCCAGGCCCCCACCCATTGAAACTATGTCTCATGTCTGATATGGGGTTTGGGAATGGGAGGGAAGGTATTGTGTATTTTAACAAATGTGGAGGGGCATTTTCGATATGACGTCTAAGTCCGACTTTAGACGTTTTGCAAAAAACGTCCAAAATCTGAATAGGAAAGAAGTTCATTTTCAAAAAAAGAAAAACGTCTATCTCTTGTTTTAGAAAATACTGTTTCTAACAAGGTTTTGTGTTTTGGACGTTTTGTTTTTTGGTCCATTTTCAAAATAAAAATGTTCAAGTGAAAAACGTAGAAAATCAAGCCATTGGGATGTAGGAGGGGCCAGCATTTTTAGTAGACTGGTCTCCCAGACATCCCAGAAGATAAATGGGGCACCCAAGTGGACTTTAAAAACATGCTTACAGGTACACATTTCACCATTGCTCCCTTATCTTGTCTGCTGAGCCCCCAAAACCCACTGCCCACAGCTGTACACAATAGCCCAAAGGGGTAAAGGGGGCACCAATATGTGGGGACAGTGGGTTTCTGGTGAGTTTTGGAGGGCTCGCAGTTTCTACCACAAATTTGACAGGTAGAGGGAGTCCCCCACGCCATGGTGCACTGCACTACACTGACCACTATACTACTCCAGGGACCTGCATGCTGCTCTAATAGACCTGACTCTAACATCTGAAGCTGTCATAGAGGTTGCCAAATCATATTTGTATTCACATTTGTGTGTGTGTGTGTGTGGGGGGGGGGGGGGGGGGTGGTTGGGGGTCAGTGACCACTGAGGGGTATTGGGGGATCACCCCTGATTCCCTTCATTGGTCATTTAGGGCACCCTTTTGTGCCTTATTCGTTATAAAAATGGATCAAGCTCAAAACATCTTAGTTTTAGTTCTGGATGGTTTTGTTTTGTTCCATTATGGCTGAAAAACATCCAAGTGTTAGGAGCGCCCAGATCCTGCCCTTAACACACCCCTGACACATCCCCTTGTGATTTGAACACACTCTGGCGGACATCATAGAGAAACATCTAAAAATTGGTTTGAAAATACAAATTTGGACGTTTTTGTGAGAAAATTGTCCATTTATGCCACTTTTTGGATGTTTTTCTCTTTTGAAAATGAGCTCTCTCTTTTGAAAATGAGCTCCTTTGGCAGCCCCTTTTTCCCAGGCTAGTAGAACTTGGGGTACAGATAGAATTAATGGAGCAAGCAAAGAATTTTGAGTTCATGCGGAATATAAATAATATAAAGAAAGAAATAAGAACCTTTACATATCCTTCGGCGGCGGCCTATAACACTTTGAATTTGTTGCAGGTGAAAGGTGTAGCTGATTCATTATGACTGCATTGGCCTGGTTCCTGCCATATAATGTCAGACATCAATGAAGAAGGAACTGAAAACTAATGATTTCCCAATGTCATTTTCAGGCCAAATGCGTGTGGATCCCGATATCACTCCTACTGTTGTCCTGGATGGAAAACTCTCCCGGGTGGAAACCAGTGCATTGTTCGTGAGTATTCAGATGGTCCCTTCAAACAGTGCCCAGTATTATATATCTGCTGTCTCTTATCTCCTCCCCCCCTCCATGCATTGCCTACAAATGTTTTTTCTCCCCACCCCTATTCTTTGTGTCTTGCTGCCTCCTTAGCCCTGCATGTTCTGTGCCTTGACCACTATGCATTGTCAGCAGAGTGTGGTGATGGTGATGGGGCCCTTCTTTGTGGACATATGAGATGACAGAGATTGAAAATGAGGGTAGGGAAGACAAATCTGTTCCTTAGTTTTTACAGCATGGCCTCTGAGCAGTGTCTCTGATCTGTGTGTTGCTTCATACATGGAAGATGGAATTCTTAAAATGCTAATAAACTGAAAAACTAATTCTGAAAATGGGGCAGACAATGCCTATATTCTACAAACCTGTTATCTGCTGCTCCCACATGCCTCTGCTGTGTGCCTAGTTCTCATGTCTAAATGGAAAATGAAAGCATATGAAAGTCATGCTAAGGTAAAAGGTCATAAACAAAGAATGTGGAGGGGATTAATTTTTGTTCTAACCCTACAGGAAGGATGCCCTTGTCCTCCCTGTTGGAGGAGATTTAATGCCCTGAGTCAGCTGCAGAGATCAGGGTGGTCCTGGGAAAACATTTACCGGATATCTCAGCCCAACAGTAGTGGTTTAATGAATGGAGGAGCACTGAAGGGATCGAATGGACTCCGAGGTGAACAGCCTCCCTGCAGGTCATCTGTGGTCAGCATTTCCCAGTGGCATGCACTGACTCTTTCTGGTATACCAGATGGGCTGTAATGCAGTGAAATCTTGGGAAGGGTCGATGTACTGGCTTTCTCTTGCTGTGCTTGGGGGTTGCTGTCACTTGCACAGATGTGATAAGAAGGCTCATGGGTAGGCATGCCGTATCAGTACAGTGCTGAATGAGAGGGGCAGAAGACCGTGAACACAGCACAGGATCAATCCTGTGACTGGTAGGGCTGAAGGCTGGATGTATAAATATGTGAGCATCCACCCGACCTGATGCTTAGAAAAAGACTTGTGAGTAAAATAAAAGATGCTTGGCTGGGGCCATCACAGAGCCAAAAAGGTGGTAACTAGAACATGATTAGGGAAGATGGGACATGTCCCCTCTTTCTTGCTTTTTCTTCTGCAGGAGTATGCACCATTTCCTCCTGTTGAAAATCTAGACCACAGATCCCCAGACAGATTCATGAAAGCCCCTCACATGGTTCTGACGGTTTCCTAGATAGGAGGTTGGGGTGAAGGGGAGGTATGTTGCACTTTGAATGGGAAAGAGTCAGAACAAAGGAGAGCAGCACCTACAGAATACAGTAGCTAAGATGTGTGCTCCCCCTACCTTCTTGAATTTCTCTTCTTAGGGATCTGCATGATGCATTATTGGCTGCCAAAGTAAGAGCAGATCACTCTCCTGCTGGTTGACTGGGTGCTCTGTTGCAGCTGTGAAGATAGTGGAATGGTTTTGCAAGAGCAGTGGCTGAGGCCTTGGTTGAGGTGTTGATGCCCCTTTACAAGGCGTTGGTGAGACCCCACTCGGAGTATTCAGTTTTGGAGTCCTTATCTTGCTAAGGATGTAAAAAGACTTGAAGCGGTTCAGAGAAAAGTGACGAAAATGGTAGGGGGGTTACTTAGCCAGACATACATGGAGAGACTTTTTGACCAAAACATGTATATCCTGGACGAAAGGAAAAACAGGGGTGATATGATACAATCATTCAAATATTTGAAAAGTATTCGTTCGCAAACAAACCTTTTCCAGAGATGGTAGAACTAGAGGGCATGAATTGAAGTTGAAAGGGGGCCAACTCAGGAATAATGTCAGGAAGTATTTTTTCACTGAGAGCGTGGTAGATAGCAGGAATGCCCTCCCACGGGAAATAGTAGAGATGAAAACTGTAACGGAATTCAAAAATGTACGTGACAATGCCCTAAAAAATGCAAGCATACATATGATGTGTTGCTTCATACCATATGTTGGGCAGACTGGATGGACCGTGCTGGTCTTTATCTGCTGCCATCTACTATGTTGCGTATGTCTAGTAGCGCTATAGAAATGAGAAGTAGTAGTAGTATGTTACTATGTTTGTAATGAGTTATGGATATAGATATATTGATCAAGAATATATAAAGGGGTCCTTTTACCAAGTTACAGGAAAAAGGGCCCTGCGCTAGTGGCAGAGGCTGTTTTTCCCGTGCATCAGGGCCCGTTTTACCGCAGTGGGTAAAAAGCCCCCAGACACATATGGCCATGCAGTAAGAAAACTCTTATCACATAGCCATGTGGCGGGGATCCCTTACCACCACCCATTGAGGTGACGATAAGGGCTCCCACGCTAACCCAGCGGTAACCAGGCAGCACACGGCGATGTTCGATTACTGCTTAGCTACCGCTGTGCAAGCCATTTTCAGGGGTTTTCTTTTTTCCCCAGAAATGGCGCACATTCAGGGAGGGACTACCACCGGTGGCCGCATTGGGCCGGCAGCAGTCCCGGAACAGTGAGTGATAAGCCCGCGTTGGGCTTACCACCCACTCTGTAAAAGGACCTCACAGTGTTTGGAAAAAAGGGACCCCCCCAGACCTTGTCATCAAACTTTGTTTAACATCATAATTTAAGCAAATGTGGTTAGTCTGTACCAAAATAAATGTACAGCAACACTTTGCATAACTGAGTGCCAGAACTCACTGCTTACTTACTTTTTCTACCATGCTAAAGTGACATCACTGTTGATGTAATTGTTTACACTACCTATGAAAAAGGTGTTTACTGAAGAAGACAGAATCGTTATAAAGTTTTTATGGCAAACTAAACACTTTGGTGCAAAATGACTTATTGCTGAATTTCCAACAAAGAACTGGACATGGCGGAGGGAGGTCCTGAAATAAACTTCTGAAAAAGATTGAAGCTGATACAACAGAACATGGAAAGGGTAGTGGCCAACATTCATGCTCTTGTGTTGAGTCAGGAAGACCAGCCACAGACTCAAAGATCTTGGAATTTCACAGACATCAGCAAATGAAATTGTTTGCCATGCCCTTCACTTGGAAAGTGCAAAGCAACTGAATAACCAAAGCGAATAAGCAAGCAAGGCTGCAGCCAGCAAAGATATTCCTAAGACATTTTCTATCAAGCCTTGTCAATTTTATCATCATTACAGATGAAAAAAATATTCACCATTGCTCATCTGACAAACAGCCTAAATGATTGAATTTATGCCAGTATGTCAAAGAAACAGATTTCAGACAGTCACTTGCTGCATATCCATTCAAACTTCAGCAGCTCAGTCATGGTGTCTGTTGGAGTGTTGGCACTCGGCAGAACATCAATTCACTTTGTTGAACTGGGCATAAAAGTAGAAGGCAAGTATGCTGCCGATGTAGGACCTGCTTCCAGTTATTCTTAAGCTATCCTAGTATTTCATCTTTCAGGAAGACAGACAGCGCACTGGCTCACCGAACTCAAAAAACGGTGCAGCTATCAACAAAATAAATTCCGGACTTCACCCAACCCACAGTCCTGACTATCCAACAGCCTGGACCCAAGTCTGGTGGACTACAAAGTCTGGGCAGCAAAGCAAGATAAGGTGTACAAGACTAAGGTTAGAAATGTTGATGAACTCCACAATTTCATCCTGACTGCAGGGGAAGAACCTGATCAGCAGTGAGCAATGCTGCATAAGACAGTGGCATACACATCCCCATGCCCATGTGTTCGCTGGCAGAGGATATCCTGAACAAACTCTGTGACTGAAATTAACCTTATCACTTACCTTGCAGGAGTAACTCTGTGTTTATTACTAATTTAAACAGGTCACATAAGTTTTTGATAAACTTATGCTAGACAACTGTTATTGTTCCAGTCTTTGGATCTTGTATTTTAAAAGGTATGCAGCAACAGCATTTTTGTGTGGTAATCAGGCTCATTTTCGAAAGAGAAGGACGCCCATCTTTCAACACAAATCAGAAGATGGGCGTCCTTCTCACAGGGTTGCCCAAATCGGTATAATCGAAAGCCCATTTTGGCCGTCCCCAACTGCTTTCTGTCGCGGGGACGACCAAAGTTCTCGGGGGCATGTCGGAGGCGTAGCAAAGGCGGGACTTGGGTGTGCCTGACATATGGGCGTCCTCGACCGATAATGGAAAAAAAAGGGCATCCCTGATGAGCACTTGGACGACTTTACCTGGTCCTGTTTTTCTTAAGACCAAGCCACAAAAAGGTGCCCGAACTGACCGGATGACCACCGGAGAGAATCGGGGATGACCTCCCATTACTCCCCCAGTGGTCACTAACTCCCTCCCACCCTCAAAAAACATCTTTAAAAATATTTGGTGCCAGCCTCAAATGTCATTCTCAGGTCCATCACAGCAGTATGCAGGTCCCTGGAGCAGTTTTAGTGGGTGCAGTGCACTTCAGGCAGGCGGACCCAGGCCCATCCCCCCCACCTGTTACACTTGTGGTGGTAACTGTGAGCTCTCCAAAACCCACCACAAACCCACTGTATCCACATCTAGGTGCCCCCCCCCCTTCACCCGTAAGGGCTATGGTAGTGGTGTACAGTTGTGGGGAGTGGGGTTTGGGGGGGGGGGGGTTTGGGGGCTCAGCACACAAGATAAAGGAGCTATGTACCTGGGAGCAATTTCTGAAGTCCACTGCAGTGCCCCCTAGGGTGCCTGGTTGGTGTCCTGACATGTCAGGGGGACCAGTGCACTACGAATGCTGGCTCTTCCCACGACCAAAGGGCTTGCATTTGGTCATTTCTGAGATGGACGTCCTTAGTTTCCATTATCGCCGAAAATCAGAAATAACTAAGTCTAGGGACGACCATCTCTAAGGACGACCTAAATGTCAAGATTTGGGCATCCCTGACAGTATTATCGAAACGAAAGATGGACGTCCATCTTGTTTCGATAATACGGGTTTCCCCGTCCCTCCATCGGGACGTTTTGTGAGGATGTCCTCAGCAAAACTTGGGCGTCCCTTTCGATTATGCCCCTCAATATGTATATATTTCTGCATGTTTACTGAAAATTTGCTATAAATAGGTGCACAGTAACTCATGAGGTAAAATACACAGGTTTCTTTTTTTAACAATCACTGTATATATATATATATATATATATATGTATATATATATATATATAACTTTAAATGAAACCCTGTTATCACTTACCAGAGAAGTCAGAGTCTCAGAATTACAGTACCATATAAACAAAATTATTTAAAAGTTGTTTTTAAAAAATGCAAACTACTTTAAAAATCATAGCTTCCTCCCTCCTATGGTAGGTGATACCAGGATTAATTTACCATCCTAGACTGAAAAATATGTTCAGCCGTCCTCTTTTAATTCAGCAAGTAGTTGGTATAAAGTCATCCCCCCTCCACCATCCAGTGTCCCCAGGTGCAAGACAGAAAATGGGAGACCAGATTCTCAGGAATCAGAAAATAGAAGAGATGCCAGGAATCCTCTCCCTGCTCCCTTCTCATTCTATAAAGAATGTTCATTTCTTGATGAAACCAGGAATACTGATTCTGTCCTTTTTGCGAATACACAAGCCCACTCTTCTTTGGATAAGATTATCTTGCTGGGATTCATTCGGGTACTACAGAGTTTAGTGTTGACAGGTCTGGATTATTGCAGTATTTGTTATATGGGACAACGTGCTTCACGTATACAAGCATGCGTGATGAATTTGACAGTCCGCTGTTCATATTTTGACAGTGGGCTGTCAAAATATGAACACATTAAATCTTGGTTTCAGAAGTTAAATTGGTTAATCATGCATAATAGAATTAAGTACAAGTTGTTGATGCAGGTTCATTATTGTGTGCATCATGATTCATCTCAATATTTGTCAGATTGTATTCATCTATATTTCCCACCGTGGGCGCTTCATTCGGACAATACTTGTTTGTTAAAAGTTCCGGACTTTCGATTGTTTCGTTTGGAACAGACAAAGAGGTGTATCTTTTCTGTTTCTGGACTGCAAGAGTGGAATAAGTAATAAATGAAATGAAAATTCATGCAACAGATCTGGCATGGGTCACTGTCTGCCACATTTTATTGATGTCCTTTTACAAATACAGTTGCAATGAGATCATAGACACTCTGATGTCACACATCTGTCCAATCAAGGTGATGTCACAATGGCTTTTGATGGCACCTTCATAATCCTAATGGTGACTTGGGCTCAGTAGCTGTAGCTCCTTGCACAATTTTGCATTTGGCATTTTCTCATTCATACTTTTCTTGCTGTTTCTTTCCCCAGCAATTTGCCGAACCTCCTGTGGTGATGGATTCTGCTCTCGCCCTAACATGTGCACATGCTCCAATGGACAGCTATCCCCAACCTGTGGCACTGGAGGAGGTAAAAACCACCACACACACAGATACACATACCCGCATATCCCCCAACCAACCTTTCAAGGCACAACACACAGTAAATGACAGCAGATAAAGACCAACATGGTCCATCCAGTCTGCCCAACAAGTTAGCCAGAGCTGTGCCTGCTGCTCTGTGTGGGCCCCAGTCACCCATGCTTAAATGTTGGTTGTGAAGTCTCCACCATACCAACCATATAGGCAGCCAAACCTGATGGTGTCTTGGTGATAACCACAGATATTGTTGACAGTATTCAACTTACCAGTCAAAATGTCTCCCCCTCTCCTCTGAGCTGCACAGCACCTTCACTCGCAGCAAATAACCATAAGGTGATCTACAACAATAGGAACGAGCTTTGTAGGTGCCAGTGGGTGATGAGCACCCCCAATATTGAGCAAGCTCCTTCATCGTGTCTAGGAAGGGGTAGCTTATATTGTGGTTGACACCCCCAATCACCTTGAATTGTTGACACTTATGCTACAGTTGCTGCAGCTTCACCTGTCTTTTGCCATTTGCTGGACACACACATACTCTTATTGAATTCTGGAGAATAAAATTTAATAGAATACTAAATGAACCCTGTAAGTGCCAGTGGCTTGCCCTTGCCTCTGTGGCAGCTGTAATATCAGCAGCAGCCACATAGACACTGGCACTTACAGGGTTCATTCAGTATTAGCAGTCTGTCCACTTTCTAGCCATGTCCATAAGAGATCAGATAGGCTTTTCCCAAAATATTTTCCTTTCTTTACTGCCATAAGTAAACTGTCAAGCAGGGACTGTCTCTTCATGTTCAAGTGTACAGCGCTGCGTATGTCTAGTAGCGCTTTAGAAATGATAAGTAGTAGTAGTAATGTTTTGTCAGGTAACCAGGTGCTAGTTGATACTTTAGAGTTATTTCTGGAAAGAGCTTCTTTTCTTTTCTTTTTTTAAATTTAGTTATAGAATTTTAAGTACAATACATCAAATCAAATCAATTTAAATAGAAAGGAAGATAATAGGGAATCTATCCCAAATAGTTAGAATGAAAAATCACAAAGGTAAAAGAAACATAATTCTTATTTATCCTCATCACTCCTTATAGAACAATACAAAGGCAAGATCCAAGAAAAGAAACTGAGGAGAAACTTATAAGGCAAAGTAATATAAAACTAACATAACGAAAAAGCCTGGATCTTCATTTACAGTATTGGAGCTCTATCATATTTGCCAACAATTCAGATATATAACTCAAGATATGCCTGTATCCCCCCCCAACCTCTGCAGTTAAAGTGGATCTCTTTATTTTCCAAGAAAACTTGAAACTATGAAGGTTCAAAGAACACATACTTATGAGATTTGCAAGTCGCTATGGGGTCCTTTTACTAAGGCGTGCTAACGGATTTAGCGTGCACTAATGATCAGCGCATGCAAAATGATAAGATGCTCTCAGGAATATAATGGGCGTCATTGTTTAGGGGGTCTTTTACTAAAGATTAGCACATGTTATCTGCAGCAGGGCCTATAGGAATAAAATGGGTCCTTTCGCAGACATCATGAGGCAACCTTTAGTAAAAGACCCCCTTAGTGCATGCTAATCACTAGTGCATGATAGATCTGTTAGCTCGCCTTAGTAAAAGGAACTCTATACAAGGAATCTTACAAATAGGGCTGCAGTTCAAGTAACATTTTTAATCACAATTAATCTTGTGATTAAAAAAAAATTTATCGCGTGATTAATCGTGCGATTAAAGTCGAGCCATAGCCAGCTGTTCATGTGGGGGCATAAGGATGGACTGTGGGGGTACACATTTCCTCTCCCTCCCCCCACAGCCCCCCCCCCCTTCACATTAGATATCATATTTTTGCTTGTGGGGATGCCAAAGCCAGTCGAAGAAATCCACTGCCCAAAGCATCCCCTTTCCTCCTTGTACTGCCTCAGGAGCGAGGAAGTCAGCGGGGTGCCTCCAGCTACTAATGCTGGCACTCCCCGAGCATGCTCAGTTCGTGCACAAGCTGAGCATACTTGGGGACCGCAAGCATTGGTGGCTGAAGGCACCCCGCTGACTTCCTTGCTTCTGAGTTAGTATGAGGAGGAAGGGGGTGACTCAGACAGAGGATTTTTTCGGCTGGCGGGGCTTCAGCTACCCCACCAGCCATTGAACAGGTACTGTAGCTTTGGGGGGGGGGCCTTCATCCATTCTCTCTTGTGCCCCCCTGTGTCTTCACCCATTCTCTCTTTCTATGTGTCTCCCCCCCACCCCATGCCTTATGCCTCCCCTCCTGCATTTTCCCTCCATTCCACCCATCCTGCCCGTGTTCTCTCTGAATTCTCACCACTCTCCCACATTCTCCCTTGCATCCTCACTTCCACACCCGCTATCTCTCCCAGACCACTGCTGGTGACTTACCCCTCCCCTCCTCTCCTCGTTTACCTTGTTACTTGTCTTGCAGTCTTCGCTCTGCAGCGGCAGCATATTGAAACTGTGCCTCAGCCTGCACCGGCCTTTCCTTCTGACCTGGCACCTCCTTCTGAAAACTCCTTGGGGTATCTGATCAGTGATATTCATTATTTTAGTCACAGTGGGGCTCTTTTACTAAGCAGCGTTCAAAACTGGCCTGAGCTATTCCCAGCACGGATCTTTTAAGCTCACTAAGGCCATTTTTAGGTCTGTTGGAAAATGGCCAATTTTCCTATTTTTTCACTAATGGCCACATAAGTACACAAGTAATGCCATACTGGAAAAAGACCAAAGGCCCATCAAGCCCAGCATCCTGTCCCTGACAGCGGCCAATCCAGGTCAAGGGCACCTGGCAGCTTCCCAAATGTACAAAGATTCTATACATGTTATTCCCGAAATTGTGGATTTTTCCCAAGTCCCAATTTTTCTACTAACATGTGGCCATTACCGCATGAGCAATTATTGACACCTGTTTTGTAAGGGCTCATATGCTAACCAGGCACTAATCGGTTAGTGCACAGCAATGTAGCTGTACTAACCGATTAGTGCAGAACATGCCTACAATCTGCCCCCAGAACCGTCCCCAGCGCTAAAAAACAAAAACTGTTCTTTAGCACGTGGGTAGCGCGTGCACATGCAAAAACTACCGGGGGACACATGAATGCACCCAGTGGTAGTGAATTTTAACCTACAGTAAGCAGTGTGTACTGCAGCTTAGTAAAAGGACCCCAAAGTAAAATATCCATCACTCACAGATTGTTCAAGCCTGGAAAGGGCGGGACTAGGAGGGAAACCCAGCCTCCAGGAAGGATGCAGATAATTCAATGGCGTAGCCACGAGTGGGCCTGGGTGGGTAGGGGGGCAGGGGCCCACCTGGTTTCAGTTCAAGCCCACCCAGCGGCAGCATGCATTGTTAGTGTAGCTGGCAGGGAACCTCAAGCCCTGCCAGCTAAAGAACATTCATGGTGGGCTCTCAGCATCCCTGAAGCAGGCCATTGTGCCGAAACACGGCCGTGTCGGGTCGCTGTTATGTACATATAATTTTTTAAGTGAATAAATATAAAACAGTTGGTATCCTCATCCATTCTCCTCACTTTTTTGTTTTATCTGGGCTCTCAGCATCACCATGCTACCGATTCCAGGGCAAGCAGTACCTTCCTCTATATCTATCTCTATAGCAGACTATGGACTTTTCCTGTAGGAACTTGTCCAAACTTTTCTTAAACCCAGATATGCTAACCGCTGTTATCACATCCTCTGGCAACGAGTTCCAGAGCTTAACTATTCTTTGAGTGACAAAATATTTCCTGCTATTTGTTTTAAAGGTATTTCCATGTAACCATAGGAGCGAACTTTATAAAATTATTGGGGGTGCTAAACCCAAAAGAAATGACCTCTCCCAAGACAAAGTCAAGGAGTTTGTTCAATATTGGGGGTGCTCAAGCACCCATAGTACCCACAAAGATGGCACCTATACATGTAACTTCATTGAGTGTCCCCTAGTCTTGTTGCTGCTATTTGGGTTTCTGCCAGGTACTTATGACCTGGATTTGCCAGGATGCTTGGCTAGATGGACCATTGGTCTAACCCATATGGCTATTCTTATGTTCACTCCGGTCTGAGAATGCAGTCCAGCTTTCAGTGCCAGTGTTTCAAAGTTTTCATTATGAAAAACCCTGCAAAACTGCCTTTTCATTTATAGGTCCTATAGTGTGGAATTTGTTACCTGTTTACATTCGAAAGGTCACTGCTACAGTACAGTTTAGGATACTTTCGAAACATCACTTGTTTGTAAAGGTTTACTATCTACCTTAATCTGACATTTATTTGTGGTATCTTGTGATATGCTTCTAAATGTGTAGGAGGTCAGGGTCACAGTAGTATGTACTTATTTTATATAATAGTTTGTGGTATGAGGTGCTTATATATGGGTATGGGATTGGGTTGTGTGTGTTTGATGACTGTTTAGTATTAATTTGGGATGGTGGGATTGTGTGTTTCTATTTGTTTTAATTTGATTTTGAATGTTTTTTCTGTACTCCACCTAGATATAGATGGATTATAAATAATAAACTAAAACTAAAAACTTTTGCCATCGTGTCTGCCTGGTTAGGTATACAGGCATCGGCACAAAATATCGCTAGCACCCACATAACTGCTGGGCCCTCCCCAACTCCACCCCATACCCCTCTCCTGCCTGATTTCAGTTTGGCTGGTTAGTGCCGATATTCAACAGCACTGCCTGGTTAAATGACGTGGCTGATCCGCTGAGCAGAATTTAAGTAGGCAGGAGCCTCTCTTGCCCATTTAAATTGCTTTGAATATCAACCCCAATATATATAACAATCTACTATAATAAAACGCACTCTCAATGTTCTGAGGACACTGACGTCACTGCAGGCACTCATACACCGGTTCGTAAGTTCATGGTGGTGAAGCCACAACACTCACCATGTCTTCATGCCCCGCCCTTGCGTCACACGTGATTACGTCGCGGGCAGAACAAGAAAACAAGGCAAATAAACGCACGGGGAACGCGTGTTTCCCTACTCCTCCCCTTCCAAGAAATCCCAGCCGCCGCCGCCGCCGCCGTACCCATCACCCTGGCCCCTTTCGCCTCATCGCCCCGCCCCTTTCAAGGTACCGCCCGGCCCCGGTAGCACACTCTTCCCCTCATCACCTTCCCTCCCCCCTGTCACCTCCCCTACCCTTACGCCACTATCCCTGGTGGTCTAGCGGTACCTGTACGCTCAGGCAGGAACGAAGGAACCCCCTCTTTCCTGCCCGGAGCGCTGCTGCTAGCTGCCCGGCTGCATCGTGTCTGAGTCCGGCTCTTGGCGATTCAAAATGGCTGCCGAGAGTTGAAGCTGCCTCGCGAGACTTCAACTCTCGGCGGCCGTTTTGAAACGCCGAGAGCCGGACTCCCACATGATGCAGCAAGGCAGCTAGCAGCACCGCATCGGCCAGGAAAAAGGGGGCTCTTTCTTTTCTGCCCCGACCGAACAGATACCTCTAGACCACCAGGGAGACTAGTGAAAGCGGAGGGGAAGGGACTCCCATGCCCGCTAGCGCCCGTTTCATCAGAGACAGAAACGGGCCTTTTTTACTAGTAATATAATATTGGCTCTGCAACAGAGGCAGTCAGAAGGAGGCCAATATATCCGTCTACTTGCCCATCTGGAGATCCATGTTGTTGTACAAAATGGATCTCCAAATGGGCAAACAGGCTTTCAGTTAGCGGTCTACTACATCCAGCTTCTTGATCAGATGTGACGCTGGTACTGTCCTGGGTCATTAGGAGAGTCTGTATCTCTCCTATAGTTCACTGTCATGGGCTTCAAACAGGAAATGCTGAGTTTGCTGATAGCCGTCAGAAGGCAGTAGCCTTGATGGCACTAGTGAATCATTCATGAGGCCTATGGGAATCCCATAGACTGGCTCCATTGATAGACCACATCATTTGTAGACTGCAGACACTTTCATTGGCCATAGAGTAGCAAAGAACTTTGGAAAACATGTAGTTATTCTGTCTGCTGGTGCATCAGTATTTAATGTCTTTTCATATGTAGTCAAGGTTGTCAGTTGTCCCAAAGAAAATTCCTAAAATGTTTGAGTATTTTTTAAAAAATGGCTTGGAGGATTAGTAGAGGAAACAACCTAGTTCTGCAATTTTAGCTGTGATATTGCAGCTATTTTATTTGAGTTTTGCTCTGTATATTGAAATTTAGTTGTATGTTATCCAATATGGAAATGAGATGGTCAAGGACCATCTTTTCCAGACCTAGAGTTAGCAGAATTCCTATATATTTTGTTCCTCTGGGGAACCACCTGGATGTCCACCAGACCAATGTCATCCTTGATTTGTAGGAGGAGAGTGGTAAGATTTCACAGTTACTCATTTCTTTTATACCTGCAGGTACCTGAACGTTTTTCTCTCAGTGACGTTCAGACTGCAGTTGAGTCTCTTTGATCGATAAGCACTAATAGAGTGTCATCAACATACAGAAATGTTTTATAATCGTTGTGAGCTGCAGTGATACCTTGTAAATCATGCCTCTTTCATAACAGCATCATCACTATATAAAGAATGGTAATGATGGGGCATCCTTCTCTGGTGCCCTGATGTAGGTACAGAATGTAGTATATCTAACTTTAGACAATGTTTTGCATATTTGCCAGAGGTATGCGTGATTCTTGTTTACAAAACCCTCTCTTTCTTTCCCCCACCAGTACAGAACTGTAACGTGAGATGTATGAATGGAGGGAACTGCAGCAAGGATGCCTGTATCTGTTCAAAAGGATACATTGGAACGCACTGCGACCAACGTAAGTACCTCCCACTTCAACCTGGATTATATCTCCTGTGTATCTGTTGCGAAACTCATCGCAGGTCTTTCTCACCAACTTCCAGACACCCTAAAAAGCAGGTGCATAGCCAGACCTCGAGGTGTGAGGGTGCACATTATGGTCTGCCTCCCACCCCCCACCCCCACCGCTGCCTTGCTGCCCCCCACCCACTGCCACCCTGCTGCCCCCACCCACCACCGCTGCTGCTGCTGCACATACCTTGGCTGACAGGGGTCACCAACCCCCGCCAGCTGAAGCACATTTTCCAGCGCTGGTCTCCAGTGCCGCTGCATTTTCTGCCCTGCTCTCTCTTCCTCTCGTGTCATGTCCAGCATGCTGAAAATTTATGGTTAGTCCAGTTGTTCCCAAACCTGGTCCTGGAGGCACCCAGGCAGTCAGGTTTTCAGCATATCTACAATGAATATTCGTGAGAGAGATTTGCATGCAGTGGAGGAGTGAATTCAAATCTCTCTCATGAATATTCATTGTGGCTATCCTGAAAATCTGACTGGCTGGGGTTCCTCCAGGACCAGGTTTGGGAACCACTGGGTTAGCCCCTGTAGTAGCTTCAGTGAGGGTGGGTCTGGAACCTTGAATAACACAGCCACAGAGTGGTTTTATTTGAGAACAGAAAAATGAGTTACTTGTTCCTCTCACAGGTTAGGAGAAAATAAATACACCAAGAAGTAGTTCTTTTATTCAAAAGATTCTCTCCTGTGGGACCATGGTGCGCACTGATCTGTCTCTCAAAAGGCCGCACAAACGGCTTTTTTCTGGTCTGGAGTCCCAAAGTTACGCTACGCTATGCTAGATATTGCTTCTAGTCCGCATATACCTGAACAGGCAAAACAGATTACAATAATAAGAAAAGAAACTGGACAAACAAAATCCAGGAATTACGTGTATCACAACAGCAGAAAACAATTTATTAGACCAAAAATACTTTTCAAATAACCAAGTTTTTAAAGTTTTTCAGAATATCAATAAGGCCACAGACTGATAATAAAGAGAAGAATTGAAAACCAATCTGAATTTCAAGTGTCTAACAGATGGAAAATGTAAGAGCATCAAATTAAGAATGTTGTAAGGAGAATTAATACGAAGTGCACTGGCCCAGTCACAGAGATAGGACGGCGATAGGCCATTTAAGATCTTATGAAAAAAAAAAACCAAAGCTTTAACTGGGCTCTGGCCTCTATAGGAAGCCATTGCAAGTTCAACAAAAGTGGAACAGCCGATTCATACAGCTCTGTCTTTCCAAATGCACTACAATTGGCCAGGCTTGGCCCTCAGTTCAAATGTTTCAATTTCAGCAGGGTTCCAACATAAACTTGGGCTACCTTAGTAGAGTTTATGCAGTTTACACTTCTATGCTCGAGGTCTTCTCTTCTGGGCCTTTCTGACTGATCTGTGCTAGAGGGTTTTATCCTGCTTTGACCACACCTACCCAGTTTGGCACTTGCTGGATCACCTCTTCCCTGCTCTATAGCCTGCCTTTTAAGGTGGCTTGGTAACTGTGAGGGAGTGCTGTGATGGGGACATGGTTTTTTCCTATAGACGCCCTCACAGCCCAAAATAGGTGATTTTCTTGGTCGGGAGCCATTTCTGGCTGGTTAAATCACTTTGAATATCGACCCTTAAGATTATATCATCTGTATGTACACACCAATATTGTATGGCATTCACTTGGACAGAGTGTGGGTGATATGCACATTTATAAGCATATATTATAAGATTTTATCATCTGTGCACATTCTTTAACAATCTAGGTGATAGCATTTACATCACCTCTATGGCAGGTGTAAGTACTTGAGCCTAAAATATAGGTGTGTGACCTGTTACTTTAGTATAAAGAAAAGTATGCATTAGTCGGTATTTTATAAGAGGTCATTCACCTGCAGATGTATCCACATACGTGCAGGAATGAGCTCCTCTAAGCTGCACTGGAATCTTCTTCCTGAGTTCCTGTTTGGGAGGGTAGGGGGGAAGGTGCTTCAATATTGTATTTTCAATTATGATGGACAAGCAGTTTCTGTAGGATTCCCAGAGGAACACTGCATACAACATATGCAACAACCAGGGCCATGGTGGGGCCCAGGACAGAAATTAAGGAGGGGTGCCTTGATCCCTGATCCCCTCTCCTCCCACCTCCCCTCGATCTCCCCACCTGCACTGCTACTACACGGTCTGGGTATCTCTTACCCTTCTTCCCACCACGGTCCGTCTCCTCCTCCCTTCGCCTCACCTTGCGGTCTTCTTAACAAATTTATTTCCCTTCTCAGAGGGGCCCTGGCACAGCAGCCATCCTTACAAGCTGCCTCTGGGTGCCATGAAGCTTTCCCTCTCTGCTGCGATCTGCCCAGGCGGAAACAGGAAATTTTGTCAGAGGGGGGTGTATCGCAGCAGAGAGGGAAAGCTTTGGGGCAGCTGGAGGCAGCATGTGAGGATGGCCCCTCTGAGAAGGGAAGTACATTTTTAAATAAGATCAGGAGGGTGAGGGGAAGGGAGGAGGAGATAGACTGTGATGGGAAGAAGGGGAAGCGATGCCTGGACCGCGGGGCCCCCTGGAGCTGTGGGGCCCAGGGCAGTTGTCCTGTTTGCACCCCCCCACCTCCTCAACACCAGCATGTTGTTTCAGAATAAGGTCATTTACTTGCATAGCTTAATAGCTTAATTAGATGCTAATTGACATTAACAGCCATTAATAGGCTATTGGTGTTAATTGGTGTTAATGGGCACTAATTCGCAATTACATTTCATTGCAATCTGTTCTTGTATTCCACTAATATCAATGAGTTCAAAGCGGATCACAAACAAGGACAACTAGGTAAAACACCCAAAGAACCATGCAAAAAAAAAGTTTTTTTAAACTTCTGCAAACAAAATCTAGGTCTCAAAAAAACTCCAAAATGTTAAATTTATTTAACACTAAAATAGTAAATACAAGAATAATTAAAATCCTGACACTGCCATGTTTTGCCCTCTCAAGAGGCTGTGTCAGGGGCATTCCTAGCCTGTTCACCACCCGGGGCGGATCGTCGCTGCGCCCCCCCCCCCCCCCCCCCCGGCATTTCATCCCCCCAAAGCCCATCACATTCTGCCGGCGTGTCACCCCCCCCCCCCCGAAGCGCATCACCAGACCTTTTCCTCCCAGCAAGGGGCTGTGCGGAGAAGGTGTGCAGCTGTTGGCTCTGCCGGTCCCCTGCCCCTGAACAGGAAGTAACATTAGAGGGGGCAGGGGACCTGCAGAGCCGACAGCTGCATGCCTGCTCTGTACACCTCCTTGCTGCCTGCACCCAGATGAACTGCCCCCACCATCCCGCCCTTGGTACACTACTGCCTTAAATAAATATATCATAAACTACTACTACTACTTATCATTTCTATAGCGCTACTAGACGTACGCAGCGCTGTACACTTGAACATGAAGAGACAGTCTCTGCTGGACAGAGCTTTCAATCTAATTAGGGCAGACAAACAAAAGATAAGGTAATATTAAAGTGAGGGTGATAAAATAAGGGTTCTGAACCTCAGTGCTGTTGACAGAATGCTTCACTGTAATGAATCCTAGATGCTGAGATTCTGTTATAGAATGTGTTCCTACCGTCTGGCCTCGGGGCATCTAAATGGAGGTGCTCAGTTATAGAATTGATCCCAAGGAGAATAGAAACCAGAAAACAGGTGGGATTGGCCTGTGAGCTCTGTTTCACTTTAATGGCAGAGTAATTTTTACCTTTTCATCCCTTCTACCCAAATGGAATGCTGGGACTTGTAGTTTCGATATCCTTAAGGAAAACAGGCCAAGTCTTCAGATATGCAGTAGGGCTAAAAGCCCGGATTAGATCAAATGATGGAGGCAGCTGATCAGCCATATGACAAGATATAAGATGCCATTTAAGGCACAGAACAGCTTCCTTCCAAGAGCTCTTGAAATATTTTTTCTACTCAGGCTCATCTGTACTTCTTTTTTCTCACAGCGGTATGTGAGAGTGGCTGCCAGAATGGGGGGCGCTGCATCGGGCCAAACCGCTGCGCCTGTGTCTATGGCTTCACCGGACCCCAGTGTGAGAGAGGTAAGTTCATCTCCAAGCACCCGGAGGAGGCTCTTCCTCTTGGTTATTGTGTGATGGTTTGGGTGCAAATATTAAATGGAACTGCCACTGATAAGGCTTCTGTGTTTTCCTGCATACATGGTAATCTTGCAGGTACATGGGTGAATTGTCATCATTAGTCACTTTGCCGTGATACCCACAAGCAGGGCCGCCGAGAGACTGAGCCGGGCCCGGGGCAAGGCCGCCCCCGGGGCTCCTGCCGCCCCCCCAACCCCTACCACTGTGGCCTCCCTCTCCTGCTCTCAGGCCACCGGCGCCGCAGTTCCCAGTCTTCACTTGCCCACCCCCAGCCCCGTCGACAGCCCCTCTCCGTCCGTGACCGGGCCCCCTGCATTCAAATCGGAAGTGCCTCACCTCCGCGTGAAAGCGGCAGATCGCCTCCCTTCGGGCCTTCCCCCACTGTGTCCTGCCCTCATCACTTCCTGTTTCCGCGAGGGCAGGGCACAGTGAGGGAGGGCCTGAAGGGAGGCGATCTAACAGTTTCACATGGAGGTGAGGCGCTACCGATTTGAATGCAGGGGGCCTGTCACTGTGGCGGACGGAGGGGGGCTATCGACGGAGCCGAGAGCAAGCAGGTGAGACTGGGGACTGTAGCGCCGGCGGCCTGTGAGCAGGAAAAGGAGAGAGACCCCAGCACCAGCCCGGGGAATTTTGTCCCCCCCTCTCAGTGGCCCTGCCCACAAGCCTCCCTGTGAATCCAAATGCCTGGAAAAGGATAGCATGGAAGTAAGAGTCAGCCCTTCTCCTCTCTATGTTGTACTGGGACAGACCAAGCATCCATCTAGCCCAGTATCCTACTTCCAACAGTGGCCAGTCTAGGTCTCAAATACTTAGCAGAATCCCCCAACTTCCATATTACAGACCTCACAGATAAGAGTAGCTTTCCCCAGGTTTAGCTTTATAACAGTTTATGTACTTTACCTCCAGGAACTTATCCAGGCGTTTTTTTAAACCTACCTGCACAATTACCACATATAACAACAAATTCCAGGGCCTATTTTTTGAATGAAAAAAAATATTTTTCCTTTGTGTGTTTACCTGTTCTACTCCACTCAGGATTTTGTAGACCTCTATCCTACCCTCCCTCAGCCATCTCTTTTCCAAACTGAAAAGCTCTAACCTTTTAAGCCTTCCCTCATATGAGAGGTGCTCCAGCCCTTTAATCATTTTGGTTGCCCTACTTTGAGATGTGGTGACCAGAATTATACACAGTACTCAAGATGAGGTCTCGCCACTGAGCAATTCAGAGACATTATAATATTCTTTGCTTTATTTTCTATTTCTTACTTAATAATTCCTAACATTCTGTTTGCTTTTTTGGTCACCACCGCACATTGATTTTCAATGTACTATCCATAATGATACCTAGATCTTTTTCTTCGGTGGTGACCCCTAATATGGAACCTAATATCATGTAGACACAGTCACGAGCCATTTCTCTTCATTCCCATATCTTTTTCTATATCCTGCACTGTCTGGAATCCCCAGTCCAGCCAAATACTGTCTACTTCCTGTCACTTCTTCCCTCCCACTGTACCCCTCACTGTAAAATTCATTGCCTTTCTCTCTCAGACTGGAAACATGGTGTAGAAAGTTTTAGTCCAAGCTAAAAATGTATTACTGTGAGTTAGGTTTTGATGGATTTGGTTGACTCAGGTCGGGGTGGACACTGCAACACCAAGTTGGCAAACTACTAAGCTCTTTGATTTGTACCTCTCTTGTGCTGTGATTATTATAGGAGTGTGCATCCCAAAATGTTCATTTTGTTTAGTTTTCCATGCCATTTTCATTTTGTTTTGGCTTTTTTTTCTTAATTATTTTTTGTTTTAGGAGCAGTGTCGTAAATAGATTTTTCCTTTCACTTTGGGCTAAAATTACATGAAAAGCCATGGAAAATTATTTATTATTTATTTATTAGGATTTATTTACCACCTTTTTGAAGGAATTCACTCAAGGTGGTGTACAGTAAGAATAGATCAAACATAAGCTATAGGCAATTACAGCAGTAAAAAAATTCAAATAACAATACAAAGTATGGCATAGTATACCACTTACAATGTCAACACAATATGTAATAGAATATTTTAATTGATAGTTAAGGGTTTAAGCAAAGATAGAACATATAGATAGGTAAGAGAGTAAGAAGAGTTAGAAAGTAAAAAAAGGTGACTAATTTAAAGGTCAGAGAGATGGTTAAATATTATCTCAGCTAGGGTAGGAAATGTCAAACCAATGCACATCCTTAGATAATTGTCACTTATCTTGTGATACTGTTACCCCTATTTATTTTATTGTTTATGGCTTTGCTGTTGGCTACAAAAGGTGATATGTTAAATACCAAATAAATGAGACTGCTCTCACTGATTCCAGGCGACACCTCCTGCTTGCCAGGTCTGGTATTGTCAGCATGTCCTGGCTCATGTAGTGATATACTTGGAACCACAGCAGTTGTCTGTGTTCTTGCATACCTGGACCCTGCTTCATGCTTTATCACAGGGGACAGGAGCTGAAATAAACCTGCTAGAAACAGCAGTGTTGTATGCTAGACAAAAGGTAGTGTCATAACTTCATCTGAAGATTAATTTGTACAAATCCTCACACTAATCTGTAAATGGTGAGTGCCTCAGTAATCCAGTGTTGTCTGACATGGGAGCATTATGTAATATCACCCTGTCTCTTCTACACTTGGTGACCTGAGACTCTCAAGAATTTTGAGGTGTTTGTTTATATCCAGTGGTGTGTTGGTAAATTTTAAACAACAGGCTCTCTCTCTGGGCTGGCGGAACGTGGTAAGCAGGGTATGCATTGCAGAGGGGCACCAGAAACTACCATGCTTACCCTGCACTGCACTACAGCTCTCCCAAGAAGACCTACATTGATCCTTGAAGGCCACCCTGGTGGTGTAGTGGCCTCTGTGGCTGCGGGTGCAGGGAATAATCCCACTCTTTCCTGCCCTCTGCCACTCCTCCATCTCCTGCTTTGCTGTTCTGTGCTGCGGTTGGCGCCGCTGGGTTTTCAGAATGGTTGCATATAACATGCAATACAATATAGTGCATTTGATATCTGTAGGTTTTTTTTGTATGTACTCATGCTGTCGTATGTTTAGCTCTGTATTATACTTGTTTTGTGTGTTTTATTGAATGTTTTGTATTTCGCAAAATTAATAAAATAAATGAAGACTAAAAAAAAATGATTAGCAAAGGAACAGAGAATAAAACAAAGACTATCATAATACCTTTGTATCACAAAGGTATTATGATAGTCTTTGTTTTATTCTCTGTTCCTTTGCTAATCATTTTTTTTTAGTCTTCATTTATTTTATTAATTTTGCGAAATACAAAACATTCAATAAAACACACAAAACAAGTATAATACAGAGCTAAACATACGACAGCATGAGTACATACAAAAAAAACCTACAGATATCAAATGCACTATATTGTATTGCATGTTATATATATATATACTGTATATATATATATATATATATATTTCCTCCTCCCCCCAAGAAACCCTGCCACAATGAAGCTCCTACTACACTGATGTAGACCATAAAAAGTTAGTTAATAGGTGCCACAATAATGCACACTTCTCAAATCTATTAAGCTTCTCAGCTATATAACACCTCATAACTATATACTAAACCAACATTGTTCCTCCACATATTATAGCTTGCTAAACCAAGGTCTTTCCAATTTTCCAAAATAACCTTAGTAGTCAATGTTAAAGGAAACTCAAAAAGTGGACCCACTTGCTTAGGAGTAATATGGGGAATGTCTACAGATTTGAAGATGATAATTTGGAAAGAAAGTGGAGTAGTAATGTGAAATAAAACCTGGATAGTCCAGGCATTCAGGTAGCAGGGCTCATCACTTACTTTGTGCTGGACACCCTGCTCACTCTGCGGATCTCGAAATAGCCCTACTCAGTGTCCAGGTCATAGCAGAAGGAGGCATTGGCATGCAGCAAGGGTTGACCACTACTCAGTGGCTGCAGAAGCTCCACAGCGAACCCTTGCCCGACAGCTTCTGCAGGTAGCTGCAAAGCCCTGATGCATGCTCTCACCTTCCCCCTGCCGTAGGCTCCGAGCCAGCCTCAGGCGAAGATCCGGCACCCTGATGGCTAAGCTCTCATCATCCTCCTCCACCTCTAGCATAACGTCCCCCTACAGCTCTTCGCTACAGCAATGGCAGCAACAGACTCCGAGTCCTCACACCGTACATTTGGGAGCCACTAACCTCTCCCCAGGGAGATTGCACACTCTGGTAGTTATAGTTGCGAGACGGTTGTTGAGCCCTGTCAGCCGGGGCAGGAGCGATCCTTCTATGATCCTGCTCATGCGGTCTCCGCTTTCTAGTCCGTACTGAAAATGGCTGCCATGAGTTCCCGCGGCATTCTTGTGAGACTATCGCTGAAACTTGCGGCAGTCCTTTCAGTATGGAGAGACAATGAGTGAAGACTCCATAGAGAGGAGTATAGGAGGATTACTCCTGACCCAGCTGACCAGGCTCAACAACTGTCTCGCCCAATTTTTAAAAACCTAACTACCGGCTCTTGCGAGCCGGTGTGATCCGGCTCCAGCACACCACTGTTTATAGCTAATACAATTATATTATAAAGATGTATAAACCAAGAATTACCCAGGACAGTGATCATGCCATTTCTGGTTCCCTCTGGCTCTGGGTTGGCAAGAATCAGGTTAACCCCAAGCAGGAGTGGACTGACCATGGGAACAATAGGGCACTGCCCAAGGGCTCACAACAGTAGGGGACCCATTCTCCTCTAGCTTCTATCTAATTTAATTACTTTTGATAGGTGGTTAAGAGTACATAACCCTTATTGTCTGAAGGCCCAGAACACTGTCAGTCTGCTCCTGACCCCAAGTGTGACCTACTAGGAACATGCACTACCATCGTTGCCTTGTGGGATTCTGGGTAGGGTACAACTTAAAGCACACCAGTTTAGATGTGTGTGTTGGAGGTCGAGTGGGTAGGCATCCCTCACATCCCATTGATATTAGGTTGGGAATATAGGGCTTCCTCCTTTCTTCTACTTACATAGCTGGGGCTTTGGATTTTGGGGAGTTTGTGTGTCTCTTGAAGAACAGGCTGGAGGAACCTTTCATTAGACTGGTATGATCTACCAGAAATAAGGACACGTGAGAGTCCCTACCGGATTACATCCCTGCCATCTTGTGCTTGTACAATAAAACTGGATTTGGGGTCATGTGATGGGGTGGGAGCGGTAGCTGTGTACTAGTGCTGCTCAGAGGTCCCCGCTCATCTTTCTGCCCTCCGGCGCTCATTTAACCTATGATATCCGACCTCTTGATGAGCTGGTAAAGGTGCATGGAACAATTTCTTGTCCCAATGCCGCCCGGAACAGCGATGAAGGGAACAAAAATTGAGAAGGAGAAAACGATCCCGGCCGGCGGGGACTCCAAGATGGCGGCCGGCTCTCCGGGTGGTGAGGCAGAGCTTTCTGAGAGGCAGCTGGTGCAGCTAGCGAAGATGGTGGGAGCTGCGCTGGAGCCTAGATTCATCTCACTGGAGGGGCAGCTCGGGAAGCTGGACGGGTTGTTGGCAGACATAATAGGACGAACCGCAGAGGTGGAGAAGAGGGTGTCAGATATGGAAGACACGTGGCAATGATGTGAACCAGAGCTGGTCAAACTAAAGGAAAAGCTAACTGCATAGCAAGAAAAACTGGATGAGCTTGAAAACAGGGCGCGACGGAGCAACTTAAGGTTGGTGGGGCTCCCGGACAAGAACTTGAGCTCAGTTCTGGAGCAATGGCTCACTAAAGAATTTGCGCTCTCTGATAGCAGAGGACCCCTTTGTATTGAGAGGGCACATAGGATTGGAAGGCCGCAGCTGAATTGCCAACACCCCAGAGTGGTTATCATCAAAGTACACAATAATGATCATAAAGAGGAGATACTGCAGGGATATCGGTTGAAAAGAGAGACTTTGACATACGCTGGGGCGCAGATTCGTATATTTCAGGATTATTCCGCCAGTGTCCAGGAGAAACAGAGATTTCACCCGATTTGTACTGCACTAGTAGAAAACAAAGTACGCTTCATGCTGTTATATCCGGCTATCCTGAAGGTGCAACACGAGGGGAAGTGGACCTCCGTTGACTTAGATCAAGCGGCGAAACGGTTTCTCAATCGAGAGATGCAGGGGCCCAGTTCCTCGACCTGACACCTGACACTTAATTTCAGCAATCCCCTCCTGGAGGGGAGGGTGATGCTGAAGTGGTGGTGTGAGTTTGAAGTCCAGTTCTTCCCGAACTTTGAGTAGCGGAGGACATTCAACTTGTGTAAGGGTGTGCGGAGGGGGGGGTGTTGGGGGGGCGGGAGGGGAGAGGGGATCTCAGTATGCTGTGACTTTACCTCAATGGGGGTTGTCTCCTCGAGGCTGGTTGGGTTTCTGTGGGGTGGGCAAGGGGGGGCAGGGGAGGTGGAAGAGTTCGGGGGGGGGCAGGACCCGTTGGGTCGTTAACTGCTACTCAAATTGTGGTTACAGGGGCGGGAAATTTATTAACAGTATATGCTTCCATGCCTTATGACAAACATTTTTTCCCTGAGTTGCTGAAGGTACTTATGCCCTACCAGGGAGCTAACCTTATTATAGCAGGGGATATGAATACTCTTAGATTGTACAGGGAATAGAAGCAGTGGGCTCCTGGGAGGATCTGACAGGGGCATGTTGCGTTCCTTTTCTGCCTCCCTGAGGGTAGTGGATGCTTGGAGGCACCTGCACCCGGGGGAACGGGATTACTCCCATAGGTCGCGGGCTCATGAGACTTGGGCACGGCTGGACTATATTTTTGTGTCTACCTTTCTTTTCCCCTGGGTCACGGAAGCACAGATGGAACAGGTGGTGGTGTCCAATCACGCCCCAGTTTGGATACAGCTGGAGGCCCCGAGTGGGTTTTATCCGGCGAGGTGTTGGAGGTTCCCTGGTTACTTGGCCAAGGACTCTGATTTCCAGGGGGTTTTATGAGAAATATGGGAATCCTATCCGCCTTATTTTCAAAAGAGAAAGACGTCCATATTTCGACCCAAATCGGGAGATGGACGTCTTTCTCCCATAGGCGCCCAAATCGGTATAATTGAAAGCCGATTTTGGGCATTTTCAACTGCAATCTGTCACGGAAATGGCCAAAGTTGACGGGGGCGTGTCGGAGGGGTGGTGAAGGCGGGACTGGGGCGTGTTTATCAGCCAAGGAGAGATGGGCGTCCTCGGCCGATAATCGAAAAAAGAAAGGCTTTTTTAGCGCGAATTTGGGTCACTTTTTTTGGACCCTTTTTTTTCATGAACAAGTCCCAAAAAAAAGTGCCCTAAATGACCAGATGACCACCGGAGGGAATCGGGGATGACCACCCCTGAATCCCCCAGTGGTCACTAACTCCCGCCCACCCAAAAAAAACAACTTTAAAAAAGTTTTTTTCCAGCCTGTATGCCAGCCTCAAATGTCATACCCAGCTCCATCACAGCAGTATGCAGGTCCCTGGAGCAGTTGTTAGTGAGTGCAGTGGACTTCAGCCAGGTGGACCCAGGCCCACCCCCCTCCCTACCTGTTACACTTGTGGTGGTCAATGGGAGCCCTCCAAACCACCCCCAAAACCCACTGTACCCACATCTAGGTGCCCCCCTTCAGCCATTAGTGCTATGGTAATGGTGCAGAGTTGTGGGGAGTTGGTTTTGGGGGGGGGGGATTTGGGGGGCTCAGCACCCAAGGGAAGGGAGCTATGGACTTCAGAGATAGTTAACTTTTTTTTTTAATTGTTACAAGTGCCCCTAGGGTGCCCGGTTGGTGTCCTGGCATGCGAGGGGGACCAGTGCACTACGAATCCTGGCTCCTCCCACGACCCAATGCCTTGGATTTGGTTGTTTTTGAGCTGGACGCCTTCAGTCTTCATTATCGCTGTAAAACGAAACTGCCCAGCTCAAATCCGCACAAATCCGATGCATTTGGCTGGCATAAACCGTATTATTGGAAAAAAGATGGACGCCCATTTTTTCTGAAAATACGGTTTGTCCCGCCCCTTCACGTACCCCTTTCTCGTAGATAGACGCCCATGGAGATGGGCGTTCACGTTCGATTATTCCCCTTCACGTATTTCACAATGCACAGCATCACTCCAACCCTCAGCTTTTTTGGTGTGCTGCGAAGGTGGTGTTACGTGGGGAAATCATTTCTTATGTTGCAGCAAGACGTAAGAGGATTGCGGCCAGCATTTTGAATTTGCAGCGGAGTTTAAGCAGGGCAAAGTGGGTATATTTAAGGGCCCCCAACACAGGCTAACAGGGAGATACATGTATTGCTGCAGGTGTCGGTTAATTCCCTGTTGCATGAGCAGACACAACATCATATGGTGTATCAAAAATTTCGATTTCACAGATTTGGGAACTGACCTGGGGGTCTCCTGGCACAATTGGTGAAACCAAGTGGAGGGAATGGTCAGGGCAGGATAACAAATTGCCCGGATATGGTGTTATAGATATTGCGGAACCATTATTGTAACCTATATAAGGGAGGGGAGTTACCTCCTCGGACAGCTGTGGAGAATTTTTTAACCCGGGCTGGAATGCCAAGGCTGTCGGAGGCGGTGATTGAGGAACTTGAGTCCCCTTTACAGTTTAAAGAGCTACAACAGGTGATAAAGGGGCTGAAGTCCTATTCTGCATCGGGTGCGGATGGGTACTCGGGGGGAGTTTTATAAGATCTTACAATTCTCTCTGGTGGGGGGGGGGGGGGGAATCTGTTTGATTACCATCAGTCAGTTATTCAAGGGGGTAATACTGCGGTGTTATCACTTTTGCTTAAACCAGGTAAGCCGTCGGAGGACCCTGAGTCGTATCACCCTATTTTCCTGATTAATGTGGACATTAAAATGCTTGCGAAGATTTTGGCTAACAGGCTGCGACCCTATATTGCTGATCTGATTGGTTCTGCTCAGGTGGGGTTCATTCCTAAGCAACATCCGGTTTGGCATGTACAGAGAATTCTTCTGTCGATGGCACAGAGTAGACGTAAGGGTTATTTGGCGATGTTAGTGAGTCCATATGCGGCTAAAGCCTTTGATCAGGTAAACTGGGGCTTCCTATTTTAGGTGCTGGGATGGATAGGAATACCAGAGTGGTTCCTAGGGGCGCTGAGGACACTTTATTCGGGAATGGAAGCGCAGATAGTGGTTAATGGGAGTAGGTCGGATCTTTTCGAGGTGGGGCAGGGAACTAGGCAAGGGTGCCCTTTATCCCCCTTCTTATTTGATATCTCCTTAGAACCTTTGATTCGGCTGTTAAATAGCACACCTGAAATTCGGGGAATCTCGGTGGGTGCAGAGGAGACGGTGGCTTTGGCATATGCAGATGACATTATGCTCCTCTCTCTGACCCGGAGCATTCTCTCCAGATGGCTCTGGAACTTATAGAACAATATGGTGCTTTATCAGGATTCTCATTAAATTTGCAAAAATCTTGTGCGCTAGCTCTTGACGAAGATTTGCGGCACTCCTGGAGGGGCAAGTTTCCGCTGTGGTGGGAGGATTCAGTTCTAAAGTATTTGGGTATCTGTATTACTAAGGATTTGGCATCTTTATACCAGATGAACGTGAACCCCCTAATTGAGATGACCAAGTGGAAGCTAGCATTATGGCAAGCTTTACCTTTGTCATTGTGGGGCTGGATAGCGCTGTTTAATATGATCCTGGTGCCCAAGTGGCTCTATGTGCTTCAACAGTTGCCTTTATTTCTGCTAAGGAGAGAAGAGAAGGTGTTGGGCCGGTTGATACAGTCTTACTTATGGCGAGGTAAGCACCCGAGACTTCCTATAGCTTTGCTCTCTATACCGCGGGAGAGTGGGGGGATGGGCCTGTTGAGTATTAGGTCTCTGACGGTTGCGTGTTCGATGCGACATATAAACAACTGGTTTAGAGGCACCTCAGAGGTTTTTTTTAATGGCAATAGAGACCTCGCTGTTCCTGGAAGTTCATTTCAGTCATCTGCTGCACTCAGGGGGGTCAGCTGCCTCAGCACGTTTTCCATCGCCATCCGTTGCTGGCCTTGATGAGAGCTACTTGGTGGTGGTTATGCCAGCACCATCAGAACTACTCTGCTACTCTCTATTTGTAACAATCCTTCCTTCCTCCCCCGATTCAGGGGGCAAGTGTGTTTAGCTCGTGGGCAAAGAAGGGTGTTATTTATTTAGCTCAAGTTGTTAATGAAGAGGGACACATTATGCCGCATGCGGAGTTGCAACATCAATATGGGATCCCTCCGGGACAATATTTTGCTTACTTTCAACTGCAGCATTATATCTCCTCTTTGACTTGGACTGACCTAACGGAAGATGTGATAGATATTTTAACAGAGGCCTATTCACTAGGCTCGCAACAGTCTGTGTTGTTAAAGATCCACCATCAACAGCTGAAAGATACAATGGCTGAGTTGGATTATGCTGGGTTGGCCCTGAGTTGGTCAAATGAGCTGGGCTGTGTGGTCTCTTCGGATCTGTGTAAAGCATATATTAAGAACATATACTCGCAGCGGTTGTTGATTCTTCAACGAGAAAAACTTTACCGCTTTTTGCTGCGATTGTATATATCCCTGCGACGGGCTTTTCGGGCAAAAATATCGGGAAGCGGGTCTTGTTTAAAGTGCAGGGGAGGTCTGGCCACGTTGGGGTACATGTTTTGGTCCTGCCCTCAAGTGAGCAGATTCTGGAGGGGGATGTTAGGGATGGTGGAGGCAATAAGAGGTTGCACATTAGTCCAGGACCCACTGCTTCTATTCAATAAGTACTCGTTTACGACAGTGCCTCCAAGGGGTTTTAAGGTTTCATTGGGATAGCTATATTCTTTGGGATTAATTCCATCTTGAGCTCTTGACTTTCCCCTTCGGGCCCCTCTTTACAACTGTGGAAGATGATACAGCAGATGAGGGTAGATAGATGTGGGGTTAAACAAATGGACAGTGTACTGGGGGTTCGCTTTAAGGCTAGATGGGAGTCTCTGTGGGCTACTTTGCTCCCTAGAGGGAGAATTTATATTTTGAACTGTTAATCCACATGGTTGTGCTGGGAGGGGGAGGAAGGGGAGGGTGGGAGGGTGTTTAGGTGGGGGGATAAGGAGGGAGAAAAACAAATAATAGATTATACTGCTAATGTTTTGGTGGAATCAGTGGAGTTAATATATGATTGGTATTGGAATTGCATTTTACTTTACTGCATGTATAATGAATGTTCATCAATAAAAATTGTCGAAACATAAAACTGGATTTGACTCTAGCACCCTTTCATATGCATCTAATTCAGGCCCTGGATTCATTACTAATTCTGGAATGATAGAATCTTCTTTGGGGCATTATGTACACTAGGATTAAGGTGGAGGAGTGGCCTAGTGGTTAGAGCACCAGTCTTGCAATCCAGAGGTGGCCAATTCAAATCCCACAGCTGCTCCTTGTGATCTTGGGCAAGTCACTTAACTCTCCATTGCCTCAGGTACAAACGTATTGTGAGCCCTCCTAAGACAGAGAAATAGCCAGTGTACCTGAATGTAACTCATCTTGAGCTACTACTGAAAAAGGTGTGAGCAAAATCTAAATAAAATAAGTAAATAAATAAACTCCAGTCCCGTTTCTAGTCTGAATGCAAACAGGAATGACTCCAGAATGAGTTCATTTCACTGACAATATCTTAGCTGTGTGTAAAAATACAAGAGGTTTGATTCTCTTAAAGAAGGGGATCATATGTTTCCTTTGTTACACCTTCCAATATGCTTGTTTACCATTGTTAAAGAAAGATGTCTGGCTCTGGGGATGATTGGCTATGCTGGAGGGGGAACTGAGACTTTCCCCGATGTGTGCTCCCAACATACCTGATTGTTGGGGCGGGGGTGAAATGGTTTCTGTCCTGCCAAATTTGCAAGAACAGTAAATGCTACTATGAGTTTCTAAGGAAGGGGGGTGGTGCTCAGCTAAGGGCCCCAAATGTGCAACCCCTAGGAGATTTCTGTCTGCAAGCTCCAAAGGCAGCATGTTAGGGGCTTTGTGGGGAGAGTAAGTGGTTCTTACAAAACCCCAGAGAATTCATTAGGTTCAGACTTCTTCTAGGAGACAAAACAAGCACTCCAGCTGTGTATACAAGGTCTAGCAAGTGCCAAGACAAACAGAGAGCTTGGCTGGCTAGGAAGGATACATTACATGCTGCAAAGAGGCCCCTTCAGGTTAGCGTCTGACCCTCACTCGGATGCCAGCCAGAATGCAAGGGTGCTGCTGACCTCATGGTACTAATCCCATCAGTGACGGAAAGGCTTAGTCCTTCTCTAGAACAGTTATACTGTCTTATGCCAGTGGGAACGTAGCTGTCAGCTAGCTGCTGGCCACATGTCCCTGTGGGTGGGAAATTTCATGCATACAAAGGCATTGGCAAGAGTTGCCCTTGTGGTTATTGGGGATCATGACTGTGTTCTTCTGGAGATAGAATAATACTTTACTCCAAAAGATAAGAATCACAGTTGTTGTTGAGTTAGGACCTGTGTTGTTAATGGCGCCAGTGTGGACAGGTCCCCCGATGTGTGTTGCTCCTCAACCCAGGGTCCTTTCAGGTTTCCCCGGTGGTGGAGCCTTATTTGTGTTGCTCCTTAGACCGGGACCGTTTCAGGGTTCCCGCTGGTTGTGCCTTTGAACAGGCGCCCGATGCAGCTCTGGCGCCAGGACCCCCTTGGGCACTGTCCTTGGACAGGGGCCATTTCAGGGGTTCAGTGCGGCCCCAGGCCGCCGATGGGTGCTGTGCTCAGCCCAGGACCGTTTCTGAGTTCCCGGTGATAGAGTGTGTGAGCTGGTGCCAACTACAGCCAAGCTTCCCCGATGTGACCCCAACTCAGAGCCGGGCCATTGCTGAGTACTTGGCGAAAAGCCATGAGGGGCAAAGGCGGGGGGCTTACCTTGATGTCCATTTTGTCCGAGTTCCCAAAGGGAGGGCCTGTTGGTGTCTGAGGCATGAGCTGGCTGCGGAGCACAGAAAAGTTGCTGCTGGTGCAGGGTTTTGTATCACCTCCTGCAGTGACAGTGTTGTGGAGAAAAGAGTCTCGCCTGTGCATGTGGGCGCGGTACGTGCAGCCATCAGGGCCGCCGAGAGACTGGGCCAGGCCCGTGGCCCCCCCCCAGGTCGCCGCTCTCCCCCCTCCACCCATCCCCTTCGTCCGCCACCGGGCCGGACCCCCTGCATTAAAATCACAGCGCCTCTCACCTCCGTGTGAAAGCGCTAAAGGCAGCAGGGCAGCAGATCGCTTCCCTTCGGGCCTCCTTCCCTCCCTGTGTCCCGCCCTCGCGGAAGTTACATCAGGCAAGAGTGGGACACAGGGAGGGAAGGAGGCCCAAAGGGGGGCGATCTGCTGCCCTGCTGCCTGCAGCGCTTTCACACGGAGGTGAGAGGCACTGTGATTTCAATGCAGGGGGCCCGTCCCGGTGGTGGACGGGCGACGACAGAGGGCGGGTGGGACTGCAGTGCTGGCCCCCTTTGGAGGCCCGAGCCTGGGGAATTTTGTCCCCCCTGCCCCCCCCCCTCGGCAGCCCTGGTGGCCATAGAGCAGACAGGCAGCTTGTGCAAGTGGGCGCTAAGCCGTGTGGCCACTTAGAGCAAACAGGCAAGGTGAAGTATAGACCAGACTTTCTTCTTGTGGCTTTAGCACCTTCATATCGGTGTCTGTATCTCAGACGCTGTATCTTGATGTTCTAGCGATGTTGTAAGTTTGTGTTAATAGTTTGTTGGTGGAGAGCTGAAAAATCCAACCGTTGGGTATGGCGGAAAACTTAGACTGAGGCAGGAAGTGGTAGTGAGGGGATGCTCAGAGGGGTTAAAAAAAAATCTCTCTGAGCTAATGGAGAGCATTTCTGTCCAATGGGCTGTCGGATGACATCACCCATGTGTGGCTGACACATCCTGCTTGTCCTAGGAGAACTGGGGGGGGGGGGGGGGGGGGGGGGGGAGGGTAGATGCACTAACAAAAATGTTAAAGCCTTTCCCTTACCGATTCCTTTGCAAATCGGTAAGAAACGGGCATGCATCAAGGAAATCACATGCAAATGAGCTGCTTGCTGCTAGCTCATTTGCATGCGATTTCCTTCCAAGCCAGTCGGCCAGCTGAGCAAGCGCAGAGCAGCCAAGTGTTATGCTGGCTGCTCTGCGCATGCCAAGGACCGTCCTTTATGGACGTCCTTCACTCAAAAAAGTGGAGGAGGAGTGGCCTAGTGTTAGGGTGGTGGACTTTGGTCCTGGGAAACTGAGTTCAATTCCCACTTCAGGCACAGGCAGCTCCTTGTGACTCTGGGCAAGTCACTTAACCCTCCATTGCCCCATGTAAGCTGCATTGAGCCTGCCATGAGTGGGAAAGCTTGGGGTAGAAATGTTACAAAAAAAAAGAAAACAAAAACAAAAGGACGTCCCTGATGAGCAGGACGGGCTTTTCTTCAAACTCAAGGGTGCCCGAAAGGTAGAGACAAAAAGAATCCAAATTGCTCACACTTCCACTTCCGATGTTCTCACTGCTTATCTTCTGTTGTGGAGAGTGCGAAGCCCTCCTTAGGCACAGCTCCCTGCACCGATGCTGATACCGGCACTATCAGAGTAGAGAGCAGAGTCCCGCGAGCTGCGCCTCGTGCAGCCCGCACAGGACCGGCATGCGCTCCTCTCTCATGGTTTCCGCTATTCTCTCCCTGCTGGCGACACGCAAAGCTGTAGTCGGCTGCAGGACCACCCGAGGGAAAGGAAAAGTGCTCTAGTGGGTGGTCTCTCTTCATCCTCCTGTCCTCGCTCCATTCGCTTCCCCGTTAATTGCCTTCTCTCACCTACAGGGTTTCTCTCTCTCCCCCCCCCCCCCCCCCCCCAGTTAACCTCTCTTTTTTTTTTTTTTTACTTCCGATTCCCTCACAGCAGCCCCAACGAGAGGTGCAGACCTCCCGTTAGTGTTTCCACGGTAAGGGGATCGGAAAACAGTAGTGCATCTCATTATAATACTAATTGGACACATTATAATACTAATTTGCTCATCTGCATTCCGTTTTCGTTAGCTGCTACCGTGACAGGACAATGCCCTTTTGTGCATGTCCTGGTTTACTACTTGCGCGTTAAACTGGCTAGAACCAGTTTAAAAACCACGTTGCTGGCTCGTTACGTTTAGTGCATCTAGCCCTGGGTTTCTCTAGGGTTCCTTTATCACATCAGGAAAGTGGTGTGCTTAACAATTAATTGTGTACAGGCATGCATTCAGTAGAAGGGAGTGGATGACCTAGTAACATAGTTCTGGCACTCCCTACTGTGTGGAAGACAGAAACAGTTTTAAAGTATTTTTGTTCCAACTGCTTGACAGACACAGAACACAATTTCTTTTCAGGATTAGAGGGCCAGTTCTGAAAACCAGGCTTGCAAGTCAACTTTGAACAGAAAATTTAGTCATGGAGTTTCCCTTTTGAAAATCCCATGGCAGTCAGTGCTACAGGGATTGTTTTAACCCCTCTTCCACTCTGTGCTTTGTAAGCAGTGGCGTAGCTACAGGTGGACCTGGGTGGGCAGGGGCCCACCCACTTTGGACTCAGGCCCACCCAAAATTGTGACACTAATGCTGTAGCTGATGGGGATCCCCAAACCTTGCCAGTTGAAGATTTTTCTTCCCTTGGGCAGCCAACGTTCTTCCAAATGTCAGCTAGCAACACTTACCTTCTGCTGACACCAATACCTTCTGCACATACTCAGTTTTTGCACATGTAAAAGCACTGAGCATGTATAGCCTGTCGGCAACAGCATCAGTTTGAGGCAAGTGCTGCTGGCTGCTGTTTGAAAGAGTGCTGGCTGCTCCAGGAGGAGGAATAAATCTTCAGCTGGCAGGGTTTGGGGATCCCCACCAGCTCAAGTATTTAATATTTGGGGTTTGTGGGCAGGGAGGAGTGGAGAGAGGAGCAAACTGGAGGGGAGCCAGTGGAGGGGGGGGGGGGTGAATTCCATATCCACCCACCTTGGGCTTAGGCCCACCCAAAATTGGCCATCTGGCTACGCCCCTGTTTGTAAATGCAGAGATTTCAGAATGAAACCCCTCCCCTAGCTCTTTGCACTCTTTGTGGGGGCAGGGGAAAGCAATATTCAAAGGGGCTATTCGCATGGGAGAAACACCTGAGCACCTGAAGGAATTCTTTTGAAAATTGCCTCTTAAATAAATTGCACATTGCATTCATCTAATTGTGGCCCCTCCTGCCTCACTGCTTTTTGGCTGGGTGAATGCAAAGCTTGAGTGCCCCTCTTTGTACTCTGGGAGCGTGGGATGACTGGCAAGGATGGGGCTAGACTGCAGCCAGAATTTGGTTTCTTTGCGTCACTTGTTACACTGGTTATGGGCAGCAAAGAATGTCTCCTTCACCCAGTTATAGGATGAGTGTTTAGAGGCTGACCCTCTGTGTCAGGGTTAATGCTGAATGCAAGTGCTGAGTGTTGTTAGGAAAAAAAAATCTGTCTTTCATAAGGACTCTCTTTCTGTGTGACTCCTACCAGGAGTGTGTGTGTTCTATGTGTGTGGAGGAGTAGCCTAGTGGTTAGTGCAGTAGACTTTGATTCTGGGGAACTGAGTTCAATTCCCACTGCAGCTACTTGTGACTCTGGGCAAGTCACTTAACCCTCCATTGCCCCTGGTATAAAATAAGTACCTGAATATATGTTAACCGCTTAATTCACTCTATAACTCATGTACTTTGAATCAATTACCACTCTGTATTTCTCATACTGAAAGTGGCGTCCGCTACCAAGGTACTATGTAAGCCACACTGAGCCTGCAAATAGGTGGGAAAATGTGGGATGTAAATAAACTGCTTTGAATGTAGTTGCAAAAACCTCAGAAAGGTGGTATATGAAGTCCCATTTCCCTTCCCTTCCCTAAGTGCCTGGACCCCCTCCTTTTTGGAGCTATCTCCGTTGAAACATCAGTGCTGAGCAGTGGTGTAGCTATGTGGGGCCACGGGGGCCTGGGCCCCTTCAAATTTCTTCCAGGCCCCTGGTTTTGCTGGTGGGGGTCCCCAACCCCTGCCAGCTGAAGTCAAGCGCGGCGCTGCTGCGTTGCCTGCCCTGCTCTCTCTTCCTCTTCACGTCCTGCACACTCCTTTAAGTGAAACTGAGCATGGGGCCCCCCGCCAGCCAATGTACTTTGCTGCAGCAGTGGGTGGGGAGAGGCGAGGTGGTGGGAGGGGTGAGAAGGTGCGGGGGCGAGGTGGCGGAGGGGGTGGCGGCGGGGCAGCAGACTAGAATGTGCCCTCTCACTCCGAGCTCTGGCCCCCTCCCACTGCGAGGTCTTGCTACGCCCCTGCTGAGTTCTTACTGGGATACTGTCAACATTGACTGGGTGCCCCATGATGTGAGGAGTGAGTATTAGAATTCAAGAAAGTATAGGTCAGGCACAGAGGATGTCTAAGGGGCAGATGATCAAAAGCCCCGTGCTGTTCCAAACAGCGCTCTAAAAATAGTGCTGGAACAGCACGGGGCTTTACCGGACCAATGATCAGAGATAATGCATACAAATTTAAGCAGCGCAATTATCTCTGATCATGGGGTAGAAGTGTGGGTGAATTGTGCCGAGCATGCGCTCAGCACAATCCTCCCGCACTTGTTTGACAGGTCTGGACTGTCAAAATCCCAAACCTGTCAAACACAGTACATAAGTAATGCCACACTGGGACCACCAGGCCCTGACTACCCCTGCCCTGAGCAAGGCAAAACGGGGGCTGAAAGTCCGGCGGACCCACCGGATCTCCAGCCCTCCCTGAACCTGGTGGAGGTGGGATTGTCAGGAGGGACTGGAGGTCCGCTGGACCTCCAGTCCCCTGTCACTGGGGGGGGGGGGGGGGGGTTGCGTCGTTGGGGGGAATGGGGGTCTGCCAGCATGCAAATGCATGCTGGACAGGGCTCAGCATTCTTCCTCAATGATCTGCAAACCCTAATGCCAGCTCGGAGCTGGCGTAGGGTTTGCCTCGGCCAGTGGCCCAATATTTGGCGCGCGGTCGCTGATCATTGGGGATGAATGCGTTAAGCGCTGATTAGCATGCATTAGCATGCTACTTGTGCTAAGAGCCTTCGAGTGTGTTGTTTCACACGCTTGAGGGCTCTGATCATGGGGCAGCAGCAAACGCCGGTGGTAGTATGGCGTTAACAGCCTCTAGCGCCAGCGTTTGCTTTTGATCATGAGGGTATAAGGGAGAAGAAAGAACTGTAGAGCTTATTAGAAAGAAAACACACAGTCATGACCACACATGCATATTGTGGTTCCTAAGCTGTAACATTTAAGAGACCTCCTTGATTAATTAGGAAGTAAATTTTAGGTTTAATAGTTTTCATGCTAATGAAGCGTGAGACCCTTTGTAATGTGAGTCCCTAAGCTGCTGCTTGTCTGACTTATACGTAAATCCAAACCTGCGCACAGTCAGATAGTGGCTGATGAATCACAACTCTTGGGGTCTTTTCTGCACCTTTTCATGTGATGGGGTTTCATGTTTCAGAATCCCAGTGCTGGACTGGAATTTTGATATGGCCTTTAGCTGGAGCTGGTGACGCTGGGGTCGAACATTAACCGTCATTGTTCTTGGCCCCCCTGATGCACGTGTCTGGAATGAATGAAATGAGCCTCAGCAGAGCACTGGGCAGCTCAGGCTCCCATGTCGTGTTTGGCTTAAAGAGCTCTCTGGGGATTTGTTCCTTCTCATTCCCATCCATATGGAAGCAGTTAGCTAAGCTCTTGCAAATTAAAGCTTTGGAAAAAGAAAACAGTAGATGCATTGTGCAGGAAGAAGGCTGCTGCGTGGATAAATTTCCATTCAACGGGATGAAGGGGGGAGAGTTGTCACAAGATGTGAGAAGGAAGATCTTGCATCACAGAGCCCCATCTCTTGCCCCTCTGTCTGTTCCACCCCCATTTTCCTTAAAACACCAATAATGGAGCAGAGCAGGGTCTGTTACAGTGTTGGGAGGAGGATGTCCTTGCTTCCAGTGAGCTCCATTTTGCTCAGGACAGTTGAATCCAGTCCTGGTTTTATCCCACACCCTTATGAAATGTAATAGGGCAGGGATGGGCAACCATGGTCCTCCAGGGCTCCAACCCAGTTTGGGTTTTCAAGATTTCCACAGTGAATATGCATTAAATTTATTTGCCAACAATAGAAGCAGTATTCAAATCAAGCTCATGCATATTTATTGTGGAAATCTTGAAAACCTGATTGGATTGTGGCCTTCGAGGACTATGATTGCCCACCCCTGCAATACAGATATCAAAACTAACAGCTCCTGCAGGCAATGAGGTAAAACCAGTGCTGGATCAAACCTGTCCTGAACAAATGAAGCCAGCTGACAGCTCTACCCACATCTCTTTTTTAAAATTTTATTTTATATTTATTGCATTTTAAACATTTTTCCAAGCATTAAACTTGAGACAGAAAAGCACTTTCAGAAAAAAATTATACAAACAGGAAAAATAATTCACAAAGAAAAGAGTAGCGCTATATACAGGGTTAGGCAAAAAAAAAAAAACCTAGAATTTTTTGCCATTTTCTCTTCAACTGTTGTACGTCCTTATTTAGTCATCATACTAACATATTACTATTAAATACCATTTAATTATCTTAAGCTATGTTGATGTTACAGACATTTTAGCGTTACTACGTAGCGGTTTTGGCGCATTAAAAATATTCGAGCTAAAAAGCAGTAAAATAACATCGTTCAAATGATACGATTAACAACGAGTCAGAATTTCGCAGTCATTGTGAATGCTCAGTGTCTACCCCCAGCTTTAACACAGGCCTTCAGTCACTTTGAGAAGTTCTTAACAGCCTTGTCGATTGGTCCCTGTGGTAGGCTGTCCCAGATCGTCTGCGACACTTCTTTGTGTTCGCCGATTCATTTCAGATTTAGGTGGAGCTTGTGATAGGCCTTCAACATTGCTCCCCAGACAAAAAGTCTATATCACTGTGATATCATTAGCAGTAAGATGCTACCCTGTTTTTGTTTTTGTTTTTTCAAATAATGGTAGTTTTAAAGTAGAAACATTTTTGAATGCATAAAAATTGCTGGCTGGTCACACTAAAAAGTCTGCAACTTTACCGTGTTTAATGATAATTTAATTCCACTCTGCACATAAACGTAGATTCCTGTTTACTAAGGCGCATTAGCATTTTTAACATGCCCACAATTAGCGTGCACACTAACCATGTAAGCGCCTATAGGGATATTGTAGGTTTCTACACAGTTAACACGTGTTAAAAACGCTAATCCACCTATAACACAGCTTAGTAAACAGGGCTCGTAGATTGTACCAACAAATAAAGCTGTAAAATTTAACGCTCAATTTCAAATTCCAAGCAGTTGCTGAGAAAACAGCAAAAAAACCTCTAGTGGGTGCCTTTTTTTTTTTTTTGCCTTACCCTGTAGTCCACAAATGGGAAAGTGGTTAAGATCAGAAAAAAAACAAATTCCATGACTGTAAGGAAAAATATCAAAACTCAAAAGACTAGACTAAAGAGAGCCGTAAAATATTCCAAACATTCAGTCTTAGCTACACTCATTATCCCCACCGATTGATTTAAGCAGCTGTAATCTCTTAGCATCTATGAAAATTTTCAATTGCTCAGAGTCAAAAAATACACATTTAAAAGAATATATTACACAGCATTTACAAGGAAACCATAACAAGAATTTGCCCCCAAGGGCCAACACCTGTTACCTCAGAACTAGAAATGTTTTCCTGCACTCCTGTGTAGCTGTTGTTAAATCAGGATATGTTCACATTTTTTGTCCCAAAAAGAGCTGTTGCCTGTGGCAAAAAAAAAAAAAAGGTTTCATAACATGATCATGGTCCTGTGGAAACACAAAATTAAATAGCAGAGTAACACGAGTTGCCACTTCAGATTCAAATTTTTCTAGAAAATTAGTTTTATCTAACCTGTCCTGTAATACTTTTTCCAAATTCAAACCTTGGGCAGCTCCTTAATCTTGCTGCCCTGGAGACTTAGGGGCCTTTTTACTAAGCCGATTAAGTGTCTATGCACACCCAACGTGCACCAAAATGGAGTTACTGCCCAGCTAGCTACCTTGTGGCCCTTGCGGTAATTTCATTTTTGGCTTGCGTCCGCTACGTGCACCCAAAAGCTTTTTTTATTTTCTGGTGCACATCAACTACGCATTCCAAGTGGCATTTGGCACGCGTAGGTCATTACTGCCCGGTTACCGCATGAGACTTTACTGCTAGGTCAATGGCTGGCGGTAAGGTCTCAGACCCAAAATGGACGCACGGCAATTTTCATTTTGCCACACGTCCATTTTCAGCAAATATTTAAAGAGGCATTTTTTGCAGGTGCGCTGAAAAATGATTCTGCGCGTGCCTAAAACACGCGATTACACTACTGTAGGCCATTTTTCAGCGCACCTTAGTAAAAGGACCCCCTAAGACTTTAAGGAAATATAATATGCTTTAGAGATCGGGGAAATAATCTCCTTAGGTATCAGTAGCAGTTCCTGCAAATATTTCTTAAATAAAAGAGTTGAAGAATAAACTGGATGCTTAGGAAAATTAAGAAAGTGCAAATTCAGGTATCTCAAAAAGTTTTACAAGTTTACAGTACATCTATTTGTAATTATTTTATCATTCACTAGGACATATTGCACTTTTTGTAACTCTGATGTCTCTGCCCCATTTCGTCTGCATATTCTTAACCATACCATCCGTATAAGGTTTTCATCACCTTCATCAAAGAAGCAATTGCAGCATGCACAGTGGTCAAAGTGTCCCATACTGAATCAGGGGAGATATTTGCAGGTCTTACCAAAGGTGCAAGAGTGTTTAAAGACTCCAGATTCATCTCAATCTTCAGGTCCTGAGGCAAGGGAAAATCCCCTCCATTGGGTCCAGAGTTAGGCAAATTAGCTGCAAAATTCACCAACCACTAAATTAGGGTCCTGTTACCTGATTGTGGTGAACCAGGTGTTCCTGCTAACAGAGCTGTCCTCTCCAGGAGCCATGCCTACTTGTAATGGGTTTCGCTGCAGCTCACCTTCGGTGGCAAACACCAATGCAGGTGGAAGAGTTGCTTGATGCTGGGCTCAATATGACATTAGCATCTCCCACGACCACAGCTTCAGTCAGCCCTGCGGGAAGGTTCAGCACAGTCAAATGGTCGAATGCTTTGCAAATTGAAACTTGTCGGTAAGGGCTGGCAATGTGAGACTTCTCCATATTTCTTCAGGGAAGCACAGAGCGAAGCACTCTCATGGCTCACTTCAGAGAAGACTATTTTCCAATGCATGCAGTCTAGTGTATTTGTGCTCGAGTGTTTAATGGTTTTACACTCTCCATTGCCTATTTAACCTGAACCATATTGACCTCTGAAGAAGGCTTTGTGCTGAAACACGGTCCATGTAGGGTCTTTTGGGTCAGTTTTATTTGGTGAATAAACTCTTTGGACGCTCTTACTCTTTGGTTGCCCTGGTCATTTGGAATTTTCTTCACCTCCACCTCTGCTGTTTTGTGCTCACTTCAGGCAGCCATCTTGGCCAGTCCTCCAGCAGCTCTGCCCACATCTCCTATAGTGCACTGAGGACTTCATAAGACAGACCATTAGATCTTTTTGGTCTCCCTGACTGAGATGATAACTAGAGTCAAAGAGACTTGTAGCACCAGTATAAAGCACTATGTGATTTCACATCCTGCTCTGTTCACACTTATAATGTCCTTTTGAGTTTGCATTTAAGACTAGATTTGGTTTCAGAATGTCACTGAAATGCACATAATCCTAAACTAGCTACTCCCAGTGTAACTAATCCAGGAGTAAAGTTATATCCCTGGTGGCATTAGATACATTAGGGTTAATGTGGAATTCATTCTTCAGTCTCCAGACTCCTCCTAAACTGCTGTGAATCTGGAGTGATTACACCCTTTGCTGCTGCATCAGAGGCATAATTGAAACCAGCAGGAGCTACAAGTCCATGCATAAAAATGACCTTGATACTCAGCATTGGACAGCATCTGAGGAGAGAACAGGGGTGCTCCAAGACCTGAGTTTTACAGAGAATAAGGTTTAATGAAATGGGTAGCTTTTTCCACTTCTGAGTATGTCTGGGATTACACAACTTGCACCCACTGGGTAGCACACCAACCTGACAGATTCTGCCATCAGCAGACTTTTTACCTTTGAAGGGTTCTATCTTATTTAGTACATATAGTACATAAGTACGTAAGTAATGCCATACTGGGAAAAGACCAAAGGTCCATCAAGCCCAGCATCCTGTCCCTGACAGCGGCCAATCCAGGTCAAGGGCACCTGGCAAGCTACCCAAACGTACAAACATTTTATACATGTTATTCCCGAAATTGTGGATTTTTCCCAAGTCCAATTAGTAGCGGTCTATGGACTTGTCCTTTAGGAAACCGTCCAACCCCTTTTTAAACTCTGCCAAGCCAACCGCCTTCACTACGTTCTCTGGCAATGAATTCCAGAGTTTAATTATGCGTTGGGTGAAGAAAACTTTTCTCCTATTTGTTTTAAATTTACTACACTGTAGTTTCATGCATGCCCCATAGTCCTAGTATTTTTGGAAAGTGTGAACAGATGCTTCACATCCACCTGTTCCACTCCACTCATTATTTTATACTAGTAAAAAAGGCTCGTTTCTGGAACGAATGAAACGGGCGCTAGCAAGGTTTTCCTGGGAGTGTGTATGTTTGAGAGAGAGAGCAAGAGTGAATGTGCGGGTGTGTGACAGAGTGAGACTGTCTGTGTGACAGTGTGTGTGTGAGAATGAGAGTTTGTGACAGGGCCCCCTCCCCTGTTCCTAATGGCCCTCATCCCGTTCCCTCCCCTCCTTTTCCTCCTCCTTCCCACAGTTTGGGTTCCTTAAGGCTTTCAAAAGTCTATGTACCCCCCCGTGGCCCTAATGCCCAGTATCTGGATACCCCACCGCTTTCCTGCTCACCCCTCCCCCAAGATGTAATACTTTCACGTCCTTCATTTTTTAAAAAAAGTGTCCTATCTACCCTGTGTACAAATGCCCGGCATTCAGATTGTGTTCCTCTCGTAAATTTTCCATTTCTTTAATTCATTCAGAACTTGCCCCCCCCCCCCCCCCCCCCCCCCGAACACTTTTGGTTCCTTCAGTCTTTTAAAACTGTCCTATGTACCCTGTGTGCTAATGGCCAGCATTCAGATTGTTTTCCTGTCCCAAATTTGCATGTCTTTCAGTCATTCACAACTCCCCCCCCCCCCCTTCTCCAGTTTAACACTTTGGTTTCCTTCAGTCTTTTAAAACTCTCCTATCTACCTTGTGTCCTAATGGCCAGCATTCAGATTGTTTTCCTTTCCCAAATGTTCATGTCTTTCAGTAGTTCAGAACTCCCCCCTCCCCCCCATTTAACACTTTACGTTCCTTCAGTCTTTTAAAACTCTCCTATCAACCCTGTGTCCTAATGGCCAGCACTCAGATTGTTTTGCTTTGCCAAATTGTCTGTCACTGATGTCACTGAGGTCAGTGCGTGCCTGCCTAGCAGAGCCTGCCTAGCAGACCACTTCCGGCAGGCATGGTCCCAAGCACATCCTGTTGGAGGTGAGAATTATTATATAGGATACCTCTATCATGTCTCCCCTCAGCCGTCTCTTCTCCAAGCTGATTTGATTTCTCCAAATTGTTATTTTGAGAGGCTTGCAATGTTACTCCAGTTTTCATGGCTACAAGTTCAGTTTGACATCACAAGGCATCAGTATTGGCCAATCATACTGCAGTGCTCTTAGCACAGTTGTTTTGTAATGTCACAAGGTAACTTCTTTGGCCAAATTGCATTGCAGCACTCAAGGAGCAGTTGAATTCTGATGTCACGAGGCACCTGATATGTTACTGCAATCTTTGGCAGCTACTCTTTCAGTTCTTCATCCATAAGCTGGCATTTGCATAAGCTGGGTCCTTCACTGGAGGGATTGGACCCCTGGTGAACGAGGACATATGGGTCAAGCATAAGCATGGCACTGTTTCTTGATTACAGACCCGAATGCTCTGAAGCTAGTAGTTAATGAATAGATGATCTGTGTTTCATTTATTTTATTTATTTATGCATTCTTGTATCTCACTGTTATCTAAGAACAAGTTTTGTTTCAAAGTGGTTTACAAATTACATTCTGGTTAACAGTTACAGTATCGGTTTGCGTTTTACAGTTGAGTCTTTGTGCTGGTTTACAAATTACGGTTTACATTTTGATTAGGGACTTATAATGAAGGTATAGTTATATTATTTACTGTAGAATTTTTTAAAGAGCTGTGTTTTCAGTTCTTTTCTGAAATGAAGATAGTTCATGATGCTTCTTGTGATCTTTGGTATTGTGTTCCACCATTTGGAACCCAGGTAGTTGAATCTGGCCATGTAGATAGATTTGTAAGTTATATTTCTGCAATTGAGTAGCTTCTGGTTTCCGGACTTGCATTTCTTGGGGATACATAACATAGTAACATAGTAGATGACGGCAGAAAAAGACCTGCACGGTCCATCCAGTCTGCCCAACAAGATAAACTCATATGTGCTACTTTTTGTGTATACCTTACCTTGATTTGTACCTGTCCTTTTCAGGGCACAGACCGTATAAGTCTGCCCAGCACCATCCCCACCTCCCAACCACCAGTCCCGCCTCCCACCACCGGCTCTGGCACAGACCATATAAGTCTGCCCAGCACCATCCCCACCTCCCGCCACTGACTCTGCCACCCAATCTTGGCTAAGCTCCTTAGGATCCATTCCTTCTGAACAGGATTCCTTTATGTTTAACCCACGCATGTTTGAATTCCGTTACCGTTTTCATTTCCACCACCTCCCGTGGGAGGGCATTCCAAGCATCCACTACTCTCTCTGTGAAAAAATACTTCCTGACATTTTTCTTGAGTCTATCAGGTTAGCATGTATTCTGGAGCCAAACCGATCTTTTTGATATATGGTGCTTTCACCATACCATGGAAAAGGATTATACTTATCACTCTAGTATATATGATACATGTTTGCGTATAGATATGTGGCTGGTGGGGAAAGAATAAGCACAATTTGTGTCCACTTCTGGGACTGAGACAATGGTTTGGGCTGATCATGCTCCAGTTTATTTGACCTTGCCCTTGACAGAGCAGAGCAAGGGCAAACATTTTTGGAGGCTGGATGAAAGTATTTTTCTTATATCCCCCAAACACCTTGCAAATTGAAAAGGATCTTACGGAATACTTTGACTTTAAAGATTCCTCTGAGGTCTTCCCAGTTGTTTTCTGGGAGGCTCTGAAAGCAGTGCTTAGGGGTAAGCTGATAGCATTGGGGGCATATCAGATGAAGCAAAAGGCACACAAGAAGGCAGATATGTGCTACCAACTCTATCAGCTAGAACATTCGCATAAATCTGGGTAGGTGACAGCCACCCAAAAGATAGAAATTAGCAAACTGTGCACAAGCATTAGATATGGAGGAGATTAGTGCTAAATTGCAAATTTTACATCAGGTATATTTTAAGACAGCTGGTAGGGCAAGGAGGTTGCTTGCATATAAATTTAAAAAACAGCAATTGCGCATGTCAGTGCTGCAAGTGACAGACCATCAGGGACGGGCTTGTACATCATTGCTGGACGTACAGCACACTTTTACCCATTTTTATCACACTCTGTGTACTACTAGTACTTATCATTTCTATAGTGCTACTAGACGTACGCAGTGCTGTACACTGAACATGTAAGAGACAGTCCTTGCTCAACAGAGCTTACAATCTAATCAAAACAGACAAACAGGACAAATAAGGGATAAAGACAAAGAGTAGCAAGGTTCTGGAATCCCAAAGAGGAGCAAGATTCCATGCAGAATCCCAAAGAGTAGCAAGATCTAGGGATCTAGGTGTCATCGTTGATGATACGTTGAAACTCTCTACTCAGTGTGTGACAGCAGCGGCTACGAAAGCAAATAGAATGTTAGGTATTATTAGAAAAGGAATGGAAAAAAAATGAGAACATTATAATGCCTTTGTATCGCCCCATTGTGCGACTGCACCTCAAATACTGTGTGCAATTCTGGTCACCACATCTCAAAAAACATATAGTGGAATTAGAAAAGGTACAGAGAAGGGTGATGAAAATGATAAAGTGGATGGGATAACTTTCCTATGAGGAAAGGCTGAAGTGGCTAGAGCTCTTCAGCTTGGAGAAAAGATGGCTGAGGTCAGATATGATATGGGTTTATAAAATAATGAATAGAGTGGAACGGGTAGAAGTGAATCGCTTGTTTACTCTTTCAAAAAATACTAGGACTGGGGGGCACCTAATGAAGCTACAAAGCAGTAAATTTAAAATGAATTGAATAAAATATTTCTTCATTCAATATGTAATTAAACTCTGGAATTCGTTGCCAGAGAAGGTGGTAAAAGCAGTTAGCTTAGTGGGGTTTAAAAAAAGGTTGGATAGCTTCCTAAAAGAAAATTCCATAAGACATTATTAAGATGGACTGGGGGAAAATCCACTGCTTATTTCTAGGATGAGCAGCATAAAATGTATTGTACTGTTTTGGGATCTTGCCAGGTACTTGTAACCTAGATTGGCCACTGTTGGAAACAGGATACTGGACTTGATGGACCTTCGGTCTGTCTCAGTGTGGCAACACTTATGTACTTATGTAAGCTTCAGAAATCCCAAAGAGTAGCAAGATTCTGGCAGAATCCCAAAGACTACTACTACTAATTATCATTTCGATAGCACTACTAGCCATACACAGCACTGTACACTGAACATGTATGAGACAGTTCCTGCTTAACAGAGCTCACCTTACAGTCTAATCAAGACAGATAAACAGGACAAAGAAGAGATAAGGAACTTACTTAAGGTGGGAATGATAAAACAAACATGGGTGCGGGGAGTTAGGAGTTAAAAGCAACCTCAAAAAGGTGGTCTTTTAGCCTAGATTTGAATACAGCCAGAGCTGGAGCTTGACTTCCTGATTCAGGAAGTCTATTCCAGGCGTATGGTGCAGCAAGATAAAAGGAACAGAGTCTGGAGTTTGCAGTGGAAGAGAAGGGTACAGATAAGAGAGATTTACCAGATGAACGGAGTTCCCAGGAAGGAGTGTAGGGAGAGATAAGAATGAAAAGGTACTGAGGAGCTGCAGAGCGAATGCACTTATCATTCAATAAGAGAAGTTTGAATTGTATGCGGAAATGGATAGAGAGTCAATAAAGTGACTTTAGGAGAGGGCTAATAAGAGCATAGCAATACTGGTGGAATATAAGCCTTGCAGCAGAGTTTTGCACAGATTGAAGGGGAGAAAGATGGCTTAATGGGAGACCTGTGAGATGCAAGTTGCAGTAGTCTAGGCGAGAGGTGATAAGAGTGTGGATAAGAGTTTTGGTAGTGTGCTCAGAAAGGAAGGGGCGAACTTTGGTGGTTTTATACAGAAAGAAATGACAAGTTCTATATACACTGGAAAAGCAGGTGCCTTAGTTGGATATTGGGTGCTTTCTGGAGGCTATACCATTGCCTCATCTCTCTCCAGCTGTGGCAACTCTGACCCAGCTGTTGCTTCTGATAACAGAAGAACAGACCAACCGGGCTGTTCAAGATTTGCCTCTAGGAAGGCCTCGAGATCGGATGGGTTTTACCACAAAATTTAAAGCCAGGGAAAGATCCGGACAGCTGAGGTTCATATTGACCCATATCCATATCGCTTCTGGATATGGACTAAGATCTTGGCTAAGTGGTTGCAGATTTACCTGCTACAACTAGTTCATGATGACCAGGCCAGCTTTATCAGGGGTCACAAAACATTTGATAATATTAGAAATGTTTATCATCTGTTATGGCGTGCAGGATGGGGGAGGGAGTCGGCGTTGGTTCTAGGAATTGACACAGAAAAAGCTTTTGATAGAGTGTATTGGCCCTATCTATTTCAGACCTTTGATAAAGTGGGAATCTCCGGGAGATTTTTGAATTGAATTTGGACTATTTATACTGCACGGTGGCTAGCATCCGCATTAACAGCACTTATACAGATAATTTTGGACTAGCTAGAGGGATGCGCCAGGGTTGTATGTTATTCCCTCTCTTTTTCGTTCTGGAACCTCTGGTGTAAATGGTTCGCCAGAGTGAAGGGGTGGTGGGCATTTCATGTGGGGGTCTCCAATAAAAAATACTGCTCTTTGCAAATGATGTGCTTTTTACTCTCTCAGATCCCCTATTCTCTCTGCCAGAGGTGATGAGTATTTTAAATGTGTTTGGGGCGGTATTGGGTTTCTCCATTAATAAGACCAAATCTGAGATTCTCAAGCTTTCGCTCACTGGGCCTGAACAACTAGCTATCAAGTGAGCCTTTCCCTTTTGCTGGGCTTCCTCTTACCTCCGATATTTGGGAGTTAACATCTAGCTTAGAGTGACTGCACCAGGCTAATTATCCTTCTTTATTGATAAGCTTATAGGAGGACCTGGATAGATGACATAACATGAATATCACCTGGGTGGTACTGAAGGGCAGGCAGTATTTTGCAGTGATTTCCCTTCTCCATGCGGAAGGTTTCCCTCCAGAACAGCAGAATTTGATTTACAAAGTGTGGGTAGGGAAGGGGTTTATCACCCTGAGTCTGTTCATGGATGATGGGGTCATAGTAGAATATTATGATCTGCAGGAAGAGTTTGGTCTTGGACAGAGGGACATAGTCCCCTACTGACAAGTCTTTTTTGTTAGACATCGGGCTTGGGAGGAATTGCTTCTGGAGCCTACATTATTAGAACGGGTGGTCCAAGGGGGTAGCGGTAGAGGGAGTATTACAAGGGTTTATTTGGGCCCTGCTGCGTCAGATACCCCTGCCAGTTAAATATCAAGAAGCATGGGAGGGCATCCTGAAAATCCGACTGACTAGGTGTGCTCCAGGAGAGGGGTGAGAAGCACTGCCCCAATGTAAGCATAATTGTATGCAGCTGTGGGTTATACCAGTGGTTCCCAAACCAGTCCTGGGAGCTTCCCAGCTGATCAGGCTTTCAGGATATCCACAATGAATATTCATGAGAGAATGTATGCCTCTAGACCAGCTTATGGGCCCTTTTTACCAAGCTGCAGCAAAAGGGGGCCGGCGCTGGCATCAGGGCGTGCTTTACATGCATACCGAGGTCCTCTTTTACCACAGCTGGTAAAAGGGAAGGTCTCGCTTTCATTCAGGAAATGGCCAGGCGGCAAGTAAAGCACTTGCTGCGCGGCCATTTCGGGGGGGGGGGGGGGGGGGAGCCCTTGCCGCCACCCATTACCTGCCTGATTACCACTGGGTACAGTCTGACGCTACAAAAATAAATACATTTTTGTAGCGCCGTAAATGATGGCGCGCTAGGAGTGGGAAGTACCATCAGGCTGCTGCCAGTACTTTCGGTATAGCGAGCGGTAAGCTTGCATTGGGCTTACCGCCACTTAGTAAAAGGAGCCCTAACTTACTCATAGAATGCTGCTTAAATATATAGTCGGTAGTGCCACTTAAACAGCTGGCACTGCTGCATATACAAATATGGTAAGACACTGGCACCGGCTGATCAATATCAGACCCATAGAAACAAGACATGCTGCCAGCTCTGAATATATTTCATATCTAAATTTCTATGAAGCTGAACAGAGTTACTGTCAGTTTTGGCCAATCCTGGTTTTGAACTTACACCCCAAAGCAGTGTGGGATTTGTAGTGCTCATTGAAAACAGTGCTGCAAGTCCCATAATGCACCAGGATGGGGCAGTCAGAAATCTAGGACTGCCCAAAATCTCCAGCCCAGGGCAAAGCTTCCTGCACTGGCCACCATAAAAACTCACCGCCCCTGCTGAGCTCCTATCTCACTGTCCCTGCCTCTGCTTTTAGCTTCCTATCTCATGACTCTTAAGTTCTCTGGGGCAGAAAATTCACCCTCAGTTTTATTATCCACTTATTCTATCCCTGCTATGACTTCTCTATGTCTTTCTCGTATCTCTTGAACACCCTTGAAACTAGCAAGAGGGTTCTGCTATCTGTTTAGTAATGGGGACAATGCCAGGATGTGACACAGAATTATAGCCCCCTTTCGCCCACATGTTTTGTTACATCTTATTTCTGTTTCCTCCCATAGATTATCGCACTGGCCCCTGCTTCACTCAGGTGAGCAACCAGATGTGCCAGGGCCAGCTGAGTGGCATTGTCTGCACCAAAACTCTGTGCTGTGCTACCATTGGCCGTGCCTGGGGGCACCCCTGTGAAATGTGTCCTGCCCAGCCTCACCCCTGCCGTCGTGGATTTATTCCTAACATACGCACAGGAGCCTGCCAAGGTAAGGAGTGGGTATGGGTATCCCTAGGGAAGGCTCCTACATGCATAGCCTGAAGACTCCCAAGGAGCAAATACCACTTCAGCTCTGTTTACAGATAAAATACGTCCTCACCTCCAGAGTCTAATACAGTTTCTTGACTTTTGTTCTCTTGTTCTATAAGCACAGTTCCCCTGACATTCAAGACCATTTAACCGCCCAGGAACAGCACCTGGCACTTAACCGGCTATCCAACAATATTCAGCGTGGGATAGCTGGCTTTCTCCTGCTGAATATTCCTGGTTAGCAGCTAGGAGATAATCGGTTATATCGCGCAATATAGCCGGCTATCCCTCAATATTCACCACATAGCTGGCTTTTGTAAGCTGACACATTGGGCCGCTTAAATAGCTGGAATATCTTCGGCCTCTTTAAACTTCACCGGCAATCTCCGAATACCAATTTAGCTGGTTAAGTTTAAACTGACCAAAAATAAACCGAATATTGAATGCCAGTCACCGGAAACAACCTGGCATTCAATATCTGGGCTAACTGTCGACCATGGGAATTAGCCGGGCTTCCTCCTGCGGTCTGAATATTGGCCACAATGGGCTTAGCAGGTCTGCTTTCTATGCTGAGGAGAGCAGAATAATCCCAGAAAGTTTAGCTGAGAGTTACAGTGGATTAAAGCAGTGATTCCAATCCTGGAGGCACCCCAGCCAGTCAGGTTTTCAGGCTATCCAAAATGAATATCCATGAGAAACATTTTCATGCACTGCCTCCACTACTTGCAAATTTCTCTCATGAATATTTATTGTGGATATTCTGAAAACCTGACTGTCTGGGGCGCCTCCAGGACCAGTTTTAGAAATCCCTGATTTAAAGTGTTTGTTGCCATGTTGACACCAGACGAAAGAGTTACACAGGAGGTTGCAAATCTTTTACTGGGCTGACTGAAAGAAGTTACGTGTTTGTAACCTCCTCTGCTTTATAAATCAGCTCATCCTCATCTACCCCCTGGACTGAAGATGGCACTACCTTTTAAAGGGTTGGACCCTGGCACTTGGCTCTTTTTAGCTAGCTGAGACAGGAGGCTAGGACAGGGGTGGCGAACCATAATCCTTGAGGGCTACAGTTCAGTGAAGTTTTCAAGATTTCCACAATGAATACACATGAAATTGATTTGCATGTACTACTTCCATTGTGGAAATAGTCAGGTTTGCAAGATTTCCACAATGGAAGTAGTACATGCAAATCAATTTCATGTGTAGATGGGTTGTGGCCCTCAAGAACCGTGGTTGCCCACCCCTGGGCTATAAGACTACTTCTGATGGCTTTAGCTCCTGATCAGTGGAAAATCAGCGTCTTGTTATGCCTCCATATATAATCCTGTATTGTATTTTTCTTATTTATTTTCAATTATTAGTATTAGGAAAGGGAATTTTTCCTGAAATAGAGAAATGTATCAACTGCTCTGCTGCCTTCAACTCTGAAATAGTTTGGTTCAGGTCTCTAATTATACTTACCATCATCCAAGTCCTTTTCTGTCTCAATCTAGATGTGGATGAATGCCAAGCCATACCCGGCCTGTGTCAGGGGGGTAACTGCATCAACACCGTGGGATCCTATGAATGCAGATGTCCTGCTGGTCACAAGCAGAGTGAGACCACCCAGAAATGTGAAGGTAAAACCCCAGACTCCTCTGATGTCCTTTCCCTGTGTCTATCTTTGTAGCTTTCTACTTGGTCCAGATGAAGCACTGAGATAGAAAATGAAGAATGGTTTGGGGAAATGAGGCTGTGGAGGGCAGAGGCCTCAGTCTGAGATAACCAGCACATCCAGTGTTGGTCTGATCCTGCCTACTTGGCCCTTCTTTGATTTATTTGGATTTAGCTCACACCTTTTTCAGTAGTAGCTCAAGGTGAGGTACATTCAGGCACTCTAGGTATTTAACCTTTCTTGTCATATGTCAGGTTTCTGGTGTCTCCACAAGATGAGTCTGTGTATTTATCTCTGTCTAGTTCTTGCTTCCTGGCCTCACCTAACAATCTTTTGGATGGTGATCCACAGTTTCCCAGCATTCTCCAGACTGAGGCTAGCTATATAGTTTCAGCACACCACACACACAAACTCCCACCCTTTCCCCATTAACCATATCTCCATCGAGCAACTGTCCATATTAACTGTATCCTCATAAATTCCTGTTCCTGTTTACCACATCTCCTCTTCGTGTGTGTCCCAACTGTATTTATGATTATGTTGACTGAATGCCTGCTATACTGCCTTTAGATGAATACCTTCAAGGAACAAAAATAAAAGAAGTGGGAATAAAATCCAGGCTTATCCAAAGAACTGGAACCAAACCAAATATTAAAAATCAAACAAACAATATTTATTGATTTTCTTTAAAACAGAACTCATTAATATATTCTTTAAGAAATGACTCGACTTGACACAACGTTGTGTTTTGGCCTAGTGGCTTACATAGGAGTCTTGTAACTGTAGTCAAAAAAACTCATGAATTGATGATATGAAAAATCTCAAGCTTCAAATGATAAGTAAAAATCTTGAGACAAAAACGTGAAATAGGTTTTGAAAAAGACCGTTGTAAGTCAAACTTCTGTCATACGGATCTGCGTGAGCGCGGTGGGGATGCTACTGAGTTCTCCACGTAGGTGGATTCTCTTTAGATACCTTCAAGGAACGCCATAATACGGATAGAGAAGAAGGGCAAACAATAAAATAGAGCAGAATTTCAACAACAAAGGACACAGAAGTACCCATCATAGTAGATGACGGCAGAAAAAGACCTGCATGGTCCATCTAGTCTGCCAACAAGACAAACCCACATGCGCCACTCCTTTAAAGGAAAGTGCAAGCAGACATGATAAACCAGTCCAGAACCTCCAGAGAAATTTCCAATAAGTCACAGCCCCATAAAGCTCCCGTCCCTAATAATCATTGCTCCATGAGTTGGTCTTGTATGATGGGTGGGGATGGGGAGGAGGAGGAATTCGTTACCAGAGAATGTGGTAAAGGCAGTTAGGTTAGCGGAGTTTTAAAAAGGTTTGGACGGCTTCCTAAAGAAAAAGTCCTTAGACCATTATTAAATGGACTTGGGGAAAATCCACTATTTCTGGGATAAGCAGTATAAAATGTTTTGTACTTTTTTGGGATCTTGCCAGGTATTTGTAACCTGGATTGGCCACTGTTGGAAATAGGATGCTGGGCTTGATGGACCTATGGTCTTTCCCAGTATGGCAATACTTATGTACTTAGGAGGAGGAGGAGGAGATGCTCTTCATGGCCATGATGTGTTGTTCTGTTCCTTCTCTCTTCAGATGTGGATGAATGTAGCACAATTTCTGGTGTGTGTGACGGAGGCCAGTGCGCAAACACTGCCGGGAGCTATGTCTGCACATGTCCTCGTGGTTTTGCTACCAGCCTGGATGGCTCTCGCTGCCTGGGTAAGACAATAGAGGGGGGAAGTACTTTTCTCTTGGCTTTTCCTGCAGGTAATACTTGATACACCTGGTCTGTGTTCGTTTGCCCCCATGGTGCCCTGCTAATGTCTTGCCAACGGCAAGAGCAAAAGAAGTTCTGTCTATGAGGGCACAAGAGCATGGCTGGTGTGTAGAGAGAGGCCTATAGCAATATAGTTCCCCAAAGGCTGCAGGATATGTGATGCCTTTTAACAGTTCTGGATAAATGAGGCCCCACCCTGTCATAGGATGAGTCAGTTTACTTTGCAGCCAGTTGTAACAGACATTTCTCTGGGATCTAGCCTGCTAGAAGGAGTAAAGATGAATTAATTATAATCAAAATCTATCTGGGGCCAGCCTGGTGTGGATGAAACCCAATTTAATGCCCGAGTCAGGTCTTCTGCACCTTGGTTGACTGGACCTAGAGGATGCTGCTGAGGCAGTGTTCTCAACGCCTTGTCATCATTTAGGGTGATACTTGGTGGCTGGATTCCAAGATACAAGCTTCCCAACCTCAGGACTGTTGCAGCAATGACCAGGCTAGGAATCCTGAGAGGATCTATTAAAATAGAGAAAAAATACCCATGTAGGCGTGAATGAAGGCTTATGATATGGAAGTAAAATTAGAATCAAAGAACTACTGGGCTGGCAGCTACTCTCCAAACCTCTTACCTTTGAAAGGAAAAAATGGACCCTTGCAATAGACAAAGAGACTTCCTTTATCACCCTTTGAACGCCAGAAGCTTCTACTTCAGTAAAAGAGGTTCTTTGTGGTCTTACTTGGGAAATTTTATACCCCCCCCCCCCCCCCATGTCACTCTTGAAGTGGCAGAAGTTACTGCTGTAGTGGTGATCATCTCTCCTCTTCCCTGGATCAAGTGTGTCACTTCCACCTTCGAGGGAGAAGGAAATGGTACAACTGCTGCTCTACTAATATAGTAGATGACAAAAGATAAAGACCTGTATGGTCTATCCCAGGGGTGTCCAACCTCAGCCCTTGCCAGGTCAGGTTTTCAGGATTTCCCCAATGAATGTGCATGAGATCTATTTGCATACAGTGAAGGCAGGGTATGCAAATAGATCTCATGCATATTCATTAGGGAAATCCTGAAAACCCGATTGGATTGCGGCCCTTGAGGACCAAGTTTGGACAACCCTGGTCTATCCAGTCTGCCCAATAGATAAATACTCACCAACACAGCTGTCCCACCTCACTAGGGCTGATGGTCTCTCAGTTCCCAGATAAAGTGTAGAGTTCTTGCTGCAATGTTTGCTCTTGAGAAAATTGGATTCTTTGCAGTCTATATATAAGAAATGTTTAGCATTAAAGTAGTTTAAACTCTACCTTCTAATGACTGGGTGTAGTAATGGCTAGGTACCGAGCCACACTGGAATGGGAGGTCTCTGACATATGAGGCTAACAGCTCCTTAATTTGGCAATGATGTATGAGACGTGGAGGAGCATTAAAAAAAACCCCAAAACGTTTAAGTCCAAAAAAATCCCCATTCTGCTCATACCGTCCAAAAAACAGCCATCTCACAGTCATAATCAAATAGGAAAAATGTCTACATTTCCTGTTCAATTATGGCTGTGAGATGGACATTTTTGCACTGAAAATGTCTAAAATGAATAGCCATTTCCAAAGTGAATCATCCAACTTTTGAACGATAAAACACCAGTGACATGAGCATCTGTTTGACATCATTTTCAAAAACATGGCCACATAGACATCTGTGTAGGAGTAGCCTAGTTGTTAGTACACTGGACTAGAAACCAAAGGACACAGGTTCAAACTCCATTATAGCTCTTTTAGTACAGAAGCGTAGCCAGACCTTGACAGGAGGGGGGGGGGGGGGCAGAGCCCAAGGTGGGGGGCACATTTTGGCCCGCCCTCCCACAGCTAGTTCCGTCCCCTTCTGCGGCCGCTACCGCCTTTCCGCCGCCATCCTCCTGCCGCTGATCCCCCTCCCACCGCGAAGTACCTTGGCTGGCAGGGGTCCCCAACCCTGGCGCCCTTTTTTGTTTTCAGTCACTGTGCATGCTCATTTTAATGAAAGTGACAGGGCGCCAGGCAATGCAAGACCAGCGCGGGACAAACGCTTTAGCTGGCGGGGGTTGGGGACCCCCACCAGCCAAACTGGGGCCCCAAAGCCAATTTGGGGGGCCCAGGCCCCCATGGCTCCCCGTAGATACGCCACTGTTTTAGTGTAAACGTGATCCCTCCAGGACCTGAAAAATACAGGGGAATTTTCTAAAGAGAAGGGCGCCCATCTTCTGACACAAATCGGGAGATGGGCATCCTTATCTCAGGCTCGCCCAAATCGGCATAATCGAAAGCCAATTTGTGGCGCCCTCAACTGCTTTCCATCGCAGGGACAACCAAAGTTCACGGGAGCATGTCGGCACCGTACCGAAGGCGGGACTGGGGCATGATTAAGAGATGGGCGTCCTCGGCCGATAATGGAAAAAAAGAAGGGCGTCTCTGGCATTTGGCTGACTTTACTTGGTCTATTTTTTCTTGCAACCAAGCATCAAAAAGGTGCCCGAACTGACCAGATGACCACCGGAGGAAATCGGGGATGACCTCCCTTTACTCCTCCAGTGGTTACTAACCCCCTCCCACCCTAAAAAAAAAAAACTTTAAAAATATTTTTGCCAGCTTCAAATGTCATACCCAGCTCCATGATAGCAGTATGCAGGTCCCTGGAGCAGTTTTTAGAGGGTACAGTGCATTTCAGGCAAGCGGACCCAGGCCCATTCCCCCCCCCCACCCCACCTGTTACACTTGTGGTGGTAAATATGAGCCCTTCAAAACCCACCAGAAACCCACTGTACCCACATGTAAGTGCCCCCCTTCACCCCTTAGGGCTATGGTAGTGGTGTACAGTTATGGGGAGTGGGTTTTGGGGGCTCAGCACACAAGGTAAGGGAGCTAGGCACCTGGGAGCAATTTGTGAAGTCCACTGCAGTGCCCCCTAGGGTGCCTGGTTGGTGTCCTGGCATGTGAGGGGGACCAGTGCAGTACGAATGCTGGCTCCTCCAACGACCAAATGCCTTGGATTTGGTCATTTTTGAGATGGGCATCCTCAGTTTCCATTATGGCCGAAATGTTGAGATTTGGGCGTCCCCGACCGTATTATCAAAACGAAAGATGGATGCCCATCTTGTTTCGATAATATGAGTTTCCCCACCCCTTCGCCGGTATGTCCTTACAGATGGGCGCCCTTACAGATGGTCGTCCCCATTCGAAAATACCCCTCTTACTGTACCTGAAGGTACACCAGTCCAATAGCCTTCAGGCTTGCAGTTGTCTTACATATTTAGGTACAGTAGATATTTTTCTGTTTCTAGAAGGCAGGGCCGGTCTTATGTAGGAGCAACCGGTGCGGCTGCACAGGGACTTGTGCCCCCAGGGGCCCTGCGCTGCCAACTAGAGACCTGCATGGGAACTATTTTTTTTCTGTTTATGTTTTTTCCTTCTGTTTCCTCTCCTGCAGCAGATCCAGCACTGATCCCTTCCCTCCTCGTGAGTCCACAAAAACATGATTTTACTTTGCTGGTGCCGGCAGTGGTAACGGGAACAAGCTGTCTGGACCGACCAGGTCCTTCCCTCTGCAGAGTTCCGCCCATGCGTAAACAGGAAGTTACATCAGAGGAGCGGAATGGTACTGAAGGAAAGACCGGTCGGTACAGACAACCTGTTCCTGTTGCCGCTGCTGGCACCAGCAAAGAAATCAGGTTTTTGTGGACTGGGAGGGGGAGGGTGGCAGGACTGGACTGAAGGGAAAAGAAGGGAGAGGTAATCCATAGAGGAAGAGAAGAGGAAACAGAGGGGAAAACAGGGGGACACAGAGCTGCTGGGCTATAAGGGGGAATGAGAGATAGGAGACAAGAAGTGCTGGACCATAGGGGTGAAGGGGAAGGCAGGGCAAACCGGGGGGGGGGGGGGGGGGGGGGGCAAAATTCTCCGGGCCCGGCCTCCAAGGAGGGCCCAGCATCAGGCCTTCAGAAGGCGCTGACAATCACCGTGGATACAGGAACAAAACTTTTTAGCGCCCTGGAGGAACGGTAAAAAGTTTTATTCCCGCAATAAAAAATCTCTTTGTCCCTGCAGGTCTCACTTACAGGATCCTGCAGCCGGCAGCGATTCACAGTCAGAAAGGGCGGCCATCTCTGTGGCCTTCCTTCTGCCACATCCTGCCCTCTGTACTGCAACTTCCAGTTTAACGTCAAAACAGGAAGTTGCAGTAGAGAGGGCGAGATGCAGCAGAAGGAAGGCTACGGAGATGACCTCTGACTGTAAATCGCTGCCGGCTGCAGGAAGCTTTAGGTAAGACCAGCGGGGAGGAGGAAGGAAGGGAAGAAAAGCGGCAATGGTCAGGGGAAAGCAGTGAGGGTGGGGGTCTCAGCAGTGGTGGTGGGGGGCCAGCAGGGAGGCCCTGAAGTGTTTTTGCCCCTGGCCCAGCTTTGTCTCTTGGCCGCCCTGGGGGAAGGGAAAGGGAACAAGTAAATGCTGGATCATAAGGGAGAAAGGTGGAGAGAGGGGGCAGGAAATTGATGGACCATTGGGGTGGAGGGTGAGAGGGGAAAGAGAATTGCTGGTCTTTAGGGGGTGAAGGAGAGGGGAGAGGGAATTGTTAGATCATAGGGATGTAGGAGAAGGGAGAGGAGACAGGGAGTGCTGGACCATAGGGGTGGAGGGGAGGGGAGAGAGAACAGGGTATGCTGGACCATAGAGGTGGAGAGGAAGGAGGGGAGACAAGGAAATGCTGTACTATAGGGGTGGAGGAGAAAGAGGGGTGGGCAGGACAAGGGAAATGGGCTATAAGTGTGGTTGGAGAATGACAGAGAGGAAATGTTGGGGTAGAAGAATGTAGGAAGGAAGAGGGAGGGGAGATGCTTGGCATGGTGAACATGTGGAAAGACCATCAGGGTAGATGTGAGTCATTGGGAGGCGGGCTAAAAAGGAGCAGGGTTGGGCGGGGCTAGACAAGGGGCTGGGGGGCCCCACCGAACTGGTCTGCACAGGGCCCCACAATTACTAAGGCTGGCCCTGCTGGAAGGCTCAGAATTATTTAAGAAAAAAGAGTTATCCTACCATCGCATCTGGGAACCTTATATCCAGTGGTCTGCAGGACCTGGTCCTTCCTTGTTGACACATTAATCTCGGTTCCTGAAGATAATAGCAGGCGTATGGGAGGGGGGGGGGGGAGGGAGAGAAGAGGGAGGTGGGACGGAGAGCATTGATTGTAATGTTATTTTGTTGTGAATGATTAGCACTGGAGATGTTTTCCAGTTGATTGTTTTATTGTATATTGCTAAATTTCATAAATAAAGGTTTAAAAAAAAAAAAAGAAAAAAGAGTTGAAGTGGGACTTGAACCTGGGTCCCTTGGTTCACAATACACTGCACTAAGTGCTAGGCTACTTCTCTAACCTGCATGCTACTTTGTTCGGAATTGCCATAATACCTGCAGCTGATATAGAGCCTGGTTTTCCTTTCTAGTTTTATCTGCAGAAGGGGCCAACAACCACTGGGGAATTAAGGAGAGGTCATGTCTTAATCCCTCCAGTGGTCAGCTGCTCAATTAGAGCAACTTTTTATAACATGGACATGACTAAAACATATCTAAATAAAAACATCCTTCTTTTTAAACATGGATGTTTCTTCCCATTCAAAAATCCCTGTTGGACGTCCTACTTTTGGGCATTCCTTAGATCTGCCCAAAACATGCTGTTTGCTATTTGGAGAAACTGCGGTGTGAAACGTCCAAATTCTGACTTTCCAAAATTAGGATTTGGATGTTTTTAGCAGATGGACCATTTTTAAAGGCATTTTAGGATGCCCATCTGCTTTGAAAATGAGCACCATAGTCTTCCACATTCCCTCCCCTCTTGAGCAAGAAATGGCATGCCCACAAACTGCCTAACTTCTGACTTCCAATTCTGGATCCGACACTCCCGATTCATTCCATACCACAATTCCACTCCTGAGTTTTATATTCTACATCAGAACTGTGGGCTGTCATTATGGCAGAAGACGACCTGCCACTTACTGTTCTCTCCCCTCATAGATCAGCGCATTGGCATCTGCTTCTCGGCCCTGATCGGTGGGCGCTGTGCAGCTGAGCTGCCAGGACACTTCTCCAAGATGCAGTGCTGCTGCGATTCCGGGCGGTGCTGGGCATCAGGACAGACACCGGAAATGTGTCCAGTCAGAGGATCAGGTGAGTGAGTGGAGCAGGACAAGATGTATAAAAATGTATGGGAGGAAGCCACAAGAGGAGTCTTTGATGGTTCCATGGAAGTTTTGCATGCCCATAGTATTTGTCTGAGATTGTTGAGAATTTTGAACATGTTGCTGTAATGTCCTCGTTTAGCATTTCTACATTTGTTCCAGTGTTGGAGTAGGTCTGATCTGTGACATTCAGAGATTAATTTTCAAAAGTATTTCTGCCCGTAAAGCCAGTGTTTACATGCATAAATAAGCTTTTACCAGCCAATATTCAGCTTGCGGGAGCCAGGCTGGCTAAGTCTCATGATTGGTGCTAAGCCCAGACATTCAGCGTTGGTCCGTTTCCAGTAACTGGCACTGAATATCTATTTTGGATTTTTTTTGGGCCGGTTTAAACTTAACAGGCTATGTCAGTATTCAATGCTGGCTGGTTAAGTTTATAGCAGTCAAAGATAGGCCTGCTATTTAGGCGATCAACTTTGACCACTAAACTTAGCTGATGAAGTACTGAATATTTGTGGCTAGCCAGTTATGATATAACTGGTTAGCTGCTATGCGTTAACCACAGATATTCAGCAGAGATAACCAGCTATCTCACGCTGAATGTTAGTGCTTAGCCAGTTAACTGCTATTTAACTGGCCGGGAGTGGTGCGGTGGAGGCAGTCCGCCCCGGGTGCACTCTGCAAGGGGGTGCAGGGAGCAGCTGTGCGGCTGCTCCGCCAGTTCCCTGCTCCCTCTGACTTTACTTTCTGTTCTGGGGCAGGGTACTGGCAGAGGTGACAGCTGCGCAACTGCTCTTTGCACCCCCAGGAGGTGATGCGCCGGGGGGAGGGGTGGGGGGTGATGCGCCGGGGGGGGGAGGGGGTGATGTGCCGGGGGGGGGTGCGCAGTGGCAACCTGCCCCGGATGGCGGCCGACATAGGAACGCCACTGCATTCCTTGCTGGTTAAATAGCACTGAATATTGGCCAGTTATAAAATTGGCCCTTCTGATATGCACATAAATATATGCACATATGAATAGTATGCGCATAAGATTGCGTGCAGGGGGGGGGGGGAACCTCCTGTTTGACAAGTCCGGGCTTTTTTTTTAATGACAGCCTGGACCTGTCCAACAACTTCTGGGGGACGATTGTTCTGCCGCAGAAGTACCCCAATGATCAACGCTAATAGCATGCATAAATTTACATGCTATTAACTTTTATCATCGGGACTTTAATTCCCCATGCTGTTCCAATGCTAATTTTTCAGCGCTGTTCAGAACAGCGTGGGGAATTTCATCATCAGCCCCTTAGGACTAGACTCAGTCACTGTTTCCTCTAAGCTGAGAGGGAGTCCTCCAACTGCATTGCTGCCAGTAGGGGGCGGTGCATCAATATTGTGTTTTCAGTTGCTAGTAAGAGACAGATTCTCTGGAGTCCTACAGAGCTTGCCTGTCCCTCACTATTGAAAATACAATGGTGAAACAGCACCTCCCACTGGCAGGACTGTAGGTGGAGGACTTAGAGGGAACAGTGGATTCAGTAAAATGGAGCCCAAATTTAGGCGCCAAAAAATGGGTGCTGAGCGCTGTTCTATGAATGGTGCTCTGAGTTGGGCACCATTTATAGCATAGTGCCTAGTGCCAGAATCCATGCCCAGTTATAGGCATGACAATTTACACCATCTGAAACCTGGTATAAATCCCTGCGTCTAAATTAGGTACGGATCCCCCAAATTCTCTAATCCCGTGTGCATCGTGAGTGAGCGCCCCTGACCTGCCCCCTTTTTAGTTGCATGCTAAAAAATTTACACATGCATTTTTATAGAATAGCGCCTAGCAAGATGCATGCGTGAGTTCAAATTGCTGCCAATTAAGCACCAATAATTGATTGTTACCGCCCAATTATTGCTAATTGACTTGTTACTTGATTAAATTGAATGCACAAATTGGACCCATGCAATTTTGAGCACCATTGCTTAAACAACTGAAAAAACAACTACCAAACACCAGTCAATGCCAAATTAATACTGTTGTCAATGGGTACCTGTATTTATCTGTGCTTTGCAAACTTTTGTTTTTTAATTATCTGGGTTGTGTTCAACATTTGTGTTTGCTAGGCTGGGTTTCGGAATAAATGAAAAATGTACCTCTATCTCGTGCTCGCAGTGCACTCATTTTTCATAATTCCCTGACAGCTTCGTTTATTTGGGGCAGCTGCTTAATTGGGGCAAAGTATAGGAGTCCCCATGTGTCCCAATTAACTGGAATCTATATAGAATTGTGGGTATGTGCCTGTATAAAGTATGTGCATAATATGCGTTTCTATGACGTAGTGGCCCAAACTTTGCTCCACAACACACCTTCACTGAATGTGCATACAAGTACATGAGATTGCTATTGCACATAATTTTAAGTGTGGGTAACTTTAGAAGTGGTACTGTAGTTCTGTGAGGGCCTCCATTTAGACCCCCTGATGCTGCAAACCTGTTCTGTAACAGTATCTGGGCCCAGATTCCATTATAGAGTGCTAATATAACCCACATTGGCACGCCTTATAGTTAGGAGTCCACAGAAGTCTTATAGTATTCTGTAAGTTATGCATGTAACTGGGAGTCCTGCATGTCCCACCCATGCTCCTCCCACAAGCACTCCCCCTTGTGGTTGCACACTATAGCATTGACATGCACCCTTAGAGAATAGTACTTAAGGTGTTCTCATGCTACTTTCCTATGCATTTATGCATGCAAAGGGGTGCATAACCATGAGTGCCTAGTCTGGTTCACAAAATCATCTAAGGAGAAGCCCCGAGTTACATGACAGACTTGATCGACTTACCAATTAGAAATACATCCGAATCAACACTATCTTATCTAAATCTGCACTACCCAAGCTGCAAAGGACTTAAATACAAAACAACTTACGCATCTAGTTTTTCCTACATAAGCACTCAACTGTGGAACGCATTACCAAAAGCCTTGAAAACGACGTACGACCACCTAAAATTCCGTGAATCACTAAAAACCAACCTGTTTAAAAAGGCATACCCTACCGATCCAACTTAAATGCCTAATCTCTGCAACACAACCAAACTAAAGCACATAATGGACATAACACAACTCTTCCGTTCTCCGATTCCCTAATGTGGGTGTGCCACATGAACTTGATCTTAACACAACATCACTTTGTATTTGTTCACACCGGAGCCTGCAAAGGCCTCTCCGGTACTATGTAAGCCACATTGAGCCTACAAATAGGTGGGAAAATGTGGGATACAAATGTAACAAATAAATAGATAACTTACAGAATAAGTTATTAGCATTCCCTGACACATTTACATGACTGCACCTATGCCATCTCTATGGTTGGTGTAACAGTGGGAGCATAATTGTATGATGTGTTACACTGAAGAAGAAGACCTAGGTGTCTTTGTAGGCAATATGCTGAAATCTTCTACCCAGCGTGCAGTGGTAGCCAAAAAAGCAAACAGGATGCTAGGAATTATTAGAAGAGGGATGCAAAATAATACCAAAAATATTATAATGCTTCTCTATCGCTCCATGGTGCGACCTCACCTTGAGTATTGAGTTCAATTCTGGTCGCCGTTTCTCAAAAAAGATATAGTGGAATTAAATTACCCGCATATAGACTGGGGTAATGTAACATCTGTACACGCAAGGGACATAAGATTTCTTGATGAAATCAAGGACAGCTTCATGGAACAGCTAGTTCAGGAGCCGACAAGAGAAGGAAAAATACTAGACTTAGTCCTTAGTGGTGCTCATGATCTAGTGCAGGGGGTAACGATACGAGGGCCGCTTGATAACAGTGATCATAATATGATCGGTTTTGATATTGGCATTGAAGGAAGTGAAACTAGGAAATCAAGTACGCTAGCGTTTAACTATAGAAAGGGTGATTACGACAAAATGAGAAAAATGGTGAAAAAAAGACTGAAAGGAGCAGCTCGCAGAGTAAAAAACTTGCATCAGGCGTGGATGCTGTTTAAAAACACCATCCTGGAGGTTCAGGACAAATATATTCCACGTATTAGAAAAAAGGGAAAAAAGACTAAACGTCAGCCGGCGTGGCTAAACAGTAAGATAAAGGAAATCATTAGAGCCAAAAAACAATCCTTCAGAAAGTGGAGAAGAGAACCAACTGAAAGTAACAGGATAGATCATAAGGAATGCCAAGCCAAATGCAAAGCGGAGATAAGGAGGGCAAAAAAGGACTTTGAGAAGAAATTAGCGTTGGAAGCAAAAATACATAGTAAAAACTTTTTTAGATACATTAAAAGCAGGAAACCGGCCAAAGAGTCGGTTGGGCCGCTGGACGAAAATGGTGTTAAAGGGGCGATCAAGGAGGACAAAGCCGTAGCGGAGAAATTAAATGAATTCTTTGCTTCGGTCTTCACCGAGGAGGATTTGGGGGGGACACCGGTGCCGGAAAGAATATTTGAAGCGGGGGAGTCGGAGAAACTAAACAAATTCTCTGTAACCTTGGAGGATGTAATGGGTCAGTTCAGCAAGCTGAAGAGTAGTAAATCACCGGGACCTGATGGTATTCATCCCAGAGTATTAATAGAACTAAAAAATGAACTTGCGGAGCTACTGTTAGAAATATGCAATCTGTCCCTAAAATCGAGTGTAATACCGGAAGACTGGAGGGTAGCCAATGTTACTCCGATTTTTAAGAAAGGTTCCAGAGGAGATCCGGGAAATTATAGACCGGTGAGTCTGACGTCGGTGCCGGGCAAGATGGTGGAGGCTATTATTAAGAATAAAATTGCAGAGCATATACAAAAACATGGACTGATGAGACAAAGTCAGCACGGATTTAGTGAAGGGAAGTCTTGCCTCACCAATCTAATGCATTTTTTTGAGGGGGTAAGCAAACATGTGGACAATGGGGAGCCGGTTGATATTGTATATCTGGATTTTCAGAAGGCGTTTGACAAAGTGCCGCACGAAAGACTCCTGAAGAAATTGCAGAGTCATGGAATCGGAGGTAGGGTATTATTATGGATTAAGAACTGGTTGAAAGATAGGAAGCAGAGAGTAGGATTGCGTGGCCAGTATTCTCAGTGGAGGAGGGTAGTTAGTGGGGTCCCGCAGGGGTCTGTGCTGGGTCTGTTGCTTTTTAATGTATTTATAAATGACCTAGAGATGGGAATAACTAGTGAGGTAATTAAATTCGCCGATGACACAAAATTATTCAGGGTCGTCAAGTCGCAGGAGGAATGTGAACGATTACAGGAGGACCTTGCGAGACTGGGAGAATGGGCGTGCAAGTGGCAGATGAAGTTCAATGTTGACAAGTGCAAAGTGATGCATGTGGGTAAGAGGAATCCGAATTATAGCTACGTCTTGCAAGGTTCCGCGTTAGGAGTTACGGATCAAGAAAGGGATCTGGGTGTCGTCGTCGATGATACGCTGAAACCTTCTGCTCAGTGTGCTGCTGCGGCTAGGAATGCGAATAGAATGTTGGGTGTTATTAAGAAGGGTATGGAGTCCAGGTGTGCGGATGTTATAATGCCGTTGTATCGCTCCATGGTGCGACCGCACCTGGAGTATTGTGTTCAGTACTGGTCTCCGTATCTCAAAAAAGATATAGTAGAATTGGAAAAGGTACAGCGAAGGGCGACGAAAATGATAGTGGGGATGGGACGACTTTCCTATGAAGAGAGGCTGAGAAGGCTAGGGCTTTTCAGCTTGGAGAAGAGACGGCTGAGGGGAGATATGATAGAAGTGTATAAAATAATGAGTGGAATGGATCGGGTGGATGTGAAGCGACTGTTCACGCTATCCAAAAATACTAGGACTAGAGGGCATGAGTTGAAGCTACAGTGTGGTAAATTTAAAACGAATCGGAGAAAATTTTTCTTCACCCAACGTGTAATTAGACTCTGGAATTCATTGCCGGAGAACGTGGTACGGGCGGTTAGCTTGACGGAGTTTAAAAAGGGGTTAGATAGATTCCTAAAGGACAAGTCCATAGACCGCTATTAAATGGACTGGAAAAATTCCTCATTTTTAGGTATAACTTGTCTGGAATGTTTTTACGTTTGGGGAGCGTGCCAGGTGCCCTTGACCTGGATTGGCCACTGTCGGTGACAGGATGCTGGGCTAGATGGACCTTTGGTCTTTCCCAGTATGGCACTACTTATGTACTTATGTACTATGTACTTAAAAAAGGTTCAAAGAAGAGCGGCTAGAACGATAAAGGGGATGAAACTCCTCTCATATAAGGAAAGGCTAAATAGTTTAGGACTCTTCAACATAGAAAAGAGTCGGCTGAGGGGAGATATGATTGAGGTCTACCAAATCCTGAACGGTGTGGAGCGGGTGGAGGTGAATTGATTTTTCACTCATTCAAAAAGTACAAAGAGCAGGGGACACTCAATGAAATTGTATAGAAATAGTTTTAAAACAAATAGGAGGAAATATTTTTTCAGTCAAAGAATAGTTAAGCTCTGGAACTCATTTCCTGGAGGAAGGTTTATCCTATATAATAATTCTCACCTCCAACGTTCTGACTTGTCTGGGACTGTGGCTCATTCCGAGTTGGTCTGCTAGGCTCCGTAGATCAGGCTGACATCACCGTAGCCATTATGATGTCAACTTCAGAACCCAGGAGAAAAAAAAAACATGCCTCACAGCTGATTCATGTCCAGAGGAGGGCCGCTGGATATGGGTGGCTGGAGGGGGGGGGCAGGGGAGAGAGGAGGGTCGCTGGACATGGGTGGCTGGAGGGGGGCAGGGGAGAGAGGAGGGTCGCTGGACATGGGTGGCAGGAGGGGGGCAGGGGAGAGAGGAGGTTTGCTGGACATGGGTGGCTGCAGTGGGCGCAGGGGGAGAGGAGGGTCGCTGGACATGGGTGGCTGCAGGGGAGCTGAGGAAAACCTTGCTAGCGCCCATTTCATTTGAGTCAGAAACGGGCCTTTTTTACTAGTAGTCTATAATTTAGATGGACATGGGAGAAGCCACTGCTTGCCCCGGGATTGGTAGCATGGAATATTGCTAATATTTGGGTTTCTGCCTGGTATTTGTGACCTGGATTGGCTACTGCTGGAGGCAGGATACTGGGTTAGATGGACCATTGCTCTGACCTAGTATGGCTGTTTTTATATTCTTTAACAGAATCTGGGTGCCCACTTGACCTTGGAGTACCTCATTGGAGGCACCCATTTCTGGAATTACCCCCATACTGCTTATGTGTTGGCACTGTTACATAGTAACATAGTAACATAGTAGATGACGGCAGAAAAAGACCTGCACAGTCCATCCAGTCTGCCCAACAAGACAACTCATGTGTGCTACTTTTTGTGTATACCCTACTTTGATTTGTACCTATGCTCTTCAGGGCACAGACCGTATAAGTCTGTCCAGCACTATCCCCGTCTCCCAACCACCAGCCCCGCCTCCCAACCACCGGCTCTGGCACAGACCGTATAAGTCTGCCCAGCACTATCCCCGCCTCCCACCACCGGTTCTGGCACAGACCGTATAAGTCTGCCCAGCACTATCCCTGCCTCCCAACCTCCAGTCCCGCCTCCCACCACTGGCTCTGGCACAGACCGTATAAGCCTGCCCCGCACTATCCCCGCCTCCCACTACCGGCTCTGCTATCCAATCTCGGTTAAGCTGTTGTAAAATTACTCCTACGAAAAATCGCAAGGAAGAAGCTAGGTTGGAAACAGTGGCATGAGGTGTGAAAGTAGGGTTGTTTTTAAGCAGAGGTAAATTGGAGCAATCACTGTGGTCCTACATTTTGAACATTCCCATGCTGCTGTTGTAGCCACCCATGCCCCCAACACATACTGGCTGATACCACTTTTGCTCAATCCTGTGAGAGTTCCAGCACCCTGGGAGCAGCAGTGACCTGTATGGTAAAGAGAGGTACAACCTATGTTTTCAGCATTCAGAAAGACATCTCCCCCTCACCTCTCTAGGTGATTCACCCCAGGCTGTATAGCCCTATTTGGAGGGCTTCTTTTTGCTATTAAAAGGTAGGCTGGCTGAATATTTGGTCGTTAGCATCTTTAAGGTAGATGTTCAAAAACACTTACGAAGCACCCAACGCTAATCATATAAATGCTTTTATTAAAAAAAAAATCATTGCTTGCTAATGGATACATTTTGGGTGAACTACTTAATGTCCAACCAAAATTGATCCATTTTGGGCCCGATAATCAGCCAGTGGTGATTAACGTTTTGCTGACTGCAGCCAGTGTTATTCCCAGAAATTCAATGCCGGTCTATGTCTGGGCTCCAGCATTTTCAATTTCCAGGAATACAGAGCCGGTGAAAACATAGCCAGTTAACTGTGATATTCAGCACATAAGCAATGTAACTGGCCAGGAGCCATTTCTAGCTGGTTAAATCGCTTTGACTATCGACCCATATGATCTCCCAGGGTCGGATCAAAATTATCCAGGTAGCGATGATATTGAACCAGTATGCTCACTATTGAGCCACTGTGCAGTGTTTAAAGGGGTAAGTTATCCATATCAGATACTTTAGGAGTATATTTTCAGTGGTTCTACATACATAGATAGGGCCACTGAATATTAGGCATAAATGTAAGCAGTATATATCATCTGCTTATCTGTATGTAGCAGCCATCTTTCTACTAATATTAGCCCCGTCAGAAGTCTTCTTGGCTCTTTTTTGCGGTATGTTAAATTATTATAGTTTTCTATTTGCCTGAAGACTCCCTAGATGGCTGAACTTGGTTTCTGTGGTGAATTTCCTGGTGTTCACATGTCTAAGTGACATGGAATTATTTAGGAGTTTTCTTGAACCTCTGTTTTCTTGATTAGGCCTGTCTCTGTTACATAAATTTCTTCCTTATTAATCCTCCATGGACTGGAAAGGTGTGGGATTTGTGAAGTAAAGCTGCAAGGAACAGGCCCTGGTAGTAGGGGTTCTTGTCTATGGCATTGCAAGGGGGTGACACGGACTGTGTTTCACAACAGTGTACAAGTTTAGCTGTGAAGCTTTAAGCACTAATCCCCTATACTAGAAAAAGCCAATGACTTTGTCTTTGGGACAACTCTGTTCTCATAGATGGTGTGAGGCCTATGCTATTGCAAAGCTGTATATGCGTCCTCAAGGTAGCTGTGATGGTTTTTCCAGATGGTGATGAGGCCTATGTTTATATTCATGGGTGACAGTGATGGTTCTTAAAGAAGGAGATGAGGCCTTTCCTTGAGGCCCACCCTGTGATGGTTTTCACAGATGGCAATGAGGCCTTGCTAGTGCAAGACTGTGTTTGTATTCTTGGGTGGCTGTGATGATTCTCAAACACAGGCTTGTGCTAGTGAATGCATATGTCTGTGTTATCAGGGTGGCTGTGCTGGTTTTTGAAGATGAAGATGAGATCTGTTCTTGGGGTGGCTTAATTTATTTACAAAGGCTTGATATACAATGAATCACATTTCAGTGCTGCTTGGCAGTTTTCAAACACACCATAAAAAGAGGGATGAAAGAGTAGGAAAAAAATGGAAGGAAGAGTTGGAGGATGTATACTAAGGCAAGCAAAGAAGAGGACAGAAGAAAAGGCATATATCCCACAAATAGATATAATCTGAGAAGGGAGCAGTTGGGTTAACGGTTACTTGTAATGTCCATAGGTTCTAGAATAGTCAGGCTTTGGTCTGCTTTTTAAATTTGGGAAATGAGAGTTCAAGTCTGATTTCCACAGTAAGGAGTTCCATTGCTGTGGTCCAGCATATCTAAAGGCAGCATCATGGGAAATATATAGGGGTAAATATTTAGCCAACGGTGGGCAGCATTTTTTGGCAGATATTATGCCCAGATATTTAATGCCAGACTGTGTCCAGGCCTGAAGAACAACCCATGATCAGAAGGCCATAGTCCCACTCCAAGTAAAAACCAGTGAGTGATACCTTGGCATTTTTTCTGTTGATAAGGATTAACTATTGTAGCAGTGGTTTTTGTATTACAGTATGATGCCAATTATCCAGACTATCCTCGGCAGGGGGTGATCTGAATAATCATAAATTTGTATGACTGGACAAACCAACATGGACATCCGGTTGCGTTTTTCCTGCGGTAAAACAAAACAAATTTGTTGATTACCATGCCTCTCTATTTCCACATCTCTTGTAGTTCTGTCTCTCCTGTTCCCCCTCCCTCCCCCATGGCCAGCAATCCGGCTTCTCTCATTCTCCCTCACCCGGGCGATCCTCCAAACCTGCTTTTATAGTATAGCAAGCAATGAACATGGTGCCTCTCTCTATATCAGCCTCTCTCTAGACCAGTGCCTCCCTCTGTAGCGTACGGTCTCCTTTGATGGAACTTCCTGTTTCCTGCACTACAGAGAAAGGCAAAAAGCTAGGGAGAAGCAGCATGTGTTGAGCTGCTGACTGTAAAAGCAAGTTTAGAAAGAGAGGGTGAATGAGAGATGCTGGTATGGATAATTGGACATCTGGTTAATCGATGTTTGGATAATTGGCGTCATACTGTATATCTTTTCTGCGGAAAGATTTTGAGACAGGACTACAGATACTTAGAGTCCTGAAGCAGACATACTATTGTCAAAACACAGGACTGTGTCGAGTCCATCCTATTTGTTTTTTTTTTTTGCAATAAAGACTTTTTATCAACCTACCTCTGGAGTCCTACTTGTTTTTGGTTGACCTACATCCTTTCCCTATTTCGTTGGACTATAGGCACTAGCACTGAATATCCAGTTATCACTTATCCGGTTAAATGCAATATTCAGCACTTAACTACCTAAATGTATCTAGACAAAGATGGGATTGTGCTTAGGCGGTTAAGTGCTGAATATTTGGCACTTATCTGCATAAGTTCCAACTCTGCGCATAGACCACCCACAAAATAGCTGGCTTTGAGCTTTGTAATGTGCAGGTCTGGCATTGGGGGGTTGGGGGGGTGGGGGGGGCAAACAGGGCAGCTACCCAGGGCCCCATAGCTCCAGGGGGCCCCTTCCCCTTCTCCCCACCACAGTCCATCTCCTCCTCCTTTCCCAATCTTCTCTAAAAATGTATTTCCCTTCTCAGAGGGGACCCGGCGTGGCAGCCATTCTCACAAGCTGCCTGAGGCTGCCCCAAAGCTTTCCCTCTCTGCCACAATCCCCCCCCCCCCCCCCCAATGCAATTTCCTGTTTCCTCCTGGGTGGATTGTGGCAGAGACGGAAGGCTTTGGGACAGATGGAGGCAGCTTGTGAGAGGCAGGAGCCTCTCCTACCTGGCTTAATTGCTTTGAATATTGACCCCCATAGACATAGATAAGTAATAGGGGGAAGAAGTAGAACAGCCTGTTGAGATGAAAACAGTGTACATAGAAGGGGGTCTAAGGAATTAGTAGGTTGGAGAGATAGTCAAGGGCAGAAGGAGTGAGGCCTTTATAAAGCAGGGTGTGGATTTTCAACTTGATTCTTATGGAAACAGGGAGCAAACGTTCAGAGTTCAGAAGCAGAGATAGATGATCATAACGATGGGCATTATAGAGACTGCAGTCAACTGAATGAGTTAGAGATGTTTAAGGGCAAAAAGTGGTAGGCCAGCGTAGAGAGCATTGCAGTAGTCTAAATAAGTTGTAACCAGGGAGAGAATTAATGTCTCAAGGGTGGGTGGTAAAAGGCTTTCACTGAATTGATTCTATGGAATGCAAAGAAAGAGGATCATGACAGTCAATCTATTTGGTTTTTGAATGATAGTTTGGAATCAAAGGCTACACCTAATATCTTGACAAACTCACCAGAAAAGATGGTGAGACCATCGATGGAAGGTGGTGAAGGTGATGGAAAGCAGAGGTTCAGAAAGTTAGTTGTGTTGACAAACAGTAGCTTTTCTTTAAGCCAAGTGGGAAACTAATTGCAGACTGGTGTTGAGGTGAAAGAGACTGAATGTCTGCATAGGAGCAAGAACTACAGCCTTGGGACTGGATGAGGGAAAAGAGGGGGATAAGGAAAATATTGAATAAAGTTGGTGCCAGAATAGATCCAAGACACACCACAGATGATAGAGTGGATGAAGGACAGAGAGCCGCTATGAGCAATATAAAAAGAACACTGAGGGGAAAGATTTAAACCATGACAAGAAAGGTCCAGAGAGACCTAAATTGTGCAAGTGAGTGAGAAGGAGATTGTGGTCAACAAATCAAAGGCAGAAAAAAGGTTCAAAGAGATTAAGAGAACAGGAGAGTACTGATCCAGTGGTGTCCTGATTTCATTTCACAGTGCAGTGAGAAGTGATTCTGTAAGTTCCAAAGATAGGATGAAGCCCCTGCTAACACTGGAAACCTTTCCTTTCAGATGAACATCGCCGGCTGTGCATTGAGGGGCTTCCTTTGGGCCCAGGCTTCCCTGGTACCTATCCTGGTTATGGGCCTGGGGGTGGTATTGGACCTGGAGGTATCATCCCCGGAGGCACTGGACTTAATGGAGGAAATGGACAAGGGGGTTTCTCTGGTCTCCCTGGAATGGGTCCCGGAAGCTCTAGTATTGGTGAGAATGAGTCTTGCTTTCTTTTATATATGAGGATAATGCTCTACTCTTCTCTGTGTATGTGGGAATGGCTCACTTTCTATCAAAATATGCAGGAATGACTTACACCTTCTATCAGAGACAGACCAAACAAATAGTAGGGATGCACAAAGGCTTCCACACAAAGAAAAGGGAGACCCAAGGAAAAAGTCCAAGTTTAATATCCAAGCACCAATTACCACTCCATTTCTAACAGGACAGTGATTGCATTTATACAAATCTTATGATTAACAATACTCCTGGTACTTGCCGTTGTTATATGACATCTAAAGTCCACCTAAGGCAAGTATGACTCTCTATACAATACTGGCTTGTATATAGAGGAAAAGACTTCAGAGACTCGGTCTCAGCTGGTGTCTGTATAATTAGAACAGCCAACCGGTTCGCTCAGGGCGCGTTTAATTTAATGCACATGCTGGCAAGTATTGTCATCAGTCAGAAAAACCTCTATTAACTATTTTAAATACAATTTATTGTGGAATGCAAAGTAGTACAAAACTAGTGCTTAGCTGTGGTCTGTGCTGAGACTATTGAGAATGCCCATGCCCAACAGCGAGCTCCTGTTTCGCTCAATGCTTCATAAGGAGCTGGACCTCATGTCTTCTCACAGCAAACTTCCAGTACCACAGAATTTTCTGTATGGAACCAAATCTGCAATGTGTTACTCTTACAATCACATACCTCTTGTCATTCTTTTTTTTTTTTTTTTTGTTGCAGTTCAGTTCTTTTCCATAGATTAATATTATATCATGGTATCAATTATTCTAACATTGTTTATCCAGCAGCATCAATTTACACAGTGCTGTACAGCTGCATGAGGCTCCACCCACTTGTGTCACACCGTACAGCACATTACATTCTTCTCTTTACTCACTGATTTTAGGGACAGCCACGCTGAATCAGACTGGAGATATCTGCAAGCTCTTTACCAACCTCTGCCAAAACGGACGTTGCATCCCTACACCCAGCAGCTATCGCTGTGAGTGTAACATGGGTTACAAACAGGACAGTCGCCTAGAGTGCATTGGTAAGCAACACCCTACTGTGTGTGTAACACAGGATACAACCCCCTCCCCTCCTCGATATTCAAAACAATTTAACTGACCAGGAATGGCTCCTGGCCAGTTAAATAGCTTTTAAGCTCCTAACCATGGAGATTTAGCTGGAGATAACCAGTTGTCTCCCACTGACTACCCCAATTAGCAGGCTATATTACACAACATAGCTGGTTGATATATTATGAGGCATATTTTCAAAGCACTTTGGGAGGCTAAGTTCCATAGGTTTCTATGGAACTTTGGGAGGCTAACCTGCTTATAATCGAACGAGAAAAACGCCCAAGTTCCGACCTAAATCGGGAGATGGACGTTTATCTCACAAAAACGAATAAAGCGGTATAATCGAAAGCCGATTTTTGGACGTTTTCAACTGCACTCCGTCGCGGATGCGGACAAAGTTGATGGGGGCGTGTCAGAGGTGTGGCAAAGGCGGAACTGGGGCGTGGTTATCTGCCGAACAGAGATGGGCGCATTTCACCGATAATGGGAAAAAAGTATGCGTTTTTAGCTAGAATTTAGGACACTTTTCCTGGACCCTGTTTTTTCACGAATAAGGCCCCAAAAAGTGCCCTAAATGACCAGATGACCACTGGAGGGAATCGGGGATGACCTCCCCTGACTCCCCCAGTGGTCACTAACCCCCTCCCACCACAAAAAATGAAGTTTCACAACTTTTTATTTTCACCCTCAAATGTCATACCCAGCTCCCTGACAGCAGTATGCAGGTCACTGGAGGAGTTGTTAGGGGGTGCAGTGGACTTCAGGCAGGTGGACCCAGGCCCATCCCCCCTACCTGTTACAATTGTGCTGCTTAATGCTTATTAGTCGTTCAACCCCCCCAAACCCACTGTACCCACATGTAGGTGCCCCCCTTCACCCCTTAGGGCTATAGTAATGGTGTAGACTTGTGGGCAGTGGATTTTGAGGGGGATTTGGGGGGCTCAACACACAAAGGAAGGGTGCTATGCACCTGGGAGCTCTTTTACCTTTTTTTTTGGTTTTGTAAAAGTGCCCCCTAGGGTGCCCGGTTGATGTCCTGGCATGTGAGGGGGACCAGTGCACTACGAATCCTGGCCCCTCCCACGAACAAATGCCTTGGATTTATTCGTTTTTGAGCTGGGCGCTTTCATTTTCCATTATCGCTGAAAAACAAAAACGCCCAGCTCACACATTATTGAATAAAACATGGACGTCTATTTTTTCCCAAAATACGGTTCGGTCCACCCCTTCACGGACCCGTTCTTGGAGATAAACACCCATGGAGATAGGCGTTTTCGTTCAATTATGCCCCTCTAAGTGCTTTGAAAATGAGCTTGATAGTGTATCTAGATTTTCAGAAAGCTTTTGATAAAGTTCCTCATGAGACACACTCCTGAGAAAATTAAAGAGTCATGGGATAAGAGGCAAGGTTCTGGTGTGGATTAGGAATTGGTTATTGGACAGAAAACAGAGGGTAGGGTTAAATGGTCATTTCTCTCAGTGGAGTGCATTTCCATCAGTCACTGGTTTTAGGCTTGCAACAGTCCAGTTACAGCCCTAAACAGCAAGACAGCATTGGAGTTACCTGTACAGGGATTTAGTAAATCTCCTGTCCTGGTTGGATACCTGGAAGAACCAGATTGGTGCCACGATGAACCACCTTGAATTGTTGAGGCATGGCATCAGCTGTGTATGTGACAGCTGATACTGGGGTAATCACCTCTACCATAAGGTGTGCCTCCTGCTGTGCTTATGTCGCTTTAGGCATTCAGAGCATTGCTGCCCCCTTTGACAAATTTGAAGCAATGCCCTGTTATGCTTCTTTCCATGCTCTGCAGATGTGGATGAGTGTTCCAGCAGCCCATGTGTGAACGGAGACTGTGTGAACACGCCAGGGTCCTATCACTGCCGGTGCCACGATGGATACCAGAGCAACCCCACCAAGCAGGCCTGTATAGGTATGTATCCGCTATTAGAGTTGGATGGATTATATAACTCACCCCCCCTTACTGTCCTATGGGGTGGGGGTACCATAAATAGGGGATTAGGCATACATAGATGCTTCTCTTCCTTCATTGTTCTGTGGTGAGTCAGATCTTGATCAGTGTGTGTCCCCCATCACTGTTCTTTGGCATTTTTAAAGTTGAACATCATGTTTCATTCCTCTTAGTGGTGGGTTTGGAGGGGGAATAGGTTAGGGACGCCAGACAATGCTTATCAGCAGGAGATGGAGTCTGGGAGCACTGTGAGATTGACACTGTGCTTCTCCCACTACGAGCTGGACTTGGAGAAAGGTAGATCTACGAGGTAGATCAGCAAGGCACACGAAGGAAGAAGGAATGCAGAAGGAGAAATGGCGGCAAAAGGGACGAGGAGTAATGTGAAGTTGTGAGAGAGGGAGCAGCAAGGCAGGAATGAGATGTGGATGAGGAAATTTAGCTAGCATTATCTGGATGGCATAAAAAGGGAAGTGAGTACTAAAATAGTGGTTCATATTTTAGAGTATCCCTTGCACTATTCAGGCATTACTTTGTGGACAGAGTTTGTATTATTGCAATTGTAGATCAGAAAAGTCAGGGTTTATGGGGAGGGATGATGCCTCTCTGACTGACAAAGGTTAGGCTGACCTGATATCAAATCCCTACCTGTTGTCTCTCCCTTCCAGATTTAGATGAGTGTATCATGAATGGTGTGATGTGTAGAAATGGGCGCTGTGTGAACACCGATGGCAGCTTCCAATGCATCTGTAATGCTGGCTTTGAGACCACCCCTGATGGCAAGAACTGCATAGGTAAGCAGCTGAGACCACTAGGGATGAAGTCTTCTGGGGCAAGCTATAGTCCATTAAGTTCTGTTGATAGAATACAGCCCGATGTTCAAAAATATTTAACCAGCCAGGAAAGGCACCTGGCCAATTAAATACCCTCAAGCCGCCTATCCACCGATATTCAGCGGGAGATAACTGGCTATCTCCTGCTGAATATCCCAGTCAGCAGCTAGCCCGGTTACTGGCTATGTCATATCATTGCCTGATGTGCAGCGGCTGACTGGTTAAGTTTAGCGGGCAGATAGACCCGCGTAAATAGCAGGTCTATGTTTGGCCGCAGAACATAGCCAGTCAGCCAATGAATATTGACTTAACCGGATATGTTTATGGTGCCAAAAAACCCCGCAAATTCAATGCTGGTAGCTGGATATGACCCTGGCATTGAATTTCCGGGTTCGCCAGTGACAGCGGGAAGTAGCCTGTCTAACTCCTGCTGTCGGGGCCGTAGTCTTTGTGGAGAATCATGGTTCTATAAACCTTTTTGCTACAGAAACATCTTACCCGATAGCCTGCACTACTGTAGAAACAGCCCTGTGACCCACAGCTGTGCTATAGGAGCACAGAAACATACCGGTTGGTATTCAGCAGGCGGCGGTCAACGTTTTTATGTCTGCTGCTGGTTGTATTCTCAGATACTCAGTGCCAGGCCATGTCAGGACTCCAGCATAGAAGATCTGGTTGAATGTTGCTGCCAAACTTTATGCAGTTAGGTACAATATTTAGCCCTCCAGATTCTATATATGATGCCTAGAAAATCCACGCGGTAAACATTTCTAACTAAGCATATTCTATAAGCAGCGCCTAGATTTAGGTGCAGTATATAGAATACGCTTAGTTGATATCCCAGAACCTAAAACTACGCACCTCTATTTATACCAACAATAACATGGTGTAAATCCCTGTGCGTAGATTTACACGCACTAGGCAATATTCTATAACTACGCATGTAAATTTTGGAACACCCATGAAATGCCCATTTCCCCACCCATTACCACACCCGTTTTGAACTGTGTGCATTAGAATTTAGGTGAAGTTCATTACAGAATACGCTTAGTGAGTCGTGCTCATAAAAATTTTAATTATTGCCAATTAGTGCTCATTATTGCTTGTTAAGTGCTGTTATCAACACTGATTGGCTTGTTAAGCCAATTAAGATACAAGCATTGTTATAGAATGCGCTTGGATTTCAGCACTGAACTCTAGGCACGATACATAGAATCCGGGGGTAACTGCATAAGAAGAACCACATAGAGGTAGGACTGCTTTTTATGCGGTTATCTTATATGGTGAATATTGACACTTAACCATATAAGTACCGACTCCACCCCTAGAATGCCCACGGCTGGTTTCTGCTTAGGCGATAACTGTGGATATTCGGGGACACTAACCAGTTAGGTGCCGCTGAATGTTTACATTTAGCCCCGAACAAGTGATTTAAGTGACCAGGAGCTTCTCTGGGCTGTTTTAAATCGCTTTGAATATTGGGTGGATAGAGTCTGATATGATAGAGGTATATAAAATAATGAGTGGAGTGGAACGGGTAGATGTGAATTGCTTGTTTACTCTTTCCCAAAATACTAGGACTAGGGGGCACGCAATGAAGCTACAAAGTAGTAAATTTAAAACAAATCAGAGAAAATATTTCTTCACTCAATGTGTATTTAAAGTCTGGAATTCATTGCCAGAGAATGTGGTAAAAGCAGTTAGCTTTGCGGGGGTTTAAAAAAGGTTTGGATAGCCAGGGCCGGTCTTAGCAAGGGCGGGGCCCTATGCAGACCAATCTGATGGGGCCCCATCCTAGCCCCGTCCCCACCCTAGCTCCAGGGTTGGCCACCCCTCCCTCTGAGCTCCAGGGCGGCCACCCCTCCCTCCGAGCTCCCGGGCCATTCCCAGGGTTCCCCAGCTCCCTCCCTCCCAGCTCCAAGGCCGGCTGGCCGGTCTCTCTCTCTCTCTCTCCCTCCTACCCACCAGCTCCAAGGCCCCCCTCCCTTCCCGCTCCAAGGCCTGCCTGTCTCTCTCTCTCCCTCCCTCCCTCCCACCCACCAGCTCCAAGGCCCTCCACCCAGCTCCCACCCACTGGATCCAAGGCCTCCCACCCACCAGATCCAAGGTCCAGCTCCCTCCCACCCACCAGATCCAAGGCCTCCCGCCCACCAGATCCAAGGCCCCCCACCCAGCTCCAAGGCCCAGCTCCCTCCTACCCACCAGATCCAAGGCCCAGCTCCCTCCCACCCACCGGATCCAAGGCCCCCCACCCAGCTCCGACCCCCCTCCCTCTGAATTTTAAGTTACCTCATCGTCGACATCGGAGTGGCCGGCAGGTAGTAGCAGCAGCCATGAAAAGCGTGCGAGCTGCTGGGCTGCGCTTCGGGGGAGCCTTCCTTTCCCTTCCCTCGTTCAGCTCTGGTCCCGCCCTCGTTTTGAGGGCGGGACCAGAGCTGAGCGAGGGAAAGGAAGGCTCCCCCGAAGTGCCGCCCAGCAGCTCGTACGCTTTTCACGGCTGCTGCTACCTGCTGGCCACTCCAACGTCGTCGACGAGGTAACTTAAAATTCAGAAAGCGGGGGGACTGGAGCTTGGGCGGTCGGGGCGTGGTGACTTCAGGCGCGCCGCGCAGGGCCCCCTTGAGCACGAGGCCCTATGCGGTCGCCTCGGTCGCCTCGCCCTAAGACCGGCCCTGTGGATAGCTTCCTACAAGAAAAGTCCATAAGCCATTATTAAAATGGACTTGGGAAAATCCACTGCTTTTTACTGGGATAAGCAGCATAAAATGTATTGTACTGTTTTGGGATCTTGCCAGGTACTTGTGACCTGGATTGGCCACTTTTGGAAACAGGATACTGGGTTTGATGGACCTTCGGTCTGTCCCAGTCTGGCAACACTTATGTACTTATGATGCAGATTAAGGTTCATCTAGTCCGGTGATGGCGAACCTATGGCACGCGTGCCAGAGAAGGCACGCAGAGCCCTCTCCCTTGGCACGCGCGCCGTCGCTGGTCCGCCCACGCTCCCTCCCTCCGAACACCAGTTTGCCGCCTCCCGCCCTCCCTCCAACCCAACAAGCATCAGGCCGCCCACCCGTCCTCCCTCCCTCCCAGCACCAGGAACCCCCCTCCTCCTGTGATATTTAAAAAGCGTACCGTCCTCCTCGGGATTAAGGCAGCGTGCAGTGTGCAGCGGCAGCGAAGCGCATGTTCTTCGATCGGCGTGCCTTCGGCCTTCCGTCTCTCAAGCTCTGGTCCCGCCCCTCATAGGCGGGACCAGAGCTTGAGAGACAGAAAGGCCGAAGGCGCGCCGAGCGAAGAACATGCACTTCGCTGCCGCTGCACGCTGCCTTAATCCCGAGGAGGACGGTACGCTTTTTAAATTTCACAGGAGGAGGGGGGTTCCTGGTGCTGGGATGGAGGGAGGACGGGCGGGCAGCCTGATGCTTGTTGGGTTGGAGGGAGGGCGGGAGGCAGGCCTGGTGCTGGGTGGGTGGGAGGGAGGCTTGGTGCTGCTGGGTGCTGGGAGGGAGGGCTGCCTGGTGCTGGGTGGGAGGGAGGGAGGGAGGGAGGCTGGGTGCTGCTGGGTGCTGGGAGAGAGGGCTGCCTGGTGCTGGGAGGGAGGGCGGCAGGCCTGGTGCTGGGTGGGAGGGAGGTCTGCTACTGGGTGCTGGGTGGGAGAGAGGCCTGATGTTGGGTGGTGTGTGGGAGGGCAGCACGCCTGGTGCTGGGTGGGTGGGAGGGAGGGAGGCTGGGTGCTGCTGGGTGGGTGGGAGGGAGGGTGGCAGGCCTGGTGCTGGGTGCTGCTGGGTGGGAGGGAGGCCTGCTACTGGGTGCTAGGTGCTGGGTGGGAGGGAGGCCTGATGTTGGGTTCTGGGTGGGAGGGCGGCAGGCCTGGTGCTGGGTGGGAGGGAGGCAGGCCTGATACTGGGTGCTGCTGGGTGCTGGGAGGGAGGGCTGCCTGGTGCTGGGAGGAAGGGCAGGGGGAGAGGAGGGTGGCTGGACATGGGTGGCTGGAGGGGAGAGGAGGGTTGCTGGACATGGATGGAGGGCAAGAAATGAAGAAGAAAGGAGGAAAGTAAAGAAATAAATGGAAAGGAAGCCCTGGAAATGGAGTTAAGAGAACAGATAGCAGCAGAATCAGAAACTGGACCAATATGGATAGAAAAACAAGATCACCAGACAACAAAGGTAGAAAAAAATAATTTTATTTTCATTTTAGTGTTTGGAATATGTCCAGTTTGAGAATTTACATCTGCTGTCTTATTTTGCACTGGGTATACTGGAGCTGCAACAGCTTACAGAAATGATTTATAATGAAAAAAAATCATGTTATTTTTTCCTCCTATACTAGTATAATATTTTCAATGATGTCTGTTTATATTTGCCATGGCTGGTGTAGGGGGTGTGGCTATCATAGGGGTGGAGTCATGTGGTAACCCCGCCCATAATGAGTACTGGCACTTTGCGATAAATAATTTGATTTTTGGTTGCTGTTTGGGCACTTGGTCTCTGAAAGGTTTGCCATCACTGATCTAGTCTATCCAGTTCTATTCCTGGTGCAGTGCCACAGACCCCAGCTTCTTTGCAACTTGGGATCCTCTCAAAGCAATCCTTGTGGTGCTTAATGACCTCGTAAAGCAGCTGGTTACTTGATGTGGTTTGGTGACTTTCCCAGCAGCGGTTTAGCAATTCAGTGGGAACCCCCTTTCTTAAGTTTCAGGGAGTTTATTCTCCTACTCTCCCACCCCCTTCCTCCTGGCTGGACAGTCAGTTTTATGTTACTACCAAACTGGTTGCTTACTTACAGAAATGAGCTCTTTGCTATGGCTTCTGGGAACGCAGACTCTGTGCTGTTTCAGAAGAGCATAGTATGGTCCATCCAATCTACCCAACAAGATAAACTCACAGTGATGTTATTGCAGCTCTGTTTCCTGCAGCACATGGAGCTTTCTGACATCACAATGTGCTGCTGTTCATGTCACAGAATGGATGCATCAGGTATCAGCAAAGCCAAACAGTCTGCTTTGGTCTAATTGTTCAGCTCATCTAGCCAGACACACACACAGGATGAGTTAATAATAAAAAGATATTTGTCTGTGTAGTTCTGCTGGATGAATGCAGCACCAAACAATGGTGAGAAGCATTTAGGTATAGTAAGTCTCTTCCCAAAAGAGTTTACAGTCTAAGGGGTCATTTTACTAAGGTGCACTAACAGATTTAGCATGCTCTAAAAAATTTGGCGTGCATTAATGTGCCGATGATCAAAACTCCTGCGCTGTTCTGAATAGCGCCATAAAAATACAGCCGGAACAGTGCAGAAGAGCAATGTCCTAATGCTCAAAGCTAATGAGATGCAAATATAGGCGTGCTCATAGCTTTTGAGGATTAGGGAGCTCAGCATTTTGGCGCAGAAGGGTTTGGCGGTAAGCTCAGTTCCTGTGCGCATGTGACTGGAAAACCCAAATGTGAAGCACACATTGGCATCTGTTTTCTGCAGCCTAAATGTAAGCATTCTTAATTTTTTTTTCTGGATGCTTATATTTAGATGCAATAGATGCCAGTGTGTGCTTTGTATTTCTTTTTAAGCATGGTCGCTTTAAATTTAGATGCAGGACAATAAAGCTAATGTTTGGGTCTGCTGTTTCTCAGAAGCAGCGCTCATCCTCCTTCTTCTAAAAGCAATCAAACCCGGTAGATTTTGCAGAAAGAATCATGAGAGAAGCAAGAGAATCATGGGACATTCTCTCTTCTAATACCCTTTGCTCGGACCTGGCGTTATTTTTTACAGTAGTAAGGCACCATTGTTTCAGGTGCTCTTTTCTGATCATTGGGGAGGAATATGAAATGACCTCATTTAAATAAGATTGACTACATTTGCATGCTATCTGCGCTAAGTCCTGGTATGCTCGTTGTTTGCCATGCTAGACCTCTTGGATCATTCTGTGCTGGTAAATTTGGGCGCTAGTACAGTGCTAATGGCGTCTAGCGCCCACGTTTACTTTTGATCATTGACCTATAAGTGCCATGCAGCCCATAGGTATAGAACACTAATGGGCTCATTTTTGAAAGAGAAGGACGATCATCTTTCGACATAAAACGGAAAATGGACGTCCTTCTCCCAGGGATGCCCAAATCGGTATAATCGAAACCCGATTTAGGACGTCTCCAACTGCACTCCGTCACAAGGACGGCCAAAGTTCAAGGGGGTGTGTCGGAGGCATAGCGAAGGCGGGACTTGGGCATGCCTAACACTTGGATGTCCTTGAGCCATAATCGAAAAAAACAAGGACGTCCCTGACAAACACTTGGACGTTTTCACCCGGACCTGTTTTTATTAAGACTAAGTCACAAAAAGGTGCCTGAAATGACCAGATGACCACCGGAGAGAATCGGGGATGACTTCCCGTTACTCCCCCAGTGGTCACTAACAACCTCCCACCCTCAAAAGACATCTTTAAAAATATGTCGTGCCAGCCTCTATGCCAGCCTCAGATGTCATACTCAGGTCCATGACAGCGCATGCAGGTCCCTGGAGCAGTTTTAGTGAGTACTACAGTGCACTTCAGACAGGCGGACCCAGGCCCATACCCCCCCTACCTGTTACATTTGTGAAGGAAACAGAAAGCTCTCCAAAACCCACCACAAACCCACTGTACCCATTTATAGGTGCCCCCCTTCACCCGTAAGGGCTATGGTAGTGGGTTTTGGGGAGGGGTTGGGGGGCTCAGCACACAAGGTAAGGGAGCTATGTTCCTGGGAACAATTTATGAAGTCCATTGCAGTGCCCCCTAGGGTGCCCGGTTGGTGTCCTGGCATGTGAGGGGGACCAGTGCACTACAAATGCTGGCTCCTTCCATGACCAAATGGCTTGCATTTGGCCATTTTTGACATGGACGTCTTTGGTTTTGAAAATTGCCGAGAGTCAGAAAAGTCCATGTCTAGGGTGGGGTGCAGCAGCAGAAGGAGCAGCAGCGGGAGCAGTAGCAGTGGTGGTAGGGTAACGGCGGGGGGGGGGGGGGGGGGGCAGCGACGGGGCCCTGAAGATTGCTTGCCCCGGGCCATGCTTTGTATCTCAACAGCCCTGCATTGCTCTACCCGGTGGGAAGCTCTTCCCAGTGTGGAGGCCATGATGTGTGACGCTTCAGGGGTCTCAAAGAGGAGCCCATAAAAGGTGGAGGTGGGAAGAAAGAGGTGTGTGGGAGCTGATGGGTTTTTTTTTTTTCTTTTTTGGTAGATTCATGCTGCTTTATTTTCTTTGCAGATCATGATGAATGTGCCACTACCAATATGTGTCTGAATGGCATGTGCATCAATGAGGATGGCAGCTTCAAGTGCATCTGCAAGCCAGGCTTTGTGCTGGCACCAAACGGACGTTACTGCGTGGGTAAATATCAGCAAGTCTAAGCTGGGGGCTTAAGGCTCCTTCATTACTACTTATCATTATTATAACACTACTAGACATACACAGTGCTGTACACAAACATGTAACATTTAAGACAGAGCAACCAGGCCCAAGGATTCTCCATTGCACATAGACCAACCAGATGCCAAGGCCCTACCAAACATGCTGACTAGCTGAGAACTCAAGACTTTTCTTTTTAAACTGACTCACTGGAGGCCTAAGATTCCTTTGTGCATATAGATCAGTTGAGACCCCAAGAACACTGTTTGCATGCTGTGACTCGCCCTTGGCTTCTCCAAATATGTTAAATGGCTGGAGGTCTGAGATAGATATGTGCATGATAACCAACTGATGATACAGTGTTGCTCCATGCATGCTAACTGACTGAGGACCCATGCTTCTCTGTGCATGTTGATTGATCTAGGAGCTGTCAGATAGCTCCTGAAACACTTGCAGAGCTTTTCTGGACTGTGGAAAGCTCCAGTTTCTGTGCTGTAAAAGCCCCATTCCTCTCCGTTCAAGCACAAGGTCGAACCTGCAAATATTCATGTTACCCAGCTTCATTGGCTCAAATATGACAGGTTTCATGTTTTCAAATCTGGATTTACCCAACTTGTTTCAGACATGGAAATACTTTTAAAACAAATAGGAGGAAATATTTTTTCACTCAAAGACTAGTTAACATAAGAATAGCCATACTGGGTCAGACCAGTGGTCCATCTAGCCCAGTATCCTGCTTCCAACAGTGGCCAATCCAGGTCACAAGTACCTGGCAGAAACCCAAATAGTAGCAACATTCCATACTATCAATCCCAGGGCAAGCAGTGGCTTCCCCATGTCTGTCTCAATGGACTTTTCCTCCAGGAACTTGTCCAAACCTTTTTTAAATCCAAATATGCTAACAGCTGTTACCACATCCTCCAGCAGTGAGTTCCAGAGTTTAACTATACTTTCAGTGAAAAAATATTTCCTCCCCGAATGTGAGAAACAAACAAGAAAACTTAAAATAATTAATTTAGGCCAAAGGCATCCTGGAATAAAAATGTTGTTAACTTTTTAAATATCTCCAAGGAGTGCTGCAATCTGAGATTAAGAGGAAGAGCATTCCAAAGTGTAGGAGCCGTTACACTAAAAATCAGAGCCTAATTTTTTCCAAACAAATGAAACGAAAAGATGGCATCACTAACGGGAACATAAGGAACCAATAATCTTGATAAATACTGTGGGAAACCTGAGTAATAAACCTTATGGACCAAATTTAGTTAGCCAAATTCCCCCGGATTCTATATAGCATGCCTAGAGATCTGCGTCGAACTCCAAGCGTATTCTTTAACAACATGCGTAAGTTAATTGGCTCTGAAACTCATTGCTGGAGGATGTAGTAACAGTGGTTAGCGAATCTGGGTTAAAAAAAAGATTTGGACAAGATCCTGGAGAAAAAGTCCATAGTCTGTTATTGAGATGGACATGGGGAAGCCACTGCTTGCCCTGGGATTGGTAGCATGGAATGTTGCTACTAATTGGGTTTCTACCGTGTTTCCCTGAAAATAGGACCTACCCCGAAAATAAGACCTACTGGGGTTTTCCTGCAAATTTAAAATATAAGACATCCCCCCAAAAGTAAGACCTACCAATTTTTTTTTTAAGCAGGGCCGCCGAGAGCCACCCGAGGTGGCCCCCCCCCCACCCGAGGTTGCCGGGCCCCCCCTCCGTCGCTCCCGGAACTAACCTGAAGCTCCTTTCACCTTCGCAAGTTCGTATTCGAAGCAGCAGCGCAGCAGGGCAGACCTCTCCTTCCTTCCGTGTCCCGCCCTCGCCTGACGTTACGTTACGTCAGGCGAGGGCGGGACACGGAAGAAAGGAGAAGTCTGCCCTGCTGCGCTGCTGCTTCGAATACAAATCCGAACTTGCAAAGGTGAAAGGAGCTTCAGGTTAGTTACGGGAGCGACGGAGGGGGGGCCGGCGACCTCGGGTGGGGTGGGGGCGACCGATGTTTCCCAGAAAATAAGACATCCCCCCGAAAATAAGACCTAGCGCGTTTTGGGGAGGAAAAATAAATATAAGATAGTGTCTTATTTTCGGGGAAACACAGTACCAAAAAATACGGGAAAAATACAATTCTCCTAAACAAAAAATTAGAACAGCAAAAGGGAGTGTTATTAACATCCAGAGACATTGATCGTTGCTTGAACATCATGGATTTATGAGCTAACACATTTTGGCTAAAATTGAACACTGAAAAAACTCATTGTCTTATTATCTCATCCGCATATAATACTTATAAGCCTACTACCCTCGTTACTTCATCTTATTCTCTCCCTATCTCTGATAACCTTAAAATTTTAGGAGTTGTTATTGATAGACACCTTACATTAGAGAGTCAAGTTACGGCCGTTATAAAGAAAATATTTTATTCGATGTGGAAACTAAAACGTATAAGACCCTATTTTCCAAGGGATATATTTGGCAACATGACGTAATCATTGGCATTAAGCCATTTAGACTATTGCAATGGATTATATGCGGGTTGTAAAGTTCAGCTTCTGAAAAAACTCCAGACAGCCCAGAACACTGCTACCAGATTGATATTCAATAAAACGAGATATGATAGCGTTACATCTCTTCGTCGGATACTACACTGGCTCCCAATTATGGACCGTATTACCTTCAAGCTTTGTACTCTGGTCCACAAAATAATCTATGTTGAAGCCCCGGATTATATGATTGATTTACTTGATCTTCCAGCGAGGAACAGAAACAGATCATCTCGTAATTATATGAATCTTCATTATCCCAGTTGCATTGGTCTTAAATACAAAACCACCTACGCGTCTAATTTCTTCTACTTGGGAACGCAGATATGGAATGCAATACCGAACTGTGTGAAAACACTGCATGATCATCAAGATTTTAGGCGCTCTTTAAAGACCTATCTGTTTTGTAAGGCCTACCCTACTGATGCTCCTCAATAGACTCTACATTATATTGCCTCAAAGGACCATTTTATTCCTTATTATTTTGTACTTTATTTTACACATGTACCCCTCCCTTACCTGACCCTATTATTTATTGTCTTGTAAGCCACATTGAGCCTGCTTGTGAGTGGGAAAATGTGGGATACAAATGCTGCAAATAAATAAATTAATTAATGAGCATCAATGGTGAAAAAACAAATAGGACTACTCAAATAGTAGACAACACTTATGTATGGTGTGTCAAGTTCATAAAATGAGTGAGCATTGAGGCATCATACACCAAAGTAGACCAGCTATGTGATCTCCTATAGCCTCCAGCTATTTCAGATCTGCAGCACCAAGTATAGATTAATCATTTGCCCCTCAAGCTGTCAAAACTGTTTTTTTTATATATTTAAGTTTTAATTTTTGCACCATCTTTAAAATGTGTTCGACAATGAAAGAAGAACAGCAGACAACAAGCAGCAACCTTTATACTTAGCTGACATCGATCTGGCATCGATCCAGCGCAGCGCTGAAAAAGATGAAAGCTCCCAACGCCCACTGTGAGAGGAGCAGGGCGTTTCAGTTCCGTGGAACCTGCTTCGGGGGTACTGGCAAACCAGGTCACTGAATGAAAATGCGGCCGCGATACTTTAACCGGAAATTTGACGGTTCTAAAAATAAAAGATTTAAAAAGTGGATCTGGTGAATTGAAGTGCTGCAATAGACCCATTTGGGATCCATTTTTGGACATCCAGGATCACCAATTATAGAATGTAGTTTGAATGTTTAAAGTAGAGGTGCATGCTGACTTGGTGGCTAGTAAACTACAATATGGAGCGTTCCCAGTTGACTCCCCAGGTCGAGTCTTTGATCCTCTGAAGAATGTCTCTTGGCTCAGATCCATCACTGCAATGACCAACAATAACCAGATGAGGTATATGAGATGGGATGAATATAAAATAGAAGAAAAATCCCTGGATGGTTGTGAATGAAGGTTGGAGGTGCCAGATCCCAGCCCAGGTTCCAACTGAGTTGCAAGTATAAAAAAGCAAGAGAGAAACTCCCAAATCAAAAAAAAAAAATGTAGGTTCCTCCTGTTGAGGCCTTGGAAGCTAATTACTGGACGACAGTTTCATCCATGGAGGTCTCAGCTGTCAAAGTGGAATTTTACAGACAGAACGCAGAGTTGCCTTGATGAGAAATTCATTCACAGGTACGTTGTCCTGAAGCAACCACTGCTGTTAGTGCCATTCTGGGTGATATTTCCCTTTGCCCTTTTCTTCTTTTCAGACAGTGGTAGAGATGTCCTTTTTTTGAAATAGATTTTGCAAAATGAAATAAATGGACTAGTGGATTATGTAGAGCCAATACATGCCAGGTCCAGCATGATCCATTTCTTTAAGCTGTTTTATTTTTCCCCATTAGTTTAGCAATGGGACAAAACCAGTACTGGATCAGCCTGTGTGGGATGAGCTAAGTAAGATGGCATCTCAGAAATAACATAGCCATGACTTCTCCATCCTATGACTCTTGGTATAGAGGAGGAATGCTGGTCTGAGATGGTTGATGATGTCTTCCAATGCATGTGACGAGATCAGGACTATGCATTATCTGATGATGATACTGAGATAGGCTGGCTAGCTAAGATCACAATGCGGAAATTCAAGTCTGGATTAATGGTTTAAGGGTGACGTGGAATCAGGTTGCAAGAACTGTGGATGTGAAGACTGGTGTGCCCCATGTCTTTCTCTAAGCGTCTTGTGTAAGTGCCCCATGTCTGTCCTGTAAACACCATTCTTTTCCAGCCCTGCCCCCTCCCTTTCATTTACTACTCCCTTGGATTTCTTTAACCCAAATTGAAGGCTGTGGGCCTGATATTCAGCCAGCGGTGATCAACATTTTGCTGACGCCACCGGCATTGAACCTGGAAATTCAGTGTCGGGCCATGTCCAGGCACTGGCATTGAATTTCTGAGTTTCCAGAGCCAACTAACACATAGCCGGTTAAGTGCAATATTCAGCGCTTCAATGGCTATGGGTTACCGCATGAAGATAGGACTGACTTTTATTCGATCCTGTTTATGCAGTTCAGACGGCTGCTTAAGGGGCTGGCTTTCATTTTGACGCTAACAGTTATTTTCAGTGGCACTAACCAATGCTGAAAATTAGCGGTTAGCCCCGACCAGGAGATTTAACTGGCCAGAACTGTTTCTGGCTGGTTAAATCACTATAAATATGGAACTATGTGAGCTTTTGTGTTAAATCTTAGCTACCAGTCTTGACCACTTCTTGAGCTTTCTCAGCTTCCTCCTTATTTTGTCTGGTCTGCCAGGGATGTCTAGTCCCTTGCAGATGGCTGCATCAGTTGTGAAAACACAAAGCTTTGCTGTTAATTGCTCTCCTGCTGTCACATTATTTATTTATGGGGATTTATTAACCGCCTTTATGAAAAGATTCACCCAAGGCAGTGTACAGTGATTAGTTTGAAAGAAGCTACTGGAGCAGTTAGGAGCAACTTAGTGGTTAGTACAGTAGGCTGAACACCTGGGAACTGGATTCGATTCCCATTGCAGCTTTTTGTGACCCCTGGCTGCTGTTTCCTTTCTTACAGATATCAATGAGTGCCAGACTCCAGGAATGTGCATGAACGGACGCTGCATTAACACAGAGGGTTCCTTCCGCTGCGAGTGCCTGGGTGGCCTCACAATTGGCATTGATGGACGTGTCTGTGTTGACACACACATGCGCAGTACCTGTTATGGCACCATCAAGAAAGGGACATGTGCCCGGCCCTTCCCGGGTGCTGTCACAAAATCAGAGTGCTGCTGTGCCAACCCCGATCATGGCTTTGGCGAGCCCTGTCAGCCGTGTCCAGCCAAAACTTCAGGTGAGAGGCATCACATGGATAGGATGATAAAACATTAGTGGATGGAACAATGTATGGAATCCTGGGATTGATTAATGAGATCGCCTTGTGGTGCTCAAGTGCAAGGAGGTTTAATAAGACAGGAGACTAAGTGACGTCAACACGTTGAATCCATCCCTGTACACTCAAAACAAAGCAAACAAACCTCCTCCTCCTCCTTTCCAACTGGAACAGCTTTAGACTTTTTACAGATGGACCACACATAGGTAATCTGTTATTTCTAATAATCTTTTGCTATTGTTTTCAATAGCATTTGCAATTGTTTGGTGAACGAAAATGGCGACAGGCTGATCTGCCTACTGCTGGCAAGCTCTGCCTACTGGCTTCCAGCTCATATAATGGACTAGATATATCGCTTCATCTCCTGTTTTGTTAAACCTCCTTGCTCAAGTGTCTCCACTGCTTCTTGTGACAAAGAGCTTACTGTATTTTTAAAATTTGTTTTCCAGCCGAATTCCAAGCTCTTTGCAGCAGTGGTATTGGGATCACCGCAGATGGCAGAGGTAAGAGGCTTCACATCAGTCCTCTCAAAGCTCTGAGGCCCCACAGGACTCACTCAGGCCCTCTGAATTCAGAAGGACTAATACGCAAATGGTAATTGGTCGGGAAGAGAGGTGGTAGTATGAGGCCGAGGACTGCTTCTCTCCGTATTTGGGTATAATCGGTTTGTTTCAATGAATTTAAAACACCAAAATAAGTTTCTTATGGCATTCTGTGTTCTGCAGAGGCCAACATGAACCAAAGTAGGCAACTGGTGCCTTTTCATTGATATAAATCAGTGTGCATTCTTGGAAAATCAATGAGGTCGATATTCAAAGCAATTAACCAGCCAGAAACACCTCCTGGAAAGTTAAATCGCTTGTTCAGGCTATCCACTGATATTCAGTGGCACCTAACCAGTTAGTGCCACTGAATATCATCACAGACTGCTAAACTAAAAGCCAGCTATTTTGTAGGGGGGTAGTGGTGGTGGTGGAGTGGCATTTATCCAGTTAAGTGCCAATATTCAGCACTTAACCATCTAAATTTAGCGGTTAAATCAGACCGCATAAAACTCAGCCCTGTCTTTATGTGATGTCACTAGTTGCTGAATATAGCCGATTGCATAAACCCAGATATTCAATACCGGTGCCTGGACATGACCTGTCATTGAATTTCCGGGAATAACGCCGCTGCCAGTTGAATATTGACCCCAATGTCTTTTCAGTGATGTTGATTCAGTTTACAATGATGGCCGGGTAATGCTCTGAGAAGCCAACATTATAGCTCAGCAGTGGTGGTATGCTGTAGCACTAGCTGTGCAGTGCATTGTGGGGCTTGACTTAGGTGTAGCACTGCCATTTTGATGTGAGTGGAGAACAAGAGAGAGACTCTTTATTGTGCCAAATCCTGATCTGAAAACCCCATCTGCTTAGTTTTGATGTCCCTTCTGCTATTCTTTCCTTCTCCAGTCACCCTCTGTACTCCCTCTCCTTCCTCTGCTCCCCCTCCCCTTCCTCTGCTCCTTTCCACTTCCCCAGTTTCTCTTCGATATCCCCCTCTCTAGCTCCCTCCAGCTGTCCTTCATTTGCCTGACCTCCTGTTGCTGCTATTGTCAGCTTGTGACTCCTTCAAATGTTTGGGCATCACTCTGAACTCACAACTCTCTTTTACCTCACACAGACCGCCTTTTATCAAGTGTGCGGCAATGCTGACACAGCCCTTCAAAGTGAATGGGCTGTGTCAGCACTACTGCACCGGCAGCCGCTAGTGTGGCTTGATAAAAGGGGGCCACGGTTCTTCTGTTGCCAGATCCTGTTTTCATTCTCCCCGATATATCTATTTGTTTTGTAGTTACTTGGATGGCCATGCATGTGCCACATTACTTTGCTGTCTCGTCACTTCTCACTTTGACTATTGCAGTATCCTTCTACCTGGTTTCTCTAATACTCTCATCAAATGTCTTCAAACACCTTGATCCATCTTCTCCCATGTGCCCATAGATCTGACCTTGTTATCTAGTATTTGCACATCATCACTGCTACTACTACTACTACTACTACTTAACATTTCTAGAGCGCTACTAGGGTTACGCAGTGCTGTACAATTTAACAAAAAGGACAGTCCCTGCTCAAAGGAGCTTACAATCTAAAGGATGAAATGTCAAGTTGGTGCAGTCTAGATTTCTTGAATAGAGGTATAGTGGTTAGGTGCCGAAGGCGACTTGAAGAGGTGGGCTTTGAGTAAGGATTTGAAGATGGGCAGGGAGGGGGCCTGGCGTAAGGGCTCGGGGAGATTATTCCAAGCATGGGGTGAGGTGAGGCAGAAAGGGCGGAGCCTGGAGTTGGCGGTGGTGGAGAAGGATACTGAAAGGAGGGATTTGTCTTGAGAGCGGAGGTTACGGGTAGGAACGTAAGGGGAGATGAGGGTAGAGAGGTAAGGGGGGCTGCAGATCGAGTGCATTTGTAGGTAAGTAGGAGAAGCTTGAACTGTATGTGGTACCTGATCGGAAGCCAGTGAAGTGATTTGAGGAGAGGGGTGATATGAGTATATCAGTCTAGGCGGAAGATAAGACATGCAGCAGAGTTCTGAACGGACTGAAGGGGGGATAGATGGCAAAGTGGGAGGCCAGTGAGGAGTAGGTTGCAGTAGTCAAGGCGAGAGGTAATGAGAGAGTGGATGAGAGTTTGGGTGGTGTGTTCAGAGGAAAGGGCGAATTTTGCTAATGTTATAGAGGCTTCCTATCACCTATTGTATCCACTTCAAGATCCTCACTGTGACACGTGGGGTTGTCTATCGTTCTTCTCTTATTTCCCCCTATACTTCCTCCAGTCCTGTGTGCTCAGCCCTAGCCCATCATCTTTCCCTTCTCTGTCCACTGTTCCTGATTAGAGTCCACCCGCCATTCTGCATTTTTCTGCACTGCTCCCACTTTTTGGAATTCCCTCCCTATTACCCTTTATTCTAAACAGTCTTTTGTAAGATTCAAGTCCTTGTTAAAAACTCATTTGTTTTCCCTGGCTTTTCCCAATGGGTAGAACATAGAGTTGATCCAATAGTGGCATGCGGTCTCTTGATGTGTTGATTTTATCTTCAATTTTTTTTTTAATTTGTGCCCCTTTCCAATTTGTCTCTCTCTTCTTTCTCTGCTTTCTTTTTTTTTGCCTCCATTTTCCTCTGTCCTGTCAGTTTTATGGAGTTTCTTTCTTCTTTGTAGGATTTTATTGTAAACTGCTTTGTTTGTCTCAATTATCTGACCTAAAGGGGGCCGAGCTGATGTCGGCTAAGTGAAAAGCTGGATAATACAGAAAACAGTGGTGACCCCTTAAAAAATGCACAGAACACATACTTTATGCATAAAAAACAGGCATAGGGTATCTGTATTTAAAATACAGTATTGTTTATTAACACTAACCAGCAGTGTGTGAAGCTGGAAAGCAAGGAGAAAACCTATACTTCTTAATAGCAACGCAATGACATTACTGGGGGGGGGGGGGGGGGTCTGTCAGATATGCCAAATGGTCAAATTAGTGAAGGCTGGATAATCGAAACTGTACAGTATATCAAGCACCAAATATACTAAACTAAACTGTACCTTTGCTAGGCTTTCCCTACTGTCTTTCATTCCCTAACCTCCCTCAGTTATTTCCCACCCCAGTCTCCCTCAGATGCTGTCTTTTGCCCCGGGCTTCCCCTCTTTCCCACCCTACTGCTGCACAACCTTTGTCACTCCTTCACCTTCCTTGGCCTGTACAGACTGTCCCATCTCTAGGAAAGTTGACCAGTATTTTACTATAGTCTCCGCTATGACCATCTTTTCTCCTAGATATTAATGAATGCGCCCTGAATTCAGAGATTTGCCCTAACGGCATTTGTGAAAACATGCGTGGCAGCTACCGCTGCATCTGTAACCTGGGCTATGAATTGGACCCAACAGGCAAGAACTGTGTTGGTAAGTTGAAGAATTGAAGTAAGATTTCCCCATTCTCCTGCCCTTCAACCCTACATTTGTTTTATCGGATTCTGCCAGCTCCTGATCCTTATAGTCATACAAGGTATGTACACCTCCCCTTCATCCCCATGTTCCATAGAGGAGATTCCCCATCCTCTCACCCCATGACCCTGTTGCATGCTGGAGCAAGATGGGAAGTACAAAGTCATTGGGATAAATAGATGAGTGGTAAACTGAAGGCAAATTATGTGTACAGTTGAATAAGGTAGACTTTCTCTATGTCCTGACCTTAGGTCCACTATCCCTGTCCTTTGTTTCATTATCTAGGGCCAAGAGGGTGGCAACACTCTCTTCTCGGCCCTAGATAATATTCTCTATCTGCTTGACTGTAGCTCTATTAACAGTCTCTCTGCTTGGTCTAAGACTTGTTAATGTTCTCTCTTCTTATGCTTAGATATGTTGGTGCTCTTTCTTCTGGCTCCAGCTATATTAGTACTCTTTCTAATGTAATCTGTTTTACTGTTTTATTGGCTTTATTGACTTGGTATATTTTCTCTGTGTAATGTTTTTACTGTAATATGCCCCACTAACGGTCCCTTTTACTAAGCCGCGAAAGCGTCTACGCAAGCCCAACGTGCACCAAAATGGACTCACCGTCCGACTACCGTGTGGCTCTTGTGGTAATTTCATTTTTGGCACGCGTCTGAATAATGTTTTTTTTATTTTCTGGCACTTAACGGACACGTGCCAAGTGGCATCTGATGCGTGTAGGTAATTACAGGCCAAATTCTTTACCGCTAGTTCTATGGTTGGCAGTAAGGTCTGAGACCCAAAATGGACATGCAGCAATTTTGATTTTGCCACACGTCCATTTTTTGGGGGAAAAAAGAGGCTCTGTCTTACAGGCACGTTGGAAAATAATTCTGCGTGCGCCCAAAACTCCTGCGCCTACACTACCGCAGCTTAGTAAAAGGACCCCTTTATTCACTGCTTTATATGATTTCTAGACTAGAAAAGCATATAAATGGATTCATTAAGTAAATGTATACACCCTACCAGACCTATTAACACTCTCCCTTCTTGGTCCTAGATGTGGATGAGTGTTCAGTGAATCGCCTGCTCTGCGATAATGGGCTGTGTCGGAACACACCTGGCAGCTATGCCTGCACTTGCCCCAAGGGCTTTGTCTTTAAGAGTGACACAGAGACCTGTGAAGGTGAGCGCACCCTGCTGCCACGTTTCTGTCACTGACAGAGATACAGGGAGACCTGTGAAGGTGAGCACTTCTGCTGGCTCTCCACCAATGCGGTTGCTGACAGAAACAAACACAGACTAAGAGAAATGTGTGAAGGTAAGTGTCCCCTGCTGACATCCCTCTGCAGGACCCGCTCCAGACCATGAGAGTGTGAGAATGGTCAGTGCTGGTGGGATTCTTGTGTCAGGGTGTGCGTTTCTGCAGCTGCTACTGGGCTTCAGCAGGATACCAGGAACATTTGCAACAGGGGTATCACAAACTGCAAACGCCTTGCCTCCAAATGCTTCTGTCCCACCAACTAGTAACACCCCAGCAAGGGAAGCCAGTGGATGGGGTGCAATTAGACAATTCAATAACATGATCATTGCTCTGAAATTTATGGAAAACAATAGGTAAAAACTACAAAGTCCAAAGACCTATAACATGTAAAGAGGCAAGCAAATGGAAATCTGAGACTGACAAATATTAAGTAGAAGAAATAATAGGGTTAAAGCATCCGGTAATCGGTTCTGTAACGTATGAGACAGGCAACTGAAACTCATTGAGTGTGAATAATCAAGCCTAATTATCACAAAAGAAGGGATTAGCAATATGAACAAAGGGTCCTTGATGGTTAATATGTAGTAAGTACTTTAAATATGTATGGTGGTTGCCCATTACAGAGTAACTCGTATGTAAGAAAAAGTATCTTATATAGAATCTTATTCTGTATCTAGTGTTACTCAATCAGCAGAGGGGAGACATGGTCAAAATGTTTTGCATTGTAAGTTATTTTCACTGCAGTGTCCTGAAGAAGCTGAATCCGGTGGTAAACCTGTGAGGATAGAGTTACAGTAGTCCAGTTGATAAATGCATGAATCAGTCTTCAAAGCATTATTATCTAGAAAAGGTTTTATTGATCTAATCTTCTGAAGTGCAGAAAATATTCTCCGAGAAAGAAGTAAGATATAGGGGCCAAATTTTAAAAAGCCATCGATTAATATTTGAAGGGAACAAAAATTATCCTGAATTGAGATGGGGATATGATTGATAGCTGCACAAAAAGGAGGGGAGGGATTTCTTCTGGAAAACTGAAGAACCTCAGATTTGGCAGGGTTCAAAACCAGTCTATAATCTGATAACAATGAAGCAATCCTGGTTAGATTTGGATTAAGGGCTTGCTGAAATTTAAGATCCCAGGAGTCATGGAAGGCAAGAAATTGGATATCATTAATGTAAATATATACTGTTAAACCCAGGTCCTGCATGAGGGTTGCTAAAGGGGCTAGAAAAATACTGAACAAGACTAGGGCCAGGATTGAGCCCTGAGGAATTCCACTTGATAGTTGCTAAGAGGAGGGAGTTTGATAACCCAGGCTCACTTCAAAAATATGTGATGAAAAATAAAAACAGAACCAATTCAAGGGAACCTCTTTAATCCCGGATTCATGGAGTCAAGATAAAAGTAGTAAATAATTTACTAGGTCAAAAACCAAGCTAAGATTCAAGTGCTTTTCTTGAATCCAAATGACAGACAGTGTCACTTAACATTGATATCAAAACCATTTCAGTACTGTGGATTTCCAGAACTTGACAAACTGTGAAAGTATTGCTTTCTCTGTTACCTTTCCTAAGAAACTGAGGTTAGCAATAGAGCAGAAATATCATAGAAAGGAAGAAGGGTAAGTTTCTTTACCCAAGGTCTAATTGACAAGCACTTCCATAGAGAAGGTACTACACCAAAGGTGAGGCTTGAATTAATTTAATCCAGATAAACAGGAAGTGATTTGTTCAAACAATCTTTCAATAATTGAGCAGGGGCTACATCTGATGGTGATCCAGATGCTTGAGTCTTTTTGAATTAGCTTCTACAGGCCAAGAAAGAAGAGAGGTAAAAAAGAAGAAAAGGAGCTAAAGGCTAAGGAAAAAGAACAGGAAGATGCAAATTGGGCTGGAAGAGAGCAGGGGCGTAGCCAGACACTCAAGTTTGGGTGGGCCTGGACCCAAGGTGGGTGGGCAGAACTCCACCTTGTCCTACAAGTGATTTGGTTTCTCCTTCTCTCGCCTGCATGCCATATGGTCTTTCAAACATCCCCTCTCCCCCATATACCTTTTAAATTGCAGATTTTCACCGGCAGCAAACAGTTGTTGGGAGTTTTTGACTGGTGGGGCTTGGGGTCCCTACCAGCCACATTATAGGTGTGCTGCTACTTGGTGGGCCTGAACCTAAAGTGGGTGGGCCTGGGCCCACCCCAGCCCACCCTTGGCTACGCCACTGGAAGAGAGACTGGAATAGGAGGAAAAACATACAAATCACTAAGTGAAGAACCTTGAAGCAAATTTAGCATGTTCAATGCATAATCATCAACTGTAAAATCCAGGGCCTGGATCTCAATAATTTTGCTGGAACAAAGTTGCTTGACAATATTACAGTTGATGTATGTGGTTGCTTGCAGAACAAACTTCTTTAGAGATACAAGGTCTTTTTATGTTCTTTAAACATAAAACGAAAGTCTTATATTCACATTGTAGAGATTTACAGCGTTGTAAACTGGCTGAGATTTTATGCTTCCGCCATTATCTCTCTGCCCATTTTAGTGACCTCCTGAGAACAGGGGCGTAGCCAGACACCCAATTTTGGGTGGGCCTGGGCCCAGGATGGGTGGGCAGAATAACTTTGCCCTGTCCCACAAGTGATTTGGTCTCTTCCTCTCTCGCCTGCATGCCATTTGGTCTCTCAAACATCCTCCCTCCGTCACATGCAGCAACTGATTCAAGACCCAAAGCATGTCTACATCTCTGTATCTAAAGAGAAACAATTTGTTTTGAATTGGCCTAGTCAAAGTCCTGACTTGAACACAGTAGAGAAGCTGTGGCAGGACCTGAAACAAGCAGTTCATGCATGAAAACCTATCAATGTGTCTGAATTGAAGCAGTTCTGCAAAGAAGATTCCTTAACAGCAATGTGAGACATATCAAATTATGGGAAGCATTCATTTGCAATTGCTGCTAAAGCTGGATAACTTTGTTTCTTAAATAAATGATGTAAAAACAATGTTATGTGCTTAATTAGCACATATGAGTTATCTTGTTGGGCAGACTGGATGGACCGTGCAGGTCTTTTTCTGCCGTCATCTACTATGTTACTATGTAATACACACTGCTCATGTTGGCCCCACAGCCTTCCCTCTGATGCAACTTCCTGTTTCCGCATAAGTGGGAAGGCTGTGGGGCTGGTGCGACTAGTATGTATCAGTCGCTGCTCACTGCAGGCGAAGATCTGCTATTTACAAGGTATGCAGGAAGGACAGTTAGGAGTTTTTGGCTGGTGAGGCTTAGGGATCCCTGCCAGTGGCGTTCCTAGGGGGGCTGGCACCCGGGGCGGATCACCGATTCGCCCCGCCCCCTGGGTGCAGCACCCCCCCCCCCCCGATGCAGCGCGGACACCCCCCCCGGTGAAAGGACACCCCCGCAAAGGAACCCCCCCGCCGGGTGCATGCCGCCGGGGGGGGGAGGGGGTGCCGCGCGCGCCTGTCCTCTGTTGTTCCATGCTTCTTCTCTGCCCCGGAACACCTGTTCCGGGGCAGAGAAGAAGCATGGGACAACGGAGGGCAGGCGCGCGCGGCACCCCCCCCCCCCCGGCGGCGTGCACCCGGGGCGGACCACGCCCACGGCCCCCCCCTAGGAACGCCACTGATCCCTGCCCCTGCCAGCCACATCATAGGTGTGCTGCTACTGGGTGGGCCTGACTCCAAAGTGGGTGGGCCTGGGCCCATCCAGGCCCACCCTTGGCTACGCCACTGCCTGAGAAGTCTAAATTTGTTAGAGAACCATGGTTTACATTTGTACATATTCCTGGTGATCTTTATTGGAGCAGAGAGCAAAGTGCTCAGATCATCAGAAGACACTGTAGACAGAGGCAGGGCATGATAAACTAGCAAAAAGCTTACTAGATGTGAGGCATTCAAAGATAGCCACAAAGAATCGATGGAAGAAAAGAAATGAGTTTCAGTTTCTTTTGGACAATAAGTAGAAAGTGCAAACAGTTCTACTCCCCTGCCTCTTTTCGTAGGCCAATTATGTTAAAAAGAGGAGTAGTCTGGAGGACAACTTTATACAAGTTCCTTTTCCCTTAACCAAGTTTAGGTTACACCACACACACAGGGCTAGGTTTGAATAAAGATATTGTAAAGAACATTTTGGTTTTAGCAATCAAATATTCAGTAAACCTACCTGGAAATGTGAAGACATCCAAGCTTTATTAGGTAGAAGAGAAAGGTGTTGATATTCAGCTGGCAGCGCTCAGTGTTTTGCCGACTGCTGCCGGCATTATGTCTGGAAATTCAGTGCCGAGTCATGTCCAAGCTTTGGTGTGACTTTGGCTGGTTAAGTGCACTTAACTGGCCAGGTGCTGAACCTGCCCCGGAATGCCCCCCCAAATAGTCAGATTTGCTTTAAGTGCTAACCAGTTATTTTCAGTGGTACTAACTGCTTAAGTGCCACTGAAAATGGTGAATTAGCCCTGAACAGGCTAGGAGCCATTTCTGGCTAATTAAATCACTTTGAATATTGATCCTGAAGCTCTAGGGATACAAATTAAGGAATACATCATTGGACGAGTGAAATAACCAAACCAAGGCTGGTGACCAATTTGAACTGGAATAGTGTTAGGTGGCATTGTGGGATAGAAAAAGGGATCAATAGATGATCAAAACGTCAAGACAAAATAACAAGAAAAGCATACCAGGAGATGTATGAAGGAGCATGCAGAGGAGCAAGCTCTTTGCATTCTACTACTACTACTTAACATTTCTAGAGCGCTACTAGGGTTACGCAGCGTTGTACAATTTAACAATTGTACAATTTAACAATTTAACAATTCGGTGTGAGCCCAAGGGGCTGTGTACTGCTGAATTAAGTGTCTTAAAATCCAACAGGGACATCTGGTAGTTTACCATGGAAGTGGGCAGAGTCACAATGGGTCAGAAAAAACAGGGAATATGGAGAGTCTGTAACACAATATTAAGTAAAACAAAATAACAGTAGCAAAGTACAACATCCAATGTGGTAGGCTGCATGCTGCTGAATTGAGTATCTTCAAAATGACCAGTAGGGCGCATCACAGAAATGAGTGGACTCAGAGAATAGGTCATTAAGAGCAGGGAATACAGAGAGTCTGTAACACAAATTTGATGATATGCACATTTTTGCTTTGAGTAACATCTGCAATATTTCAGAATTACATAAGCCAGTTACTCTTGGCTCATGTAGAGATTTTTGTTTTTGCTCTTTTTGAATCCACAACATTTCTCTAATAGTCCTGTTGACTCTAGACAACTTCTACATCTAACAACTACTGTCTTTCTACAGATGTGAACGAGTGTTTGTCCAATCCATGTGTGAACGGTGTCTGCAGGAATAATGCTGGCTCCTTTGTATGTGAATGCTCTTTGGGAAGCAAGCTGGACCCCACCGGGACTATATGTGTGGGTAAGATTCCCTCTCACACTCGGTCTACTTCACATTCTCTTCCAGAACTTATTCAAAACTCTCATCCATTGTAACATAGGAACTCAGTTTTTTTTTTTTTAATTAGGATTTATTTACTGCCTTTTTGAAGGAATTCACTCAAGGCGGTGTACAGTAAGAATAGATCAAACATGAGCAATGGGCAATTACAGTAGTAAAAATATTCAAATAACAATACAAAGTATGGCATAGAATACTACTTACAATATCAACACAATATGTAATAGAACATTTTAATTGACAGTGAAGGGTATAAGAAAAGATGGAACATATAGAGTATGTAATAGAGTAAGAAGAGTTAGAAAGTAAGGTGACTAATTTAAAGAAAGTTGCACTTGAGATCAGAAAGATGGTTAAATATTATCTGAGCTAGGGTAGGAGTGGATAAACATATCCTGCTGCAGTATATGCAGCCCGAGTCACTCCTCGTGTGTGTGAGTGAGACTAACAAGTTAGTTACTTCTTCCATTCAAGGCCTGGTTGAAGAGCCAAGCTTTCACCTGCTTCCTGAAGTAGAGATAGTCTTGTGTTAAGTGGAGCCTTTCAGGCAGTGCATTCCAGAGTGTGGAGGCTACTCCAGAGAAGGCTCGCTTGCGGGTATCACATCGTGTACTGTCTTTTGATGAGAGAAAGGGACCAGACTGACACATACAGTCCTCACATTTGAGTTTCTTCTACTTGGAGTAGATGAGCATTCAAACTCCCATCACCACCCTCCACATCCATCTCAAGCATGGCCAGGATCTGCTAGAGTACTGGCCTCTGCCACCTCTACTGGTAGGCCACCGGCAGAAATTCATCCATATGAATTCTCTGCTCAGGGCAGGGCCAGTGATACGGGATGGCAACCAGGGCAATTGCCCGGAGCCCCCGTATCACAGGGGACCAAAAGCCTGCCTGAAGCAGAACGAGGCAGGGCCTGAAGGTGGACTTTGAGGCCCCTTTATCAGTTTCTGTATGTCTAACACTGACTCAGGCTCAGTTGATAATAACTGTGTAAACTTAAATACAGAAAGAGAAGGCAGAAAGCACAGGGAGTGAGGTACAGTGAGTGAGATACAGAGAGTGGAGGTGAGAGGATGGGAGGTACATGAGAGACTGTGATACAATATTTAATGTGATCACACCTGGGCACTGTGCACACACCAGTGGATCATGTTTCTGATGTGGTATGTTCATAGCAGGACACTGTGCATATGTCACCAGCTCATTCTATGGGGTGGTTTGATACCAGCTCCACAGTGTGAAGCTGTCCATGCACAGCTGAAGTTCCTAAGTCTAGCTGCAGACATATCTGAATACTTTCCCTTCTTTTGCCTTTACAGACAGTATGAAAGGAACATGCTGGCTAAACATCCAGGATGGTCGCTGCGAAGTGAACATTAATGGAGCGACACTGAAGTCGGAGTGCTGTGCCACCTTGGGAGCTGCCTGGGGCAGCCCATGTGAACGCTGCGAGATTGGTAATGCCATTTCTGTCTCTCTGCATTGAGGCCATGCAGTGAGGGTAAAGGGTTCCCACCTGAAACCCTGCTGCTTTTCCAACCTGATCTCATCTGGCGACCATCAGGTATCATATGTTCATGTTTTATTTAGTCTCCCTCCTCTATTCCTCTCCTCTAGATGCCGCCTGTCCAAGAGGTTACGCCCGGATGAAGGGAGTGAACTGTGAAGGTGAGTCTCACAGCACCCAGAGAGCAGGAGCAACAAGGATAACAATAAATGGGACTTGATATACTGACTTTCTGTGGGTTTTGCAACTGCATTCAAAGTGATTTATATAGTATATACAGGTACTTATTTGTACCTGGGGAAATGGAGGGTTAAGTGACTTGCCCAGAGTCACAAGGAGCTGCAGTGGGAATCAAACTCAGTTTCCCAGGATCAAAGTCTGCTGTACTAACCACTAGGCTACTCCACCACTCCGATATTTACCAAGGTCAATATTCTAAAGGGTTTAACCCGGCAGAAGAGGCTTCTGCCCGTTAAAACTCGCTGAGGTGGCCAGCTGATGATATGCAACAGTATTTATCTGGGTAGTGCTGCTGAATATCTCTACTAACCAGCCATTCCCTAACCAGCTAGGCTAGGGCCGGTCCAGGGCCAGATTCTATGTGGCACCTGAAAAATCCATGCGGAATAAATTTCCACCTAAACGTATTCTATAAGCAGCGCCTAGATTTAGGCACGGTATATAGAATACATTTAACTGCGCATCCATTTGCAGCAAGGAAAATGTGGCATAAATACCGGTGCGTAGATTTAGGCGCAGAGGGCATATTCCATAACAGTGTGCGTAAATGTTGGAACTCCCGCAAAATGCCCATTTCCACACCCATACTCATGCCCCTTTTTGGCTGCGTGCATTAGAATTTAAGCACTCTGCGTTACAGAATACACTTAGTGAGTTATGCGTGTAAATTCTAATTATTGCCTATTAGTGCTTATTATTGCTTGTTAAATGCTGTTATCAATGCTGAATAGCTTGTTAAGCCAATTAAGTAACACGTGCTGTTATAGAATATGCTTGGATTTCAGCGCGGAAAACTAGGCATGATATATAGATTCCGGGGGTTAGCAGCGATATTCAGCCCTCTAATTGGCTAAGCAAGTGCATAAAAAAGCCTGTCCTAACTTTAGGCACCAAGCTAACCAGGCACTGGTCTAAATCAGTGGTGTAGCAGACCCAGTATTTTGGATGGACCCTTCCACGCCCCCACCCCATTTTTGCTGCCTGCACCAGCCCTACCAGCTTCCATCTTCCACGTCCCAACAGACAGGAAACAGGCAATGACATCAGTGAGGGTGGGACGTGGCAGATGGAAGCCTATGGGACCAGCACAGGCAGCGCAGGTGCCGGGGATGCCTGTAAAGTATACTGGGGAGGGTCGGGATTCAGAGACAGAAGGGCAGATGCCGGGATTCTGTGGAGGAAAGAGGGGAGAGAGTAGTCTGGTGCCACCACTGGGTGGGCCTGAGCCAAGAATGGGTGGGCCTGTGCCCACCCGTAGCTACGTCACTGACTCTGTATATCGGCCTTGTTCATTTCTGGGTCAATACTGGAGGCCAGACATGCCCCACATTGAATATCTGAGATTAGTTCAGCCCGCAGCTGAGGGCTATTTACAAGCTATTTACTGCTGTGGGCTGAATATCGGGTCCATCAGTTTTCTAGCATTGCTGAACATACACTGTATAGTGGTAAGTGCTCAGCTACAATATGACCCCGCCCAAAGAGCTTATAATCTAAGTGAGTACCTGAGGCAATGGGAAATACTGACTTTATTCAAGGTCACAAGGGGTATTAGTGGCAGACATAAGCATAGTTTGGAAGGAGGGTGTGGAGGGAGCTGTGCCCCCACCAAGCGTGCAGGTTCTAATACTTGAATAGGTTCCCCCTCCCCCCTGCAAATATGATTTCCTCACCCTTTATTCTTTCCATCCCCAAAGTAAGCAGGCAGACTATGCCGATGGTGGCATCCCTGTTTCTCAGTGCAGTGCTCGTACCACTAGGCCATTTTCTCTTCCACTAAGCCACTTCCTCATTCTGCTCCAAAGGGGCAGTCTGTGAGACAATATTTCCTCAGAAGTCCCAGCCTTGCCCTATCTATGTTTATGAATGCATTGCCATGAGACCACAAGGTCGAATCTGACTGCACTCTGTTTGGTTTGACACAGATGTGAACGAATGCTCCGTCTTCCCTGGGGTGTGTCCCAACGGCCGCTGCATAAACACTCCTGGCTCCTATAAATGCGAGTGTCCAGAAGGGCTGACCCTTGATGGAAGTGGCAGAACTTGTGTTGGTAAGGACAGGAACACACACCAGATGGGGGGTGGGGGAGGGGTTAGCAGCAGCAGGATACTGATTGTAAATATGTCCAATGTTTTATTTGTACCTACTTCTGCATTTTAATTTCTGTTTATACTCACAAGTCTTGCCTTTTATCATTTGGCCCTGTATATTGTGTATGCCACCATCCTTCTCCTCCTCTCTCTGTACCTCTGTCTGTGTCATGTCACTCAGTGTAACATGCCATACCACACTCTTCCTCTTCCTTCCTTTGTGTCTTTAAGATTCCATGTCCTGTCATATAAGACAGCATGTGGATGACGCTCCAGATAAAGATAACTATTTATTGGATAACAACAGGACTCGACACAGCTGTGTTTCAGCCTAAAAGGCCTGCGTCAGGAGTCTTGATGTGTCTATCGTCGTCAGTATCTCATTCAAAAACTTGCTGCGTTGTATGCACCAAAGCAGAGCAGGGCTATTTAATCTCTTCCAAAACTGAGAGGTTGTACTTGGAGTCGATAATTTTTGGAAGAGATTAAAAAGCCCTGCTCTGCTTTGGTGCATACAACGCAGCAAGTTTTTGAATGAGATACTGACGACGATAGACACATCAAGACTCCTGACGCAGGCCTTTTAGGCTGAAACACAGCTGTGTCGAGTCCTGTTGTTATCCTATAAATAGTTATCTTTATCTGGAGTGTCGTCCACTTTTTGAGTCATCTTCGCTGCCTTATGGCACAATACTTTTTCTTGCGAAGACCTGCTTCTTCTGTTTCACATCAATACAAGACAGCATACCACTCTCCATCTCTTTCCTCCATGTTTCCAACCTTTTGCATCTTATTGCGCAGCTGTGGCACCTTCCTTGTGTGTCTGTGATGTTCTGTGTCCTGTCCCACAACACAGTAAGCCCCAAAAAACAGCAAGGCAGACAATCCACAAAATCCAACGTGGAGATAAACAAAGCAGACCAGTCAGTAATGTAAATCAATCTTTATTATAGGGTAAACACCCCAAAGGAAAATGCCCAACAGAGGCTGTGTTTCGCCCTAAAGGGCTGCATCAGGGGCTCTAAAATAAGGTCTTCATACATGGCAATGGTTAAAAAGCATATGCCCTAGTTGTCACCAAATGTAGTAAATGGACAAAGAACTAAGGCACAATAGTAGGCAAAAAACCAGCATACAGGTTTCGTCAGGGGTAAAATCGCACTCCAGAGAATGACAGCGTGTAACCACACACTCTTCAATCTTGCTGGAAAAAGATTTGGGGCGTTTCCCCTATAATAAAGATTGATTTATATTACTGAGTGATCTGCTTTGCTTATCTCCACTACACAGTAAGCCATCCTCTCTGATGTTGTGTGTCCCGTGACAAAACATAGTATGACCCCTTCCTTAAGTGTCTGTTGTGTTCTCTGTCCTGTCGCTTGGACGGTTCCCCCATCCTATGTCTGTGACATGCTGTTCCCTCTCTTCATGGCAGATGTGCGTGTAGAACAGTGTTATCTACACTGGAGTGAGGATGAATGCACAGCGCCTCTCCCTGGGAAGTATCGACTAGACATGTGCTGCTGCTCTGTGGGATCCGCCTGGGGCATTGACTGTGAAGAATGCCCAGTGCCGGGCACTGATGAGTACAAGGCCATCTGTCCCCGTGGCCCAGGATTTGCCAACAGGGGAGACGTTCTGTCTGGAAAGTCCTTTTATAAAGGTAAGAGGATGACACTCAAATTTCATACAAGGCAGTTTTCAAAGTCACTTACCCAGTTCAATTGTAACTCTACACATGCAAATTGACTAGGTTGAAGATTGCCTTCCTTTGCTCAGCTAAAAATCTGTGTGAGCTTCCACAGCACATGTTCTTTTAGTTTACTTAAAATTGGGCAGCTTGGTATTCAGCCACTGAAGTCGGCACTTTTTTGGTAATGTTTGTTTATGTTTATTCAGACCACCATTACTTCAGACAAGATCAAAGCGATTTATAATAACAACATTTAAAAAGTTAAAAATGGAAAGGAACACCATGATAATAGGAAAGAAAACTGCATTCATTCTACAGAAATATATGAAAACAATTATTATGTAACCTAAAGTAAATTACATTTAAACTACAAATAACGTTTAAATTAAAAAAAAATAAAATTAAAAATACAGATACAAGCCCTCTAGGAACGTGACAGGAGACATTCTACTACAGTTTAGGACCCAAAAGCCAATTGAAAATAATTAGTTTTCAATTTAACTTTAAAATTCATTCCAGACCTCCAGAGGAAGATCATTCCATAATCTTGGAGACAGAAAGAAAAAAACAGATAATCTAGTAGACCCCAAAATAAGCAAATCTAGGCGTGGTGCAAAAATAAAAAATCTGGGGCCTGATATACTGGACCATCTCAAAACAAACTTGAAAGATCAATCACAGCTGCTTAAATTTAATTCGAAATCCCACAGGTAGCCAGTGGAGTATCACCAAGACAGGGCTGATGTGATTTAAACACATTTATGTGGCTAACGTCAGAGTTAACAGTCCAACTCCCTTTCTTTCAAAATTCGGAGTCAGCCAATGCTTAACGTTTTGCTGGGCAACTCATTATATCTTTAGGAGCAGGAAGGCCAGAAGGCATTTGGTGAGGGGGAAAGGGTGGGACCAAAAGTTATGTGTCACATGCCAATATTTAGGACTTTGCCCGTATAAGAAATAATATTAAAATATCTTTCCATGTAGGAATAACTTTATATGAAATTGGAGAGACTAGATGCCTGTAAACATGTGCAGATACCACCTGTCTGCACATAAGTTTGGCCTACCTGAATGAAAGCACTTTCGGGGATGGGGTTAGGTTGGGGGTTAGCGTTTACAGTGCATACTCTTATAAAATATGTAGATAAAATAAACTGGGAAAGTTGTGAACTCTGGTCAGCGTGGGCCTGATGTTCAGACCATGAAAGGTAGCCGTGCTGCCTCCCACAGTTGTCGCTGAGCTCTACCATACCTAGGGCGGTGAGGGCGGTCCGCCCCTGGTGCCGGCAACGAAGGTGTGCATGGAACTGGCGCGCTCTGTCGGCTCAGCCGGCCCCCTGCCCCGAAACAGAAAGTGACATCTGAGGGGGCAGGGGACCAGCAGAGCTGACAGCACACACCTGCTTCGCGCACACCTTTGCTTGGAGGAGGGGTGTGTGTGTGGGAGGGGGGGGGGATGTGCTCCACCCCAGGTGACATTTAAGATAGGTATGCTGCTAGCGCTGAGTTGGTTTATTGTAGTAGAAATAAAACAGGACTCTATGCTACAATAACCTGACTTGTGGTAAAATAAACTAATTAATAATAGCCCACTTCCTCTAAATCATTTGTTTATCTTTATCTGGTGGCTGCCCCACTGAACATTAACCTCCAGATTTATAGATGAGACTGCGTTTCATGGATAACAGAGTTCTCTGTCTTACAGATGTGAATGAGTGTAAAGTATTCTCTGGTCTCTGCTCTCACGGCACGTGTAGAAACACCATCGGCAGCTTTCGATGCAACTGTGACAGTGGCTTTGCTCTCGATGCAGAAGAGAGAAATTGCACAGGTAAGCCTGACATTTTGGAAGTGCGATTTTATGTTTAACTTGAGGGAATTATGACTGCTGTCAGCACCTGCTCTCCTACACCTTTTCGAACTACACTGTTGCACATTTTCTATTTTTAATCTCTTTGTAACACAGTAACATGGCAACACAGTAAATGATGGCAGATAAAGACCCACACAGTCTATCCAGTCTGCCTAACAAGGTCGCCAGAGCGTGCCAACCATTCTCTGCACCCCAGTCACTCATGCGTGAACTCTGGCTGTCAAGTCTCTATCATGCCAACCGTAAAGCCAGCCAGACATGATGGTGTCTTGGTTATAACCATATATCATCCCCAAATATTGCTGACAGTATTCAACTTACCAGTCAAGATGTCTTCTCCTCCCCATGATTTGTGCAGCACCCTCACTCGCAGCATGTGACAATAAAGTGATCTACAACACTGAGCTGCTGAAGCTTCACTTGTTTTTTTGTCATTTACGGGACACAGACCATAGAAGTCTGTCTAGCAACGGCCTCGGTTCCCCCAAAGCTAGAGTTGCCAAATCTTCTTCAGTCTTTTGCCATTTGCGAGATACAGAGCATAGAAATCTGTCTGGCATCGGCCTTAGTTCTCCCTTGCTAGATTTGGCAAATGTTTTTTCAGTTTTTTGCCATTGCGGGACACAGACCATAGAAGTCTGTCTGGCATTGGCCTTAATTCCCAGTACTATTACCCAAATTAACCCCTCAACAGCCATGTTGCATTTTCATAGTCTTTCTATTTAGGCATCCCCTATGTCTGTCCCACACATTTTTTAATTCACTGATTATTTTTAGCTAACTAATGCTTTATTCAAATTGCAAGCACAGATGCAAATAAACCAGAGATCTTTACTATTTTCAAGTGGGGACCAGTTTGTCAAAAAACTTTAATGTGAGAACCAAGACAAAGCAGCTGAGACCATATCAATCTCTATCATTCTCTCTCCACCCCTATGTTGTTGAAGCTGGATCTACCTTGTCTCCAGCTTTTAATTTCCTCCCATTCTTTCTCTGGAGCCTTGTTTGTCATGCCACCTTTTCTTCCAACACCACATAGCTTGCAGTGAGTTTCAATTGCATGGTGCTATCTCAGCTCTGTGAGAATAGAGTGGGATTTTTGGGCAGCACATAATTCAAATTTTCTGAAAGCAGCATTGTAAAGGTATTAAACAGAATGAATGTTATGGAGATATGCTAGCAGCAAGTCTGAGGAAAAGGTGACGTGAGATTGTGAACTGGGGAAAGAGTCTGATTGGGCCGTCACTGACCCCCAGGCCTTGCAATGAAAAACAATGAAATGGACTATCTTCCGGCAGTATCCTGTGTATCATTATGTAAAAGACCCGACACAGCACTGTGTTTCGGCTACAGTGCCTGCCTCAGGAGTCTTTTTGGATACATGCAACATAAACAAGAATATTGTCCAAATATAACAATCACAATCTTTAAAAAGACCTGATTGCCAAAAAAGTAAACAATCCTCTGAACAGGGGTTGAAAAATGAAGCAGCAATCCTGCTTCATATTTCATCCGCTGTTCAGAGAATTGTTTATTTTTCTGGCAATTGCGACTTTTTAAAGATTGTGATTGCTATATTTGGACAATATTCTTGTACGTTTACGTTGCATTTATTCAAGAAGACTCCTGAGGCAGGCACTGTAGCCGAAACACAGTGCTGTGTCGGGTCTTTTATAGAATGAAGTCCTTTATCGCATCTACATTGTTCTTCTGTTTTCTTTGAAAGTGAGTGTTTGACTACACTACTCCTTTTTGGTTGGTGTTATGCTCCTTCACTCCAATGGATTCCTCCTATCATTAAGTAAAAACATTCACATTGATGCATGCCCCTTGCCTACACTTGGTCGTACTCATGCACACCAGTGACTCATGCTGCCTTTCTGTCCCTCCTCAGATATTAATGAATGTCACATCTCCCCGGATCTCTGCGGACATGGCACATGTGTGAACACTCCAGGCAGCTTTGATTGTCAGTGCTTCGATGGCTACGAGAGCGGCTTTATGATGATGAAGAATTGTATGGGTGAGCACTCGCTGGCTTCTGCAGCCAGAATCTGAAAGCTGGCAAGGGAGAGGTTTACTGGTAGGGCTGATCGGTTCAGTTCTTTTCTAATTTATACCTACATTTTATCCTGACTGAAAGTGGTTTACAAAATGAAACAGTACAGAATAAAGGTTCTCCAGAAGAGACATCCTTATTTTGCACCCCAAATAAGCAAATACATGCACACATTCACACCTTCTTCAGATTAGGTGTAAATTTACGCAGTACTGGGGTCATTAAAAGAGTCTGTTTTAATAAAAATAAATAGTTGCCCATGTGACCTTTACCTAATGAGCATAAAATAGGCTCTATTTGCCCCATATTAATAATCCAGCCAATATTCAGCCCACGGGAAGCAGGTTGGCTAAGTGCCGTGATCGGCACTGAGCCCGGATAATCAACACCGGCCTGTTTCCAGTGAGTGGCGTTGGATATCTGGGATTCTTTGGCCGTCTTAAACTTAACTGGCCAAGTCAATATTCAGAGCTTGCCAGTTAAGTTTATATTGGCCAAAGATAGGACTGCTATTTAGGCGGCCCGCTTTGGCCATGAAACTTAGCCGTCGAAGGGCTGAATATTCACGGCTAGCAGATTATGTCATGTGATATAGCCGGTTAGCCGCTAAGCGCTAATATTCAGCAGAGATATTTAGTGGCTCCTGGCCACTTAGATAGCATTGAATATTGACTGGAATAAAAATAACAAAATATAGCATCATAAAATACACCATGATGGAGTTTCAGCAGCTCCTCTCAACCAAGTCTGTTTATGTCTGTTGATATGATATAAGACTGTATTAATCACTCTCTAGAGTTTCAATTATAATTGTATCAAATGACTTTTTGAAACAATATGTGGCAAGAGGATTGAAGAAGATTGTTGAGATGATGTTATGATATCACTTTCTTTGGTTGTGGAAACACATTCTTGCGTTTTCTGTGAGGACGGGAACAGCGCAATTATCAGCTGAAAGTGGAGTGTTTTCATCGCAGTTCTCACAGAGATGTATGGTCATCGGTGATAAGGATATATGCCAGCAAGAGACAACTGCTGTGTTTGAACAGCACACACAAGGACAGTATACTTGTGTGCTGTTTTGTAAGACTTCCAGAGATTCATAGTGGCTTGAAGAGCTGATGTGCAGGTGGAGCGCTGCAGCACTGTGACTAAGACACCAATGGGTGCAATTGCTATATGTTGACCATTTGAATGAAAACTGACATTACTGAAATGTTGCAATGATGGTCCCAAGAAACGCAAGTAGTGATATGTAAATATAGTGATATAAACAAAAAAAGCAACAGTAGGCCTTCAAGACTGAGACAACAGGAGTATTTTATTAACAGATGACCCGACACGGGCCGTCTTTCGGCGTTATACAATGCCTGCCTCAGGCGTTCTATCAGAACAAGTTGTTTTCACAAAAGGAATGGCTAACGCAGGAGTTTATTTCCTATTTTGCGGCTGTCTTTTTCGATAGGAATGCTTGACTTAAAAGGTTTTCTCCATTCATTTTCAGAGGCATTGGACATTTATACATCTTGCACACTTTACAATCAAACCCTGACCCCTGAGGCAGACGTTGTCTAACGCCGAAACACGGCCCGCGTCGGGTCATCTGTTAATAAAATACTCCTGTTGTCTCAGTCTTGAAGGCCCAGTGTTGATTTTTTTGTTTGTATACTTTCTATGTATGCTGTATACCCTCTCTGTTTGTTTTGTAAATATAGTGATATGTCATATGATTTAGTATGAAGTATGAATGAATGGGGTTGAGGTATGCATTGTATTCTAAGTAATGTATAATAAAGTTGGACATTTGATACAATTATAATTGAAACTCTAGAGAGTGATTAATACAGTCTAATAGAATAATCTCTGGTGTTAAGAATAAGTGTCCCCTTATTAAGAATATGATATGATATAAGACCAAATCTTGATCCAAAAGTAAGACTACAGGTTACGCAGGTGAAAGAACTTGGAGAGTTGGCCTTTCTTCTCATTTTTGTATTTTTGTCTATAACAGCATCTGCCCACTTCCTCTCTCCTTCCCTTTATAAGTATTGCAGGCACAACACTACTTGTAGAAGAGTGTTGCAAGATGGTTACATGTTATCCGAACAGCTCTGGGTACAGCTCCAGTAACTGAAGAGGGCAAAATGAATTTGCACAGTATTCTGAGAGGGAGGGCACGTAGTTTTTACATGCATGTACCATTATAAAATTACTCTTTGATGTAGGATGGTACCAGAGGAAGGAGGTATCAGTGTGGTGGTTCCCCCTGGTGCCTGAGGTCCTTTGTGACCACATGGATCACACACACTAAAAAAAATGGCCTTTGTAAATGGGGACTTCTGAAGGTTCAAGAGAATAACCCCTCCCCCCTCTCATTACACCTGAGATATGGGCAACACTGCTTACCTATCCCAAGGCCAAAGTGTGGTCTTTTGTCTGAAAAACAGGAAGGTATGTCTTCTCACAGAGACAGAGATAGAAAAACATCATGATTGGTTTCCATCAAAGACAGAGAGAGCCCTAAGCTTAAATATCACCCCTCCCCCCCAAGGATACGTCTCCTCCGTTCTTCTCCCCCCCCCCCCCCCCCCCCCCACCTCAAAGCTTGGTTTCTTGGCACAGAGAGAGAAAAAGAGAGAAACTGAGGGACCCTCCAGATCTGGTCTCTGTCATGTAGAGAGAGATCACTAGGCCTAGTTCATGGCAGAGAGAGAGAGAGTGAGAGACTCCTAGACCTGGCTCCTAACAGAGATTGGAGCCCCTGCACATCTATACTAAGAAACTTGTACTGTAGCAGTTGGGTTGTCCCAGTGTTATCACTGCTTCCTAATGAAGTTGCCTTGCTTCCTGGTCTGCAGACATTGATGAGTGTGAACGAGATCCCTTGCTGTGCCGCGGTGGAACCTGCTTCAACACAGATGGCAGCTTTGAGTGTATGTGCCCACCTGGGCATGAGCTAACGCCCGAGGGGAACGCCTGTGTGGGTAAGGAGAAAAAACACTGTGCCTCTCTGTAACTATCTCAGGTCCCTATTCTGTACAGCCCTGGCATATCTTTCATACACTTAGCTCAATGTAGGGCAACATTGAAGAGGTGGGCTTTGAGCAAAGATTTGAAGATGGGTAGGGATGGGGCTTGGTGTAAGGGCTCAGGAAGTTTATTCCAAGCATAGGGTGAGGCGAGGCAGAATGAGCGGAGCCTGGAGTTGGCGGTGGTGGAGAAGGGTACTGAGAGGAGGGATAACATATTGGCAGTTTTGGCCTCAGGACAGAAATTGTTCCTTACCATCATGTGAAATTATAAAACATGTCAGTAAAAGTGCCATTATTGTGTACAGTCTTAAATAGGGCTACAGTACTCCCACAGACCCAATTGTTCTCCACTATACAGCACTACACTCCCAAACCCCTCTATATAGTCCTGGGTAGAAGCTCCAATCCCTACTTCAGAGTGTTGGGAAGCAAGTTGAATGGAAAACAAGCCTGCTATACGGCAATAAGGAGCAAGAAGTATGGGTTCCAAACCTATGTACAAAACATTGAGGAGCAAGGTGAATAGATTCCAAGCCTTGCTACATAGCCCTGAGGAATGGGAGGGATGGGCTTGAAGCTCAACTAAATAACACTGGGATGAGAAGCAGAAGGGTTGGGCCCAAAGCCCAGCTGTGCAGTTCTGAGGAGCAAGAGGACTAGATTCAGAGTTCAAGTGTATGGTACTATCACTAAGGCACCATCATTCTTCTGTAACGTAATATCACAGGAGAATGACAGAGTCCTGCTGATACACACTATATAATATTCCAAAGGAGTGAAGAAGTCCTGTGTGCCTCAGAAATGACAGAGCCTTGGAGCTGCCGAGAGACAAAGCTAGGCCCAAGGCAAACAACCTTCAGAGTGCCGCTGCTGTCGCCCCACTCCCCCTGTCACCGCCGCCACTGCTCCCCACTGCCGCTTCTCCCCCCTGCTGCTCCCCACTGTCGCCCCCTCCCACAGCAGCAAACGAAAGAGTGCTCTGCCAGCTACAGGTCCTTCTTCCTGCCGCGTCCTGTTTCCATGTAGACAGCACGCGTCAGGAAGAAGGACCTGTGGCCGGCAGAACAGTCTCTTTTGATTGCTGGCATTGGGCCCTCCTTGGTGGCCGGGCCCAGGGAATCTTGCCCCACACCACCCCACTCTTAGCGGCCCTGCAGAGCCTTGACAACAGATAGTGTACTATGAAGGAATGATAGACTCCCCTAGATAGAATACTGCAATATTACAGCGTAACATTTTTCTGACAGTGTTTTCATCTGCTTTCTCCAGACATCAACGAGTGTTCCCTCAGTGCTAACTTATGCAGAAATGGCAGGTGTGTGAATGTAATCGGGACCTATCAGTGCACTTGTGATTCTGGATTCCAGTCTACTCCGAACAAGCTTGGATGTGTTGGTAAGTGATTTGATGATTTGAACCACATGAGAGGGGCTTTGGGGACTCTCATTGTAACTCACCTGAGCTTCTGGGCCTATATCCGTGCCTTGAGACTTCCCACTGAGGACTTCTCATCAATCTCCATGGCCTCTGGAGCCAGTCATGAATCTTGAGGGCCCTCAGATGCATCCTAATGATGACTGAAGGTGACGTGTGAATCTCGAGGGCCCCACAGTGTATGTCACTAAATGAAAAAGGGCAGTAGAGATCTAAGCAGATGCCAGGTCTGGAGGAACTGCATTGCTTACCAATGCAGTGCTGCGTGATATTAACATATCTTGACTAGATGGGCTCAGCCTATTTAACTGAGAGTTTGACACTAACCCCTCAATATTCAAAACCATTTAACCGGCCAGAAATGGAACTTGCCAGTTAAATGGGACATAACCAGCTATCCGGCGATATTCAGCGGGGGATAGCTGGTTATCCATTACAGAATATCCCCAGTTAACACCTAGGAGATAACCAGCTATATTGTGTGATATAGCCATCTATCTCTGAATATTTAATCCATATCTGGCTATTATTAGCTGGTATATCTATAGCCAGTTTAAAGTTAACCAGTTATCTTTACATTTCAACTTAGCCGGTAAATTTTAAACCGCCTAAAAATAAACCGAATATTCAGTACTGGTCACCGGAAATGACCCGGCATTGAATATCCAGACTGACCGCCGGCCACAGGAGTTCGGGCTCCCTCCAGCGGTCTGAATATCGGCCCCTAAGTTCCTCACAACAGGCTTTCTTGTCTGTGCCATCTCTTTCTCTGGCCAAGCTTGTTCTCACTTACAGATCTGCATGGTGTCAGGAAGTATTCATGCTAAAACTAGCTAGTTCTCTTTTATAAAATATCTAAAAGCGTGTGGGGGGGGGGGGGGGGGGGGTCGATATTTCATGGCTCCTGCCCTAATAAGTGCTACTCACTGGGGCCAGCCACTGATTTTCAGATGCATTATCTGGATAATGTCACTGAAAGTCTTTACTAACCAACCCAGCATTATCCAGATAGTGTTGGGACGGAGCCAATCTGGGTATTGCCATATTCAGCACTACTACCTGGATAACTATATAGATAAGTTATCAAAGCAAAATAGCTGTCCCGACTTTGGGGTCCTTTTACCAAGCTGCGGGAAAAGGACCCCTGTGGAGACAATGACATGCGGATTTGCCATTCATCGAGGCCCCCTTTTACCGCAGCGAGTAACAGGCTTTTTTTTTTAAAGGAAATGGCCATGCAGTAAGTTATCAAAAATTCACAAAACTGTACAGAGTATAAGAAATCAGAAACTATCAAATTGCTTAGCAATACTCTGATGATAAATTGCAATTTAAGCATTCAGTTTAGATTTTAATATATATTAAAAAGTCGCCTCAAAAGCCCAGGGTATCTTTAGAATAGGACACCTCTGTAATGGCTAACATCATTGGCTCCTCCTCCAATCGCAAAAACTACCACAGAATAAAAAACTTCCAAAAAACCTTTTTAATCACAGAAGAAAAAGTCTGTGGTGGAAAAAAAATGGAAGGCAGGGTCAAAATGAATATATCCAATCTAAATACTTAAAGAAGCAATAATTTGTTTAAAAAAATTTCAAAGATTGAAAATTGTTATTATCAATCATAAGATATTGAAAGTAGCATAGGACTAAAATGCTTCTGAATTCACTGAATTCACTTTAGTTAGTAGTTCACATGCTCATGCAGTAAGTTAACCACTTGCCACACAGCCGTTTCCTGGGGGTGCCCTTACCTATTTAGGAGGCAGTAAGGGCTCCTGTGCTAACCCGGTGGTAAAAAAATAAAAGTAGTTTTTGAGCACTAGTAACGGAGCACGCTGGGGGCAGGCACTACCTCCGGGCTCGTGCGGTAGCCCAGCAGTAGTGCCGAATTGGCCCGTGATAGGATTGCCGTGCCTTTGTAAAAGGGCCCTTTAACAGGTAGTTATCCAGGTACCATTGCTGCATATCAGAAGTAGTTTAGCTTATAGTATTAGAATTTTGCCATACAGTCTTTCATCAAATCAATAGCAAAGCGGTTCAGGTTACCTTTATTTGATATACCGCTAAGGAGAGTATCATTATAGCAGTGTACAATATAAATAACAGCAAGAGAGTCTCACTGGGTCCTAAAAATCAAACCATACATGCATATATTTGCTGATAAAGGAAAGTTTTAAAAGCCTCCTTAAACTCCATATGAGAATGTAGTTTATGCAAATTAAGCGGAAGTGCATTCCAGAGTAAAGGGCCAGCAGCTGAAAACATTCCCCCTGATATTCAAAACCATTTAACTGGTCAGGAATGGCACCTGGCCAGCTAAATGGCACTTAACCAGCTATCCGCCACTATTCAACAGGGTATAGCCGGTTATCCCTGCTGAATATTCCCAGTTAGCGCCTAGGAGACACCTGGCTATATCATGTGATATAGCTGGCTATCCCCGAATATATATATATATATATATATATATATATATATATATATATATATATATATATATATATATCATATCCAACTATTGTAAGCGACCACATCAGGCCACTTATAATAGCTGGCATATCTTTAGCTGGTTTAAAGTTAACCAGCTATCTTTGAATATTGACTTAGCCGGTTAACTTTAAACCGGTTAAAAATAAGCCAGATGTTCAATGTCTGTCACCGGAAATGTCACGACATTGAATATCCAGACTGACCTCCAACTGCGGGAGTTAGCCAGACTCCTTAGCCAGGCTCCTTCCCGCGGCTGAATATCAGCCCCATTGTGTTCCGAAAGCAATGGCACCACTAAAAGAGATTGATCTACAGAACGGAGAGTCCAAGCAGGAGAATAAGGTGACAAGTATTGAACTAGGATAGAAGGTTGACTGGTTTGTAAGGATTTATGAATCAAAGTCAGTATCTTAAATTGTACACAAGTATCTATAGGCAACCAATGTTATTGGTAAAGCAAAAGGGTGACATGGTCATATTTATGCTTACCTGTAGTCAATTTAACTGCTACATTTTGAAAGACCTGGAGACGTCACAGAAGATATATATTCAGTTCTGGTAGCTGGGTACAGCCCGGTGCTGAATATCTGGATATCAACTTAAATGACACAGTCAGTGGCATTTAAATATTTGGGGATGGAGGTAGTGTGTTGCCCAGGCTTTTTATATGAATTCAGTGAACTTCATTTTGAGAATATGGTATGTTGTATCTAGAGATTGGAGTCAGGAGTGTGGGAGTAGATGATTCGTTTGGTTATAATAATTTCATATCTTTATTTTTTGTTATTATGCTGTGTTCTATTGAAAGAATGGGATAACTGCATTGAAAGAATGGGATACATCCAGAAAAGGAAAAGAGAACAAACTCACTATAATATTAAGTACCTTCAGTTTTTGAGAAAAAAGGGGGAACAGTTTTATACAAATAGCAACCCACCCTTCCTCCTCCTCAAGGACACACCAGGTCATGTTGCTTTATTATTTGTTGCACAGGGTCTCTCAACGAAAAGGTGAGAGTTCAAACATGACAAATAATAAGATGAAGTTGAATATTCAGTGACTTTTAAGAGCTGCTCCCTGAGGATCAAAAGTAATGAGTGACTCTTCAGGGTCCAGGGCTGAAAGAGACTGAGGAGGCAAAGAGGAGATGACGGACAAAGATGAAAGCACTCTTGGAGCGAAGAAGGGATGCAAACAGGGGAGAAAGGGTCACATAAAACATGGCTTACATCCCTCATGCTGCTGCTTATCTTTGTGCCTCAAGTGTCACTCTTAAATTGGTTGGGATTTCAAAGCTGTTAGTTTAGTTCATGATCCTAAACTTGAAACCAGAAAGCATCACAGAAGCCCCACTCTAACCTCTGCAGTCTATTGACTGGATTTACTTTATGCAGATATTCAACTCAAATCTACCCATGCTGAATATCATAGTCTTTTGCATTCATTGGTGGCCTGCTGTTTGGGCAACCTCAGTTACCTGGACATGTTTGGACAATCTGCGCAGAATATCAGTGTTAGCTGGTTATTTTTGGCCAAGGCTGAGAGTCCTATATGTGCTTAGATTTATTTAAATATTAAGCCACACTTCTCCTCAGCCAAATTATATCCAGGCAAAGCTCTCGTCAGCTTAATGCACCCTATAGTTTTCTGGCTTTCTCCTGTTAGTCCTACAGCTGAGTTGTTGGTCAGTCTGAAAGTGTGGTAATGAGCCCTCTAGTGGTTGACCTTGAAATTAAAACTAACAAGAACACTCCAGTTTAAAAGTAAAAATGTATTTTTTTATGTATTTATTAGGCTTTATTTACTTCCTTTTTGAAAGAATTCACTCAAGGTGGTGTACAGTAAGAATAAATGAAACATAAGCAATAGACAATTGCAGCAGTAAAAATATTTAAATAACAAAACAAAGTAAAAAAAAGTTTTTGTAGCTGCCATTCTGCCATATTTGAGGCATTATTTTAGAAGTTAAAAAAACAAAAACCCCTCCTGGCTGAGGATGGCTACTGTCTCAGGGCTTAACCAGATATTATAAACTTCCAGGCTCCTTTGTTGTACACTGGTTTATCTTCTGTGTATGTGCTGGCGGCGGTAAGTGCTTTGCTTATAGTACGTTGACGGGAGAGTGCATGACAGAAGATCTCTTCCCTTGCAGATATCGATGAGTGCACTGTCTCAAATGGGGGCTGTGATACCCACTGTACCAACTCAGAGGGAAGCTATGAGTGCAGCTGCAGCGAGGGATACGCACTGATGCCGGATAAACGGACCTGTACAGGTAAGCGAAGCAAGCAGCAGTAGTCCCTTGCTGAGAATGAGCTGTGTTTTTGTATGATCCCAAGCTTCCCACTGAGGACAAGCTGAGCCTCTCACTTAGAGTTGGAGCACCTGTCACAGTTCTGGTTAAAGGGCATTTTTACTGACCACTGTTAGGGTTACCATATTTTGTCCCCCAAAAAGGAGGACACATGCCCCGCCCCACCACACACCCTGCCCTGCCCCTTTCAAACCCCACCCCACCCCCTTTCACTCCCTCGCTCCGACCCCTGTCACATTTTCCCCTCCCCCCTCTCACACACCCCATCACCCCCCCTCCCCTTACCTTACTACTGCCCTGCTGGTCTAGTGATCTCTTCGGTGCTTGGAGCACTGCCCTGCATGCATCCTTCCTGTTGCTGATCTCGACGCCGATTCAAAATGGCTGCCAAGAGTTGAAGTCTCGCGAGGTCACTTCAACTCTCGGCAGCCATTTTGAATCGGCGCCGAGATCAGCAACAGGAAGGATGCATGCAGGGCAGCGCTCCGGGCAGGAAAGAGGGGGCTCTTTCCTGCCCCGAAGGCGGAAGAGGTCACTAGACCACCAGGCAGTAGTAAGTAAGGGGAGGGGAGGCTAGCAATCTGCCCATTTGTCCGGATTTCTGGACAAACGGGCAGGGTGGTGGGCGGGCCATCCTAGGACGGCCCGCCCACCAGCCTGCCCGTTTGTCCAGAAATCCGGACAAACGGGCAGATTGGCAAAACCCGCCCGGTTACCCGGACATGTCCTCAAAAGAGGACATGTCCGGTAAATCCGGACATATGGTAATCCTAACCACTGTAGACACACACACACACACACAAACACACACACATACAACGTAAGAAATATCAGCAGGGCTTTTTTGAGGGGGTACTGAGTACCGGTACATTTTCCATTGTCTGCTAAAATTGACCCATGATCCCCAAGTTTTAATAATAGAGGTCAGGCTGTAAACACCAATTCTGTCTTGTCATAGATTCTGTAACTGGTTGTAGGGGGCCTGGCTATTATGGAGTAGGTCCCTCAGTGATCACCCCATTCCTGAAGGGTGGCCTAGCATTTGAGTACCGGCACTTATTTTGCTAGAAAAAGCACACTGAATATCAGTAATATGACCCAGCCCAATGCTTGGTTCATGTCAAGGGAGGTCCAATCAGATCTCACTGCAGTTAAATTATGATTCAATTTTATCATGGCAGCATAGAAATTTTGCAGTGCTAGTGTTGTACATGACAATTTGGAGACCACGTGTGTCCCTTCAAATGCAGAGCTGAAGGAAAGACACCTCCTCCCACCAATATTCAGCTGGTGGCAGGCAGCGCTATTTGCTACTTCCACTGGCGCTGACTTTGGATAGTCGATGCTGGGCTGTTTCCGGTGAGCAGTATTGAATATCCAGGGGTTTTTTGACCAGCTTTAACTTAACCGGCTAGGGGCCCTTTTACTAAGGCACGCCAAAAAAATGGCCTGCGTTGGTGTAAGGTGCTGAAAAATGGACCTGCGTGTTGTTTTGGACAGGCGCAGGTCCATTTTTCAGCGTGCCAGCAAAAAAGACCTTTTTTTGGGCCAAAAATGGACGTACGGCAAAATTAAAACCAGCGCACGTCCATTTTTGGCCCAAAACCTTACTGCCACTCATTGACTTAGTGGTAAAGCCTCATGTGTTAACCGGGCGGTAATCGTGAGCACTCTTACACTGCCAATTACTGCCTGGTTAGCACCACGCAGTATCATATTTAAGACACTCTTACTCCTCAGCAAACAATATACAAAAAACCAGGACTTATCTGTGTAAGAAGGCTAAAAATCAACAAGGTCCCACCAGCGGTGGCCAGCGTTTCGCTTATCGCGGCATCAGGGTGGAAGTGGCTGAGTTTTAAAGCGACACATAATACTTCCATGCTCAACTATGGGTAGGCCTGGGTGGGCAGAGGCCCACCCATTTTGGCTCAGGCCCACCCAGCAGCAGCGCCTCAGTCCCCTCTCTTACTTTCCTACTCTGACAGCCTGACATCTGCCCCATCTCTGATTCCAGCCGTCCCTCCACGGTGTACCTTACAGACGTCCTGGTGGTCATAGAGATTCATCTTCACAGCCTGCTCCAACCCCTGCAAGCTTCCTTCTGCCATGTCCTGCCCTCGCTGACATCACTTCTTGTTTCTCACTGGTGGAATGTGCAAAGGGAAGCCTGCGGGGGCCAGCGCAGGCAGCAAAGATGAATTACTGCAACCGCCAGGACACCTCTGAGATAGACATGGGGAAAGCCACTACTTGTCCTTGGGATCATCTTGCTTCTATTTGTGATTCTGTCAGGTACTTGTGACCTGAATTAGCCACTTCTGGAAGCAGGATACTGGGGTAGATGGATCATTGGTCTGACCCAGTATGAATATTCTTATGTTCTTATGATGGGGAGATTCAGAGAGGGGGCAGAGCCTATCTTTGGAAGCGGGGGTTTAGAAAGGACAGAGGAAATGCTGAGTTAAGGGGGGTTTGGAAGGGCCCACCCAAAACTGTAGGTTTGGCTATGCTACTGCAGTGAAGTACATATTACTGCTTCACTACATTGTGGGAATGTGCCAACATGGTCCCAGTCATAGGAGCCAACTTTTCAAAATGATTGGGGGTGCAGAAAATATATATATTTTTTTACAGGTGGTGCATTCCCCCCTCCCCCTCCTCTCCCCCCTCCATTCATATCCAGTGGAGGAGGGAACTGAGTTCGATTCCCACTGCAGCTCCTTGTGACTCTGGGCAAGTCACTTAACCCTCCATTGCCCCTGGTACAAAATAAGTACCTGAATATATGTAAACCGCTTTGAATGTAGTTGCAAAAACCTCAGAAAGGTGGTATATCATTTCCCATTTCCCTTTCCCTCTCTCCTCCATTCATATCCAGCAATTCTCCTCTTTTCCCTATCCTCCCCTCTCATCCATGTCCAGCGAATTCTCCTCCCTCCCCTCCCTCCATCCATGTCCAACAAGTCTCATCTCTCCCCTGCCCTCTCTTCCATGTCCAGCGATTTCTCCTGTCTCCCCTCCCCTCCATGTCCAGCGATTTCTCCTCCCTCCTCTCCCTTCCATGTCCAGTAACTCGCCCCAAACACTGCCTGCCCCTTTTCAGCCCCCCCTCTCCTCTCCTCTCCTCTCCTCCGAGTTCCAGGCCCAATCCCAGCCCGACCTCTTCTCCCACAACAGTCCTCCGTCCTCGCCTTCCGCCCAGGATTTAAAACTTATCTTACCTCGGGTCCCGGCAGCAGTGAAAGGCGAGCAGGCTGGGCTTCAGCCTTCCCTTCTCGCTCAGATCTGGTCCCGCCCTCGCGGAAACAGGAAATGAGGGCGGGACCAGAGCTGAGAGGGAAGGCTGAAGACGAACCTGCTCACCTTTCACTGCTGCCGGGACCCGATGTAAGATGAGTTTTAAATCCTGGGCGGCAGGAAGACGTGGACAGAGGACTGTTGATGGAGAAGAGGGCAGGCAGGTCGGGTTGGCTGGGGTTGGAACCGGAACTGACGGCAGGTTAAAATATTGGGGGTGCTCGAGCACCCATAGCACCCACGGAGGCGGCGTCTATGGTCCCAGTGATTCATTGTTCCTGGATAACTTGGGTTATGTGAGATGATTGCAGACCCTAAGCAGCAGGATTTGGTGTTATAGATTATTTTAAAATGAAGATCCCAAGATTTGAACCCCAGACTCTGACTTTTAAACCAAGGCATTAACCACAGTCAATCATTGTCATCAACCATCGTATTGTCACAGCATGGTCAGTCTTTTGCAACTATGGTAACCAGCCATATCTCAGTGTTGTCTCACTGTGGTTGGCTATTGGTAAGCATTGTTATACGAGGAAAGACCAAATTAATTACATCCTTTCTAACCATTTGTGAGGAACATACTGAATCCTGTACAATGAATGCCCTGCTGGATCCTTCATCTGTGGTCTCCATGTAGTGATACTTGAATAAAACTGATTTTCTCCGAGGACAAGCAGGCTGCTTGTTCTCACTGATGGGTGACGTCCACGGCAGCCCCTCCAATCGGAAACTTCACTAGCAAAGTCCTTTGCTAGCCCTCGCGCGCCCGCGCGCACCGCGCATGCGCGGCCGTCTTCCCGCCCGAAACCGGCTCGAGCCGGCCAGTCTTCTTTTGTCCGCACTCGGTACGGTCGTGTTTTCGCCGTGTCGAGCCCCGGAAAGTCGACCTCGCGCGTCCAATTTGTTTTGAACGTGTTTTTTTTTTCCTTCGGGAAAGCTTTGTCCTAGTCGGGAAGTGCTCCGGAAACCCCCCGCCGGGTTTCGTGTAAATCCTCCCCGTACTTCCAGCTTTTTTGCCCCGGTAAGTTTTCTTTCGTCGTCGGGGTAGGCCTCTTTTCGGCCTCGGTCGAGATTTTTTCTCCCTCTAATTTGGTGCTTCAAATTTCGCCATTTCGGCTTTTGATTTCGCCGGCGTGATTTTTCCGCCCATGACATCGAAGCCTTCCAGCGGCTTCAAGAAGTGCACCCAGTGCGCCCGGGTTATCTCGCTCACTGATCGACACTCGTCGTGTCTTCAGTGTCTGGGGGCCGAGCACCGCCCTCAGAACTGCAGTCTGTGTTCCCTGCTTCAAAGGCGGACTCAGGTAGCGAGACTAGCCCAGTGGAACGTGTTGTTCTCGGGCTCTTCGTCGGCATCGGCACCGGGATCTTCGAGTGCATCGACGTCGTCAGCGTCCAGACCATCTTCCTCGGCCGCCCCTGCATCGAGTGCATCGAGGCATCGGGCCTCTGCATCGGCGCCGAGACATCGGATAGCTGCATCGACGTCGGTGGTACCAGGACCTCGTCTGCTGATGTCGTCGGACGGTGGTGCATCGGGTGGAGTGCAGGTGAGGGCTGTCCATTCCCCTGCTGGTGGCGGTGAGCCCTCGGGTGGGTCTCCTCCTACCCTGAGGGCTCCTGCGGTACAGCCCCCCCGAGATCGACCTTCTTCAGTCTCGGCCCCGAGGAAGCGACGGATGGATTCGACGTCCTCCTCGTCGGTGCCGGGGAGCTCTGGTGACATGCTTCGGAAGAAATCGAAGAAGCATCGACACCGGTCTCCTCCCCGTGTCGGCACCGAGAGCTCTGGGTCGCCGAGGGATTCGGCACCCAGCAGGCATCGGCACCGAGAGGACCGCTCACCCTCTGTTCAGGAGGTGTCGATGCGCTCCGCTCTGGACAGCCCGGAACAGCCTCCACGCCCGGAACAGGTACTGACGTCGACGCCTGCATCGACCTCTCAGCCTTTCTCTGCAGCCGCTCTAAACGAGAGCCTCCGGGCCGTTCTCCCAGAGATTCTGGGAGAGCTGTTGCGCCCTACCCCTCCGGTACCGGCGGTGCTTGCGCCACCGGTACCGTCGAGCGTGGCGCCGGCTGGCCCATCGCCCAGGTTGAGGTCCCCGACGTCGGTACCGCGTGCGGTACCGACCGCGGCCACCTCCCAGGAAGGCTCCCCGACTACGTCGGCGGAGGGAGCTTCGCCGATGCGGGCGAGGGAGTCTACCTCTCGACGCCCCCATCGTGGACGGGGTTCCACGGAGTCGAGCAGGGCGAGGTTGCAGACACAGGTCCGTGAACTTGTGTCTGACACCGAGGGTGAGGCCTCGTGGGAGGAAGAGGAAGATCCCAGATATTTCTCTGACGAGGAGTCTGAGGGTCTTCCGTCTGATCCCACTCCCTCTCCTGAGAGACAGCTTTCTCCTCCCGAGAGTCTGTCTTTTGCCTCCTTTGTCCGGGAGATGTCTACGGCCATCCCCTTCCCGGTGGTTGTGGAGGACGAGCCCAGGGCTGAAATGTTTGAGCTCCTGGACTATCCTTCTCCACCTAAGGAAGGGTCCACTGTTCCCTTGCACCATGTCCTGAAGAAGACATTGCTTGCGAACTGGACCAAGCCATTAACTAATCCCCACATTCCCAAGAAGATCGAGTCCCAGTACCGGATCCATGGGGACCCAGAGCTGATGCGCACTCAGTTGCCTCATGACTCTGGAGTTGTGGATTTGGCCCTAAAGAAGGCTAAGAGTTCTAGGGAACATGCTTCGGCGCCCCCGGGCAAGGACGCTAGAACCTTAGACTCCTTTGGGAGGAAGGCCTACCATTCCTCTATGCTCGTGTCCAAGATCCAGTCTTACCAGCTCTACACGAGCATACACATGCGGAATAATGTGCGGCAGTTGGCGGGCTTGGTTGATGCTCTTCCCCCTGAGCAAGCCAAGCCTTTTCAGGAGGTGGTCAGGCAGCTGAAGGCGTGCAGAAAATTCCTGGCCAGAGGAGTTTATGACACTTTCGATGTTGCGTCCAGGGCCGCTGCTCAAGGTGTGGTGATGCGCAGGCTCTCATGGCTGCGTGCCGCCGACCTGGAGAATAGAATCCAGCAGCGGATTGCGGACTCGCCTTGCCGTGCGGATAACATTTTTGGCGAAAAAGTCGAGCAGGTGGTAGAGTCTCTCCACCAGCGGGACACCGCATTCGACAAGTTCGCCCGCCGGCAGCCTTCAGCTTCTACCTCTACAGGTAGACGATTTTTCGGGGGAAGGAAGACTGTTCCCTATACTTCTGGCAAGCGTAGGTACAATCCTCCTTCCCGACAGCCTGCGGCCCAGGCTAAGCCCCAGCGCGCTCGCTCTCGTCAGCAGCGTGCGACTCAGCAAGGCCCCGCGGCTCCCCAGCAAAAGCAAGGGGCGAGCTTTTGACTGGCTCCAGCAGAGCATAGCCGACATCCAAGTGTCAGTGCCGGGCGACCTGCCTGTCGGAGGGAGGTTGAAAGCTTTTCACCAAAGGTGGCCTCTCATAACCTCCGATCAGTGGGTTCTCCAAATAGTCCGGCAAGGATACACTCTCAATTTGGCTTCAAAACCTCCAAATTGTCCACCGGGAGCTCAGTCCTACAGCTTCCAGCACAAGCAGGTACTTGCAGAGGAACTCTCCGCCCTTCTCAGCGCCAATGCGGTCGAGCCCGTGCCATCCGGGCAAGAAGGGCTGGGGTTCTATTCCAGGTACTTCCTTGTGGAAAAGAAAACAGGGGGGATGCGTCCCATCCTAGACCTAAGGGCCCTGAACAAATATCTCGTAAAAGAAAAGTTCAGGATGCTTTCCCTGGGCACCCTTCTCCCCATGATCAGCAAAACGATTGGCTATGCTCTCTGGACTTGAAGGATGCCTACACACACATCCCGATACTGCCAGCTCACAGACAGTATCTGCGATTTCAGCTGGGCGCACGCCACTTCCAGTACTGTGTGCTACCCTTTGGGCTCGCCTCTGCGCCCAGGGTGTTCACAAAGTGCCTAGCTGTGGTAGCAGCGGCGCTTCGCAGGCTGGGGGTGCACGTGTTCCCATATCTCGACGATTGGCTGGTGAAGAACACATCCGAGGCAGGAGCCCTGCAGTCCATGCAGATGACTATTCGCCTCCTGGAGCTACTGGGGTTTGTGATAAATTACCCAAAGTCCCATCTTCTCCCAGTGCAGAAACTCGAATTCATCGGAGCCCTGCTGGATTCTCGGACGGCTCGCGCCTATCTCCCAGAGGCGAGGGCCAACAACTTGTTGTCCCTCGTCTCGCGGGTGCGAGCGTCCCAGCAGATCACAGCTCGGCAGATGTTGAGATTGCTGGGCCACATGGCCCCCACAGTTCATGTGACTCCCATGGCCCGCCTTCACATGAGATCTGCTCAATGGACCCTAGCCTCCCAGTGGTATCAGGCCGCCGGGGGTCTAGAGGACGTGATCCACCTGTCCACGAGTTTTCTCGAATCCCTGTATTGGTGGACGATTTGCTCCAATTTGACTCTGGGACGTCCCTTCCAAATTTCTCAGCCTCAAAAAGTGCTGACCACGGATGCGTCTCTCCTGGGATGGGGAGCTCATGTCGATGGGCTTCACACCCAAGGAAGGTGGTCCCTCCAAGGAAAGCGATCTACAGATCAATCTTCTGGAGTTGCGAGCGATCTGGAACGCTCTGAAGGCTTTCAGAGATCGGCTGTCCCACCAAATTATCCAAATTCAGACAGACAATCAGGTTGCCATGTACTATGTCAACAAGCAGGGGGGCACCGGATCTCGCCCCCTGTGTCAGGAAGCCGTCAGCATGTGGCTCTGGGCTCGCCGTCAAGGCATGGTGCTCCAAGCCACATATCTGGCAGGCGTAAACAACAGTCTGGCCGACAGGTTGAGCAGGATTATGCAACCTCACGAGTGGTCGCTCAATTCCCGTGTGGTGCGACAGATCTTCCAGGCGTGGGGCACCCCCCTGGTGGATCTCTTCGCATCTCAAGTGAACCACAAGGTCCCTCAGTTCTGTTCCAGGCTTCAGGCCCACGGCAGACTGGCGTCGGATGCCTTCCTCCTGGATTGGGGGGAAGGTCTGCTGTATGCTTATCCTCCCATTCCTCTGGTGGGGAAGACTTTGTTGAAACTCAAGCAAGACCGAGGCACCATGATTCTGATTGCTCCCTTTTGGCCGCGTCAGATCTGGTTCCCTCTTCTTCTGGAGTTATCCTCCGAAGAACCGTGGAGATTGGAGTGTTTTCCGACCCTCATCTCGCAGGACGAAGGGGCTCTTCTGCATCCCAACCTCCAGTCCCTGGCTCTCACGGCCTGGATGTTGAGGGCGTAGACTTTGCCTCTTTGGGTCTGCCAGAGGGTGTCTCCCGCATCTTGCTTGCTTCCAGGAAAGACTCCACTAAGAGAAGTTACTTCTTTCATTGGAGGAGGTTTGCCGTCTGGTGTGACAGCAAGGCCCTAGATCCTCGCTCTTGTCCTACACAGACCCTGCTTGAATACCTTCTCCACTTGTCTGAGTCTGGTCTGAAGACCAACTCCGTAAGGGTTCACCTTAGTGCAATCAGTGCATACCATTACCAAGTGGAAGGTAAGCCAGGACAGCCTTTAGTTGTTCGCTTCATGAGAGGTTTGCTTTTGTCAAAGCCCCCTGTCAAGCCTCCTACAGTGTCATGGGATCTCAATGTCGTTCTCACCCAGCTGATGAAACCTCCTTTCGAGCCACTGAATTCCTGCCATCCGAAGTATTTGACCTGGAAGGTTATTTTCTTGGTGGCAGTTACCTCGGCTCGTAGAGTCAGTGAGCTTCAGGCCCTGGTAGCCCAGGCCCCTTACACCAAATTTCATCACAACAGAGTAGTCCTCCGCACTCACCCTAAGTTTCTGCCAAAGGTTGTGTCGGAGTTCCATCTAAACCAGTCAATTGTCTTGCCAACATTCTTTCCCCGTCCTCATTCCTGCCCTGCTGAACGTCAGCTGCACACATTGGACTGCAAGAGAGCATTGGCCTTCTATCTGGAGCGGACACAGCCCCACAGACAGTCCGCCCAATTGTTTGTTTCTTTTGATCCCAACAAGAGGGGAGTGGCTGTAGGGAAACGCACCATATCCAATTGGCTAGCAGATTGCATTTCCTTCACTTACGCCCAGGCTGGGCTGGCTCTTGAGGGTCATGTCACGGCTCATAATGTTAGAGCCATGGCTGCGTCGGTAGCCCACTTGAAGTCAGCCACCATGGAGGAAATTTGCAAAGCTGCGACGTGGTCATCTGTCCACACATTCACATCTCATTACTGCCTGCAGCAGGATACCCGACGTGACAGTCGGTTCGGGCAGTCAGTTCTTCAGAACCTGTTTGGGCTTTAGGATCCAACTCCACCCCCCGAGGGCCCTGTTTGTTCTGTTCCAGGCTACACTCTCAGTTAGTTGGTAAATTTTTTAGGTCAATCTCAGTTATGTCCTCGCCGTTGCGAGGCCCAATTGACCAATGTTGTTGTTTTGAGTGAGCCTGGGGGCTAGGGATACCCCATCAGTGAGAACAAGCAGCCTGCTTGTCCTCGGAGAAAGCGAATGCTACATACCTGTAGAAGGTATTCTCCGAGGACAGCAGGCTGATTGTTCTCACAAACCCGCCCGCCTCCCCTTTGGAGTTGTGTCTTCCCTTGAAGTGTATTGTCTTGCTACATACTGGACTGGCCGGCTCGAGCCGGTTTCGGGCGGGAAGACGGCCGCGCATGCGCGGTGCGCGCGGGCGCGCGAGGGCTAGCAAAGGACTTTGCTAGTGAAGTTTCCGATTGGAGGGGCTGCCGTGGACGTCACCCATCAGTGAGAACAATCAGCCTGCTGTCCTCGGAGAATACCTTCTACAGGTATGTAGCATTCGCTTTATGTGCTACTAGTAAATGCGTTGGAGTTTCCCACATGTGGACCCAGCAGCCACGCATGGCAAGGTATTTTAAGTATGAGTTTCTCTGTTGCATTTACTTCCTGGAATAATCCACTAGTATCTTTTGAGAATCTTCTTAATGATCCTACCTTGTAGTGTTTGGGGTGCTGAGCAGTCCCTGCAGTTCTTGGGCAGACCCAAGAAAGAAAGGGACCCACTTGCAGTCACTTTTGGATCTATTGAGATGAACCTGTTGCTCTGGGAACTTTTAAGTTAAACTTATGCTACTGGTCCTGGTCATTTTCTGCTAACTGCATCTCTTTGTCTCATCCCTCTTTGTAAAACACAGCCAGTTATTCCAGGAAGTTACTTATTTCTCCATCTCGTTCTTTAGATATTGATGAGTGTGAAGACAGCCCAGATATCTGCGATGGAGGCCAGTGTACCAACATCCCTGGGGAATACCGTTGTCTCTGCTTTGATGGATTCATGGCATCCCTGGACATGAAGACCTGCATTGGTGAGAATCAAACACTTCGGGCTGACCGAATCATGGTCTCAAAATATTTGTGACACACATTTTCTATACTGTCAAGCACTTGTAGGTCATCAGCCGGGTGTTTAGTGCAGTTGACACAGCTATGAGAAGGGGAGCTTCCTGATGCAGTATCCATCAACAAGGACCTATTGTTATTTATGTATGTATTTATTTATTAGGATTTATGTACCGCCTTTTTGAAGGAATTCACTCAAGGCGGTGTACAGTAAGAATAGATCAAACATGAGCAATGGGCAATTACAGCAGTAAAAATATTCACATAACAATACAAAGTATGGCATAGAATACTACTTACAATGTCAACACAATATGTAATAGAACATTTTAATTGACAGTGAAGGGTATAAGAAAAGATGGAACATATAGATAGGTGAGAGATTAAGAAGAGTTAGAAAGTAAGGTAACTAATTTAAAGAAAGTTGCATATGAGGTCAGAGAGATGGTTAACATGTAGATAGGTAAGAGAGTAAGAGGAGTTAGAAAGTAAGGTGACTAATTTAAAGAACGTTGCACATGAGGTCAGACAGGGTAGGAGTTGATAAACATGTCCTGCTGCAGTATGTGTAGCCCCTGTCACTCCTTGTGATTGAAGAGCCAAGCTTTCACCTGCTTCCTGAAGTAGAGATAGTCTTGTGCCTTCCAGAGTGTGGAGGCTACTCCGCAGAAGACTCGCTTGCGGGTATCACATGGTGTAATGTCTTTTGGAGAAGGTGTGGTTAGTGCTAGTCCATGAGAGGACCTTAGTGTCCTTGGTGGTGTGTAGAGGATCATCCTATTCTTCAAGTACTCAGGGCCACAAATAAAATATTCACCTCCCGATATTCAGCAGGCAGTGCGGTTAGCAGCCGCCAGTGGCACTAACCCTGGATGTTCAATGCTGGGCTGTATGTTGTGACCAGAATTGAATATCCGGTTTCAGATTTGTCCATGGCAACTATTCCGTGCTAATCAGTTAAGTGCTTACCCCCAGATTCTATATGTGGCGCCTGAAAATCCAAGTGGAAACTGAAGCGTATTCTATAACAATGTGCATAACTTAATCGGTTAACTAGCTAATCAGCACTGTTAATTGGATGTTAAAAAGCAATTATCAGTACTAATTGGCATTAATTGAGATTTACGCACACAACTCACTAAGTGTATTCTATAACATGGTGCACCTAAATTCTAAGTCGTATAGTTGAAAAGGGGGCATGGCCATGGGCAGGGTGTGGGCATTTCTAAAATCTATGTGCATTACTATAGAACACACCCGATCCATGACTAATTTAGGTGTCGGGATTTACACCAAGTAAAACATGGCCTAAATGGACACGACCAAATTTAGTCACGTGGCGAGCTGCTCGCTGTATTCTGTATTCCACGCAGAAATTTAAGTCTATTCTATAAAATTTAGGTGTACTTTAGAGAATACACCTAGGCGTAATTTTTTGGGTGCGGATTTTTCAGACGCCATATAAAAAAATCTAGCCCTTAGTGGTTAAAGATAGGCCTGCTATTTATGTGGCCTATCTTAACTGCTAAACTTAGCCAGTTAGCACTGAATATTTGCACTTAACCGGCTAAGTTGTGCGGCATAGCCAGTTACTGGCTAGCTGCTAAGTGCTAATATTCAATGTAGATGACTGGCTATCTCGTGGCTCCTGTCTGGTTATGGTTTAACAATTTTTATTAACAAAGCATAGTTACCATAGCCAACAAAATAATTGAACATTGCTTCTGGCCAGCTAAATAGCGCTGAATATTGGACCCTCATAATATATAAACTGACTGCCACCAGCGTTATCCCTGAAAATTCAATGCTGGGCCATGCTAGGCTCTGGCATTGAATTTCTGGCTATACAGAGGCAGTGAAAACATAGTCGGTTAAGTGTAGTATTCAGCATTTAACTGACTGTGGTAAACCGCATAATATAGGACAGACTTTTATGCAGTCCTATTTATTGAAACATAGAAAAATAAAGGCAGATAAAGACCATATGGCCTACCCAGTCTGTCCATCCATGCAATCTACTCTCCCTATCACTCCCTTAGAGATCCTATGTACTTGTCCCAAGCTGTCTTGAATTCACATACTGTTTTTGTCTCCACCACCTCCACCAGGAGGCCGGTCCACGAATCCTTCACCCTTTCCATGAAGAAGTATTTCCTCAGGTTACTTCTTAGTCTATCCCCTTTCACCTTCATCCTATGCCCCTCATTCCAGAACTTCCTTTCAATTGAAAGAGACTCGCCTCCTGTGCATTTATTCTGCATAGGTATTTAAATGTGTCTATCATATCTCTCCTCTCCCATCTTTCTTCCAAAGTATACATATTAAGATCTTTAAGTCTGTCCCCATACGCTTTTTCACGAAGACCACTGACCATTTTAGTAGCCGCCCTCTGAACCAACTCCATTCTGTTTATATCTTTTTGAAAATATGGTCTCCAGAATTGTACACAATATTATATTTATGGGATTATCTTAGCCAGTTGAGTGCTGAAAATTGTCAATTAACTAGCTGAGGGGTCCTTTTACTAAGATGCGCTGAAAAATGGCCTGCGGCAGTGTAGGTATGTGTTTCGGACGTGCGTAGATCCATTTTTCAGCGCACCTGTATAAATGCCTTTTTTTTTTTTTTTTTTTTTTTGACCGAAAATGGATGTGTGGCAAAATGAAAATTGACTCACGGCCATTTTGGGTCTGAGACCTTACCACCAGCCTTTGACTTAGCGATAAGGTCTCAGCATTAAATGGGTGGTAATGGTCTATGCATGTCAAATGCCTTCTAGTGCCCGGTAGCGCTGTGCACCAGAAAATAAACATTATTTTCTGGTGCGCGTAGGGGACATGCATCAAAAATGAAATTACCACTCGGGCCATGCAGTAGCAGGGTTCTGCTACTGAGCTCTGAGATCAGGCCTTGGCTCTTAGATCCATGCACTAAGCTTAAAGGCTCCTGCATCCTAGTTCTTACAGTGAACATAAGGGTCCCTATCACTTAGGACAGTGCAGTGACTAAGAGATTTGTCTCTTGTTAACACCCCCAATCTTTACAATATTTTCCTGTCCAGATGTGAATGAGTGTGACCTGAACCCCAACATCTGTCTCCACGGGGATTGTGAGAACACTAAGGGATCATTCATCTGCCACTGCCAGCCCGGGTACTCTGTGAAGAAAGGCACAACCGGCTGCACAGGTAGGAGAACAAGGACACAGAGTCCACGCCCTGGAGCCCAACTTCCATGAGGAGGATCACACTCCATCAACAGGGGAGAAAGGCTTGTATTGGCACCTTCTGCAGTGCAATGCTAGTTATGTCACTGAAGGTGCCTGCCTGAGCCCCCCCCCCCCCCTCCAGCAATGTACCCAGGAATTTTCATAGGGGGTGTGTCTTGTCTCTTCCCTCTCCGCCACTCCAGGCAACATCAACGGCACTCATAGGCTGCCTGCACCTGCAGCGGGACATTCTCTCTGAAAACCTGACCGACTGGGGTTACCCCTGGACAGGTTTGGGAACCCCTGCCCTACAGATACATTCTGACTTGTATCCTTGGAGAGACAGAGTCTGGGGACTGATGCCAGATTTTAGGCACTATCTCCCAATATTCAGCAGCATTTGACGGGCCAGGATCAGCACCTGGCCTGTTAAATGCCAGAAAACCGGCTATCTGCCGATATTCATTGGTACATGGTTGGCCATGTACCGCTGAATATTGCTGGTTAACAGCTAGCAATATAACTGGCTATCGTCTGATTTTTAAAACGTGACCAGCCAAGATTGGTGGCCATGTTTGGCCACGTGCAACCCTAGAATATCTTTGGCCAGTTTGAATTTAACCAGCCAGTGCTGAATATCAGCTTGACCAGCCAATGTTAAACCGGATATTCAATGCCGGTCACTGGAAACGGCCCGGCATTATATATTGGGTCTCAATGCAGACACGGGAGTTAGCTGGTCTAACTCCTGCAGTCTGAAATTTGGCCTCTGTGATATCACAGATGACGTTGGAGGCAAGGAAAGCAGAGCAAAATAGAGACAGAAAGAGAAAAAGATACGCAAATAGACTAACCGCTAATAGTCCCCGATATTCAGACCATGGTAGATAGCCAGGCTCTCTCCCATGGTCCGCACTGAACCCGGATATTCAATGCCAGATCATTTCCGGTGACTGGCATTGAATATCCAGGTTTTTTTCAGGCAGTTTGAAGATAACCAGCTATGTCGATATTCAGACAAAGCTGGTTATCTTTAAACCGGCCAAAGATATACCAGGGTTTGATGCAGCCAAATATGACTGACAAACCCGGTTTAAAAATTGTTGGATACACAGTTATATCACATGATATAACCGGTTATCTGCCAGCCGCTACCATAGATATTCAGCAGAGGATAGCCAGTTATCCCCTGCCGAATATCAGCAGGTAGCCGGTTAAGCGCTATTTAACCAGTCAGCATCTGCTCTGACCAGTTAAATAGCGCTAAATATTGAGTGGACACACTGGCAAAAAGAACAAATTATAGAAAGAGAAGAGTAAAAGAGAGGGAGAGAGTCACTGTACAGAAGGACACAGAAAAAAAGAAAAAACAAAAGATGGAAAAGAGATAATCTCACACAAGAGATAATGAGAAGGAGACAGGATGAGTAAAGGAGGCAAAAACAAGGGAAAGAATGAAGAGTAAAGGCTGATGGAAAAAAAAAAAGATGGAGAAGTAGAACAGGTGACCGTGGGAGCTAGGACTGGGATATCAAACGAGAGTTGAAGGGGGGAAGGAAGAGATAAGATCAAGGAAGAGAGGAGGTTATTAATCCTGTGCATGGATAGATTATTCCTGAGGAACTTCAGCGCAACTGTGCAGCACAGAATTCCCCACCCCTGCAGAACACACAGAATTCTGCAATTCGCGTGCATAATTCTGCAAGGTGCCGGCATCAGGTTTCTCTCCTCCTCCCCCGCAGAGATTGCTCCACTTCCTCCCTCTGCTCCTGCAAGATGAGAGTGTGCCATGGGGAGAGTGAGAGGAGGGGAGAACAAGGTGAGATTGTGCCCTGGGATTGGCGGGAGGCAGTGAAACCTGAGAGTGTACCCTGGAGATGGGAGGGGAGCAGAGAAAGGTGAGAGTGTGCCACTGGTGTGAGGAGAGATCAAGCTTAAGGGTATACCATGGGGGAAAGTTGGGGAGAGATACAAAGATAACTGGGGACAGGAGGAGAAAGAATGAGAGGTTAGGTAGTGTGCCTGAAGAGAAGAAGAATAAGAGGTAGGAATAGGTGCCTGGGGGGAGGGAGAATGAGAAGTGGGGGTATTGTATGAGGTAAAAGACTTGGGGGGGCAGACAGGGGTCTTGTTGGGAGTTAGAGGGAGAGAGAACTACAGTTAGAGTGACAGATGGAATGGGGAAGCTGGAACCTGAGGAGGGAAAAGGTAGGAGGGAATTTCAAGCCTTAGGATGGGGAAATTCTGTGCAAAAACACTCCAAATAATCAATGCAGAATTTTCAAACATTTGGTGCACAATACCCCCAGGAGTATAGAGTGCACATTGAGAACACAAATACTGGAATGACAGAATCCCAGGAAGCATGTCAATCCTTGTGGTGTCGCTGCTGTGTTGCGCAGACACCCCACTGTAGTGTGACCTGAAGAATAGGGGTTGTCAATTCTTCAGGTCACACTGCTGCTCTGCCAGTAACAATCCAGTGCTGCCAGTGAAGACTGTGCACTGCATGTCACCACTTGATGCTCCCTGTTATAGTCCTGTACTGTGTGATGATTCTTTTGAGAGCTTTGCACTGCAAGTCCTAGTCCTGTGCTAGTGGTAACAGTTCTGTGCTGCCTTTCTTGCTCCTGTACTGTGTGTGATAGTCTGTGCTGCATTTGACCAGCATCTCTCCTTCCTTTGCGCAGACATCAATGAATGCGAGGTGGGGGCCCATAACTGTGACATGCATGCCACCTGCATCAATGTGCCCGGCAGCTTCAAGTGCAAGTGCGGTATGGGCTGGGTTGGGGATGGCCTGAATTGTATTGGTAAGTAAGAGCATATTGTGTGTGTGTTGTCTTGCTGCCATTTCCCCCTGTAGGTGCACGCAGTAAATCCTGTCTCTTCTCTTCTAGACTTTGATGAATGTGCCACTGAGGAACACAATTGTAATATAAACGCCAACTGCCTGAACACTCCCGGATCGTACCGTTGCTCCTGCCAAGAGGGATTCACTGGTGATGGATACTCCTGCTCAGGTAAGGCCTCACTCCCTTCCCCACCCTTTTCATGCCTCTTCAGATACGGACCTATTTATTTATTTATTTAGATTTTGCTCACACCTTTTTCAGTAGTGGCTCAAGGTGAGTTACATTCAGGTACTCTGGATATTTCTCTGTTCCAGGAGGGCTCACAATCTAAGTTTGTACCTGAGGCAATGGAGGGTTAAGTGACTTGCCCAAGATCACAAGCAGCAGCAGTGGGATTTGAACCGACCACATCTGGATTGCAAGACCGGTGCTCTAACCACTAGGCCACTCCTCCACTCATTACAGGATGTTGGGCGCAGGGAGAGTTCTCACATATTCAGTCCCCCAGATATGTGATACTAAAGGCTTAGACACATACCACCCAATATTTAAAACCATTTAACCATCCAGGAAGAGCTCATAGCCAGTTAAATGGTACTTAACTGGCTGTCCGGCAATATTCATCAGGAGTGCTTAACAGATAACTGGTTATATCACATGATATAACCGCCTAACCGTCGATATTTAGCGCATCGCTGGCTAAGTTTGGTGCTGAATATCGGCTTGGCTGGTTACTGTATGTTTAACACAAAACCTTATAGGAATAGATGTTATTTTAAATTTTATCAAATTACTCTTTATTAGTACAATTATTCCATCATTATTTAAAATCCACACTTTATATAGTCCATTTCAGTTGTATTCATGTTCTTCCAAAATTCATAACATATATTAATGCTGTTTCAGCTCATTGTCCATCAATTCTTTGTACAAACAATTCCTTGGAGCTGCAAGAAAGGAATTGTTTGTACAAAGAATTGATGGACAATGAGCTGAAACAGCATTAATATATGTTATGAATTTTGGAAGGCAAAACACACAGTGGATCCAAAAAAGTCCTCTCACAATGAGTGTCTTCCATGGGATGAATTTTGGAAGAACATGAATACAACTGAAATGGACTATATAAAGTGTGGATTTTAAATAATGATGGAATAATTGTATTAATAAAGAGTAATTTGATAAAATTTAAAATAACATTTATTCCTATAAGGTTTTGTGTTACGTAATTGGTGGGATAGTTACATAATTGTTCCCTTGAGGTAGTTGATATCTGGTTATGTTTAAACCAGCCAAAAATAAATCGGATATTCAATGCCAGTCACTGACTGAAACGGCCTGACACTGAATATCTGAGCTCAGCACCAACCGCAGAAGTCAGCCTGGCTAACTCCCGCAGTTTGAATATCAGGCCCATAGGGAGCAATTCTATAAAGAGTGTTAAAAGTTAGATGCCAAAATGCAGTGCACTGTGTACAAATTCTTTAATGGCAAGAGTCCATTACAGAATACTAGCATAAGTTGGTTAGCATGCCCACTTCCACCTCATCAGTAGTGAGTGTAAATGTACACACTTAAAAGTAGCTCTTTAGTATGTAGTTTTCTATAACCTACATGAATAAATGTTTGACGTGGAGGGGTGTTTTCAATATAACGTCTAAGTCCAACTTTGGCCGTTTTGCTAAAAACGTCCAAAATTCAAGTGTAAGGAATGTCTAGCTTTTTTTTTCTCGAAAATGACTATTTGCTAGATGTTTTTGTGCACTGTGCAAAACACAAAACGTCCAAGTGAAAAACACATGAAATCAAGCCATTGGGATGTAGGACTTCATAAATTGCTCCCAGGTGCATAGCTCCCTTACCTTGTGTGCTGAGCCCCCCAAAACCCATTACCCACAACTGTACACCACTACCATAGCCCTTACGGGTGAAGGGGGGCACCTAGATGTGGGTACAGTGGGTTTGTGGTGGGTTTTGGAGGGCTCACATTTACCACCACAAGTGTAACAGGTAGGGGGGATGGGCCTGGGTACGCCTGGCTGAAGTGCACTGCACCCACTAAAACTGCTCCAGGGGCCTGCATACTGCTGTGATGGACCTGAGTATGACATTTGAGGCTGGCACAAAATATTTTTAAAGATTTTTTTTGAGGGTGGGAGGGGGTTAGTGACCACTGGGGGAGTAAGGGGAGGTCATCCCCGATTTTCTGTGGTGGTCATCTGGTCAGTTCGGGCACTTTTTTGTGCATTGGTCGTAAGAAAAACAGGGCCAAGTAAAGTCATCCAAGTGTTCGTCAGGGATGCCCTTTTTTTTCCATTATGGGTCGAGGACATCCATGTGTTAGGCACGCCCAAGTCCCACCTTCGCTACGCCTCCGACACGCCCCCCGGGAACTTTGTCCATCCCTACGACGGAAAGCAGTTGGGGACGTCCAAAATCGGCTTTCGATTATACCAATTTGGGCGACCCTGTGAGAAGGACGCCCATCTTCCAATTTGTGTCGAAAGATGGGTGTCCTTCTCTTTCGAAAATGTGCCTGATAGTATACCTGCAGAAAACTCACCTTGAACTACTACTGAAACAGGCAGGAGCTAAATCCAAATCAATAAATAAATAAATATGATAAGGGTCTATAAAATCATGAGTGGTCTGGAGCAGGTAAATAATAAACATTTATCTTTTCAGATAGTTCTAGAACTAGGGAACATTCCATGAAACTAACCAATAGAGGATTTATTACAAATTGGAGAAAGGCATGTGACAGGGGTGTTCTGTCTGTGAGATGCATTGTGCAGGCATGTAATAGTTGTCTTCTGTGACATATTAACACATAGGTGACAAGTGTGCTCTGTCTGGCATGTAATATTGGTGTCTTCTGAGACATATTAACACATAGGTGACAAGTGTGCTCTGTCTGTGAGTGTGAGATGCACTGTGCAGGCATGTAATAGTTATATTCTGTGAGACACATTAACACATATGTGACAGACAGGTGCTGTCTATTAGACTCATCACACAGGTGTGTTCCATTTCTCAGAATCACCATGTAGGCATTTGACAGGCGTGCTCTGTCTCTTTGTCCCTTTGCAGATGTAGATGAATGTGCTGAAAATGTGAACCTGTGCGATAATGGGCAGTGCTTGAATGCCCCAGGAGGATACCGCTGTGAGTGTGAAATGGGGTTCACCCCTACTGAGGACAGCAAGGCCTGTCAAGGTAAGAATGCTTATGTGTTCCAATGACAAATTTAGAGCACATTCTGCTTGGAGATCACAGTATCGCAGATACTCCAGCTGCAAGGTTTCACTTCACAGATAGAGAGGAAGTTATCACGGTGAGGTAAAAGTCAGGCTTTTACCGCAGCTTGATTTATTAGGGGCATCACAAACTGGCATTAACCCGGTTGCACAGGTTACTGATTCCCTTGATAAATGAATAATGCTGGTTTTGGTATTTTTCCTGGTATAACATGGCTTGCAGTGTTCACTGCAAGCTGCATTATAGAATTTACATAGTAATGAGCTCCTCTACATATTTTGCATCTCATTACTATGTAACCTATTATGACTTAAATTTCACTGCATTACAGCACCACAACCTGTGTTAGTGCCCTTTAAGTAATTTTAAGGGGCAAATCATGCATGTTATTCCATAATGCAGTTTAATAACTAATATGACCTTAGCTCCTAATGAATGAAAGCTGTAGTGTGTGTCTACTTGCTATACGACATTAGATTTTCTTCATAAATGGAATTTGCAATTTGTTTGACAAGTGAGGTTCCTCACAGGAAATGGGCAGAAAATTGCATAGCAATTTACAGAGGTGAAATACATTGAAAATTACTCTGTTTCTGTATGGCTAAAAGTCTGCCCATTGTTCCATTGCTAGGAGGTGGTAGGAGCCAAAAGAGGGGCAGAATTCAAAGATGCATTGGGTAGACATAAAGGGAGCCATTTTCAAAATGGCTCATCCAGATCCAAATCCATGGGAAATTTGTACAAAATAAAGGGGAAGTCAGTAGTCACTTTCCAGGAAAAATTGCTCATGGGTAAAACTGGTTCAGGGGCTTTGCACCTGCACTTTGTGTGGGCTAAATCTGGCTGGGTAATAGTTTGCAAATGTTTTTAAATGCAATGTACACATGCTATTTTATAATCCTGTCTAAACACATCCCCAAGAATGCCTCTTATTATATTAACTATAAGCAGTGCTTTTTTTTGTGCCGGTATGCGCCGGTACGGCGTACCGGCACCTTTTTTCTGGGTCCGGGGTATCACCTGCCCGCTCCCTGCTGTTTGCACCCGGCCGTGATCCCTGCCTTGTAAAACATTTCCTTTTTACCGAAGTCGCAAACCGGCAGCCTGAAGACTGAAGAAAGCAAACAGCAGGCAGACTTGCCTCCTTGCATTGCGTCGCTTCATTTCCCTGCATTCTCAGCATGTCCCGCCCTCCTCTGATGTAATTTCCTTTCCTCGAGGGCGGGACACGCTGAGAATGCAGGGAAACGAAGTGACGCGATGCAAGGAGGCGAGCATGCCTGCTGTTAGCTTTCTTCAGTCTTCAGGCTGCCAGTTCGCGACTTCGGTAAAAAAGAAAAGTTTTGTAAGGCAGGGAACACAGCTAGGAGCAAACGGAAGGGAGCAGGCAGGGGAGGGTGGGCAAGTGGGGCTGGGGGTTGTGTGGGCAAGTGGGGCTGGGGGGGTGTGTGGGCAAGTGGGGCTGGGGTGTGTGTGTGTGGGCAAATGGGGCTGGGTGTGTGTGTCGGGGGGCAAGTGGGGCTGGGGGGCTGGGCAAATGGGGCTGGGGTTTGAATGATCTCGGGGCAGGTGGAGGCTGGGGCGAGTCACTGGACATGGAAGGGAGGGGGAGGATAGGGGGCAAAAGAGAATCGCTGGACATGGAGGGGAGGGGAGGGAGGAGAATCATTCTGGACATGGATTGGATGGGATGGCAGGGCAGGGGAGAGAGGAGAATGGAGAATTGCTGGGCAGGGGAGAGAGGAGAATGGAGAATTGTTGGACATGGATGGGAGGAGAAGGCAGGGAAGAGAGAATTGCTGGACTTGGATAGGAGGGGAGAGGAGAGGAGGGCAGGGGAGAGAGGAGAATCGCTGGACATGGAGGGGAGGGGAGGAGAATCATTCTGGACATGGATTGGATGGGATGGCAGGGCAGGGGAGAGAGGAGAATGGAGAATTGCTGGGCAGGGGAGAGAGGAGAATGGAGAATTGCTGGGCAGAGGAGAGAGGAGAATGGAGAATTGTTGGACATGGATGGAAGGTGAAGGCAGGGAAGATAGAATTGCTGGACTTGGATAGGAGAGGAGGGAAGGGCAGGGGAGAGAGGAGAATCACTGGACATGGGAGGGGAGGGCAGGGTAGAGAGGAGACATGCTGGACATGGAGGGGAGGGAAGATAGGAAGGAGGTGCACATGGATGGGATGGCAGGGGAGGAAGGAGAAATGCTGGAAATGGATGGAGAGGAGAGCAGAGCAGGAGATAGAGGAGAATTGCTGGACATGGATGGATGGAGGGGTTGGCGGGGAAAGAGGAGAAATGCTGGACATGGAAGAAGAAAGGAGGAAAGTAAAGAAATAAATGGAAAGGAAGCCCTGGAAACGGAGTTAAGAGAACAGATAGAGAGCAGCAGAATCAGACACTTGGACCAGTATGGATAGAAAACAGTCACCAGACAACAAAGGTAGAAAAAATCATTTTATTTTCATTTTAGTGTTTGGAATTTGACCAATTTGAGAATTTACATCTGCTGTCTTATTTTGCATTGGGTATACTGGAGCTGTAACATCTTACAGAAATGATTTATAATGAAAAAAAATCACAAGTTATTGTTTTTCTCCTATACTAGTATATTTTCAATGATGTCTGTTTATATGCGCCATGGCTGATATAAGGGGTGTGGCTAATGTGGTGACCCCGCCCATAATGAGTACCGGCACCTTTTTTTCTACAAAAAAAGCACTGACTATAAGTATGCATACTCTGGAACCCTCTACATATTTTTAGTCTGCTTATGGGTGGTCAGTTTTCAGACAGACTAGATGTCTTTTAAAAACTGTGTTTGAAGGGACCTTCAAGGAGAGATAGAGATGATCACAACTTGAGTAAGATCTGTGACAGCATAGTAGGCAGATACAAATGGGAAAACTTTATCTACTCCCTCACATTCTGCTTCTCTTTTACAGACATTGATGAATGCACATTCCAGAACATATGTGTGTTTGGAACCTGCCAAAATCTGGCTGGAATGTTCCGGTGTGTCTGTGATGATGGCTATGAGCTGGACCGAAGCGGAGGCAACTGCACAGGTACTACCAGAGAGGAGCTCAATGAATGTCAATTGCACAGGCCCCACTGAGGAGGGGCCTGCTGAATGTTGACTCTGCAGATATCACTGAGATGGGAGGGGGGGCTGCTGAATGGCAGCTGCATAGGTACTTCTGGGAAAGGGCCTACTGATTATTGACTGTACAGGTACTGGGGAGTAGCCTTCTTAATGTCAACTGCAGATATACCACTAGGAGGGGCCTGCTGAATGTTAAGTGCACAAGTACCACTGGGATGGGGCCTGCTGATTATTGAATGTACAGGTACTGAGGAGGGGCCTGCTGAATGTCAACTGCATAGATACCAAGTTTCAAGTTTATTAAGATTTTCTAATCCGCTAGCCGAAAGTTCCATCTAGGCGGCTCACAATGCACAAATACCAAAATAAAAGAGAGAAAATAATAGTATGTGTACATAGACAATCAACAGAGAGTGGGGGAAGGGGGGAAGAACATATAATCAAGAAAAAGAGAGGGGAGGGACAAACAAATAGGAAGTTCAGGGAAGGTAGCAAGGCACTCTGTAGGTAGGAAGTCTAACAAAATACATCTTTTTTAAGTTCAGTCTTAAAAGATGGTAAAGAAGTCTGTTGTTGAAGTGAGGTGGGTAGAAGGTTCCAGAGATGTGGTTCTTGAATGGAAAAGAGTGAAGCATAACTATGCTCATGGAGAACTTGTTTATAGGTCGGTACAATGAGTAAGTTCTGATCTTGAGAGCGAAGAGTACATGGCGGGGTATATTGTAACAGAAGTTGAAAACGGTAAGGAGGCTCCTTTGAAGCTAAAGTTTTAAAGACCAGTAAAAGCAACTTATATGTAATTTGATGAGTAACTGGGAGCCAATGAGATGCCTTTAAAAGCGGTGTTATGTGATCAAATTTCTTGGCTTTGGATTATTCGAAGAGCAGTGTTCTGCACTAGTGGATAGCTACTACTACTACTACTACTACTATTTAGCATTTCTATAGCGCTAAAAGGCATACGCAGCGCTGCACAAACATAGAAGAAAGACAGTCCCTGCTCAAAGAGCTTACAATCTAATAGACAAAAAATAAATAAAGTAAGCAAATCAAATCAATTAATGTGAACGGGAAGGAAGAGAGGAGGGTAGGTGGAGGCGAGTGGTTACAGGTGGTTACGAGTCAAAAGCAATGTTAAAGAGGTGGGCTTTCAGTCTAGATTTAAAGGTGGCCAAGGATGGGGCGAGACGTAGGGGCTCAGGATAGCGATGTAAATCTTTAAGCCTAAGACTTTCATACAGTGAATTACAGTAATCAGCTTACGATATGATGAGTGAGTTCACAAGAATATATGGAGGGGCATAATCGAATATCATCAGCGTGAATGTACAATGTAACCCCAGAGTTTGGGCCAGCGTGAGCAGAGGTGAGAGAAAATGTTAAATAGAATGAGAGATGGAATGGAGTCCTGGGAAACTCCAGATGCAGGGGAGTAAGGGACAGAAGCAGAATTGTTATAGTGAACATGGTACTGATGGTTAGCAAGATAGGATTGAAACCAATTAAGGACAGTTCCTGAGAGGCCTATAGTGTAAAGACGTTGCAATAATAGTGAACGATCAATCAGATCAAAAGCTGCGCTAAGTTCCAGAGAGATAAGAAAAACACACTGCGAGTTATCAAGATGGGTATGGATATATGTGGTGATGCCTAACAGGGTAGTTTCTGTGCTATGGTTTTATCAAAAACCGGTTTGATGCGAATGGAGGGTGTTCGTTTTCAATAAATTCTGCAAGTTGATTGTGGACCGTGGCTTCTACCACTTTGGCTAGGAATGGTAGGTTAGTAATAGGCCAAGATTGTGAAAGATACTTGGCTTTAGGGTATACTGTTGCAGATTTCCAAGAACTAGTGACCTGTCCGAGACGTACCACTGGGATGGGGCCTGCTGAATGTCAACTGCACAGGTACTGCTGGGAAAGAGCCTGTTGATTACTAACGGTACAGGTACTAGGGAGAGGCCTGCTTAATATCAACTGTACAGAAACCACTAGGAGAGAGACCTGCTGAATGTTAACGGCACAGGTACCACTGGGATGAGGCCTGCTGATTATTGAATGTACAGGTACTGGGGAGGGGCTTTGCTGAATGCTAAGTGCCCAGGTACTGCTGGGAAAGGGCCTGTTGATTATTAAGCGTACATGTACTGGGGAGGGTTCTGTTAAATATCAACTGTACAATCACCAGAGAGGAACCCACTGAATGCCTTCATACTGGTTTATAAGATACATATCCAAACTCAGGCAAAGGTGAATATAAGTCTACATGTCCCATCTTAGCAGCCATGGATGACAAAATATAACTTTAGTATTCTATAAAGACCATTAAACGTTAGGTGCCAAAATGCAGCACACTGAGCGTGAATGCTGTGAAGGCATCTGGGTGCCCAGATTCCTCTATAGAAGACTAACATAAGGTGGCATTTACAAGTTCACATTTAGACACTCCCACTTATGCCATGTGAATAGCAGGCATCTGTGCATGTGCCTAAATGTAGTACTTTATTGGGTAAATGTCAGTATTCTATGTGTGCAAAAGTTTCACGTGCCCATTCTCCACCCATGTGCCTCCCCCTGTGCATACCCCCTTGCATTTACAACTGTGCAACTTACACACTCGTATTATACAATACCGTCGAGCATGCACCTTGCACTTACACACATGAATGTTACATTGGCACTTGTAAATGCATTCCTATTTGTTTTAAATTCTATTGGCCCAATATTTAGCACTATTTAACTGGCCAGGAACAGCTTCTGGCCAGTTAAATAGTGCTTGGCCAACAAACTGCTAATAGTCAGGGCGAGATAGCCGGTTATCTCAGCTGAATATTAGCACTAAACATTCAGTGTTCTACAAGATCCAAATTCCTCTCACATCCCTAGTTTAGCTCCTTCTCCACTGCAAGAGAAATCATCTGTAGACCCTCTTACATAGTAAGACAAGGTCATGTGACTGGATATGTGTAGTCATGTGACATATGCTTTATTGACTTATGCTTATGAAAAGGAGAACTGGGGTTGTATATATATGCTGCTGTATCTTCATTAGGGTTTGAAGAGGGTTTCTGATGATAATGAAGTCAACAACAGGGAGGGAAATCTTTGTGTAAGCTAAGGGCTAAAGTTATTCAATACTGTCCCTAGATGAACTGAGGTAAGTGCCAGCTGTATTGACTGCACCCAAACTTAGGCCACATGAAGGAGTGCACAGGAGAACCCCAGCCCTCCCCAAAAACCCAACCAGGCCAGAGTAGGGAAGCCCACGTAGCAGAGCAGGGCCACAAACGAGGAAGCAAAAAAGCCTGTGACTAGGGTAATCAGGTTCAAAGGGAAGAGGAAGCGACCTCCAGGATAGACTGCAAGACTGCTCCTCTTAGGAATGATTTTAATGCCTTACCGCCAGCAATATTAGCACAAAAAACCATTAGCAAGAAAGTTATTTTACTTGTGGCAAAACTGACTCAGATTTATTTTGGTCAAAAATTGATGCTGTTGATTGATAACTCTCTGATAAGTTCAGAATCCATGATAGATATCTGGAATTCTACTTTTCAGGAGATTTTGGAGGATATTGCTCCCCTAGTTAGACAATTCCATTCTTGTAGAACTAGTGCACGAACTAGTGCACCTTGCATCACAGATAAACTTTTGAATCTTAAGAGACTAGTGTATTACGATACATTCTAGACTCCTTTCTCCACCCCCCCATCCCCCGCCATGTTGGAAAGAAAGTATTTCTATCACTATTCTGAGTCTTCTGCATTTACACTGAGTTTCCTGCCCCCAAAATCTTTACACTGACCCTTGTTACCTTACCCTGCCTCTCTAGGCCCACACTTATATCAAGCCTTCTATTTTCCCTACAGATATAAATGAGTGTGCTGATCCTGTGAACTGCATCAATGGTCTGTGTGTGAACACCCCTGGCAGCTACCTCTGCAACTGTCCCCAGGACTTTGAACTGAATCCCACCGGGGTGGGGTGTGTGGGTGAGTGCAGTTCCCATATCTGTCCAGCAGTGCACATTGAGTCCCTCTGGAAGAAACCCTGCTTTTTAAGGTGGTTTTAACTCGAAGTCCTGATACATCACTCTCACCCTCACCTATTTTGGCAGAAGGGAATGAGAGCTGCTTGATTCAGGTTTTCCTATATTTATAAAACCTCAGTTGGGACTTTGTCAATATGTGCTGTGTACAGCTGGCTTCTCTGTGGAGCACAGACTGGAGCATCTCTCACCTAAACTTATTCACAGTAAGCTCTCTTCCACAATAAGAAGCATCTTCTCCCTCTACCATCACGAGTAATGCCTATTGGGCTCTGTCCGTGTGGTGTTGCCTGAACTGGCCCAGGCAACTGACTGTTTTTTCTTGTCTCTCCTGTGCGGCCCAGACACTCGCATTGGGAACTGTTACCTGGATACACAGCCTCGAGGTGATGGGGGCATTTCCTGCAGCGCAGAGATTGGTGTCGGGGTAACTCGAGCCTCCTGCTGCTGTTCTTTGGGTCGTGCCTGGGGTAACCCGTGTGAATTCTGTCCATCTGTTAACTCCAGTAAGTGAAAAAAACTTCCTTTTCGGGCAGGATGGGGATATCAGGTCACAGTATTGTGCCTGTGTGTAGTAAAGACAATAAAGCACTGTGAAGCTCTAGGCCAGTAGTGGGACCACCAGTTAAAGTAATTCCACTGCAAGCATTCAGAGTATTTCTGGAAAATCTGATAAATATTGATAATAAGTGGCTGTTGATAACAGCATTTTGATAAGATATTGCATGAACTTAAAAATAAATCTCTACATGGTAGCAATACTGTGAAAAAACAGTAGTCAAACTCTGAGTTCATAATAACTTCCCACGGATTAGTATGTGGTGGCAGCCTATGCTTAAAGGGTCTGACCTTTCCCTTCTTTTTCAGCGGAATACAAGACCTTGTGTCCTGGAGGAGAAGGTTTCAGGCCCAATCCCATCACTGTTATCCTGGAGGGTGAGTTTAACACCTCTCCTTCTCTTTCATGAACTGCTGAGGCATGGCTGAAATGCAGCAGATGAGAACTTTCTCTATACACAAGCCATGTTTTCACACATTAGACTGTGTATTGCTCCAAACTTTGTATGTTATATCATGCAAACGTCCGTGTGTGAGATATCATGTGATCCTAGACCCTGTCACTGCATGCTGTATCATGTCACTTTGTGCTGTAATGTACTTTTGCCAAGCTTGTCACTCTTTGTACTTAGTGCACAAATCCCCCAGTGGAAAAGTGGGGATCACATCCCACATACCTCATTCCACTCTCCGACCTGTGCACCTCTGTCTTCTGTCAAACTTGTATACCCTCTCTCTGCTTTCTCATGCATCTCTTCTTTCTGCTCTCACAGTGCTGGTGTTCTCTAGTTATTTCTCACTCCAGTGGTCCTTGTTCACACTTATCTCCACTGTTATGTGTAAATGTTTCTCTATTCTCCCGTATGCACCCTTCTCTGCTGCCCTGTGCTTATGTCATTTTTTACTGCAGGGGCATAGCCAGACACCCACTTTTGGGCATGCCTGAGCCCAAAGTGGGTGGGCACGACAACCTCGCCCCCTCCCCAGCGATCAGGAGGTCACTTAACTTTAGTCCCCCGACCTCCCCCCTTCGGTACCTTTAAATCCTTTAGGTCTTCACCACCTGCAAGCTGCAACTCATTCCTCTTGTTTGCGCTGGCTCCGAGCCTTCGCTCTGATGCAACTTCCTGGTCCCGCAAACAGAAAGTTGTGTCAGATGATCGGGCTGGCGCAAGCAGGGGGAATGTGTTGCTGCTCGCTGCCAATGAAGAATTAAAGAATTTAATGGTACCAGGGGAGAGAGGGTCAGGGAGTGGAGTTAAGTGACCCCCCATGATCTCCTGGAAGGAGAGATGCTGGGAGTATTCAGCTGGCAGGGCTTGGGGATCCACTGCTGGGTGGGCCTGTGCCCACTCGGGCCCACCTGTGGCTAAACCACTGATCTACTGATCCTGTATGAGACTGTCTCTGCTATCTTCTGTCACCCTTCCCATGGTCCCATAGAATTCTTCCACCTCATGTTTTCTGGGGAATTACCCCTGATTTACTGTTACTCTCCCCCGTTGTGTGCAGATATTGATGAATGCCAGGAGCTGCCAGGTCTCTGCCAGGGAGGAAACTGTGTTAATACTTTTGGCAGCTTCCAGTGTGAATGTCCTCCTGGGTACTATCTGAATGAGGACACACGCATCTGTGAAGGTAAATTGGGGACGTGGAGCACTGCCCTCTGAGCGCTGCCAGGGCTTCTAGGGCAGAAATATATCACTGTATGAATATATAGCTCAGTACAGCTGCAGGAATTATGATGCTGTTTAAAGAAGAGGTGTAGTGACTGATTGGGGATGGTGGTCTTTTCATTAGGTGCCGTAGTACCTACTGAGTGCAGTCTCTAGATCAGCTCCCAGTAAAGCTGCAGTGAGTGGGGGTGGGGTGTTTTCTGTCTTGAACCTTGGAAAGCTGCAGTAAGCCTATCATTTATCTCCACATTAAAAATAATCTATAAACTGTAATGCAGTTCTTGAAAGCCAAATTATAAAAAAAATATTCAGTAATCTGCCTCACCAAAGAGCAGCACCACACTCAGCTGTTAAATGAGAGCTGGGTCATCTATATTAGTTCTATATATTCATATCGCTCTGTGATGATGTCTGCATGTACCAGTCCTGCAACTCAGAATACTTGGGGGGGGGGGGGGGGGTCTTTTACTAAAGATTAGCTCAGGTATCTGTAGCAGGGCCCATTTTATTCCTGTGGGCAATGCTACAGATAACTCGAGCTAATCTTTAGTAAAACGCCCCCCTGGATTTGTTTTTAGATCAAAGTTTGAGATCTGTTTTTTTCTTTTAACCTCCTTAACTGTTGTTTATGAGGGTTCTGCAAGTATAGCAAAGAAGTGATCCCAGGGCAAATTTGTGAAGGAGAGTCTTGAAGGTTTAAAGATCGGGCAGAAAGCCTGCAGTCAATCTGTTTGAACAAGGTTTGCCCAAGGATTGAATTTCCTACACCTTTTGGAAGGGAAAAAGTCCACAGGGAAAACTGCAAGTTTCCCAAGAAGGTACTTGCATAGAATTTTTTAAGGATTAAGTTTATGGAGCAGAGGGAAGTCCCACTGACATTTTTATGGAAAGAAAATTGAATGCCTGTAGAGATCATCTTAACTCATGTAAGAAAAGATAAGCTGATAGTCAGATTTATATAGGGTGAAAGCTGATTCCAGAATGCAGAACTTACTAGATGTCTAGAGGGTCCCATGGGGGAAGGGTTGGGGTGTAAATGCCTGTGGAGTACCAAAGATCATACAGTAAATATCTCATTGTCTTCTGCCCAAGCTTCAGGCAGGAACCTAGCTGTGACAGGGAGCACAGCATGATAAATTTGACATCAAGTAATAGTCTTCTGATTTATTGCCTTTCAGATATCGATGAATGTTCTGCCCATATTGGAATCTGTGGTCCTGGCACCTGCTACAATACCCTGGGAAACTACACTTGTGTGTGTCCTGCAGAATACATGCAAGTCAACGGTGGAAATAACTGTATGGGTAAGGAGCAACCCCCACTTCAATAGCAACCATGTTCTTACACGCTGTGAGAAGCATAATTTCAGTGCAGACATCTCCACAAAACTAACTCTTCTTCTGTTATAGTAGGGGCGTAGCCAGACTTCAGCAGGACGGGGGTCCAGAGCACGAGGTGAGGGGGCACATTTTAGCCCCCCTCCTGCCATTTTAAACCCCCCCCCCCCATTTTTGACCTCCCCGCCGCCACTACCACCTTTGACCCCCCCCCAGTGCCAACCCTTTTGACCCCCTCTTCCCCCCGCCGCCAACCCTCCCCCGCCGCCGTTGGGTACCTTTGCTGGCGGGAGTCCCCAACCCCCGCCAGCCGAAGTCCTCTTCTCCGGCGCGGCCGCGTTGCTGATCTGCAAGGGCAGGCTTCTGTTTCTGTGAGTCTGACGTCCTGCATAGTGATAGAAAAGGTTCTACCCGCTGATTCGGAAGTAAATTAAAACCCAACATGGTTTCCATCTTTTGAATAATGCACTAAACTAGAGCTGTTCCTTGGTGCCCTGCAGACATGAGGAAGAGTGTGTGTTACCGTCATTACAATGACACCTGTGAGAATGAGCTGTCCTTCAACATGACCAAGAAAATGTGCTGCTGCTCCTACAACATTGGCAAAGCGTGGAACAAACCGTGCGAGCCCTGCCCGATCCCTGCCAGCAGTAAGTAATATCTCACTGTGTCCTGGTCGATCTTTGCAGTAATCTCTGTCTGATCTGTCTGAATCCTACTGGTACTATCTCACTCTGACCTGCTTGATGCCTGCCAGTAATCTCAGTCTAAATTGTCTGAGTCCTGCTGGTGTTATCTCACAGTGACCTGCTCAATCTCTGTTAATAATGTCTTACTCTGACCTGCTCGATCCCTGCCAGTAATCTCAGGCTGATTTGTCTGAATCCTGCTGGTGTTATCTCACAGTGACCTGCTCAATCTCTGTTAATAATGTCTTACTCTGACCTGCTCGATCCCTGCCAGTAATCTCAGGCTGATTTGTCTGAATCCTGCTGGTAATATTTCACTCGGACTTACCCAATGTTAATAATATCTCACTGTGACCTACCCGATCCCTGTAGTAATCTCACTCTGATCTGCCTGAATCATGCTGGTATTATCTCACACTGACTTGTCCAATCCCTGTTAATAATGTCTCATTCTGACCCTGCTCGATCCCTGCCAGTAATCTCAGACAATATGATCTGTCTGAATCCTGCTGGTAATATTTCACACTGATTTGCCCAATCTTTATTAACACTAACTCTCTGTAACCAACCCGAATCTCTGTCAGCCATAAGTAGCATCTCAGTGTATTACAAAAATCTGTAACAGATATCAAGAAATCCTCGGACAAGCACAGAAGATCATAGCTGTAAAGGAAAGCTGGAGATCAACTGAGAATCGAATTGGGCAGACTAGATGGGCCTTTTGTCTTTCCCTGTGCTCAGATTTAGCATTTCTCTGACCAATCCTGGCTGCCATTTATTAACCTACTGACAGTGTTTTCAGCTTTTGGCATTAACTCTTCGTGATGGTGATTTTTGCAGCTGAATATCAGGTGCTCTGCGGAAACCAGTCTCCTGGATTCATTATTGATATTCAGACCGGGAAACCTATTGGTGAGTGATTGTGATTTATACATGTTTCTGAGATTTTAAATGTCACTATGAGAGGGTAATTCTATAACAGGTCGCTAGGATAAGAGAGTAAGCAGGTGTTTATTTCAAGCCTATTCAGCACCTACTTTTAGAAAATGTGCTTACATTTATGACACGATCTCTTACACCAGTTCTATGTCTGGTGTAAATGTCTGTGCCTAGATGTGAGCCAGAATATATGTAAATGATAAAATACTATGATTTACACACATTGGCATGTTCCACCCATGCACACGACCACTGGCAAAGTATCTAAAAAAAGATATAGTGAAATTAGAAAAGGTTCAAAGAAGAGTGACCAAAATAATTAAAGGGATAGAATTCCTGTCATATGAGGAAAGGCTAAAGAGGTTCGGGCTCTTACAGCTTGGAACAGAGATGACTGAGGGGGGATATGATAGAGCTCTACAAAATCCCAAGTGGTGCAAAACGGGTACAAAGACTAGGTGACACTCAATGACATTTCATAGTACTACTTTTAAAATGAATAGGCGACAATATTTTTTTCACTCAACGAATAGTTAAGCTCTGGAACTTGTTACTGGAGGATATGGTTTCTGGGGTTAGCGTATCTGGGTTTAAAAAAGGTTTGAACAAATTCCTGGAGGAAAAGTCCATAGTCTGTTATTGAGATGCACATGGGGGAAGCCACTGCTTGCCCCGGGATTGGTAGCATGGAATGTTGCTGCTATTTAGGATTCCGGAATCTTGCCGCTCTCTGGGATTCCAGAATGTTGCTACTATTTGGGTTTCTGCCAGGTACTTGTGACCTGGATTGGCCACTATTGGAAATAGGATACTGGGCTTTTCTTATGTTCCTATGTTCTTATGTTCAAGCATACCTTTTTGCTAGTTTCTATAAGATCTCACGTTCCTGTCACCTAACACCAGGCAGCTCCTTATACAATTACCCCTGAGTAGGGTAATTCTAAAACGTACTCGCATTAGAATAAATGTCAAAATTCTACCTCAGTGCTATTCTGTAAATGCAAAGCAAAAAAAATCCCCTACTTCCCTGGTAGAGAAATTAAATAGAACAAACATAACCAGGAAAATGTACAAAATCTAATAAGAGAGGAGTGCCCTGAGAGTGGGTGGTAGTCCCTCAAGACCACTAATGGGTGAAACATAGCACTTCATTCATTGGGTCGCTCACTCACTATTGTGATATTTTTGTGTGCAATATTGTGTTATTTTGGTGCAATTGTGCCCCATAAATGCTAGTCAAACAAATGCATTACAGTTAACCAACTCAGCTACCATGAATGACAAATCAAAAAAGCTTGAAAAACTTATCACTTATCTTATGAGCCCTGCGTCGGTGAAACTAGACACTAAGGGCTCTGATGATTAAATCGCTCAATAGTCGTGAAGAAAAGACTGCTCAGCCAGTGGCAATCAGCATTTTTGTTAAATGCTTGCCATAGCTGGCTAGATTAGCCTCAGATATTCATTGCCAGGCCATGTCCGGGCATTGGCACTGAAAATTGGGGGCTAAATCTGGTGGGGCTGGCTGCCGGAGCTTATGCGGCTGCCGGAGCTTAGGATCCTGCCCACTTAAATCACTTTGAATATTGTCCAGATCATGTTCCAGATAGAAACAGAGTAAACAAACTCCTTCACCTCATGCAGCAGAGTAGTCCAGTCTGAACTTTACAGAATGCAGAGCTTTACACAGGGTACAGAATAAAGGGGAGCAGATGGGGGTGTCTGCCAGCCTAGCAATCTGACTGGCCAGACGCTTTGCGATGTACCATTCATGAAGGGCATTTTGTTGGTTGTGTCACCCTGTTCAGATATTGATGAGTGCGGTGAGATCCCGGCCATCTGCAGCAACGGCGTCTGCATTAACCAAATTGGCAGCTTCCGCTGCGAGTGCCCCATGGGCTTCAGCTACAACAACATCCTTCTGATCTGTGAGGGTAAGCACAGTGCCTCCAACGATCTGGCCCACTTCCAAAGAAATGTTTCTGCCTCCCACTCGGTCTCTGGGCATTACCTTACTATCACATCAATTTCTATCATCAATGTATTTTTGTTTTTCCCTTTCATATTGCCATGGGGCCCGATATTCAGCCTGCAGTGGGCAGTGCGTTTGCTGTTCACCGCCGGCATTAAACACGGATATTCAAGGCCAGCCCGTATCCAGCAACAGGCATTGAATATCTGGGTTCATTTTGGCCGCTGTAAAGTTAACCGGCTATGCCGCTATTCAGCTTGAACTGGTTAAATTTAAGCGGCCTATTTTAACAACTCGACATAGCCAGTTAGGCACTGAATATCTAACTTAACTGGCTATGTTGTGCAATAGTTGGTGCTAACTGGGATATTCAGCGGGAGATAATGGTTATCTCCCGCTGAATATCCATGGTTAGGTGCTTAAACCCTAATTACCTGCCAGGAGCCATTCCTGGCTGGTTAAATAGTTTTGAATATCGAGGGGATGGACTATTGTACATGTGGCTGAAACTTTTAATTTTATGAACATCCCCATTACCTCTAGGCACTCAGGCTACCTCTGTGGACTCCTGATCTGGCACTAGGACAGGCCCATCTCCAGGCACCCAGGCTCACTGTCCTGGGGCATGGCTTCCCTTTCCTGGTTACTGAGACTGGCTCTGACTCCTGATACTTGGGCCTCACCTTTTCAGACCTAGCTGTGCTTCCTCTGATATTCTCATTATTCTTATCAGTGCGACTGCTACCCTTATTAATTTAGTTTAATTTACTGTAAAAAAAAAATGTATATACTGCCAATCTGATGTCATAGACAATTTATTAACACAACATTTAGAAATACAATTCTTCACAAAATAAACACTGAGGGGGTAATTCACTACAGTTGCCTAAACTTAGACACAAGAATGATGCGAGCTAAGCGCAAATTCTGTCAGTAATTACATGCGAAATTCTAGTTACAGAATACTAGTAAAAGTCAGCAAATATGTGCCAAAATTTAGGCATGGTCGCTTACACAATGTCTGTGGCTAAAAAGGTGGGCTAAGTTGTAGCCTAGATTTGAATACAGCCAGAGATGGAGCTTGACATACTGACTCAGGAAGGTTTTAGCAGTCTGTTTGATATGTGCAGAGAGAGAGGAATCAAAGATGTCCCCAAGGTTACGAGCTGATGAGAGTGTTATCCACAAAGATAGAGAATGGGGGAAGAGGAGAGGTGGGTTTAGGAGGAAAGATAAGAAGCTCAGTCTTGGCCATTAAAATATGTAATCGTGATTAATCGTGCGATTAGAAGTGTTATTTATTCATTTTTTCCCCACTGCAGCTCCTTGTGACCCTGGACAATGGAGGGTTAAGTGATTTGCCTAGAGTCACAAGGATTTGCAGTGGGGGAAAAAAATAACATACCTTTAATCACGTGATTAATCGTAATTAAAATTTTAATCAAAATGTAGCCCTACTAAAATATTTTTTTTAATAAATGTTAAACCTTATAACATTCTGTAAATAAATACATTTTCAGTTGTTTTCTGGAAAATCCACAAATCCTTTTCATTTTGAAGTTCGCTGGGTAAAGAATTCTGGCCCCTTGATAGCTGGTGTAAAAATCTGAGTAAAAATGAACAATGAGACTTACAGATGGAGTCTATTTATAAAAACAGGAGAAAGGTTCTTCACAAAAGTTCTCAATGTCAGGTCAACATGCAATTCTATATCCTGCAAAATCCCTATAATACTAGGTTCAAGGCGGGGTTATAGACATCAATAATAACAAAAATAAAAATAAAAACATATAGCACATATCACATGAAACATTCATTTCTTAAAAAGACAAATTTTCAAATTCTTTCTAAATACGAGATAAGATGAACTCTGTCGAATATGCACAGGTAAAGCACTCCATTGTGTAACCAGAAAATACAAAAAGACCCTGCATACAATCTCTTATAACGTATGCCTTTGTAAGATGGAAAGAATAACAGCAAATGCTCATTACTACGAGTCCTAGATAAATTACCCAAAACATTTATCAATAGGGGAAATTATCAGAGACATCTCCAGCAAACATCTTGAAAATCAAACAACAGAGTTAAAATTTAATTCGGGCTTCAACCATCAGCCAGTGAAAATCAGAAAGCAGAGGAGTCACATGATCAAATTTAGATCTACAATAAATCAATTTAGCTGCTGTATTTTGGATTATACATATTTTCTTCAAGAGCTTAGAGGACAACCGTGTATATAATGCATGTTAAGAGCCTTATGATCCTACAGTACATTTCTACAATTATGGCAGACACTTAATTCCTTTGTTCCCTTCCTGGTCATTGCTGCTTCTTGTGTTTCCTATCACCACTAACAGTGACAGAATTTACCACAGGCTACGCTATGGGGCCTTCCCTCTGCCACTAAAGCAGAAGTGGAATGGGGGTGGGGGGGTGCACAGCAGAGGGAAGGCCCCAGAGTGACAGGAAGCAGCCTATGGGGATTACTGTGACTGCCAGCAAGAGATTCAGTAGATGTTCCTTTGACAAATTACAAATAAACAACATGAAGAGCTTAGCGGCCCCAACATATCAACTCTTATCCCACAAGCAACAACAAGAAGAGCTTGGTAGCCCCAGCATTTTACTTCTCATCCTCAAAGCAACCAAAAGAGGAGTGCCACCCTTCCAGAGTCACAGCAAGAATATAGGGCCGTAGTTGTGTGTGGCCACACAGAGCGCAAGGGAAGCCAGGGAGCCAAAATTGCACCCTGTTCATTGGCTTCCCTTGTTCACTTCATGAAAGTAGATGGGGGGGGGGGGGGGGGGGGGGAAGCACTTGGGGGCAGTTTGTGATGCTTTTGTAAGGAGGGCTTAGCGGCCCCAACATATCACCCTCAGAACAACAAGACAGTGGCTCCATCATATCACCTCTCAGTGGAAGGTGATATGTTGGGGTAACCAAGCCCCTGTTGCAAGACACAGCAAGATGAACTCGGGGGGGCCTCAGGATATCAACTACCATCCTCAAAAAAACAACAAGAGCAGCAGCTCCATTCACCTGATGACACCTGCCTACCTCACACTCCCTCTCCCTTCTCTCTGCCCCATCACATTTTCTCCATGTTTTGTTTCCCCAGACTTATCTCTACTGTTCCTTTTTACAAATTCACTTCCATTCCCTCCCTTTTCCCACACCAAAATCTCCCCTCATTACCCCACCCTTTCCTCTCCCCACCACCATCACTTCTCTCTTGCACCCACTCTTCCCAACTCCAGAGTAATTTTTTGTGTTGTTTAACCAGCACTGAGGTAGAGCAAAGAACTGGAGTAAAGCTGCACAGCCCAGGGTTTGGGGGTGGCCAGGGCAGATGAAGCTTTTTACTTGGAAGGGGAGGCCAAAAGAAGATGGCTTTCCCACTATGGGGGGGGGGGGGGGGGGGGGAGAGTGGGGGGAGCACACAGAGCTGCAGTCCTGAGGAGGCCAGATGAAGATGGTTTACCGTGGTTGGGGAGCTGGCATGGAACTGTTTTTGGGCAGTGTCAGGCCCTATTGCATGGCCGTGGTGAGGGGGAGCCCAGAGAGAGAGAGAAAGAGCTTTCTGGGGGCAGTGCAGAGATGTATTCGGGCAGTGGCAGGCCTGATTGCACGGCTGCCGTGAGAGGGAGACTAGAGAGAGAGAGAGAGAGAGAGCTTTCCAGGGGTGGCACACAGCTCTATTGGGCAGTGGTAGTCCCAATTGGACAGCCACAGTTAGGGGGAACTCAAAGAGAGCATTCCGGGGGGGGGGGGGGGAAGGCCATACAGAGCTCTATCGGGCACGGGCCTGTATTCGGGCAGTAGCAGGCCCAATTGCAAAGCTGCGGTTAGTGGGAGCCAAGATGGATGCAGCTTTTTGCCGGTGGAGAGGCCGGCTCAAAACTGCAGATGGTTTTTCAGCAGTGGGGGCAGGGGCCTGATACTGAACCTGGCTAACAGTCAAAAACAAATGCGGCTTTCAAGGCACACCACTGAACCTACAGAGGCACATTGAACGCAGCTCAGAGCATGCTGTCCTAAGAAAGCTCTCTGCTCATGCCTCTGCAGCTTCTGTGCCTGCTCTGGCTCAACTGTGAAAGACAGTGAAAAGGGAGAGGAGGGACTCCAAGATGGAGTGAGTCAGCTTTTTAAATTTTTGGTCTTTCAGCTTTTTTGTTGTTGTTGGGAGCCACTTACTACTACTACTACTTAACATTTCTAGAGCGCTACTAGGGTTACGCAGCGCTGTACAATTTAACAAAGAGAGACAGTCCCTGCTCAAAGAGCTTACAATCTAATAGACAAGTGAACGGTCGGTCCGATAGGGGCAGTCAAATTGGGGCAGTCTGGATTCACTGAACGGTAAGGGTTAGGTGCCGAACGCAGCATTGAAGAGGTGGGCTTTAAGCAAAGACTTGAAGACGGGCAGGGAGGGGGCTTGGCGTAAGGGTTCAGGAAGGTTGTTCCAAGCATAGGGTGAGGCGAGGCAGAATGAGCGGAGCCTGGAGTTGGCGGTGGTGGAGAAGGGCACTGAGAGGAGGGATTTATCCTGTGAACGGAGGTTACGGGCGGGAACGTAAGGGGAGATGAGGGTAGAGAGGTAGTGAGGGGCAGCAGACTGAGTGCATTTGTAGGTAAGAAGGAGAAGCTTGAATTGAATGCGGTATCCGATCGGAAGCCAGTGAAGTGACCTGAGGAGAGGGGTGATATGAGTATATCGGTTCTGGCGGAATATGAGATGTGCAGCAGAGTTCTGAACAGACTGAAGGGGGGATAGATGGCTAAGTGGGAGGCCGGTGAGGAGTAAGTTGCAGTAGTCCAGGCGAGAGGTAATGAGAGCGTGGACGAGAGTTCGGGTGGTGTGTTCAGAGAGGAAAGGGCGAATTTTGCTGATGTTAAAGAGGAAGAAGCGACAGGTCTTGGCTATCTGCTGGATATGCGCAGAGAAGGTACTTACCATGTACCCCTTGAGGAGGTCTTGCGTACACCTTGGGGTACACTTACCACGTGTTGGGAAACCCTGGTCTAAACTCTCTTATTCAGATTCTCTGTGCAAGAACAAGAGAAAACTTAATAACAGTTGGAAAGGTTTATCTATTGTACTTCTATGGATTTACAGCCTGTCTCACTGACACAGACTACTCAATAATTACCATGGATTCTTTTGGATTCGTATTAGATAAATGAAACCTTTATTAGAGGAGCTAAATTCTACAATGATTAAGGTATATACAATGATTAGCTATATAAACACAATGATTAGCTATATATAAACAATCATTACATCACTGATCTCTACATCTAATCAATGCTAAGAGTTCTTAGACCAGGAAAAGAAGCAATAATCATTACACTATACATACAACATCACTGGTCCTTACATCATCCAGGCTCTTAACATCAGCTGAGGGGGTGCCCGTTACAGCAAAAGCCAGGAGCTTTTTAGACCAGGAACAGATCCTCTGCGCAGTACATACGTTACTCACAGATGAGCTCATGATTTCACTGCAAGAAACTCCCCTTTTTATTAGGCTCAGAACTCATGTTCAGAGCTGAGGAAAATTACAGAATGCTTCTCTGTCTAGGTAAACAAGCCATACTGTGGGAACGTGGTCACATGCTCTCCAACTCCAGGTGGCCAGGCTGGAGCTGAGAAGCAAGCTCCATACGCCTCTTCACATACCAAATAAATTACAGCTGTGTCTTATCTTCCACATTCCAACTTGTTTTCACATAATCAAAGTTAAACAATCATTTTTAAACAGAATTACTTCTAATCAACAATACAGACCCCAAGTGCACTGGTTGGTCAAGACAGAGCTGAAAAACAATCTTTAAAATTCACTTCCATTACATATCTATTCAACTTAGAAATAGTAAGCACCTCCATAAAATATATTATAAGCAATATTTCAGCAGATGGTATTCTCGTGCGTGGATACTTCAAAATAACAATAGAATTTTAACTTTCATGTATCCCATCACAGACCAGGGCTGGCTCAAAGGGCTTTGGTGCCCTGAGCCAACTTTTTCATTGGTGCACTGCCCCTCCCCTCCCCTTCCTGCATTCTGGTATCTGTGCCTCCACTCTGCCCCCCCCCCACCCCCATCCCCACCTGTGATCCTGTATCTCCCCTCCCCTCCTGCTGGACCAGATGAGGCAATGTCAAAATCCCAGTCCAGCATGTATTCCTCTAGGAGTTTAAAGGTAGATTGAACTGGGATTTTGGCGCCCTTTATCACCAGCGCCCTGGGCCAGAGCCTCACCTGGTTCATAGGTTGAGCCAGCCCTGTCAATGAAGGGAGACCAGCACCGGAATAATATGATCTCTATAAGCAGCTTCATGGCTGTGTTTTGTACCTACTGCAAAGCCTGAACCACTGATGCAGGCAAATCAGCAAACAGTGCATTACAGTAATCATTAAGTGAAAGTACCAGTTGGTACATAACCATACAAAAATCCTCCACAGAAAGAAACTAATGCAACCAACATAGCATGCTCATTTTATAGAATATACGATTCATTAAGAACTAAAAATTACTCCCCTCTTCCTCAGATATTGATGAGTGCAGCAGTGGGGAAAACCTGTGCCAGCGCAATGCCGACTGCATCAATATTCCTGGCAGTTACCGGTGTGAGTGCTCCACTGGATACAAGCTCTCTCCCAGCGGAGCCTGCATTGGTAAGTAGCTCACTCATCCTGGCATGGGGCAGGGACATTCTTCCTTGCTACCACACAGTCTGGCTTCATGCTCCTCCGCACAGAACAGTCAGCACAAGTGTGTTACAGAAACATTGCCAGGTTGTTAAAAGGGAAATAAGAAAAGTTTGAGGGTGCAAGTACCCTCCAGGGAACTCATTCAGAGAAAAGAAATAACCACCCACTATTCGAAGACATTTAAGCGGACAGGAGGAGAGGCTCCTGCCCACTTAATCACATTCTCTGGCCTGACCACCAATATTCAGTAATATTTAACTGGACAGTGCCGCTGAATATTGCACAAAATTTTTGTGCCAAGCCACACAGGGGCATTACGAGGACGGAGTTCAGAGGAGCCAGCAGTTATGCAGGTGCTGGCACCCGCTTAGCTAAACTGGTGAATTTAGAACTGTTTTCAAGCAGTCCTATATTTGCCCGCTTAGCTATGCGGATGCCAGCATCAATGGTTCACAGCCAAAGTGCGCTGATCTCCTTCCTACGTTCATCCAGCTAAACTATCTGCATAGTGGCTGAACATCCCCTAGTGCCGGCATCTTACTGCCTATCTGGATATTGACCAGCAGCCAATCTCTTGATACTGCCACTAAATATCCACATTTTGTTGCCCACAGTGAGTGCCGTGTGAAAATAACGAATAGGTAAAGACAGCAGATGTAGACTAGGGGTGAGCAGCCATAGCTGAAAGTGACAATACAGTGTCCATTGTTAGCATCATCATTATGATCACGGTTTCCTATGAGAAAACTTCACGTCACTTAAAGTCAGTTGCCAGAAACTAAAGACTTTGAAGTTTGCCCTCCATTTGGCTTATGCAAGATAGCACAATACATCAGTGCCAGGACTGGAGTTAGAACTGTGAGACTTGCCCAAGATTGCAAAGGATCAGTAACAGACAAGGGAAATCGAGGTTGAGTTTCTGTTCTGCGTTCCGCTGGCACCCATTGTTTTGATTTTGTTTCTGTGTTTACCCATCTTTTTTGTATCAGCCATAAGAGCAATCTTGGCTTACAAACAGGCTTATTTTCGAAATTGGAAGATGGGCGTCCTCCCAGGGTCGCCCAAATTGGCATAATTGAAAGCAGATTTTGGACGTCCCCAACTGCTTTCCGTCGTGGGGACGACCAAAGTTCCAAGGGGCATGTCGGAGGCGTAGCAAAGGCGGGACTTGGGCGCGCCTAACACATGGGCGTCCTCGACCCATAATCAAAAAAAAGAAGGGCATCCCTGACGAGCACTTGGACGACTTTACTTGGTCCTTTTTTTTTGTTACAGCCAAGCCACAAAAACGTGCCCGAACTGACCAGATGACCACCGGAGGGAATCGGGGATGACCTCCCCTTACTACCCCAGTGGTCACTAACCCCTTCCCACCCTCAAAAAAATTATTTAAAAATATTTTTTGCCAGCCTCTAGGCCAGCCTCAAGTGTCATACTCAGGTCCATCGCAGCAGTATGCAGGTCCCTGGAGCAGTTTTAGTGGGTGCAGTGCACTTCAGACAGGCAGACCCAGGCCCATCCTCCCCCACCTGTTACACTTGTGGTGGTAAATGTGAGCCCTCCAAAACCCACCAGAAATCCATTGTACCCACTAGGTGCCCCCTATACCTATACCCTATAGGTGCCTTGTAGCGCTATAGAAATGCTAAATAGTAGTAGTAGTAGTAGTGGGTTTTGGGGGGGCTCAGCACACACGGTAAGGGAGCTATGCACCTGGGAGAAATTTCTGAAGTCCACTACAGTGTCCCCTAGGGTGCCCGGTTGGTGTCCTGGCATGTCAGGGGGACCAGTGCACTACGAATGCTGGCTCCTCCCACGACCAAATGGCTTGGATTTGGTTGTTTCTGAGATGGGCGTCCTTAGTTTCCATTATCGCTGAAAATCAGAAATGACCAAGTCTAAGGACGACCATCTCTAAGGTCGACCTAAATTTCCATATTTGGGCGTTTCTGACCGTATTATCGAAACGAAAGATGGACATCCATCTTCTTTCGATAATACAGGTTTCCCCACCCCTTCACGGGGACGTCCTGCGAGGACGTCCTCAGAAAAACTTGGGCGTCCCTTTCGATTATGCCCCTCAAATAACTTTGGTGACCCCTTTGGTAGACAGTTTGTGTCTGCCGAAACACAGCCCGTGTCGGGTCAAGTGTCTGGTGCCTTCAATAAAGTTTCCTAAGCAACATTTCCTACGTTGGTTTGTCATTGGGTCAACCTCTACTTTACTTTGTTCTAAGGGATTTTGACTGACATCCCAGGCCTCCTGCAAACATGTGGTTCAGATTTCCAGCCGCCTCCTCCGATCCAACATAACTCCCCACACCCAGCAACACAACATAATCACGAATCGTACTAGACAACTTACTATCATCATTCCCCTCAACCCAATGATGCCTGAATCACATCTACCTCATCTGACCACAACACAGTCGTGTATTTGTTATCAACTGTAACGGCAAATGCCTTTACGGTTACTTGTAAGCCACATTGAGCCTGCAAATAGGTGGGAAATGTGGGGTATAAATGTAACAAATAAATAAAAATATCATTCCCCTATAATTATGGTATTCAGTGGCATATGTAGCTTGAGTGCTGCCCGGAGCAAAGCACCCCCCCTCCTCCAGGTGCGTCACTCCCCCTCCTTCCCTCCCTCCTCCAAACAAGAGGGGGCACTGTGTAGTTGTGTGGCTGTCAGCTTTGCCAGTCCTCTGCCCCCCTCTGATGTCAACTTCCTATTCCAGGGCGCACAACTACTCCGTACACCCCCTTACTGCCTGCACTCAGGGCGGACTGCACCTACTGTCCCGCCCTTGGTATGCCACTGATGGTATTGTGAATTCAGGGCATGGCTTTGACTTCCTAAGCAACATTTACACCTAAGCTTTTTACTTGTTTGATGCTAATAACTTTCAGGTGACTGAACTCATTTGAGAGTCTTGAAAAGAACTTATCGGGATAATGTCAAGAGTTACCCAGATAAATCCTTGTTTTCTTTTTGTTTTGTTTTGTAAATCTTAGTACTGTCCAGTTGATAACTTTTGGCTGGACAAGTCAACATCCAGTCATTCTAATATAATTGAGAAACAGAGGTATTGCTGTGTAACTGTGCTGCTGACCCTTGATTTCTCTGATTTTTCTTTGGTATTTCTGTGGTGCTCTATGCACGCTGCATTAGGCCGCAATGAATGCCAAGAGATTCCCAATGTGTGCAGTCATGGAGAGTGCGTGGACACTGAGGGAAGCTATATCTGTGTCTGTCATAATGGCTTCAAGGCTGGCCGGGACCAAACCATGTGCATGGGTGAGTACCAGCTTTCAGCTTTGATATGCTTTTTGTTTTGTATGTTTTATGTATCTTATGTGTGTATATTGTACCTCGCCTTGGATAAGGGCAGGTTATAAATAATTAAATCTAAATCCGTGTGTCCGCTCAGCTTTTCCCCTTAAAATCCCCCATTCTCCTTAGTCCAGCAACACCCCTATGGGGCTTCAGCCTCCCTTTTCTCCTTCTGCTTTCTTTCTTCTCTAATCCCACATTTAGCTTACACGTCCTATGGGGAAAAAAAACGTCAAAGATGCCAATTCTGTAAAGAGGTGGCTAGATTAAGGTGCCACAAGGGGGCGTACTTAGCATCAATTTTATAGTGGTATTAGGGTATGCCCAACCCATTATAAAATACTAGCACAAATCTGAGTTGGTGTGCCGAACATTAGGTGTGATTGCTTATGCCAGGTGAATGACTGGCATAACTTGGCGTGTTTATGTGCGCCTCACAATGAACGCAGCTGATAGTATTCTGTAAGGCGTAGATGTTGCAGCACTGTTCCCTCTAAACTGAGCGGGAGTCCTCCACCTACAGTCCTGCCAGTGGCGGGTGCTACTTCACTATCACATTTTCAATAGTGAGGGACAAGCAAGCTCTGCAGGACTCCAGGGAATCTTCCTGTCCCTAGGGATTGAAAACACGTCCCCCGATATTCAAACCCATTTAACCGGTCAGGAACGGCACCTGACAGTTAAATGGCAATTAACCGGCTATTTTGCAATATTCAGCAGGAGATAACTGGCTATTCCCCACTGAATATCCCCAGTTAGGGATAACTGGGTATATCATGCGATATAGCCATCTATCCCCAAATATTCATACATAGGCAGCTATTGTAAGCTGCCACATTGGGCTACGTAAATAGCTGGAATTTCTTTGGCCATTTTAAACTTAACCGGTTATCTCTAAATATTAATTAAAATAAACTGGATAATGGATATTCAGTGCCGATCACTGGAAACAGCCTGGCATTGAATATCTGGGCTGAACGCCAACCGCAGAGTTAGCCAGGCTCCCTGCCGTGGTCTGAATATCAGCCCCACAATATTGAAGTACCACCCTCCACTGGGAGCAGTGCAGTTGCAGGACTGCTGCTCAGCTACTCCTGCTCAGTGGTTGCTAGGTGGAACGCTCATGCTCTGCCCAAAGGTACGGCCCATTCATGGTTACTCACTAAGGGCTACTTTCAGTAAATGATGCTGAAGTGTCTATCAATAGAAGACAACCCACTACTTTGACGCAAGTAACGGGTTGTCTTCTATTGACAGCTTCCAGGTGACTTTCAGTTGCTGCTAGAATCGGACTTTGTTTCAATAACATCTTTCCACCCCATAATACATTCAACAGAGCATTTTTGAACACTGAAGCAGGCGGCTCTCCACTGAAATACGGCCTGTGTCGGGTCCTTTTCAGTTGGTGTTTTGTCAATAACAGAGTGTTCTAGTTCTTTGGTCCACCCCTACTCTGTTTCTAGATATTTTCAATGCAGGGACTTTCTCCTTTCCTTTTGGTTGGTATTTGTTGCTCAAGTCTAGTCACTGGGAAAAATCCACGCTAAGCACTATTCCATAAAGGCTGCTCCAAGCTAGGTAGATTCTAGCACCCAACTTTCAGCACAGTGATTTACACTTGCTGAAACCTGATGTAAATCCTGGCGCCCCGCCTCACCTGAAACACTGGGTGGGCCTACCTACCATATAAGGGAGTATCTCTCTTATATGGTAGTTAGACCCCACCCAATACATCCCAGGATGCACCAGATGGGGCAGGTTGCCATCATTTTGAAGATGACGGTGCCCAGAAGCAGGAGTGTGTAGGCATTGCTCCTGCCTCCTATGAGGTATGGAGGAGTCTGGAGGGTCTGGAATTCCTCTAGACCACCAGGCCAATGGTGACTAGGGGGCTAGGGTGGGCCCGGTATGGCCTGCCCTAGCCTAGCTTGGGGGGGGGGGGGAGGGAACCACAGGGTCAGACCTTACCAGGGGTCACAGGAGTACCAAGGCCTTTTTGGACTAGAGAGAGGGAGGAGCCAGGGGGCCATCGGACTACTAGACCACCAGAGAACTTTTTTTAAGGTTGGGGGAAGAATGGGTTAGGTCGGGGTGGGTGCCAATAGACACGCATATGTTTGCAGGTGGGAGGATGGTGGAAAGAAGTGTTGGGTTAGGGGGTAAGGGGCTTATTGCCACAGTATGCTTTTTTTATGTCAACTGTCACACTGACAGGAAAATTGACATTTTTTGCGCTGAGCTACAGATATGCAGCGATTTTAGCACAGTATGAATTTGCATTCTTATTATTTTGAGAATGCCGCAGCAATTTCTCTGCACTTGATTCACAGTAGAGTTTCCCTGAACTGCGATACAATGAGCATCAGCCCCTAAGTTAGGTCAGCAAAATAGCAGGTCTAACTCAAATGGCAGGGACCAGCCACTGCACAAATGTACATTCAGTGGCGCTACTTAAATGTATAGTACTGCTGAATATATTAATAAAGTAGTATTAATTCTTTATTTTATCCAGGGGTTGTCATGACTAAAAATCAGGCCCAAAAGAGCTAACATAAGCTATTACACCATCATACCAGCAATGTCCCACACGGCCTCTCCTTTCTACAGTCACCCATCCTCCATAATCCATCACCACCATCCCCATTACCAATACTGCCTTCTATCTCCCAGATGTTTTTTTATCCTTACTTCCTCCTGCAACCTCCTCCAACACAGCCTCTCCTTCAGTCTCTCTTTACTCCTTCCCTCTGGGCTCTGTGCAGATCTCTCCCTCTTCAACTTTTTCTAAGTAGTGAAAGATCCTTAGTACTTAGAATTGGCACCTTTGACTTAACAGACAGGCTGAACTGTATGATACAATGAGAAATCTTCCAGCTCTCATCACAATGTGCCCTGCCCTGGGCCTGCTCTTGATACATCATAATGCTTATAGTCATGTGACTGCTTGTCACTTCTGGAAAAATGGATTAATACTTAATCTTTAAAACTTAATAGGGACAAAACCAAATTTCTACATATAGGTCAGTGTAACGACATATGGAATGATAGCTTGTTAAAACTAAGTGGTCAGCATTTCTCATTTGAGAATAACATAAAAATCTTAGGAGTTATTTTATCTGTATGTGTGATGTGCTGTGATGTGACATGTTTCTTGTAGACCGCCAACTCCCACTTATCAGTGGTTCAAAGTGGTTAGCAAAAATTAAGCTATAAACCTAAAAAAAAAAAATCACATACAAATTAAGAAATAAACCGTTTAAACAAAAAAATCTTCAATTTCTTCCGAAACAAAAAATAACTAAAGGAACTTCAAAGTTCAATAGGAAGTGAAAGCCAGAACTGAGAGACTTTATAGCTTAAAAAAAAAAAAAAGACTTCTCCAGGATCTGTTTATATCTAATGCCAGAAAAAGAAGGCATTAGCAGGTGAAAAGGATCTCTAATTCTTGGCACTCCATGACAAGATAGAAATGTAACCCAGTTAAGGGATCCTTTTACTAAGGTGCGTTGAAAAATGGCCTGTGCTGTTGTAGATGCGTGTATTGGATGTGCGCAGGTCCATTTTTCAGCGCGCCTGCAAAATAGGCCTTTTTTTTTAGGGGGGGTTCGAAAATGGGCATGCGGCAAAATTGTAATTGGCACACATCCATTTTGGGCCTGAGACCTTACCACCACCCATTGATTTAGCGGTGAGGTCTCATGCGTTAACCGGTCAGTAATCGTCTGCGTACATACAATGCCGATTACTGTCCGGTTAGCACCACGCGCCAGAAAATAAAATATATTTTCTGGCACGCTTAGGGGACGCACGTAGAAAATGAAATTACCTTCTGGGCCACTCGGTAGCTGGGCAGTAGTTCTGAATTGGCATGCGTTGGGCGCATGTAGGTGCCTACCCAGCTTAGTAAAAGGGCCCTGAAGTATATAATCGGGAGATGACCCATCAAAGATCTTAAAACCAAACACGCCAGCTTAAATAAAACCCTAAAATGTATTGGGAGCCAATGCAGAGATACAAGTTCTGCAGTCTGGGTCACTATTGCTGGAGTCCCATGTGAACTTTGTAATTAAGAAGTCCTTTCTTATGATGAAACGACTTAGGAAAATTAGAAATGTGTTTGTAACTAGTACATTTAGGCTTATTGTCCAAAGTTTGATTTTGTCAACCCTTAACTATTGCATCAGCATTTATGCAGGCTCAGGGTCGCCAAGAGACTGAACCGGGCCCAGGGCAGGGCCGCTGCTGCCCCCCCCCCCCCCCCCCCCCGATCACTGCTGCCCCTCCACCCAATCTCTGCCACAGCTGAAATTCCTTGGCTGGCGGGGATCCCAGGCCCCCGTCAGCAGATAACATCTTCTTCTTCCAGCGCTGACTGCCTGCCCCTGCGGCTGCTTTTCCTCTTAGGGCATTCTCGGTTTCAAGACCGAGTATACGCACCTGAGACGAAAAGCAGGTGCTCAGCAATAGGCAGAAGAGCAGCGCTGGAAAAAGCTCCGGGTCCTCCCCAGCCTCCAAGGGGGGCCCGGTGCTGGAGTTTTCTCTTTCCTGCTCCTATCGGGACGCGATCACTTGGGTCCCCTCAGGAGCAGGAGAGAGAGAGAAAGAGACCCCAGCGCCGGGGACATACTGCAGGACATATTTTCAGCACAGAAAAGCGATAGTGTCACTTTTATTACAGGACCTCCACTGGTTACCAGTAGCAACTCGTGTACACTTGTAAGGTATGCAAACTGATTTTTAAGATATTTCAAGGGACGCTCTAGCATATTTGTCAAATCGGATTTGGAAGACTAATAGGAATAGAGGCCTTCAAGACATCTGTCAATTGCATTTCCCAAGTTCAAGTGGATTAAAGAACAAAACTAGTTTTTCAGGTAGCCTTATTTTATGAACTACCTATGCTATGGAATTCTATTCCTTTCTATTTAAGTAGAACTCAAAATTATATTGTTTTCAGGAAACTTTTTAAAACTTTCCTTAAATATTTAGGGTAACTGCACACTTTCTTCATGGGAGCCTTTTGGTTTAAGGGTTATTTTTAAGATAGTTTTAGTCAGAAACAGGTTAGAAGAGAATCTTATTATATTCTGAATTTGTTTTATTATTTCACTGGGTTTTGCCTGTTTCTCTTTTCTTATTAGCTGCACTGAACCCTCAAGGGTAGTAGTAGCATACAAGAATTTTATGTAATATAATGTAATGTAATACATCACCTTGTTCGATGTTCCAGAATACTGAGTGACCTCTTGACCTGGCTGCTAGCTCTGAGAACTCATCCTTCTCTGGTTGCGTTTTTTCTCTTCCCAGACATCGATGAGTGTGACCGGCAGCCCTGTGGCAACGGCACCTGCAAAAACACCGTGGGCTCCTATAATTGCTTATGTTTCCCAGGCTTTGAGCTCACACACAACAATGACTGCATGGGTAAGAGACTTTCTGTACACCATCTGTATTTTGATTTAGGGTACATGTATTGCAGAGCAAAGAAAGAGAAGCAAATCCCAGCTGTATCGTTTCCTAGGTTCTTTCCCTCAGTGTAGTCCCTTTAATTCCTTAACTAGGTGCATATGTACTGTATTGCTGTCAAAGCACTTTGGGAAACTTTGGTTAAACTGAACATAGAAAATAAACAGATTTTTAAAAAATCTCTGGATATCATTGGTGAAGCACTCAGTAAATCTACTCAAATGTGCCACCCAAGTATCTTGTTGAAGAATCTCTGCATGAGGTGCCAGAGAAAACCAGGAGCCACAGGGCATGGGTTTTGGGTAACAAAGAAAGGGAAGAATGGATGAACAAGGAGGGTACAGGGTTAGGCAACAAAAAGAGGTCTTTTTCCTCCCTGATTTGGAAACTATAAAAAAAAAGTTTAAACAATTTTGTGTTTATAAGAAGAATTATGTTGAGGGGCATAATCGAACTGGGCGCCCAAGTTTTCCTGAGGATGTCCTCGCAGGACGTCCCTGCGAAGGGGTGGGGAAACCCGTATTATCGAAACAAGATGGGTGTACATCTTTCGTTTCGATAATATGGTTGGGGACACCCAAATCTCAACATTTAGGTCGACCTTAGAGATGGTCGTCCCCGATTTTCGGCGATAATGGAAACCGAGGACACCCATCTCAGAAACGACCAAATCCAAGCCATTTGGTCGTGGGATGAGCCAGCATTCATAGTGCACTGGTCCCCCTCACATGCCAGGACACCAATCAGGCACCCTAGGGGGCACTGCATTGGACTTCTGAAAAAGCTCCCAGGTGCATAGCTCCCTTACCTTGTGTGCTGAGCCCCCCAACCCCCCCCAAAAAAAAACCACTCCCCACAACTGTACACCACTACCATAGCCCTTAGGGATGAAGGGGGGCACCTAGATGTGGGTACAGTGGGTTTGTGGTGGGTTTTGGAGGGCTCACATTTACCACCACAAGTGTAACAGGTAGAGGGGGGGATGGGCCTGAGTCCGCCTGCCTGAAGTGCACTGCAGTACCCACTAAAACTGCTCCAGGGACCTGCATACTGCTGTTATGGAGCTGGGTATGATATTTGAGGCTGGCATAGAGGCTGCAAAAAATATTAAAATATTTTTTTTTAGGGTGCGAGGGGGTTAGTGACCACTGGGGGAGTAAGGGGAGGTCATCCCCGATTCCCTCTGGTGGTCATCTGATCATTTAGGGCACATTTTTGTGGCTTGGTCGTAAAAAAAAAGGACCAAAGTCGTCCAAGTGTTCGTCAGGGACGCCCTTCTTTTTTTCATTATCAGCCAAGGACGCCCATGTGTTAAGCATGCCCCCAGTCCCGCCTTCGCTATGGTTCCGACACACCCCCGTGAACTTTGGTCATCCCCGCGACAGAAAGCAGTTGAGGACGCCCAAAATCGGCTTTCGATTATGCCGATTTGGGCGACCCTGTAAGAAGGACACCCATCTTCCGATTTGTGTCGAAAGATGGGCGCCCTTCTCTTTCGAAAATAAGCCTGAGAGTGATACAAATTTTGTGTTCATCCATTTTTTGGAACGAGTTGGCGCTTTTTAAGTTGGATGAAACCCTGATTTGTGTATATTGTAGCATTTTGTATGAATACTCGCTGAACTGCATGTACATTGGGCTAGAGGCTAGGACCCCTAAGGTCTGCTGGCGAGGGTCCTCAAGCCTCACCAGCAGAAGCCTTCCTCCAGCACTGTTCACCGCCACACTGCCTGCCCTGAATCCTCACCCCCCCCCCCCCCCCATGTGTATGTTCAGTTTTAGTGAAATTGAGCATGCATGAGGTTTTGTGCATGCTCAATTTCATTAAAACCAAGAATGTGCGCCACGGGAGGGAGCAGGGTAGGCAGCGTGACAGTGAACAGTGCTGGAGAAAGGCTCCTGCTGGCAGGGCTTTGGGACCTTTGCCAGCCTAGGTATGTGGGGTTGCGGCAGCAGGTGAGGAAGCGGGACAAAATGTGTCCCCTCACCTTGGGCTCATGACCCCCATATTGATGTCTGGCTATGCGCCTGGTTAGCACTTAACATGGTTTAGTAAAAGGGTCCCTTAGTTATTTTTGTACTGCTTTTAATTACTGAAATCATAAAACCCATTTACGTTCCATTCTCTTTTGTAATGTTAATAAAGCTATGGATAAATCTTTTGAGTCTTTAAAACCTAGAATCCAGGGCTGTGGAATCAGAGTCATGGAGTCGAAAGCAATTTTGGGTGGAGTCGGAGTCAGTGCAAAGGTACCGACTCCAACTCCAGCTTCAAAATAAAAACTTACAACATTATAATATATGATACATTTATCATTTTGTAAATATGTACCAGTACTTTAGATCCAAAACAAAAAATGTAAAAACTTAATATCAATAGGACTTGGAGTCAGACAATAGAAAAATAGAGGCGTCGGAATCGAAGGTTTGGTATATCGACTCCATTCCTAGAATCTGTGGCCGAGTCCTGAGCTTGCCTGTCTTAAACCCTGTGTTGTGATATCCTGGCATATCCCCTCTGATTGATCTTTCCTTCTCACTCAGACATTGACGAGTGCTCATCCCTCGTGGGTCAAGTTTGCCGGTATGGTGAATGCATCAACAGTGTGGGCTCCTTCCAGTGCCTCTGCCATGAGGGATACGAGACCACAACTGATGGGAAGAACTGTGCAGGTAAGAGCATGCATTAACAATCACTGCACAAAAATTGAGTTGTCCTGAGTCACAACCAGGAAGCAGTCGGGCAGCTTCAGCTCTTATCATAGTAAGATTGCTTTCTTATTATTGTTATGTGACTTACTCTGTGGAAACTGCAGAGAAATTAACTTTTGGTTCAGAACTTTTCCAGTGCGGATCATCTTCTAGTGTCTGGCCATTACTTCCCTCTGCCATTGGGCATCAGTCTATTGGCTCTATCCTTTGCCCAGTCTTGCCAGTATAAGCTGCAGGGATGGTCTCATGAGAGCAATGATGGTGCTGCTGTCATCTAGCCATGGCATGGCTCCACTTCACTGATGCTGACAGCCATGACCACTCACCACCTTAACATTAGAAAGGGCCAAGAAGTACTGATCATCTTTTTTTGTCCCCAGATATTAACGAGTGTGTGAGCTTTCCCGGCACCTGTTCCCCTGGAACCTGTCAGAATTTGGAGGGCTCCTTCCGCTGCATCTGCCCGCCAGGATATGAAGTGCAGAATGACAATTGCATTGGTAATGAGTCCTTTCCTTGATTCTGGCTACAGTTCAGACCAACCTTTATACAAAGCAAGAGCAGGTCAGTGGTTAGTGCAGAGAACCATTGAAGCTAGGGTTCAAATCCTTTTTTTTCCTTATGACTTTGGGCAAGTCACTTCCCCTTCTATTGCCTTAGGTACAAAACTTAGGGCCTCATTTACTAACCTGTGTTAACCAGTTATAGGGTAATTCTATAACAGAGTGCCCACTATAGGTGCTGGTTATGGTGCCAATTTTAAGCATATTCTATAAAGAAAATAAGCATCTAATTTTCTTTATAGAATACTAGCATAAATGGCTGAAAATCCGCATATATTAAGGCATGATCACCTACATCAGCCCTTTAACTGGTTTAAATGCCCCACCTAAAAGTTAATAGGCAAAAATCATCCCAGCAATCAGATCACATTATATGTCACCATATCCAAAAACATATATTAAAACATACTCATTCAAAATTTCAACTTACGAGTTAATAAAATATTTTTTGAAAAGGATCTTCAGACATCACAACACAGATACAGCATCCCAATAGTGTATTAAGCAGTACTGTGGATATTGTCATTGATCCAAATTTTTAACTTTCTTTTATTGCAAACTTACCATTCTGTTTAATAAGCCGTGCAGCAATGCCAACACAGCCCATTAGCGCACGGCAGCCGCTAGCATGGCTTAGTAAAAAAAAGGAGTTAAGATGATCAAAAGCCACTTAGCTTAAGAAAAGAGTGGAACTTCTGTCGACATGGCCAAGTTTCGAATTCTTCAGAGCAGAGGTCCAACTCATTCCATGCAATCTCCCTCTCCACGTAAGGAAAGACCTAGATGCTACCACACGCAGTACGTTCCAAATTCTATAAATGGCGCTGATAATTTGGCACTGATAAAATTCGGTGCTCAATGTTGTTCTATAAAGGACGCTTCGGGTTGAGCACTTTCTTTTAGAATAGCATTGTGCACCGAATTTGGCGCTCAACTTTGGGTGCGAAGACTTACACCAGCTGAATTGTGGTGTAGATCTTGGTGTGTAAATTGGGTACAGATTCCCGCTATTCTATAACACTGCATGCATCTTTTGTGAATGCCCTTGACCTGCTCATGCCCCTCCCATGGCCATGCCCCCTTTTGAGTTGCCCAGAAGGCCCATTGTTACAGAATAACATATAACCAGATTGGCACCCAAATCATAATTAGTGTCAATTAAGTGCTTGTAAACTCCCAGTAATTATATCGTTGGAGTCCATTGCACCAATCTGGGCAACCTTGTGCATAAATGATAGAATTGTGTAATTTACTTGTGTACCTGAGCACTCCACCCAAACTCTACCCATGTCCATGCCCAATAGCAAAGTGTGTGCTATCAAATTATGGCTCATACTTTTCTTCTAGTCTGGATAAACACATGCAGACTACGAAAAATTGCAGGAAGACTTTACGAAACTGGGAGACTGGGCATCCAAATGGAAGATGAAGTGTAATGTGGACAAATACAAAGTGTTGCACATTGGGAAGAATAATCCGAATCATAGTTACCTGATCCTAGGATCCATCTTGGGAGTCAACACCCAAGAAAAAGATGTAGGTGTCATTGTAAAAATAAGCTGAAATCTTCTGCCCAGTTTGTGGTGGCGGTGGCCAAAAAAAACAAACAGAGGATGCAGGAGGAGGAGTTTAAAGTGCATACAATACTCAATGGGTAACCAATGGTATTTCTTAAGTAAGGGAGTGGCATGATCCATTTTACGAGAATGACAAAGATGCCTAATAATAGTATTTTGTAGGGTCTGAAATTTTGGAAGTATGAATTTAGTGATACCAAAGTAGACAATATTGATTCTTGTCATGAATAAAGATAGAATCAAAATGTGTTCCAAATTAAAGAAATACTGCACGGATCGTAACTGCCACAAAATAAAGAAACCTATTTTCTGAAGCGAAGAGACCTGAGGAACAAAACTGAGCTTGGTATCAATAATGACACCCAAGTAACGGAAGCTAGTTACAGGAATAATGATAGTACCAAATAGGGAGAGCGCACCAGAAAGCGGAATGAGACAACTGCCCAGCCAACAGGCAATCATCTTGTCACAATTCAGTATTAATCAGTGTTCCAGCAGCCAGTTGGCCACTGTATCCAGGCAACACTAAAGAGGAGAAATGTCAGAAAAGGCAGGATCTGTATGGTAAAGTAACACGATGTCATCGCATAAATATGAAATGAAACGTTGAAATTCTGGATGAGGATGACAAGAGGACTTAGGAAGATGTTAACTAACAGAGAAAGAATAAATGACGTGTAAATGACTAGGATACCACCATTTACGCACCTTCCTGCTGCCTGTAACTAATCTTCTAGAATTAACCTCTTATTGCACATTAACATGCAGCAATTTGAGTTAAGTGCACACTTAGTAAATAGGCACCATTAAGAATAATGAGACCTATGTTAATTAACATGAATTAAGTTGCATTAATGCATATTAATAAATGAGGCCATGAGATTGTAAGCCTTCTGAGGCAAAGAATTACCTACAATACATGAATGGAACTTGTCTTGAGCTCATCCATATCCACATCCTCAAATGGTACATTAATCCAGCCTTCAGGAACTAACAAAATTCTCTCAGTTGCTGAACGTTGTGGCACATAATCACCCCAGAATGAACCCAGAAAACTACACCTTAGGGGCAATCATACTGCCCTCACAATCTGCTTATTTCTAGCACTTCTCCCATCCCCAGCAGTGTCATTAAAGCTTGCCTTTTCCCAGTGCTTCCTACAAATCTATATATAGATCAACCATCAACACCCCAAATGCTGCCATCTTATGATCTTACTAGCCGTTAAGCCCGTTAAAACGGGCGAGTTTTTTGTTCTAAATTTAATAATTCTCACCTCCATCCATCCATGTCCAGCAACCCTCCTCTGTCCCCTTCCTTCCCCTTCCCTCCATCCATGTCCAGCAACCCTGCAGTCTCCCCTGCCCTCCCCCCATGTCCAGCAGCCCTCCTCTCTCCCCTGGCCTCCCCCCCTCCACCAACCCTCCTCTCTCCCCCCATATCCAGAAAACCTCCTCTCCCCTGCCCTCCCCCATGTTCAGCAACCCTCCTCTCTCCCCTGCCCTCCCCCCATGTCCAGCAACCCTCCTCTCTCCCTTGGCCTCCCCCCGTCCACCAACCCTGCTGTCTCCCCTGCCCTCCCCCCATGTCCAGCAACCCTCCTCTTTCCCTTGCCCTCCCTGTACACCAACCCTGCTCTCTCCCCTGCCCTCCCCCCATGTCCTCCTCCCATGTCCAGCTACCCTCCTCACCACCGCTCCCTCCCCCCTCCATGCCGGGCCCCCTGCACTGACATGACAGCACCTCTCACCTCTGTGTGAAAGCGCTGCAGACAGCAGAAGATTGATCTGCAGGGGGCCCGGCACGGAGGGGGGAGGGAGCGGCGGCGGCAACGTCGGGGAGGGGGGTGGAGGTTAGTGCTTCGGCTATCTCGGCGTCCTCCATTACGTTCATCCTGTTCTGTACTCTCCGCCCCTCACCCCACTTCTTGATCTCGGCAACCTCCATTACATTCGGCCTGTTCTGTACTCTCTGCCCCTCGCCCCACCTCTGACTCCTCCTCCTTTCTGGTTCTGGAGCTGGTGGAGGCGGGGCTTGGACTTTTCCTCTCTCAACGTTTGGGCTCTACTGCGCATTTGCGGGTGAGTCAGTCACTTGTCATTTATATAGTTAGATATCAAGAGCCAGAACCAATTGATATACTCTCACTGTTTACCCCAAAGCTAGCTGACATCTTCTTAACCCATCTCACCTGCCATAGAGATGTCCAGCACCCTTCTGTGCACTCAAGAGCCAGCCAGTTCCCTCCTGTGCCCTCAGCTGATACCCAGAACCATCTCCTTCCTGTGCCCTCTCACTCTGTTCCAGAACTGAATGATACCTTTTTGTTTCCTCCTGTACCACCCAGAAGTCAGCTGGTCTCCTTCTGTCCTGCCCTGGCTCCCTCCTATACCCACTTCATGTCCCAGAGCCAGCCAGTGCATACCTGTGCATTCTACTGTGACACAAGTGGCGCAGATTCTCTTTACATTCCGGAATGGGAATCTGTGTTTGTTGGGGATAATGGAGATTCTCTTCACTGCATCCACACAGGTGGGAGACAACACTGGGATGAGCAGAGTCAGATTCCCTCTCCCAGAACTCTGAAATCTTTGAAAAGCTCCAGCACTATTCTCTCTGCTCAGCCTTGCTCTCACCACTTTCACAGTCAGTCATCAGGATTTCCCCTTCTCTGATTATTTCGTCTGTCATTAAATCGTGTTTGCTGTGCAGGAATAACTTGAATTTAAAAGATGTTTTAACTGTAAAAAGGGATACATATTCAGCCAGCAGTGGTTAGTGTTTATATGTCCGTTGCTGGCTTTCTTTCTGGATTTTCAATGCCAGGCCATGTCCAGGCACCGGCATTGAATATCTGGTTGTTTGCTGTCTGCTAAAACTTAAAATTCAGCCCTGAACCACTTAAAGATAAGACTGCTATTTACTTGGCCCAATTTAAGCAGTTATATTATGCAGTTAATGACTGAATATTGGCACTTAACTGCATAAGTGCCAACTCTGCCCCTGGAACACCCACAGGCAGTGGCAGCCTTACCATTAGAATGTCTGTGATATTCTAATGGATTACAAACATAATAATGGTTAGAGCAGTGGTTCCCAAACCTAGTTCTGGAGGCACCCCAGCCAGTCAGGTTTTTTTGATATCCACAATGAATATTCATGAGAGAGATTTGCATGTACTGCCTCCTTGGTATGCAAATCTCTCTCATGAATATTCATTGTGGATATCATAAAATCTTGACTGGCTTGGGTGCCTCCAGGACTAGGTTTGGGAACCACTGGGTTAGAGCATACTTTCTAGAACTGCTCAGTTACATGTAATTTATTTCTAACATCTGATGAGTTGGAAAGAATAAATAAAACAGAGGTAAAATACAAAGTTTTATATGGACAAACAGAACTTTTTGTGTACGACAGACATTCTAATGGTAGGGCTGTCACTGCTTGTGGTACTACAGCCTGCCTCTGAGGAAACAGGAAATTACATCAGAGAGGCAGGCCACAGTAGAGAGAAGGGGCCTGGACCAGTGGTAGGGCAGCCTATGGGAATTGCTGCTGCCACTGTTGCCACCTTCTTTTAAAAAAGAAAAGATAAGTTCGAGGAAGGGGGTTGAGGAAGAATAGAAAGGGGGAGATGTCAGATTTGTCGGGGGGGGGGGGGGGGGCGATGGAGGAGAAGCCGAGGAGGCAGCTCATTCCATACCTCAGTCAGCAAATTCTCTTGGGCTGCCCCTGCCCACAAGTTAGATGATTTCAGCTCAGGGGTTAACTGCGAACATTCAGTGGATCTAACCAGTTAAATGCTGCTGAATATTCACAGTTAGCCACAGACAAATAACTTAAGTGGCCTGGAGCCTTCCCAGGCTGTTTAAAGTGCTTTGAATATCAGGCAGAAAACATCCATCATAGACATACACCAGCTATATGTTAATTGTATAGGACCCAATCATGATTGTGAAAAACACAGTTGGATGTCATGAAGAGCTTTCAAGATCAGGAGCCAAAACCTGAGAGAATTCCTAGAGAAAAAGCAGTTGAATGGAGAGTAAAAACAGTGAGCATTCTGATAAGAAAGAGAAAGCTGCAGAGAAGAATGCTTATAAGAACTCTCAAAAAGACGTCACAATATACTTAAAGAAAACAATGAAGGAAAAGAGACTATTGCAGTTTTTCTTGCCGTTCAACCCAAACAAGGTAGGTTGACAAAATGAGAGCATTATTTTCTTGAACTGTGGACTGTATTTTTATTGCCAAGAAGAAAATGCCAGCCTCTCCACTACCTGAGAGTTACGGTGACATCAACAGCACAGTTGCATCTTGTATCCACTGAGGACATTTATAAGGTGACAACCTGGTCATCCACACATACATTCATGAAGTCTTATTGCCTAAAATAGAGTACTAAAGCAGACAGGGTTTTTGGACTAGCAGTACTCAACAATGTATGTTCCTGACCTTCAACCTATTTCCTCTGCCTAATACTCAGAAAAGGTTTTGAGTATAAGATGAAGCAGTAAGGATCAGTGGAACCTTTGCCTTTGGATCCTAATTGTCCATAGACAAAACATAGTTGCATACCTATAACCAGTGTTCTCTGGGAACAGCAGGACCCTGCAGCCACATATTCCAACCTTTCCACCTGATGCTTAAACTAGCTAAGAAGAGAGAAAACTGCTGAAGCACAGGAAGACTCGCACAAACTCACAAATGTTTTCCATAGATTTTTGAGTGCTATTGGAGAGGCTACCCAACTCAACTCTATCCCACTGGCATAGCTGTAGGATCCTGCTGTTCATGAAGAACACCCATGACAGGTATGTAACTATGCTTTCTCCCAAGGTTCAAGGTCCCGTGTGTATCTGTCTTTGTAAGAGGGCTGCTCCTTTCCACAGCAAGACAAATCTGGATGGGTTGGAGAGGGCTTGATGGCAACTCCAGTAGTTGGAAAGTAACTCCAGTGCCAGTAAACTTCTACAGTATATGTCCCAAAAATGGCAAAGACAGAACAGAATCACAATCAAAGCATATGCTATGTTGGGTAGACTGGATGGACCATACAGGTCTTTGCTGTCATCTGCTATGTTATTCACTTCACATTACTGTTACTACTTCTTCCACCAGACATCAACGAGTGTGACGAGGAGCCCAATATCTGCCTCTTTGGTACCTGCACCAACACTCCTGGCAGCTTCCAGTGCATCTGCCCTCCTGGCTTTGTTCTCTCTGACAACAGACGCAGGTGCTTCGGTGAGTGCCAAGTTGCAACATTACCCGTTGTGAGCAAAGGCTGGGAAATGAGTGCATGCCATGAACTACAGGGTAGTCCTGCCAGCAGGCAAGGGGTAACACCAGTAGTGATACAGGATACAAAAGAGATCTTGGCACAAAGAGGAGTTTGCCGTACAAGTAAGGAGAAAAATGGAGATGGGGTGCAAACCAGTACTAACAGGTCAATAAAGAGGAGGGTATTAGCAAAGATTTGGGATGTCAGTGATGCAGAGAAGGATAGAGATGGGGATAAAGTGGGGGGGTGGGGATGTCAGCACAGACACAGTAAAAAATGTGAAATGTCAGGAAGTTAGTTTGATAAACCGCATATAAGCAGACTATCTGAGTGGTTTACAATAAATCAATAAATACTAATATTAAAGCTCAGAAAAGAACTACAAAGCAATAGAAAAGAGATAGACAGAAAAGTTATAAAATCATAGTGCTGGCCTGGAGCTCGCTGTTCAGGAGGAGTGAAGGAAGGAAAAGGGGGCGTGAACTGTATCTGTAGATACTATTATTCAGATAGGAAATACATAGTGAAATAGGAAGATTTTCAATTCAGATTTAAATGTAGGATGGGAAGGACAAGGGATTTGGGTTAGCAGTAGCAATATAGTAATAAAGAGGGGATGTCAGCAGAGATGCAACGATAGAGGGAATATTAGGGATGTGGGAATGGGAGGGAGATATAAACAGGGGTATGCCATAGACACAAATGTGCCCATGAGTAATCTCTCTCATTGTTACAAACAAAGAGCTAGCCTTCAATAATCTTTCTCTTCCCCTTTCTTGTCACACACATATATCCCCCCCCCCCCCCCCCTTCTCATTCTCTCAGTTACAGACACAAATATTCTGGGCAACCTGTTTCTTTCTGTAAGAGACAGAGATCTCCCCTGAGTGATCCCTGTCCCTTTTTCTCTGTTAAACACATAGATCTGTCCCTGGTAATCTATCTCACTGTTACAGACATAAATGTCCCAGTGGGTAATCTCTCTCACTCTTTTTTCCTCATAGATACCCGTCAGAGCTTTTGCTTTACCCGCTTTGACAATGGAAAGTGTTCTGTTCCCAAAGCCTTTAATACGACCAAGGCACGCTGCTGCTGCAGCAAGATGCCTGGAGAAGGCTGGGGTGACCCCTGTGAGCTGTGCCCCCAGGAAGGAAATGGTAAGCAGCCTGCATATTTTCACAAATTACTCTCCTATTGCTGTTAACATATAACCAGCAAAATGAGAACCCCATAACACAGAAAGTCACAGGATGACACCATGTGCATGAGCAGTGCAGGAGGGTATATTACAAGAGGTCTGAGGAGGTCTCTATAGGAGGGTCATGTAAATTGCAGGAAGTCCCTGTATATATAGGTTCAGAGACATTCTTTAAGGTAAGAATAGGTGCTGGGAGGTACAGGAATACTGCATGTCAGAGGATGTGCTAGATATACAGTTCCTCCCTCCACAGATTCGAAGGAGTGGGAGAGGAATCTTTCTTCAGAGATTCCCACTGGAAGCGCTGTGGAAGTGCTATCATTTTGAACTCGTTGAGTAACTTAATGTCAGTAGAAGCTGGTACCCTCTCAAGATCAGGCATCCCTTGACACCAGTTTGGTCTGCCTAATTGGAAACCTGGGCCTCTGTGTGCATAGAGGTTCAGGGATACCATTGGAGTGTATGGGATGACCCTGTGAATGTGGGAGGTGCAGAGATACTTAAGGAGCTCAGAGGAGGTCCTTGGGCCTCTGGGAGGTGAAGAAGTGACCTCTGAAGACAATATTCAAATTTGTCCACACTGGTTTTTCTTCAGTTTTCACAGAGAACATGTGAGCATACTTTTCTTTTCAAAACTGCTTGGAGACATTTACACCTGTTTTTTGTACAGGTACAGGACAAGACTAAGGCATAGACAAAGTAGTGACATGCAGGGCCATGGCTAGACACCCAGTTTTGAGTGGGCTTGAGCCCCAAGTGGGTGGGCACAGGAATCCTGCCTCCCACTTAGTATCTCCTCCCCCCCCCCCCCACCTACTACTACTACTACTATTTAGCACCTCAGGCGATATGGTATCTCTTCACTCCCCCCCCCCCCCCCCCATTACCTTTTAAATCTTTCAGTGCTGTGTCGGCAGCGAGCAGCAACTCATACTGGCAGCTTTCGCTAGGTCTGAGCCTTCCCTCTGATGCATCTTCCTGGCCCCGTCAAAGGGAAGTTCTACCGTTTTTAAAAAATACATAGCAGTGCCAAAGGCAGCAAGAGAGGTGAGGCTTCACCATCTGAAGAAGACAGTGGTAGTGTGGAATGGAATCAGACATCAAATTCCAATGGGGACTGCACTCCTGTCTTCTTGATGATTTGAAATGTCCTATGTGGTTCTTCTTTTGAAACCATTGTGTCCTCTGCCGTAGGTGGTCCGAGGTCAGAATATGATCCTGTATGTTATGGGAGGTTGCAGGGATTCTGCAAGTGATCAGAGGAAGTAAATGTGTCTTAGAAGTTCAGAGGCACTGCAAGAAGTCATCATATATACTCGCAGTGAAGGTAGGGTTACTATATGGCTCCAGAAAAAGGAGGACAGATTAAGCCAGTCCGGGTTTTACTTTCATTGCTTTCAATGGAAGTAAAATCTGGACTGGCTCAATCTGTTCTCTTTTTTCTGGAGCCACATGGTAACCCTAGGTGAAGGGATACCGCAGTAAGAAAGAAGAGACCCTTTTGTTTAGTAGAGGCATGAAAATACTACAGGAAGTCAGGGAATGATCATACCAGGCTTGGCAGAAAGACTGAAACATTAATTGTATGCTTTCTCTGTACTCAGTTGCCTTCCAGGAATTGTGTCCGTATGGCCATGGAGCTATCCCTGGTCCAGGTGACTCCCGAGAGGGTAAGCATTTTACCGTCTAAGAGGTGGGAGACTCCAGAATTATTGTTTTCTGTCTCTCACTGTGAGACCGTATATGTTCTGTCTCATAGCTTGAGAACTCTATACCCTCTCTATGACCATCTGTTCTGTTTCCAGATGTGAACGAGTGCGTGGAGAATCCAGGCATCTGTGTAAATGGGGTCTGTATAAACACTGATGGTTCTTTCCGCTGTGAATGTCCGTTTGGATATAATTTGGATTTTACTGGCGTCAACTGTGTTGGTGAGTGTCATGTTCTTGGGCAGAGTCATCATCTAAGAAAAGCTTTTATCTGAATAATCATTCAGGGACCTTGAACAGAGCTTCCTACCCTCTCAACTGCATCATATTTGAGTGATATCTACTGTAATCCCCTTGCCCTTTGGATCCCTCTATGGGCCCTTTTTGAACTCAATGGGAGCAGGTCTATAACAGGGCACCTGGTAGGAGTCTATTCTATAAAGGAACAAAGGTGCCTACTTTCAATTCAATTCAAGTGAGGTCTTCGATACCGCTACTATCCCCTATCCTGTTTAGAAGGAATGGCTCCACAGAATCTTAGCGGAGATTGGGTGACAACGCTGGTAATTGTGAAGCAAACCAGTGCTGGGCAGACTTCTACAGTCTACGCCCTGATTGTGACTGAATAGATATGGATGGGCTTGAGTGTAACTTTTACAGGGCTTCGACATTAGCTTCAGAACTTTTAGTACAAGAAGAGTGCTGGGCAGACTTCTATGGTCTGTGCCCTGAGAATGGCAAGGACAAATCAAACTCGGGTATACATATAAAGTATCACATACCATGTAAAATGAGTTTATCTTGATGGGCAGACTGGATGGACTATACAGGTCTTTTTCTGTCGTCATTTACTATGTTACTATTAGCTCTACAGGGATCTCTTCTGTGCTTCTACTCCCTCTTGCTGCTTACTAAGATTGCCCAGGACTCCCTAGGGCAATTCTTCTGTCCTGAAGGCACACTGAGCCAGTCAGCTTTTCAGGGTTATTTATTTATTTATTTATTACATTTGTCCCCCGCAGGCTCAATGCGGGAGATATGATTGAGATCTATAAAATAATGAGTGGACTTGAACAGGTAGATGTGAAGCGTCTGTTCACGCTTTCCAAAAATACTAGGACTAGGGGGCATGCGATGAAGCTACAATGTAGTAAATTTAAAACGAATTGGAGAAAATGTTTCTTCACTCAACGTGTAATTAAACTCTGGAATTTGTTGCCGGAGAATGTGGTGAAGGCAGTTAGCTTAGTGGAGTTTTAAAAAGGTTTGGATGGCTTCCTAAAGGAAAAGTCCATAGACCATTATTAAATGGACTTGGGGAAAATCCACAATTTCTGGGATAGGCAGTATAAAATGTTTTGTACATTTTTGGGATCTTGCCGGGTATTTGTGACCTGGATTGGCCACTGTTGGAAACAGGATGCTGGGCTTGATGGACCTTTGGTCTTTCCCAGTATGGCAATACTTATGTATGGACCGTGCAGGTCTTTTTCTGCCGTCATCTACTATGTTATGTTACTTATGTACATAGTAACAATATAAAGAATTACAAAGTCATAAGAAGAATATACAATTTGTGGAACGAATATTAATGGGGTTAATGGATAAGTAAATTGAACATAGGAGGAATTTGGATGCAGACGGGTTACCACACAATATACATTTGCATATACTAGAGACCCATTCTGGCCAATATTCACACTATTAAACCAGCCAGAAATGGCCGCTGACTGGTTAAATAGCATTTCGGTGCCTAATCGCTAATATTCAGTGCAAGATAACTGGTTATCTCTGCTGAGTATTGCTGGTTAGCACTGAAAAGATAACCAGTGATATCACATGATAACCAGAAATATTCAGCGCTGACCAGCTAATTTTAGTGGCCAAATCGGACTGCCTAACTAGCAGTCCTATCTTTGGCCACTTAAACTTAACTGGCCAGCATTGAATACTGACATAGCCAGTTAAGTCTGAACCAATCAAAAAAAATTCGGCTATTCAATGCCAGTGAACGGAAACGGCCCAGCATTGAATATCCGGAGTCAGCGTCAATCATGGCCCGTAGGCGGGCTACCTCCTGAAAGCTGAATATTTGCCTCATTGTATGCAAATTTATGTCATGCATATTAATTGAAATCTGACTAAGCTAGTGTGCCTCTATTACCATTACATCGTGTCTTGTATCCTGCAAACTTCCCAATTGGAAATTCAATACAAGCCGCAATATTAAGAAGCTGGGCAAACCCAGGAATATACAAAGATCATTAATTCTAACAAGTAACCTAGTTATTAGATATTAGCAAATTTAGTGTATAAAAACGAATTACGAGATTTCCAAAATAGTCCATAATGCGTCAATTTGCAGAGCTTCAAAGGTAGCTGATTCCACTATTTGGCTGCCATAAATTGAAACATGTTCGTAAAAATGTGCCGGGCTAGGATACATAAGTTCTAAATATCACCTGGCTGTGCCCAATCTATAATGATTAGACAATAAAATTTCATTATTCATATGATCTGGCACTTCACCATGAATAATGGGAAAAAACAAAGTATATATATAGTTAAAGTAATTTATATCATGTTCATTGTTGGTTTAATCATGAATGGATAATGAGTGTGATTGTTGGGCAGACTGGATGGACCATTCAGGACTTTATCTGCCATCATTTACTGTATTACAATGTTAGTTTAAAAATTGTTCTAGCCTCCACGGGCAACTGATGCAATCTTCTAAACAGCGGGGTAACCCTTTCAAATTTGGCTACTGAAAATATAAGATTTGCTGCCGGAGAGGGTTGAGAAGCTCTGTTCTAAGGATGTCCCGTTACTGGTGGAAAGGTTAGGTCTGATGCTGGTCTTCTCTTCTTCTTCACTTTGACAGACACGGATGAGTGCTCCATTGGTAACCCATGTGGCAACGGCACCTGTACAAATGTAGTAGGCGGTTTTGAATGTACTTGTGATGAAGGGTTTGAACCAGGGCCAATGATGACATGTGAAGGTAAAGCTCCAGCAGTGCTCTTGGTCGCTCTAATGTATTATCCTAGTCAGATTAGAGCCAGTGCCTGTCTATCTGTAGAGCGTGAGCAGCACTGGCAGCAGAGTAAGCTCACACACACACGTACACGATAGGTATCGTTCCATTTGAAGTATATGTGCTACCAAAGCAAGCATGATACACACAATGGACTAGATTCTATATATCACACCTAAAAAAAAAATCAGTGCTGAAAAAAATATGCCTAAGCGTATTCTATAAAATACACCCAAATTTCCACGTGGTTTATAGAATACACCGAGTGCCTGTCTGCGTGACTAAATATAGTTACGGGCAGTTACGCCAAGTAAAACTTGGTGTAAATGCTGACGCCTAAATTAGGTATGGACCGGGTGTATTCTATAACAACGCGCATAGATTTTAGAAACACCCACGACCCAGCCGTTACACACACATGGCCACGCCCCCTTTTCAACAATGCGACTTAGAATTTACATGCATCTCTTTACAGAATATGCTTTGTTGTATGTGTAAATTCTAATTAATGCCAATTAGTGTCAATAATCGCTTCTTAATTGGCAATTATCGGTGCTGATTGGCTTGTTAAATGATTAAGGTGCATGTGCAAATCTGGAATACGACTGGATTTGCACGCGCAACTTAAGTCACACTATCTAGAATCTGGAGGAATAAGTATAACATAGGCAGCAGTGATGCAAATTGTCTCTCTGTTTCCCATATATATACACACACCAAGGGCTAGATTCAGAAAATGGCACCCAAATTTGGGTACCAGGCAAAATCAATGCTCAGTGCTACTCTGAGATTAGCGCCCTTTATAGAATAGTGCAGAGTGCTGATTCACGCCACTAAAATACAGCGCCATAAATCCTGACACGCAAGATGGATATAACTTTTGGGAATGCCCATGCCTCACCCACAGTGGTGTTCCTTAGTCTGCTTTCACCCGGGGCGGATCACCGCTGCGCACCCTCCCAGGGTGCAGCATCATCGTTCTCCCCTGCCCCGGTACAGGAAGTAACATCAGAGGGAGCAGGGAACTGGCGGAGCCGACAGCCGCATGGCTGCTCCCTGCACCCCTCCTGCTGTGTGCACCCGAGGCTGACTGCCCTCAGTACTCTGCTGCTCACCCATGCCCACGTCCCCTTTTGAGATGTGCATGAGAGAATTTAGGCGCGGTTCTTTATAGAACCACACATAGGCAGTTGTGTTTGCAACTCCAAATTAGGGCCAATTAACACCAATAATTGTTAGCAGTCAATTATTGAGTGTTAATGAATCATTAACTAATATAATTGCATGTGCAACTCAGGATCACATCCAAATCTGGGCGACCTTTATAGAACCCAAGGGACAGTATCTTACTGGACCAGCAGCAACAGTACAGATCTCCCACACTTACAATGCCTTACCATATCTTCATGCAGTAAAGGTAGAGGTTAAGTGTATGAACTGCTATACATGAAGGTGACACTGTTCCTCACTTTGCAGACATCAATGAGTGTTCCCTCAACCCTCTGCTCTGTGCCTTCCGCTGCATCAATACGTTTGGATCCTACGAATGTACCTGTCCCTCTGGATACACCCTCAGGGAAGACAAACGAATGTGCAAGGGTAGGAACTAAATGTTCGTCAAGGATAATACTGTAAAGGTTTTGCATTAGTAGGGTAGGGGTCTGTGATAAAATATGCATTAGGAGAGCTGGGAGCAAGGGACTAAGTACAGAGGGGAGTCTGAGAGGGATATCTGGGTACAGCTGGTGCCTATGGATTGAGGAATCTGGGTACAGCTGGTGCCTATGGATTGAGGAATCTGAGAACAGCAGGGTTCATATTGATATGAAGGTCTACATACATTTGGGTGCATGTGAGTCTGGAGCAGTGGCGTAGCCAAGGGTGGGCCTAGGTGGGCCCAGGCCCACACACCTTAGGCTCAGGCCCACCCAGTAGCAGCACACTTATGATGTGGCTGGCAGAGATTCCCAAGTCCCACCAGCTGAAAACTCCCAACAACTGTTCCTCCTGCATACCTTGTAAATAGCAGATCGCAGCGTGCATTAATTGCTGCTCGCCGCTGGTGAAAATCTGCTATGTAAAAGATGTGAGAGAGGGGGGATGTTTGAGAGACCATATGGCATGCAGGAGAGACCAAATCACCTGTGGGATGGGGCAGGGTTATGCCCACCCATCTTGTGCCCAGGCCCACCCAAAATTGGGTGTCTGGCTACGCCCCTGGTCTGGAGGCCAGGAGTGGTTGGGTCTGGTAATGGGGTCTAGTTGCAGTGGGGTATGGGAGCAATGAGATCTGTATGGATCGAGTATCAGCATGCAATAGGGTGCTTGAGCCTTAGAATCTGGGGGTGGGAGCAAACACATCAACGTCTGTTTGATCTGAAGGGGTGACCGTCTGTTCCCTCTACCTGTGACTGTTGCAGATCTGGATGAATGCACTGAAGGGCTTCATGACTGCGAGTCAAAGGGGATGATGTGCAAGAACCTTATCGGGAATTTTATGTGCATCTGCCCACCAGGAATGCAGCGCAGACCCGATGGCGAGAGCTGCATGGGTAAGGATGACTTCTGTGGCTCTCCTAGGACACAGATTTATGCATGGTCTGGGGTGGAAGTGCCACACTGCCTACATCCAAATGTTTCTCTTAGCCATTCAGTGTGTACCACAACCTCCATCCAAATGACAATTCTTACCCTTTGTTTTCAGTTTCTTCGGTGACAAAAATATAGCCTTAGGAATACTGTAAATTTACAGTAATCCACTTAACTGACAAAAGTACACGTCATTTTTTAGCCCACAGTTCCTGGCTTGATATTTGAAAATTTACCCCTTGAAGTGGAACAAAGTGGAAACAGGAAAGTCATCACCTTTAGTTTCCATCAGCTTCACATTCCCACCATGCACTGCAAGTGACGTTTCTCTGCCCTTAGCTAGTAGAGGCAGATATGGCTGTCAGGCTTATGAAGAGATAGGATTCCTGAAAGTAGGTGCATTGGTGCCGTAGCTGAAATAAGAAAGAAATACTGGAATCATGGATGAGGATGTCAAGAGCTGTCTGCTAATGAAGAAAGTCACTTGCAAAGCTTCGAAGGCCTTAGTACTGATGCAGGAATACCAAATAATAACAATCAACCCAAACTCCCTGTCATCAGTTCTGGTTTCCTACTACTCTGCTACTCTCTGTTCTGCAGAAAGTGTTAGGATGCAAAGTTAGAAAATCAGAACTAAGTATAGTTTAGCCCTGCTATGGAAATGAGAAGCATTTATAGAACGAAACACACATGGGGTCCATGAGAAGCCCCAAGCATCATTCCCAGTCTAGAGGGAAGTCCCGCTGATACTGGAGGAGGTAGTACTGGAATGTCTCACATAGTGAGCCTTGAACAGCTGCATTTTTGTGGTGTGGTTTGTAGCTCATCTCTTTCTTGCACATAGATGAGAATGAGTGTCGTACCAAGCCTGGAATCTGTCCCAATGGCCGCTGCGTTAACACAGTGGGAAGTTACAGATGTGACTGCAATGAAGGGTTCCAGGTCAGCACTTCTGGCACCGAGTGTATCGGTAAGTACAAGCCGCCTCTATTCATAAGACACAGTGCCTCCACCAGCAAGTGTATTGATAGGTACAGTTCTTCTCTGTGTGCAGAGATAACACCTGCAGCACCACATGTAGTGGGAGACGTGGAGGCTCATTTTCAAAGCACATAGACTTACAAAGTTACATGGGTTACTATGGGCTCAGTTTCAAAAGAGAAAAACAAACAAAAAGTGGCATAAAGCAACATATGGATGGATTTCTTCTCAAAACTTCCAAATCGGTATTTTCAAAACCTGTTGGGCAGACGTCTATCTATTCATTTCATCTGCAGTGTGTCCATATCACATGGGGGGGGGGGGGGGGCGTGTTGGGGGCATTTCAAAGCAAGCTTAGGGCATGCCTAACACTTTAATGCTTTACAGCCATAATGGAACAAAACCAAAGCGCCTAGGTCAAAATGTTCAATGTTTTGGTCTAGACTTGATTTTCTAACGGATAAAACACAAAAAGTGCTCTAACTAACCAGATGACCACTGGAGGGATTCATGGATGAGCCCCCCCCCCCCCTTATTCCCCCAATGGTCGCTGACTCCCTCCCACCCCAACCCCAAAATGTGAATAAAAATAGTACTCACCAGTCTCTATGGCAGTCTCAGATGTTATAGCCAAGTCCATTGGAGCAGTATGCAAGTCCCTGGTGTAGTCTAGTGGTGGGTGCAGTGCACTGTAGACAGGTGGACCTAGGCCCATACCTCCTCTACCTGTTACACTTGTGATGGAAACTGTGAGCCCTCCAAAACTCTCCAGAAACCTACTGTACCCACATATAGTTTCCCCCTTCACCTATAAGAGCTATTGTAATGGTGTACAGTTGGGAGTAGTGGGTTTTGGGTGGGTTTAGGAGGACTTCACAGACAAGATAAGGGAGCAATGGTGAAATGTGTACCTGGAAGCATTATATGAAGTCCACAGCAGTGCCCCCTAGGGTGCCCCATTGCTCTCCTGGGAAGTCTGGGGGACCAGTCTATTAAAAGTGCTGGCCCCTCCTACACTGTTCACTTGGCCCCTCCTACACTGAGCCTGCAAATAGGTGGGAAAATGTGGGATACAAATGCAATAAATAAATAAATAAATAAATACATCCCAATAACTTGATTTTGTGTGTTTTTAACTTATGCAGTTTTTTTATTTTTTTCGAAAATGGCCTGAAAAATAAACACAAAGCACAAAACCTTATTTGAAATGGTATTTTTGAAAAAAAAAGTACACTTTTTTTTGTTTGTTTTTCAAAAATGGGTATATTTCCAATTCAGATTTGGTACATTTAGTGCAAAACGTCCAAAGTTTGACTTAGATGCACTATCAAAAATGCTCCTCCACATAACTTTGTAAGTCTGTGTGCTTTGAAAATGAGCGCCATTGTCTCCTCCATGTATAGATAAGTCTATTTTTAAGTACAGATGTCCTCCGTATCTAGAAACAATGCTAAAAAGTAGGAATAGAAAATTCAGAGGAAAAGCATTGTACCAAGTGAACAGAACACACTTGAACGGCACTTGTGCTTAAAGTTGTTCAAAACCAGCTTTCTGGTGAAAGAGACAGAATATCAGTATTAACATTGTTTTCTGTGCGTTTTGAAATACTGTCCAGTATTAACTAATTTCTTCCTTAACTCTATGGCACTGAACTTTCAAGTGAGGTATGTGTGTGTCACAAATTACCAAAAGAAATTATTTAAAGTTGGCACTTTTTTCCTGATTGTTAAGCTCATCCTCTTCCTCTCCACAATTCCCTAATGTGTCTGTTATACATGAACCTTATTCTACCACAATATCACTTTGTATTTGTTCATACCAGAACTGGCGAACGCCTTTACGGTACTATGTAAGCCACATTAAGCCTGCAAATAGGTGAGAAAATGTGGGATACAAATGTAACAAATAAAAATAAATAAAATCATCTCTTCCGTATTCTTTTGCAGTGGGGAACTAAGCATTTTCAAGTTTTTTTGTCCACAGCCCATGGCATGGGGTTGCCCACTTTCCTCCTCAGCCTTTGCAAAGTTGGGTACAGAGGCTGGAAATAGGAGTGCAGCCACAGTACTGACTCGTCCTCTCTTTCTCTTTTCCTTTGCTCTTCCCAGACACCCGTCAGGGGTTCTGCTTCATGGAGGTGCTACAGAACATGTGCCAGCTGTCGTCCACCAACCGTAACCTGGTCACCAAGTCCGAGTGTTGCTGCAATACTGGGCGGGGCTGGGGGAGCCAGTGTGAGCTTTGCCCATTGCCAGGAACAGGTCCCTACAAGAAGATGTGCCCTCTTGGGCCTGGATATACCACTGATGGCCGAGGTGAGGGGCCACAGGATGTTGTTTTAATGGTCTCTTGCAGGGAGACAAAGAAAAGTCTAGGGCTCAGATTAATAAGTTATGGTTTATTTGCTAGTAGTTTATTAATAGCTTATGGTTTATTAATAGTTTATGCGTGTGATAAACACAAGGGAATCCTGTTTAGAAAGAATGGATCCAAAGAAGCTTAGCAGAGATTAGGTAGGAACACCGGTAATTGGGAAACAAAGGCAGTACTGGGCAGACTTTTATGGTCTGTGCCCTGATCATGGATAAATAGACTTGGATGAACTAGAGTGGAGCTTTTCAGGGGCTTCGATGGCAGCTTCAGAAATTTTAGAACAAGGACAGTACCGGGCAGACTTCTATGGTCTATGCCCTGAAAATGGCAAGGACAAATCAAGATCAGGTATAATATGAAGTATCACAAACTATGCAACGAGGAGTGAAGTTATCAAATCAAAATCACAGAAAAACACTTCACTAATATCTTGTTCAGCTATAATTATTTGCAGAACTACATTCAATCAATGCAAAAAACAGGAAGAGGGAAAAGCCTCAGAAAATGCAGGACATTTTACTCAACATTTTGTTAAATGAGCCTACTGCATCAATCATCAACATATTTATTTATTTATTAGGATTTATTTACCACCTTTTTGAAGGAATTCACTCAAGGCGGTGTACAGTAAGAATAGATCAAAGATGAGCAGGAGGCAATTAGAGCAGTAAAAATATTCGAACAACAATACAAAGTATGGCATGGTATACTACATACAAAATCCTCTATCCCAATCGAGAGTTGGCATAATTTTTGTTCAAATTTTATATCTAGATTTTTTTATTATAAAAAAGCAAATTCCACTTTATATTCATTTCGGCTACTTAGCTTTAGTGCAATGTGAAAGAAAGCTGTATTTCGTGTAGCTTGATAGCATGCCTGTTACTGATGGAATTCAAAGATGTAAATCTTTAAGGGAGTGCAGAGTTCTTAGTGGTGGGTAAAGTTGGATCAACAGAAATAAGTAGGAAGTGGTACATGACACTAGGCAGCACAATGCTGATTAGAAGACACTTCTAAGGTTGATGATTAAGTGAGACATTTGCAGCGAGGAGTGATGCATGGGATACTGCAGTGCATGAGAAACTGTAACCGAGCTATTGACTTTATTGTTTCAGACATTGATGAATGTAGGGTGCTGCCCAATCTGTGTCAGAACGGACAGTGCATTAACACTCTCGGCTCCTTCCAGTGTCACTGCGCGCTGGGATATACCACGGATATCACAGGGACGTCTTGTATCGGTGAGTTTTTGGTATGGGATGAGTCAGCTCCTTCTAGTGCTCAACTTGCAAGGAATGCTCTTCTTTTGGTCACGCGTTAGCACTATTAAGACCAGATTATTGCTGGGTTTTCTCCTCACATCAGGGCTTTCTCCTTCAGGTGGTACGAAAAAGAGGCAGGTGCACCATAAAGAAATAGCCAAAAGAAAGCGTGCCCAATAACAAATAAATTAAAATTAAAAAAAAATAAAAATACAAAAAAACCCAGAGCTTTATATGTAAGTAATTTTATTATGATAAAGCAATAACACAAAAACCCAACATCGAGGGTTATTGTCGTTTACATATAACAGGTAGTCAAACACTGTCTGCCTGATATTCAGCGCTATTTAACCAGCCAGGAATGGCTGCTGACCAGTTAAATAGTGTTTCGGTGCCTAACCACTAATATTCAGTGTGCGATAACTGGTTATCTCTGCTGATTGTTTCTGATTAGCGCCAGATAACCAGTTATATCATGCGATAACCAGCAATATTTAGTGCTGACCAGCTAAAGGCCCTGTTTACTAAGACACGCTAGCATTTTTAGTGCACACCTAAAATTAGCGTGCACTAAACGATAAGAGGGGCACAATCGAAAAGGACGCCCAAATTTTGCTGAGGATGTCCTCACAAAACGTCCCAGCGAAGGGGCAGGGAAACCCATGTCCATCTTTTGTTTTGATAATACGGTCAGGGACGGCCAAATCCTGAAATTTAGGTCATCCTTAGAGATGGTCGTCCCTAGACTTGGTTGTTTCTGATTTTCAGCAATAATGGAAACCGAGGACACCCTTCTCAGAAATGACCAAATGCAAGCCACATGGTCGTGGGAGGAGCCAGCATTCATAGTGCATTGGGCCCCCTGACATGCCAGAACACCAACCAGTCACCCTAGAGGGCACTGCAGTGGACTTCATAAATTGCTCCCAGGTACATAGCTCCCTTACCTTGTGTGCTGAGCCCCCCAAAACCCATTACCCACAACTGTACACCACTACCATAGCCCTTACAGGTGAAGGGGGGCACCTAGATGTGGGTACAGTGGGTTTGTGGTGGGTTTTGGAGGGCCCATATTTACCACCACAAGTGTAACAGGTGGGGGGGGGATGGGCCTGGGTCTGCCTGCCTGAAGTGCACTGCACCCACTAAAACTGCTCCATGGACCTGCATACTACTGTGATGGACCTGAGTATGACATTTGAGGCTGGCTTAGAGGCTGGTACAAAAGATTTTTAAAGATGTTTTTTGAGGGTGGGAGGGGGTTAGTGACCACTGGGGGAGTAAGGGGAGGTCATCCCCGATTTTCTGTGGTGGTCATCTGGTCAGTTCGGGCACCTTTTTGTGCCTTGGTCATAAGAAAAACAGCACCAGGTAAAGTCGTCCAATTGCTCATCAGGGACGCCATTTTTTTCCATTATGGATTGAGGACGCTCATGTGTTAGGCACGCCCAAGTCCCACCTTCGCTATGCCTCCGACACGCCCCTGTGAATTTTGGTTGTCCCTGTGATGGAAAGCAGTTGGGGGTGCCCAAAATCGGCTTTCAATTATGCCGATTTGGGCGACCCTGTGAGAAGGACGCCCATCTTCCGATTTATGTCGAAAGATGGGCGTCCTTCTCTTTCGAAAATGAGCCTTTAAGTCACCCATATATTCCTATGGGTGTCATTAGCATTTAGCGCATGCTAATATTTAGTGTGTGCTAAAACCTCTAGTGCGCCCTTAGCACTGCTTAGTAAACAGGGCCCTAAGCTTAGTGGCCAAATCGGACCACCTAAATAGCAGTCCTATCTTTGGCCACTAGAAACTTAACTGGCCAGCGCTGAATATTGACATAGGCGGTTAAGTTAGAGCCCCCCCACCACCAAAAATGGGTATTCATTGCTGGTCACCAGAAACGGCCCGGCATTGAATATCCGGGGTGAGCGCCAATTATGGAACTTAAGCAGGCTGCCTCTCGTGGGCTGAGTATCAGCTTTTATAGGTTCTTCATGGGATTGAAACAAGAATTATCAACCTTTTGTATGTGGTAATTGTTATCCTTAGGAGAAAGAAGACCGCAGAAGCGGAAGACTGTGTTCCACTACGTATAAGAGTCCACACAAATGAGTAGTGCGACCAGCAAAGCATTTCCAATAACAACAGGAAGATGGAGCTACAGTGGAAAAAACTTTTATTCTTATAATGCCCGACACAACACCATGTTTTGGCCAAGTGCCTGCCTCAGGGACCTTGATATGAATGTACATACTTGGGAGTTTTAAGCACTTGCTGTCTTGAAAAAGACATTCAGTGCAGAAAAGAAAACAAGGAAGAGTGCAATGTGGGTGAATCACTGCAAAACAGGATACACTGTGCCGTGTCAGGAATTATAAGAATAAAGGGCCCCGTTTACTAAGCTGCGTAGGCGCATACGCGCACCCAATGCGCGCCAAATTGGAGTTACCACCCAGTTACCGCGTGGCCCTTGTGGTAATTTCAATTTTGGACACTACATGCGTCTGAAAAATATTTTTTAGTTTCTGGCGCGCGTAGTGGAGGCGTGCCAAGTGGCATCTGACATGCGCAGGTCATTACCACCCAAATTCTTTACCGCTAGGTCAATGGCTGGCGGTAAGGTCTCAGACCCAAAATGGATGCGCAGCAATTTTGATTTTGCCGCACGTCCATTTTCGGCAGAAATTTTAAATAGGCATTCTTTGTAGGTGCGCTGAAAAATAATTCTGCACATGCCCAAAACATGCATCTACACTACCGCAGGCCATTTTTCAGCGTGCCTTTGTAAAAGGACCCCAAAGTTTTTTCCACTGTAGCGCCGTCTTCCTGATGTTATTGGAAGTGCCTTGTTGGTCGCACTACTCATTTGTGTGAATTGTTATCTTTAAGCATGATATCCACCACATACACAGATACTGTGCTTAAAGGTATCAATTAGCACATACAAAAGGTTGATAATTCCTGTTTCAGTCCAGTGAAGAACATACACTTCCCGATATTCAAAAGGCCTTAAACAGGCCCCTTCCCAGTTAAACCCCGTTGAGCGACCCGGCACACGACATTGAGCAGCGCTTAACCAGTTAGTACCGCTGAATATTGCCGCTAACCGATGAGGTTAGGGGCGGGCCAGGGCAGAGTGTGGGCGGAGCACCTACTTTGACGGTTAGCTGCGATTTTCAGTCTACTAACCAGCTAAGTAACTGCATAAAGTTAACTAGGCACCGGTCTGAATTTCGGCCAGTGACTGGTTAGCTACCAGGTGACTGCTAAGACCCAATATTCAATGCTGGGAGCTGCACATGCCCCGGAATCGAATATCCAGGGTTAGTTCAGCCCATAGCTGCGAGTGGCTCAGACGCCGCTTACAGTCGCAGGTTGAATATCGGGCAGACAGTGTTTTGATTACTTGTTATATGGAAGCAACGGTAGCCTTTGATTTGGGGTTTTTGTGTCATTGCTTCATCGCAATAAAATTACTCAGATACAGAGCTCTGTTTTTTTGTTTATTGTTTTGTTACTGTGTGCACTTTCTCGTTCAGGACCAAGAGCTTTGGAGATGAGTAAGAGAGAAGGCATTAGAAACCCAAGTTATGAACCTGCCCCATCTTCTTCAGTTCAGCCACTTACCAGAGCAGCATCCTGCTCCAAATCCTACTGTTAGATTTGAATTAGTGGGTTCAGTGTTTGGAGCAGTCTAACACTGTATATTATAGAGATAATTCTATAAGAGGGAGCTTCTCACCCGATGCCACGCAGTGAGAATTACTATTATAAAATACTAGTGTAAACTGGTGTAGGGGTACCTAAAATCTAGGCAACATCACCAGCTGTTCTGCCTCTGAGTGTTGTTTATTTTTCTTATTTATTTAAAACATTTCTGGCAGATTCTTGGCAGGTTAGCAAATAAAACATACAAAATCATACATTATAACTAAAAATGTGTCCAAAATAAACTGATACATAGAATAACACACAGAGAGCTGTAAATATTATCAGGTGTGCATAAAGTAGTTAGATACCAAATTTAACCGGAAGCTGTAGTAATAGCAGGCAGGGAAGGAGAAGGACGCCCTGTAAGCAGGGCCGGTGCAAGAATATTAAGCGCCCTAGGCAAACATTTAGCCTTGTGCCCCTCCCTCCATTAATATTTATGTCCCTCCCCCCCCTCCCCCAATTTATTGTAATTCCAATACCACTCCTCCCAGAATAATCTGGGTAAATGGTCTATTTGAGGCCTTCCCTCCCTCCCTACAGGTAAAAGCATATGCTGATGGTTCCTTGTGTGGTTGTCAGGGCCTAGTATCTTGCTTTGACTACAGGTGCTGTTTGGAGCTTCCCAAAGCTGCTGCCCTAGGTGACTCCCTAGTTTTGCCTAAAGGTTGATCCAGCCCTGCTTGTTGGAGAAGCTGAATGCGTGAGGTAGAACTGATAGGATTTATGAAAGAAGAGGAGTTTGACCCTGGGTTAGGGTTACCATATTTGGTCCCCCTAAAAAGAGAACACATGCCCCGCCCCACCCCTGTCACACCCCCTCCCCACCCCCTGTCACGTATCCCCCCCCCTTCACCCCCGCCTCCCCCCCCCACACCCCCCCTAAGGGTGTCCTATCCCCTCCCCTTACCTTACTCTACTGCCCTGGTGGTCTGGGCCCCCTCATTCCTGCCCGGAGCACTGCCCTGCATTCTCTCTCTTCCCCTTGCAATGCTGACGGTCCCGGGCCGTGTAGAGTAAGGTAAGGGGAGGGGATAGGACATCATTAGGCTCACCCGGCAGCCTGCCTGTTTGTCCTGAAATCTGGGCAAACGGGCAGGCTGGCAAAACCCGCCCGGTTGCCGGGCCATGTCCTCAAAAAGAGGACATTTCAGGATAAAACCAGACATATGGTAACCCTACCCTGGGTCATTCTAACAAGACTGAGAGATTTCAGAACTTTCAGTTACAGCTAAACTTAGAGACGCTTCCTGCTTTCCACAGTGCACGTCCAGTCAAATAATGGCATCCTGTCCCAGCCCTCCGCCCACGCTCTTTGATTAGTAATAAGTGTTTTGTCTTTATCTGGACCGCAGATCTGGATGAGTGTGGCCAGTCTCCCAAACCCTGTAATTTCATCTGTAAGAACACAGAAGGCAGCTATCAGTGTTCCTGCCCCCGAGGGTATGTGCTGCAGGAAGATGGCAAGATATGCAAAGGTAAGGCCAAGCACCCTCGGGAGGCTTGAGGACCAGCAGCTCTTTAGTCATGAAAGGGTTGATGCTCAAAACTACCACCAGTGTTAACATCAGGGGCGTAGCCACGGGTGGGCCTGGGTGGGCCCAGGCCCACCCACTTTCCCTCCAGGCCCGCCCATCCATGATCCTACATCTTCTCCACCTTCGTGCCAAGTCTCCCGCATCCCGCTTTGGCGGGTCATCTCCCGGTCTCCCGCTGAACTCCACTGCTGCAACTGCTGCCGCCGCTTCTCTCCTGAGCAGCAGCAGGAACAAAAACAGGCGCTTCGCCGACCCACCACTTCAATTCAGCCGGCATAAGAAGAAAAACAAGCGCGGGGCCGCCCACAGCAGCCTTCAGTCATGCACTGTCGGCTCTGCCTGTCCTCTGCTCCCGGAACGGGAAATTGACGTCAGCGGGGGCAGAGGATGGGAGAGCCGAAAGCGCATGAGTGAAGGCTGCTGCGGCGGCCCCGCGCTTGATTTTCTTCTTGTGTTGACGATGCTGCTCCTGCTTCAGAGGGCCAGAGTGAGAGAGGAAACGTGGTTGGTAGGGGAAGGGTGTCTGAGAGAGCAGAGGGGAGAGAAAAAAAGAAGAGGACGCTGGAGAGTACAGAGAGAGATAGTGAGAGATTGGGAGAGACGGGGACATGGAAAACAGCAGGGGAGAGCCAGAGAGAGAGAAATGGGGAGAGAACATGGAAAAGAGCAGGGGAGAGAAAGAGGGCAGAGCCATGTGGGAGATGGGGAGAGAAGGGACATGGAAAAGAGCAGGGGAGAGCCAGAGAAAAAGGGGACATGGAAAAGAGCAGGGGAGAGCCAGAGAGAGATGGGGAGAGAAAGAGGGGACATGGAAAAGAGCAGGGGAGAGACAGGCTGCTGGGGAGAAGGAAGGGGAACAAGGGGGATACCCTGACTGGTCAGATGGAGAGACAAAGAGGAGAAATGCTGGATGAAAGGAGGGTGAAAGAGGAAAAATGCTAGAAGGAGGGACAGAAAGAGGGAATATGCTAGATGGAAGAGGGGTACACAGAGAGAGAGATGAGTAGAAAGATGGGGAAGAGAAGGAGGGGACATGGAAAATGGCAGGAGAAAGAGAGAGAAGCTGCTGGAGAGAAACTGGGGGAGACCTTAGCTGGTCAAATGGAGAAATGCTGGATGAAAGGAGGGAGAAAGAGGGAAAATGCTGGAAGAAGGGAGCAGAAAGAGGGAAGACACTGGATGGAAGGGTAGGAAGAGAAAGAGGAAAGCCACTGGTAGGATGGGGGGGAGAGAGAGGACATGCTGAATGGAAAAGGGTAGAGAGATAACTGTCTAGAAGGAAGGGGAGATAGAGGGAGACGATGGATGGATGGATTGGTAATAGGTGGAAGGATGGAGAGAAAGAGGGATGACACTGGATGGAAGGGTAGGAGAGAAAGAGGGAAGGTGCTGGATGGAAGGTTAGGGAGAGAAAGAGGAGACGCTGGATTCAGAGAGAGGGAGAGACACTGAAAGGCTAGGGAGAGAAAGGGGGGAGAGGATAGAGTTAATGAAAGACTGGAGAATAAGAGGAAGGGGCATGGGGAGAACAAAAGTGAGGAAAAGATGAAAAGGGATAGGTAGATGAAGTAAAAAGAGGGAAATTAAAGAATGGATAGTAAGAATTCATTAAATCTGGACAGAGAGTGAGACAGAAAAATAAATTGAAGAAAACAAAGAAAAAGGAGAGAAAAATTACAAATGAACAGGAAACCCTGGCAAGAGAGTTAAGAGAAGACAAAGGCATGCAGAATCTTGACTGGGACCAACACAATTAGAAAAAGTAAATGGCTAGACAACAAAGGTACAGAAAATAATTTTATTTTTAATTTAGGATAAAGTAATATGGTGTTAATAAAGTTTCAGAGACCAATACTTCCTTCCTTAGGTCAGGAGAGGATACCGTAACAGCATTATACTGACCTGAGGCAGGAGGTTTTGGCCTCTGAAAGCTCACTGAAAAGGATTAGGTTATTAAATAAATTGTCTGAAATCTGATGCACTGAAAAGCAGCACTTTACCCTGTGTGACAAATGCATCTGAGTGTGACTAAATTTTGCTGGGGGGGGGGTGGGTAGAGAGAAAATTTTGTGCCCACCCACTTTGGGTTCAGGCCCACCCAAAATTGGCAGTCTGGCTACGCCACTGGTTAACATGCAGTTGACACTGAGTTTGTGTGCATGTTATACAGTGCCGAATGCTCAGAGGGCTCGAGTGTAGGTGTTACCCTGCATGCTAAAGGGGGCAGCGAATTGTATTTAAATGCATTTAAGTGAATGTTAATGAGGTCAATAAGTACTCCTTCCCAATACACGAAGGATAGCGCTGCAAGGCACAGAAAGAAATAAGGGCTTCAACGCCAAACATTTACCGCCAGGTCAGAGGCAGCATAGAAAGTTTTCAGGAGAAAAGTTCTTGTCAGTTTTCCACGTTGAACTGCGGGTTTGCAAGCAGAAGGAGGACCTAGGTAGCTGAATTCTGTTTCATGTGAGATGGTGGTGAAAGAAGAGAGAGATGGTAGGACTAATAAGTTATTGTCAGAGGAGCGCAGGAGGTGAGAGGGAGCATAGGGAATAAGGAGTTTGTTGATGTCGATGGGAGCAGTAGACTAATAGAAGAAGTTTGAATTTGATGTGAGCAGATATTGGGAGCCAGTGTTCGGAGTGGAGTAGTGGGGTGACATGGTCAAGCGATGGGAGTTATGAAGAAGTTTGACAGCAGTGGATTGGATAAGTTGTAAGTGTCTAAGGGAATAGAGAGGGAGACCTGCATAGAGTGAATTACAGTAGTCGAGGTGGGATATGACAAGTGCTATAATGAGAGTGTAGAGCAGAAAGGCTGGAAGAAATGGACAGAACGGATGGGGTGCACAGTAAAGAATGCGGAACGAACAACAGAGTCGATTTGTGGTTTGAAAGTAGAATGTCTTACGAGCTTTTCCTTGCCTTAGATCTGGATGAGTGTAACACTAAACAACACAACTGCCAATTCCTGTGTGTGAATACCATCGGCAGCTTCAACTGCAAGTGTCCTCCAGGATTCACCCAGCACCACTCCTCCTGCATAGGTAAGTACTGGGACCACACAGGCTCTCATTTCATGTCATTATGATTACCATCATATTTAATATTCTACCTGCTTCCCAAGAGTATACAAGCAGATTGCAGATTAAAACTGGCCAAAATACAGCTATAAAACAGGTAAAAAACAATCCTTATAATAATATCCTAATTTCAGTCTCTTTAGCAGAACTTTTAAATGGAAAATCTTACCAAGCATGAATGTAGTCTGAGCACCTGAAAGCGTACAAAGCAGGGCTTGTGGATTTCCATGCTGAACAACACCAGTGATGATACTACAGGTTGATAATAGTGTCAAGTCTCTAAAGTTGTGTTCTTTCCTCAGGTTGCAGCCAATGTACAGTGTACTACTACTACTTAACATTTCTAGAGTGCTACTCGGGTTACACAGCGCTGTACAGTTTAACAAAGAAGGACAGTCCCTGCTCAAAGGAGCTTACAATCTAAAGGACGAAATGTCAAGTTGGGGCAGCCTAGATTTCCTGAATAGAGGTATAGTGGTTAGGTGCCGAAGGCGACATTGAAGAGGTGGGCTTTGAGCAAGGATTTGAAGATGGGCATGGAGGGGGCCTGGCGTAAGGGCTCGGGGAGATTATTCCAAGCATGGGGTGAGGCGAGGCAGAAAGGGCGGAGCCTGGAATTGGCGGTGGTAGAGAAGGGTACTGAAAGGAGGGATTTGTCTTGAGAGCGGAGGTTACGGGTAGGAACGTAAGGGGAGATGAGGGTAGAGAGGTAAGGGGGGCTGCAGATTGAGTGTGTTTGTAGGTAAGTAGGAGAAGCTTGAACTGTATGCAGTACCTGATCGGAAGCCAGTGAAGTGACTTGAGGAGAGGGGTGATATGAGTATATCGGTCCAGGCGGAAGATAAGACGTGCAGCAGAGTTCTGAACGGACTGAAGGGGGGATAGGTGGCTAAGTGGGAGGCCAGTGAGGAGTAGGTTGCAGTAGTCAAGGCGAGAGGTAATGAGAGAGTGGATGAGAGTTCGGGTGGTGTGCTCAGAGAGGAAAGGGCGAATTTTGCTAATGTTATAGAGGAAGAAGCGACAGGTCTTGGCTATCTGCTGGATATGCGCGGAGAAGGAGAGGGAGGAGTCAAAGATGACTCCGAGGTTGTGGGCAGATGAGACGGGGACGATGAGGGTGTTCTCAACTGAGATAGTGGAGGGAGAGGAGAAGTGGGTTTGGATGGGAAGACAATAAGCTCGGTCTTGGCTATGTTCAGTTTCAGGTGGCAGTTGGACATCCAGGCAGCAATGTCGGATAAGCAGGCCGATACTTTGGCCTGGGTTTCAGCAGTGATGTCTGGTGTGGAGAGGTAAAGCTGCCGTGTTCTCAGGCTGCAGCCAGTGTGTAGTGTGAAAGGAGAGGGAGACCTGCCCTGTCCTCAGGCTGCAGCCAGTGTGTAGTGCGAAAGGAGACCTGCCCCGTCCTCAGGCTGCAGCCAGTGTGTTGTAGTCTGAAAAGAGAGCTGCGCTTTGCCCAGACTGTAATCACTGTCTAAAGAAGTCTGCCATAAACTCATCTGGGATATTTTGCAGATAATAATGAATGCACAGCTCAGCCCAGCTTGTGTGGTGCCAAGGGAGTGTGTCAGAACAGCCCAGGCAGCTTCAACTGTGAATGTCAGAAAGGATTCTCACTGGACAACACTGGCAGCAACTGTGAAGGTAAAATACCATCTACCTCCATAGCAGAGCACAGCCAGTGCCATGGCTGGTTTTCTTTCCGTGCTATTGTTTTGCACACTGGTCTTCCTAGAGCAAAAAGTCTCAGTGGAGGGGAGGGGAGAAATAGGCTGTGTGCCAGGAGTCCATTTCCCAAACCAGTGCATTTCACGTGTCCATCCTGAGCCCAAATCTAGCTCCAGCCTTTGCTTCTGAGTCGGTTAATGACACTCAGACATATATTATGAGAGGCTTCTCCTAGGGTTAGTGAAGCTGAGAGATGCAGTGTGTAGACAGACCTGTCCCAGGATATGTGACACTCTAAGGTGCAGTATGGAGAGAGACCTGTACCGGTAACACTGATGCTCAGAGACGTACAGTAGTATGGGGTGTGAGGAATGATCTGTTCCACTGTTAGTGATGCTGAGAGACAAATTGGGGATTCTATAACAAGAACAGATCAGAGGATCCCAGAAGAAATCAAATCATCACCAATCAAAAGGTCCAAAACCAATTTTATTAATGTAGTTCAGCATTCTAATAGAATTGGTTTTGGATCTTTTGATCGGTGATGATCTGGTCTCTTCTGAGATCCTCTGGCTTGTTCCTGTTCTGGTGCAGCGCCTTCTATAACAGGGCAACTAGAATTAGGCCTCCAGAGGGCATGTGGTAGGAGCCTTTTCTAGAAAGGAACATAGCTGCCCAACTGGCCAGTGGTGTACCTACCTTGTTTGCCACCTGGGGCGGAGCAACCCTCCTCCATATGTGTTCTCCGAGCAAGGGGGGTACATTGAGCAGTTGCGTTGCTGTCAGCTCTGCCTGCCCCCTGCCCTGGAACAGGAAGTTGACATCAGAGGGGACAGGGGACCTGCAGAGCCGACAGCCACACGACTGCTCAGCGCATCCCCTTGCTGCCTGCACCCGGGGCGGACCGCCCCCACTGCCCCACCCTTGGCACACTGGTTATTAATTTAGGTGAAAATGCATATGCTGGCCATAGAGCTAGTGCAAATGCCTGCGTGCACACGGGCTCCGCCCCTGTGTATACTCTTCCTGCATATGTAAGTTAAATAGGTATTTGCAGAATAGCGCTCAGGTGCACACTGACATGTACCTGTATGCTAGATTTCTAAACATTTACATGCATAAAAGTTAGTGCCTAGGTGACAGAACTGCCCTTTTCTTCATAATTCTATAAAAATCACCAAAATTTGCATGTGCAAATTTGGGCATGCGCCCAATTTGCACATGCAATTTAATTGAATAACAAGCTAATTAGCACCAATAATTGGCTTTTTAACAAGCAATTATTGTCACTAATTAGATTTAATTGGAATTTATGTACGTAAATTTAGGTGTGGGATCTGCACCTAAATTTTACGCGCGAGTAAAAAAAAGGGGGTGAGGAAATGGGAGGGTCATGGGTGGAACGGGGGTGTTCCTAGCATTTACACTCATTGTTATAGAATTAGAGGGGGATACACACCTAATTTAGGCACGTATATTTGCACCACGTTTCAGTCGGTACAAACAGCCACACCTAAAGTTAGGCATAAGCACTATTCTATAAGCCGCGCCTAACTTTAAACATGGCTTGTAGAATAGCGCTTGTTTTGGTGCCATATATAGAATTCACCCGTTTGTGTGTAATGAGACTATTTCTTAACAAGATTTTCTGGGGGTGGGTTGTCTATTTCCAGATGTAGATGAGTGTGATGGGAACCATCGCTGCCAGCATGGCTGCCAGAATGTACTGGGAGGGTACCGCTGTGGGTGCCCTCAGGGTTACATGCAGCACTACCAGTGGAACCAGTGCGTTGGTGAGTAAAATGATAGCTTCTGTTGCCCTTTGTACCTATCTAGAATGATACTGTCCATAAAACCTCTTCCAGGGTGAGAAGATCACCAGTTAGAAACATGGGCTGGGAAGCAAACACCTGCAGGAGAATATCTGCATTTTGCTTCTTCCTGTACCTTTTCTCCTCCCTGCTGCACACTGTTTAACAGAAACCGGACATCATGCTTTGCATTCACATTTAGTTAAAAAAAAATGAGAGGGAATGAATATGGCAATTCAGGGGCTCTGAATTCTTGCACCTTCCTGCAAGGACCAAAATCACCAATACAAAGTCCTGCAGCTGTCCTTTACACAGCTGTTTATTTATTTATTTGTAGCATTTATACCCTGCTCTTTCCCGCTCAATGGCAGGTTCCGTGTGGCTTACAAGGTATGGTACAAAGTCTCACATAGATGACACAAAGTATGGTACAAAGTATCAAGAGATGTTCACGTTATAAAGAGTAGAACAATATGAAGAGATGTGGGGGAGAGGATTGGAGTATAGGTAGTGCTGATGGTGAGGAATTAAGTTCAAGAATTAAGTTGGTTTGTTTGGGTAAGCTTGTTTGAAGAGGTAAGTTTTCAGCAGCTTTCGGAAGGGTGTTCATTGGTTGTTCTGATGTGTCAGGGTGTTGCGTTCCAGAGTTGGATCAGGCGACCCTCAGGGGGAGGAATGCTGGCTTCAGCCTAACCCCTGGTAAGCCTTTCCTCAGCTGAGAGGTGCCCACCTCTACCACCGGCTGCCTTTCAGGTGCTGTGGAGGACTTGCAGCTCATCTGCATATCCTTACAGCCTTCTCCGGGGTGACACCCAGGTCCACCCCGATCCACTCAGGGCCTCCGCTCTAGGTGCCCAGCACTCCCACCAGGTGCTGTGGAGGACTTGCAGCCCTTCTGCATTTCCTCACAGCTGTATCCGGGGTGACTCCAGTTCCACCCCGATCTTCTCAGGGCCTTCTCTCCAAGTGCACAGAGTTTCCAGGTGCTTTTTGGCTAGGATCAGGCGACCCTCAGGGGGAGGAATGCTGGCTTCGGCCTAACCCCTGGTAAGCCTTTCCTCAGCTGAGAGGTGCCCACCTCTACCACCGGCTGCCTTTCAGTTGCTGTGGAGGACTTGCAGCTCATCTGCATATCCTTACAGCCTTCTCCGGGGTGACACCCAGGTCCACCCCGATCCACTCAGGGCCTCCGCTCTAGGTGCCAGGGCATTTTTCTCTTTGTATCTAATCTTTTTCCAGTTGCTAAAATACCTTAATCGTTATGGCCCCTTTTCACATTCTCTTCCTAGCTCTGTCCCTTCCTAATCTTTTCCCTCACCCCCTACCTCTCTCCGCTACAGGAACTCACTTCCCATCCATTGACTTCATCACCTCACCTTCTCTCCTACCCTCTTCCTCCCTCTTGGCTTTTAATCTCCGTCTCTTTCTTCCGTCCATTTTGCCTTCCCCATTCCACCTAAATACCTCTCGCCTTCGACGCCTTCGTGGCCACACCTCTCCTACTCTCCTCCGCTCTCTTTTACTTCTTCTCTTACTCTCAGCTGGTGACATCAATCCCAATCCTGGCCCTCCTCACCAACTATTATCCAAACTCTACAGATCTCACCGTGACCTCTCTAACCTCATCTCTATTCCTCTACTCCCCTCCTCTTCTCTGCCCTTCTCTTGCGCCCTATGGAATGCCCGCTCTATCTGTAACAAACTCCCCTATATACAGGACCTCTATCTCGCGTCACCTCCATCTGCTCGCCATAACAGAAACCTGGCTCTGCCCTGATGACTCTGCTTCAGTCGCAGCCCTGTGCCATGGCGGTTATCTATTTTCACATACTCCTCGCCCTGCTGGCCGTGGGGGCGGTGTTGGACTACTTCTCTCTCCCTCCTCCAGATTTCAACCCCTTCTTCCACCTCAATCTCTCTGTTTTTCCTCCTTTGAAGTCCACTCTATCCGCCTTTTCTCTCCTCTGCCTCTTCGAATAGCGGTCATTTATCGTCCCCCTGATAAGTCCCTTTCATCCTTTCTCAGTGACTTTGACGCCTGGCTTGCCTTCTTCCATGATCCTTCCTCCCCCTCTCTCATCCTTGGTGACTTTAATATTCCTGCTAATGATCCTTCCAACTCCTATATTTCCAAGTTACTCGCTTTAACGTCGTCCTTTAATCTCCAACTATGCTCCACCTCCCCCACTCATCAAAATGGTCACTGTCTTGATCTCATCTTCTCCTCCAACTGTTCACCTTCTAGTTTCCTTGCCTCTGATCATCCCTCCTCTGATCACCATCTTATAACTTTCACACTTAAATCTCCTCCCTCCCTCCCAGTCCCGTCCTATCCTATCTAATTTATCTAGGAATCTTCACGATATTGACCCTTCATCTCTATCCTCCCATGTTTCAAACCTCCTCTCTACTGTGGCACCATCCACGTCTGTCAACGAGGCTGTTTCTTCTTACAACAATACTCTATCCTCTGCCTTAGACACTGTTGCACCTTTGATGACCCGCCCTGTAAGGCGTACAAAACCCCAACCTTGGCTGAATTCTAATATCCGCTACCTACGTTCCTGTACCCGCTCCGCCGAACGCCTCTGGCGGAAATCTCGGGCCCTTGCTGATTTCTTACACTTTAAGTTCATGCTGACCTCCTTTCAATCTGCTCTTTTACGTGCCAAACAGGATTATTATATCCAACTGACCAACTCTCTTGGCTCTAATCCTCGACTTCTCTTCACCACATTGAACTCTCTCCTCAAGGTGCCCCCTCCCCCAACTCCCCCTTCATTATCTCCTCAGACCCTTGCTGAATTCTTTCACAACAAGGTTCAAAAGATAAACCTTGCTTTCTCTACCTCACCAGCTCTCCCTCCACTAGTCCGTTCCCCTCTCTCTCCTTCCCCTCATTCCCTTTCCTCCTTTCCTGAAGTTACTATTGAGGAAACTACACGTCTCCTTTCTTCCTCAAAATGTACCACCTGTTCCTCTGATCCCATTCCCACCCACCTTCTTAATGCCATCTCTCCTACTCTTATTCCTTTTATCTGTCACATTCTCAATCTCTCACTTTCCACTGCGACTGTCCCTGCTGCCTTTAAACATGCTATGGTCACACCTCTCCTTAAGAAGCCTTCACTTGACCCTACTTGTCCCTCTAATTACCGACCCATCTCCCTCCTTCCTTTTCTCTCCAAATTACTTGAGCGTGCTGTTCACCGCCGCTGCCTTGATTTTCTCTCCTCACATGCTATTCTTGACCCATTACAATCTGGTTTTCGCCCTCTCCACTCAACCGAAACTGCGCTTACTAAAGTCTCCAATGACCTATTACTGGCTAAATCCAGAGGTCAATATTCCATCCTCATTCTTCTTGATCTTTCCGCTGCTTTTGACACTGTCGATCACAACATACTTCTCGATACCCTGTCCTCACTTGGATTCCAGGGCTCTGTCCTTTCCTGGTTCTCTTCCTACCTCTCCCTCCGCACCTTTAGTGTTCACTCTGGTGGATCCTCTTCTACTTCTATTCCTCTGCCTGTCGGCGTACCTCAGGGTTCTGTTCTTGGTCCCCTCCTCTTTTCTATCTACACTTCTTCCCTTGGTTCATTAATCTCATCCCATGGCTTTTCCTACCATCTCTATGCTGATGACTCCCAAATCTACCTTTCTACCCCTGATATCTCACCTTGCATCCAAACCAAAGTTTCAGCGTGCTTGTCTGACATTGCTGCCTGGATGTCTCAACGCCACCTGAAATTAAATATGACCAAAACCGAGCTTCTCATTTTCCCCCCCAAACCCACCTCCCCGCTCCCCCCGTTTTCTATTTCTGTTGATGGCTCTCTCATTCTCCCTGTCTCCTCAGCTCGAAACCTTGGGGTCATCTTTGACTCTTCTCTCTCCTTCTCTGCTCATATCCAGCAGACCGCCAAGACCTGTCGTTTCTTTCTTTACAACATCCGTAAAATCCGCCCCTTTCTTTCCGAGCACTCTACCAAAACCCTCATCCACACCCTTGTCACCTCTCATTTAGACTACTGCAATCTGCTTCTTGCTGGCCTCCCACTTAGTCACCTCTCCCCTCTCCAGTCAGTTCAAAACTCTGCTGCCCGTCTCATCTTCCGCCAGGGTCGCTTTACTCATACTACCCCTCTCCTCAAGACCCTTCACTGGCTCCCTATCCGTTTTCGCATCCTGTTCAAACTTCTTCTACTAACCTATAAATGTATTCACTCTGCTGCTCCCCAGTATTTCTCCACACTCGTCCTTCCCTACACCCCTTCCCGTGCACTCCGCTCCATGGATAAATCGTACTTATCTGTTCCCTTCTCCACTACTGCCAACTCCAGACTTCGCGCCTTCTGTCTCGCTGCACCCTACACCTGGAATAAACTTCCTGAGCCCCTACGTCTTGCCCCATCCTTGGCCACCTTTAAATCTAGACTGAAAACCCACCTCTTTAACATTGCTTTTGACTCGTAACCACTTGTAACCACTCGCCTCCACCTACCCTCCTCTCTTCCTTCCCGTTCACATTAATTGATTTGATTTGCTTACTTTATTTATTTTTTGTCTATTAGATTGTAAGCTCTTTGAGCAGGGACTGTCTTTCTTCTATGTTTGTACAGCGCTGCGTATGCCTTGTAGCGCTATAGAAATGCTAAATAGTAGTAGTAGTAGAGTTGGCTGCCTATAACGGAGAAGTTGGACGCATAGTAGGTTTTGTATTTGAGGAATTTGCAGTTGGGAAGATGAAGATTGAGATATGTACGAGAAGATTTGGACCCGTTCCTGGTTGGAAGATTGATCAAGTTGGTCATGTAGCTTGGAGATTCGCCAGGAGGATCTTGTGGATCATTGTGTGGGCTTTGAAGTTTATGCGTTCCTTGATAGGGAGACAGTGAAGTTTTTCATGAAGTGGTGTTGCACTTTCAAATCATGATTTGCCAAAAAATGAGTCTGGCTGCTGTGTTTTGGGCGGTTTGTAGTTTTTTCATGATTTGGGCTTTGCAACCGATGAAGATGCTGTTGCAGTAGTCGGCATGGGTGAGTACTGTGGATTGTACTAGGTTGCGGAAAGTTTTCTGTGGGAGGAATGGTTTTACTCTTTTCAGTACCCACATCATGTTGAACATCTTCTTCGTCGTGGCTTTTGCATGAGTATCCAAAGTTAGGTGTTTATCTAATGTTACTCCTAGGATTTTTAGATTGTCAGATATTGGGATTGTAACATCTGGGGTGGTCAGGGTGGTTGGGAGCAGAGTAGTGTGTTGTGATGAAAGGATTAGGCATTGAGTATTTTCTTTGTTCATTTTCATCTTGAAGGTGTTGGCCCAGGTTGCTAGGATGTTCATGGCAGTAATTATTTTCTCCGAGGTTTCTGTAAGGTTGGATTGGAAAGGGATGAATATTGTGACGTCATCAGCGTAGATGAAGGGGTTAAGTCCGGATTTGGATAGGGATTTGGCCAAAGGAATCTTTATAAGGTTGAAGAGGATTGGGGATAGAGGTGAGCCTTGGGGGACTCTGCATTTTGATGACCATGCAGGCAATATTGATGAGGTTGATTTGACCTGATATGATCTGGTGGTGATAAAACTTGTTCTTGTTCACCATTCCTGGATACTGCATTGAGAATATGGATCCTGAAGCACAGGATGTGTTTTGATTTTCTTTTTGAAGGGCAGTGTATCAAGTTGTATAAGTAAATAAATAAATAATAGTTGGAGGCAGAGGTACAGAAATATCCCTCTAGCTACCTGATCCATTTGGTTGTACGGGAACAGATAATGTATTTATCTCTGAGTGGGTCTGAGCTCTGTATTCCAGAGCAAAAAAGGTATGTACAAGAAAAGAAAAGTTGTTATCTGTAATGGAGGTTCTGAGTAGACTAGAAGTGTGCACAGGGACAGGAACAACAGAAAATCCATAGGAGTGTGAGGAAATGGTAGCAATATGATGGGGATAGGTAGGGAATGGAAAGAACTGAGTGAGGATGGAGTCCAAATTATGTCTCTGTGCACATTTCTACTTGGAACTCCTGCCACAGCCCATCTTCAGAACATTCTTTTTCAGCTGCAGGACGCAATCAAGGAACGTAGAACCAGAGCTCTGTCTCTGTAGTTGGACCGCACGATCATTAGGGACTTTGATGTTCAAGAAAGCAATGTTAATAATAAGAATATGCTGGCTGATATTCAAAATGATTTAACTGGCCAGAAACAGCCACCGTTTAGTTAAATTGTTCACAGCTATCCGGCCTTTTTCTGTGGCACTTAGCCGATTACCTCTGCTGAAAATGACTAGTTAGCGCTGAATTCAAAAGCAGGTTTTCCAGGGGCGGAATCAGGTTGTGCTGATATTCAGACCCTCACTGCATAAGTAAACCGCTTAAATCAAGCCGCATAAATCGCAGTATTATATTAAACTTCTGGATGACTCTGGCCAAGAGAGGGAACAGAAGAAATACATATAGTAGATCATGGATCCATGCAATCAAAAAAGCATTACGCACCTTCTGATTTGGAGCAGAACAGTCAACATTTTGTGTTTTCCTGAGAAGCAAACAAGCCTGTGTGTGGGAGTCCCCACTAAATATGTATGATCTGTGTGACTTTGCTGTCAAGGGACCATGTTTCGTGGTCTAACCTATGACTGAACTTGTCCTTCCTTTTATAATGACGTAGTGACGTCAGTTTCGGTGTCTACCCTTGACGTCAAGCCTAAAAAAAAGCCTTCCATTCTAGTGATACATTTAAACCCAAAGGCGCCACTGTGCGTAAACCAAAAATCCATTTTTGTTCTCGTTGTCTAAGTATACATCTGATGTTACCTTTCCTTTCAGTGAAACAGGGAACCCCTGTCAGGATTTAAGTTCTCAAGATAAGTAACAATCATTTAAGATAACATTGAGTCTAAAACATCACAGCTTGTACAAGCTTTCCAAAGGAAACAGGTTATTCTATATCTCAAAATGTTTTGTGGTCAATTGTAATAATCAAGTGGATGTTTTTTTTATGACTAATGATTGGGGGAGAGCCACCCACATATATGAAGGTTTTACCTTACAAGTGGATGTGAATCTCGGTGAGTCTGAAGTCTTTTTTTCTCCACTGTTGAGTGATAGATATATGCCATATGACCCTTCTAGAGATACAGAATACAAGAGGTGGTAGTTTGTCCAATTTGTGTGTTCCTCTCTGAAATGTCTCCTGACTGTGTTCTTGTTTCAGATGAAAATGAGTGTTCCAGCCCTTCATCCTGCGGCACTGCTTCCTGCTACAACACCCTTGGCAGCTTCAAATGTGTCTGTCCTTCTGGCTTTGATTTTGACCAGTCGTTTGGTGGGTGTCAGGATGTGGATGAATGCACCTCAGGAACTGGCAACCCCTGCAGCTATGGTTGTTCCAATACCGATGGTGGCTACCTCTGTGGCTGCCCTGGGGGCTTCTTTAGGGCTGGACAGGGGTAAGCACTACATTCATAGCTATCACTGGTGGACATGGCAGTATTTCCAACAGAACTCAGTGTCATTGTGCATCTCCAGTGCAGTTCTGGTTTTCTAACTTTCCTCTGGGCTCCATTTGGGGGCCTGACCATCCTGCATCACCACAATATGCTGTGATGGGCTCAGAAACTTCCAGTGTAAGAGAGGCCATCTTTGACAGTAGGGTGTAATGGACATGAAGGAAGGTTGAGTGTACCTGTATTCCCCAGCCAGCTTGATATAGGGAGTTAGGAGTCTAAATTTTCTGAGAGCAAAAAGTTCCCTCATTGAGCACCTACATTTAGACACCAGTTTTACTAGGGTCTTAAATATAGGCACCTAAAAAGTGGGCAAGGCCAAGAATGGAGGCAGGTTGGGCTAAGCATATTAGACACTCAGGGCCCAATATTCAGCGCTATTTAACTGGCCAGGAATGGCTCCTGGGCGGTTAAATAGCGCTTGGCTGGCTAAGTCCTAATATTCAGTGTGAGATAGCTGGTTATCTCTTGAATATTAGCGCTTTAAGGCTAGTCGCTCATATTCAGCACTAAATCAGCTACATTGAGCAGGTAAGATAGGCCTGCTATTTAAGCAGCTTATCTTTAGCTACTATTAACTTAACTGGCTAGCACCAAATATTCACTTAGCTGGTTAAGCTGCCGCAGCCAAAACTGAAACCGGATATTCAATGCCAGTCAGCAGATACGGCCCAGCATTGAATATCCGGGGTGACGGCGGAAGCTAATCATGCTACTTGCCGCTGGATAAATATCAGGGGATTGTTATTGATTTCCAATGCTCAGCACCTAATTTTGGAGCCTAAGGGGGGAATTCATCAAGCAGCATTCAAAGCCTTAAGTCACATTATTTGGCCTTTAACACTACTTAAATGGCGCTTCCACTGCCTGACAAAAAAATATTATTTTTTGTCAGGCGGTGGAAGTGCCATTTAAGTAGTGCACAGAAACATACTTTATGCATAAACAATAGGCATAGGGTATCTGTATTTAAAATATTGTTTATTAACACTAACCAGCAACCAGCGTGTGAATCCAGAAAACAGGAATAGATCCTGTGTACTTCTTAAGGCAACGAGATGACATCACCGGGGGGGGGGGGGGGGGGGTCTGTTGAATATACTGGATGGTTGGATTAGCAAGGCTTAGATCATCGATGATCTAAGCCTTGCTAATCCAACCATCCAGTATATTCAACAGACCCCCCCCCCCCCCCCCCCGGTGATGTCATCTCGTTGCCTTAAGAAGTACACAGGATCTATTCCTGTTTTCTGGATTCACACGCTGGTTGCTGGTTAGTGTTAATAAACAATATTTTAAATACAGATACCCTATGCCTATTATTTATGCACAAAGTATGTTTCTGTGCATTTTATAAAGGTTACCATTGTTTTTACTTATCCGATAACGGCTCGGTCCTGTTTACTTCTGATATTCGAGACTGTACTGTAAGCTCTTTCATTAAAACTTGGGGTCCATGGGTCAGTTTTAGCATACAGTAGAAAAGATGCCGGTACTCAATACCCCCCAAGTACTCCCTCAAAAAAAGCCTTGGTTTTGCATCTTATTACCATACAAGTACCATAATGTGACTTGCAGTGATAGACTGCAAGATGAGTTAGGGCCCAAAAATTGTAGTAAAATAACCCCCGTTTTTTGCTGAGGTTATTTCACTGCCCGGCAACATCAGGCTGTAAAGTTGCAACTCGCCACCCTTGGCATAAGTGTTCCCTAACATAAGCCCTTCCCACCCCTTCAAGTTCAAGCCCCCCACTCCCCACCTCACAGGTAATCCTTGCCCCATCAAAGTGTTACCTTGATATCATTGGTGGTCTGAAGGGGGCCAGGAGCTGTTCGGGTAGAAGCGATGCCGAGTCACTACTGCCCAGTCTAACGCCGCTTCCAAAATGGTGAGTACCAGTAGGGGTCATATTTCCACATAATCCTTATATGGAAATTTGATCCCTAGTTGTAGTTGCATGAGACTACCGCTAGGCAGGGGCGTAGCCAGACCTTGGCGGGAGGGGGATCTAGAGCCCAAAGTGTGTGTGGGGGGCACATTTTAGCCCGCCTCCCCTCCCCCGCCACTTCCACCCCCCCCCCACCCCCGCCACTGCCACCGCCGCAAGGTACCTTTGCTGGTAGGGGTCCCCAACCCCCGCCAGCCAAAGCTTTTTTTTGTTCAGCGCCGGTCTCCGGCGTGCTGCTTTCGCTGAGCTGTGCTTTCTTGAGTCCTGACGTCATGCACGTTCCTTTAAGTGAAACTGAGCATGCTCAGTTTCACTTAAAGGAACGTGCAGGTGCGCCGCGTTCACTGATCTGTGATTTCTTCCTCCTGACGTCCTGCACAAACACAGCATGCCGGAGACCGGAGCTGAAGACGGCTGGCAAGGGTTGGGGACCCCCGCCAGCAAAACCAGGGGCCCCGGACTAAATCTGGGGGGGGCCTAGGCCCCCGTGGCCCCACCTAGCTACGCCCCTGCCGCTAGGGGCACCATTTTGGATGTGGCACTGGACTGGGCATTGCTGTTGCCCAAAGACCTCCCAGACCCCACCCCTGGACAACCAACCAAGGAAACCTTTTGAGGGGTCAAGATCTACCTGTGAAGTGGGGGGAGGGGAGTGAGGGGCTTGAACTTGAGTGGGCAGGGCTTAAGCCAGGGGTGGCCGGGAGCTGGGGGGAGACCTAACTCTAGCATCTCAGGAGTATCGGAATGCAGCTGTGCAGCCTGATGCTTTCAGGCATATAGAATAACGCAGCTTGCAAGGTACTGCAATCTTGCAGGTTGCTGAATCCAGCAGTAAATTGAGGTGCGGTAAAAAGCGAACTTTTACCGCACCTTGATGAATTCCCCTCCTAAATGTAGGGAAACAAAATGACAAGTACATTTTAGGTTCCTCATCTATGTACTTAAAATAGGTGCCTATATTGAAATGACATTGCACCAGTGCAGCTGTGATTTGAAAATGGGCCCTGGTTTTATTTAGCCTGTGTTAGCTTCTTCCTTTCCCCCTCTCTCTCTTCTTGAAGCTTTTCTCATTTTCTCTATTTTTCCACCACCCACATCAATAAAATAGAAACTCTATACTCTGCTGATTTTGATGGGCTGGTGTGGTATATCATTCTCATAGATATTCTAGAATTGAGATCTTTTTTCTTGTTGCCTCATTTGTGAGGAAAAGATGCTAAATGTCTGCTTTATTGTTTCCGTCACTGACCTGTATGACTGATGCAGCATTTTATTTCCCTGCATCGTAGGCACTGCGTTTCTGGGCTGGGCTTTGGCCAGAGCTCCTACTTGCCAGCCCCTGCTGAAGAGGATGAAGAGAACTTGCTATCCCCTGAGAGCTGTTATGAGTGTAAAATTAATGGTTATCCAAAACGGGGCCGCCAGCGTCGCAGTGCCAACATAACAGGGCCTCATGAGGTAACAGGGAGCATCATGTTTTTGACTGTCTGTGCTGCCAGTGTCTCTTGCTGTTTTAACACCATCACCTTATGCAAGTTTGGCTGCGAGAATCATGAATGAACAGAACCAAATGAACCAAAGCAAGGGTGCTGTCACACAGTGAAACACAATGGTGGTGACATCTAGAAAATAATATAATGAACCACGCAAGTTTTATATCATGGGTGCTTCTTAAAATGTTTACTAATTTCAAGCATACAGTGGGGTAGAGTTTCTCAGTGGTGTGCAGTAAAATGGCTGATCTGCCCATATGCTGTATGGGAAATACAGGGGCCCTTTTACTGAGGCACATAGGCACTGGCACTACCGCACAGCTACCGCATGCCCCGGGTGGTAATTCCATTTTTGGCGCATGCCCAAAACACCCGGTTAGCGTGTGAGTCCTTACTTCAAAGTCAATGGGTGGCGTTAAGGTCTCAGGCCAAAAATGGAGGTGGACTGGATTTCATTTTGCCGCACGTACATTTTCCAGCACAATAAAAAAAATCCCTTTTTTCCAGACACGCTCAGGAAATGGACCAGCACACGTCCAAAACACTTTGGGCCCACAGAAAGGGTGTGTTGATTTTTGCTACACGCCTCTCTGCTGCTCTATGAGGCTTAAAACCACCAGCTCAAACTATAGTATAGTTAGTTATGTTAAAAATTTATAACCCGCTCTATCTAAAATTCTAGGTGGGGTTCAAAAAATATGCACAGTAAAATACAATAAAAACAATATCCCCAGGATTCTATATATGGCGTTAATCAAGGCTGTTAATTGGATGTTAATAAACAATTATCAGCACTATTAAGATTTATTCGCACAACTTGCCAAGCGTATTCTGTAACATGGTGCTCATAAATTTTTAAGTTGCATAGTTGGAAAGGGAGCGTGGCCATGGGCGAGGTGTGGGTGTTTCTACAATCTATGCGCATAGTTATAGAATGCACCCACTCTACGCTTAATTTAGTTGTCGGGATTTACGCCAAGTAAAACATGGCGTAAATGGCAGTGACTAAATTTGGTCGCGTGGAAAGGCGCTTGGCATATTCTATATGCACGTAGAAATTTAAGCGTGTTCTATAAAATATAGGCATACTTTAGAGAATACGCCTAGGCATATTTCTTTTCCGCGTGGAATTTTCAGACGCCATATAGAGATTCTAGCCCTATGGAGTATATATGGCGCCTAAAAAATTGGCGCTGTAATCAGTGCCGACTAAGCATATTCTATAATCGGCATCTAGATTTAAGCGTATGATTAGTTGATATTTCAGCGCTGATATCTGCGCACATCCATTTATGCCAACGAAAACCTGGTGTACATCTCAACACGCAGATTTAGGTGCACTGGGCCATATTCTATAACTAGGTGCCTAAATTTTAGAACGCCCATAAAACACCCATAACCCTGCCCCCTTTTGCCTCCATGCGTTAGAAGTTCGGCGCACATCGTTACAGAATATGCTTAGCGAGTTGTGCACCTAAATTCTAATCAGTGCCAATTACTGCTCATATTGCTTGTTAAGTGCTGTTATCAGCACTCATTAGCTTGTTAAGCCAATTAAGTACGCGCGATGTTATAGAACCCATGTCGATTTCGGCACCTAACTGAGCGCACTATATAGAGTCTGGGGGTATATGCTTAAACGTTTCTCAATATTGCTATTAATATTTGTCCAAAAAGAAAATTAAATGCTATCAAAAGCTTGCTGAAATAAAAATGCTTTTAGGTGGGTTAGTGCAGCTATAAAGCCGAGCACTAACCGATTAGTGCATGAGCTCTTACCACCTACATAATGGTGCTCACGCGCTAATGGGAAAAGTAGCGCTTGGCCATTGATAGTGCAAATAAAAAAAAATTGATCGTTTTACCCCTGCAGTAAAAATGGCCATGAGGTGTGGGAATGACCCACGTAAGGACGTGCTAAAGCCACTTTTTACCACAGTTTATTTATTTATTTGTTGTATTTGTACCCCACAATTTCCCACCTATTTGCAGGCTCAATGTGGCTTACATAGTACCGTCAAAGGTGTTTGCCCAGTCGGTGGATAAGAAATACAAAGTTGTATAGTGATCGTATGAGGTATAAGTGGAGGGTCGAAATGGATGAAGATTGCGTGTTGTCCTGTGCGATCATAGTCATGCTGTGTTGGTAGGTGAAGAGGGTTTCGTGGGGTCGTTGGGGTAGGCCTTTTTGAAGAGGTTGGTTTTCAGTGATTTCCTGAAGTTCAAGTGGTCTTGGATTGTTTTCACAGCTTTTGGGAGCCCAATCCATAGTTGTGCGCTTATGTAAGAGAAGCCGGCTGCATAAGTTGTTTTGTATTTCAGTCCTTTGCAATTTGGGTAGTGTAGGTTTAGGTAGGATCTTGATGATCTGACTTTGTTTCGTATTGGTAAGTCTATGAGGTCTGTCATGTATTCTGGGACTATGCCATATATGATTTTGTGGACTAAGGTGCAGGTTTTGAAGATGATCCATTCTTTGATTGGAGGCAATGCAACTTTTCTCGGAGGGGTTTGGCACTTTTGAAGCGTGTTTTGCTGAATATCAGCCTGGCTGCTGTATTTTGGGCGGTCTGGAGTTTTTTTATGAGTTGTTCTTTGCAGCCTGCTTAGATTCCGTTGCAATAATCTGCATGGCTTAGGACCATTGATTGTATTAGGTATCGAAAAGTTGCTCCTGGGAAGAAAGGTTTTAATCATTTGAGCTTCCACATTGAATAGAACATTTTCTTTGTTACAGAATTTGGTAAAAGAATCCCTACATTTTTAATGGGTCTCATAGGGTTTCTATTTATTTAATGACTGAATATATAACTCACCTAGGGGTCCTTTTACTAAGGTGCACTGAAAAATGGGCTGTGCTAGTGTAGGCGCATGTTTTGGACATGCACAGATCCATTTTTCAGTGTACCTGTAAAAATGCCTTTTTTGTGGGGGGGTGAAAATGGCCGTGCAGCAAAATGAAAATTGGCGCACATTCATTTTGGGTCTGAGACCTTACCGCCACCCATTCACTTAGCGGTAAGGTCTCATGCATTAACTGGGCAGTAATGGTCAACACGCAAATAATACCGATTACCGCCCAGTTTTCGCCACACGCCGGAAAATAAAATATATTTTCCGGCACGCATTGTGGACGCGCGTAAAAAATGAAATTACCGCCCGGGCCACATGGTAGCTGGGTGGTAACTCAGCATTGACGCAAGTTGGGGTGCACGTAGGCGCTTACGTGGCTTAGTAAAAGGACCCCCTAGGCTCCACAATTCAAGGTGAGGCACAAGAAACATTTAGAGGCCCTTTTACTAAGCAGCGGTAGCGGCCAATCCAGAACTACCACCGGCCCAACGCGGGCACTGGCAGTAGTTTGACCCCCTGTGTGCGGCATTTTTGGAGCTAGGGAAAATAGGTTCCTATTTTTTACCACAGCAGTTACCCAGTGGTAATCAGCACTGCCCAGTTACCACCGAGTTAGTGCGGGAATCCTTACTGCCACCTCAATGGGTGGCAGTAACTGCAATCTTACCGCATGGCCATTTCTTTTTTTGGCCTTTTTACCCACTGCGGTAAAGAGGGCCTCAGCGCACGGCATGCTAGCACAGGGCCCTTTTTACCACAGCTTATTAAAAGAGCCTTTTACAGCCTAACACATAGAAACTTACCCCCTCATTCTATATCTGATTGCTTAAATGTAAGGGGATAGGATTGATTTACTGCTTTTCTGTGGTTACAATCAGAGCAGTTTACCGTATTTTTCGGACTATAAGACGCACCGGACCATAAGACGTACCTAGGTTTTTCCTTTTTCCCTCCTCTAAAACCTAGGTGCTCCGGTGCGTCTTGTCCGAATCCCTCCCTCCGAGTTCGGGATCGCCCTCCCCCCGGCCCTGTCACCACTTCTCCCTACTCACGTCACACGATCTTCCCTGGTGGTCTAGTGACGTTGGGGCAGGAAAGAGCCCCCTCTTTCCTGCCCAGCGCGCTGCTCTCCATCCTCCTGTATGCATTGCAGCCTGAAGGTCTCTGCGAGATTCAAAATGGCCGCCGAGACTTCAATTCTCTGCGGCCATTTTGAATCTCGCCGAGACCGTCAGGCTGCATACAAGAGGATGGAGAGCAGCGCGCTGGGCAGGAAAGAGGGGGCTCTTTCCTGCCCCAACGTCACTAGACCACCAGGGAAGATCGCGTGACGTGAGTAGGGAGAAGTGGTGACAGGGCCGGGGGGAGGGCGATCCCGAACTCGGAGGGCGGGCGGCCTGCCAGCCAGCCAGCCAGCCAGCCAAATCTACCTTCGGACTATAAGACGCACCCCCCATTTTCCTCCCAAATTTTGGGGGAAAAAAGTGCATCTTATAGTCCCAAAAAATACGGTACATATTATATACAGATACTTATTTTTTAGCTGGGGCAATGGAGAGTCAAGTGACTTGCCCAGAGTAACAAGGAGCTGCAGTGGGAACTGAACCCAGTTCCCCTGGTTCTCTGGCCACTACACTAACCATTGGGCTACTCCTCCACTCTATGAATGTAGGCATGATTTATGCACCTACATTTACAGAATATTGTCATTTATGCAGTTAAGTGTACACTTGCCCACATGAATGCAGCCGCATGCTCAGCACTACAAACAGTTCAAAATCTGGCAATAAGAGTTATATATTTTGTTCTATTTTTTATTTTATACAGAACTTATAGCTCGCAAAGGAGTGAACACAATGATCAAATAATACAATTCCTTACAGCAATACCACACTCATAAAAATAGGCACAAATTAACCTATACAAACAATTCAGTAAAAAGAACCTCCACATATTTCTTAAACAAAAACAGTTATAAGCAACCTTCGAAAAACATAAAATTCACTACTTGTCTTTAAGTTCCAATGGTAAAGAATTCCAAAAAATAGGGACCTGATAAGAAAAAGAAGATGACAAAATTCCTCACTGAAGGAAAGGACAATAAAAGCTGTCCGCCATAGGCGGTCGGTGGCCCAACTGTTTGGGGGGGGGGGCTAATGGGGGCGGGGTTAGGGGTGGGGCCAGGGGTAGAGCTTAAATCCATAATTGTCTGATAACACACAGAAAAAATAAATAAATAAAAAGTCACAATTAATACCTTTTATTAAATTTAGATATTAGATATGTATCATATGTCAAAGAATAAAGTGGTTGCTCAAAGCATATACTAACCACAATCGTAACTACAAAACACTACGCACAACTTTGTGCAAAAACACACTCAGAACCTTACTGTACCATACATATTACACTGGGCAGAACCTAATACACCAATATACCACCCATACGGAAAATGCAGACCGTCAACAATATGAAACAAGGGATCATGATATCACAATTCTCAGGTTGAGCTACAAAACATCCTAATTCATGTTTAATGTGGGATAAAATGCCATACATAAGTAAATAAATATAAACATTTAATGTTGAGCACCTGATTCTCAAAGTGGATATATTCCAAACACTATAATGAAAATAAAATTATCTTTTCTACCTTTGTTGTCTGGTGACTTTGTTTTTCTGATCATGCTGGCCCAGTATCTGATTCTGCTGCTATTTGTCCTCTTAACTCCGTTTCCAGGGCTTCCTTTCCATTTATTTCTTTCCTTTCCTCCTTTCTTCTTCATTTCTGGTCCTCAGCTTCTGCCTATTTTCTTCCTCCATGTGCAGTTTTTCTCTCTTCCTTTTCCCTCGTCTCATCTCCTTCCTCACTTCCCTCCCCTCCATCCACCCATGTCCAGCAACCCTCCTCTCCCCTCCATCCACCCATGTCCAGCAACCTTCCTCTCCCCTCCATCCACCCATGTCCAGCAACTCTCCTCTCCCCTGCACTCCCTTCCATCCTCCCATGTCCAGCAACCCTCCTCTCCCCCTGCCCTCCCCTCCATCCACCATGTCCAGCAACCCTCCTCTCCCCTCCATCTACCCATGTCCATCAACCCTCCCCTCCCCTCCATTCACCCATGTCCAGCACCAGCAACTCTCCTCTCCCCTCCATCCACCCATGTCCATCAACCCTCCTCTCCCCTCCCCTCCATTCACCCATGTCCAGCACCAGCAACCCTCCTCTCCCCTCCATCCACCCATGTCCAGCAACCCTCCTCTCCCCTGCCCTCCCCGCCATCCTCCCATGTCTAGCAACCCTCCTCTCCCCCCTGCCCTCCCCTCCATCCAGCAGCCCATCTCCCTTCTGCCAGCCATTTCCTGCCTTCTTCCAGCTCCCTTCCCACCGATCTCCTGACCCCTGCTCCCCCCGTCGCCGTTGTCAATCATCTGACGTCTGCCCGATGGCCCTCGTTCCCGTCCTGCCCTCGCCCTACCTTAAAATAGTGTAATTCTCCTCGAGCGGGCGGCACCGGCATTGCAAGCAGCAGCAGGCTCCAGCGTTCCCTCGCATGGCTCCGCCCTCTTCTGACTTGTTTCCACAAGGGCGGAGCCATGCGAGAGAACGCTGGAGCCTGCTGCTGCTTGCAATGCCGGCGCCGCCCGCTCGAGGAGGATTACACTATTTTAAGGTAGGGCGAGGGCAGGACGGGAACAAGGGCCATCGGGCTGACGTCAGATGATTGATGATGGCGACGGGGGGAGCGGGGGTTGGGGGATCGGTGGGGTTGGAAGAAGGCAGGAAATGGCATCTGAGGACAGACGGGGAAGTCTGCAGCTCGCGGGGTGGGGGCAGCGGTTGGGCATACCGGGCGCCTATGCTGTCCGCGCAACTGGTCTGATTTACCCCCTAAAAATACATTCATTGCAGCAGCCAAATAAGGTGAAGCCTCATCCTACAGCATCCTAAAAACTGTAACCCCCAACTTAAAACAAATCCGAGCCTCAACCAGAAGCCAATGTAAATCTAAAAAATAAGAAGACAGAGGCTCAAATTTGTTCAAAGAGAAGATTAGATGAATGGTTGTGTTCTGCACATCCTGCAAACTTCTCAAGAAGGATTTAGCACAATCTACAAACATTAGATTGCAATAATCAATCCTGGACAAAATCAAAGTCTGAACAATAAGCCTAAAAATAGAAATATCAAAATGCATTTTAACACAACAAAGTTTTTTAAAAAGTTGATAAAAAGATTGATTAACAACTGAATTAATAACGCGTGGCTTCATACTAAGGGGTCCTTTTACTAAGGTGAGCTGAAAAATGGCCTGCGCTGGTGTAGACGCATGTATTGGATGCACGCAGGTCTACTTTTCAGTGCACCTACAAAAAAGGCCTTTTGAGGGGTGGGGGGGTGAAAATGGACGTGCGGCAAAATAAAACTTGGTGCGCGTCCATTTTGGGCCTGTGACCTTACCTCCACCCATTGACTTAGTGGTAAGGTCTCACACGTTAACCTGGCAGTAATGGTCTATGTGCATAGAATGACTATTACCACCCGGTTTCCGCCACGCACTGGAAAATAAAATGTATTTTCCGGCGCATGTAGCGGACGTGTGTAAAAAACAAAATTACAACTGGAACCACGCAGTAGCTGGGCGGTAACTCCGAATTGACACTCGTTGGGCACATGTAGGTGCCTACGCGGGTTAGTAAGTACTATCCACCTCCACCCCCAATATCCTGAACTCTGTCCTTAAAGTAAAACAAACCATCCCAACAGTTACAGTGCGGAATCGAATATACTTGATTAAATTGGATGAATCAGTAAAGTCATATTTTTATAAACTTCATCGGTTACCAGTGATGGCTAGGGTTCATTTTAAATTATGTACCTTGGTTTTTCGGTCTTTATATGGAAATGTATCTTCTTATTTGGTTGGTTTTTACCTCTTTTAGATAGACAATTATTGTGAAGTCAGTTTTTATTAAGATTTCCTTCAGTAAGTTCAATTAGATTTTTTAGATAACTATCTTCATCTTTGTCTTATCAAGCTGCCATAATGTGGAATTCTCTTCTTATTTTAGTATGTTCTCAGAGGAATATTTAAGCTTTTGTAAGCAACTTAAAACTTTTTTGTGTTTAAGAAATATGGGGCCCTTTTACTAAGGTGCGTAGGTGCATGTCAAATTAGAACTACCACCCAGCTACCACGTGCCCTGGGTAGTAATTGTAATTTTGACGTGCGTCCAAAACGCGCGACAGAAAATAATTTCTACTTTCTACTGCATGGCACTAACTGGGTGGTAATTGCCAGTGTACGCACACTAACGATTACTCCCCGGTTAATGCATGAGACCTTACCACTAAGTCAATGGGTGACGGTAAGGTCTCAGGCCCAAAATGGACGCGCTGATTTTTATTTTGACGCACATCTATTTTCGGTCAAAAAAGGCCTTTTTTGCAGGCATGCTGAAAAATGGGCCTGCACTCGTCCAATACATGCGCCTACACCAGCGCAGGCCATTTTTCGGCACATTATTGCTTGTTAAGTGCTGTTATCAGTGCTTGTTAAGTCAGTTAAGTTACATGCGATATTATAGAATTCACGCTGATTTCAGCACCTAAATGTAAGCACACTATATAAAATCGGGGGCTTAGCAACTAGACCAGTCACTGGCTATGGTGCGCGACACAGCCGATTAGCACCAATATTCATTGGCTGACCAGCTAAGTTTAGGGGCCAGATAGACCCATATAAATAACAGGTCTATCTTTGTCCGCTATAACTTATGCGGTTATCTGATAAATATTGACTTAACCGACTATGTGCACAGCGGCAAAAAAACCCCGAAATTGAATTTCTGGGTTCACTACTGACCATGGGAGGCAGCCCGGCTAACTCCTGCAGTCTGAATGTTGGCCCCTGGGTCTCCAATCTAAAATGTATCTCGTGTATATTGATCACGGGCAGCCCTGTAAACCCTGCTAGCTGTGGGAGTCATCAGAACAAGTTTGAAAAGCCATTCAAGAATATAACGTGACGTGGAGAGGCATAATCGAAAGGGGCGCCCAAGTTTTCCTGAGGACGTCCTCGCAGGACATCACGGCGAAGGGGCGGGGAAACCCGTATTATCGAAACAAGATGGGCGTCCATCTTTCGTTTCAATAATACGGTCGGGGACACCCAAATTGCGAAATTTAGGTCGACCTTAGAGATGGTCGTCCTTAGAGATGGTCGTCCCCGATTTTCGCCGATAATGGAAACCGAGGACGCCCATCTCAGAAACGACCAAATCCAAGCCATTTGGTCGTGGGAGGAGCCAGCATTCGTACTGCACTGGTCCCTCTGACATGCCAAGACACCAACCGGGCACCCTATGGGGCACTGCAGTGGACTTCATAAATTGCTCCCAGGTGCATAGCTCCCTTACTTTGTGTGCTGAGCCCCCCAAAACCCACTCTCCACAACTGTATACCACTACCATAGCCCTTAGGGGTGAAGGGGGCACCTAGATGTGGGTACAGTGGTTTGTGGTGGGTTTTGGAGGGTTCACATTTACCACCACAAGTGGGGGGGATGGGCCTGGGTCCGCCTGCCTGAAGTGCACTGCACCCACCAAAACTGCTCCAGGGATCTGCATACTGCTGTCATGAAGCTGGGTATGATATTTGAGGCTGGCATACAGGCTGGAAAAAATATTAAAAAAAATTTTTTAGGGTGGGAGGGGGTTAGTGACCACTGGGGGAGTAAGGGGAGGTCATCCCCGATTTCCTCCGGTGGTCATCTGGTCATTTAGGGCGCATTTTTGTGGCTTGGCCGTAAGAAAAAAAGGACCAGGTAAAGTCGTCCAAGTGTTCGTCAAGGACGCCCTTCTTTTTTCCATTATCGGTCGAGGACACCCATGTGTTAGGCATGCCCCAGTCCCGCCTTTGCTGTGCCTCCGACACGCCCCCGCGAACTTTGGTTGTCCCCGCGACAGAAAGCAGTCGAGGACGCCCAAAATCGGCTTTTGATTATGCCAATTTTGGCGACCCTGTGAGAAGGACGCCCATCTTGCGATTTGTGTCGAAAGATGGGCGCCCTTCTCTTTCGAAAATAAGCCTGCTAGTATTCCAAGATGCCACCAGACCTCTTTTCCTATAAGGCTGCTCAGTACAGACTAGACTGGCAATCTAATCCCTCTGGGATACTGATTCAGTGAGTTCACCCAATCCATGCCATGCATAAATGTGCAGTTATAGAAAGAAATTTACAGCCCATTCAGTCTGCTCTTTGTACCACAGGCACTGCTCCATTTCCTAGGGGTTACTCTGTGAGTTTCATGTCACAATCCTTTATTGTAAAGTTTTCTTATTTGAATTTTGCTCACACCTTTTTTAGTAGTAGCTCAAAGTGAATTACATTCAAGGGCACTGGGTATGTCTCTGTCTCTGGAGGGATCACAATCTAAGTTTGTACCTGAGGCAATAGAGGGTTAAGTGACTTGCCCAAGATCACAAGGAGCAGCAGTGGAATTTGAACTTGGCACCTCTGGATGGCAAGACTGGTGCTGTAAGCACTAGACCATTCCTCCAGTTTGTGCTGGAAAATGCTTCTTGTACATAGTTAATTCCTTAGAGGTATTTGAATATATACCCTGAATTCTATTAATGGCATTTTAAATTACAAAGGTTGGACACACGCTCAATTTGCACACACAATTTAATTGAATAGAGTCAATTAGTGCCAATAATTGGGCCTTAACAATCGATGAGTGCTAATTGGTATTAATTAGAATCTACGCATGGAAATGTACACATGCAGATTGAAAAAGGGGGTGTGGCCATAGGAGAGTCATGGGCAGATTGGGGTGTTCCTGCAATTTAGGTGCATTGTTATAGAATAAGGGGGATTCATGTCTAATTTAGACACGGGGATTTACACCAAGGTTTCATTTGGTGTAAATGGTCATGCCTAAATGTAGTGGTAGTTCCCGGTGCTTAAGCGCTACTCTGCAAACTGTGCCTAAGTTTGAGTGCCATTTCTAAAATTGCGCTGTTTATAGAATTTAGTCCATATTGTAAGGTGTCTAACTAGTTGCCACGCAGACAGTTCCCATCCACCAATTCCTGTCTGGACAATTCCCTCCTAGGACTGTTCACCCCTGGCTATTTCTTACTGGCATGTAGTTTTTGTTGGTGTTCTATTTGGAGGGGGGGGGGGGTTCTTATGCATCGTATTTATTTTAATGCAAAGTGTTGTTGCATGGCGTGGATGTTTTGGTAATATTTTTTGTAAGTTTTTATATATAGATTATATTTTTTGGTCTTTATTAATTTGGATTTTGGTTTATTTTAATTTTTTTGGTGTGGTGTGGCATGTTAAAGGTAATGTTTGGGAGGATGTGGGGGGGGGGGACATTGCCCCCCCCCCCCAAATGATCTGAAAGGGGAAAGGGAATGAGATAAATTTCAGACTGTAATGCTTCATGATTGTTAAGGGTGGGAATTGTCTAGGTGGGAACTGACCTAGAACCTATTGTATATGTAAGTAAACTCTTAGCTGAACTGCAGTGAAGTCAGTCAGGAGTCCTTCTACCAAACTGCAGGAAAAAGGGCCCTGCACTAGCGGCGGGGACTGTTTTTCCCATGTGCCAGGGCCCTTTTTACCGCAGCAATAAAAAGACTCCAGACAAACATGGCCACGCGGTAAGAGAACTCTTACCACGTGGCCATGTGATGGAGAGCCCTTACTGCCATCCACTGAGGCGGCGATAAGGGGTCTCGCGCTAACCTAGTGGTAAGTGGGCAGTGCACGGTGATGCCTGATTACCACCGGGATTCCACTGTGCAAGTCATTTCCGGGGGTTTTCTTTTTCTCCCGGAAATGGCGCGCGCTCATATTGGGCCAGCGGTAGTTCCAGAAGACCGAGCGGTAAGCCTGCGTTGGGCTTACCGCCGCTCTGTAAAAGGGCCCCTCAGTCTTGAGCAGCCGAGCTGGTTGTAGAATTGGATTTTCTGATCCTGCTGCTTTTTCCTTTTAGAGTGACCCCCTGAGTTTGGCCAGCGTGGACACTGAAGCTCTGCTTACGATGAGCCTCAACATTTCGGAGCTCAGCGCTCACAAACATATTCTGAAACTGCTTCCTGCCCTGGAGGCGCTGGAGAATCACGTGCGGTATGTAATCTCCCATGGCAACGAGGAGGGCTACTTCCGCATTCACCAGAAGGAGGGGCTGAGCTACCTGCACTTGGGGCGCCGGAGGGCCATGCCTGGCACCTACACACTGGAGATCAGCAGTGCTCCACTCTACAGCAGGCAGGAGCTGCGAAAACTAGAGGACCAAAATGACCTGAATTACCTGGCAGGAGAGACTGGCGGGGCATTGCACATGAGGCTCCAGATCAGGCTGTTTTAGGAAGTAGCGCAGACAGCGGGTGTTGCCATGCCTTTCCACAGACACCACTGATGGAAGCTCCTGGCTCTTACCTATCCATTCCTTGGCACTGAAATTCTACCCTAGGTGGGAAATGTGTAATATGTGCTTTTAATCAACCAAGAGTGTCTGCGCCATTCTGTAATTTTTTTCCCCTTAAATATTTGTAAATTGTTTGAATTTTTTAATGCTTGTTTCTTATATTTTATGTGGCTTGTGCATCAGACATTCAGAACAATAACAGAAGGGGCAGAGTTTAAGGCTAGTTATGTTCCTCACTAGACAAGTCAAAAGGTAAAGTTATTTAAAAGAGTTAGGAGAAGGGGTTCCTTCCTCCCTCTCTCCCTCATGAGCTGTGATTTTTCCTACCACCGGCTCTTGATAAACTTGTTCATCCTCTTATTCCAGTCCCAAGGTTCACTTCTCTCAGATTCGACAGCAAACACTTTCCTCCTTTCTTTTTGGATCATGCTTTGAACGTATATTTACTTATATTTATTTTTTTTTTCTAATGGTGATAAACTGACGTTCACATTTTGGGGTGAGTTGGTACTTGTTCCACCCCTGAGGCACTCCTGTTGGGAGTTCCCCTGTATTATTGCTGCGCAGGCCTACACGAAGATGCCCTAGACTCCGGCAGGTCAAGGCACCAGTGGGCTCACTGAGAGGTTAATATGTTGCAATCAAATTACAGCAGGTGGTAGAAAGGGGAAAAGGTTTCAGGTCAGGGCAAGAATAAGAAACGAATACTCGATGAGTCACCCATGAGAAAATGTGAACTCTCATTTTAATAATTTCAAAAGTTTAGTCTGTCTTATCTGGAATTCTTTAAGATAGACCAGAAAGAAATGTAGTTCCATAATAATCGTGACTGGAGTTAGGCAGTTTCTTATAATTAATGGCCTAGTGGAAGGAGGCAGAAGCCCTGAGGCCTATACAGTTGGATTGTGCCCCTGACCTCGGAGGTCACCATGGAGGTAATATTCAAAACTTTATATTTGCATAAACATAGGAGGCAATATTCAGTGGGTGCCAACTACATAAAGTTATATGGAATTTTCAGCCAGATTATGCATTCAACTATGAGTGCTGAAAATTCCAGCGTAGCTTTAGACAAATAACGTATGTGTATAAAGTTAGTCCTACCATTTCTGTGTTCACAGTTCAATGTATAAATGATCTGTTCTGTGAAGAACTTTAAGCCCTGTCTGGATGTTACATACATAACTTTGTCTATTTACAACTTATACTGCCAAAAGAGGAATTTTTAGAACAGAGCAATTATGTGGTTGGACCTACTGGCAGCCATATAAGTGTTTTTGAAAACTGCGTCCATATTTACCTGCATAAAAAGGCCCTTTTAAAATTTCCTAAATTGCCATATGTATTCTCTGGTGTGTACTTTACACTTGCTTCCCTATCATATATATTGTTCATATTTTCAAAAGGAAATCCTTTGAAAATTTGCTAGCTGGCTCACAGGTTTCAAAATTGCCTTTTTATAACTATTTTTAAAAAAAGGAAAGTAAAAGTCCTCACTTTCACTTCATTATAAGTGACCAATCTGTTTCAAAGCTATGCTGATTTAGCTAAGGCTGCCCAAGTCAACCAATTCAAATAAGACACATTAGACCAATTCTGACTTTTTGAATTTCTATCCTAGTGCATTTCATTTACCTAAAGCACAGCACTTTAAACTTGACAGATTTTTATGGTCCCATTCTCACATGTCCTACTGTCACTCAGATCGCCCTGGAGTTAGGATGGTTTCTTTAGGTCACATATAAAGGATAACTGACCTCCAGGAAAAAGATTGTAGCTTTCACACTGACCTCCAAAGTCCTGCCACATTATCAGAGTGTGTGATCGGATGTTCCACTTCAAAAAACCTTCTTGAATACTTTTCAATGCATGGGTGAGGGACTTGAGGCTCAGCAGCCAAGCAGCTTCAATGCAACTGTCACTTAGGACACAACCACCCACAAGAAGCACCTATACATACATACATACATACATACATACATACATACATACATATGCCAGCCATGAATGGTCTCTTTACCTAAACTCACTCAGCACACAGACATTTACACCCACACCACACCCATGAGAGGTGTCTATCTATCTACATACCTACATCTTAAAATACGTACTCAAGACATGAGCATCACCCAGAAATCATCTCCTTCTCACCCCCATCCCCCAGGAGTGGTTTCTCTATCTATCCACACCCATGCTCAGCACACACATTCCAACCCTGAAAGCTCTGTCTGTTCATACACACCCAACACTATCACAGCCACATACAGAACAGAGAAGTAGTCATTTAGACTAAACCAAGAAGAAAAAAAATTATTGTTATGAATTGAAGAAGAGAGTTATGTTAGTAGTAATTTTTGTCTGACGGAACTTTGTACCACTTTTGGCTACGGGTATCCCAAGATCAGATTTCCAACAGTTAAGAGTCTTTAAGACTGTTTCATTCCTCTACACTCAACATACAGTTACCAACCGTTTCATGAGACTCCTGAGGCAGACATTTTTGCCAAAACACGGTGCCGTGTCGAGTCTTTTGTGTCAAATAAACTTGTGTTTGTTTCTATCCTCATCTCCCACATGATTCCTTGGAAGTGGCCTGTTGGCTACACTACTCTTTTGTTCCCGTCCAGTAGTAATTCTCTGTCTTACGCATATTGATTTTTGTTATCCTGAAAACAAGATCACTTAAGTGTGCCTCTAGGACAGGAATGGGGACCACTGCCTTATGGCTGCAGCCCTGCTCTGAATCCCACTCAAGTAGGTCCAATTTAAATTCACTATATGAAACTTCAGCAGCTAGGAAAATTCATTTCTGAAACTGAATGTTTAGCAGGCAGTGATACCTTGTACAGACCTCTGAAATCCCACGGGCCCCTTCTTCAGATGGGACCCTTGTGGCCTCAAAACCACATAGATATCATCTCTGGATAATTCTTATAGCAATTCAATAAAATATTATGGCCTGCAGGGACAGTACAGCTACTAGAACCTTCCATTGCTGAATAATGACATTTGTTAAAGCTTCAGTGTCCATGGCTGTTGCATCTTTGTATTAAGCACTGTGCCTATGAAGCAGTATGTGTTTGATGTTTGCTAATGAACCAAAAAATATGGGGTATGACTAGGGCAGTGTAGGATATACCTTTGTCTATGGCTGAAGCTAAATATTGTGGTGTCAGGATAGCATGAAATGTAAAAGGATCAACAGGCATGAATGATTTTACAAAACTGCTAGGTAACCCAGGTTCTGGAGGGAGACTTTGTGCTAGTTTTGGTTTATGGGGTTCTCCCTGTCACTCCCAGCCACATTCCTCATGGTGCATCTGGGTACCTGCTGGTGCTATTTGAACCCCCAAATCTAATCCAGGTAACTTCAAAAACCAGGGCTTGGGCACTTAGCAGACCTGACTTTTAACACACAGGAAAAGTGACATGCATTGGATCTGATGTCTTTTACTACCTGCTATCCCAGCTTAACATTGTTTGGTAACACAAGGCAGCAGGATGAGTTACTTCACAGAGGCTAAAGAATTCCGTTTAGCACTGAAAATGTAAAGGTGCTAAATTGCATGGTGGTGCAGCTGCCCTCACTCCATGTCAACTAGGTGTTTCAAAGCCAGTTCTGGTGTTCCAGCTCTGATCCATGCACAGCAACAAGGATCAGGACTAAGATGAAAATGCATGGAGAATATAGGTTGCTAGAAAACCAAGGACTGGTTTTGGCTCAGGACGACAGAGTCAGGGTTGCTAAAGCACTACAACAAAAACACAAGACTACCTCAATTTAGGGTCACCAGCTAATGCAGGACAGGTAGGGTCAAGTCTGTTTTTACCACACTTAGGGCCCTGTTTACTAAGGTGTGTTAGTGTTTTTAGCGCGCTCGCTAACCATGTAAGCACCTATAGGGATATTGTAGGCACGTACATGGTTAACGTGCGTTAAAAACATTAATGCGCCTTTAACACGGCTTAGTAAACAGGGCCCTTAGAGGCCTGTAAACAAATGTTTGGCCTGAATGCCTCCAGCTCAATCAAGGGTTAGAGCACAGCAAACCTTTGCTTGCAAGTACCTGGGGTGTTCCCCTGTTTTATATAACCTTTTCTCCGACCTAGTCCAGCCATTGCAGTGATGGCCAGGAGCTATAGATTATGGCTTCCTCAAGAGCCCAATATGTGCATGTACCTTAAGTCTAGACTAGACGGAGAGATGGGAGTCTCAACCATTACTCAATGGTGACACTGTCTAGTCTAGACTTAAGGTACATGCACATATTGGGCTCTTGAGGAAGCCATAATCTATAGCTCCTGGCCATCACTGCAATGGCTGGACTAGGTCGGAGAAAAGGTTATATAAAACAGGGGAACACCCCAGGTGCTTGCAAGCAAAGGTTTGTTGTGCTCTAACCCTTGATTGAGCTGGCGGCCAGCCTTGGGAATAGAAGTTGGGCTTAGGCATTTAACACAAATTTTCTACCTGGGAATAGACAGCACTGCTACTGAACCACAATGTTTTGTAGGGAAATCAATAAGGGGGTCGTTTACTACAGTGCGGTAGTGTTTTTAGCTCACGGTAGAAATCAACTGGCAGTAAATGCCAAGGCGCCCATAGGAATATAATAGGTGTCTCGGCATTTACTGCCAGTTGATTTGAACCACGAGCTAAAAACGCTACCGCACTGTCGTAAAAGATCCCCTAAGAAAATCTAATTTACAAATCCATGTATGTAGTGGGGCAAAACCAAGACTGGAATGGCCTGTTTACATTGACCTGAATGAGGTTGCAACCCTAACCTGAAGAAATGCTGTCCCCATGAACACAAATAGGGGAGCAATTTTCATAATCTGGTGCTGTTAAATTATGCAGATCATCTGTACAGTTGCCGGCTGCTCAGTATATAAACATTCCTGCTGTTACAGGGAGGAGGAGTAAATTAAAGAGTACCTACACTTTTAGCTTTATTATTGTTTCAAATTTTGGTACTTTGTTGTGTTACATAATTTTAATAGTATATGTGAAGGCTGTATTGAAGATGACAGAAAACTTGAAACCTCTTTTTGCATGGCACAGCTCTGGGAGCCCACGGGAACTGAAACCCTGCAGAAATGCCCAAGAGCCTCTTGACTTGAGACTTAGCCACAGCAAAGATGTTCTGTTTCATTTTTGTACCAAAAAAGGTGCTTTCTTTCCATTCTACTTATTTGTTTGTTTTCTGTTGTTGGTTTTGGGGGTTTTTTTTTTGTTTTTATTGTTGGTTTTTTTTTTTTTTTTTTGCAAAGACAGGGTTTTCTCAGAGTTCATGTTGAGCCAAAACTGTTACAAATAATAAACATTTATGTTCAATCCTGAATTACCTATTGTTTAAAATTTTGCTTTTTTTTAAATTTTATATATGGAAAAATTGATCTGTGTTCTGCACATACAGTAAGCGACTATTTGACCTTTTTATCTTTGTGGATTTTTTTTATAGCAGCAATAAAATTATTTTGGATTAACGTGTTTTACTCCTGTGTGTTCTGGTTGAGATGGGAAATGGAGAGGAAAGTATTTTAAGGTTACATTAAAAACTCAGGGGTCAAGCACTAACAGGTGCTTACCGCAGCTTAAAATGCCTTACCACGAGGCGCACTCAGGCGTCCCATGGTAATTTTGGCATCTCTACGCTGGGGGGTGTCGGGGTGGAGAGTAGGCGTGTACTGTGCTAGAGGTATATTTACTGAAGTGCATTAGCTTTTTTTACTGCGCCTTTAAAGTTAAGGCCTGTTAAACGCTAACACGCCTATACATATTCTATGGGCGCATTAGCGTTTAACTCGCATCAACCATTTACATGTGTTAAAAAACGCTAACGCGCCTATAGCGCACCTTAGTAAACAGTTAACATACCCCTATCGGTGCCGCACACTAACCGATTAGCACGTGAGCCCTTACCACCTACAAAATAGGTGGTAGTAAGGGCTCATGCGCTAAAGATAATTGTCATTACTACCCGGCTGAAGCTAAGTACTCTATTTTGTTCTCCTGTGCACATGTGTGACATTTAGGATTATTTCTTCCGATTTTTTTGAATACTGAATGATTTGAGTTATTGTCTGTGCACCTCTGGGATAAAATAGTTATAGTTAGCTTCCTCCGTTTTTTACTGCAGACCTTTTTTCTCCAACTGGAGTTGTTTTACTCTGTAGGTGTTTTCGGAGATGGCGGGAGCCAATGATGAGATCCCATTAAGGTGTTGTCCAAACATTTGGTACCCTGGGGGCTTATGAGGCTTTATTTATTTAAAATATATTAATTGATATATTGCAACATTATTCCTAGAGCTGTCTGGCAAATATCGCGAGTTCAGGGCAACAGTGTGATTAGTTTCTTGAAGTAGTATACTATGCCATACTTTGTATTGTTTTTGAATATTTTTACCGCTCTAATTGCCTATTGCTCATGTTTGATCTATTCTTACTGTCCACCACCTTGAGTGAATTTCTTCAAAAAGGCGGTAAATAAATCCTAATAAATAAATAAATAATGGCCACGTGCTAATAGGAAAATTAGCATGTGGCCATTAATTTAAAAAAAACAGAAAACTCACCCTGGCCAGGAACAGCACCTGGCAAATGGTACTTAGCTAAGTGTCAGTATTCAGCACGAGATAGCCAGCTATCTTGGCTGAATATTTGCGATTAGCAGCTAGCCAGATGACCACCTATATCGCGTGACATAACCAGTCAGCGTCAATATTCAATGTCTGGCCGGCTATGGGGGTCCTTTTGTTAAGGTGCGCTGAAAAAATGACCTGCAGTAGCGTTTTGGGCGTGCGCAGAATCATTTTTCAGTGCACCTACAAAAAAATGCCTTTTTAAAAATTTTTTGTTACATTTGTACCCTCTGCTTTCCCACTCATGGCAGGCTCAATGTGGCTTATATATTATATACAGGTACTTATTTGTACCTGGGGCAATGGAAGGTTAAGTGACTTGCCCAGAGTCACAAGGAGCTGCCTGTGCCTGAAGTGGGAATTGAACACAGTTCCTCAGGACCAGAGTCCACCACCCTAACCACTAGGCCACTCCTCCACTCCAATATTTTTATGGAAAAGTAAACCTGCAAGAATTTTGTTATCCAAATTACTAATGCCCAGACATTCAGGAGGTTTGCAATTGCCAGACTTCTACCTTTACAAACATTTTTGCTTAGAGGAGAATTGACATGAGACAAATTCTCAAACTGTTGATGCTCCTACATGGTTGTTTATTGAACAAACTCTGGTAAATCCCTTTTCACTTGACAAACTGCCACTACTGGCATCACCGGCAATAACTATTAATTGGCCAGTTATAAATGACACCCTTAAAGCTGTTCTCATTTTAGAGTCCACTTGTAAGTTTTCTATTTCTTCTTCTATGAAGGCTTCAATTTGGACTCACCCCAATAGAAAGATTGGCTGTAATCCTTTTATATGGAAAGAATGGGTATGGCCATCTTTCATTTCGATAATACAGTTGGGGCCAGCCAAATGTCAGAGATGGCTGGGTTTCAGATGGCCGGCATCGGTTTTCGCTGATAATGGAAACTAATGCCGGCGATCTCAAACCCGGCTAAATCCAAGGCATTTGGTCATGGGAGGAGCCAGCATTTGTAGTGCACTGGTCCCCCTCACATGCTAGAACACCAACCGGGCACCCTAGGGGGCATTGCAGTGCTCCCTTACCTTGGGTGCTGAGCCCCCCAAATCCCCCCCAAAACCCACTCCCCACAACTGTACACCACTACCATAGCCCTTAGGGATGAAGGGGGGCACCTACAGTGGGAGTACAGTGGGGTTTGGGGGGTTTTGGAGGGCTTAACAGTTACCACCACAAGTGTAAGAGGGAGGGAGGGATGGGACTGGGTCCACCTGCCTGAAATGCACTGCACCCACTAAAACTGCTCCAGGGACCTGCATACTGCTGTCAGGGAGCTGGGTATGACATTTCAGGCTGGCATAGAGGCTGGCAAATTTTTTTTGGGGGGGTGGGAGGGGATTGGTGACCACAGGGGGAGTAAGGGGAGGTCATCCCCGATTCCCTCCGGTGGTCATTTGGTCAGTTGGGGCACCTTTTGGAAGCTTGGTCCTGAAAAAAAGGGACCAAGTGAAGCAGGCGAAATGCTCATCAGGGCCGGCTTTCTTTTTTCCATTATCGGGCGAAGCCGGCTATCGTGACCACGCCCCATCCCACCTTCGCTACCCTACCGACACGCCCCCTTGAAGTTTGGCCGGCTCCGCGACGGAAAGCAGTTGGCACCAGCCAAAATCGGCTTTCGATTACACCGATTTGGCTGGGTTCAGGAGATCACCGGCCATCTCCCGATTTGTGTCGGAAGATGACCGGCGATCTCCTTCGAAAATAAGCTGGATGTTCTCAGAAAAATATCCTCTTTGAAAATTTGGCACCTTCCTGATAATATTTTAAATATCTACAATTAAAATCTGGAGTCACCAAGTGGATAAACAAACATCATGTGGTATACCAAACTCCAGATATACTGAATGTGTTTATCTCAATCTCTCAGCCAAAGGGAATTGCTTCTAAATTTTATTCTGTTTTATTGCCACTTAACCATTCAAAAATTAATGCCCTTCAAAACATATGGTTAATGGAAATGGTTTTGGACCAAATCTATGAAACCTATTACATCGATCCCAATATTGCAATCCCTCTTTCTTTTGGCCCATAAAGCATTATGGACACCAGTTAAACAACATAAAGTTGATTCTTCATTATCAAACGTATGCTGGTCCTGTAATAGTGGTATAGGTACCCTAGAACATATGTGTTTTTCCTGTCCTGACCTTCATTTATTCTGGTCAGCTGTATGGGAGTGCATAAGTGCCATCCTTCATATCAGGTTTTCCCTCTCATATCAACTCATTATTTTTCTATCTGCAGGTTTAAAAAAGGCAGACCGTAATTGTAATTACAAATGATTCGATGCATTATTAGCTATAGCAATTTCCACTATTATTAATAACTGAAAAAAACCACAAATTAGTCTCTTTCTGCTTTTGGTGGGCAAATGTGTGTACAATTCTCAAATATGAGAAAATTTTAGCAGAATGCAATAATTCTATGCGACATTTTCAAAAAACGTGGGACCCGGTGATTAAATTTTGTCAACTTTAATAATACGGGATTGTACTCCATGCTCATTTTTTCATTTTTGTATGGCTTTGTATGGTTGTTTATTTAATTTTTATTTTTTAATGGTTGCACTGTTATAACAGAGATATCGCAGTGTATAGAATTGTCGTTATACCATGTCTATGACTGTTTAATGTTGGTTTATTTGTTCACTTGATCATCTTATAGGGTTGTTCAAGCACTTTTGAATTTAAAAAAACAAAACAAAAAAACCTAAGATTACATAACTAAAAGAGAGTCTTACAAGGAGTGAACTCCATGCAGAGGAACAGTATGGAATGCTTTAGGGCTTATGGCAAAGGGAAGGGAGCTATATTTGCCTTTCATCTGCTTAAAATACTGGCTGGCTGGGAACTGCACAGGATTCTTATACAATTCTCAGAGTCAGTGTTCTTAGTCTCTATCTGCTGATAGGGGTGCATAATCCAAGCATCATGACTGGTCTGGATGGTCTAAAGGAAAGAAAATTAGCAGGTAAGACCTAATTTCTCCATTCTCTATAACTCTACTACTACTAATAACATTTGTATAGCGCTACCAGGCGTACGCAACGCTGAACATGAGACACACAGAGACAGTCCCTGCTCAAAGAGCTTACAATCTAGGTAGGAATATTCTTCTATTGGAGTTAAAGACTTCTACCTTTCAAAAGAAACAAAGCAGGGCTAGAGTGAGTTTGTTTTTATTTTAAATAAAATAAACCATAAATCATTACTTTGGGGGATAAGCTACAAGACCACAACAATTACAAAATATGACAAAACTATATATTCAAGTATATAGTATTATTTTAAATGATTACTATGTGTGGGATGGAAGGAAACATCAAGACAAGCCTTAGCTTAGGAGATAGGAGTCCCCATATGTAGGGCTGGCCATTTTGCTCATCCATGCCAAAAAAAACAACATTGCTTGCCTGTCACTGGTGCTCTACATGGACAGCAGGATTACTTGCCCCACATTCCTTCCCACTTAACTACTTCTCTGCATGTTGTTAGCTCCAATGTGGGCTTCAATGAGGACTGCCTGCTGCTGTCACTCTGCCCATATGGTATTTAATCCTGTTGTCCATGTAGAACATCAGTTACAGGTTAAAAGTTTGCTTTCTTGTATCCACAATATTTAGAAATAAGGCTCAAACATGCTGTAAGTAAAATCTTTTAAATAAACTAACAATCTGCAACTAGCTGTTTTCCCTTCATCTAAATGCATAGTAACCATTCCACTGCACACCACCAGAGGTCAGCACCACCTAAATCAACTCCCACTAAAGTTTAAACAACTAGCAACTCCTTAAATAACTCTATGCTTTTAATCCATTCCCAATTAAGGTCCAGAAGCATCCCTTGTGTGGCTGTTCCCTCATAATGCCACTGTACAGATCTTCCTCAGCACCCTAAGCAGGTATTAAGCTGGCTGTACATGTAAAGTATGACTACATCACGAACATATGAAGAGTGGATCTTTAACAGAACTGCAAGCAGGCAGGCATCATATGCACAACAATTTTTAAAGGAATTTGCACAGTTAGGTAAGCAGTTACTCAGATAAATTCCCTGAACAGAAAATTGCTTTTCCCTCAGTGACTTAATGTTCATACACTATGTAGAGATAGAAACCAAAAAATAGGGAGAAATGTGAAAATGTGGCAGATTCGGGAAAAGATTTTAACTATCCTCTACTAAATAAAATAAAATACAATAAAGTTAAAGATACAGTGGCAGCAGATGTGAATAAGAAAAAGCTATAAGATCTCATAGCGCACAACTATTTCAGATCAAAGCTTACAATACAGCATCAATCATTTGCATGTGTCTTTTTATTAAACACATATTATATAGAAAAACAAAGGAAGTGACCATTTATCTTAAATTATGCCCATGCACTTCATGCTAGCAATTCAGAATGTAGTAAAAGCAGTTAGCTTAGCAGGGTTTTAAAAAGGTTTGGCTAGCTTCCTAAATGCCCATAAGCCATTATTAAAATGGACTTGGGGAAAATGCACTGCTTATTTCTAGGATAAGCAGCATAAATGTATTGTACTGTTTTGGGATCTTGCCAGATACTTGTAACTTCGATTGGCCACTGTTGGAAACTGGATGCTGGGCTTGATGGACCTTTAGTCTGTCCCAGTATGGCAATACTTATGTACTTACGTAGGGTGATCTCTCTTTTTGGATTGCTAGCATGAAGTGCACAGGCACAATTTAAGATAAGTGGTCGCTTCCTTTGTTTTTCTATATAATGTGTGTTTAATAATATTTCAATCAGAAGAAAGGCCACTTGGGCAAATGATTCTTGCTGTATTGTAAGCTGAAATAGTTGTGTACTATAAGAGATCGTATAGCTTTTTCCTATTCATATCTGATGCTGCTGTGTCTTTAACTTTATTGTACTTTATTTGATAGAAGTTGGTTAAATTTTTTTCAGGATCTGTCACGTTTTCACATCTCTCCCTATTTTTTGGTTTCTATTATTGATGCGGGAGGGTGTATAGTTTTTTCCCCTGTTCCTATTTGATTGATGTCTGTGTAGAGTTATGGCATGGAAACCAAAGCAACACTTGCAGAGAACCTTCTCTTTGAAAAGCAGGTTGTATGCAGTTTACCTCAATCTGACCCGCTGGTAAGCTCCAGAACATTCTCCTTAGCTTTCAGATTTTTTATTCTTCATATACTGTCATAGCGTACACACTATCACAGCAGTTTACAAATTTAATAATGCAAGAGATTAAAAGAAAAGAACTAGAATAACCTTAGGAAAGAGGGAGATAGAAGAGGTAGTATGCCACAGTCGCTGGAATGGTCCTCTCATTAGATGAGATAGTTGCTTCAGCTGTTAAATTTGGTGGGGGGGGGGGGGGGGGGCAGCAGCAGGAACCAAAGGGAAAGCAGGAGCAGAAAAATATTGTGACACCCTGTGTTGCCAAAGGAGCAAGCAGCTAGAACAAACAGAAGCCCGCTGTTGTATGGATTGGAACTCTAGGCGAGGGGAGCTCCACTACCTGAACACACAGCAGCAGTGGGTGACAGAGAGGGCAGGCTCCTCCACCCCAACAGTGAACCCAGTGTTGGTGACTGCAAGGGCAGTGCACTGGAAGGGGATGAACACAGCAAACGCTATGGCCATACTGTGGTGGCAGATGATGTGCACTTAGCGCTTCTCCTACAACTGGGATGACTGGAGAGAAAGATTGGGAGCTGGCAAAGAAACTCTATTGGGGCTAAGCATACTAACTGCTATGTTCACTTCTCCCATTGCTTTATGTGCTCCCAATGTGAATTGTAATGGGCGAATGGGGGGGAGAGAAAACAGGGTTCACCTGAATCCTTCACTGAATCACTGTTGCTCTCCCTGCACACTTGAATCAAATCAGACACCTCTCTTCCCCTCTTCTGACCCCCCCAAGGTCCCTCACACATACACACACACACAGAAAACCCTAGCCACCTCACCTACAACTGACACCCTGACACACACTATTCCCCTGCTGCACCCCCAGCACAAATACAACCTCTGCTCCTCCCACCACACCCCTGCTGTTTGATACCACCCTATGCCTGATGCCCCTTGCCTCAGACATCCACATACTCACAAACCACTCCTTACATCCCGTGGAGGGGCATAATCGAAAGGGGACAACCATCTCTAAGAGCGTCCATCTCTAAGGACGTCCCGGCGAAGGGGCGGGGAAACCCGTATTATTGAAACAAGATGGATGTCCATCTTTCGTTTTGATAATACGGTCGGGGATGCCCAAATCTCAACATTTAGGTCGCCCTTAGAGACGGTCAACCTAAATGTTGAGATTGTCAACCTTAGAGATGGTTGACCCCGGTTTTTGGCCATAAAGGAAACTGAGGACGCCCATCTCAAAAACGACCAAATCCAAGGCATTTGGTCATAGGAGGAGCCAGCATTCGTACTGCACTGGTCCTCCTCACATGCCAGGACACCAACCGGGTACCCTAGGGGGCACTGCAGTGGACTTCAGAAATTGCTACCATAAGTACATAAGTACATAAGTAGTGCCATACTGGGAAAGACCAAAGGTCCATCTAGCACAGCATCCTGTCACCGACAGTGGCCAATCCAGGTCAAGGGCACCTGGCACGCTCCCCAAACGTAAAAACATTCCAGACAAGTTATACCTAAAAATGCGGAATTTTTCCAAGTCCATTTAATAGCGGTCTATGGACTTGTCCTTTAGGAATCTATCTAACCCCTTTTTAAACTCCGTCAAGCTAACCGCCCGTACCACGTTCTCCGGCAACGAATTCCAGAGTCTAATTACACGTTGGGTGAAGAAAAATTTTCTCCGATTCGTTTTAAATTTACCACACTGTAGCTTCAACTCATGCCCTCTAGTCCTAGTATTTTTGGATAGCGTGAACAGTCGCTTCACATCCACCCGATCCATTCCACTCATTATTTTATACACTTCTATCATATCTCCCCTCAGCCGTCTCTTCTCCAAGCTGAAAAGCCCTAGCCTTCTCAGCCTCTCTTCATAGGAAAGTCGTCCCATCCCCACTATCATTTTCGTCGCCCTTCGCTGTACCTTTTCCAATTCTACTATATCTTTTTTGAGATACGGAGACCAGTACTGAACACAATACTCCAGGTGCGGTCCATTACCTTAGGTGCTGAGCCTCCAACCCCCCCCCAAAACCCACTCCCCACGACTGTACACCACTACCATAGCCCTTAGGGATGAAGGGCGGCACCTACATATGAGTACAGTGGGTTTCGGGTGGGTTTTGGAGGGCTCCCATTTACCACCACAAGTGTAACAGGTGTGGGGGGGTGGGCCTGGGTCCGCCTGCTGAAGTGCACTGCACCCACTAAAAACTGCTCCAGGGACCTGCATACTGCTGTGATGGAGCTAGGTATGACATTTGAGGCTGGCATAGAGGCTGGAAAAAAATGTTTTGTAATATATTTTTTTGGGTGGGAGGGGGTTGGTGACCACTGGGGAAGTAAGGGGAGGTCATCCCTGATTCCCTCCGGTGGTCATCTGGTCAGTTCGGGCACCTTTTCGAGGCTTGGTCGTGAAAAAAAAAAGGGATCAAGTAAAGTCAACCAAATGCTTGTGAGGGACGCCCTTCTTTTTTCCATTATCGGCCGAGGACGCCCATCTCTTAACCACGCCCCGTCCCACCTTCGGTACACTGCCGACACGCCCCCGTGAACTTTGGTCATCCCCGCAACAGAAAGCAGTCGAGGACACAAATAAAATCGGCTTTCGATTATGCCGATTTGGGTGACCTCGGAAGATGGGCGTCCTTTCCTTTCGAAAACAAGCCTGTTAGTACCAAAAAAAACTAGCTTCCTGACTGAAGCTCTGATGGGAGGGAGGGCGTCCCTTGTGGATTTCCTTGATCAATCCTGATCCTGAAATTTGAGCACAAAAATAGTCCGGGATGTCTAAGGGGGGGGGGGGGGGGGGGGGGTGACTCACACAGCTTCCACACTACTTTATGAGTGTATATACTTGTATTCCCGAGCTTTGGATTCAGCATCTTAACATGTTCGGAGTGCCCTATCTGCCACTTCCAGTTCAAAGACTGGTACTATATGTCCTAGTACACGTCAGTGTCCTGAAGAGACTTCAGGATAACTCTAGCTCTCTAATTCATGACAAGTTGGGAGGAGGGGCATGCCCCATTTTGTAGCTTGACTTACATCATAATGGAATCACTTGGGATAAACACAGACCCACTGCTAGGACAGTACAACCCTGGTCTTTAGTTCATAGACCTTTTTTGCCCTTTCTCCTAATAATTTGTTCTTGCTTGTGACACCAGCAGCCTAGGGACTGAAATGAAAATTAACTGTGCAAGGGGCAGAAAGTTGCTGAAAGAAGAATACAGTAAGGCAGAGTTGGTCCCCGATATATCATTTTTAATGGACAGTGAAACATACATTGGTACACACACCTGTAACTAATAAAGAGCAAGTGCCAAGAAAGCAACACTTGCGTTCTCGTGAGGAAGGCAACACTTTTTAACACAACCCTGACACAGAGGGAGAGAATCACAACCTCCAATACATTATACAAACCGGGTGGCAATGGGTACCAGAAACTGTACTTACTCTCAGAGACATGCAGTAGCATTAACATCCTGCATCGCTGAACTGGCACATATATGCAGTGTCTAACCTAGCTCATATACTGTAAATATTCTGATGCATTACTGCATAGGAATGAGCACTCAGGTTAGGTTACTAGACTGCAGGGCTGCTACACTGTCTGTCATGAACACATCTGAGTAGAATAGAGGGATCACATTTATTGTAGACCTGGCCTTCATGTTTACATTAGCTACAAGATAAGAGCACATAGTACAGGAAGGTATGTATACAGCAGGAAGTGCATATAACCGTTCTCAGAGGCATCTCATTGTGATGATGGAACTTGTTCCCCCAGGAGATCCTGAGATTCCTGAAATCTCTAGCAGGGAGGTAGGCCAGTGACAACCTACTATCCTAAGTCCGATTTTGCCACTGGTCTACTACTGGTTATTAATATGTGGTTCTCAAAGTGATGGCCGTTCTTAATACCAGACTAGCCATCTTTATCATTCTGCCTAGCATAGCATTGTGGCCCGCCTTGGTTAGGAATGGTTCACTCTGGTTTCATAATATTACAATTATGCTATTCCAATCCATAATATGATGGCTCTGATTGTGGCTTTAGCTCTAGTTGACCATGGTTTGACATTACAGTAACTGTAATAGGTGATAATGATTGAGAGGAGTTGACAATAGGATGATTATACTGTGGCGGGCAGCTGATCATAGTTGGGAATAGTGGTTCAGGGTAAGGCAATACTTTAACTTTGGTTGTCAGCAAATATTGTTGTCATAAAACCTTACAAAGACATTGCCTAGTAGGTTCTAAAAAAGTGCTTGCCAAACCTTATACGGCTGCGACCTAATTTTAAAAGAAAATACATGCATGTGATCCCCAGCTGTACCTTCTTGCCCTTGCTGCTGCTCCTGGGCCTGATATATTATCAGCTACACCACAGCTGCCACCTCCCCACCTCCATTCAAGCCTACGAAGGCCTAGTTACAGCATAGCCTTGATGAAAGGCACAAGCTGATGATATGGGGGGGGGGGGGGGGGGTCCCTGACATGATCGTGACCCAAATGTGGATTTTGCCAGTCCATTTAAGGGTGAGACCCACTGTTTGGAAAATGTTGTTCTAGGATAACCATGCATTGGTTATGTGTAAAAGGAAACCTTCAGGTTGTGTGACTCTGAGTTTATATCTGCTCTGTTTGCTAACCAAAATCATGTTTTTATGTTCCACTTACAAATAGGAAAATATGCTGTCATTTTAAAACATTGGGGTCCTTTTACTAAGCTGTGGTAAGCACTAATGAGGTTAAAATCCACTACCGTGGGGTGTGCTCAGGCATCCCGCGGCAGTTTTCAATCTGCGCATGCTTCCCACATGCTAAAAAATACTTTTTATTTTGTAGCGCTGGGGGCATGTTCGGGGTGGAAAGTAGGCGTGTCCAGTGCTAATCTGTTAGCGTAGCTGTGTCGCCACATGCTAACCGATTACCACCTGGTTAGGACAGGAGCCCTTAGTGCAAAGTAAATAGGACTCCCACGCTAATTGCCACACCCTAATGGGTGAAATAGGAAATATGGCCATTTTGCTCTCCACAGAGCTGTATGGACGCCTAGTCAGTTGATATATCATTTTCTGTCATTTCCCATCCAAAATCTAGACAAAAATCTAACAAAATATGATCATGCTTTTATGTTATTTGAGCATGCACTAAAGCATTTTAGTATATCCATTACTTTCATTTCTTTAGTAAATTTATAGTCTACTAATCAAACATTTGCTTTGATTAGTGAATTACAAATACATCAAAAATATAGAACCATCATACAGTATGTGAACTGTAAAAATACAGCAAGCAGGAAACATAATTATAAATTCAAAATAATAGAAATGTCAACATTTCAAAATGAAATGTAATACAAAATGACATTTTTTTCCATGAACACCCGTATTTACCAATAAAAAAAAGGCAGAACACAGAAGTTGCACTTTCTGAAATTGTCTAGTCTCAGCATTCATAGCCCCTGACAGAGTGGGGGTTTCAAGATCACAACTGTTGTTCAGTGGCTACAGCTATGGCCCAGGGTCTACATAGTGGGTTCAAAAGGGAACCTCGCAGTTTGTGGCCCCTAGCTGAGGACTTTTGCTGCAATGACTGGGTTAGCTGGCAGGTGGGGAGAGGGTTTAAAAGAGGGAGAACAGAGCAGGGGCATCATCAAAGTGTTTAGAAATAAGGAAGGCAAAGAGAGACTTTGAAAAAAGAAGATTGCGTTGGTGGCAAAACATATAGTAAAAACATTTTTAGGTATATTAGAAGCAAGAAGCTGGTAAAAGAATCAGTTTGACCCAGGGGTAAAAGAGGCACTCAGGGAAGACAATAGTCATACTGGAAAGTATTTGCTTATGTTTTCATTGAGGAAGAGATACCAGTGCCAGAAATGGTATTCAAAGCTGATGAATCAGAGAAACTGAAACAAATCTCTCTAAACCTGAAAGATGTAATGAGGCAATTTGAAAAATTGGAGAGTAGCAAATCACCTGGAGCAGATGGTATACATCTCAGAGTACTGATAAAATTGAAAAAAATAAACTTGCAGAGCTATTGTTGGTAATATATAATTTATCTTTAAAATCAAGCATGGTACCGTAAAATTGGAGGGTGGCCAATATAAAGCTAATTTTTAAAAAGGGTTCAGGAGGTGATCAGGGAAATTATAGACCAGTGAGCCTGACATCAGTGCTGAACAAAATGGTAGACACTATTATAAAGAACAAAATTACAGAGTATATACGTAAACATGGATTAATGAAACAAAGCCAACATGGATTTAGTCAAGGGAAATCTTGCCTCACCGATCTACTACATTGAAGGAGTGAATAAACATATGGATAAAGGTGAGCCAGTTGATATTGTGTATAAGGATTTTCAAAAGGCATTTGACAAAGTACTTCATGAAAGACTCCTGAGGAAATCAGAAAATCATGAGATAGAAGGTAATGTCCTATTGTGGATTAAGAACTGGTTAAAAGATAGAAAACAGGGAGAATGGTTAAATGGTCAGTATTGTTAATGGAGAAGGGTAGTGGAGTTCCCCAGGGGTCTGTGCTGTAACTGCTGCTTTTTAACATATTTATAAATGATCTAGAGATGGGAATAACTAGTGAGGTAGTTAAATTTGCTGATGACACAAAGTTATTCAAAGTTATGCAATAAAATGATATAACATTATAAAGTATGACAATAATAAATAAAAAAAATATGCAGTGACAGTAAGGTTAAAAGAGTTTTGATCAGACTGTCAACATAGTAAAAAAAAATAATAATAATATATAAATAAATATCACTCCATTTACATTAAATAATAAGTTTAAATGTTATGACAGAATAATAAAGACAAACATCAAAATGAATATTGAATGAATGGTCCAAAGCTTGCCTCATAGAAAATACTATTTCAAAGAGATAAAACTTAATGTAGATGGATGTCATTAGCTGTATATCTTTCTCAAGCTGAATCTTTCAATGAAAATATAAGTAAAAAAGAATGTCATCACATGGTAAAACAAGTGAACTATATAACAATATGACATTATGCCTATGAAATGAATTCATTGAGGTAAAAGTGTGGGGGAGGGGGGGGTTCTGTTTGGAACAACCAAAACCTCTAATATAAGAATTTGAATGTGACCTAGCCACTGGCTAAAAATATTAAACTAACATGAAAAACTGAAGCTAAAAGCCATAACTCTCGTTAAAGGTATGTGTAGTACAGGGGCATAGTCAGACAGCAGATTTTGGGTGGGTCGAGGCAAGAAGTGGGTGGGCACTAAGTGTTCTCCCCCACCTCCCACCAAAAAAATATCTCAGCTGGTGGGAAAATGCTTCTTTCCACCTTGGCAATCTGCAGCAGGCATGTGCTGAAAACTGAGCATTCGCAGGTACTAGTATCATGGATATCAGCATTTTTGTTACCATCAGGGGGAAGTCTTCAGCTGGCAGAGCTTGGGATCCCCACCAGCTACCGCTAAACGTGTACTACTGTTGGGTGGGCCTGAGCCCTTAGTGGCCCACCTGTGGCTATGCCACTGGTGTAGTATGGAACAAATTATGTGAGAGACATCCAGATACTCTCTTCTTTTTATTTGCTCATGATACAGCTGTATGTTGTCGAATGATTAAAGTTAGAAGTAGGATATGTCTTGTCGGCGGTCAAGTCTAGTCAGACCATCCTAAAACAAAGCAGCAAGAAAATAAAAGGAAAGAGCAAGATAAATCCAAAAGGCATAAAAATGTATAACAGATGTAAAAAGTTAAAAACCATGAGAAAAAAAATGCTGCAGTCACTCATTTAAGGCATGCGTAGTATGGAACTAATATGGGAGAGACATCCAGACACTAACTTTTCTCTATTTACTTATGGTGCAACTGTATGTTGTCGAATGATTAAAATTAGAGCTAGGGTATGCCTTGTCGGCAATCAAGTTTAGTTACACTGTCCCAAATAAAGCTAAAAGATAACTTGTCAAAGGAGCGAGTAAATGGCAGGAAACAGATGAGTGAACACAAAGGGTATAAAAATATAATGTAAACTATCGGTCAGCACCATATAATAAAAGGAGTCCATGATAAATATTGAATATAATAATGATAACATCAAAAGACCAGACAGTAAAGGAGGCCCCCGAGTGAATGAAAACAATTTGTAAAAAAGGCGCCATACATGGGCGGCAAACAATAAGGAGAAACAGTGGGTGCAGGTAAAACATAAGTGTTGCCATACTGGGACAGACCGAAGGTCCATCAAGCCCAGCATCCTGTTTCTAGCAGTGGCTAATCCAGGTTACAAGTACCTGTGGCAAGATCCCCAAACAGTACAATACATTTTATGCTGCTTATCCTAGAAATAAGCAGTGGATTTTCCCCAAGTCCATGTTAATAATGACTTATGGAAAACTTAAAATAACTAAAATTAAGAAAATTCTTTTCTTTTTTGAAAAGCAAAAAGGCAACTTACTGAAGACAAAAAAATAAAGAAAACAATGAGAGGCTAAAGAACAAGAAAACTCTTCAAAATTTGGGAGGACTTTGTTTTTGTGTCCATTCAGAAGAGGTGAATGAACAAGACTGAGGAGACTGCTTCATGCGGGGGAGGGGGAACGATGCACGCTCACAACTTTACATTGGTCTAATCTCTGGGAGGACTGTTCCATCCCAGCACACTGTGATGATGTCCAAAACTTGTGTGCCTGATTACACCCTGCTTGTGGAGAACATGCACACCTAAAGAATGCACCCACTTATACATGATATGAGAAAAGGCATTCGTGGGGGGCATAGTTTGGCCAGATCTGGGGATCTCTGACCTAACATTGAAAAACAGATCTCTTTAAGATGAGTGAATTTAAAAATGCATTTTGAATAACATATCCTATATAATAATTTGCACCTCCAACATTCTACTACTACTACTACTTATCATTTATATAGCGCTACAAGGCATATGCAGCGCTGTACACCATAACGTCTGGATGCCTGGGTTCGTAACATCCATAACCACTCACTGCCCCGCCCTCACGTCAAAATGTAATGACGTCAGAGAGCGGAACAGTGAGAGGGAAGGGAAGCCAGCGCCAGCCAGCCAGAGAATGTTCGTGTACAAATTCGAGGGGAGGAGAGAATCGCAAGGGGAGGGAGGGAGGAAGGGGAGGGCAAACGAGAATGGATGGGATGGGATGGGAGGACAGTAGAGGAGAGAATCGCAGGACATGGATGGGAGGGCAGGGAAGAGGAGAATCGCTGTACATGGAGGGGAGGGGATGGAAGAATCACTGGACATGGAGGGGAGGGCAGGGGAGAGAGAAAAAAAGCTTACTTGATAGCCTTCCTAGGGTCCATTTCATTGTTGAGGAAACGGAAATGGTTCCACTAGTATTCTATATAAGCTTTAAGAAGTGGACTATGTATGAGTAGTTTTGAATTTGAAAAACGTTTGGAGTCTATTGGTAAATGATAAGGTGGATATTGTAAATCTTGCAGTGTAAAGTTGACACCAGCAAGTTACACTGCTGAGACCATCAGACTAAGTTAAATTCATCCGTGGAAAGAAAACATACTTTAATGTATTTTATAAAATAAACATGTACATGCACATACCTGTGCAAGAGCATTTGTATGCTCACTGTGGGAGCCTATTTAATACAGGCACATGGGTGCCTAAGCTGCATTTTTAAAATGGGTGCCCAGTTATAAAATTACCCCCTGCTGTCTTGCCTACTACCTACCGAATAAAGCACTTGAGGACTGAGTACATATAAAACTCTTTCTAAACAGACATCTGAGCAACATTCACATCACATACTACAAACACATTTTTTTATAATGATCCCTTAAGAAAAAAAATATATATATATGTATATTGTATGGTTACCGAAAAGGCAGGCTTCTCTTCATGGTGGTCTCACACAAATCAGTGAGTTAACATATTACTGCATGTTACCCAGCGCAGGCTCAGCTAGCTCTGGTTTTACCTTGCTTCTTGCATTGGACATGTCTGCTCTGAGCTTCCTAAGAAAAGTGGACCTGATGATTCCATGAGGGGTGGGGGAGTGGTATGTACAGATCGGGGCTGACTCAATCTGTACTGGGTGATGTGCAGTCCACCAGCAACCCTAGGCTCCCTAAGTTAATCATTTGCCAACCATAAAAGATTGCACGAAGGAGAAGAAACCTGAAAGATCTAGTAAAGGACCACAAGCATCCGTAATCATTGTGAAGGAGTGTGATGGGCACAGCAAGCATGTATCTCTTCTCCTTCACATTAAGGAGATACCTAAGTAACACTTAGTAACACTTTGGTTAGCATCCCTCCCCACCCCATCACCCCTTGTATTTCAGTCACTAAAACAGAGGTTTTCAACCCAATTCTCGGGGATATCCTGGTTGGGAGTGTCCCGAGGACTGGGTTGAAAACCCCTGAACTAAAAGGAAGAGGAGAAAAAATACAGGACTGACTAGAACCCCCCCCCCCCTAAAAAAAAAAAGCCCTTCCACTGTTCCCTCCTCCACCCCCACAAATTAACCAAACTAGAAAAGACAGACAATTTAGATAGGATGGCCTACTATCCTGCCTTTAGTGGAGAGGTTTCAGTGTTCACAGTAAAGAACTATTTTGTCAGCTCTGTAAACAAGGTTTCAAGAAATGTCTAATTTCACCCAGTCCTTGATACATGCCCTTCATAACATCCCTTGAAATCTGCCCATCCTTTTATTCCATTAGGCCTGGAATGTTCTCAAACCGTTCAAGACACTAAACCTTGTGACTCTGGGCAAATCACTTAACCCTCCATTGCCCCTGGTACAAAATAAGTACCTGAATATATGTAAACCTCTTTGAATGTAGTTGCAAAAACCTCAGAAAGGCAGTATATCAAGTTCCATTTCCCTTTCCCTAAACAGACCTAGACCCAGCTAGGCAGGTCATAGGGCAGTTGCAGTCTCTCCACCTCTTTGTCAGATCCTTTGCTGCCAATTTACACTAAGGCATAGTCAAATTGTCCCCTCTCCAGTCCCTCCTTGTGGTCTGTCCATGAGGAAGCTGGCATTCGACTGTACGGATCCAGGAGTATACGGAAACAGCGCACCATCAGTATTACCAAGAATACCAGCAGGAATATCACCATTGCAAAGACGGTCTTCTGCTCAGAGTCCATCCCCATGCTGTTTGCTGAATGGTCCAACAGGGTTGGGGACAACAGCAGGTCATAATCTGTGCTGTATTCTGAATTCATTATGGCTGCATAGCATGGGACTCCTTCTGAACTTCAAAAGGTTTTAAATAAGATAAACAAATGAAGATCTCACCTCCTTGGGTAGTTTTCTGAAAAGGAAAGTAAATGTCAGTTTTATCCATAAACCCAACTTCCTATGCTTAAAGCAACGTACAACATTCTCAAAACATCAAATTAAAAATAGAAAGTTGCAGAACAGACACTGAAACTCCAAAAGCAGCATAGTAAGAAAAACAAACATACAAATGCAAAATCCAGCCCTAAACAGTACTGTAAGCATAAAACACATCAAGTAAAAATAAAAATTAAAAAAACAACAAAAAAAGTAAATAGCAGCTCATACAAGCAAACTAACTCATTGTGTAATTCACAATAAAACCAAATACATCAATTCTTAGTACCTGTATATAATATGTAATCTGCTTTAGTTGTACCACAGAAAGGCAGTATATCAAGAATCTAATAAACAGCGAAGTTACTCACCTGTAGTAGCTGTTTCTGAGAACAGCAGGCCAAGTATTCTCATGGTTGGGTGACGTGGAGAGGCGTAATCGAAAGGGGCGCCCAAGTTTTCCTGAGGTTTTTCCATGAAGGAACGGGGAAACCAGTATTATCGAAACAAGATGGGCGGCCATCTTTCATTTCGATAATACAGTCAGGGATGCCCAAATCGCAAAATTTAGGTCGATGTTAGAGATGGTCGTCCCCGATTTTCACCAATAATGGAAACCGAGGACGCCCATCTCAGAAACGACTAAATCCAAGCCATTTGGTTGTGGAAGGAGCCAGCATTCGTAGTGCACTGGTCCCCCTGACATGCCAGGACACCAGCCGGGCACCCTAGGGGGCACTCCAGTTATCTTCAGAAAATCTCCCAGGTGCATAACTCCCTTACCTTGTATACTGAGCCTCGCAACCCCCCCCCCCCCCAACACCCACTCCCCACAACTGTACACCACTAACATAGCCCTTAGGGATGAAGGGGGGCACCTAGATGTGGGTACAGTGGGTTTGTGGTGGGTTTTGGAGGGCTCACATTTACCACCACAAGTATAACAGGTGGGGGGGATGGGCCTGGGTCTGCCTGCCTGAAGTTCACTGTAGTACCCAGTAAAACTGCTCCAGGGACGCCCTTCTTTTTTCCATTATCGGCCGAGGACGCCCATGTGTTAAGCACACCCCAGTCCCACCTTCGCTATGCTTCCGACACACCCCCATGAACTTTGGTCGTCCCTGCGATGGAAAGCAGTTGAGGACGCCCCAAATCAGCTTTCGATTATGCCAATTTGGGCGACCCTGGGAGAAGGATGACCATCTCCCGATTTGTGTTGAAAGATGGGCACCCTTCTGTTTCGAAAATAAGCCTGATAATCTGATGGAGCCCGGTGTGGATGCTGACTAGCGAGAAGACTGTAGAGGTTGCTAGCAGTGTCCCACTGTGCATGTGCTGGTACCTTACCACCTGATGCGCAAGCGCGGTTTCCTCAGTCATATAATATAGCTAAAGAATTCAAGGGGAGGTGGGATGGTTTGTGAGAATACTTGGCCTGCTGTCCTCAGAGAACATCTGCTACAGATGAGTAACTTCAGTTTCTCTGAGGACAAGCAGACCAGTTGTATTCTCTCAGTTGGGAATCCCTAGCTACCAGGCTCACTGAAAACAACAGTGCTAGGACAATGGGGACTTGAAACATCGAGGCCTTGGTCAATTAACCTGAAAACTATATACATTGTAGTTGTGAAGGTGCAGTCTGGAACAGAACAAAACTGGGTCTAGGAGGGTGGAGTTGGATTCTAGACATCAAACAAATTCTGCAGAACTACTACTTATAATTTCTATAGTGCTACTAGACATACGTAGCGCTGTACACTTTTGTCTGACTGAACTGGCTATCACGTTGGGTATCCTGCTCAAGGCAGTAATGAAATGTGAATGTGTGGACAGAACACCACGTTGCCTTTTCTATGGAGGCTCTGACATTATGAGCCTTGAAATGACCCTCTAGAGTCAGCCCAGCCTGGGCATAAGTAAGGAGATGTAATCTGCTAACCAATTAGAAATTGTGTGTTTGCCAATAGCTACCCCCATCTGATTTGGGTCAAAAGAAACAAAAAGCTAGGTGGACTGTCTATGGGCTTCAGTTCACACCAGACAGGTTTAAAGCGTGCTTGTAATCTAAAGTATGCAGTATACTTTCATCAGGATGGGTATGTTATGTGGTTTCGGGAAAACTGTTGGTAGAACAACTGACTGATTAAGAAGGAACTCCGACACTACCTTAGGAAGGAACTTAGGGTGCATGCAGAGATCTAATCTATTGTAATGAAACTTAGTGTAAGGTGGATCCACTACTAGGGCCTGAAGTTCACTGATTCTACAAGCTAAAGTGACCACCACCAAAAACATAACTTTCCAGGTCAAATACTTCAGATGACAGGAATCAAGTGGCTCAAAAGGAGCTTTCATCAGCTGGGTGAGGACAACATTGATATCCTGTGACACAGTGGGAGGTTTGCCAGGGGCTTTGTCAACAGCAAGCCTCTGATGAAGCGAACAACTAGAGGCTGTACAGAGATGGGCTTACCGCCTACATGTAATTGCGCTGAGATGAACCCATACCGAGTTGGTTTTCAAACCAGACTCAGAGAGATGCAGGAGGTATTCAAGCAGTTTTTGTGTAGGGCAAGTGAGGGGATCTAAGGTCTTGTCCTCACACCAGATGTCAAATCTTTTTATGAGTAACACCCCTTAGTGGAGTCTTTTCTGGAAGCCAGCAAGATGTGAGAGGCAACCTCAGACAAATCTAAGGACCCAAATTCTATGGTGTCAACATCCGAGCCTTGAGGGCCAGGAATTGGAGGTTACGATGCAGAAGGGATCCTTCGTTCTGCGTAATGAGGGTTGGAAAACAGTCCAATCTCCACTGATCTTTGGAGGATAACTCCAGAAGAAGAGGAAACTAGATCTGCCTTGGCCAATAAAGAGTGAAAAGGATCATAGTTTCCTGGTCTTGTCTGAGTTTCAGCAAAGTCTTCTCTATGAGAGGTAACGGAGGATATGCATACAGAAGACCCTCTCCCCAATGTAAGGGAAAGGCATCTGATGCTAGTCTGCCATGTGATCTAAGCCTGGAACAGAACTGGAGGACTTTGTTGTTGAAATGAATGGCAAAAAGATTTGCCAAGGGGTGTCCTACTCTCAGAAGATCTTGCAGTTTATGTCCATGTTGAGAGACCACTCATGTGGTTGCAAAATCCTGCTCAGTCTGCTGCTAGGCTGTTCTTGCTTGCCAGGTATGTGGCTTGCAGGACCATTCCATGAAGGAGGGCTCACTGCCACATCTCCACTGCCTCCTGACACAAGAAGGATCCTGTACTCCTCCTTGTTCACATAGAACATTGCAATCTGACTGCCCATTTGAATGAGAATAATTTGGAGGGCCTTTTACTAAGGCGCGCTCACGTTTTTGGCACACACTAAAATTGTGGGTGCGCTAAACGTTAGAGATGCCATTGCATTCCTATGGGTGTCTCTAACGTTTAGCGCATCCACAGTTTTAGTGAACTAAAATTTATTTATTTATTTATAGTTCATTTGTATCCCACATTTTCCCACACATGCAGGCACAATGTGGCTTACAGTTAATTTAAGAAAAAAAATACAAATTGAGATAATACAGTTAAAGATGACTAAAGATAGACAGGAGGAGCAGTAGCTAACAATGGGGAACTAAGCAGGGTAGGAGAGTGCGATGGGAATACTAATCAGCAGAGCAACTAGGGGAGTACGTTTTAACAAAGAAATAAGCTTTCAGCAATTTTTTGAAAAGGGTGTGGTCCAATTGCGTTTTGAGGTGTTGCAGAAGAGCATTCCAGTGCTTAGGACTCCAGTAGCAGAAAGAAGAGGTGAAAATCAGCTTATATTTGACGCCCTTGCAGTTTGGGAAGTGTAATTGGAGATATGACCATGCTGCAGGTGTTGCATTCCTTGGTGGAAGATCAATCAAGTTGAACATATAGTCCGGAGCAAGGCCATAGATGATTTTGTGGGTTAAGGAGCAGACTTTAAAAATGATGCGTTCCTTTACTGGTAGCCAGTGTAGGTTGTAGCGCAGAGGTTGAGTATTTGCAAATCGTTGTTTACCCAGAATCAGTCTTGTGGCTGTGTTCTGGACTGTCTGGAACTTTCTCAATAAAGAGACCTTACAGCCCGAATAGATCCCACTACAATAGTCTAGGCGGGAGAGGACTAACCAATGCACAAGGGTACGGAACAGCTCTCTGATAAGGAAATATCGTATGCGCCGGAGCCTCCACATAGCATGAAACATTCTTTTGGAGACCAGATGCACGTGATTATCGAACTGTAGGTGCATGTCCAGGTTCACTCCTAAAAGCCGCAGACTGTTGGAAATTGGAAGAACATAATCCTTAATGGGAAGCGTAGTATCGATTATCCTGTGATGTGGGGACAAGAGTATGAGACATTGAGTTTTATCCTTGTTTCGTTTAAACACCTGTGCCCAGTGTTCAATAGTGGAGAAGCTAGCTTCAATGAGATTAGCAATTTTGGATAAGGAGTTTTGAAAGGGGATGTAGATGGTAATATCATCAGCACAGATGAACGGATTGAGTTAAGCCTTTCTTCCCGAGAAACATCTTCCGTACCTTGGTACAATCTATGGTAATTAGTCACCTGGACTACTGTAATACTCTGTACGCTGGCTGCAAAGAACAAACTATTAAGAAACTCCAAACAGCCCAGAATACCGCATGCCAGACTCATATTTGGAAAGACCAAATACGAAAGTGTGAAACCCTTAAGAAAGAAACTTCACTGGCTTCCACTCAAGGAACGTATCGAATTCAAGATCTGCATGATCGTACACAAGATCATCCGTGCAGATGCCCCACTGTACATGTTTAACCTTGTGGACCTACCGCCCAAAAACGCCAAGAGATCAGCCCGCAAATTCCTCAACCTGAATTTCCCCAGTTGTAAAGGACTTAAATATAAGCAGGCATATGCCTCTACCTTCTCCTATAGAAGTACACAGATATGGAACGGGTTACCCCCAGCCCTAAAAACCATGGATAATCTAAGTAACTTTCGCAAATCTCTGAAGACACATCTCTTCAATAGAGCCTACAAAAAGAACCCTTAAAGACACAAATTCACCTCCTAAACTATCCTATCTAACACCATATTCTCCAATTCCTCATCCATCTTTAGCTTACCATCGATTGTATCCATTATCCTGTCATGACTTTGTCATAACAACACTCTGTAAGCCACATTGAGCCTGCAAATAGGTGGGAAAATGTGGGGTACAAATAAATAAATAAATAAAATTGAGGTCTAATTTTGCTAAAGCTGAGGCTAATGGCATCAGCATGATATTAAATAATGTTGGTGACAGAGGTGAACCTTGGAGTACCCCGCAAGATGCATTCCATGGAGCAGAAGTGGCAGAATTCACTGTGACCTGGTAAGTTCTTGAAGTCAGGAAGTCCTTGAACCAGTGTAGAACAGACCCTCCTACACCGAATGAGTCTAGAAGATGAAGTTGTAGGTCATGGTCCACCATGTCAAAGGCGCTTGGCGTATCGAATTGAAGCAGTAATACCTTCCGTCCAACAGATAGCTCTTGTTAGAAATTTGATAAAAGGGTGACTAGAACTGTCTCTGTGCTAAACTGAGCATGGAAGCCAGACTGCGAATGGTGAAGGATATCAAATTTTGCCAGGAAAATGCGAGCGCTCCTTAGTAAAAGACGCCCTCGGTTCTGTAGCTGATCTATGAAAACCTTTAGAGCACTCCAAATAGCCCTGAGCACGAGGAAGTTGATATGGTAAGTCTTTTCCTGAGCAGACTAAGTTCCCTGGGTGTGAAGCCCATCTACATGGACTCCCCATCCCAAGATGGATGCATCCATTATTAACACCTTCTGAGATGGTGGAATTTGGAATGATAGTCCACAGTCATTGTCCCAATTGTCCACCAGAGAAGAGCATGAGTCAATTCTGGAGGAATCTGGATGACATCCTCTAGGTTCCCAGCTACCTGAGACATGCCATGGGAGTGGCATGCACTGTCGAGGCCACGTGACCCATTAATATCAACATTTGCTGAGCTATGACCTGCTTGCTGCTTCAGGTTGAGAGTTATCAAGGCCTCTGTTCTCGCTTGAGGAAGAAAAACCCGAGCCTGCAATGTATCTTGTAGGGCTCCTATTTACGCCAATCACTGAACTGGGAGAAGGTGGGACATGGGGTAGTTTATGACAAACCCTAGCAGCTCTAATAGCTCAGTGTGCTGCAACGGCTAAGAAAGTGCACAGAATGTTGAGTATTATTAGGAAAGGGATGGAAAACAAACACGAGGACGTTATAATGCCATTGTATCGCTCCATGGTGCGACCGCACCTAGAATATTGTGTCCAATTCTGGTCGCCGCATCTCAAAAAAGATATAAAGGAATTAGAGAAGGTGCAGAGAAGGGTGACAAAAATGATAAAGGGAATGGAGCGACTTCCATATGAGGAAAGGCTGAGAAGGTTATGGATCTTCAGCTTGGAGAAAAGGCGGCTGAGGGGTGATATGATAGAAGTCTACTAGTTAATGAGTGGAATAGAGCGGACAGATGTGAAACATTTGTTTACACTTTCAAACAACAACAAAACCAGGGGACACAAGATGAAGCTAGAATATGGTAGATTTAAAACAAATAGGAAAAAGTTTTTCTTTACTCAGCGTGTAGTTAGACTCTGGAACTTGTTGCCAGAAAATGTAGTGACAGCAGCTGGCCTTACGGAATTTAAAGGGGGTTTGGACAGATTCCTGAGAGAAAAGTCCATTGAACATTATTAAGAATTAAGTTTGTTTGTTTTTTTTTTTTGGGGGGGGGGGGGGTTGCCGGGTTCTTGAAGTCTGGATTGGCCACTGTCGGAGACAGGATGCTGGGCTTGATGGACCCTTGGTCTTTTCCTAGTATGGCGGTGCTTATGTACTTATGTACTTAAGTAGGCCCAGGGGGAAGGGCTCTGTCCAGTCATAGGGGTAGAGACTGGGTGCTGTTTGGGGCCAGGGCTGGGCTGGTTTCTGCTTCAGCTGATGCCAAGTGGCAAATTTTGGCTGCAGATTCAGCTTCAGCTGAGACTGATAAGCCTAGTTTCAGTCAGCTTCTAAATGTTAATTGGTATAAGACAGGGAGTAAAATATTCAATAGGTATTCTAAACATATAATTGGCCATTCAAATTTATTCTTATCTTCAGTCATGGTTATAACTTTGAATGGCCAGTTAAATATATAAAAACACAGAAACATGTTTATACTGGCCAAAAAATTGTACCTATGTAACATATCAAAAAAGGCTTCTATGTTTCTATGGTGCTTATTTTAGAAACACTGTTTGCATTTTAGATGTGCATAAACCAGCATTTAGACATTTATTTTCCATAAACATCTAAATCCCGATTTTACATATGTCAAGGGAGTGTGGTCTGGGCCGGTTTTGGGCAGACCTCAAAATAAACATGGAGTCTCCATTTCAGAAGGGAAAGGAAAATCTACTGTATGTCCCAAGGAGATTAGATTGAAAAAAGGAGACAGCATGACATCCAAAAGTTGAAGCCGGCTCAGACCTGCCTCCCCCACGCAGCCGTCATCTCCGTACACCCAGAACAAAGCAAACAAACCTATGAGCTGCATCCATGTTCTCGTTCGCTATTGTTGGTAACATTTTTATTTGATCTCACTTATATTTTCAAACATGCCGGCTTGTGCAGCATACGGATGTACATAGAGGAAGTATCGATTTCATCGTTTAGAGTACTAATTTTTTCTAAATTGCAATTAGTGTGTCATTTGGAGGGGCTGGTTATAGGGACTCCCTAGCACCTTAGCAAGCATTTTATTCATGCATAGATGTTTTCACCTAGTAAAGGGCCACCAAAATAGACATCTTGTTATGAAAATCAGGCACTGAACATTCAGTTTCTATTTATAAGTACAAAGGCTTTTTTTAAACTTTAGGTTAAAACGACATCTTTTTTTTTCCTGTGCGTCCACCAAAAGAAAAAGATGGTATGTGGGAACTGTTCAGGCCTGTCAAGGCTGGCTGGATCACAGAACCAGAACTAGGGTTACCATATTTTGTCCACTGAAAAAGAGGACATGTCAAGCCCCCTGCCTGCCCCTGCCCCGCCCACACCGCATCCCTTTCGCATCCTCGCCCCGCCCTTTCTCGCTCTCACCCCACCCCCTGTCACATATTCCTCTCCCCCCGAGTCACATATTCCCCTCCCCTCCCCCTGTCACCTCCCCTCCCCTTACTTACTATCTACTGCAATGGTGGTCTAGTGACCTCTTCGGGGCAGGAAAGAGCCCCCCCCTTTCCTGCCCAGAGGACTGCCCTTGCCCTGCATCCTGTTGCTGTGACCGTCTCGGGATTCAAAATGGCCGCCGAGAGTTGAAGTCTCGCGAGGCCCCTTCAACTCTTGGCAGCCATTTTGAATCCCGAGACCGTCACACAGCAACAGGATGCAGGGTAAGGGCAGTGCTCCGGGCAGGAAAGAGGGGGTTCTTTCCTGCCCCAAATAGGTCACTAGACCACCAGGGCAATAGATAGTAAGTAAGGGGAGGGGAGGCTAGGATAGGTCCGCCGCCTGCCCACCCATTTGTCCAGAAATCCGGACAAACGGGCGGACTAGCAAAATCTGCCCGGACGCCCAGATGTGTCCTCAAAAAGAGGACATGTCCGGGTAAATCCAGATGTATGGTAACCCTAACCAGAACCCAAGCCCCTACCCAAACCAAACACCCTCAGCTGTATTTTTTCTTGACACCAGCCTGGGTAATTCTTAAAAATTTGCAGCAAAGCACAAACTACTTTCTTAGCAAGAATAAGCAGGGGGAAATTGGATACATAAGCAAAAGGGAAAAACAGCAAGTGAGGCACGTACTAAGCCTCTGGCTCCCCAAAGACCTAGGACTGTCAGTGCCCACCCTCGCCTTTCAGATCAGGCACTTATATAGAGTTTCTCAGCCCCAAAACACAAAGAACTGTTTTTTCAAGAATGCATCATCTAGGATATGTCATTCCTTTGGCATAATTGCCAAAACGTACATTAAAAAATTATATTTCCTTAAAAGATACATTTCAGTCCTTTTGTTAATTAAACACATTCTCAGTAAAAGTACCCTTATCTCACTTCAAAAGGTCAGGATCCAGTTCTTTCCCTTCCCTTTAGGGCTTAACAGGAATCCCATGGTCTCTTACCTTGTCCATCCCCTTGCTCCCTTCAAATGGTAATTAGTTCTCAACAGATGGAAACCTGCTGCATCCAGATAGTCTCCAAATGGCCTCTTTGAACACACCCTATCAAAAACAGTGAATTGCATGACTCACTGTCCTTCAATTACCTGGCCAAAAGAGGGGAGGAAGGGGGGGTTGCTTGCTTGTGTGCTGGGCACCAAATGGCCTTGTTTGTTTTGTAATCCACAGAAGAAAAAATGTCTCTACACTGTCTGTAGATTATGGTTTAACTTTATATTTAAGCATTACTAGCACTGGACCCGTTTGGTCTAGGTCTTCATCACTGCACCCCCACCAACACTCCCCCCCCCCCCCCCCCCCCCCACCAGAAAAGAAAAAAAAAGGAGACTGTTCCATTCTTCAGTGTTCAGCCACAGAGAAAGGGTAGGGTGCAGGGTCCATGAGCCAACCCAACTGCAAGTAAGGAAGGGACAAATAGGGGCTGGAGAGGGGACAAGAGAGAGGATGTGATACTAAAAGCAAACAAACCTGTGCCCAGGAACCAGGAGGAAAAATTAAACACAATCAGAGGGATCCAGTGTCTCAGGAGCCGTGATGAAGTATAAGAACCTCATGGGACATAGTTATGTGAAATACTTTTGCAGACATAAAAAGGATTTTAGGTGGGGTGCATAATTTGTGCAAACAGGGGGTGATGCGACCAAGCAAACAACAAGATAGGATCAATACAACAATAAAGGGAAATGGGACTTGATGTACTGCCTTTCTGAGGTTTTTGCAACTACATTCAAAGCGGTTTACATATATTCAGATACTTATTTTGTACCAGTGGCAATGGAAGGTTAAGTGACTTGCCCAGAGTCACAAGGAGCTGCAGTGGGAATTGAACTTATTTCCCCAGGATCAAAGTCCACTGCACTAACCACTAGGCTACTCCTCCACTCCACTCCATGCCTTGTAAAGGATAATAGACCAATAAAAATGGATCTGAAAGTACCATCTAAATGAAGAGAACCAAGAGGTTAAATCATCCCACCATGTCATGTCTAACAGGCCCTTGTAATTGTCTACACCAACATGTGTAACAGTTAACATGTCCTGTATAGCATTAACTACAATCTCAGACTTAGAATTCAAAAGGGTACAACATGTAGAAGAATTAATCGCACCACATACACCTGTATGCGCAAAGAGCATATTCACCGCAAAGCATGTGTCAGTAACATATTGAATGATATCATCAATTTGGTCTTGTAAAGCCAAGATGGCCTTATTCTGATGGTGCTCGAGTTCTACTACAGCCTGCAAACGTCTAATAGCTGCATCATATTTAGCAGAGAGCAGAGGGTCCAAATAGCAACCAAGGTGTGGAAGAAATCACATCATGAACTCGTTTAGACAATGGGGAAGTGGTATTTGTTGGAATGTAATTGTATTTTTACATGCATTGCCTGTCACCTATTATTTCTCTGTGATTACTCTGTGACCTCTGATGTGAATTACTTAGAGAGGTCACACAGCTATGTAACTTCCTGTGGGGGATAGATGCAGCACATGCAGCACATGGAGCACATGGAGCTCATGATCTCTCCTAACCTGAGAGGATCTATGGTGGTGTGAGCATCCATTACCATCTAAGCACATGGAAGGAGCTGATAAGACAAATGTATAGTAATATGTATATATAAGCCTGTCTGATTATAATCTAACTACAAACTGTGAGTAAACAGATGTTTTGTTACTTCAACTTTAAAGTGACTCAGCAGTGAATTATTCAGGGGTGAATGAGAGAGAGATGAAGAAAGAAATTAACATTTCTAAAGCTGAAGCTGTGTGTACTAAAATCTGCTAATTATTTACTACAAATAATCCAACAAAAGGGTTATGGGCCCAGGGTCCAGGAATTGAAAAAGAAGAGAAATATTACCAGGCAGTAAAAAAGGCCACATTTTTCTCTTAAGTTTTAAAGGAAAGATTCAGTCTGTCTCTCTCTCCCCCCACACAGCAGACAGAAGGCTAAGAAAATGGCTGAGGGAAGAAATTCACCATTGTTCTATTCTCTCAAGGTGCCTAGATTAACTGAGTTTAATTATCAGCAGTGGGAACTAAGATTCATATGTCTCCTTCGAGCAAAAGGATTGAATATATGCTTAGACCAAGACAGAACAGATGAAAATATGGCTGAATGGGACAATGCAAACTATTATGTGAAATGCATGCTTTTGGAAGCTCTCTCAGAGAAACAAGCCATATTAGTGGAGGGAAAAGATACACCAAAGGACATTTTATATAAACTGAGAACTATGTATGCAACTACATATGCAAAGCAGCAACCAATTTGGCTGGCAGAGTTGAATGAAACCAAATTAAGGGATAAAAGTAAATGTAATGATCACATTATGCATCTTATGTCTTCATTTCAAAAGTTAGAACTTTCTGGAATTCCCATGTGTGATGCATTGAAAAGAGCATTTCTTTTTACCTCACTATCAAAGAAGTTTGATGTTTTTAGGTCTGTAAATGAGGCCATTGAAGGGCAATCTTTTGAACAGGCAACATCAAAACTAAGGCAGGAATGCATAATAAATGATTCTGAGGAGATGTGTTCTCAAAGTCAGTCAGAGAGAAATGAAACAAATTTCTTGGCAAAGAACAGAGGAAGGCGGAGCTATGGAAAAACTCCACCCAAGGGCAAGCTGATTTGCTACTTATGTGGAAAGGAGGGACATGTATCTAAATGGTGTAAGGAAACACAAAACACTCCCTCTAGCTCACCTAAGCCAATGGAACTAAAGAATTTTCAAACCAGGAAATGTATGAAGGACAAAGATAAACACAAGGGCTTTCTAATGGCAGAAAAATCTTTGACTATGGTAAATAATAATTCAAATGAAAGTACTTGGATTTTGGATTCGGGGAGCACATGCCATTTAACCAATTGTAAGGATTTCTTTCAGGAAATGTGTCCAGAGGAAGGTATTCTTAAAACTGCAAACGCAGGGACTGCTAAGATCCAAGCAAAAGGTATTGGATTCTTAAAATGCAAAGTGTCTAATGAAGTTAAAGAAATTCCTGTAAGTGATGTCTTGTATATTCCCCAAGCAGTTTGCAATATGCTTAGTGTATCTACATTAGATAAGAAGGGATTTGTGATTCATTTTGAAAACAGTAAGTGCACAATCTCTAAAAATGATGAAGTGTATGCTGAAGCTTTTATGCATAATGATGTTTATAAGCTGAACATTTCAGGTGAAGCCTCACATATGGCGCAAGTAAGGAAGAATGATGGTAAATGTAGTCTGGAAATCTGGCACCGCCGCCTGGGACATCGCGATTTTAAGGTGATCCAGGATCTTTACAGTAAGCAACTGGCCACCGGCATTCAGATAAGTGCAGATGCTGGTAAAATGGAGAAATGCATAGACTGTGTTACTCAAAAAGGTGTGAGACCCTCATTTCCTGCATACACAGGAAATAGGAGTAATAAAGTGCTGGACTTAATACACAGTGACTTATGTGGACCGTTTAATATCCCATCATTGGGAAATAACAGATTTGTGCTAATATTCTTGGATGATTTCTCTAGATATTGTGTGGCCTATTTGCTGAAAGAGAAAAGTCAAGTCACAGACATGCTGAAGAAATACGTAGCCATGGTGAGCAATAAATTTGAAAGAAAACCAAAGGTTCTTCAGACCGACAATGGTGGTGAGTTCACTTCACAAAGCATGCGCACATTTCTAGAACAAGAAGGCATTCAGCATATCACAACAGTAGCTTATACACCAGAGCAAAATTCTGTTGCAGAGAGAAAATTTAGGTCACTTGTGGAAATGACCAGATGTATGCTGTCAGATAGCAATCTCCCTAAAAGACTATGGGGGGAAGCCATTCTCACAGCAGTGTACCTACAAAACAGAATGCCAACTAAAGGCGCTGAGCGCACACCACATGAGACATGGCATGGTAGGAAGCCAAACCTGTCACACATAAGAACATTTGGAAGTACAGCATATGCTCATGTACCAAAGCAAAGAAGGCATAAGCTGGATTCCACAACAGAAAGGGGCATTTTAGTTGGCTATACTCCAGGACACAAAGGATATAGAATTTTGAATCTGAAAACTGGCATTGTTGGCATAAGACATGTTACATATTTTGATGAAAACAAAAGGGTTGATAAAGGCTGGATTATCCCAGATGAGCCTTATCATCCAGAATATGAAACTAGAACCATAATAGACATGCCAGTGTATATAAATGCCATACCAAGGCAGATGTCTGAAAGCAACTCACCTGTATCTAACGAGGAACAGGCAGAGGAAACAGACACAGAAAGGATCATTGAAGAAGACAGTACAGTTGGAGAAGGGGAATCAATTGGAGAAGGACTCTCAGATTTAGAGGATGCGGAAAGGTCAGACCAACCTGTTGTCAGACGCTCATCCAGGGAAAACAAAGGTGTTCCACCCCCAAGACTGTCTTACTTAACAAAGTCAGCAGAAGCTCAAGAGCCCTTAACATGGGATGAGATTGAGAAAATGCCAGCAGAAGAAGCTGCTGAATGGCATAAAGCTGCACAAGAAGAAATTGATGCATTGGATAAAAATAATACTTGGATTCTTGCAAAATTACCTCCTGGCAAGAAAGCTATAGGATGCAAATGGGTATTCAAGTTAAAAAGGAATGCACAAGGAAAAGTGGAAAGGTATAAAGCCAGATTAGTCGCAAAGGGATATCTTCAAAAATATGGAGAAGATTTTGATGAAGTGTTTGCACCTGTAGTGAAACACACGACAATAAGAACACTTCTGAGCATTGCAGTCTCAAAAGGCATGCAAGTCAAACACATTGATGTGAAAACAGCGTTTCTTCACGGAGATATAACTGAAGACTTGTACATGGAACAACCAACAGGTTTCATAAATACAAAACAAAGACAGCTAGTGTGTAAATTAAACAAAGGTCTTTATGGATTAAAGCAAAGTGAAAAATGTTGGAATGAAAAATTGCATGAAATATTGACAAATTTAGGATTTAAGCAAGGTGAAGCAGATAAATGCTTGTACACTAGGTGCACAAATGGACAATATGCATACATTTTAGCTTTTGTTGATGATCTGCTCATTGCAAGCAAAAGTGAGCAAGAGTACAAGGACATTGTAAAGTGTTTAAACCTCAATGTTGAGATAAAAGAACTTGGAAATGTGTCATACTATCTTGGTATAGAAATTAAGAAACAAAATGATGGTTCTTATCTTCTAAGCCAGAAGCAGAAAATAAATGAGCTTATTGAAAGTTTAGGTATGCAAGATGCCCAAGTTGTAAGCACTCCCATGATCACTGATTTTCTGAAGGATGAAACAGTAAGAGAACCTTTACCAGATAACATCCAATATAGATCAGCCATAGGTAAGCTTTTATATCTAGCTACCACATACAGGGCTGATATAGCAAATGCAGTAGGAATTTTGAGCAGAAGGGTCAGCTCACCTACCAAATCAGATTGGACTGCAGTTAAAAGGATGGTAAGGTATTTAAAGGGTACCATTGATTGTAAATTAAAGATTTCAGCCAATAGTAATCCAAAACTAATATGTTACTGTGATTCAGATTGGGCAGGGGATCATTCTGATTATAAATCCACAAGTGGATATGTGTTTATGTATGGAAATGTACAAATTTCATGGGCCAGTCATAAACAAAGTATTGTGAGTTTGTCTTCTACAGAAGCTGAATATGTGGCTGTATCGGAAGCGTGCAGAGAACTGATGTGGATTGAAAAACTTTTGCTGGATTTTGGAATAGCTGAAAAGAGACCAATCCAGATAATGGAAGATAATCAGAGCTGCATCCGACTGTCACAGAATGACAAGGTTCAGTCACGCACCAAGCACATCGCAACGAAATACCACAACGTGCGAGAGTTGGCGAAAGAAGGGGTCATCAGTCTACACTATTGTCACACCAGTGAAATGACAGCTGACATCATGACCAAACCGTTACCCAGAGAACATTTTGTGAATCTGCGTATAAAGCTTGGACTTTGTATGAATAAATAATTGCATGACAGTTATGCATGAGAAGGGGTTTGTTGGAATGTAATTGTATTTTTACATGCATTGCCTGTCACCTATTATTTCTCTGTGATTACTCTGTGACCTCTGATGTGAATTACTTAGAGAGGTCACACAGCTATGTAACTTCCTGTGGGGGATAGATGCAGCACATGCAGCACATGGAGCACATGGAGCTCATGATCTCTCCTAACCTGAGAGGATCTATGGTGGTGTGAGCATCCATTACCATCTAAGCACATGGAAGGAGCTGATAAGACAAATGTATAGTAATATGTATATATAAGCCTGTCTGATTATAATCTAACTACAAACTGTGAGTAAACAGATGTTTTGTTACTTCAACTTTAAAGTGACTCAGCAGTGAATTATTCAGGGGTGAATGAGAGAGAGATGAAGAAAGAAATTAACATTTCTAAAGCTGAAGCTGTGTGTACTAAAATCTGCTAATTATTTACTACAAATAATCCAACAGTATTTACATATTCAAGTGCAAGGGTAAGGGATTCTTCCCTATCCTCAGAGGAGGGTACAGCTGAAGGAATATATCTGCGCACCCTTACAGGAAAAGGAATAGGATCAACCTTGGTATATGAAACAAAAGGAAGGAGTTGGGCCAAACAGCAAGTACTTTTCCATTTTGGAGGTAAGGCCTGGTAAGCCCAAGAACCCCAAACCCAATAGTGGCCCATTAGAGCCTCCAGTCCCTCCAGAAAGGGAAGGTGGGGATTATAACTTAGCATGTGTGCTAAATGCATAGATAATGCCACAGGTGTGCATTCATTCAAGCGTCAACATAAGGAACGTAGAAAGGTCAAGGGTTACCAGTTCAGGAATTGTGCATTTTAGAGGTAGTCATTCCAAACAGGATGGAGAAGTAGGTTGTGAGGGTAGAAGCTGCCAAGTGGGCAGTGAGAGGTTTTAAGTAACTGGAACAGAATGCAGAGCGATTAAGAGAGGGTTGAGACAGCCAAGTCCCATTAGGAAGAAGGTGCATCAGACAGGTAAAAGTATTGCCCAAAGCAGGGCCTAAACCCTTCTCAGAAACAGAAAGGAATGGGAGTAGTTGGATTAAATAGAACAGGGAAAGAAGCAGAAGAAGACAAATTAAAGGAAGACCACAAGTGAGTACGTCCATCCACAGAACCACTATGACAGAGTATAAGTAGGGAAAACATCTGTAGAGGGAAAACAAGTTAAATTACCAGAGATCTGACTAGGAGGCAGGGGGAGGGCCTGACATACAAGAGCCAAGTTAGAGCTAGGCGCTATAGTTACACAGACCACGCAATCAGAGAGATGTGATAAGTGCGCAGAACTGGCCAGGTGTTAGACATATAGGGGGTTGTTTACTAAAGCTGAGCTCGAATTATTTTATTCCTGTGGGCCCTGCTGCAGATAACTCGAGCTAAGCTTTAGTAAACAACCCCCATAGGTTATTTTCCAAAAGTAGGGCAAGAGAAAGGAAACAGAAGGAGGAGACAGCAAAAAAGCAAAGACAAAGGTGAGAATACAAGACAGGGTAGAAGATGATTTGTATTTTCTGCAATAGAAGTAATAAAATAATCAAACATACCCTCCCCCCCCCCAAAAAAAAAAAAAAAAGACTAGTGGGTGTCCAGAAATTCAGGTGTGGCATGTGGGGATATGCAAGGGAGGGCCACAAAAAATAAATACATAAAACACGGGATAAAAGAGGCACAAAAAGAAATGCAGCTACCAGAAAATAGAACTTCAATTGATTCTCAAAATATTATACCCTAAGAGATACAAAATAGGGCAAAATAGTACTTAGAAGAAAGAAAAGGACAATGATAATTTGAATAAGTCCATTAAGTCCACAAGGAGCAAATAAAATTCTGCAGCAGTAGTGTATAGAGTGTTTGGTGTAAATGTCCAAAACTTAAGATGAGTCGGGTGCAGGCTGTGCACTGTGGAAATGTGGTACCATGTATTAGAGTTCTGAGTTTGGACAGCAAAAGGTGTGGACTTGCAAACTTTCAGTAGACCCTTGAACTGAGGCCCATTTCATAAACGAGGTTGGTGGTTTCTCAGGTAGACCCGATCCCCAAGCTGGTAGCGACAAATTGGCACCAATGGCGAGCCTGGCCCTGGTGGGTATTGATGAGAAATACAGAGACATCATCAGTATTCAGAGAGACAGATAGAGAGCAGGTAGAGTAAAGATATCATCCAGGTAAAAGTAATCTTAAGGAAAAATATCATTTGGAGAGAGAGAGACCATAATCCTGTACTGAGTGTGGGGAAAAAGTTACCCCATGCCTGTAGCTAATGTACTACAACATTGATAAGAGACGGAACCCATGTAGCTAATGTGCTTAATATGGTATTCAGAAGAGAAACCTTTTGTTATGTTTTACACACAACTAATAGGTATTCAGGGAGAGAGACTGTTTGTACGTACTGATTGAACTACCCACAAAATTAAAAAGGTCAGAAATGGTCACTTATACTGATTGTAGCTGATGAGTCACACAAACATGCACAAACAAAAGACAGAGTTCCAGGAGGCTGTATATCAGATCGGTCTATTAGGACTCAGGACTGGGCTTAGCCTGCAAATAAACAAAGTGTTATACAAAATTGTGGATGGTATCCAAGTGGATTACCAAAACAGTTTCCTAGAGCTAGAAGTACTTCTTATGTGCACAAATAAGCAACATGGCATAACCACTCCAGAAGTAGAAAAGGCACAAGCACTACTCTTTAAATGCTCCTTGGAGAGTCTTTATCTCTGCAGATGATAAAGAGGCTTCTTGGAGTGCATTCAAATAAAAAACGAGAAAATATTTCTTTATATTAAAAATGATCTGGATAGTCATGTATGGATTAAACCCTGATTACATAAGAATCCTAAATCTGTAATTTGAAGTCTGAAAGAAAAAAAAGAAGACACTTGAATATTAATTCACAAGGTCACATAACTCCACTGTTCTGGCTATTTCATTCTTAGGACACTCATTCACAGGTTCCTTTATACTTTCCTAATGCAAGCAGGGTGGGGGAACTAAAAAGCATAGAAAATAGGTGTGTGAACAGCAGTATGAAAAATCCCTGTGAACAAGCAGCACCAGTCTGGTTGTGGTGTTTCCCATTAGTCTCCCTAAAGTACCTCTATCTGCAGTCAGAAAGTTTTATGATACGATGCCTCTGAACAAGCAGAGGAAGATAAAACACAAATAATACATTTTAACAAGGTAAAGTTACCAGTAAAAGGTTCAAACCTGCATGACAAAGAGGCAACAAAATGAGCTAAATGCAGCATAAACTTTTCTGGTTCCTAGTTCTGTTTATATTAACGGTTTGTTTAAAAAATATTATATATATATATATATATATATATATATATATATATCAGGGATTTGCTTGCTACATACAGAAATGCTTTGATGTTTCACTTATATATACTGTCATCTACCAACATTTGCTGATTTCCGAACTGACAAAGAAGGGAAACCTTTGAAAGCTAATCAAGAAATGTATTAAGTTATGTCCAACAAAAAAGGTATCATCTTATTTTCTTTTCCATGTTTTATTTTGTTTTATTTCTATTGATTACCAGAAATCTATAGAATTTAATTTCGTTTTAGGAAAATGCTAAGGGATATGTTTACTAAAATGCATTAGCGTTTCTAATGCACCTTTAAATTTAACGTGCCTATATATTTCTAGGGCGCGATAGCGTTAAACGGGCATAAACCATTTACGAGCGTTAAAAACGCTAACGTGCCCATAGCACACCTTAGTAAACATAGGCATTAGTATCTAATCATAAAACTAGTGTTCCCTATAAAAGGGATGATGGAGAACTACATGTGGAGGAGTAGCCTAGTGGTTAGTGCAGTGGATGTTGATCCTGGGGAACTGAGGATTCCCACTGCAGCTCCTTGTGACTCTGGGCAAGTCACTTAACCCTCCATTGCTCCTGGTACAAAATAAGTACCTGAATATATGTAAACCACTTTGAATGTAGTTGCAAAAACCTCAGAAAGGCAATATATTAAGTCCCATTTCCCTTCCCCTTCCTATCACTCTTGTAAAAACAAACATAATCACATTGGAATGTCTACCAATTAGTTTCCTGATAGCTTAAACATCATGAAACTTAAGAATTCTTATGCTTATCATGAAAACTAAATTTCTATCTAGAAACCATATACACAAAGGACACAATGAGATGGAATTGTATCAAATAAACAGTAGGTTTGGACAACTAGATTACAACTGAAAATACTAGGACAACACAGAGCAACTGCCCAGGGCCGCCAACAGACTGGGCCGGGCCCGGGTCAAGGCCGCCCCGTGCCCCCCCTCCACCCGAGGTCGCCGGGCTCCCCCTCCACCGCTACTTGGCCGGGCCCTCTCTCCACCCCCGGGCCCTGTGCACTAACCTTGCGCCTCCCTCACCTTCGCAGCAAGCAGCGGCAGACCTCTCCTTCTTTCCATGCCCCACCCTCGCGGACATTACATCAGGCGAGGGCGGGACATAGAAGAAAGGAGTGGCCTGCCGCTGCTTGCTGCGAAGGTGAGGGAGGCACTTTAAAATCAGTTCCGGGAGCGACGGCATTTAAAATCAGTTCCGGGAGCGAGGGCGGGCCGGACTGCGGCGGCGCCAGGCCCCCCCCCCCCCCCCCCCCGGAGGCCCAGGCCCGGGGACTTTTGTCCCCCCTGTCCCCCCTCTTGGCAGCCCTGCAACTATCCCTAATGAAACCTATACAAAAGTTTCTTTCTTTTATGAGGCAAATGCAGCTGTCAGTTCAGCCCACTTGCATTCAGTAAATTGCTTCTGTCTAGAGGAAAAGGTAATTAATCAAATCATTAAGTACTTGAGGTTTGCCTGTGTCAGAAACCTCTCTCCTTTTGTTTCTGGGAGAGAAGCAGACAAATCACAGACACAGGAAATACAGTGGAAAAGTCAGGGAGAGGAAAAAGAAAAGATCATGAATGAAATTTGCTCTTAAATGCCTCTACTAAATTTAGTTAAGGGAATGGATACAAATGCATTAGGCATAGTTTAGGACTTTAGTAGTCTGGAACTCAATCCTCAGGCAATCTTAGCAATACTGGGGAATAGAGATATACATCTTTTTTGATTCTCTGTGTCCCTCGGTGTCCTACATGTCAAACTTAAACTGTACTAATCACAAGTTTTTCGCAGTGCTACTTTTACTAAAGTTCTAGCCTCCCCTACACCTGGCTTAGATCTGTTAAATAACAAAATTCATTAAACTACAGTGGTGGAAATAAGTATTTGATCCCTTGCTGATTTTGTAAGTTTGCCCACTGACAAAGACATGAGCAGCCCATAATTGAAGGGTAGGTTATTGGTAACAGTGAGAGATAGCACATCACAAATTAAATCCGGAAAATCACATTGTGGAAAGTATATGAATTTATTTGCATTCTGCAGAGGGAAATAAGTATTTAATCCCTCTGGCAAACAAGACCTAATACTTGGTGGCAAAACCCTTGTTGGCAAGCACAGCGGTCAGACGTCTTCTGTAGTTGATGATGAGGTTTGCACACATGTCAGGAGGAATTTTGGTCCACTCCTCTTTGCAGATCATCTCTAAATCATTAAGAGTTCTGGGCTGTCGCTTGGCAACTCGCAGCTTCAGCTCCCTCCATAAGTTTTCAATGGGATTAAGGTCTGGTGACTGGCTAGGCCACTCCATGACCCTAATGTGCTTCTTCCTGAGCCACTCCTTTGTTGCCTTGGCTGTATGTTTTGGGTCATTGTCGTGCTGGAAGACCCAGCCACGACCCATTTTTAAGGCCCTGGCGGAGGGAAGGAGGTTGTCACTCAGAATTGTACAGTACATGGCCCCATCCATTCTCCCATTGATGCGGTGAAGTAGTCCTGTGCCCTTAGCAGAGAAACACCCCCAAAACATAACATTTCCACCTCCATGCTTGACAGTGGGGACGGTGTTCTTTGGGTCATAGGCAGCATTTCTCTTTCTCCAAACACGGCGAGTTGAGTTCATGCCAAAGAGCTCAATTTTTGTCTCATCTGACCACAGCACCTTCTCCCAATCACTCTCGGCATCATCCAGGTGTTCACTGGCAAACTTCAGACGGGCCGTCACATGTGCCTTCCGGAGCAGGGGGACCTTGCGGGCACTGCAGGATTGCAATCCGGTATGTCGTAATGTGTTACCAATGGTTTTCGTGGTGACAGTGGTCCCAGCTGCCTTGAGATCATTGACAAGTTCCCCCCTTGTAGTTGTAGGCTGATTTCTAACCTTCCTCATGATCAAGGATACCCCACGAGGTGAGATTTTGCGTGGAGCCCCAGATCTTTGTCGATTGACAGTCATTTTGTACTTCTTCCATTTTCTTACTATGGCACCAACAGTTGTCTCCTTCTCGCCCAGCGTCTTACTGATGGTTTTGTAGCCCATTCCAGCCTTGTGCAGGTGTATGATCTTGTCCCTGACATCCTTAGACAGCTCCTTGCTCTTGGCCATTTTGTAGAGGTTAGAGTCTGACTGATTCACTGAGTCTGTGGACAGGTGTCTTTCATACAGGTGACCATTGCCGACAGCTGTCTGTCATGCAGGTAACGAGTTGATTTGGAGCATCTACCTGGTCTGTAGGGGCCAGATCTCTTACTGGTTGGTGGGGGATCAAATACTTATTTCCCTCTGCAGAATGCAAATAAATTCATATACTTTCCACAATGTGATTTTCCGGATTTAATTTGTGATGTGCTATCTCTCACTGTTACCAATAACCTACCCTTCAATTATGGGCTGCTCATGTCTTTGTCAGTGGGCAAACTTACAAAATCAGCAAGGGATCAAATACTTATTTCCACCACTGTACATATGGGCTGCACAAAGGTAAACACAACATAATATAGCGAAGGAGGAATCATCTTACTGCTTGAAAAGTGTAACCAATCTAAACTTCACAAAACTGTTTCCTGCAGTGTTCTTCCTAAGATCTAAAAAGGGGCACACATCATTCTCTTACATAGTGCCTGAGTTACATATCTTTCAACCTAATATTCAAGGGGAGTTTACTGCAGATAAGTCATGTATATAGCCAAAGCGCTATTAACATATGCAAAGTCCAAATAAACACTAATAGGCTACCTCTGATAATTAGGGAGTCTAGTGGGTGCTCATGAAGCATTTGGTAATGCCGGCAGGGCTTTTATAGCATGCATGGCATAAATAATAAGGTACCATTATCTTGTACCCTATATGATACTGAATATACACCTCACTTCTCCTGGTTCTGTGAGGACAGAGCACCAGAGATAGTTGCTTGACTAATGGGCTCATTTTCGAAAGAGATGGACGTCCATCTTTCGACATAAAACGGAAGATGGACGTCCTTCTCCCAGAGACGTCCAAATCGGTATAATCAAAACTCGATTTTGTACATATCCAACTGCAGTCCATCGCAAGGACGTCCAGATTTCAAGGGGGCGTGTCGGAGCCATAGCGAAGGCGGGACTTGGGCATGCCTAACACTTGGACATCATTGACCCATAATCGAAAAAAGCAAGGACGTCCCTGACAAGCACTTGGACGTTTTCACCCGGATGTGTTTTTATTACGAATAAGGCCTAAAAAGTTGCCCAAAATGACCAGATGACCAACAGAGGGAATCGGGGATGACCTCCCCTTACTCCCCAAGTGGACAATAACTCCCTCCCACCCTCAAAAAACTCAGCACACAAGGTAAGGGAGCTATATTCCTGGGAGCTATATTAACTGGTCTGCATACCAACGAACTTTTAACTAAAGAAGCAAGACTACTGAAGTGTACATATTAGAAGAGATGCTTGGGAAATGTAAAAAATTCTGTGGAAGTCTAAAACCAGTGTTCAAACGCTAGCACTCCTCGGCTACCACATTCCAATGAGCAATTAAGCTAAGTACCTTACCATTGTCTTTCAAGCATCCTGCCTGATCCAGAGCAACCTCTCCCATTTGAGACAACCCCCAACAACCAAAGATAACCAGTGTCGCCAGGTGCACGGCCCCGAAACCCGCCCAAAAAGTTCACACCCCCACCCCGCCATCATCAACCCCGCCCCTGCCGTCATCGGCCCCGCCCAAAATGTTGCTAGCCCCGCCCACATCACTAGCCCCGCCCAAAACGTCATCTAACCCCGCCCATATATCACTGGCCCCGCCCCCAGCGGCCCGAAAAACCGCACAAAAACCACCAAAAAACCCCAAAAACCAGCCCAAAAAACCGCGACCCACAGCGGGCAAAAATTTCCTGCAGCGGGTCGCGGTAAAACCGCCCACCTGACAACCTTGAAGATAACCAGTTGCATACCCATGACACCTCCCTGTTAACTACCTGAAAGTGCTCTGAAGTTCCCCCCTCCCTCTGCCTCCCCTCAGTCTCCAGCCAAAGCCAGAAACAGGAGCCTATAGACTCTCAGGACAAGGAGGATGAAACTATTAGTTGCTAGGAGACAGATCAAAGGAAGACCCTGACTCAGACCTACTCCCCACCCCCCACCCCCGCCCATCTCCCTTGCTCATTAACTTATCACTGAAACCGGACCCAATACTGAAATGAGCAGCTGAAAGGCAAGCTAAATTAACACACAAGACCAGAACACCAGATTCCACACAAAGAACAAAGTCCTATCACGCATCCAATCATCAGAACACGGCCTATTAGAAGCCACAGGGAATTCAAACCAAAATAAATGCCCTCAAACTACTCCTAATAATCTACTCCTTAACACTGATCCACTCATCACTAACCACCCCACTTGCAGAAAGCAACATCATACCTATACAACACAATCATCAAAGACTGATCAGATACTCCACACCTCATCAAACTCACAACAATTTAAACAAAGGAAGAACACCAACATGCGGACAATCACAACAGAAGGGAAAGAAGGGCCCAAACAAATCCACCTTAACAAAGAAACGACAACTATTAAAAGTCCACACATTATAAGCTAATATAACAAAGCCTATTCTCTAATTGTTAAACCAAAGACTGCACCATGCTCTGTTGACTTAATCCAAGCTACTTTTTCTTGGATCAATTCCTAAATTGTGGTCGATAAGAGATTTTTTTTTCTATTTCTCTTTGTATTATTGTTTTCCTATGATGATGTTGCATATTTCGTGTATTTTATTCAAGATTTATTGAATATTGTAATTATTAAAATTTGAAAATAAAATTTAAAAAAAGTCCACACAACACTATACTCAGAAGATCCATTCCAAACAATCCAAGTGGGCTACATCAACGCCAGATCCTCTGTAAATAAAACAGCAATACTAACAGACTGGATCATGTCAGAAAACCTTGACCTACTCTTCATTAATGAAACCTGGATCCACGACCAAAAGGACCCTATAAGCCTAGACCTGTACCCTTCAGGATACAAAATCACACACTGGATAAGAAAATGAAAAAGAGGCGGAGGCATAGTACTAATCTATTGATCCCATTTTACCATCGAAACCACTGCCGAGTCCATAACACCTCAACTTGAAATTGCCTCAATCAGAATCCATAACAAAACCCTATATGATCATTTGAATTGTGTCCTGTTTTACAGACCTCCAGGTAACTGGAATGATGGCCAGACTAACTTCATGGACTTCATTTCAAACACATGTGTAACCAACTCCAATATACTAGTATTAGGAGACATTAACCTTCACTTAGAAGACCCAAACTTTATCAACACACGAGATTGTAAGGAATTCCTCCGCTCATGAGATCTCAAATGGCCACAAATGCAAGCAACCCACGTCAAAAGGCACACACTCGACCTCATCTCACATAAACTTTCAACAGACAAGAGCTTCATAATAACAAATATCAAATGGACAGAAACACCCTGGACCGACCACTATAAACTAAACTTGTCCCTTACATTGGCGGAAGAAGGGTTTGCAACGAATACAAGAACACACATCCTACAGCACGAGAGGTCAAGTAGACACGAAAACATTCTGGCAACTGATATACAATAACAAATGGTCAGCATAAACAGACTCCATATTCTACCTCATAGAATGGGACAAAAGATGTAAAAGCATACTAGATGAAATAGCACCCTTACGAACAAGAACCTCACGCAAGCATAACTCGATACCATGGTTCAACGATGAACTGAAAAAACTAAAAACACACTCCAGGAAACTTGAACGAGCATGGAGAAAAACAAAAGATGAACACACACTCAACATAGGGAAACAAATACAAAGAAAATACAAATACACAATAAGGCAGACCAAAAGAACATACTATAAAACTAAAATAGGAACAGATTCTGTTCTGTGAGTGACATTGCCGAAGGGTTAGAAGGTAAAGTTTGCCTATTTGCGGATGATACTAAGATCTGTAACAGAGTGGACACCCAGGAGGGAATGGAAAACATGAAAAAGGATCTGAGGAAGCTAGAAGAATGGTCTAAGGTTTGGCAATTAAAATTCAATGTGAAGAAATGCAAAGTGATGCACTTAGGGAATAGAAATCCACGGGAGACGTATGTGTTAGGCGGGGAGAGTCTGATAGGTATGGGCGGAGAGAGGGATCTTGGGGTGATAGTATCTGAGGATTTGAAGGCGATGAAACAGTGTGACAAGGCGGTGGCCGTAGCTAGAAGGTTGTTAGGCTGTATAGAGAGAGGTGTGACCAGCAGAAGAAAGGGGGTGTTGATGCCCCTGTATAAGTCGTTGGTGACTGAGGCCCCACCTGGAGTACTGTGTTCAGTTTTGGAGGCCGTATCTTGTTAAGGATGTAAAAAGAATTGAAGCGGTGCAAAGAAAAGCTACGAGAATGGTATGGGATTTGCGTTACAAGACGTATTTCAAAAACAGTTATTGAATAATGAGAGAAAAGCTTCCTTCATGCAGAAGTTCTGTCCAGAGTCAGTCTAGATGAGCCAACATTGTCCAATTCTGTTGTATATATTTATTTTTCTTAAGTCTGTGTGGTTATAAAAGACATTGTTTTTCTAAATCTTTGTCTCCCAGGCAGGAGGACGGAAGACCAAATGACAGCTGGCGTGGTTAAAAAGTGAGGTGAAGGAAGCTATAAGAGCGAAAAGAGAATCAATCCTTCAGAAAATGGAAGAAGGAACCGACTGAAAATAATAAGAAATGGCTTAAGGAATGTCAAGTCAAATATAAAGCACTGATAAGGAAGGCAAAGAGGGATTTTGAGAAAAAGATTGCATTGGAGGCAAAACACATAAGTAAAAATTTTTTTTAGGTATATTAAAAGCAGGAAGCTAGCAAAAGAATTGGTTGGACCACTAGATGACTGAGGGGTAAAAGAGGCGATCAGGGAAGACAAAGCCGTAGCAGAGAGATTAAATGAATTCTTTGCTTCAGTCTTCACCGAGGAAGATCTGGAACAGATACCGGTGCCAGAAATGATATTCGAAGCTGGCGAGTTGGAGAAACTGAATCAAATCTCTACAGACCTGGAGGATGTAATGGGGCAATTTAACAAACTGAAGAGTAGCAAATCTCCTGGACCGGATGGTATTCATCCCAGAGTACTGATAGAACTGAAAAATGAACTTGTGGAACTACTGTTAGTAATATGTAATTTATCCTTAAAGTCGAGCATGGTACCGGAAGATTGTTGACCAATGTAACAGCGATTTTTAAAAAAGGTTCCCGGGGAGATCCAGGAAATTATAGACCGGTGAGTCTTACTTCGGTGCCGGGCAAAATGGTAGAGACTATTATAAACAACAAAATTACAGAGAATATTCAAAAGCATGGATTAATGAGACAAACAGCCTTATTTTCGAAAGTGTTGGGCGCCCATATTTCGACCCAAATTGGGAGATGGGCGCCCATCTCGCAAAGGCGCCCAAATTAGTATAATCGAAAGCCGATTTTGGGTGTCTTCAACTGCAATCTATCGCGGAAATGGGCAAAGTTGATGGGGGCGTGTCAGAGGCGTGGTGAAGGCGGGACTGGGGCGTGGTTATCAGCCAAGGAGAGATGGGCGCCTTTGGCCGATAATCAAAAAAAGAGAGGCATTTTTAGCATAAATTTGGGTCATTTTTTTACCCTTTTTTTTCATTAACAAGTCCCAAAAAAGTGCCCTAAATGACCAGATGACTACCGGAGGGAATCGGGGATGATCACCCCTGACTCCCCCAGTGGTCACTAACCCCCTCCCACCAAAAAAAAAGAACTTTAAAAACTTTTTTCCCAGCCTGTATGCCAGCCTCCATCACAGCAGTATGCAGGTCCCTGGAGCAGTTGTTAGTGGACGCAGTGGACTTCAGGCAGGTGGACCCAGGCCCATCCCCCCCTACCTGTTACACTTGTGGTGGTAAATGGGAGCCCTCCAAACCACCCCCAAAACCCACTGTACCCACATGTAAGTGCCCCCTTTCAGCCATAAGGGCTTTGGTAATGGTGTAGAGTTGTGGGCAGTGAGTTTTGTGGGGGATTTGAGGGGCTCAGCACCCAAGGGATGGGAGCTATGGACTTGGGAGGTATGAAACTTTTTTTTTAATTGGTACAATTGCCCCCTAGGGTGCCCGGTTGGTGTCCTGGCATGTGAGGGGGACCAGTGCACAACGAATCCTGGCCCCTCCCACGAGCCAATGCCTTGGATTTGTTAGTTTTTGACATGGACATCTTTGGTTTCCATTATCGCTGAAAAACGAAACCGCCCAGCTCAAATCTGCACACATCCGATGCATTTGCCCGGCACAAACCGTAAAAAGATGGCCGCCCATTTTTTCCGAAAATATAGTCTGTCCCGCCCCTTCACATACCCGTTCTCGGACATAGACACCCATGGAGATGGGTGTTCGCGTTGATTATGCCCCTCAAAGCCAACATGGATTTAGTGAAGGGAAATCTTTCCTCACCAATCTATTACATTTCTTTGAAGGGGTGAACAAACATGTGGATAAAGGTGAAACAGTTGATATTGTGTATCTGGATTTTCAGAAGGCGTTTGACAAAGTACCTCATGAAAGACTCCAGAGGAAATTGGAGAGTCATGGGATAGGAGATAGTGTCCTATTGTAGGTTAAAAACTGGTTAACAGATAGAAAACAGAGAGTAGGGTTAAATGGTCAGTATTCTCAATGGAGAAGGGTAGTTAGTGGGGTCTGTGCTGGGACCGCTGCTTTTTAACATATTTATAAATGACCTAGAGATGGGAGTAACTAGTGAGGTAATCAAATTTGCTGACGACACATTTTATTCAAAGTAGTTAAATCGCGGGAGGATTGTGAAAATTTACAAGAGGACTTTACGAGACTGGGAGACTGGGCGTCTAAATGGCAGATGACATTTAATGTGAGCAAGTGCAAAGTGATGCATGTGGGAAAGAGGAACCTGAATTTTAGCTATGTCATGCAAGGTTCCACGTTAGGAGTCACCGACCAAGAAAGGGATCTAGGTGTCGTCGTTGATGATATGTTGAAACCTTCTGCTCAGTGTGCTGCGGCGGCTAAGAAAGCAAATAGAATGTTAGGTATTATTAGGAAAGAAATGGAAAACAAAAATGAGGACATTATAATGCCTTTGTATCACTCCATGGTGCGACCACACCTTGAATATTGTGTTCAATTCTGGTCACCGCATCCCAAAAAAGATATAGTGGAATTAGAAAAGGTGCAGAGAAGGGCGACGAAAATGATAAAGGGAATGGGACGACTTCCTATGAGGAAAGGCTAAAGCGGCTGGGGCTCTTCAGTTGGAGAAAAGATGGCTGAGGGGAAATATTATAGAGGTCTATAAAATAATGAGTGGAGTGGAACGGGTAGACGTGAAGCATCTGTTTACGCTTTCCAAAAATACTAGGACTAGGGGTAATGCGATGAAGCTACAAAGTAGTAAATTTAAAACGAATCGGAGAAACGTTTTCTTCACTCAACGTGTAATTGAACTCTGGAATTCGTTACCAGAAAATATGGTAAAGGCAGTTAGCTTAGCAGAGTTTTAAAAAGGTTTGGACGGCTTCCTAAAGGAAAAGTCCATAGACCATTATTAAATTGGACTTGGGAAAAATATTTCTGGGATAAGCAGCATAAAATGTTTTGTGCTTTTCTTAGGATCTTGCCAGGTATTTGTGACCTGGATTGGCCACTGTTTAGAAACAGGATGCTGGGGTTGATGGACCTTTGGTATGTCCCAGTATGGCAATACTTATGTACTTATGAGTGAGTGAAAGAGGGAAAATAAGATGAGAAAGGACAATAGGAAGACTGAGAAGGGGTAGAAGTGGGAGACAGAGGAATGAAAAGCAGAAAATGAAGGATAAAGCCTTGTAGCGCTATAGAAATGCTAAATAGTAGTAGTAGTAGTAGTAGTAGTTATGAATGGAGAAGCAGAAGAGGGAGAAAGATGAGAGGGAAGATCATTGTCAGACAGATTTAGAGAAAAAAGAAGACAGGAGGAGAGAAAAGAATGGAAAGGAGGCATTGATAGAAGAATTTAGCAGAAGACTGACAGAAGGAAAGTGGAAAAGAGGCTGGATTCAACCCAATTAGAAAAATAAAATGCCCAGACAAGAAAGGTAGAAAAAAAAAGTTTTAAAATTTTTTAGAGATTGGAATATGTCAACTTTGGGAAATGTGCATCTTTTCTGTTTTTCTATTTTTGTTTTTTGCATTATTGCACTGCTTATAGAATCTGGCTTTCTTGGGAATTCCATTTCAGCTTTTGTCTGCAGGTTCCTGCTACTACATCAACAGACACATCCTGATCACAGTAGACTGATCCATAAAATATAACTCCAGGACTGCTCAGAGCAATGTTCTTGTAAGGACTAAGTTGACATGAGCAAAAATTTTCAGTTGCATTCCCATGTGAGCACTTCTTACAGATACATGTGTAAACATTTGCAGAGAGGTTGGAAAGAATTCCATGAGCCACACTCTGCATGCTTTCCCTTCTTCTTCACGTGTAGTTTATAGCTACTCTGAATAAGTAACCATGAACTAGAAATAGAAATAAAAATTAAACTTAACCCCCAAGAAACCAGACTCTGCATACAGTGCAACACCAGAGAAAAAGAAACTGTGTCCACCTGTACTGTGCAAAATATATAGATTTCAAAAACTGACATATTCCAATCACTACATTACAAATTAACAAATATAAATAAAACAAAAAATAGAAAATATGATACCATTTTATTCAACTAAATGCATTTTCAATTAGCTTTCAGAGGCCAAAACCTCCTTCCTCAGGTCAGTACAGTATACTGCTGTTATGATATCCTGACCTGACCTGAGGAAGGAGGTTTTGGTCTCTTAAAGTTAGTCAAAAAGGTATTACAATTAGTACAATTTTTTTTATTACATTTGTACCCTGTGCTTTCCCACTCATGGCAGGCTCAATGTGGCTTACATGGGACAATGGAGGGTTAAGTGACTTGCCCAGAGTCACAAGGAGCTGCTTATGCCTGAGGTGGGAACTGAACTCAGTTCCTCAGGACCAAAGTCCACCACCCTAACCACTACGCCACTCCTCCACCTTATTTCCATTTTCAATTTTTATTTATTAATGTTTATTAACACAGGTACACTACTACTTTATCTTAAATTGAAAATAAAATTCTTTTTTTCTACCTTTGTGGTCTGGTCATTTCCTTTTTTTCCAATTGTGTTGGTCCTAGTCTCTGGTTTGTGCTTTCCTCATCTTCTCTTAACTGTCTTGCCAGGATTTCCTGCCCGTTTGCTATTTTTCTCTCCTTTTCATTTCAGCTTTCTTCAAATTTATTTTCTGCCTCTGTCCAGATTTAATTCTTTCTTACTATCCAGTCCTCAAATTCCCTCTTTTCACTATGCCAGCTCTTTCCCTCACCCCAGCTCTCCCATTTCACTTCCTCTTATTCCCCCAGTATCTCACTCTATCCTCTATCCCCCCCATCCAGCATCTGCCCTCTTTCTTGCCCCCCCCCCCCAATCTAGCATCTGCCCTCTCTTTTCACTCTTCCATCAGCATTTCTTTCTTTATCCCCCCTTCCATCCAGCATGTGCCCTCCTTCTCTGCTCCCTTCCATCCAGCACCTGCCCCCTTCTCTCCCTCCTTCCATCCAGCATGTGCCCTCTTTACTTAACCTTCTATTGCCCCAGGTAAAAAAAAAAAAAAAACAATATGTTTCTGAGTTCACTAGGGACAGATAAAAACACCTGCATATATATAATATGTAAATCACTTTGATTGTATCACAGAAAGGCGGTATATCAGATCCCTTCCCCATTTTCCCTTCCATGCACCACCTGCCCCTTTCTCTCCTCCCCACTTCCATCCAGCATCTGCCCCTTTCTCCTCCCTATTTCTATTCAGTGTCTGCCCCTTTCTCTCCTCCCATCCAACGTCTGCCCCTTTCTCCTCCCTATTTCCATTCAGTGTCTGCCCCTTTCTCTTCTCCCCACTTCCATCCAGCATCTACCCCTCTCTCTTACCACTTCCATCCAGCGTCTGCCCCTTTCTCCTCTCTATTTCCATTCAGTGCCTGCCCCTTTCTATCTTCCCCACTTCCATCCAGCGTCTGCCCCTTTCTCCTCCCTATTTCCATTCAGTGCCTGCCCCTTTCTATCTTCCCCACTTCCATCCATCGTCTGCCCCTTTCTCCTCCCTATTTCCATTCAGTGCCTGCCCCTTTCTATCCTCCCCACTTCCATCCAGCATCTACCCCTCTCTCTCTTACCACTTCCATCCAGCGTCTGCCCCTTTCTCCTCTCTATTTCCATTCAGTGTCTGCCTCTTTCTATCCTCCCCACTTCTATCCAGTGTCTGGCCCTTTCTCCTCCCTATTTCCATTCAGTGTCTGCCCCTTTCTATCCTCCCCACTTCTATCCAGTGTCTGCCCCCTTCCCCTGTCCACTTCCATCCAGCATATGCCTCAAGGAGCATTAGGCAAACCGAGTACCACAAAGAGCTCCCTCCTGCCACTTCCACCTGTCAGCTTCAGTACCCCCCCCCCCCCCCCCCTTTTCAAACTTATTTTCTCCAGAAAGGGAGCCTGCCGTATAGGGAAGGACCTGGAATCCTCCAGATATCATCTGAAAAGCAGCAGCTCCTGGCAGGATCTCGATACTCTAATAACCATTAGGGTTCAACTAGGTGATAGTTCTCAAACTGGACGCAGCAGCTCTCTCACCAGACCTGTTCTCAGAAACACAGAATGTTTGTCACCATCTGCTGGATACAGAGAATACTAGAGACCTAGTGGCTGCATACTGCCTCCATTTGCTGACTGAGGAGCATAATCCATTCATTCTGGACTGGTCTGGTGGACAAAAAAAGAATGCGCTTCAATTTTTTCTCCGATCTGAACTTTGAATTCCAACATAGCTGAGCCCAAAGTTCAGAAAGGTGGTAAGCCAGGGTCAGGGAGGGACAGCTCCTGTGCAGTGCAAATGAGGTGGGATGTGGGATTTTGTTCACACTTTTTTCAATTGTAGCTTAAGGTGAATTATATGCAGGTACAGTAAATATTTTCCTGTGCCTGGAAGACCCACAATCTAACTTTGTACCTGAAGGAATGGATAGTTAAGTAACTTGCCCAAGATCACAAGGAGCCTGCAGTGGGATTTGAACCAGGCTTCCCTGATTCTTGGCCTGTTGCTCTAACCATTAGGTAGGTACTCTGTTTGAAGCATGTGCTTGTACCTTCCCCATGCCCACTTACAGCTTGCAACTGCAACAATTCCAGAACTTGACCTTTCAGTTTTCCCCATGCTATTTCTGAAAAAGTGAAAATGGAAGCCTAGACAGGTGTTGGGGGGTGGGGGAGGAAGTCAAGGAAATAGTGGAATATGACTAGGGGTGGATGACAAAAGAAGTAAATTGGGGTCTACTACTACTACTACTACTTAACATTTCTAAAGCGCTACTAGGGTTACGCAGCGCTGTACAATTTAACATAGAAGGACAGTCCCTGCTTAAAGAGCTTACAATCTAAAGGACACGTGAACAGTCAGGGGCAGTCAAATTGGGGTCTATGATAGGGAACCCACAAATGTATGTTTGCTTAGGGCCCTATATAGTGTTAATCCCACAACTCTAGGGTCCCTTCTATGCATGAGTCCCACAGTGAACTCTGTCTAGCTTCATCTAATCTATGCACCACTGGCCTCAGCATATCAATACAGAGTTCTTCCATCTCCTCTCCTTTTCTCAGCATATAGTAGATATTCACTGAACAGGAGCTAAAAATAGCTCGAGCTTAAATCAATGTAAAAGATCCAGTGCATGGGAGTGTCAGCTACTGACATTTACGAGCAGATCGGCTCTTTATAAGTCAACGCTTCTATCTGATAATGTCACTTATAGCTTGCAGTTCACAATCTGGTCCTCAGGAGCTGTCTACATTATACAGGACTGTCCCATTTTTCAATCTGGCCATGTAGAGAAAAAAGAAATTTGACTGAATTTCATGTATAATACAAAGTCAGGATTTTATAACAGGAGGGAATCGGGAGTGCAAATGATACAGTGCATCACCCCTTACTCTTCCCTTCTGCTGTTTTTACTCTCCCTCCCCTTCCCCTCTTTCCAGATTGCTCATTTGCAATAGCTTTCCTCATCACCATCCATCTTCTTTTCTTTCAAGTATCTCTCCGCCTTCTATCCACCTTATATTTTGTCATCCCCACCTCCTCCCTTAGGCTCATTTTCATCTCTTTCCTATTCCCACCTCCCCAAGGTTCCTCAACCTCCTCTCTCTCTGAGCTTTCTTCATCTGCCCCGCCCTTGGATTACTTTAACCTTCTCCTCCTTTCCCTTAAGTTTATCACTCCCCCCTTAACTTCTGTTTGATCTCCCCTTCCTCCTTTATCACTTTGAGTTTTCAAAATGTCCACAATAAATTATGTATTTGCCAGGTATTTGTGACCTGGATTGGCCACTGTTGGAAACAGGATGCTGGGCTTGATGAACCTTTGGTCTTTCCCAGTATGGCAATACTTATGTAATAAAAATGTGCATACAATGCATATTAACTATGGATATTCTGAAAACCAGACTGGCCACACAAGATTCAAGGACCAGGCTGAGAACTATTAATGATTTAGAGCTTTCTTAACTGGCCACTTATGTGCACAAGACAATAGTGTTCGTACCTGTAACAGCTGAAAGTGCTTATATGCATATTTGTAATTGCACAGTATTATTAAATCACCCAATAGATGATTGCTAGCACTTAATGTTAGCAAGACAGAAATTACTCTGCCAACCCATGTAAATTTGGGCAAGTGATCCATTTCAGTATTATCACAGGTTCAGAATCCAGGTGTTATCATCGATTCTGCTCTTGTTGAAACTACATGTAATTCGATGGTTGAAGCCATTTCTTAATCTTGATGATTTTCAAACCATAATTCAATCTCTTGTATTTACTGATTTCATCTATTGTAGCTCAGTTTACATGAGTATGCTTGTTTCAGCATCATAAGTGTAGTAGGTAGCGAAAAACACAGCTGGAACATGATGAGACAGTCTTGGGATACTGCTAGACCCATCACTTTCCTTGATCCCGCAATTTCAAACAACCTTTAAAAACTGTTTCTATCGCCTGCGGCAGCTACAAAACCTCTCTATATATATTGACAAGATGAGTGACCACAGTGGTCCATGCCACAATAACATCATGACTGGACTACTGTAATGCCCTGAACACTGGTCAAACCAAAAAGTGTTGCCTACTAGGACAGACTGAAGATCCATCAAGCCCAGCATCCTGTTTTCAACAGTGGCCAATTCGGGTTACAAGTACCTGGCAAGATCCCAAAACAGTACAATACATTTTATGCTGCTTATTCTAGAAATAAGCAGCGGATTTTCCCCCAAGTACATCTTAATAATAGCTTATAGACTTTTCCTTTAGGAAATTATCCAAACTTTTTAAACCCTGCTAAGCTAACTACTTTTGCTACATTCTCTGGCAATGAATTCCAGAGTTTAATTACAAGTTTCCAAATCTGAACCTGGAGTACCCCTTGCCAGTCAGGTTTTCAGGATATCCACAATGACTATGCATGAAAGAGATTTGAATATTGGAGGCAATGTATGCAAATCAAGTTCATGCATTTTCATTGTGGATATCCTGAAAACCTGACTGGCAAGGGGTACTCCAGGGCTGGACTTGGGAAACACTGCCTTACAGGGCTAAATGTAAAGCTACGTTTTATTTTCAAGGTCCTCAGACAAAATGGGCCAGAGTACTTAGAGAATAGAGTTAGCACTCTACACACCTTTGAGACTTCTAAGGCCTCTCAAAGAGCATAACTATCTGCATCCTCATCAAAAGAAATTGCACAATGTAACACTCATCAGCAAACCATCTCAGGAGTAGCCCCCACACTCTGAAACTTACTCCTAGAGGGGCTACATCTAACTCGAAACTACCTCTGCTTCAGAAAGCAGGTCCGGCAGAGGTACTAGTTAATAGGGACTAGCTGTCATTTCCAATGATATGCAAAATGTCCACAACATATCCCACATCATTGCAGGTCACTAACAAATGAAAATAAGCATGTTTGCCAATAGTGCACTTTCTTTTGAAAGAATGTGCACTCCCCCCAATAGTGCACCCATTCAAACCATCGCCCATGCAGGAACCATCACTCATGTGCGCACTATCGAGAAAACAGTGCTTACTCTTTTGAAAAAGCAACATTTTTGCTCTCATGTGACTACAAAATGGTCAAACGACAATGAATAAAATGAACATTTCCAGAAACAACACAAAACTAAACTTTTCTGGCTGCCCATCCCTAGTAGGACCACGATATAGCTTTTTCTCTGGGACAGCACTCGATGCATTGGACTTAGCTGTGTCTGAACTGCTCTGGCAGATACTAGCAGAAACTTCAACTGGACAAAGAACACTTTAAAAGGTACAAACTGGGACTGGGGCGGTCGAACAGGGCCTCGTGCTCCTAGGGGCCCCGCATCTCTGGCACATCTGTCCTCCTGTCTCAGAACACCTCCCTGCTCTGTACCTTAATGTGCATCCACATTTCAGTAGACAGCATCAGGCAGTGACAGTGATTTTCATATTTTTTCAGCTGCCGAGCCCAGAGCCTCTTTGCTGTTGCGTCCCGCCCCCTTTTATATGTTAGTTCCTGCTTCCGCAAGGGTGGAATGCAGCAGCGAGGAGGCTTTGGGCTCGGCAGCTGACAGGATATGAAAATTGCTGCCACTGTCTGCCGCTCTTTACTGAAACGTGGTGGATGCATATCAAGGTATGGGGTGAGGTGGGGTTACCAGAGCTCTAAACCTCCTTTTAAACTGATAAATTATGGCTTATGGTGGCGGATGCAGGTGGGCATAAGCGGGGGGGGGGGGGGGGGCAGGCGCGGGCAGGGGGGGTCCACTGAACTGGTCTGCACAGGGCCCCACAATTGTTAAGACCAGCCTTGCCGGCAAACAGGAAGTTGTATCAGAAGGAAGGCTTAGGGCAGCTGGTATGAATTGCTGCTCGCTGCTGGCCCAGCACGGAAGATTTAAAAGGTACTGGGGGGGGGGGGGGATTGGGGGAGGAATTTAAGAGGCGCCGGATTGCCTAGAGTCTTCAGCTGATGGGGCTTGGGGATCTCCGCCAGCCACAAACCAGCTGTAGCGCTGCTGGGTAGGCTCAAAAGTGGGTGGGCCTATGCCTACCCAGACCCATCTGTGGCTACGCCACTGACCTGCTGTATATCACCTTGGGTGAATCTCATCATAAAGTCAGTTAATAAAGCCCAATAAATAAATAAATCCATATTTTACTCATTCTTTATTCATTACACCGTCATCCTATCCATAAAGTGTTTTGTAATGAGGCACCACTAGGTATCAGCACTGCCTGGAAATCAAATCAACCACCCTGCACTTTGTGCTCCTTGGAATGGAACCATCTGTGCAAATGATACTTCTTCTAGCTGAGACCCATGCACAGGCCTTTTCAGTAGCAGGACCTACAATCAGGAATTCACTTCTGGTACAGTTAAGAATGAGACTTGCACCACTGCATTCAGGAAGAAGCTTAAAGCCTCCTTCTTTTTAAGTAAGCATTTAGTACACCACAAGGCGCATTTTCAGAAAAATATCCAAAATACCCCTTTTGTTTTTGCCAGAACATCGAAATAGCTTTATTTGAAACATATTTTTAAGATGGGGCAGTGCGTCCAAGTCACAAGGGGATGTGTCGGAGGTGGGATTTGGGCATTCCCATAACTTGGACGTTTTTCTGCCATAATGGAACAAAGCAAAAATATCCAGGCTAAAAGTTAGATGTTTTAGTCTAGACCTGTTTCAATCATCAGTAAGTCACAAAAAGGTGCCCTAAATAACTAGATGACTACTGGAGGGACTGAGGCATTATCCCCCACTTACTCCTCCAGTGGACACCCTTCCCACCCCGCAAAGATGTGAAAGAAACAGTACACACCAGCCTCTATGACAGCTTTAGATGTTATGGCCAGTCCTATTAGAGCAGCAAACAGGTCCCTGGAGTAGCTTAAGTGGTCAGTGCAGTGCAGTGTAGTGAAGAGGACCCAGGTCCATATCCCACTCTGTTACACTTGTGGTGGAAAGTGTGAGCCCTTCAAAAACCCTACCCCCATCCAAGGCTGCAATAAGGGTCTGCACATCTCTGACACTCAAGCAGTTATACTCAGTGGCGTAGCAAAGGTGGCTGCCACCCAGGGCGGTTCGCCGTTGCACCCCCCCCCCCCCCCCCCGGGTGCAGCACGATGACCCCCCCCCCCCTCTGGAGTGCATTTTAATTGTTGGGAGGCTCCACACCCCTTCTCCCATCTGTTCCCCCTTCTCCCATCTGAGTCTCCTCCCCCCCCCCCCCGGACCCAGTGCCTACCCTCAGCTCCGTCCAAAGTCCTCTTCTTCCTGCCAGCGCCCGCACCCTACTACCTTTACAAAGAAATCTCAGAAGCCGAGGCACAGCGCCTCGCGTCTGCATGTAAAAGAAGTGTGGATCATCTCTTCGGGCCTTCCCTCACTCTGTCTGTCCCGCCCTCCGCTGACGCAACTTCCTATTTCCGCAAGGGCGGGACAGACAGAGTGAGGGAAGGCCCGAAGAGACGAGCCACACTTCTTTTACATGCAGACGCAAGGCGCTGCACCTTGGCTTCTGAGATTTCTTTGTAAAGGTAGTAGGGTGCAGGAGCTGGCAGGAAGAAGAGGACTTTGGGAGCACCCCCTTGAGTTGACACCCAGGGCGGACCGCCCCCATTGCCCCGCCCTTGCTACGCCACTGGTTATACTCAAGGATGCTGCTCCATGCCTACATAGATTTATGAAAGGTGGCAGCAGCTCCCCATTGCAAACCCAGCAACCCTTGGTCCCACCTGCCCTAGCTGAACAGCTCCCTGCCCAAGTGCAAATGTCCCATAGAAACTGTCCCCAAATCATCAACTATTTCCCTGCCCACCTAATGCCAGGCAGCATCTCTGACCATGCAGTATTTGCATATCCCCTACCAAGCCCCCAATCTGGCTCCCCTCAACTCTTACAGGCTGTCTGAAGGGGCATAACAAAACATGTGCAGCTACAAAGGGCCACCACCCAAACCCTGTCTCCACCAACAGGCGCTTTGGCACCAACCGACTCGGAGGCACTCCAGCACTGGTACTGGTGCATGAGAGAGAACCTCAGCGCTTGACATGCGTACCAACAACATAGTACCCCCATAGCATGCATTCCCTGCAGCAAGGCCAGAATATCCAGTAACCCTCAATACAGATTGCACATAAACCCCATATTCCCAATAAGTGATTGCCAGCAACCCCCTAAATTTCAAGGGGCCAGCATGTCACATACTGCTACATAGCACATTGCACCAGCTAAGGCAACAAAAAGAGACAGCAGTCAGAAGGAGGTGCGATAGGAAGCAAGCCCTCATCCTCTGTATAGAGAACCCACAGTCTTACACAGTATGCTACACTTCACACACACCCCACAAAGCAATGTTCAGGGAGAACAGCACAGTGGCAACACAAGGCACTTGCAGCCCAAGGTGCCACCCACAAAGGGAAAGGGAAATGGGACTTGATACCAGCCTTTCTGTGATATTTTGCAACTACATTCAAAGCGGTTTAAATATATACAGGTACTTATTTTTTGTACCTGGGACAATGGAGGGTTGTGACTTGCCCCCAGTCACAAGGAGCTGCAGTGGGAATCGAACCCAGTTGCCCAGGATCAAAGTCCACTGCACTAACCACTAGCAGGCCCCGGAGCCCACACAGAATGTACATGCCACTGTGAAGTCCAAAGTGATGGATCGCTCACAGTGAAACATCCAGCTATGTCACAGCTGGGACCATGAAACCCCCACCTAGCCAGGTTAGCCCCCCCCCCCCCCCCCCCACCTCAGAACTCCTTTCCATTCCCAAATCATGCACGAGTCATGGGGTGACATGCTGTCAATAGCAGCTGTGAGAACCCCACATAATTGCCATGGTTATACCTCAGCAGTACCCACCCAGTAATATGTCTTTAATCTCCTAGGCAATACAGTGAGGGTCCTGCAGAGGTGGCTAGAAGACAGGGAAGGCCAAACAGGGTCTCCCATCAACTCCCAGTCAGCTGTACACCTCATAGCCATAGGGAACCAACCACACCCAGAGTCCTGGCAGCACCTGTAACCCTGTCACCATCCCTGGAAATACATATTGGCATCCAACATCACAGCCAGTGACCGGTCACCCCAGGGCCTCCAGCAGCCCTGAGCCTTCTCCTGCATGCCTGTATGGATACCAACTTCTCACAGGACAAACATGTATCACATCAACCCTTTAGTATAACTGTATCTAGTTACCCTCTCATCTTCTTTCCCGTACCACTTATTAAAGGGCCCTTTTACCATACTGCTGTAAAAAATGGCCTTAGCACACTCTTATGCGGGTCATTCCCGAGTGCTAAGGCTATTTTTACCGCAGGGGTAAAATGGCCGATTTTCCTATTTTCCTTATTAATGGCCATGTGCTAATTTTCCCATTAGCATGTGGCTATTAGTGCGTGAGCCCCTACTGCCACCTATTTTGTAGGCAATAAGGGCTCATACGCTAATTGGTTAGTGCGTGGCAATGTAGCTGTACTAACCGATTAGCACAAAACACACCCACTCTCCACCCCCAGACCTGCCTCAGCACTAAAAAAATACATCTTATTTTTTAGCATGTGGGTAGTGTGCACACATCCAAAAATGACCGCGGGACGTCTCAGTGCACCCCGTGGTAAGCCGTTTTTTTGCTACAGTAAACACGCATTAGTGCTTATCGCAGCTTGGTGAAAGGGCCCCTTAGTTATTATAGGCCCTCTTTCCTCACCCTCCATTCTTGTTAAAAGTGTCTAAACAGTCTCAGATTTTCTGAGTTTGTTTTACAGTGCATTACGTTTTTTTCTATCAAGTATACATTTCTGACTCCACTTAGATACTGGAGCCTCTCGAACAAAGAATTTTTTTTTAATAAATACCGGCACAAATCATACCGGTTTTATGTGGGATAACTTTAGATATGCTACTTGTTATAGCTGAATCACTTCCAAAATATCGAACATGTGCCCAAAGGATACAACCTTTCAAGGTCATGTGAATTCTTCACTGACTATATGACATGTCTGCTGATTAGTCAGTTCAAGCCAGTCCTTAATGCATGACCAACCAGAAATGAAAGTAGGCTGTGGCATGCATTTAGAAATCCACTTGCCCAGGCAAAATCTATCTTCCTCCCTTGAGAACGAGCAAAGCAAAGGAAATAGAAATTGATGAGATGTGGAAAAATTAGATGGTTTTAGGGCTGGATGATCCTGCCTGCAAGCAGACTACAGACCCTCTTTGGGTTCTTCAAAGTCCTGCTTTTTTTTTAAATTAAGTTTTCCAGTTTATACAGTTCCATAGAGAACAAGAAAAGGATGATTCAAGCAATATAGAATTCATACATCACATAGAGGGGCATAATTGAACGAAAACGCCTATCTCCATGGGCGTTTATCTCCGAGAACGGGTCAGTGAAGGGGCGGACCGAACCGTATGTTCGAAAAAAATAGACGCCCATGTTTTATTCAACAATGTGTGAGCTGGGCGTTTTTGTTTTTCAGCGATAATAGAAAATGAAAGCGCCCAGCTCAAAAACGAATAAATCCAAGACATTTATTCGTGGGAGGGGCCAGGATTCGTAGTGCACTGGTCCCCCTCACATGCCAGGACATCAACCGGGCACCCTAGGGGGCACTTTTACAAAAACAAAAAAAAAGGTCAAAGAGCTCCCAGGTGCATAGCACCCTTCCCTTGTGTGTTGAGCCCCCCAAATCCCCCTCAAAACCCACTGCCCACAAGTCTACACCATTACTATAGCCCTAAGGGGTGAAGGGGGGCACCTACATGTGGGTACAGTGGGTTTGGGGGGGTTGGACGACTAATAAGCATTAAGCAGCACAATTGTAACAGGTAGGGGGGGATGGGCCTGGGTCCACCTGCCTGAAGTCCACTGCACCCCCTAACAACTCCTCCAGTGACCTGCATACTGCTGCCAGGGAGCTGGGTATGACATTTGAGGGTGAAAATAAAAATGTGTGAAACATCATTTTTTTGTGGTGGGAGGGGGTTAGGTACCACTGGGGGAGTCAGGGGAGGTCATCCCCGATTCCCTCCAGTGGTCATCTGATCATTTAGGGCACTTTTTGGGGCCTTATTCGTGAAAAAACAGGGTCCAGGAAAAGTGTCCTAAATTCTAGCTAAAAACGCATACTTTCTTCCCATTATCGCTGAAATGCGCCCATCTTTGTTCGGCAGATAACCACGCCCCAGTTCCGCCTTCGCCACACCTCTGACACGCCCCCATAAACTTTGTCCGCATCCGCGACGGAGTGCAGTTGAAAACGCCCAAAAATCGGCTTTCGATTATACCGCTTTATTCGTTTTTGTGAGATAAACGTCCATCTCCCGATTTAGGTCGGAACTTGGGCGTTTTTCTCGTTCGATTATAAGCTGGATATTGTATCATCATCCTGAAGTCCAGATAAAAGAGACAGAAGGGGTTTTTCCCCCTCAAAAAGGAAAAACTAAGAAAATAAAGAAATTCATCTCCATAAAGAGCCCAATTCCATGTACTAACCCTGCAACCCTCAAATCTTCTTCTGACCCTTATTAAATTTATCTAAGTGTAAAGGATTGACAAATACATATTTTTTCCCTGAAACACCACCATAAAACATATCTAGCGTTGAGGGTCTCAAGGCAAGAAATTGTTTCCTTAATGCCTGCGTGACTCACAGGACATCTGAGAAAATCTGTATCCTTTGCCCACAAAACAGAGCTTCTTAACTTTGAAGTAAGTCCACAATACTATTAACGTATCCCATTCTGATACAAAAATGACCAGCAATGTCCGTCTTGTGGCAATAACTCCTTGTGAATCTTCAAGAAACAGATCCACGCTTTCTTCAGCGTTGGGCCCACTGAAGTTGTGCCAGAACTAGGCACATAAAAGCACTTAATACTTCCGTTCTTAACACTTAATACGACCGTTCACTTGTCTATTAGATTGTAAGCTCTTTGAGCAGGGACTGTCTCTCTTTGTTAAATTGTACAGCGCTGCATAACCCTAGTAGCGCTCTAGAAATGTTAAGTAGTAGTAGTAGTAATACAAGAAATAGCGTCAGGATCAGCAAGATCCAAACCCTCTTAAAGTTTTTTTTTTCAACAAGGAGATAACAAATGAGCCCTAGGGAAATTAAGCAATCTAAGATTATTAGAATGAAGCAAATTATTCAAAGATTCTATCATATGGTGAAAACTAATACTGTCCTTAATAGCAGACACACCAGTGGTCTGCAAGGACTCAATCATTTGCAACCATTTTTCAAAAGAACCAAGCCTAGAATCTATTACATTAAGCTGAACGGCACTGTCAGTAAAAGGAGAATAGTAGGCTCACAGTTCCCCTACGCAGCTCCACAGTTCTAGAAACAGCTTGCCATATATCTAACAGTGAAACCTCCCTGTCAGTTTTCTCAAAGTCCCCAGAGTCTAAGTCAGTCATTGTAAGAAACAGGCTTTGGGAGCTGTGAGATATTCAGCCCTGAAGAGTGCCCAGGAGGACCAGCCCCAACATCGTCTCCAACTGAAGGGTTGCCCACATTTTCTATTACCAAAGTTTCACCTTTTACAAAGGTAAGCGGTGGTAAGAGCAGAGTCCTACCAGCAGAACCGAGAGGAACCCTTTCAGGAGATTCAGGGGGCTCCAAACCACATGTCTGTTCTTTGGGCATCAAAAGTTTATCTGACTGCATGGGGCTTGATGCAATTTGAATATTATTCTTGTCCTTCCTTTTCCCCATTGTGAGGCAAGAAAAACAAACAAACACTCACCAGGGGGGAGTCCAGTCACGCCTACAGTCAACACCAAAAGGAACAGGGTCCCTCCAATGTTGCTCTGAAGGGTTTCAAAGGGGCAAGGTGTGCCCTTTTTGGTGCATGCCTAAGGACACATGCCACAACACAGCTTCTTCTTGATGTTCCAGGAGTAAGCAGAACTATGATATCATTTCTCCAGTGCTACTGTTGGAGGAGGCATAGAGAAGGCCTCCAGTATTCCATGTACAGAATTAATTTTTCTGTACATGAGAACAGTTATTGCTGGAAGCATTTCACTCTACCCCCCCCCCCCCCCTGTTGCCCAGCCAGGTGATTGTAAACCTGACTGCCAGGGTTGCCAGGTGGAAAATATTTTTCCAGCCTAAAGGAGCCCAAAATCCAGCCCAAAACCCGCCCAAACTCAAACCCCGCCCCTGACACCCCCGCCCCCGCCGTCATCGGCCCCGCCTTCCCCGTCACTAACCCCGCCTCCCACGTCACTAACCCCGCCTCCCACGTCACTTACCCCGCCCAAAAACGTCACTAACCCCGCCCACCGCGGCCGAAAAAGCCACCTAAAAAAACCGCCCGAAGCACAAAAACCAGCCCAAAAAACCGCAACCCGCCGCGGGCAAAAATTTCCCGCGGCGGGTCGCGGAAAACCGCCCAATTGGGCGGTAAAACCGCCCACCTGGCAACACTGCTGACTGCCCACGACCCATAAGTGTGAACAGGCCTCAGGGAATTTGGACACAGAGTTCCTTTTCATGTCTTTTTTTCTAAGGGACCACTTCAAAGCAAAAGAGAATGACTTTTTCTGAAACCGTGAGAGAAATAACACTTGCAAAAGACTTCTTTTTCTGCCTAGAACAATAGATCAAATACTGTATCTCACAAAGAAAAGCAAAGACCTCCCTTTGAGGAACAGACTTCTGGAGCCAGGTAGCAGTAGCTTTTTATTATGTAGTTCCTTGAACACAAGAGAATCTATGTTTTGACATGTTTCCAAAACACAAGATCTGAGCTGGCAGGAGAGAAATGTAACACCAGCAGTAAAACTCTTGTCTCCTCTCTTTAGAATAAGAATATAGGATAAGGAAAATACTGAGACAAAAGATCAAAAGTTCTGACAAATATATTCTTTTGTGGGAAACCTGTAAATATGACCAGAAGAAAGATAATGATCCAAAACATTTTGTCACTTTCTGACCACAGAACAAATGCATCTTCTAAGGAAATTCAAACATATGCTATGTTGATACTATAAACAAAGGAGATCCTGACTGTATTTGCAAGATGCTAACTACGGGGAGGGGGGGGGGAACAGAACCTCCCCTCCCTCTTACTCCTTTGTACTGCAAGAGAAAGAAAAACCTAAATGAACTTTTTTGTAAGGCAGGAAAAGTGGTCAGCATACCTCTCTTTTGGCCCCATGCCAGGGTGACTGAAAGAAGGTCCTGACCCTTTTCCACTGTTTCCATTTCTGTACATGTTCTTCTTTCTGTCCTGATTCTGTATACTGTATCTATTCTATGTATTATTTTTTGTCCTAATTTTGGATAAAGAATAAACCTGTGTTAACCCCAAGAAGCTTCTTTTGGTTCTTTTTCCTTTTTTGTTTCTAGTTGTTATAGTTTTAATAGACTTTACCAGCTGTCCAGGTTTCTATGATACCAGTTGAGAGGATTTGTTTGTGCAAGTATTGCTGGTTCTGTTTGGGCTCTGGGACGCAGCACGAAAAGGCACAAACACTACACACATTTTATTTATTTATTTATTGCATTTGTACCCCACATTTCCCCACCTTTTTGCAGGCTCAATGTGGCTTACAGAGTAAGGTTATGATAAAGTCAATACATGATTTAAATACAGTTGATCAAAAGCTGAGGTAGAAGAGGATTTAGATGTTGGGTAGGTTGTGTGAGAGGTGATTTTGGTGTGCTTGGGTGGTTTAAGGGGTGATATGTATCATTGAGGTTGACTTTTGTAAGCTTTTTGAAGAGGTGTGTTTTCAAAGCTTTGCGGAAGCTGGTTAGATTGTTCATGGTTTTCAGGGTCTTGGGTAACGCATTCCAAAACTGTGTACTTTTGTACGCAAAGGTCGTAGCATAAGCCTGTTTGTATTTCACTCCTTTACAGCTGGGGAAGTTCAGATTGAGGAATTTGCGGGCCAATCTTTTGGTGTTTCTGGGCGGTAGGTCCACTAGGTTTAGCATATAGAGTGGGGCATCTGCATGAATGATTTTGTGTACTGTTGTGCAGATCTTGAACTCAATTCGTTCCTTGAGCAGGAGCCAGTGAAGTTTCTCTCTCAGGGGCTTCGCACTTTCATATTTAGGTTTTCCAAAGATGAGTCTGGCTGCGGTGTTCTGGGCTGTTTGGAGTTTTTTAATGGTCTGTTCTTTACAGCCTGTGTACAGGGCATTACAGTAGTCCAAGTGGCTTATTACTAATGATTGTACTAGGATGCGAAAGATGTTTCTTGGGAAAAAAGGTTTTATTCTTTTGAGTTTCCACATCGATTGGAACATTTTTTTCGTTGTATTCTTCGCGTGGGTATCGAGTGTGAGGTTTCGATCATTGGTGACTCCAAGAATTTTTAGGTTTTCTGAGATAGGAAGTGTGCAGTTAGGTGTGGTTATAGTGGGGTAGTTGTTTGTGTTGTATTGGGAAGTGAGAACTAGACATTGGGTTTTTTCTGCGTTAAGCTTTAATCGGGATGAGTCCGCCCATGAGTGCATGATCTGGAAGCTCTGGTTAATTTCGTTGGTTATTTCGTTTAAGTCACTCTTGAACGGGATGTAGATTGTAACGTCATCGGCATAAATGTAGGGGTTAAGGTTTTGATTGGCCAAGAGTTTGGCTAGTGGTATCATCATTAGGTTGAAGATTGTTGGTGAGAGGGGGGATCCTTGAGGAACTCCACATTCCGGTGTCCAAGGTGGTGATCTATCAGTATTCGTTGTAACTTGGTAGGATCTGGTGGTGAGGAATCCTTTAAACCATTTGAGAACTGGGCCTTCGATTCCGAAATATTCTAGTAGGTGTAGTATTCCATGGTCCACCATGTCGAAGGCACTAGACATGTCGAATTGTAATATGAGTATGTTCTTGCCGGTTGCGATTGTTTTTTTGAAAGAGTTCATTGCAGACATTAGTACAGTTTCGGTGCTATGATTTGATCGGAATCCTGACTGGGACTCATGTAGAATTGAGTGTTTGGTCAGGTAATCCGTGAGCTGTTTCGTCACTATGCCTTCCATCAACTTTGTAGTGAGTGGGATAGAAGCGACTGGTCGGTAATTGGTTAGGTCCATTGTGCTTTTCTTGGCATCTTTTGGCAACGGAGTGAGTAGTATGTTTCCATTTTCCGTTGGGAAAAGACCATTTAGGAGTCTGTAGTTTACTTGGTTCGTGAGGTCTTTTTTAAATTGTTTGGGTGCGGCTCATATTAGGCTGTTAGGGCAAATGTCAAGTTTGCATTGAGATTTGGCATATTTTTTGAGCCAATGTGTGAGTTTGTCTACTGAAATCAAGTCAAAGTTGGTCCATGATCGATCGGCTGGGTATTCCCCGGGTATTGGGTCTAGGCATTCAAGGATGCTTGAGTACTCAATGGTGTTACTTGGTATCATGCGTTGGAGCTTTGTGATTTTTTCATTGAAATACTTCACTAGGTTGGTTGCCGATGGGGTGTCTATGCTGTTCGAGGTGACCGGTGTGATGTTTAGGAGATTGTTTACAAGTGAAAAGAGTTTATGTGTATCCTTGTAATTTGGTCCTATTATAGTTTTGTAATACGTTCTTTTGGTATGTCTGATGTTGTACTTGTATTTTCTTTGTAACTGTTTCCACTCTTTTAGTGTGTGTTCGTCTTTTTTTTTTTGCTCCATGCTCTTTCTAGTCTTCTAACCTGTGTTTTTAATTCTTTCAGCTCTTCGTTAAACCATGGGATTGAGCTATTCCTATGTGAGGTCCTAGTTTGGAGCGGTGCTATATTGTCTAGAACTGTTCTGCATCTGTTATCCCATGATGAAACCAAGCATAATTTCAGGAATCACAGGTCTTCACAGACTCCAAGGGCGACTTCAAAGGCTCACCAACAACCCTCCTCACTCTCAGTCCTGTTTTCTTAATGTTTAGGGAAATCATGAGGAAGGAGGATGATAAGAGGAAAAAAGGGATCTGAAACCTGACAAAAGCAGAAAAAAAATTAAAATGAACAAAGAAATGAAATAAAGATAGCTAAAATGAAGGAGAAAAGGGAAAAAGAAGAGATTCTAGTGCTCATATGCTAATAAATTTGCCCTATGTTACAAGAAGGACATTTTCTAAAATGAAAGATATCTATCTTTTGTTTTCAAAAATACTGTTTCTAACAATGTTTTGTGCTTTGGACGTTTTGTTTTTTGGTCCATTAAAAAAAAAAAAAAACCAAGTGAAAACCGAAGAAAATCAAGCCATTGGGATGTAGGAGGGGCCAGCATTTAAAGTAGACTGGGCCCCCAGACATCCCAGGAGATAAATGGGGCACTGCAGTGTACTTCAAAAATATGCTCCCAGGTACACATCTCACCGTGGCTCCCTTATTTTGTCTGCTGCTGAGCCCCTAACCCACTGCCCATAACTGTACACCACTACAGTAGCCCTTATGGGTGAAGGGGGCACCTCTACGTGGGTACAGTGGGTTTCAGGTGAGTTTTGGAGGGCTCACAGTTTCCACCACAAATGTGACAGGTAGAGGGAGATAGGGACCTGAGTCCCCTACACCATAGTGCACTACATTGACCACTATACTACTCCAGGGACCTGCATACTTCTCTAATAGACCTGGCTTCTAACATCTGAGGCTGTCATAGAGGCTTTGAAGTCATATTTTTATTCACATTTGGGGGGGGGGTGGGAGGGGGTCAGTGACCACTGAGGGGTATTAGGGGGTCACCCTTGATTCCCTCCAATGGTCATCTGGCATTTAGGGCACCCTTTTGTGCCTTATTTGTTATAAAAACAGGTCTAGTTCAAAACATCTTAGTTTTTACTCCTAGACGGTTTTGCTTTGTTCCATTATGGCTGTAAAATGTCCAAGACTTAGGAACGTCCAAATCCCATCCTTAACATGCCCTGTTGTGTTTTGAACGCACTTCTGACGGACTTCATAGAAAAACGTCTGAAAATTGGTTTTGAAAATATTGATTTGGACGTTTTTGTGAGAAAAACGTCCAAATAGTGCTTTATGCCACTTTTTAGACGTTTTTCTCCTTTGAAAATGAGTTCCATAGTAACATAGTAAGTGATGGAAGATAAAAACCTGAATGGTCCATCCAGTCTGCCCTACAGTCTCATTCATTTTCAATTTTAGATTGAATCAACAATGAGCGTGATATTATATACTTGATCATACTGCTCTGCTGCCCTTTATCGACTAAGTACTCACTAATACAATCATGGAAAGGATTTAAGTCCCTATAAAGTAGGCTTATCATCTCACACTCAACTACATACTTTTACTATACAAGGTTTATAAAACAACTAGTAAAAGAGGCCCGTTTCTGAGCAAATGAAACGGGCGCTAGCAAGGTTTTCGTCGGCAGCACCCCCCCCCCCCCCCTCACCAACCCCTTCGTTGTTGTGGCATTGCTCCACCCTCAATGTCATGACGTTTGACGCGAGGGCGGGACCTGTAGTGATTTCCCACCCCCCCCCCCGCCTCCCTGCCTCCCTCCTTGCCAACCCCTTCGTTGTTCTGCCATTGCTCCGCCCTCGAGGGCGAGGCCCGGAGCGATTTTGGTGGCTTCACCACCACGAACCTTCGAACCTTTTTGAAGGAAGTCAGGGCTTGGCTTCACTGTCGTCAGTGTCCTCAGAACGTTGAGGGTGAGTTTTATATATATAGATGTGTTATACTGTCCAATGGTGCAGCTGTTAGGACAAAGGTTATGAATCATAAACGGCTGCAAAGCGCAAACCAACTCTCTTGGAATCCACTATAGGTTGCAAGGATCCCCACATTGTAATGCTGTCATCCTAGCCACATTCCTCAAAATTTCCCTTTTTTTTTTTTTGTTTTGTTAACAGGCTGCACTGCTGCCTTAGGGGGTCTTTTACTAAAGTATTTTATATCTATGGGCTTCAGAGCTGCTGAGAGGGGGGCGCTGGGGTCTCTCTCTCTCTCTCTCTCTCTCTCTCTCTCTCTCTCTCTCTCTTTCTCTCTCCTCCTCCTGACGGGACCTGAGTGATCATGTCCCGACAGAAGCAGGGAAGAGAAAAACACCGGCGCTGGGCCCCCCCTTGGAGGCTGGGGAGGACCCCGAGCTTCCTTCAGCGCTGCTCTTCTGCCCATTGCTTGCTGAGCGGCTGCTTTTCCTCTCTGCATGCTCGGTTTTGAAACCGAGCATGCCCTGAGAGGAAAAGCAGCTGCAGGGGCAGGCAGTCAGCACTGGAAGAAGACGTCTTCTGCTGGCAGGGCCTTGGGATCCCCACCAGCCAAGCTATTTAGGCAGCGGCAGCAATCGGGAGAGGCAGCAGTGGCAGCGATCGTGGGAGGGTGGCAGCAGACGACGATTGTGGGAGGGGGGGGGGCGGCAGCAGCCCTGCCCTGGGCCCGGTTCAGTCTCTGCGCGGCCCTGATGGGCTTCTAAGCAGTTAGCTCACGCAAAGCTTTAGTCAAACTGTACACCGCTGCGTAACCCTAGTAGTGCTCTAGAAATGTTAAGTAGTAGTAGTAGTAAAAGAGTCCCTTGTTTAGGTAGATCCATTGCTTTCCTTTCCTTTAATTTAGGGGCCCTTTTACAAAGGCGCGGTAGGGCTACCGCACAGGTAGAACGTGCCAAATCGGCCCTACCGCCAGGGTAGCGCAAGAGCCTGGCAGTAGTTCTGAAGTTGGCGCGTGCAGTTTCCCACAGTAGAAAATAATTTCTATTTTCTACTCTGGGGGGGGGGGGGGCGTTCCCAGTGGTAATTGGCAGCGCGACCACATTGCCGAATGCTGCCCGATTACCATGGTCAGCACATGAGCCTTTACCACCTGCTAAATAGGTGGTGGTAAGAACTCAGACAGTAAATAGCTGTGTGCCATTTTTAATATTAGTGTATGGCTATTTACTGCCTCATTTTTAAAAATGGCCTTTTTCCAGCCGCAGTAAAAAGTGGCCCAGCGTGTGCCAAAACTAGTGTAGGCCACTTTTTACTGTGGCTTAGCAAAAGGGACCCTTAATATTTTATATAAATATATTTTTTTGCTTTTAATTCTTTTCAATTAAACAGCTGTTGGAAAGAAATTATACATCTGAATGTCTGTCACGGGGCAGCCACAACATTTAGCTAAACATGCTTCTGTTGCTGGCTCTTTCTCAGGTGTTTGTCACAGGAAACTGAACAAGATTACTCGTTTCCCAGCACTATTGGTCTTTCCTTTTTATTATCAATGCCCGAGAACTTTTTAAACAAGAAAAAGAAAAAAAAAAAGATGTTTCTTTAATTTAAAAAAAAAAAAAGCCCCAGCAAAAAGAAATAAATCCAGCAATGAGCTCAGCGTACATTCTGTAGTGCTGACATCGAAAGATTATAAAATACAGCCCTTGCTGGCCTGGATAATCTCTTATGGCATGCTTCTCTGCATTCATCCTCAAAACTAGAGGACAGTGTACATTTCTGCTTACTGAGATCATTAATTCTGCTTCTTTTGTAGCCAAAAAAAAAAAAGAAGAAATAAAGGCACTTCACCAACTTACCTAGGGCAGTTCCAAATGATGTAATACAGACTTTAATGACTTCCACATTTTAATTGCTCTGCCAATGACAATTAACTTTTAAGGAATGAACTGCCGGCTTAGTACTGTGGCAAGTTTTATTAGCCACTGGCAGAGGTTGCAACATGATACTGTCCTTGGTGTTTAGTGGCATCCTCCTCCACCCAACTCTTCCCTTCTCTCAGTTGAAAACACCATTTACTGGTATCTAGTGGCACCCACCCCCCTTCCTCTCACCCAACTGTTAAAAAAAACATTCCCTAGTGTCTAGTGGCACCTCCAACCCCCTCGGACCTTCCAAAAAAAAAAAAAAAACCCTGTACTTTTATAAAACATAGGCATGATGCCCATTCATTCCTGTCCTGGTGCCACCATCTTTGAAAATGGCATTGCCTGGCCACGCATGGTGGATCATTTTAAGTGGAGACCAAAACAAGCAAGCAAGCAAACAAGAGTCCACATTCCGTACACAGCAAACAGGTCAACAAAACAGCAGAGTCGACGAAAATGGATGGAGAGCTTTAATAACAATTCTTCAATGTGACTCGAATGCCTTCTGTCATATTTACATATGTAAAAGTTACAGGACACAGATTTGAAGGAGGAATGTTCTGGATGGTCCAAAAAATATATATCTGTATTCTCAATTTTACAATGGGAATGTATATAGTAATGTAGTAAGTGACGGCAGATAAAGACCTGAATGGTCCATCCAGTCTGTCCAACAGTGACATTCATTCTCAATTCAAGATTAAATCAACAATGAATGTGATATTATACACTTGATCATGGTCTTTCTTTGTTGCGTCTGGGACATAGACCATAGAAGTTCGCCCGGCTCTGTCCTTATGTTCCAGCTGCTGGAGTTGCCATCAAAGCTCACTCCAGCCTATCCGAATCCATCTTGAATATCTCCCCAACAGCATTTATACCTGCTTCAAGGCATGAGGGTCAGCTACCTGCTCCTTTGCACCTACTCTCATTTGAAAATGTCAAAAAAGGAGGGTTTTTTTTGTTACATTTGTACCCCACGCTTCCCCACTCATGGCAGGCTCAATGCAGCTTACATGGGGCAATGGAGGGTTAAGTGACTTGCCCAGAGTCACAAGGAGCTACCTGTGCCTAAGGTGGGAAATGAACTCAGTTCCTCAGTTCCCCAGGCCCAAAGTCCACCACCCTAACCACTAGGCTACTCCTCCACTCCACTATTTCACTTAGGGACCCTTTTTAAAAGCTGCGTTAGGCACTAATGCACTCCTAACACAGCTTAAAATGGCAAACCACCAGGGGCGTAGCCAGACCTCGGTGGGAGGGGGGTCCAGAGCCCGAGGTGAGGGGGCACATTTTAGCCCCCCTGTGCCACCGACCCCCCAGGCCACTTTCAACCTCCCCCTGCACTTTCGACCACCTCCGCCGCCGCCCCTCCCCCGCCACCACTGCCACCAGGTACCTTTGCTGGTGGGGGTCCCCAACCCCATTCAGCGCTGGTCCCCGGCACATTCGCTGATCTGTTTCTGTGAGTCTTGACTCCTGACGTCCAGGATGTCAAGAGTCAAGACTCACAGAAACAGATCAGCGAACATGCCGGAGACCGGCGCTGAAGAGGACTTCGGCTGGCGGGGGTTGGGGATCCCTGCCAGCAAAGGTACCTGGCGGCAGTGGCGGCAAAAGAGGGGCGGCAGCGGTGGCAGGAGGAGGGGTTGAAAGTGGTGGGGGAGGGTCAGCGGCAGGGGGTTGAAAGTAGAGGGGGGCCAGGGCTAAATCTGTGGGGGCCCATGCCCCCACCTAGCTACGCCCCTGCATGGGACGCTTTCAGACATCCTGTGGTAACTGCCAGATTAGTGCATGATAACTGCATGCTAAAAAATTATTGAAAATTTTTTTTCAGGGGGCATGTCGGTGGGCAGAGAGTAGGTGTTCCTGTGCTAATCAGCGCGGCTACATTACTGCACACTAATGGGTTAGTGCAGGAATACCACATGAGCCCTTACCACCTACAAAATGGGTGGCGGTAAGTGCTCATGCGGTAGAATTTTTTAATGGCCAAACTCAATGGGAACATTATAGCACAGCTATTAATACGAAAAAACACAAAAAGGCCAGGAGTTACATATGTTGCCGGAGAATGTTGTAACAATGGTTTGCGTATCTGGGTTTAAACAAGGTTTGGACAAGTTCCTAGAGGAAAAGTCCATAGCCTGCTTTTGAGACAGACATGGGGAAGCCACTAGTAGCAACGTGCAGGACGTCAGACTCAGAAACAGAACGAAGCCTTGTGCCAGAAGAAGAGGACCTCGGCTGGCGGGGGTTGGGGTCCCCCACCAGCAAAGGTAGGCAACGGCGACAGCGGGTTGGCGGCGGGAGGGGGGTCGAGAGGGTCGTCGGCAGGGGGGTCCAGGGCCAAATCCATGGGGGCCCAGGCCCCCGTGGCCCCACGTAGCTACACCACTGGGTGCGACTATTTACACTAATGAACCTTGGTGTAAATCCCCGTGCCTAAATTAGACACGGATTCCCTTTATTCTATATCAATGCACATAAATTAAAAGGAACGCCCCATGACTCTCCCATGGACGTGCCCACTTTTTGGACCCATGTGTAAAAATTACATGGGGATCTTGGCACCTAAATTTATATGCATAATTTTAACTGAAGCCAATTAGCACCGATAATTGTTAGGGCCCAATTATCAGTGCTAATTGGCTTGTTATTCAACTAAATTTGAATGTGCTATTTTTAGCGACTTTTATAGAATTTGGAGGTAAAGGTCTATTACATTACATTTTGTCTTATATCCTGCCTGTGCCTCACGAAGCGGGCCACAATCTAACAACAGCCAGAACAGTCATCTGGGAAGAAAGCAAAACTAAGCATAAAACTACAATTCATTCTGTAAAACAAACTTCTGAAAAAGTAAAGCCTTAACCTTTCAACAAGATAAATAAGACTGAGGGGCTGATGCTCAAAGCTTACTGTGCTAGCAACGTCTGATTTAAATTGGTTCTAGCCAGTCTAGCGATCACGTTATTCAGCATCTAATGCACAAAGGGGTTCTGTGTGGTTTTTACCATTCAAGGTAGCAGCTAATGATAATCTCTAATCCTATGCAAATGTATTACAAAAAGCTCATTAGTATTAAAATGAGCAATCTGAGCTATGCAAAGACATTTCCGAGTGATGCACAGAAAGGACTGCCTATCTATAACATGCAAAATATTCCATCAGGTCTAGAGCTGTTGTGTGAGGGACACTTCTGGGAGGAGCAGTCTGCTTGCATTTTTCAATAGCAAAACATGTAGGACAGCAGAGGACAGCTTTAGAGGGACAGAGAAACAGCTGGGGGGGGGGGAGCTTTCAGCAAGGAAGAGATTTCTATCAGTAGCAAGCAGCGACGGACAGCAGAGCTTAGGGGTGGAGAAACAAGCAGACAGCCAATCGGCTGGGGAAAGGCCCTGTGATGTCAGTTCTGATGTCAGCTGGGGGGCAGTGGCGTAGCTACAGGTGGGCCTGGGTGGGCAAAGGCCCACCGATTCTTGGCTCAGGCCCACCCAGCAGTGATTCAATTATTTCTGCCTGTGTCAGCTTTGCAGGCTTCCATCAGTCAGGTCCCATCCTCGCTTTCATCATTTCCTGTTTGGAGGGACCTGGCCGATGGAAGCCTGTGGAGCTGGCACAGGCAGCAATAATTGAATCACTACAGGCGCCGGGGACGCCTGTAAGGTACACCAGGGAGGGACGGGGTTCAACGATGGGTGGTCAGATGCTGGGACGCCACAGAGGAGGAGAGATGTTGATGAGGAATAGGTGAAAAAATCTATAGTTTTTTGTTATATCTCGGGTGGGGGGAGAGGGGCTATGGAGTGCAATGCCATGGAAGGGCCCATCTAAGTTAGCTCTGGGCCCATCCAAAATACTGGATCTGGCTACGCCACTGCTGGGGGGGGGGGGGGGGGGGGGGGCAGGGAAACAAGCAGAAAGCCTCTATGATGTCAGCTGGTGGGGAGCGGGGGGAGGCTTTCAGCAAGAAAAAGATTCCCAAGCAAAATCATCAGGGCAGAAGGAAGGCAAGTAAACAGCAGGCGGAAGGTGGAGCCAACTCCAGAGCACTGCAAAGGAAAGGAGACAGGGGGATAACCGGCAGCGGCAGGAGAACCACCCAAACAGGTAGCAAGGTGGACCCCAGACAGACGGGCACAGGCTTTTCTGAGCTGTATCTGCTAGAGGAGCTGTCAGGCATGATGTCACCCAAAATGTGTGCAAGCATTTCCTTGCTGTCCACGGAGAACCTCCATTACAGAGAAGTAACTTCACTACCTGTGGTCTACCATTAGTCAACCTAGGTCTTAGTGAGGGAGATATGATATCCTAGTCCAAAAGATCTTCGTGGATAGACTGGCATTGAACGGAGCAGTTTGCAAATCTTCTGAGCCTTGGGAAGAGTAGGTTTTGATTTCTAGAACTCGAGTAAGTTTACAAACTCTAACATTTTGTCTCGTCATTACTGGTTCCTCTCTCCTTGGAAAGTGCTGCATTTGAATCTGTCTGCTCCTTCTGAGTACTGGAGAGACTGCAAGTGACTGTGCTGTGAAAGCTTGCTTCATAAAGACGGAGGATATGATGAGGTATCTAGCCCATAGAAGAAAAGCAAGCAGCATTAAATAGTTGGGGAAGATTTCTTGTAAAGTGCAAGGGCACCTTCCTTCTTGGTGATAAACTTTTTTTTCCAAAATACACATCTTAAGGAACAGCAACATCACATTTACTTATGTTTTTGGTTCATTTAGAGATGGCATGTAATGACAGCAAAGACATTTTTCTTCCTGTTGTGTACTGCAGACTGAATTCCAGCTTTGCCATTCATTTTTCTACAACTAAAAGGCCCTCTATGCTTCTTCCTTATGCTTTGCAATACTCTTTCTGCCTCCACCACTTTCTTTGGGAGGACATGCCATGCACCTCTTTGAATAAATATTTTCTTTTGGTACTCCTTTGTGTTTACATTAGATATATAGACAGATCATGTCGACTTGTATATTTTTGGCCCAGCAGTATCCGATTCCTCATTATAACATATGAAGTGTTGTGTTGGGGCAGGCCAATGATCCCCACAAACCCGATGACTTATATGAGTGAAAGTATGTAAATGATTGGTTCTTGTTGACATCACCAGTGGTCATAAGACCCAAGGGACTTTGCAAGCTGACCCTTAACTCCCAAGCCTTTGAACTGGTTGCCAAGCAACTGCTAGCCAGTCACATCCTTTCCTCCCCTCCCCCAGCAGTCCATTTTGCTTTGATCTTTCTGAGAGGAGCTTCTTCCTTTTGCTCAGGCTAGCAGGCTCTGTCTGGCAAGGGCTGAGTCCAGCGACACTTTTCCTTGTTTTTTGTTTTCTTACTCTATTAGTATGCTCTATTAATTTTATGGTATATTCTTGTAAACTGCTCTGATATATGTATGAATAGTGGTATATCAAATCCGGAATAAACAATGAGCAACAAAGCCATTCGTTCTGGAATTGTTCAAACATTTTTCTATTATGTGAAATTCTTCAGTAACATAAAGAATGACACTTGTCCGTCAAAGATGCCCTTGTTTAATAGACTGTGGCAGGCTTGACCCTCCTGAAATTCTCCTTTTTGGTTCTGGCAGCTCTCAAGCAGTAGGAGGCAATTTCCCCTGATAATGGGATCCTGGACCTGAACCCCTTGGGTGTAACAGGTTGTGTTTTTTCCCCCTCACTGCACAAGAAGAATATGGCAGCTAGCTGCATCTTGGGAGGGCGGAAAAGAGCAGATACAGTCAAAACAAAATAATCGATCCTGACAGCCACACAAACTCAAACAACTACACTTGTATATACAGGAAGGCTGAACAGTTTTCAAATATTTCATTTTACCCAAGTAAATGGCTTTTGGAAATGATCCCTATTGTCTATGTATATATATATATTTTTTTTTTATTTATTTGCAGCATTTGTATCCCACATTTTCCCACACACAAGCAGGCTCAATGTGGCTTACAAGTCAATAAGAAATAGGGTCAGGTAAGGGAGGGGTACATGTGTAAAATAAGGTACAAAATAATAAGGAATAAAATGGTCCTTTGAGGCAATATAATATAGAGTCTATTGAGGAGCATCAGTAGGGTAGGCCTTACAAAACAGATAGGTCTTTAAAGAGCGCCTAAAGAGTTGATGATCATGCAGCGTTTTCACACAGTTCGGTAATGCATTCCATATCTGCGTTCCCAAATGGGAGAAATTAGACGCGTAGGTGGTTTTGTATTTAAGACCAATGCAACTGGGATAATGAAGATTCATATAATTACGAGATGATCTGTTTCTGTTCCTCGCCGGAAGATCAAGTAAATCAATCATATAATCTGGGGCTTCACCATAGATTATTTTGTGGACCAGAGTACAAAGCTTGAAGATAATATGGTCCATAATTGGGAGCCAGTGTAGTATCCGACAAATAGATGTAACACTATCATATCTCGTTTTATTGAATATCAGTCTGGCAGCAGTGTTCTGGGCTGTCTGAAGCTTTTTCAGAAGCAGCAAATGATAAATACCTGTAGCAGGTGTTCTCCGAGGACAGCAGGCTGATTGTTCTCACGACTGGGTTGACGTCCACGGCAGCCCCCACCAACCGGAACAAAACTTCGCGGGCGGTCCCGCACGCAGGGCACGCCCACCGCGCATTCGCGGCCGTCTTCCCGCCCATGCGCGACCGTTCCCGCTCAGTTGAATGACAAGCCAAAGAATGAGTAAAAACACAACTCCAAAGGGGAGGAGGGAGGGTAGGTGAGAACAATCAGCCTGCTGTCCTCGGAGAACACCTGCTACAGGTATGTATCATTCGCTTTCTCTGAGGACAAGCAGGCTGCTTGTTCTCACGACTGGGGTATCCCTAGCTCTCAGGCTCACTCAAAACAAGAACCCAGGTCAACTGAACCTCGCAACGGCGAGGGCATAACAGAAATTGACCTACGAAGAACAACTAACTGAGAGTGCAGCCTGAACAGAACAAATCGGGTCCTGGAGGGTGGAGTTGGATTCAAACCCCAAACAGATTCTGCAGCACCAACTGCCCGAACCGACTGTCGCGTCGGGTATCCTGCTGGAGGCAGTAATGTGATGTGAATGTGTGGACAGATGACCATGTCGCAGCCTTGCAAATCTCTTCAATAGTGGCTGACTTCAAGTGGGCCACTAACGCTGCCATGGCTCTAACACTATGAGCCGTGACATGACCCTCAAGAGCCAGCCCAGCCTGGGCGTAAGTGAAGGAAATGCAATCTGCTAGCCAATTGGAGATGGTGCGTTTCCCGACAGCGACCCCTTTCCTATTGGGGTCGAAAGAAACAAACAATTGGGCGGACTGTCTGTGGGGCTGTGTCCGCTCCAGATAGAAGGCCAACGCTCGCTTACAGTCCAATGTGTGCAACTGATGTTCAGCAGGGCGGGTATGTGGTCTGGGAAAGAATGTTGGCAAGACAATTGACTGGTTAAGATGGAACTCCGACACCACCTTTGGCAGGAACTTAGGGTGAGTGCGGAGTACTACTCTGTTATGATGAAATTTGGTATATGGAGCATGAGCTACCAGGGCCTGCAGCTCACTGACTCTGCGAGCTGAAGTAACTGCCACCAAGAAAATGACCTTCCAGGTCAAGTACTTCAGATGAAAGGAATTCAGTGGCTCAAACGGAGGTTTCATCAGCTGGGTGAGGATGACATTGAGATCCCATGACACTGCAGGAGGCTTGACAGGGGGCCTTGACAAAAGCAAGCCTCTCATAAATCGAACGACTAAAGGCTCTCCAGAGATGGGTTTACCCTCTACATGATGATGGTAAGCACTAATCGCACTAAGATGATTCCTTACTGAGTTGGTCTTGAGACCAGACTCTGATAAGTGCAGAAGGTATTCAAGCAGGTTCTGTGCAGGGCAAGAACGAGGTTCTAGGGCCTTGCTCTCACACCAGACGACAAACCTCCTCCACTTGAAAAAGTAACTCTTCTTAGTGGAATCCCTTCTAGAGGCAAGCAAGACCCGGGAGACACCCTCAGACAAACCCAACGAAGCAAAATCTACGCCCTCAACATCCAGGCCGTGAGAGCCAGAGACTGAAGGTTGGGGTGCAGAAGCGCTCCGTCGTTCTGCGAAATGAGGGTTGTAAAACACTCCAATCTCCACGGTTCTTCGGAGGACAACTCCAGAAGTAGAGGGAACCAGATCTGACGGGGCCAAAAAGGCGCTATCAGAATCATGGTGCCGTGGTCTTGCTTGAGCTTCAGTAAGGTCTTCCCCACCAAAGGTATGGGAGGATAAGCATACTGGAGGCCGGTCCCCCAATGGAGGAGAAAGGCATCTGACGCTAGTCTGCCGTGTGCCTGTAGTCTGGAACAGAACAGAGGCAGCTTGTGGTTGGTCTGAGAGGCGAAAAGGTCCACCGAGGGAGTGCCCCACTCTCGGAAGATCTTGCATACCACTCTGGAATGGAGCAACCACTCGTGCGGTTGCATGACTCTGCTCAGTCTGTCGGCCAGACTGTTGTTTACGCCTGCCAGGTATGTGGCTTGGAGAAGCATGCCGAACTGGCAGGCCCAACGCCACATCCCGACGGCTTCCTGACACAGGGGGCGAGATCCGGTGCCCCCCTGCTTGTTGATGTAATACATTGCAACCTGATTGTCTGTCCGAATTTGGATGATGTGGTAGGACAGCTGATCTCTGAAGGCCTTCAGTGCGTTCCAGACCGCTCGGAGCTCCAGGAGGTTAATCTGAAGATCTTGTTCCTGGAGGGACCACAGTCCTTGGGTGTGAAGCCCATCGACATGAGCTCCCCATCCCAGGCGAGATGCATCCGTCGTCAGCACCTTCGTGGGCTGTGGAATTTGGAATGGACGTCCCAGGGTCAAATTGGTCCGAATGGTCCACCAGTGCAGTGAATTGCGACAACTGGGGGACAGGCGGATGACATCTTCTAGATTCCCGGTAGCTTGGCACCACCGGGAAGCTAGGGTCCATTGAGCAGATCTCATGTGAAGACGAGCCATGGGAGTCACATGAACAGTGGAGGCCATATGACCCAGGAGTCTCAACATCTGCCGAGCTGTGACCTGCTGAGACGCTCTGGCCTGGGAAGCGAGGGACAGGAGGTTGTGGGCCCTCGCTTCGGGAAGAAAGGCCTGAGCTGTCCGTGAATTCAGCAGAGCTCCTATGAATTCCAGAGATTGGACTGGCTGGAGATGGGACTTTGGGTAATTTATCACAAACCCCAGCAGCTCCAGGAGGTGAATAGTGCACTGCATGGACCGGAGAGCCCCTGCCTCTGAGGTGTTTTTGACCAACCAATCGTCGAGATACGGGAACACATGCACTCCCAGCTTGCGTAGATACGCCGCAACCACCACGAGACACTTCGTGAACACCCGTGGTGCAGAGGCGAGCCCAAAGGGCAGCACACAATACTGAAAGTGCCGTGTCCCCAGACAGAATCTGAAATACTGTCTGTGAGCTGGCAGTATCGGGATGTGAGTATAAGCGTCCTTTAAATCCAGGGAACATAGCCAATCGTCTTTCTGAATCATTGGTAGAAGGGTGCCCAAGGAAAGCATCCTGAACTTTTCTTTGACCAAGTATTTGTTCAGGCCTCTCAGGTCTAGGATGGGACGCATCCCCCCTGTTTTCTTTTCCACAAGGAAGTACCTGGAATAGAATCCCTGCCCTTCCTGCCCGGGTGGTAGGGGCTCGACCGCATTGGCGCTGAGAAGGGCGGAGAGTTCCTCTGCAAGTACCTGCTTGTGATGGGAGCTGAAGGATTGGGCTCCCGGTGGGCAATTTGGTGGAGTGGAGGCCAAATTCAGGGTGTATCCGCACCGGACTATTTGGAGAACCCACTGGTCGGAGGTTATCAGAGGCCACCTTTGGTGAAAAGCTTTCAACCTCCCCCTGACCGGCAGGCCGTCCGGTACGTACACTTTGATGGCGGCTATGTTCCCATGGATCCAGTCAAAAGCCCGTCCCCGGCTTTTGCTGTGGAGGCGCCAGGGGCTGCTTAGGCGCACGCTGTTGATGGGAACGAGCGCGCTGGGACTGTCCCTGTGCCTGAGGAGGCCTTCGGGCCGGCTGGGAGTACCTACGCTTGTTGTAGGCGTAGGGCGCAGCCTGCCTGGCCCGGGAAAAACATCCACCTGTTGAGGTGGATGCTGAAGGCGCCCGGTGGGAGAGCTTGTCGAGAGCGGTTTCCCGCTGGTGCAGTTGGTCCACCAACTGCTCGACCTTCTCACCAAAAATGTTATCCCCCCGGCAAGGGACATCCGCCAGTCTTTGCTGGGTGCGGTTGTCCAGGTCAGAGGCACGCAGCCAGGAGAGTCTGCGTATCACTATACCTTGGGCCGCAGCTTGGGATGCCACATCACAGGTGTCATAGATACCCCTGGACAGGAATTTTCTGCACGCCTTCAGCTGCCTGACCACCTCCTGAAAAGGCCTGGACTGCTCCGGAGGGAGCTTGTCGACCAGGTCCGCCAGTTGCTTCACATTGTTCCGCATGTGAATGCTCGTGTAGAGCTGGTATGACTGGATGCGGGTCACGAGCATGGAAGATTGGTAGGCCTTCCTCCCAAACGAGTCCAGAGTGCGAGACTCCCGCCCCGGGGGCGCCGAAGCGGTATCCCTCGAACTCCGTGCTCTCTTGAGAGCAGAGTCCACGACCGCCGAGTCATGAGGCAATTGGGGCCGCATCAACTCTGGGTCAGAGTGGATCCTGTATTGGGACTCCGCTTTCTTGGGGATGATGGGATTAGATAATGGCTTCAGCCAGTTACGAAGCAGTGTCTCTTTGAGGACATTTTGCAACGGCACCGTGGAAGACTCTCTAGGTGGTGATGGATAGTCGAGGACCTCGAACATCTCAGCCCTCGGCTCATCCACAGAGACCACAGGGAAGAGAATGCAAATAGACATGTCCCTGATGAAGGAGGCAAAGGAGAGGCTCTCAGGTGGTGAGAGCTTCCTCTCCGGTGAAGGAGTGGGGTCGGAGGGAAGGCCCTCAGACTCCTCTGAGGAGAAATATCTGGGGTCCTCCTCCTCCCCCCACGAGGCCTCTTCCTCGGTGTCGGACATGAGCTCTTGCAGCTCTGACCTAAACTGGGCCCGTCTCGACTGCGAGGAACCACGTCCTCGATGATGGCGTCGAGCGGTGGACTCCCGCGTCAGCGAGGATGAAGCTCCCTCCATCGACGTCGACGGGGATTCCACCTGCGTGGCGGTCGACACCGGTGCCGCAAGCGGCGTCGGCGTCGGAGGCCTCGGCATCGGGCTGGAGCACACTGGCGCCTCCATCAACGGCGCCGGCAAAGCCTGGCGCATCAGACCTTCCATAATCCCAGGAAGGATGGCTCGGAGGCACTCGTCAAGGTCCGCTGCCAGGAAAGGCAGGGGGGCCAGTGCGGGTGTCGGTGCCGGAAGCTGCTCGGGTCCAGGAGACGGTACCGAAGCACCCATGGACTGACGCAGCGACACCTCTTCGACCGAGGGGGAACGCTCCTCTCGGCACTGCTGCTTCCTCGGCATCGAATCATCTCTGGAGGCGCCGGAGCTGGTGGTCCCATGCGCCGTGGGCAACCGATGCCGGTGCTTTTTTGGTTTCTTACGGTGCCCGTCATCGGTGTTGGGTGGCAGAGATGAAGAGGAGGTAGAACCCCCCCTCCCCCCGGCCTCGAGGAATCGGGTCTGACAGGGTTCGGTCCCGATGGCCCTGGGTAGAGGGAGTAGCCGGGGCCGATTGCCCGCGCGGCCGCTCACCCCTGCCGTCACCGGCAGACCAGCAGGCCAACGGTACCTGTACTCCTGGGGTTGATGCCATCGTCAGTGCCGATTTCGTCCACATCGGTACCGGTACCGAAGATCCGGCCATCGACACCGATGCAATCGATGTCGAGGGGCCGGCGCAAGTTCCAAAAAGACGGTCCCGTAGAACTTGCCTCGCCACCTGTGTCCGCTTCCGCAAGCCGAGACACAAGGTGCACGTCTTGGTATTATGCTCCGGCCCAAGGCACTGGAGGCACCAAGCGTGGGTATCGGTTTGCGAGATCTGCCGGCCGCACCGACCACACTTCTTGAATCTGCTCGGGACCTTCAAGGACATCGACGGAAAAATCGCGTCGGCGAAATCAAAGTCGTCTATGGTGGTGGTGAAAAGCACACCCGAAAAGAAAACGACCGAGCGGCCACAAGGCCGCAACGAGGCGCCCCCACTAAAGACGACGAGGGGACAACTTCTTTTTTTTTTTTTTTTAGGGAAAAAATGAAGCGCGAACGCGCACAAAGAGAAAAACCTCAAAGAAAAACTCACGGCTAGGCCGCGATCCGGTTTCCGTGGCTGACAGAGAGAGAGAGACGAAAGCACGTCTCTCTCCAGCGCGGAATCGAAAAAAACTGAGTGGGAACGGTCGCGCACGGGCGGGAAGACGGCCGCGCATGCGCGGTGGACGTGCCCTGCGTGCGGGACCGCCCGCGAAGTTTTGTTCCGGTTGGTGGGGGCTGCCGTGGACGTCAACCCAGTCGTGAGAACAAGCAGCCTGCTTGTCCTCGGAGAATGAACTTTAAACCTGCATATAATCCATTGCAATAGTCTAAATGGCTTAATGCCAATGATTGCATCAAGTTGCGGAATATATCCCTTGGATATACATACAGTTATACATTTTTACAAGATTTTTCTGTAAGGAATGATGTCGGGGTGATCATAATTAAGTTTTATCAAACCCCTGGGGCCCTGTTTACTAAGCCGCGTGCACTAAAAATTAGCACATGCTAACAATAGAGACACTCATTATATTCCTATGGGTGTCTCTGGCGTTAGCATGCGCTAATTTTTAGCACACAATAAAAAGTTTGTACACCTACAGCATGACATAGTAAACAGGGCCCTTAGTTAATTGAAGAGGATGTAAGCCTGAATGTTTACCTACGACACACAATAATCTTGTAGTGGTACTGCCCGGCAGCCAATGATCTACCTGAAAGATTTTATTTATGCATTTTAAAAAATGTATTAAAATTGCATTTATGAAGAAATTCACCCAAGATGAAGGTTTCTTGCCAGTGCTTGGCGGCATGTCATGTCTCCCACACTGCCTCTATCCCAAGTAAGTTCTGGCCTTCTAGGAGTTAGTGTTAAACTGGGTTTCTTGAAAAAAATGGGGTTGCGATGGGGTTTATAGAACACTGCCCCTCACCCTTAAGAAAAGTCCCTCTCTAACTAGCCTGGGCCACCTTAAGAGTACTGATCCTGCCCCAGGAGGAAGTGATCTGGGAGGGGTGGTCAATACCTGGGAGTTTAAAAGACAGGGTCAGGCTGAGGATAAGGAGGACCAGGGAAGGAAGAACTGAAGCCCCAGCACACACCTTTACAGAGTACATTTAGCTGCGTGATATGGCTGAGGTAAGCCAATCTTTTATTTGAAGAGTTGTGAGCATTGTTTTGAGGTCTGGCTGGAGCCAGACCTGGAAATACAAAGAGAGAAACTGCAAATTGTGTTTGGGGCATGGCTGTCACAGGTCATAGACTGTGTTTAGAGCCCAATAGGCCACAGGTCCATGCAAACTCTTATCTTCAGAGGGGGAAAGAGACTTTACTTTTTGTTCTAGGCCTGTGAAGGAACAGGCCTCAGATTTAAGTTAATAAAAGCACTTATTTCATGTTTACAATCTTGTTTGACTGTGTTATTGAGAGGGCCACCCCATAACCCTCACCCGGGGTCTCACAGAGGTCAGTATGCAAAGCAGTTTAACTGGGCAGGAGAGACTCTGGGGCTGTTAAATTGTTGTGTGGAGCTATCTGTTGAAATTCAGTGGCATTTAACCAGTTAGTGCCGCTGAATATCAGCATGAACCGATAAAGCCATAGCACGTGATTTTGGGGGGGTGATCCGTGGGCGGAATTGGTACTTATTTGGTTAACTGCCAACATTCAGCACTTAACTGCCTAAGTTAACAGGACAAATTGGACCGCATAAAGCTCAGTCCTATCTGTACCCAGTTCCATTTAGGAAGCTAAGTGCTGAATATTTGTCACGATTGTGCCCATGTTTCATGCTCTCATTCATTTTGCCACCTGGTGGTCAGACCTGGTGGCTGCGATGGACTGTCTGCTTGCTCTTTCCCATGTTCCAGAAATCATTCCGATCCGGATCTTCCAGCCTTCCAGACTGTCTTGGGATTTTTGGAATTAAGCAGCACCCTTACCTGGTGACCTTCCTGGTATTTTGCCTTTATTAACCACCTGGAACCTTTCTAGTTTGCCTTTGCAACAGAGGTTCTCAGAAGAGTTTTCATCTGTGAGAGTTTGTTGAAGTGCTAACCTTGCTACTTTCAGTTTCAGCTAGACCCTGCTTGTTTCCTGGTTTATTCTACTGTTTGCTGCCTACCCAAGACTCTGCTTGTTTCCTGGTTTATTCTCCTGTTGGCTGCCTGCCCAAGTCCCTGCTTGATTCCTGGTTTACTACTGATTGCCGCCAGCCTATAGACTGTTTGGTTCCTGGTTTCCCTTCTGCTTTGCTGCCTGCCAGTAAGACTCTGCTTGATTCGTGGACTATTCTCCTGCTTACTGCTTATTGCTTCTGTTCTAGTCCAGCTGCTGCAGTCCGGCCTGTGCCTCAGAAAAATCATCAAGACCCCTGGGTGTAAGGGTCCATTTTTCCCAGATTTTGATTTGCTTTGGTATAAAGCATTTTTGTTAACCACTCTTAAAATGTCTTTACCTGAGGGTTCAGCTTCTATGATAAGGTGTTTAGATTCTCTGAATTCCTCTGAATTTCAGTCTGAGATTTCAGTACTGATCTCTAACCATAATGGTTCTCTGGAACTGAGTTTTTCTTGTATGGTGATTTGCTTGGAGGAAGATGATATGGCTCAGTAATTTCTCAGTCCTTGCAAATTTTAGAAATATCTTCTCTCCCAACTATAGCAAATATTGAGGAACGGGCTCCTCTAGTCGCAAAACATGGAAAGATGGAACTTCCAGTTAAGTTCTTATTTGCAGATCTCAGATTTCTAGTTGATTTAGAGAGAAAGTTTGTTACATAGATTTCATCACAAGTAGATTTTAGGTTTGACTGGGACCAATACACTTTGAACATTCTAATCAAAAAAGTGAACTTAAAGGCTCAAGGAATTTATCAGCTCAGGAAGGCCAAGGTCCTACATTTTTTAAGTAATAACTAGAGTTGATACATATTGATAGTTCTATGAAGTTTGGATGCATTTTTAATAAGCATTTGATTGGTTTCATTTATTTAATAAAAGGACAGCCAGCTCCCTCAGCCACTATTGCTCTCACCACTTACAATTGCTGAGCTCCTCTAGACCTGGCAGAGAAGCTGACAGGTGAGTTTATAGTTTATTAGAATTTACTATACCGCTCAACCTAACTTGCAGACCTAAGCAGTTTACAAAATTAGGGTTACTTAAGTAGGCAGAAAGGAACTACAATATAAATAGGAAAGGAATAAATCACACACACATAAGAAGGAGACATAAGCTATAGAGCAGCAAGTCGGAAGGGTCATAGAAGGCAAAAAGGAAAAGGAGAGGGGGGAATGAAAAGGGAGGAAACGAGGGGAGAGGAAGAAAGGCTGTAAGTCTGAATTCAGTTCCTCCTATAGTGAATCAGGGAACATTAAAGGCTTGATTAAAGAGCCAGGTTTTTATAGCAGTCTTGAAATTTTTGAAGGACGATTCGGCACGAATGGTTAGTGGGAGAGAATTTCAATGAAAAGGCACAGCAAAAAAATAGGCATGATGTCTAGTAAATTCTAACTGGGCAGCTTTTGGGCTTGGGAGAACAATACAATGATCATTAATTGCAAAGACGAGCCGTGGAATATGGAATGGTCAGTGATGCTAGGTAATCTGGAAGACTTAATCTGTAGGTTTTGAACACCAGTGTAAATTGAAAATGATCCATTTCTCAATAGGGAGCCAATAAAATTTATGGAATAAGGAAGATACATGAGGAAGCAGACAGTTTGACAGACACCTGGAAGAACACACAGATTTAGCTGTCCATATTGCTCTGTCTGAAGGATATCATCATACAGAATAAACAAGGAAAGTAAAATGGGCAGATATGTCTATTTACCTACATCATTTATGTGATTTTTCTTTCTACACCATTCCTAGATTGTACTGTGTAAAGAGTTAGTTTAGTTTATTGGCATTTGCTATACCATCTTTGCTAACTTAACAGATCAAAGCAGTTTACCTAATAAAATTTGAAAGGACAGAAGGAACTACAATATTCGGATAAGAAAGATAAGGCGATTCACACAAAGTAAAAGTCAAAGACTAGGCAGGAACCTCAACAAGGGAAAAGAAGTGAGGGGGGGGGGGGTGGAAGGGTGAGGAAGAAAAGGGGTAAACACACTCCTATAATGAAATGGTTAAATAATCCCAATTACATATTATCAAAAACTAGGTTAAAGAGCCAGGTCTACTTTAAATTTTTTGAAAGATGATTCAACTTGAATTTCTTTTGGAAGAGAGTTCCAAGTGAAAGGGGCAGCAAATAAAAAAGCACAGTAGGCATGTTGATTCTAAGTTAGCCTTTATAGGACCTGGGAGAACCAAGTGGTGGTCATGAGAGTGTGTGCCAGGGGCCCCCTCCCTCCCAGTTTCAGGGTCCGCCCGCCCCCCCTCCAAGTTCCAGGGTCCGCCCTCCCTCCCAGCCACCCAGTTGCAGGGTCGTTGCCCCCCCTCTCTCCCTCCCTCCCAGTTCCAGGGTAGTTGCCCCCCCTTCCCCCCCCCCCCTCCAGCCACCCTGCGATGTTTAAGTGAAAAATTAGGGAGCTGCGAGTGTGTTTGTGTGTGAGAGAATGAGTGTTGCCAGGGGCCCACCCCCCCCTCCAAGTTCCAGGGTCCGCCCTCCCTCCCACCCACCTAGTTCCAGGATCGTTGCCCCCCTCTCCCCCTCCCTCCCAGTTTCAGGGTCCGCCCACCCCCCTCCAAGTTCCAGGGTCCGCCCTCCCTCCCACCCACCCAGTTCCAGGGTCGTTGCCCCCCTCTCCCCCTCCCTCCCAGTTTCAGGGTCCGCCCTCCCACCCACCCAGTTCCAGGGTCGTTGCCCCCCCCCCCTCTCCCTCCCTCCCAGTTCCAGGCTAGTTGCCCCTCTCTTCCCCCCCCCCCCCTCCAGCCACCCTGCGATGTTTAAGTGAAAAATTAGGCAGTTGTGTAGTGTAACACAATGTTGTGAAGCTGACTCCGTCAAAACGTGATGACATTGAGGGCGGCGGACCTATCAGAGGCACGAGGGCGGGGCCAAGAGAGATGGTTACAGATTCACGAATCTGACGAACCTTACGAACCCTTCACTTCAGGGAAGCTACGGAGTCAGCTTCAGAACGTTGGAGGTGCTTTTTATATAGAGGAGATAATGGACTGCCTATTTGTGGTTTTATCTGTAAAAAGTCAAAAGCTCTTCCAGTTGGATAGGCAGTGCTTTAAAAGGGGAAGGGGAAAGGGAATGGGACTTGATATACCACCTTTCTGTGGTTTTTGCAACTACATTCAAAACAGTTTATATAGTATATACAGGTACTTATTTGTACCTGGGGCAAAGGAGAGTTAAATGACTTGCTCAGAGTCACAAGGAGCAGCAGAGGAAACTGAACCCAGTTCCCCAGGATCAAAGCCCACTGCACTAACCACTAGGCTATTCCTTCACTCCATGAAAGGCAAAATATATTTTTTTTATTTTTACTTATTTAACAGCTTTTTAATTTATTTGAAATTGTTCCATATGTAGATATAAATATCATGAAATCAAAACTGAATATCATTAAAACAGCTTCAAAAATGATTGTAACTGGTGGAAACAGCACTAATAAAGGCTGTATTTTGTGTTCATTTTTCTACACTGTTCTATACAATACAGTAATACATGGCCAAATTTCAGTGAGGATATCCTGTTTACTGATGGGTTCATCTTAACTGTTGTTGTAATCTGCCTTGGAAAGCCTGATATTATAAAGATTGGAAGTTTAAAATAAACTCTGATCATATCTTCACCTCATCTCTTTTCTACAAAATGGATTATTCTGTTTTGAGCATGTTTCAGGGACTAAGTCAAAATAATAAAAATAAATATTTTCTTTCATGCAGATCTCTCATTTATTTAAACATAACTAAACGGGCTATAAGCCCCTAATGCAGTCCATTGGTTTTCTTAGACTTATACTGTGCCAAAACTGGAACTACAGTGAGACAGAATAATAGAATTCAGTAACATCCAAAACCTATTAATTAGCATTATAATTGTGTTCGCATTTGGGTAATAACTGAGAAAATGCTGTTGAAAACTAACTTGAAGAATAAATAAATAAATAAATATCACGGAACTGGAATATATTGGCACATTTAGACTGACTCTGGACTTCTGCATGAAGGTAGCTCTGCCCTCATTATTTAATATCTCACTTTTAAATAGTAATAATAAACAATATTAAGTGCATTTTTATACTATAACACTGCATTCCACAAAACAAGAGGAGCAAGTTCCCACAAACCATCTTTCTGCACAGAAAAAAAAAGATTTTAAATGCTCCCAGGTTTCAACCTAATTCATGTTTAATGTGGGATATAATTGCCATAAATAAATATATACAAACTCTGAATGTTGATCACCTGATTCTCATAATAACAAAAATATTTAAACTCATGAACAAACTACTGAAAACCCAGAACAAATTGGTGACAATTGAAACCACCACCAACTGCAGACGAACTTGCACAATACTTCTAAAACAAAATGACAAACACAAGATCAAACCTTGCAAAACCACAAATAAGCATCACAGACTACCTACAGAACTGAGAAACACACGATAACCACACCGCAGCAGACAGAATATGGACCACGTTCAAACCACTCCAACTAGACACAGTAAGACACTATTGACAAAATCCGTGCATGCATACTGCATACTTAACAAATGCCCCAACTACATGATGAAAAACCCACCAGACTGGTTCATCAAGTACCTCACCAAACACATCACATACATGTTTGATAGAAGTCAATTTCCAACAGTCAAAGGCGACATAGTACTTACACCTATCTCCAAAAACACTACCAGCAAGATCAGTGATACAGGTATCACAAATTATAGACCAGTAGCCTCAATACCACTACCATTACTCCAATTTTGAAATCACTGCATTGGCTCCCTGTAAAACTTTGCATTGAATTAAACATTTTAGTGCTAGTTTTCAAAATATTGAATGGTAATATTTCACCAACTCTTAGTGCCACTCTAAGATGTTATCAACCTACTCACTGTCTGAGATCATCTCAGAAACAGCTACTTGATGTGCCTTCATTTCATCAGGTTTATTTGGAAGAATGCAGATCATCTATTTTCTACATCAAAGGTACGAAATTATGGAATGCTTTGCTCATTGAACTTTGATCAATACAAAATATGGACCAGTTTAAAAAAGCATTGAAAACTCATTTATTTCTTCAGGCTTTTGGTTTCTCTGATGCAGTGGCGTAGCCAGACTGCCAATTTTGGATGGGCCTGAACCCAAAGTGGGTGGGCACAAAATTTTCTCTCTACCCCCCTCCCCCAGCAAAATGTAGTCCCACTCAGATACATTTGTCACACAGGGTAAAGTGCTGCTTTTCAGTGCATCAGATTTCAGAAAATTTATTTAATAGCCTAACACCCTTTTCAGTGAGCTTTCAGAGGCCAAAACCTCCTGCCTCAGGTCAGTATAATGCTGTTACGGTATCCTCGCCTGACCTAAGGAAGGAAGTATTGGTCTCTGAAACTTCATTAACACAGGTACCATATTACTTTATCCTAAATTAAAAATAAAATTATTTTCTTTACCTTTCTTGTATGGCCATTTACTTTTTCTCATTGTGTCGCTCCCAGTCTCTAGATTCTGCTTTCCTTCGTTTTCGCTTAACTCTTCTGCCACGGTTTCCTGGCCATTTCTCATTTTTCTCTCCTTTTTCTTTGCTTTCTTCAATATTTTTCTGCCTCTTTCTCTCGCTCTGTCCTGATTTAATTCATTCTTACTATCCATTCTTTAATTTCCTTCATCTACTTATGGCTTTTCATCTTTTTCTCACCCTTGTTCTCCCCATGCCCCTTCCTCTTATTCTCCAGTCTTTCACTACTCTCCTTTTCCATCCAGCAGCGCTCTTCTTTCTCTCCCCATCCTTCCAGTCTCCCCTCTCTCTCCCCATCCTTCCAGTAGTCTCCCCTCTTTCTTTCTGCATCCTTCCGTCCAGTGTCACCTCTTTCTCCCTACCCTTCCATCCAGCGTCTTCCCTCTTTCTCTCCCCATCCTTCCATCCATCTACCCTCTCTCCTGATCCTTCCATCTAATGTCTCTCTCTCCCTCTTTCTAACCAGTGTCTCTGTATCACTCTACCCTTTTCTGTTCAGTGTCCCTTCTCTCTCCACATCCTTCCAGTCTCTCCCCTTTCTCTCCCCATCCTTCCATCCAGAGTCTCTCTCCCCATCCATCCATTTTCCCTCTTTCTCTCCCCATCCTTCCATCTGTTTTCCCTCTTTCTGTGCCATCCTTCCATCTGTTTTCCCTCTTTCTCCCCATCCTTCCATGTTTTCCCTCATTCTCTGCCATCCTTCAATTTGTTTCCCTCTTTCTCTGCCATCCTTCCATATGTTTTCCCTCTTTCTCCCCATCCTTCCATGTTTTCCCTCATTCTCTGACATCCTTCCATGTTTTCCCTCATTCTCTGCCATCCTTCCATCTGTTTTCCCTTTCTCTGCCATCCTTCCATCTGTTTTCCCTCTTTTTCTCCCCATCCTTCCATGTTTTCCCTCTTTTCTCTTTTCCTCGACAAGGCCCGCCCTGCATGCCAGCGCCAGCCCCAGCTCCCATTGCCAGCCACTGCTGCTTTTCCTGTTGAGCAGCAGGGCCAGCGCTACAAAAAGAAGAAGCACTAACGGCACTAAGGACGAAAAATGTTTAAAAAAAAAAGCGCGGCACCGGCAGGCACTGTCTAGGCAGCCTTGAGGCATTGGCTGCTGGCTCGCAGGCTCCTCCCGTCTCCTACGTCACTGCCCCTGGAGCGACGCAGGGACAGTAACGTAAGAGACGGGAGGAGCCTGCAAGCCAGCAGCCAATGCCTCAAGGCTGCCTAGACAGTGCCTGCCGGTGCCGCACTTTTTTTTTTTTTTTTTTTAACATTTTTCGTCCTTAGCGCCGTTAGCGCTTCTTCTTTTTGTAGCGCCAGCCCTGCTGCTCAACAGGAAAAGCAGCAGTGGCCGGCAATGGGAGCTGGGGCTGGCGCTGGGCGGGCCTGGGCTGAAATTGGGTGGGCCTGGGCCCAGCCAGGCCCACCCGTAGCTACGCCCCTGCTCTGATATATAAATTATTTTAATACCGTGTAAATTTTAACCTACTGTATGTTTGAATTCAAGAGTTTTTTGTATAGTTTGTTGTGTGAAGAAATAATTTTTATTGCTTTGCTTTTTTAATATTTTGTATGTGATTTGTTCCCCGCTTAGACTTTTAAAGATGTGGAGGGGCATAATCAAACGGAGTGCCCAAATTTTCCTGAGGACGTCATCGCAGGATGTCCCCGCGAAGGGGCGGGGAAACCCGTATTATCGAAACAAGATGGGCGTCCATCTTTCGTTTCGATAATACGGTCGGGGATGCCCAAATCTCAACATTTAGGTCGACCTTAGAGATGGTCGTCCTTAGCGATGGTCGTCCCCGGTTTTCGGCGATAATGGAAACAGAGGACGCCCATCTCAGAAACGACCAAATCCAAGCTATTTGGTCATGGAAGGAGTGGACTTCAGAAGAAGCTCCCAGGTGCATAGCTCCCTTACCTTGTGTGCTGAGCTCAACCCCCCCCCCCCCAAAACCCACTCCCCACAACTGTACACCACTATCATAGCTCTTAGGAATGAAGGGGGGCACCTATATGTGGTTACAGTGGGTTTCTGGTGGTTTTTGGAGGGCTCGCTGTTTCCTCCACAAGTGTAACAGGTAGGGGGGGAATGGGCCTGGGTCCGCCTGCCTGAAGTGCACTGCAGTACCCACTAAAACTGCTCCAGGGACCTGCATACTGCTGTCATGGAGTTGAATATGATATTTTAGGCTGGCATAGAGGCTGGAAAAAATATTTAATTTTTTTTTTTTTAGGGTAGGTGGGGGTTAGTGACCACTGGGGGAGTAAGGGGAGGTCATCCCCGATTCCCTCCGGTGGTCATCTGGTCATTTAGGGCACATATTGTATGGCTTGGTTGAAAAAAAAAGGACCAAGTAAAGTCACCCAAGTGTTCGTCAGGGACGCCCTTCTTTTTCCATTATTGGCCGAGGCTGCCCATGTGCTAAGCACGCCCCTTCACTATGCTTCCGAAACGCCCCCGTGAACTTTGGTCGTCCCCATGACAGAAAGCAGTTGAGGACGGCCAAAATCGGCTTTCAATTATGCCGATTTGAGCGACCCTGTGAGAAGGACGCCCATCTCCCGATTTGTGTCGAAAGATGGGCGCCCTTCGACAATAAGCCTGATACTGATAACAAAATTCAGGGGTATAATATGCCAAGGACAAAATGTATTACTATTACAATTCAACATGTCAAGTGTGTTCGACCTAGTAGACCACACCACACTAATGATACTGCTCAACAACATAGGAATCAGCGGTCAAGTGGCAACATGGTTCAATGGCTTCCTAAAGACCAGCTCCTGCATTGTAAAGATGTCCAACCAATCATCAGCCTCATGGGGTACCACAGGGATTGCCAATATCACCAATACTGTTCAATGTAATGATGGTGCCACTCAGAAATAAACTGGAATTAATGGGTTTCAACCCATTTATATATGCAGATGACATCATCATCTTCATACGTTTACAAAACAATATCACAGACATACAGGACAAAATTTTTTAAAGGATTGGATTTCATGGAAGAATGGGCAACAACTTTCAAACTGAAACTGAACAGAGACAAAACTAAATTCCTAGTACTATCCAGCCCACACAACCCCCTCATCCTACCATAAATTCACAATCAACCAAAAAACATACCACATCGAAACACAACTTAAAGTTCTAGGAATCATTCTCGACAAACATCTAACACTGAACAATCAAATATCACCAGTAATATCAAAATGCTTCAGAACACTATGGAAACTGAGAAGAATAAGAAACTATTTCCCTAAACAATCTTTCCAGATACTGGTCCAATCAACAATACTATTGCAACTAGACTACTGCAATGCAGCATACGTAGGGTGCAAAGAAAACAAACTAAAATGGCTGCAATCAGTCCAAAACATGGCAGCAACACTGATTTTCAAAAAGTCAAAATACGAAAGAGCGGGGCTTTTTTTGAGGGGGTACTCGGGGGTACTGAGTACCGGCACCTTTTCCAGTGTCTGCTAAAATTGACCCATGGACCACAAGTTTTAATGAAAGAGCTCAGGCTCAATTCTGCCTTGTCATAGATTCTGTGACTGGTTGTAGGGGGCCTGGCTATTGTGGGGTGGGTCCCTCAGTGATCACCCCACCCCTGAAGGGTGGCCTGGCATTTGAGTACCGGCACCTTTTTTGCTAGAAAAATTGCACTGCGAAAGAGCAACTCCACTGCTTGAAACACTACATTGACTACCAGTCAAGGCAAGAATATTTTTCAAAGCAAGCACCCTAATCTTCAAGGTACTATTTGGAATGGCACCCGAATATATTCTTAACATGATTCAACTATCCTCAAGAAATGCCAGCCCAGTATACAGAAACTACCTACTCCTACATCTACCCGACTGCAAAAACACCATCTACAAAACTACACAGCAGGATTTAGCTACCAAGGTTCCAAATGGTGGAACTCGATACCAAAAACCATAAGAAGCATCACAAATCTCCTCCAATTCAGAAAAGAAATGAGACCTACCTCTTCAAAAACATCTACAGCTAATCACAAAGATATCCTCACCTTCCTTTCAAATCTACCTCTTCAAAAACTATTTGAATAAACATCACGAAAATTCTACAACTGAACACAATCCACTACCTTTTTACTCTTCAAATGTATCTCTTCAAAATCTCTATGAATAGCCACATGAACTATAGATGCCCTCTCCACAACACTATTGTAATTCCATAAAAATATAAATTGTGAGCCACTTTGAACCAAAATTTATTTTTGGATAATAGTAGGATACAAGAATGCATAAATAAATAACAAGATGTCTGTTTTAGTGACCCTTTACCAGGAGAAAAAAAAATCTCTGCACGAATATAACACATACTAAGGTGTCCCCTCCAGATGACACACTGATTACGATTTATAACAAATTACTACTCTACCTTTGAAAGGTTATTCCATTATTATACTTCCTCTATGTAAATCCATATGCTGCACAAGCTGGCATGTTTGAAAATATAAATGAGATTAAATAAAAATGCTACCAACAATAAAGACTAACAACGTGGATGCAACAGTTCATAAGTTTGTTCGCTTTGTTCTGAGTGTATGCAAAAAGACAGCTGTGGCGAATATCCAGGGAACACACACTCACTGCCGAGGGAGTGGAACAAATAAACTAACCTCGTCCTTTACTCTCAAAGAATAAAGGAGGAAAAGAATCTAAGTTTAGGATTTGTTCCTGAACTGAAAGAACCGCACCTTCAGATTTGCAAATTATCGTTTTCTTTATTGAATACAAATGCAAGCAAATTTTCATTCAAATAAACTCAAATTCACAATTAGTGTGAAGCTTAATAGAACTGCAATAACATATTCAACATTCAAATGTAGTTTTACATGTATACCCTTAACTTTTTCTGTTTCTTTCAACAAAATCACCTAAAAAGGCAGAAAAGAACCTATTCAGATAAATATTTAAATTGTCTTTTTGTCAAAATCAGATATTTGTTTTAATACTCTTTCCTTGCTATTGATGTCAGAATTTGAGTCTTTATGGGTATTATAGATGTTTGTGCAAGGATCTCACATGAACCCAGAACACTTAGCAAGTCAGGAAAACCTGGATTTTTTTTTATATTTGATGCTGTTCTGTTCTTTAGTTTTCCCTGAAAATGTTGTGAAAAAATAATATATTTCTTTCAACACCCTTGGCAATGTCACTTAGCTGTAGTTGAATTTATTTAGGTGATGTCTTTCTTGCGTTGGAGCTCATCTGGAACCCTTCAGAGGATGACTCCCCCAGATTTCTTCTCCCTAAACCTCACTTATAAAGAAAATAAATGGAGGCAAGACCCTTGAACTCCCTCTGTTCTTGTTCAGGCTCTGGTGACTATTTCTCAATACTGTGGCCAAACTTTCTAATTGAAATAAAATAAGTTAAAGGTTTTCTCACTACAAAACCTATTTCTCACTGTTGTTTCCCTAGTCTAAAATGATCCAGCAGGATTCAACATTCCATCTCACAGACTTCACATAAAAGCATAACTTTTCCCTTCACAGCTATCAGATCAATCTGGAGAATACAGCACACTCGGACAACGGCAGTGCTGGATTTTCTTTATTCTGAAGTCAGATTCCAAACCTTGCTTGCACTGAACTCAGAACTCTCACAAACAACACCCCCTCCCCACAGACACAGCTTAATGTTTTGTTTTTTTTCAAATATCCAAGTCACCTCACAGTCCTTCCCCTGTGTCACACTTTAAATCCTTACACACTTTTAGGCTTTCTCATGTAGTACAATTTCCACCACAAATCAAAGCCTCTCTCACCCTAAAATGGTAGGCAGCCATGTGTCCTCTTAGTACCTTCGCATACAGACTCTCATTCCACCTTCCATGACCTTAAATTCCCTTAGAACTTAACCATTCCATTCACTGCATGCAGGGACATACCTCTGTTTCACTACAAACCAAACTAAATTTGGTTTAAAATTTCTCACAGCTTTCTATAAGTACAACTCTCTCTCTCACCCAGAACACATCAGTTTTCCCCACATGTATTCAGCAACACAGCCATGAAAAAGGCAGTCTTGTCTATTTAAGTACTCACTTTCAAACTGGTACACACAAGCCTGTCTCCCAATTACTCTTACTATCACTTATTCCACTTTAAACCCATAAAATATATACTTTTATTTCTTACATTTCACACACTCAGCCTTTTTCTCCATGCTCACAGCCCTGGACTTCAGTTCACTCAGCCGTCCCCCTCAGGGTTGCCAGCTGGGAAAAATTTTCCCAGCCCGAAACAGCCGTAAACCCACCCAAAAACCGCCCGTAGCCAATCCCCGTCTTCCGCGTCACCGAACCCCGCCCCCGCGTCACTAACCCCGCCCCCGCATCACCAAACCCTGCCCTGCGTCACTAACCCCGCCTCCCACATTACTAACCCCGCCTCCCATGTCACTACCCCCGCCCCCTACGTCATCCCTGACGTCAGCCCCATCCCTGAAAGGCTTCTATTGGTCCAATTTGGACCAATAGAAGCCCCGGAAAAGCTTCTATTGGACTGAATTGGACCAATAGAAGCCCCGGAAAAAACCGCCGAACTCGCACAGCGGTGGCGGGAAAACCGCCCAAAAAACCGTATCCCACGGCCGGCGAAATTTTCCCGCCGCCGCTGGTGAAAACCTGCCCAATTGGGCGGTAAAACCACCCACTTGGCAACCTTGGTCCCCCTGGCAACTCACCCCCACTAGAGGAACAGCTGACATCACTCAACCAATCAGCTTGTCAGCTAAAGACTGGTTTTTTTCTTAGATGTTTGGTTTAGAATCTAGCTGTCCCTTCCCCCCATAGAAGTAAATGCAAAACTTCCTATACAGAGAATTTTAAAGTCAAATTTTAACCTGACTTGTACCCAAAACAGCAAGGAACATTTTATAGTATAATCCCCACTTAATCATAGTTTATTTCTTGAAAAATAAAACCACTTTAAGAAACATCTCACACTTCCTTCAGCTAACTCCATAAAAAAAATTCCCAAACTAACTTTAAACCTTTTCCAGCCAGCAGCATCCACCAAAACCCTGGAACAGCCCCCCCCCCCCCCCCCAGAGCCCCAGAAAAAAAAACATTTAATATATGTTACCATATATTACACTAATAAAAAGTTCTGAACTACAACTTGTATGTTGACATTTATTTCTAGGTATTCAAGTGGACTTACACAGTGACTGCACCACTTAATCTCTAAGACAGACAGATGGCTCTCGGCTCGCTCACTTTGTTAGTCTGTTCTGGAAGAGATTTTGTTCTTAAACATCTGGGCGTTTTTAGTAAATGTCGGTGGCATTGGAGCCAACTTTTCAAAATTATTGGGGGTGCTAAGCCCAATGGAAATAACCCCTCCCTGGGCACATACAAGGAATTTTCTCAATATTGGGGTGCTCAAGCACCCAGAGCATCCACAGAGTCGGCTCCAATGGTCGGTGGTGAGAGAACACTGAAAGTTATGGCTAGCTAAAATTGAGGGATGAAAGGTTTGCAGAGCAGAGCACTGATGTTCACCCATCCCTGACCTCTGGCTCCTAGGAATCCCTTGCATGTTAACTCTGATTCCAGGGCCAGCCCGGTGCTGAGCACCATCATAAAGAGGACCTAGCTTAAATTCTGGCCAAGGAACACCACTACTGCAGGGGCGGATTGACAATTCAGGCAACCGTGCAGTGCCCGAGGGCCCAGAGACTCTACCCAGTTACCGGCTGCAGACGCATACTACAGCCCTCCCCAGCAGTCTTACCTTGAAGGGCCCTAGTGGTTTAGCAGCCTCTGCAGAGGCAGGAAAGAATCACACTCCTTCCTGCCCAGTATTGCTACTGTATCTGGGGCTGGTGCCACCGTGTTTTAAAAATGTCTGCTGAGACTTTCTGCTGCAGTCTCACAAAACTGCCAAGACCCGCAAGAAGTCTCAGCAACCATTTTGAAAACAGAGCAGTGCCAGCACTGGGCACAATAAGGAAAAGAGAAATGGGATTTGATATACCACCTTTCTGTGGCTTTTGCACCTACATTCAAAGCAGTTTACATAGTATATTCAGGTACTTATTTGTACCTGGGGCAATGGAGGATTAAGTGACTTGCCCAGAGTCACAAGGAGCTGCAGTGGTAATAAAACCTGCACTAACCACTAGGCTACTCCTCCACTCCAGCAAGAATGGGCAGAAAAGAATGGGATTCTTTCCTGCTCCCCACCCCCCTCCTGACGAAGCTACCAGACTTCCAGGGCCCTTTTAGGTAGGACCCTCTTTGGCTCAGGCAGGGGTCTGCAATACGTGGGAGGGGGCTGCAATGTGGAGGGGGGGCAGCAGGCAGTGGCCAGGGCCCCCCCATGACCCCCACCACCCAGGGCCCCAACCATCATCAGTCCACACCTGCACCACTGTGTTAGGTGAGGGGTATAAAAATAGGCTTGAGTGTACCTACTCTTGTGTTTTGGTATTTTTGTGGCATAGTCTTGCTCAATCAATTAGGAATGCTAATGACCTAACTTTTCGCAGAACTGTTAAGACCTTTTTGTTTAGCTAGTTGGCAATAATAATAATATTAACAATAATCTGAAAATTCCAGGTATAATTATAGACAAACGTTTAACATTTGATACTCAAGTTTCCTCAGTAATCACAAAACCTTTCAGGTCTCTGGAAATGAAAAAGAATCAGACCCTATTTCTCATCAGAAACATCCAGTCTATTGGTAAAATCATTAACATTATCTCAATTCGATTATTGTAATGCCATATATGCTGGCTGTAAGGAGTACCTGTTGAAAAAACTCCAAATAGCTCAAAACACTGCAGCCAGGTTCATATACAAAACCTCTCGTTTTGAAAGTGTCTCCCCTTTATTAATCAAATTGCACTTGCTTCCCATCAAAGTGAGAATCACCTTCAAATTATGTACTAGTAAATGCATAGCTCCAGACTATATGGTACCATTAATAAACTTACCTCAAAGAAACACTAAATATGAGGCAAGAAACTATCTCAGAATACACCTCCCAAATTGCAAAAAAAAAAAGTGATCTACAAAACTGTCCATGCTGCAGACTTCACCTAAGAACCAAATGGTGGAACTCCTTACCACCCAAAATAAGAAATATACAGGAATATACAAAATTCCACATAATTCTCAAATCATTCCTATTCAAACAAACCCTCACTAAGAGCAATCATATCTCAAATGTTATGTATCCTATACTGTTTATTGTAAGCCACATAGAACTCAAACTTGTTTGGGATAATGTGGGATATAAATGTCACAAATAAATAAATAAGTAGGTCTTATTTTTTGTAGCATCTGTTTTGAGCTGTTAACTTTCTGATTAATCTATGGATAGGATTTATTGTTTGTTTGTTTTATGATTGTGTATTTTTGTAACCTGTTCTGGGCGTTATCAGTGGAGCAGGTTAAATTAATGAATAAAGAAAATAAAGAAAAGGATCCCTAGCTTTATGTTTATGTTTATTATAACTTACTATACCACCTATTCCAAGTAATACAAGGGTCTAAGAGGTGCACAATAAAATCAAATCAGAGAAGAAAGGGAACGTCAATAAATATAGGACAGAAGACATACATTCATTCAGAGAAATGTAACAGTAAATTCACTAAAATTCAGGGACCAACTCCAGGACAACGCACACCCCTCAGCTGAACGCCTGCTGAAAGAAATGGGTCTTCAAAAGTATCTTAAATTTAACAAACGACTTTTCACTACGGATGTTCTTCAGCAGATTGTTCCTTAGAGTGGGGGCTAAAGAGAAGAATGCTGACTGACATGTGGTTTCATAGTGAACCTGTCTGGGGGAGGGAACTAGGTAATTGCGAAGGTAGGCTTGCAGCACCAAAGCCCAACAGAGACCAGCTCTGGAAGCAGTGGCATAGCCACAGGTGGGCCTGGGTGGGCCGGGGCCCACCCACTTAGGGCTCAGGCCCATCCAACAGTAGCACATGGTAATGAAAATGTTGCTCTCCACAATACTGGCACCTTCGCATGCTCAGTTTTCAGCGCATGCCTGCTGCAGACTACCAAGGTGGAGACAGGAGAGAAACATTTTCCCACCAGCTGAGATATTTTTTTGATGTGGGGGTGGGGGAGAGAACATTTGGTGCCCACCCACTTATTGCCTAGGCCCTCCCAAAATTTGCTGTCTGGCTACGCCCCTGTCTGGAAGACTCAAATCAAAAAAGAGCAGAAGAAAACTGCTTGGTTAATAAAACACCTTTAATTACCTGAATAGGCCTTATGTCACACATTTAAACCTGTTTGGAAAAAACTTCTTTAAAAAATATTCCATCTAAAGAAACATTTGCCTAAAAAATGAAAGTGTTATTTCTCCTTGATTGAGGTATCTATACCTCTTATTAGGTCAAAGTAAGAGGGGAAGGGGAAAATGTCACACTGACTGAGAATACTGGTGTGCATGGCTATCAGGCTCATTTTTGAAAGAGATGGACATAAAACGGAAGATGGACGTCCTTCTCACAGAGACGTCCAAATCAGTATAATCGAAACCCGATTTTGGACGTCTTCAACTGCAGTCTGTCGCAAGGAAGTTCACATTTTGAGGAGGCGTGTCGGAGACATGATGAAGGCGGGAATTGGGTTTGACTAACACTTATTTTTTTTTATATTACATTTGTACCCTGCGCTTTCCCACTCATGGCAGGCTCAATGTGGCTTACATATTGTATACAGGTACTTATTTGTACCTGGGGCAATGGAGGGTTAAGTGACTTGCCCAGAGTCACAAGGAGCTGCCTGTGACTGAAGTGGGAATTGAACTCAGTTCCCCAGGACCAAAGTCCACCACCCTAACCACTAGGCCACTCCTCCACTTGGACGTCTTTGAGCCATAATCGAAAAAAGTAGGGATGTCCTAAAGTAAAACTTGGACGTTTTCACCCGGACGTGCTTTTTTTACGAATAAGGCACAAAAAGTTGCCCGAAATGACCAGGTGACTACCGGAGGGAATCAGGGATGACCTCCTGTTACTCCCCCAGTGGTCACTAGCCCCCCTCCCATTCTTAAAAAACATCTTTAAAAATATTTTGTGCCAGCCTCTATGCCAGCCTCAGATGTCATACTCAGGTCCATGAAAACGCATGAAGGTCTCAGGAGCCATTTTAGTGGGTGCAGTGGGTGCAGTGCACTTCAGACAGGCAGACCCATGCCCATACCCCCCCCCCACCTGTTATGTTTGTGAAGGAAACAGCGAGCCCTCCAAAACCCACCACAAACCCACTGTACCCCTAGGTGCCCCCCTTCACCGTAAGGTCTATGGTAGTGGTGTACAGTTGGGGGTAGTGGGTTTTGGGGGGGCTCAGCACACACGGTAAGGGAGCTATGTACCTGGGAGCAATTTATGAAGTCCACTGCAGTGCCCCCTAGGGTGCCCGGTTGGTGTCCTGGCATGTCAGGGGGACCAGTGCAGTACAAATGCTGGCTCCTCCCCCGTCCAAATGGCTTGCATTTGGATGTTTTTGACATGGACATCTTTGGTTTTGAGAATCGCCGAAAGTCAAAGATGTCCATGTCTAAGGAAGTCCATCTCTAAGGATGTCCAAATCCATACGGTTTTCCCCCGCCCCCGGATTTGGACATTTTACAAAGACGTCCAAATCCCAACTTGGACGTTTCTTTCGAAAATGCCCCTCTATATGTTCAAGTAATCACTCAGATAAATAATCAGGTTCAGATCCCCAATTAATATTTTATATTTCTTAACAACCAATCCAAAAAAAAATAAATGGCTGGAACAGCAAAACATGTAAATAAAGCTATTATATAATACTAAAAGAAAGGAATTCATTGTGTGTTACATTTCTATAAAATCAGTTTCAAAAGTTATGCAAAACAAAACAATAATCTTTCCGTACCAGGTTGGGTATTTACATGTATTGTCCCACTGTTAACATTCTACTATGGATTCACTTCTGCTGAAGTTTTCTATGCTCATGTCTTCTACCATCGCTTCCCTGAACAGCAGCAGCAGTGTGACATTTCCCCTTCTGATTTGTAAGCTGCTTAGATTTTCTTTGCTATATTTGCAGTATATCAAATAAACTGAACCTGACATACTACCTTGAAGAGGCAGGACAGGATTTCAGCATGCAGTCTGTGGGAAGGGGAGAGTTGGGAAATATCTAGAAAGGACAGCATGCTGAAGAGAGTTGAAATGGCAAGGGTAGCTGAAGTGAAAATGTCTCATTAGCAGTGCATTTTTTCTAGCGAGAAAGGTGCCAGTACTCAAATGCCAGGCCACCCTTCAGGGGTGGGGTGATATCTGAGGGACCCACCCCACAATAGCCAGGCCCCCTGCAACCAGTCACCGAATCTATGACAAGGCAGAATTGTTGTGTAGAGCCTGACCTCTTTCATTAAAACTTGGGGACCATGGGTCAATTTTAGCAAACAATGGAAAAAGTGCCGGTACTCAGTACCCCCAAGTGCCCCCTCAAAAAAAACCCTGCTCATTAGCAACCTGCTGGTCGATATTCAAAACTATTTAACTGACCAGGAACGGCTCCTGGCCAGTTAAATAGCGTTTTAGCACCTAACCGCAGATATTCAGTGGGAGATAACTCCTGCTGAATATCTGCGGTTAGCGGCTAGACGCTAACTGGCTATATCACACGACATAGCCAGTTAGGCACAAATATTCTGTGTAATTAACAATACTATTCAATAGGGACACGTTAGAATTGCTGGAGATAATCAATATATTGATTGCAAAGACACTCCAGCTTATTATGACAAATATCTTTATTGAAAAAATGCGCTTTTATCCTGAGCGCTTATCATATTTAAAAACAATAATACCCACTCACTCATTCCCCATTCACTCGTAGTACCTGACTGACATCACTCCAAATTCTCTTGCTAAAATATACAGGTAATGATGTTACACTTAATTATTACATTCTACTGAAATATCAAATTACTACTAATTTCCTCTTAGATTTCTCGTCCCGGCTTTCCACACGGGTACTCTGTATATTTTGACTCTGAAGTTCTCCCCAAGAAATTGGTGTATAATAGTCTCTGAAGCAATTCTCCGTCTAGAATGATGTAAAATCTTTCAATCCTCCACAGGTACACGATAAAGGAATGGGTTAGTCACTCCTGGATTTGTCGTCAGCTTGTTCCTTATACAAATGTCGGTTCCCCAATGTAGGACCGCATTTCGCTCACTTCATCAGGAGGAACCACCACATCATTTTATTCAATTCAATTCGGCTGCATGCCAGACTGGGACATCTCAGCTCGGGAGCCAACACCCGCACCACTGAAACTGGTCAGGTACTACGAGTGAATGGGGAATGAGTGAGTGGGTATTATTGTTTTTAAATATGATAAGCGCTCAGGATAAAAGCACATTTTTTTCAATAAAGATATTTGTCATAATAAGCTGGAGTGTCTTTGCAATCAACAAATATTCTGTGCCAAACTGGCTGTTTAGTGGTTAAAATAGACCACTTAAATAGCAGGTCTATCTGTAACCACTAAGCACTTAACTGGTTATCACTTAATATCGGCTTAACCGGTTAAGTTACCATGGTGAAAAGTGAAACCGTATATTCAATGCCGGTTGCCGGATATGGCCTGGAATTGAATATCTCGTCTGAGCACCTGTGTTGAGCAGTCACCGCACAGTCCAATGCCGGCTGAATATTGGGGGGACTGGTGTTTAGAAGTATATGCCAGTTAGATATACACCTAGATTTGATTCACTACATGTCATGAGAGACCTTAGGAGTGACAGCACACACAGTCTTGTATGTGTTAGGTTCCCTGAGCTAGAGATGTATAATTTCCTCCATTAAACCAAAGTAATCCTATTTTCATTCCCCCCGATATTCAAAAGCATTTAACTGACCTGGCTCAGCACCTGGACAGTTAAATGAAAGAACCTGTTACAATCAAGGAGAGCCTAAGTTACTGGACGAGATTCTTCATCAAGCAAAACACACTGTCCATCAAACAACTTCTATGGGACCTTACTTAAAAAGAAAAGACTTTTGTTGGAACACAGCATAAGTAATAGCCATTATCCCCCGGATTCTACATAGTACGACTGAAATTGAGCGCAAAAATCCACTCATATTCTGGATTTGCGCATGCAATTTAATTACTTAACAAGCCAATCAGTGCCGATAATTGCCACTTAACAAGCAATTATTGATACTAATTGGCATTAATTAAAATTTACATGTACAACTTGCTAGGTGTAATCTGTAAAGTGGTGTGCGTAAATTCTAATATGCACTGCCCAAAAGGGGGCATGGCCAAGGGCATGGAATGGGCAGACCGTGGGAGTTCCGAATATCTACTCACACTGTTATAGAATACACCTGCTCCATGCCTAACTTGTACTGGTATTTACACCAATTTTTAATTGGCATAAATAGATGCACCTAGAGTTAGGCACAGGCATGACATAGAGGAGGTCACCTTTGAACTTGCGATTTTGAAGAGGGGCCCTTTACCCTTAGCAAGTAGGGGGGTGGGGGGCAGCCAGCTGTCTCAATGTCCATAGGCATATTCTATAAACTATGCCTAAATCTAGGTGCAGTTTACAGAATATGCCTAAGCAGAAATATTTTGGGCGCCGACTTTTCAGGCACCATATGTAGAATCTAGTCCTATCTCCTTCAGTGTGAGAATAAGGCAACGGCATGATATTTCTTTTATGGCAGTTATTGTGTTTTTATTTTAATTTAGTGGTATGTGATTTTGATGCTTACTGACATTTATACACAATTATTGTACTCTTACACTAAGAAAGGGCTTATGATTAAATATCACAAGCACAGGTACATTATTGAGTGCAGCATGAGTAACTACCCAATAATAAATTCTGGCCTGGGTAGCCCTTGGCTAAAACTGACCCTTTTTGAAAGTGTAAGCATTTTTTAAAAATATTTTAATATTGAATCTGCATTTTTCTAAGCGTTGTTGGTTTCTCTCTTGTTCTGTTGTGTGTCACACCGTATCTGGATTATTCTTAAGCCTTCATCCCCACCCAAATAACTCATTGTGACTCCATGTTCTACAAGTAAGAAAAAATAGCAGATGCTACTTACGCAGAACATAGATGTTGTGTCTCAGTGGGGAAGAAAGGAAGGCCACATGTGCAGCACCACAGGACCAAGTCTAAAATATACAAAAAAGGTAAAAGACCTATGAAGCCAGGAGAAATGATAAGTAGGAGGGGAAGGGGGAGGCCATTTCAAGCAACAGGTGCCTGATATGTCCATGGTTACATTTTCAAATAGGCAGAACTGGAATTGACAAGGGGTCACCTGCCCCACCAAGAGAAATTCTGCACAGCACCATCTTTGTTTTAAGATGACCAAGTGGTACAACATAGAGGAGGTCACCTTTGAACCCACTGCAACTTGCGATTTTGAAGAGGGGCCCTTTACCCTTAGCGAGTAGGGGGGGGGGGGGAAGCCAGCTGTCTCAATGTCTATAGGCAGCAAGTATGTTAATTCCATCACTGAATACACGTGAAAATGATCAAGCTACAATGAAGATCAATTAAACAATAAAAATAAAATCTGGTTTCATACTAAAGAAGTCTTAGAGGTACCAAAAGTGATCATTCTGAATTACCAGCAGTCTATGGCATACCATGGTTTTGCTGCCAGTAGAAATGGCAGCTAATGCCAACAAGGCAGATGGAAGTTACAGTGATCATTACGGTAATCTGTGCCAAGAACATCAGACCAATAGTTACCGTAACAATGCAGGACTTATGGTAGGCCTTGGTAGTTTTAAAAGGTGGAACAGTGCATGACATAAAATAGGACATTCATGTTTCAAATACATGTATGTTTGCACACAGTGGCCAAAATTCCATATATGGCGGCACAAAATCAGCACTGATATATTTTCACACTAAGCACTATTCTATAAACGGCACTCAGAGTTGGGTACTGTTTATAGAATGGTGTTTGATGCCAGGATCTGTACCCGAGGAGTTACACCAAGTAAAACCTGGTGCAAATTCTCACACTTAAATTACAGGCGGATCTCCCTTATTCTATAAAAGTGCGCGTAAATTCCAGGGACGCCCCTGATCCGTCCCCCATGCTCCTCCCATTGCCACACCCCTTTTTCAAATCCATGCGTAAAATTTACATGTGGATCCCAGTGCCTAAAGATGCACATGCAAATTTCAATTAATGCCAATTAGCACCGATAATTTATTATTAGCACTCAATTATTGACGCTAATTGGCTTGTTAATCAATTAAATTGCTTATGCAAACTGGGTATGCGCCTGTATTTGCATGTGCAATTTTGAATGCCAAATATATAATTAGGGCGAGTGTGTCTGTGTGTCTGTGTATGTGTGAGTAAATTCATACAGAGTAACATACTAGATGATGACAGATAAACACACACATAGTTCATCCAACAAGGCAGCCAGAGCCATACCCACCATTCAGGTTACACCCCCTCATGATCAAATACAAACAGGAGAGTCAGCAATTTGCCACAATACAAACCACATATAGGTAGTGACATCTGATGCAAACTTGGAAGAGTAGTTTTATAATTTTGGCTGCAGTGTAATCACATTAAGAACATAAGAATAGCCATACTGGGTCAGACCAATGGTCCATCTAGCACAGTATCCTGTTTCCAGCAGTGGCTAAACCAGGTCACAAGTACCTGGCAGAAACCCAGATAATAGTAACATTCCATGCAACCAATCCCAGGGCAAGCAGTGACTTCCCAATGTCTATCTCAATAGCAGACTATGGATTTTTCCTCCAGGAACTTGTCTAAACCTTTTTTAAACCCAGAACTCTAACCACAGTTACCACATCTTCCAGCAATGAGTTCTAGAGTTTAACTATTCATTGAGTGCAGTAGCGTACCAAGGACGGGCAGTGGGGACGGTCCACCCCGGATGCACACTGCAAGGGGTGCAAGGAGCAGCTGCATGGCTGTTGGCTCTGCAGGTTCCCTGTTCCCTCTGACGTTACTTCCTGTTCCGGGGCAGGGAACCAGCAAAGCTGACAACCACATGACTGCTCCCTGCACCCCCAGGAGGTAAGAGCGATGCGCTTGGGGGGGTGGAGGTGATGCGCCAGAGGGGGCGCAGTGGCGATCCACCTCAGTTGACAGTCGATCTAGGAACACCACTGGTTGAGTGAAAAAATATTTCATCTTACTTGTTTTAAAAGTATTTCCATGGAACTTCATTGAGTGTCCCCGGGTCATTGAACTTTTTGAAAGAGTGAAAAATCAATTCACTTGTACCCATTCTACACCATTCAGGATTTTGTAGACCTCAATCATATCCCCCCTCAGCCGTCTCTTTTCCAAGCGGAAGAGCCCTAACCTCTTTAGCCTTTCCTCATATGGGAGGAGTTCCATCTGTGGGGACAAATCACAGTTTACCAGGCACATCCCCTTTATCATTTTGGGTGCTCTTCTTTGAACCTTTTCTAATTCCGCTGTATCTTTTTTGAGATACAGCGACCAGAATTGAACACAATGTTCAAGGTAAGGTCATTCATTATCTTTTTTTTTTTTCTCCATGAAACTTTTATTAGAATTTTCAAATACAAATACAAGCAAAATGATCATAGAACAATAGGCCACAAAATATGCAAGGCATGGCTTTAAAATTGAAATGTTACCACTATCAGTATCACAATAGTGAAGAAAAGAAAACAAAGGAAAAAAATTAGCACCAAAAACAGACCATCAAACAGATCAAGAAGAAGTTTGAGAAAGAAAAATATTACATTCCTAACGTGTTATAGCAGATAAATAGGTATCCATGTTGGACCTAACTTTATGTTTATGTCAAGAGGTTAAAAGCAACTAACAAAGAGAGTCCAAAATCTCCCGCAAAAAGACAAAACCACAACAAAAATGAGCGGAAGCTATCCAGAAGGACCAGACTGAAGCCACAGATGTTGGAAACCAGAATAATTTATTACGACCCAACACGGTCCGTGTTTCGGCCAAAAAGGCCTTCTTCAGGGGTCTAAAACAAAAATACGACATATATAATAATAACATAATAAAAACATAAAAGCACATATTATATATAATAGTGGCTTTAAAATAACATTTTATATCTAAAGTATACATTTGGAGTACATATATGTAATCGCAAGTAAATTGTACTGATGGATTGTATTAAATAAAGTATATTTAAATGATTTATATTTAAATAATATTTAAATGAAATATATATAATATATATATATAATGGATGCAGAAGAGGCACATGAAAATGGTAGTCTTATAATGGCCATGCATATTATACAAAACAATAAAATATATAAAGTCTAAAGTTTAAAGTATAAAAAATCAATAAATGGCTAAAGATCCATGTAGAGATACAAACGACAAGATTACAAACACAAATGGGTGTAAAGATAAGTATAAACATAAATGAGAGTAATTATTAATTATAGAGACACCAACTTTTGCATAAGCGTTATTCAATATTTATCATACCTTCAGACTGGCTTATACTGGTATTCCTCCAAAAGGGGTCTCACAAAAAGAGTGAGATGATCTGGACAAAAATACAGGAATATAAAAATTATATGGATGAAAATGGGTATTGGTAAGCAATTTGAAATATAGCCTTGAAAATGCATACGAAGTCTATTTAAATATAAAAACTTACAAATATAAATATTTGATATCAGGTAAAATGTGAATGAAAATAAAAATGAAAATAAAATAAAATATCCATGGCAAAAATAACAGATACGATACGTACATACATATATATACGGATCGTATACATGGATCTTTAGCCATTTATTGATTTTTTATACTTTAAACTTTAGACTTTATATATTTTATTGTTTTGTATAATATGCATGGCCATTATAAGACTACCATTTTCATGTGCCTCTTCTGCATCCATTATATATATATATTATATATATTTCATTTAAATATTATTTAAATATAAATCATTTAAATATACTTTATTTAATACAATCCATCAGTACAATTTACTTGCGATTACATATATGTACTCCAAATGTATACTTTAGATATAAAATGTTATTTTAAAGCCACTATTATATATAATATGTGCTTTTATGTTTTTATTATGTTATTATTATATATGTCGTATTTTTGTTTTAGACCCCTGAAGAAGGCCTTTTTGGCCGAAACACGGACCGTGTTGGGTCGTAATAAATTATTCTGGTTTCCAACATCTGTGGCTTCAGTCTGGTCCTTCTGGATAGCTTCCGCTCATTTTTGTTGTGGTTATGTCAAGAGGTTCCCAGTTTTCAGCTAATGACACTTCAAACTTCTAAATCTGAAGCACTGATTACCACCAAAAGTGTCGGTTAAGCAACTTGTTATTTTTTCCAATTAACTAGTACATTTTTAATAGCAATGGAGTGGAAGAGTAGCCTAGTGGTTAGTGCAGTGGACTTAGATCCTGGGGAACTGAGTTCAATTCCCACTGCAGCTGCTTGTGACTCCGGGCAAGTCACTTAACCCTCCATTGCCCCTGGTGCAAATAAGTACCTGAATATACTATGTAAACTGCTTTGAATGTAGTTGCAAAAACCACAGAAAGGCTGTATATCAAGTCCCATTTCCCTTTCCCTTTCCTAATGAACATAAGAATGTTAAACAATTTCTGCTGGTGTCATTTTAGATCACTTTGCAACATAACAGGACCAAAAATGACCAGTGCTGGTGTTAGATCCTCTGTAATTTCAAGAATGGCAGTAACAATCGACCATGTGTCCATCCAAAACGTAGAAGTCAACTTACATTCAAAGAGCAAATGTAAGAGTGTACCGTGTTTCTCGGAACAAGACCAGCAGTTGTTGGAAGGCAATAATCCCGCTAAGTTCATTTTTTGTGGTGTCCATACAGCTCTGTGTTGCGAGAAATAGTGTGCTGAAAAATGGGCTGAGGTAGTGTAAGAACATGTTATGGATGCGTGCAGATCTATAAGTACGTAAGTACATAAGTATTGCCATACTGGGACAGACCAAAGGTTCATCAAGCCCAGCATCCTGTTTCCAACAGTGGCCAATTCAGGTCACAAATACCTGGCAAGATCCCAAAAAAATACAAAACATTTAATGCTGCCTATCCCAGAAATAAGCAGTGGATTTTCCCCAAGTCCATTTTAATAATGGTCTAAGGACTTTTCCTTTAGGAAGCCATCCAAAATTCTTTTAAACCCCGCTAAGCTATCCGCCTTTACCACATTCTCTGGCAATGAATTCCAGAGTTTAATTATACGTTTTACATTTACTACTTTGTAGCCTCAGCAAACCTGTAAAAAAAGGCTTTTAAAAATTATGCTGAAAATGGATGTGCAGCAAAATAAAAACGGGCACGCGTCCATTGTGGGTCTGAGACCTTACCGTCAGCTGTTGACTTAGTGGTAAGGTCTCTCGTGTTAACTGTGCGGTAATTGTCTACGCAAGTTGGAGTTACTGCTCAATTTTCGCCGCATGGACGTGCATCAAAAATGAAATTACCGCACAGGCTACACGGTAGCTGAGTGGTAACTCCAAATTGATGCACATTGGGTGCGCGTAGGCAGTGCCATAGCGAGGGCGGCTGACACCTGGGGTGGGTCGCCGCTGCGCACCCCCCCGGGTGCAGCACGGCGCCCCTCCCGGAGCGCATTCTTACTGGCATATGAAAGCGGGGGGTGGGCGGGAACGCCGATCTGCCCCGAGTGCACGTCGCTGGGAGCTGCGTTGGCTCCGCTGGTTCCCTGCTCTCTCTGCCCCGGAACAGGAAGTAACCTGTTCCAGGGCAGAGGGAGCAGGGAACCAGCGGAGCCGACACCCCCCCCCCCCCCAGCGGTGTGCACCCAGGGCAGACCGCCCCCTTCCTACGCCACTGCGCATAGGCTCCTACGCGGCTTAGTAATAGGGCCCCATAGAGACTGTATTTAACTGGAAGAGGGCAAAGGTCTGCTTACTGTAGTCCAGAAGTCAGTCCATTGTTACTAGGTCAGAGAAATATGTAGATCCATCTCCCAGGCAGACTGTATACCGGAACGCAGGGTATATTGCTTCTGCATCATTACTTATAAAGGTACAATGCAACATGTCCCAAAGTAAAAAGTTGAGGTACAAAAGTAATAAGAGAAGGGAGCATGCTGAACTGTATTGAGAAGGACATGCCAGTTTTTCAATACAGTGTTTCAACTGTAACCATTTGAAATACTGGTAATAAATATTCAGTTTGAAGGTCTGAAAAAGGTTTTACTGGATCAGAGGTGAGGACATACATTATCAATACTTGATTAGATCCAATACAACAAGTTGCTAACTGACAACATTTTACCTGATATCACCCTAAAGATAATGTCTTAAGGTGGTCATCCGTTCTCAGCCATAGACTGGTGGTTTGTGACAAAGAAATCCCAAACCAACCAGCAACCAAGTAAACTGAAAATGTGAAAAAAGGAATAAAAAACCAAAATAGAGAAACATTTATCATCCAAAATTGGTTATATGAAACCCTACAGACCTGGGGCTGCAGGCTAGACACATTATTTAATCATCTAGATGTTGCTAACTGTGCGTCTCTAAGCAGTGATGCAAGATTGCATTTGACAGGTAATGTGTTTGCCTATTTCTGCCATGATTGCTTATTTGACAGTTTGTAATCAACACTAGAATCTGTTTAAAGAGATTTAAAAAAAAGAGGAATCAACTATCAAAACACATCAGTCTGAAACAAACATTTTGTGATGTCCCTAACCAGCATTCTATCACAAATTCCAATCCTATCTCATTTAAGCTGGATAGAGTTATCTCAATCACCTCTTGAAAGGTAAATGGCTAAAGCAGAACTTGGGAAACAGCAGAGCAGAGATGAGGAGATACAAAAATCATCTCTCTCAGGTGTAGATGATCAAAAGCCCCGCGCTGTTCCAAACAGCATTCAAAAAATAGCACTGGAAGAGCATGGGGCTTTACCACCCCTAAGATCAGAGATAATAGCATGCTATTATCTCTGATCATAGGATAAAAGTGCAGGAGGATTGTGCCTGAGCACAATCCAGGTCTGGAATGTCAAAATCCCAGACCTGTCAAACACAAACCCCCCACACCAAGCCAGCGACACAGGGGCTGGAGGTCCATTGGGTCTGCAGTTCCCTCGACCCTCCCCCCGACACAAGGTCAGATCTCCAACCCCCCACCCAAAAAAAAGCCCTGGTTGCAAGCCCCCCAACATGGTGGTATAGTGGCCCCCTTTCAGGCCCCCCCTACCTTAGTGATGGAGGAGGGAGTAATACACTCCTTCCTCTTCCAGCACTGCCTTGAAAATGGTGGCGCACAGCCCCGCCCAGCGCATTGGTGAAGCCCCACCTAATGCATCCCAGGATGCACTGGGAATGGCTGTGTGCTGTCATTTTCAAGGCAGTGCTGGAAGAGGAGGGATCGTACTACTCCTTCCTCCACCATTAAGGTACAGGGGGGACAGGGAAGGGGGCTGCTAGGCCACCAGGTTGTGGGGGGGCTTGTGTCCAGGGCTTTTTTGGGGGTGTGAGGGGGGCTAAGGGGGATGGAGGTCCACCAGAGCTCCAGCCCCCATGAACTTGTGTCAGGGGGATCAGAGGGACTGGTCCAGCCCCATGTCGCTTGCTTGGGGTGGGGGGCTCAGGATTCCTATGGGGGTTCTATTGGGGGGATGGGGGGCCTGCTAGCATACAACTGTATGATGGACAGGGCTCCCCATTCCTCCCCAATATTCCACAAACCCTAACGCCAGCACTGAACTGGTATAGGGTTTGCCACAGGCATCCCGCCAAAGTTTGGTGCGCTGCCCGCTGATCATTGGGGACGAATAATAAAATTCCTGTTAAGCATGCAATTGTATGCTACTTGCAGTCAGAGCCAGTGAGTATGTTGTTTCACATGCCCGGGGGCTCTGATCATGTGGCAGTAGCAAACATCAGCGCTAGTATGGCGTTAATAGCCTCTAGCACCCGCGTTTGCTTCTAATCGTCAGCCTATCCATGTCTGAAAACAGGAAGTACAACAAAAACCTGCTCAGGGAGCCAATGTTTCTGCTTCTCAGCCAAATGGACTGCCCTGGAAAAGCTCAGTTAAAACCTTAGGTGCCTGGCACCAGGTTAAAAAACAGAAAACAGAGAGTAGGGTTTAATAGTCAGTATTATCAATGGAGAAAGGTAGATAGTGGGGTTCCCCAGGAGTCTGTGCTGGGACCGCTTTTTTAAAACATATTTATAACTAGTGAGGTAATTAAATTTGCTGATGACACAAAGTTATTCAAAGTTGTTAAATCGCAAGAGGATTGTAAAAAATTGCAAGAGGACCTTGTGAGACTGGGAGACTGGGCATCCAAATGGCAGATGATGTTTAATGTGAGCAATAAAGGACTCTTGTTGTCTCAGTCTTGAATGTCCAGCTGTGCTTCTTTTCTGGTTAAAGAGAAACCCAAACCATAGTTACATGATGCAAGGTTCCACATGAGGTGCCACCGACCAGGAAAATGATCTAGGTGTCATCGTTGATGATACGTTGAAACTCTCTGCTCAATGTGCAGTGGTGGCTAAGAAAGCAAATAGAATGTTAAGAATTATTAGGAAAGGAATGGAAAACAAAACTGAGAATGTTATAATGCCTTTGTATCGTTCCATGGTGCCCACCACACCTCAAATACTGTGTGCAGTTCTGGTCACCGCATCTGAAAAAAGATGTAGTGGAATTAGAAAAGGTACAGAGAAGGACGACAAAAATGATAAAGGGGATGGGATGACTTCCCTTTGAGGAAAGGCTAAAGTTGCTAGGGCTCTTCAGATTGGAGAAGAGATGGCTGTGGGGAGATAGGATAGAAGCATATAAAATACTGAGTGGAGTGGAACAGGTAGTAATGAATTGCATGCTTACTCTTTCAAAAATACTAGGACTAGGGGGCACACAATGAAGCCACTAAGTAGTAAATTTAAAACAAATCTGAGAAAATATTTCTTCTCTCAATGAGTAATTAAACTCTGGAATTTGTTGCCAAATAATGTGGTAAAAGCAGTTAGCTTATCAGGGTTTAAAAAAAGGTTTGGATGATTTCCTAAAAGAAAAGTCTATAAACCATTATTAAGATGGTCTTGGGAAAATCCACTGCATATTCTAGAATAAGCAGCATAAAATCTGTTTTACTGTTCTGGGATCTTGCCAGGTATTTGTGACCTTGATTGGCCACTGTTGGAAATAGGGTACTGAACTTGATGGACCTTTGGTCTGTTCCAGTATGGCAATGCTTACGTTCTTATGTTCTTATGCTTGAACTAGGAGGCCCAAAGGACCAGGAAGAATCTGCACTGCCAATAAAGAAAACATCTTGGGTAATGCACAAAATGTTTTGCTGCCAAACTGTACTTGCTTCGTGCTCCTGTAGATAACCAACTATGCTTTATTTTTGGATAAATACACAGCCACAACAAACATGCTGGGAAACGTATTAGCTGGAAATGGAAGTCAAATGAAATTAGCTACAGATGAGGTCCATTTCCATCACAGAAATCTGCTTTCATAAGCATGATGGAGCCTATTGATCAACCAAAGGACCAGTGGGGAACCACTGAATGTTGCAAACTCATCTGTGCCCCTCACACATACACATCCTGTGCTCCCCAGGAAGCACTAAACAAATACTTAAGTGTATGTCAGCCAGAGATGTTACTGACTACAGTAAATAGATATCCTGAGGGCAAATGGATTTGTTATTCTTTTCTAGATATAGCCCTAGTGGGGAGTGAATCACATAGCATAATATCCATTCATGGTTGGGATGGGTATAATATCCATCTATGGCTGAGAATAGCTGACCACTGTGTGACAGTATTATGACCTTGGTTGCTAACCATGATTAAGCATAGGAAGCCATAGAAAAAAAAATGTAATAACTGAGTGGAGACCAATTACAGAGGGAGTGATTTGTGGAAGGGAAGAGGAAGAAAAAGAGGAAGCTAGGAAAAAATAGTGATGTACTTTCTCCCTTCACTCTAAAGCAAGCACTAGGGCTATTCCCACTTGCTCATCATGCATGCCCCCATCCTACCCTCCATCAGAAGAAAGGATCCAAAAGCCACATTTTTAAACATTTGTCAGTCTCATAAATGCCGCATCTTTCCCCAGCTTCTGACTCAGTTTTCATTCATTTGATTTTTGGCAGCAAATACTGTTCTCCTTTTCTAGTCTCCTTCCTCCTGCATTATCTCCTTTCCAGTTCCTGGCATAATGCTGCTGCTCCTTTATACACCCAATCCCCCCTTCCCTCTTCATCTTTTTCCCAATTTATTCTCTACATCAGTGATTCCCAAACTGGGTTCTGTGGAACCTTAGGGTTCCTCAAACTTTCTTCAGGGTTCCTCAAAGAAATTAGATTGTAGAATCTGTTTGTATGATCACAATATGTTTACATACATTGAGGGTTCCTTGGTTTATGAAAAAATATTTTAGGGGTTCTGTCGTAGTAAATAGTTTGGGAATCACTAGTCTACATGCTCACATCTTGTTTTCTTCCCCTTCATCACCTCTCCCTAGCTTTTGTTTTTTCCAGTGATACAAAAGAACTACTATAGTGCTGATGACATACTGCTTCCATATCCTAGTGCCTGGAGAAACTTCCCTTACAGAAATGCATACAAAGTACAATGCAGTACACATATTACCATCTGCTTCACCTCTAACATCACTAGTATACAAAATCACTCCCTCTGTCTAGTCAAAAAAAGAGAAATTAGGTCTTACCTGCTAATTTTCTTTCCTTTAGTTTTTATCAGACTAGTCCAGAACCTGTAGCTTGTGCCCATCAATCAGCAAATGGACACAGAGAAAAAAGAAATCCTGTGTGCATGGTCCCATAAAGGTACCATGCAGTCTTAAATGCTCAGTAATTTGACTGACAGAGCAGATGCTTGAGTTGCTGTATTACTACTCATCATAATGTATTGCCAGTAAAACACTTCAAAAAATTAAAATTAAGGAGATTTTGACAGCTGACTAAAGAGTTAAAACTGTGATATTAAACTACAATAAAGTGGTTGAATGAATGGAAATATATTAGCAGTGGCGTTCCTAGGGGGGCTGACACCCGGGGCAGATCTCCGATGTGCCCGGCCCCCGGGTGCAACGCGACACCCCCCCGGCAAAAGACCCCCCCCCCCCCGGGTGCACGCCGCTGGGGGGGTGCCGCGCGCCTGTCCACTTTGTTCATTTCCATGCTCCCTCTGCCCCGGAACAGGAAGTAACCTGTTCTGGGGCAGAGGGAGCACAGAAAGAACGTAGCGGTCAGACGCGCGGTACCCCCCCAGCAGCGTGCACCCGGGGCAGACCACAACCACCGCACCCCCCCCCCCCCTTGGTACGCCACTGTATATTAGAGAGGGCCTCTGAACTGGTCTTGTAGGACTAAAGAGGAAAAAATAACAGGTAAGGCCTAATTTTTTCTTCCTTGGAATCCTCACCAGACCAGTTCACAACATGTGGGATGTATTGAAGCAATTCCCAAGATGGGTAAGATTCCAAAATCTCTGCCCAAATAATTTCTGTCCCCAAAGCAGTATGCAGTCATATTATCAAATGGAGCCAATAACATTTTGTAAATGCAAAAAAAAAAAAAAAAGAAAAAACAGACTAAGGGGCCCTTTTACTAAGCTGCAGTAGGGCCTAGGCAAGTGCAGTACATGCCAAAATGAGACTACTGCCAGGCTAGTATGCCTCCTGCCAGTAATTTTGGATTTGGCACGTGTTCATTCCGTTGATAGAAATTATTTTTTTATTTTCTACCACGCGCGGTGTTTCTGGCAGTAGTCAGCAGTTGGCGTAGACTGAACGGTCACGCGAGCCCTTATCACTAGATCAATGGGTGGCAGTAAGAGCTCAGACTGTAAATACCTTCCCTTTAGGAAACTATTGAAAACCCATCTATTCAAACAGATTTACCCGAACGACTTGACCTACCATAAGCAAACATAAGCAACCCATCCATTTACCAGTTCATCTAATAATTAACAACAATGACTCAGGAATTACCTCCTACCAACCTTCTTATCCTCCATGCTCTTCCCCTACCTCTTCTTTATCGCTCCACTTCCTTACCTATCCCTATCCTGTCTCTCATACCTCTTTTATCCCATTTACCCCTTGTTCATTTGTCCTGCCATATACCTCCTTTGTTGATTTTGATACTACAGATTGTATTCTCTTGTTACTATGTAAGCCGCATTGAGCCTGCGATGAGCGTGAAAGCGCGGGGTACAAATGTAATAAATAAATAAATAGGTGTGCACTAGTTTTAATTTTAGCACATGCCCATTTCCCGGACCATTTTTAAAAATGCCCTTTTTCCTAGATGCGGTTAAAATGGCCCAGCACATGCCAAAAACAAGTGCCTACAATACTGCAGGCCACCTTTTACCGCAGCTTAGTAGAAGGACCTCTAAATGACTGGTCTGCAGCTGCTACACAGAGCTATTGCTTTCGACTCTGTTTGAGGTCCAATACTTCTGGCAGAAAGCTTTGCAACCTTAGTTGGTCACCTCCTTATGCAATCATATATGTACTTACAAAACATTATCTCGACTACTGGGCAATAATAGAAGAGAGGTCAATTTGCTTTTCCTGAAAGCTACAAGGAGCAAAAACAATCTGCACAACCCTGGAAACTCTTTGGTCACTTTAATGTACTTCTACAGTATACAACAAACATGAAGCAAAAGCAAAGATTTGATTTACCTGAAATTAGGACAGTTATCTCCGGAAGTAAGGACAGAATTGTTTTAAACAACATACCTGCTTCCGTGAACCAAAGGGGATTTGTGCAAGTTAAAATTTTTTAGCTCAAAATACTCTTAAATGAAAAAAAAAATCAGAATGAACTACTTAAGGGTGAGATTCCTCAAAGATGCTCCTTAAAGGAGATTGAGGACGGAAGCTATAATGCCTTAAGCAGAAGAATCAGACTCCATTCAGGGCAGGAAAAATGCACAGAAGGGTGTACTTAGATCCACCTAGAGAAGGTGCACTACAAGTGGATGAAATGTCTAAGAGAACCTTTGCAATCATCCTTTCAAACATGAAGAAGTTGCTGAACTTTTATGGACCTCTGAAGAATAGACAAGATGTGAGAGAAAGACTAAATGGGAGAACTGTCTCCTTTGCATGCCACTTGTCTAGATTCACCAAACTCTCAAGTACATAAAGGGGAAAGGGGAAGGGATTTGGCATAGTGCCTTTCTGTGGTTACAATCTAAGTGGTTTACATATTATATTCATGTGCTTATTTTTGCACCTGGGACAATGGAAGGTTAAGTGACTTGCCCAGAATCACAAGGAGCTGCAGTGAGAATCAAACTCGGTTCCCTTGGATCTTAGGCTGCTGAAGTAAAGCAGAAGGTGGCTCTAGAACTAAAAGTCATGGCCAAGGCATGGTCCTTGAAACTACAACACCTCAAGTGTGAGTGATCAAAAGTCAAGCTGTAAGAGGAAATAGAGACAGAATCTCTTCTACTGTAAAAACAAGGATTTGGAAATGTTTTAGACAGATTAAGCCAACTAATCTAAACCTCCAAGGTTAGTCTGGTGCTATAAGACTTCTGTGATGGAGAGAGAGATGTGAGTTTCTGGAGCACCCAACCTTATGTTGGAGGTGACTGCAATATATTCCACAGTTTTCTATGCAGCCAGGGCGGCAGAAATGGTTCCAGACCTTCGGATCTAGTCTATTTCTGGTAAATGAAAACGCACAGACTCTTAAACTTGGCCCCTGACACCACAGGGACTAGAATAACCAAGAGGCCAGAAGAGGCAGGCGTCATTCTCCTAGATCAAGAATATAAGCACCAAAACCAGAATTCTGCTTGAATATTTTGTATTCTGGCAATGAGTGCTACAGATAGAAGAAAATGCTTCTCATATCTCCTTATCTGATGATTCTAAGCACTGCAGTAAGGTCCTTGGAAGAAAATGCCCTCAGTGCTCTTCTGTGAAAACAAAGGCAGAAGGCTTAAAGCAGTAGTCAAACTACTCCAGAGAGATCAAGGTTAAGAATACAATGGATTGAGATCAAGCTCTTTGTGCCACCTGAACCAGATACTGAGCATGCCAGTCAGACTGGAATCTGTTTGGGGTTTTTTTAATATGCATAACTGAGGCACATAAACTTGATTTGACCACATATTCCTTACAAACACAATGCAGGAAATTTACAAAACAAGGCAAATTCAGGGAAGGAGGTTGAGGAAGGAAAGGTGGGGGCGATGCCACTTCAGAAGAGTGCTGCCAGATGCCTCCGCCTCAGTTGGCCTAATGGTATTGCCACCACTGATATATATATATATATATATATATATATATATATATATATATATATATATATATATATATATATTTTTTTTTTTTTTTTTTTTTTTTGCCCCAGTCAGTGGAGTGATCTGGGATCTCAATATTGCCAAAGACAATTTTTGGCTCCTTCCATTCAGGGAGACAGATTAGAGCTGGGAAGGGCTCAAAGTGGAACCCAAAGGTGAGGCTGAAGCAGGTTACCTGGGGTTGTTTTTTTTGTTTGTTTTGTTTTCTTTTTGTTTAATTATTCTCATGCTGCAGACATTTTTTATTCATCACAAGACTAATCCAGCCTTACAAGCACTCTGGGAAGCTTCACTTGTGTAGAGAGGCAGAGCCACTTCTGCAGGCTGTTCCCTTCCCACTGTTGCTCCTGTAGCTGGGAGGGAGTGGAAAGGAGAAAGGAGTTCTGACATCCACATGACACTACCTGCTGAAATACTGGCTCAGAGAACTGTCATGATTGAGGGTAAATATGTAGCTTTCATAAATTTTTCCATTTCTCTTACAGAGAGAGAGAGAGAGAGAGAGCTCAGAGAGTTTTACTTATGTATTCTTTAACGCAAAGCAGCAATAAAAAGGGCTGAGGAAATAGATCCCTCAAGAGGAATCATGCCAGCTCAATTTTGAGAGCCGCTCCAGCTTTGCTTTGGACTGGGTCCTAAAGCTCCACAGACTGTACTGCCCATCTAACTCCTGCTTGCCTGAAGAAAAAGAAACCAACAAGGAGGAACGGAAGAGGGGGGAAGAAGGAGGAACTCAATCTCCTCTGAGTTATCCCCCTCTGCCGAGGTCTGCATCCAGAAGTGCTCCATGAAAATTACCTCAGGCATGTGGGCTGAGGTGACAGGAAAGGCTGGTGCTGCAGCCTAGTCACTCTGAAAAAAACTCTGCTGTTGGCCCCAACACTTGGCCTCTGATACAGGCTCCCTTGGGACTATCCAAAATAACGGGAAAACATCCCTGCTCGCTGTACAGGTGCAAACTCCAACATGTTTCTACTAACTGGTATTGTAGCTTGACACAAAATGCTGCAGAGATTCTAAAGCTCTTCTAATGGTCTGAAGTGAGGCAGCAACATCCCATCCAATATTAGCCAGACCCGTATAACCTCCAGGTGGCCAGGCTGACCAAAATTATTTCTGATATTCAGTGCCGGTGCCTGGGTGTGGCCTGGCACTGAATATCGGGGAATAATTTAGCCAGCGATGATCAGACTTTTAAAAAACACTGACCGCTGCTGGCTGAATATCAGGGGGATGGTAAATTATTAACTTTTCAGAAATTTTTGAAAACAATTCTTTTTTTTTTTTTTTATTTCTCTCAAGGTGGGTAGTAGTGGTGTTATATGTTTTTCTCTGGAAGTATAAGCTGATGATTTATTAGGAATTCTTTTATAGAATCTTTTATATTTATTTGTATGGTTGTTCTTCATTTGAAGGTAAACGTAAGCAATATTGAACTGAAGAAAACTTTGGATAATGTGGGATATGAATGTCAATAAAATGAAAAATGAAATGATGGCACATCTAAAAGATGTTTATCAGCTGATTTTAAAAGTCTAGGTGGTTGATATACATGCAAACTAGAATCAAGGTATTGACTGCCTTGTTTGCTACAGGCAAGTAGTCTTAATACTGTAAGCCATAAGGCTAAAGAAGGAGAAATTATATCTTACCTGATAATGTTCTCTTCTTTAGTCAGAGACACTGTTCTGAACCAATGGGTGTTATCCCTTCCTACCAGCAGGTGGAGGTAGAGAAAATTGAATTTTGCCATTGACATTGCCAGCATAAGCAGAGGTACTCCTAGGAACAATCCAGTATGCATCTGCCCAAGCAGCAGAAAGGTCCCGTTGTAATGCACCCATGCCCCATCAACCACTGCAGCTGCAATGATAAGCAAGCGAGAAAACACCATAGAGTGGCACTCGTTACCCTGCATATAGCAGGATATAACCATATTACGGAAACCTGTATGACTGCCAATCACAAAATGAATTTCTCTCCCTCTCTTTTTTTTTTTTTTTAATTTGAAGCACTGAAAAGGAAGAATGGAGCAAACCCAGGCCAAGGTCTTTCAAGAGTGGGACAATTTCTCCTTTCTTAGCGTCAGCAGATTTATCGGGCAGGTAAAGACAAAGCCCCCCCCCCCCCCCCCCATCCAAATGACAGCTCTGCCAAAGTTCGAGCTGGCTCTGACCAGCACGTCCAATCTACAATGCTTAGCAAACAAATGAAGCGACAATCAAGTTGCCGCCCTTCAGATCTCCTCAGGGGATACTGCCTTGGCCTCTGCCCAGGAAGTGGCCTGAGACCTAGTAGAGTGATCTTTGAGCCCCCGAGGCACTGCATGATTTTTCCTGAGGTATGTGGACTCAACAGCTGCCTTAATCCACCTCGCAATGGAGGACTCCAAGGGTCATAGAAACATTCAAATATGTGGTCTGAGAGACAAAACTCATTTGTCTTCTGGAGGTACTTGAGCAGCATCCTCCAGACATCCAGCTTGTGAAACCTCTGACCCTCCAGTGACAATCCCTGTGCCACCATGGAGGACAAATAAACCTGATTCACATGGAACAGAGACACCACCTTCAGAAGAAAGGATGGTACTGTGAGCAAGGACATGGAATCCTCCAAGAAGAATAGATAGGGATCCCGGCATGGCAGGGCCTGCAATTCAGAAACCCTCCTAGCAGAGGTGACGGCCATCAAAAACACTGCCTTGAAGGTTAGATTCTTGCTGAAAGCCAAGTGTAGGGGCTAAAACAGAGCCTTGGACAGTGCCCAGAGGACCAGATTGAGGTCCCAAGAAGGAAAGGAAGAACACACCCTTCAGAAACCAAGCTACTACTCTAAGCAAAGCCAGAGAGATCCCCTTCTCTTGAAAACTGGACAACACAGCCACCTGGACCCTCAGGGAGCTCAAAGTCAGCCCCTGTTCCAGGCCCTGCTGCAGAAAACCTAAATCATCAGGAACCTGAGCCCTCCATGGAGATAGAGATTGTATCCCGCATCAGGATTCAAACACATGCCAGACCTTAAAATAAGCCAGGGACATAGAGGACTTCCTGGAATGAAGCAGGGTAGAAAGTACTGCGGGGACAGCCTGCACTTCTCTAATCATCACCTCTCAATGGCCATACCATAAGCTAAAAGGGTTTGGGATCCTCCATCTATACCTGCCCTCACTGGAGCAGACCCCAACCCCTGGGTAGTGGAAACAGATCCTCCACCAGCAGATGCTGGAGATCCATATACCAATGTCTGCAAGGCCAATCTGATGCCACCAGCAAGACCAAATGAGGATGATGCACAACCCTGCACAACAAGCAACCAATGAGAGGCTATGGAGGAAGACTTGGGGTTCCACTACCGGCCAAGGCTGTACCAGGGCATCTAACTGTGAGAGCCCAGGTCCCTCTGGCGACTGAAAAGCACTCCTTCGCAATGGTTCTGGATGCCATCAAGTCAAACTGAGGAGGCCCCCAGCAGGCCACAAGAAGCTGGAAGGCCTGAACCCCCAGGTCCAATTTTCCCGTGTCCAGGAGAGAGTGACTGAGAAAGTTCACCTACATATTGTCCTTGCCTGCATATGGACTGCTGAGAGAGCCTTCAGATGCATCTTTGCCCATTGACAGAGACTACCTCCAGGGCCACTGCCAGACTCCTGGTTCCACCATGCTTGTTGATGTATGCCACCACCATGGCGTTGTCTGACAGCACGGACCATCCGGGTCTCCAGGCGGTTCATGGACCAGGATGCCTCCTGGCTTGACCAGTTGCTCTGTGCCACATGACCAAGACAGTGAGCTCCCCAACCGAGGAGTCTCGCATCTATGGTGATCATCTGAGGAGGATCCAGAGGGTCCCCTTTCTAAAGGTTAACTGGACAGTCCCACCAGGCCAGACTGACCTTCACCCTGGGAGTAAGTGGGAGAGAATGACGGAATTCCTGAGACGACAGATGCAGGTGAGCCCTCTCCCATGGCAGCACCTCCAGAGTCACAGCCATGGGCCCAAAAGCCTGAATGCTGGATCCTCCATTTAAAAGGCTAGGTGGAGTTGCTGCTCCACATTCTTTTCATGGAACTCCCTGAGGACCGAGCTCCCTTGGACAGGTACAGCAGTCACTTGCATAACTGCTGTAACCATGGCATCTACCAGAAAGATCCAACACTCAACCTCCTGAGCACAAGCATAGAGATGAGCAAGAGCCCAGGTGATCCCAAGGAGACCATCTGAGAACTTCCACTCTGCCCTCATCAAATGGATGAGGGTCTTATGGAGCGGAAAATACTTTAGGCCCTGAGGGGCCCACTGTGGGAGGCTTAAGCATAGCCAATGCCCCCATTACCTCATTTCTCTCATCTAAGAGATGAGACAGTTTCTCATGACAAAGGAGACCAAACCCATGGGAATGCTCCTCCTCAGCCCAATAGGGAGGGTCCAAGGGGGACTGAGAGCCCAAGAGGACTTCCAAGTTCTTCTCCGCTCCCTATGAAGAACTCAGACCCTCCGCAAAAAACAGATCTATTCCACAGCACTCAGACTCCAAAAGAGGGCCCCCAATGATCCCCCTCAGGGGCCCCCACCAACAGAATGAGGGTTAGGGCTAGGATTAAGGGTTAAGGGCCTGCTTAACCAGCTGGGTCAAACTCTGGAGCCAAAAATCACTGGGGCACCTAAGGACACCCCTGCTGAGGAACCTGGGGTGGACAGGAATGAAAAAGCCCATCACATGACGAGGAAATTTTTCTCTGCTGAGTTACTTGAGAAAGGATTCTAACTGCCAATTTGTCCTGGCAGGAACAGTGTGCAAGAGCAATATATCCATTTTAGCTGAAGGGGGAAAGGGACCAGAACATGTCAAATGCTCACTGAGAGAAAGACAGACAAAAAGGCATTTACACACTATAAAAATAATCCATTACCCCATTATCTCTGCTGTCCCTCGAACTCTGGGTGCACCTAGAGGAAAATTCCCTACTTAGTACTTTACAATAGCATTAGCCCCTGACAAAGAACATGAAGCTAGTCAAGCAAATTGAATCCATTTTTTTGGTATATGTGCTGCCAAAGTGAGCACTTTTGGAAAGCCTGGGAGCTGCAGGGGGAGCCTGTGGGGAAACACACAAAAAGGGTGAACAGGAAAGAGGGGTGGGGGGGATGGGGGTCTATAGCCCTCGGTAGTTAAATATTCCCAGTGACTGAGCCGCAGGACTGAGCCAAAGCCTCACATAGTGGCATTAAGAAGTGCAACTGGGGGCTGCAGAGCCAAGCTCCGAGCTCAGTCAGGTACAGTCCTGAGACTTTGACCTGGGAGCAGCCGTTAGGCTTGACCACACTATGTGACCGTGGCCAGCAGAACAGGGAGCTAGGCCAGGGACAGGAGCACCATCAGCACAACCTGCTGAACGTATAGAAAAATACTGGATTGTTCAAGGGAGCACCTCTGCTTATGCTAGTGATGTCACCGGCAGAATTCAGTTTCCTCTACCTCCACCTACTGGTAGGAAGGGATAACACCCATTGGTTCAGAACAGTGGAGTTGACGTTAAGAAAATAGCAATTTGAACCATCTGCTGTGTAAACAGAGATCCCAAAAGGCCTTGATGCTGTTATATAGTCAATCACTCACAGGCCTAGTGTAATTAAGATTCATTCAGCTTTAAAAATCTACTCAATTGTACACACATGTTGCACAAGTCAATGAAATTCACTACAATATCTTTTATCAGATCAATGTGAGAATCATCCCAAAAGAATAAAGATGTATAGGCTTTTGAGACAAACCAGGTTCCCACAAAGCAGTGGCGTACCAAGGGGGGGGGGGCGGTGGGGGCGGGTGAGAGCCGACAGCTTTTTTTTTTAAATCCGTGCAGCGATCGCCGATGCAGGCAGCACCTCGCGTCTGCCCTGCATGAACTGAAAAGAGAAAATCACTTTGCTGGCATCGGGCCTTCCCTCGCTTGTTGTCCCGCCCTCGAGGAAATAGAAAGTTACCTCAAAGAGGGCGGGACAACAAGTGAGGGAAGGCCCGACGCCAGCAAAGCGATTTTCTCTTTTCAGTTCATGCAGGGCAGACACGAGGCGCTGCCTGCATCACTGCACGGATTAAAAAAAAAAGCAGGGTGGTGGCTTTAGGGTGAAGAGGGCTCAGGACTCTCGATGGAGGGGGGGCTTAGATGGGAGAGGGGGGGCTCAGAGGGGAGAAGGGGATTGGTGAGGGTGCTTAGAGGGGAGAAGGGGATTGGGGAGGGTGAGGGTGATCAGAGGGAAGAAGGGGATTGGGGAGGGTGGGGGTGGTCATAGGGGAGAAGGGGATTGGGGAGGGTGGAGGAGCTCAGAGGGGAGAAGGGGATTGGGGAGGGGAGTGCTCAGATGGGAGAAGGGGTCTGGGGTCTGACAAGGGGGCAGGAGGGAAAATGGGTCCATGCCTGGGGCTGGTGGGAGAATGGGTCTGGGGCTGAAAAGGGGGGATGCAAGGCATATGGTGGATGAAGGGGGCTGGAACTGGGGGCTGAAAAGGAGGGTATTTGGGATAAGGGGGCTAGTACTAGAACTGGGGGCTGAAGGGGCAGGGGCTGAAACTGGGGGCTTTAAAGGGGACAGGGAGAACTGGCTGGGGCTGAAGCTCGGGACTGATGGGAGAAAAGGGCTGGGGACTGGTGGGATAGTGGGGCTGAAAGGGGGACAGGTGGGAGATGTGGGCTGGGGCTGGAACTAGGGGCAGGTGGAATAAGGGGGCTGAAAAGAGGGGGCAGAGAGAGAGGGGACAGACCCTGGATGGAAGTGGGGAGCGTGAGGGAGGGCAGACCTTGGATGGATGGGAGAGGGAGGGCAGACGGATTGAAGGGGCAGAGAGAAAGGGCAGATGGTGGGTGGAAGGGGGAGAGAGAAAGAGGGCAGACTGGGGTAAATGGTGGATGGAAGGGGCAGAGATAGAGGGCAGATGTGGATGGAAGGTGGTAGAGAGAGGGCAGATGTTGATGGAATGTGGAGAGAGAGATAGCAGACTGGGGCAGATGGTGGATGGAAGGGGCGGAAATAGAGGGCAGATGTGGATGGAAGGAAGAGAGAGGGCAGACAGTGGATGGAAGGGGCAGAGAGAGATGGCAGACACTGGATGGAAGGGACATTAGAGAGGGCAGACACTGGATGGCAGAGAGAGAGCAAAGACAGATGCTGGATGGAAGGAAGACAGTGAAAAGAAGATGAGGAAAGCAGAAACCAGAGACAACAAACTGTAAATATATATTTTAATTATTTTGCTTTAGGATATAGTATTGTAGCTGTGTTAATAAATGTTTATAAATAGAACATGTAAATAAGGTAATCTTTTTATTGGCCTAATTTTAATACATTTTGACTTAACTTTCATAGAACAAAACCCCCTTCCTCAGGTCAGGATAGGATAATGTAACAGCACTATACTATATTGACCTGAGGAAGGAGATTTTGGCCTCTGAAAGCTAAATGTATTAGTCCAATAAAATGATATTATTTGTTTTATTTCTATTTGTTAATTTGTAAAGTGGTGATTGGTATTTGTTAGTTTTTTTCAAATTTACATCTGCTGTCTTTATATTTTGCACAGTACTAGGGGACGTTTTCTGTTTCTGTGGTGTTGCATTGTATGCAGAGTCTGGCATCTTGGGGGTTCAGTTCAATTTTTGTCTAAATAGAAAGTTTAAATATTACTACTTATTCTATAGTGGATTAGGGTGTATCTGTGTTTGTGAAAAAGACATGGCTTTCAGTTGGCATTGACTGTGCAGGATCGACGATCTGTATTATTCTGTCTGGTTTCGTTTTACAATAGGTGAATTGATGTTCTAGTGCTCACTGTAGTGTTTAAGATGCTTTCCTTTTCCTTGTGTGACTCGTAGAAATTACTGCTTATGGTATGGTAGAATCGCTCTATAGGTCCTGAATGTTTTGTATTCTCGGTATGCCTAGTACTGGATTTGGGGGGGGGGTATTAAAAAATGACCGGCCCCGGGTGTCAACTACCCTAGGTACGCCACTGCCACAAAGTGTTTCTACTGAAAGAAGACTAAAGTCTGAAATTTCTCTGCATTATGCTGTACCTTTTGTGGCGACATTGTAGATGAGTTGAGTTTCTTACCTATGCACCACAAAGCAGAAGGTACTGTGTATAAGAACTGAGTGTTGCTTGTGCCTTTTTACCTGACCCTTCTCTAGGAGAATTTATGGTTCAAATAATTATGTGTTTTATCTAAATTAAAAGGGTATTGGATAATATTTCTTGTTAATGCATTATTACTGATTCTGGGACATAATGTACAAATATAATTATCTTTCTGCTCTGCTTTGACCCTGGTTCTTGGGCACCAACCAATTTAGCATTTGATTTACAACTAATTCTATCATCGTGAAACTGAATGTCATTAGTGGTGAAAGAATCCCAGACTGTATACAGCTGTGATGCTTATAAGATCTGGAAAGGCAACCCATTTTCCATTCTCTGCTCTGGCCTCCTTCATGGTGCATCTGGCATGTGTGGCAAAATCCTTTCAGTATGTACATAAGTACTTAAGTATTGCCATACTGGGACAGACTGAAGGTCCATCAAGCCCATCATCCTCTTTCCAACAGTGGCCAATCCAGGTCACAAGTACCTGGCAAGATCTCAAAACAGTACAATACATTTTATGCTGCTTATCCTAGAAATAAGCAGTGGATTTTCCCCAAGTCCATTTTAATAATGGTCCTTTAGGAAGCCATCCAAACCTTTTTTAAAACCCACTAAGCTAACTGCTCTCACTACATTCTCTGGCAATGAATTCCAGAGTTTAATTACATGTTGAGTGAAGAAATATTTTCTCCAATTAATTTTAAATTTACTACTTTGTAGCTTCATTGTGTGCCCGCTAGTCCTAGTATTTTTGGAAAGAGTAAACAATCGATTCATGTCTACCTGGTCCACTCCACTCATTATTTTATAGAGCTCTATCCTATCTCCCCTCAGCCATCTTTTCTCTAAGCTGAAGAGCCCTAGCTGCTTTAGCCTTTCATCATAGGGAAGTCGTCCCATCCCCTTTATCATTTTTGTCGCCCTTCTCTGTACCTTTTCTAATTCCACTATATCTTCTTTGAGATGGGGTGACCAGAATTCAGCACAATATTCGAGGTGCAGTCACACCATGGAGTGATACAAAGGCATTATAACGTCCTCATTTTTGTTTTCCATTCCTTTCCTAATAATACCTAACATTCTATTTGCTTTCTTAGCCACTGCCACACTGTCGCGACACATGAGCAGAGAGTTTCAACGTATCATCAACGATGACGCCTAGATCCCTTTCCTGGTCAGTGACTCCTAATGTGGAACCTTGCATTTTTGTAGCAATAATTCGGGTTCCTCTTTCCTACAAGCATCACTTTGCACTTGCTCACATTAAACATCATCTGCTATTTAGTTGCCCAGTCTTCCAGTCTCGTAAGGTCGTAATTTTCAGAATCTTCTTGCAATTTAACAACTTTGAATAACTTTGTCAGCAAATTTAATTACCTCACTAGTTACTCCCATCTCTAGATTATTTATAAGTAAGTTAAAAAGCAGCGGTCCCAGCACAGACCCCTGGGGAACCCTACTATCTACCCTTCTCCATTGAGAATACTGACCATTTAATCCTACTCTCTGTTTTCTATCTTTTAACCAGTTTTTAATCCACAATAGGACAGTACCTCCTAGCCCATGACTCTCCAATTTCCTCTGGAGTCTTTCATGAGTTACTTTGTCAAACGCCTTTTCAAAATCCACAAATCCACAATATCAACCGGCTCACCTTTATCCACATGTTTGTTCACCCCTGCTGTGTGTTATTGCTTGCTTACATTGTGACCTGCTGCCATAATAGCTGGCAAAATGGAATTTGAGCCAAATTCTATAAACGGTGCCTTAACAATTCGGAGCCAAAAAACCACACGGGTAGTGTGATTCTATAAACTATGCCTAAAGTTAGGCATAGTTTATAGAATATGCTCACACACCGTTCTTGCGACTAAAATTTAGGCACACCCATATAGGCCATCTAAAACCAGGCCTAAATACCTACGCCTAAGTTAAGCAGAGATTGGGTGTATTCCATAATAGCGTGCATATTTGTTTGACATGCCCGCTACCCATCCATACTCCCTTGAAGCAAGAAAATATGATCATGTGACCCCTCTACTCTATGCACAGCACTGGTTGCCAATCACTTGCAGATTTCAATTCAAAATTCTACTATTATTAGCTCATTGGGCCTACTGTGCTAATCAATCTCATTATCTTTTATCAGTGTTAGTCCCTTATACTCCAGAATGCTCCCTTCATTCTTCTAATATAAATCTGTTGGTCATTTCCTCCATTTCTGTTATACGGTAGGACTCCTCTCACTCTCTGGCTTTTCAATGTCTAGCCCCATCTGTCTGGAATTGGCTTCCTACTGCCTCATGCTCTGAACCTTCTGCAAAGAAACTCAAAACTCTATTGAAGACATGGTTCTTCGAGAAAGTCTATGCATAGTTTTATGTATGAGTCTTTTTTCTTCTTATTAATCTCTGGGAATAACCTCTGCTCCTGACCTATAGTTACCTTTTGTGTATCGTTACTTCACTTGTGATAAGGGAACCTTTGTTGTGCTAGGCTTCTCCTCCCTTATATTTTGTTTTTTCTCCTATTGATTGATTTTATTGTAAATATTATGTTGTGTTGTTATCCCTGCTGAATATAATTTGGTTTTGTACACCATCCAGATGCATCTACAAATGGCAGTATGTCAAATGACAGTAATAAATAAATAAATCTTGGAGGGGGGGATGATTTAAGCTGTTAAAAAGCATTTTACCCACATGTAGACAATTTATATGGAGAAAAGCATATGCATAGTTCTACAACTTTTGTACTTTACCCACATTTATGGAAGGCATTCCTGAGACAAGGGACTGCAACAACCTGGGAACCTGTGTGCAGAACATAACTTTTTGTTTAGACAATTTTCAAAAATAAAAGTACTTGGGATTTTTAACTTTGAAAGTTATTGCAAAGACTGTTAGTATAATGTACCTGTGAACTTTGCAGCTATGTGGGTAGTATGAAATTTGCCTCTACAGGATCATACAAGGCTTCTTTTCAAAGCTGTGCTAGCGATTCCTTCATGGCAAATGAGAGGAAGCCCATAGGAATTGAATGGGCTTCCTCTCATTTGCTGCACAGTGTGGCTTTGTAAAAGAAGCCCTCAATATTTAAAACCTGCTATACTGTACTATATTTCCTGTTGGAGATTGAGCAGGGCCAGTTCTGTTAGTTACATTGACACATCTTGTACCTTTATATATGCAAAGAAACATGCAAGGGAAAACTGCTGCTGACTCAGGTGTGTGTGTGTGGGGGGGAGGGGTTGAAGTACTGTATCCACACTAGTGAACTATACTATACTATACTATACAGTGCTTCTAGTCCGCAAAACACCTGACCAGTTTGTTGCAGATTACATAAAGAAGACTGGATCAAAACCTTCCAGGAAATACAAAAAATTTCAAAGTTAAAACAGGATTAAACTCCAAAAAATGTCTTAAATAACCACATTTTTTACAAAAAAATCAAATAATTCGAGATAGTACGAATTTCTAAAGGGAGAAGGTTCCAAACTGCTGCAGCCTGATAATGCAAAGAAGAATTAAATATAGCTTTATATCTAAGCTGGCTAATAGAAGGAAACTGTAACATTAGTTTACAAATTGAATAAGAAGAATTAGAACAAAGTAGATTACCCCAATCAACAAGATAAAAAGGAGTTAACCCAGTTAGTATTTATAAACAAAAGAGCAGAGTTTAAACTGAGCCCTTGCTTCAATCGGAAGCCAATGAAGCTTCTCAAGAAGCGGGGTAGCAGATTCAAATCTAGAAACTGAAAATATTAAGCATGCCGCAGTATTCTGCACTAATAGTATTCCGTTTACTAACTTCTTTAGACAGCCTACAAATAGAACATTGCAGTAATCCAATCTGCTTAGGACCCATGTTTGAACCAGCAATCTGAATTTCATAGAACCAAAAATTTACGAATTGCTCTTAGCTTTGCATAGTATAGAAAGAAATGCATAGTTCTAAATAAATGTCCTTGCTACTGTATTATGGAGTTTACAGTCATAACAACTTGTATCTCTGAAGCTGGAACAAACAATGTTTGTGCACAAAGAAGCTGAAAAACTCTTAAGCACCCCCCTTGGATGTCACTTTGTCATTCACTTGGACCGGATAAAGCCAAGTGCTTACCTGTAACAAGGGTTCTCTGTAGACATACCACACTAATTGGTAATATTACTGTCAAAGCCAAAATGCTGGAGCTCTCCCCTAGTGTATAGAGTTGTTTGGTCTTTCAGATCAGACAGCTTTGAATGTAACATTCCCTTATTTTTGATCTAGTAGGGCAATTAGCTAGCTTGTGTCTTGGTTTTCTCACAGACCATAGACAGGCTTGCTTAGCCCTAGTAATGGGCTATAACCTTTAACAAGTGTCTGTTTGTTTATTTCAAACAGGCTCTGAATTAACACAGGGACATTTTCAGTGAAGGAAATATGATTGTTAAGATATTCAGGGAGACTTGGAGTTACAAAGGGCAAATGATGAATATTTGAGGAAAATACCAAAGAAACAGAATTATGTGAAGGTGACCTAGAGGTCAGAGTTGAAGAATACTAGATAAGTAAGAGAGAAAATATAAGGCATTAAGTGATTGGACAAAATTAAGCTTCAGTAGTCTGACAGCTTCCGAAGGAAAAACAGAGAGATTTTATTTTATTTATACTGAAATTTGGACTGATATAAATAGTAATTCAATTGTCTATAATACTGGGATAAAAGAATTTTTATTGTAACCATTATTTACTCTAATAAATTTTAGCATTATTATAAAAGAGAAAAACTGAAGAGAGCTCCAAGCTGGACGATTTGTGTAAGGTGGCTAATTGTATGGGTGAGACCAGCCTTATATTGAAGTGTTGATGTATACGTGTTAACTATATATGAGTGTTATTTTCAGTGGGCCAAAGGAAAGGAATTGTTAATACTCGGAGAAGGGGGGGAAGAAATTAAAAGGTATTGACGTTATGGAACTAGTTAAAGATTGTTATGGTATTATGATGACAATGTATATGTGCCTTCGTATTGGACTGTATTATTATGATCGTCAATAAAATAGATTTCAAATAAGAGAAAAAACTGAACTCTAAAGTGTTTTTTCTTTGCCAGAAGGGCTTGTTTTTTGGTTTTTTTTTTTTAGTCTCTTCTGTTCAGCTTCCTTTTAGAGGCAAGAAGGGAGTGCCCTATATACACTAGTTAAACTTAAACTGGAATTTACTATGGGCATGTGCGGGTGTTCCTGCTCTAGAGTAGCCTGCCAATGAGGTCACTGCTTCAGATTCTCATAGTAACATAGTAACATAGTAGATGACGGCAGAAAAAGACCTGCACGGTCCATCCAGTCTGCCAACAAGACAAACATATGTATAAACCTTACCTTGATTTGTACCTGCCTTATTCAGGGCACAGACCGTACAAGTCTGCCCAGCAGTACTTTCCGCCTCCCAACCACCAGTCCCACCTCCCATCACCGGTTCTGGCACAGACCGTATAAGTCTGCCCTCCATTATCCTCACCTCCCAACCACCAACCCCTCTTCCCCCCACCTGCTCCGCCACCCAATTTCGGCTAAGCTTCTGAGGATCCATTCCTTCTGCACAGGATTCCTTTATGCATATCCCACGCATGTTTGAATTCCGTTACCGTTTTCATCTCCACCACCTCCCGCGGGAGGGCATTTCAAGCATCCACCACCCTCTCTGTGAAAAAATACTTCCTGACATCTTACCTGAGGCTGCCCCCCTTCAACCTCATTTCATGTCCTCTTGTTCTACCGCCTTCCCATCTCCGGAAAAGATTTGTTTGCGGATTAATACCTTTCAAATATTTGAATGTCTGTATCATATCACCCCTGTTCCTCCTTTCCTCCAGGGTATACATGTTCAGGTCAGCAAGTCTCTCCTCATATGTCTTGGAACGCAAATCCCGTACCATTCTCGTAGCTTTTCTTTGCACCACTTCCATTTTTTTAACATCCTTCGCAAGGTACGGCCTCCAAAACTGAACACAATACTCCAGGTGGGGCCTCACCAATGACTTGTACAGGGGCATCAACACTTCCTTTCTTCTGCTAATCACACCTCTCTCTATACAGCCTAGCAACCTTCTCGCTACAGCCACCGCCTTGTCACACTGTTTCGTCGCCTTCAGATCCTCGGATACTATCACATCAAGATCCCTCTCCCCCTCAGTACCTATCAGACTCTCACCGCCTAACACATAAGTCTCTCTTGGGTTTCTACTCCCTAAGTGCATCACTTTGCATTTCTTCGCATTGAATTTGAATTGCCAAACCTTAGACCATTCTTCTAGCTTCCTCAGATCCTTTTTCATGCTTTCCACTCCCTCCCGGGTGTCCACTCTGTTGCAAATCTTAGTATCATCCGCAAATAGGCAAACTTTACCTTCTAACCCTACGGCAATGTCACTCACAAATATATTGAACAGATTCTCATGGTTGCCAATGGCAGCTACAGGACAATTAGCTTAACTATCAGTGGGGTAGGTGGGTGAGATAGTATGGTTGCACTCCCCTGCTGTCTACAGAGAATCCCTTGTTAGAGGTAAGCAACTTGCTTTCTCTATAGACAAGTAGGAGAAATGCAGGTACACCAGCTAGTGATTCCATAACTGCAGGTCGCCCATAGTAAAGGTATGTTGCAACCTAAAAAAGGAACAAAATGAGACAGTGGCACAGTGAATCCAAATATAGTCAATATGAGAATAAGTTCCTGAATACCACTTGCCTAGAGGCAGTGTGAGAAGCAGAGTGAGTATTGAGGCAGTAGTGCTTCATGGAAGTATACACTTATGAAAAGGTGTCTGCTCTGCAGATATCCATGAACTGAGGTTTGCAATGGACACTGCCATGTTCCGTAGGCCAGTATTTCCCAAGTTGGTCCTGGAGTACCCCCTTGCCAGTCAGGGTTTCAGAATATCCACAATGAATATGCATGAACTTGATGTGCATACACTGCCTCCATTAGATGTGAATCTCTCCATACATATTCATTGTGGACATCCTGAAAACCTGACTGGCAAGGGGGTACTCCATAGGTGTCATAGGTGGAGCATACACTGAACAACTAGAAACATGAACCTGAACTGTTACGGAAATCCAGAAGAGGAAAACAAAAGTTCTGCAGAAAGAGCAGTATAGTCCACAAAAGCAGAATACACGTCTTCTAATAGTTACAAAGGCTTTTATTCTTGCCACTTTAAAACACAACCTGGACGGGGGCGTGTCAAGATGGCTGCCAGACCGATAGGTTGGTAGAGAGCTCCGAGCGTTTTGGGCAAATTTATTTTACCTTTGTGCGATAATGCCTCATTCTAAAAGGAAGGGAGCGTTAAGGAATGTTCCTCAGCCTACCTTGACGTCTTCCCCGGCCCAAGCGTCTCTGGAACGATACTTTCCTGGTTTCTCCAAATCTCAGAGGGAAGAAGGTCCCATAGCGGGGGTTCTCGGAGAAGCGAGTTCCCCGCCGGGAGAGGAAGCCTCCCTTTCGCCACCATCTATTTCGACGATCCCTCCGTGTCCAGCGTCGATTGCGGCCCTGGAGGGAAACCCCGCCGATCCCGGAAGTGTATCGGAAGGGGCAACCAGCGAGGACCCAGGACTGCAACAAACGGCCCTGAAAGCTGATGGAACTCGGTTTCCCTCAGTTAAAAACCTGGAGGTGACACTGGAATGCTTGGGTGATGTTGGACCGGATGAATACTACACTGCAGAAAACCTCAGGTGATGTTATAAATTTAAATGCCAAGTTTGAGGGTTTAAAATCAACTGTTGATTCTGTAAAAGAAGATTTAACAAAGCAAGTGACAACTCTGAGGAAAGAAGTGGACTCATTTAAAGATTTTAAAGATGTGGCTCTTAAAGATAATATGGAAATGAGGAGGAAAATTGAACAGTTAGAGAATTATAACAGAAGACTTAATCTCCGTCTTTTAAATTTTCCCAAGTTAACAGGGGTAACCCCGATTGATACACTACGAAGATATTTGACTGAGATACTAAAAATTCCCCTAGACTCTATTCCTCCAATAAATAAGATTTATTTTATTCCTAAACCAAAGGGGGAATTACAAGGTATTGAACAGAATATGCCTGACTTACAAAATATCTCTGAAATATTGGAACAATCAATGGAAACAGTATTGGATAGAGCTACATTAATAATTTCTTTGGTTTTTGAGCAAGATTATAATAACATCTTAAGACTTTACTTTCGGAATTCCAAAGCTCAATTTTGTGGATCTAAAGTCTGGATGTATCCAGACGTGACAAAACAAACACAACAGAAAAGAAAGGCGTTTCTTGCTATGAAACAAAAGACAATGGATATTGGGGGATCTTTCTTTTTGGCATACCTGGCTAAATGTGTAGTTAAATTAGGTCAAACTAAATATAATTTCTTTTCACCGGAACAACTGAAATCGTTTCTAGAAATGAAACAACTGAAGTAAATGTAGAAAATAATTTGGAGAAATGGCAGCTTTTACTTCTGTAATGTTATTTGTTTTGATTACTTCTCTAATTCTATCACTCCCCCCCTTATGTTTTGAGGTCTAAGAAAGGCTAAATATATCTCTTAATTGACTAGTTAAGTCTAATTTTCTTTTTCTGTATAAGATATTTCTTCCTTTTTTTTTTCTTTTATTCTCTTTTTTTGAGATTTGAATAATGCAGGATGAGAATATTAATATTACTTATTATTTGCCTGTTTTATGTTCGCAAGGTTATCCTTGTTAATGATATACTGAAAATATAAATAAAGAATTAAAATAAATAAATAAATAAAACACAACCCAATGTGGCCACATTCGCCTCTCTAGAGGCTGCATCAGGGATTATCAACTATTAGGATCCCAAAGGGCACAAACACCTAATAGTTGGTAGATGTAACCATAAAAACAACTCAGCAGCTAGCAGCAAGATAAAAAGAGTGTCTTCTCCTTTCTCAATATTATACAGCTGTTTACAGGACTCTACCTGATCTGTTACAGCCTCTTCCAGCTGTAAGAGAAGGGAATATTGGTAGTGATGGATTGTAAGTTGATGTACGATGAGCAATTTTGGTATGTCTGTCCTCCAAAGAGTCAAAGGAACCTGTGAGATGAGTAATTTTGGCATGTCTGTCTCAGTGTCTTCCAAAGAGTCAAAGCAACTGTGCTCGTAGCCTGGGGAATAGCTGCAACTTAAAAGCTTTGGCTTTCTTTTAAAACCCCTTCCAATATGATGGTGTGACAACTAAATGTGGGAATGCGTAGGGCTTTGTGAACTCTATATTTCAAATCCAGGTGCATGGAGATTGTAGCTTCGGAGAGAGGTGATTGCCAAATGGTCATTTGCAGGTCCTAGAGGACAGATTCCTCTTTAGTGATGGCACAAGACTGTAATATGGATTGGAAATTATGCTTGTCAGCAGGAGCTTGGGAGAAGGGAAGGGAAGGGAAATGGGACTGGATATGCCGCCTTTCTGTGATTTTTGCAACTACATTCAAAGCGGTTTAAATAGTATATTCAGGTACTTATTTGTACCAGGGGCAATGGAGGGTTAAGTGACTTGCCCAGAGTCACAAGGAGCTGCAGTGGGAATTGAACTCAGTTCCCCAGGATCAAAGTCCACTGCACTAACCACTAGGCTACTCCTCCACATTATAGTAACTTTGACATTTTCTGGAGGAATTGGGAGTATGACTAATCCTCTGATTGATCTTCCTGTGGCTTTCCTGGGTAGAGGGGGAGTTGAGAGAAGCTGTCTTCTTCTTATGTTCCTCAATCTGCTGCCTACCCTCTATCAGAGCCACAGTCGGAGTAATGGGAGGACACTGGGGATCATGAGCCCCTATCCCCCCCCCCCCCAATGTAAGGGAGGGTGGGAGGTTCTGGGGGCATAAGGAAGCTGCTGTGATGGTTAGTGGCAGGGCAGGAGCTGCTGACAATAGCTGATGAAAGCTGGTTGTTTCAGAGACAAATTTATGCAGTAACTGCAATAACTTGGCTCCGTCAATGGAGCAGGGGGTGTTCTGGCATAACTGTATCTTTAGTGCTGAGGTCTTCTGTTACTGCCTTTTTTGAAGAGGATTTAAACTGCCTTTTCTAAACTTTAGACTTTTCTCCTCCAGCTGCACAGACCCCGTAGGCTTTCCTGAGAAAGGCACCCTTGTGGGTGTTGAATGGTTTCATATGTAAAGCCCCTGAGTCATGCAGGGAGCATGGTTCTCTGTCTTTTGCAGCTCTGCTCTCACTCTGCCCATCCCTGTAGGAGGGTATGGGGTGGAGCTATGGACAAATCCACAGTACCAGACTGAGGATCTTTGTCAGATGTTGCCCTTGAGGATAGCATCAAGGAAGACTCTGCAGTCTTTTTTGCATCTCCTGGCACCAGCATTGAGCCCAGGATAGTGAAGGTGTTTTAGGTTCCGGCACCGCCAAATACTGGGTGGAAATTTTGATATAGATGACGACTGCCTGGTGGAGTTCATGAGAGTGGGCTGCTGGAGCATTGAATGTTCAGTGCTTGTCCATGGAGAGAAAAGTGGTTTCCTTTTGTGTGTGTGTGTGTGTGTGTGTGTGTGTGTGTGTGTGTGTGTGTGTGTGTGTGTGTGTGTGTGTGTGTGTGTGTGTGTGTGTGTGTGTGCAGTGCTTGTCCATGGAGAGACAAGTGGTTTCCTTGTGTGTGTGTGTTTATGGGTGTTTGTTGCTGTGCGTCTGTATGTATTTGTGCGTGTGTGTTTGTTTGTGTGCATGTGTGTGTCTGTGAGTGTACATATATATGTATTTGTTTTGTATGTGTGTTTTGTAAGGCCCATCACTGGGAGAAAAGAGTACTGTCGCCAGTGCTGAAGCACAAATGAGATAAAAGCTGGCAGGCTACTCTAGAGCATGAACTTCCATGCATGACCACACTGAACTCCAGTTAAGTTTATCTAGGGAAGAATTCCAGCAAATTGGTTCCATCAGTGACATCACTAACTAGTGTGCCTGCATCTCCCTTGATTGTCTATGGAGAATTATTGTTCCTGCATAGCTAAATATAACACAATCGCTTGGTAAATATGCCAAGTCGCAATGCAAATTAGACATCTGCCCTTCTAGCCTTATTAGATCTGCCCCTCAACAATTCAAAACTGACCTCACAAAACACCTAAACTATATGCTACAAAATGGCCTCTTCCCTACGGATAAAGGAAACATTCTACTTACTTCTCTACCTAAAGACGCTAAGAAAAGCACAACGGACCTAACCAACTATCGCCCAGTAGCATCTATTCCGCTCATAACCAAACTCATGGAAGGCGTAGTGACGAAAAAACTCACTAACTACCTAGATAAATACTCAATTCTGCACGAATCGCAATCAGGATTTAGGTCAAATCACAGTACTGAAACCATACTAGTCTCTGTAATGAACTCATTTAAAACAAGCAATTGCAACTGGCAAAAACATACTCCTCCTACAATTCAACATGTCCAGTGCTTTCGACATGGTCAATCATGGAATACTACTACACGTACTAGAATACTTTGGAGTTGGAAGCAAAGTTCTTAACTGGTTCAGAGGATTCCTGACCACTAGATCATACCAAGTGACAACGAACACGGATACATCAGCCCCATGGACACCTGAATGCGGAGTCCCCCAAGGATCCTCCCTCTCACCAACCCTCTTCAACCTAATGATGATACCGTTAGCCAAGCTACTAGCCAATCAAAGCCTCAACCCTACATATATGCAGATGATGTCATGATTTATATCCCATTTAAACATGATCTAAATGAAATCACCAACGAGATCAACCAAAGCCTCCAAATCATGCACTCCTGGGCGGATGCGTTCCAATTAAAACTCAATACAGAAAAAACACAATGTCTTATACTCACCTCACAACATAACACAAGCAACTTCACCACCATAACCACACCAAACTTCTCTCTCCCCGTCTCAAATACTCTGAAAATTCGTGGAGTTACCATAGATCAAAACCTCACACTTGAAACCCACGTGAAGAATACAACGAAAAAGATGTTCCATGCCATGTGGAAACTCAAAAGAGTAAAACCTTTTTTCCCCGAGATCCATCTTCCGTAACCTGGTACAGTCAATGGTATGAAGTCACCTGGACTATTGCAACAAACTGTACGCCGGCTGCAAAGAACAGAATATTAAGAAACTCCAAACAGCCCAGAACACCACCGCCAGACTTATATTTGGAAAAACAAACTATGAAAGTGCACAACCCCTAAGAGAGAAACTTCACTGGCTCCCACTTAAAGAATATATCGCGTTCAAGATCTGCACGATTGTACACAAAATCATCCATGGAGACGCCCCGACCTACATGCTAGACCTTGTGGACCTGCCTCCCAGAAATGCCAAAAGATCATCCCACAAATTTCTTAACCTTCACTTTCCCAGTTGTAAAGGACTAAAATACAAGCTAATACATGCGACCACCTTCTCTTACATGAGCACGCAGATGTGGAATGCACTACCAACCGATTTGAAAACGATTGGCGAAACGACTAACTTCCGTAAATCTCTGAAAATGTATCTCTTCAACAAGGCCTATAAAGAAAACCCATAGCTTAACTACACCACATAACTAACCCACTCCAGCTCTAAAAGTCATCTTTCTACAACTATCGGCCTGTACATTTTCTCTCACCCTTTATCTTGTTGCATCACTAATTGTATTTGTTAACCTGGAATGGCTATACCATAGCTAGTCTCTGTAAGCCACATTGAGCCTGCAAATAGGTGGGATAATGTGGGATACAAATGTAATAAATAAATCTGTAGTATGAAACAAACTATTACTATCAGGCTTATTTTCGAAAGTGATCGCCGGTGATCTTCCGACATAAATCGGGAGATGGCCGGCGATCTCTCAAAAGCGGCGAAATCCGTATAATCGAAAGCGGCTTTTTTGACACCATCACTGTTTTCCCGTCACCGCACCAGCGAAAGTTCAAGGGGGCGTGTCAGCATAGCGAAGGCGGGACATGGGTGTGGCTACCAGATGGCCGGCTTTCGCGGATAATGGGGAAAAAAAGCGGCGTTAATCAGTATTTCACCGGGTTTACTTGGTCCTTTTATTTTCACGACCAAGCCTCAAAAAGGTGCCCCAACTGACCAGATGACCACCATAGGGAATGGGGGATGACCTCCCCGTAGTCCCCCAGTGGTCACCAACCCCCTCCCACACTAAAAAAAATTAAAATAAAAACCTTTTTTTACCAGCCTGTATGCCAGCCTCAAATGTCATACCCAGCTCCCTGACAGCAGTATGCAGGTCCCTGGAGCAGTTTTTAATGGGTGCGGTGCACTTCAGGCAGGCAGACCCAGGTCCATCCCCCCCTACCTGTTACACTTGTGGTGGTAAGTGTTGAGCCCTCCAAACCCCCCCAAAATCCACTGTACCCACATGTAGGTGCCCCCCTTATTTATTTATTTGTGGCATTTATACCCCGCTCTTTCCCGCTCGATAGCAGGTTCAGTGCGGCTTACAAAGTATGGTACAAAGTATCACAGAGATAATACAAAGTATGGACAAAGTAGCACATAGATGACATAGTTACATAGAGTAGGACAATGGTGATAGATGTGGGGAAAGAATTGGAGTATGGGTAATGCTAATGGTGTGGAATTAGGATCGGGGTTTTGGATTGGAGTATGGGTACTGCTAGTGGTGTGGTATTAGGATGAGGTTTTAGGATTGGCTATGGTAGTGGTGTAGAGTTGCGAGGATTGGGTTTTGGGGGGGATTTGGGGGGCTCAGCACCCAAGGTAAGGGAGCTATGCACCTGAGAGGTATTTGTATATATATATATTTTTAGAAGTGCCCCCTAGGGTGCCCGGTAGCTGTCCTGGCATGTCAGGGGGACCAGTACACTACAAATGCTGGCTCCTCCCATGACCAAATGCCTTGGATTTCTCCGGGTTTGAGATCAGCAACATTTTTTTCCATTATCACTGAAAAACAAAACCGGCAATCTCAAACCCGGCGAAATCCAGGGCATTTGGCCGGGCTAAACCGTAATATCGGAAAAAAAGATGGCCGGTCATTTTTTTCGATAATACGGTTCCGGCCAGCTGTTGCACTGCAGCCAAAATAGATCACCGGTGACCATAGGCACCCCGTATAAGAGGCTTGGGGAGGCTAAGCCTCCCCAGCCCAACTGTGACCTTCCCGTTGCTACTGCCCACCCCCCAAACGCAGGGCTGCCTGGCACTGCAGCCAAGCAGCTCTCGAAAGTTTCCTCCGATGTCCGATCCTTCCCTCCCTCAGCTGCGCTTCCGATCGACAGCCCTGAGCCCTCCTCTCTCTCCATTTACCCCCACCCCCCCTCGGCGCATGTTTAACTGTTTTAGTTTAGTGGCAGCGAGTAGCGACGGCAGAGATGAAAAAGAAAGCACTGCCGGCTCGCTTCCAATCCAGCTTCTCCCTTCCCTTCTCTCACACAGTCCCGCCTTCTGCGATTACGTATTTCCTGTTTCCGCGAGGGCGGGACTGTGTGAGAGAAGGGAAGGGAGAAGCTGGATTGGAAGCGAGCCGGCAGTGCTTTCTTTTTCATCTCTGCTGCCACTAAACTAAAACAGTTAAATACGTGCCGGGGGGGGGGGGGGGAAACGGAGAGAGAGGAGAGCTGCTTGGCTGCGTTTGAGGGGTGGGTGGCATGAAGCTGGAACTTGGTGCTGCAAAGGCAGGGTCAGTAAACACCATCCTTGTGGAAAGAAGATTGCTGAAGACATCATGTTTTTAAGTGACAAATACCAGTGGCTCAGTTGTCTTAATGTAAGTAGCTGAGAAATGTTCCTGTATGTTGAAAACGAGGAACCTGAATAGAAATATTTCACAGTTCATAGAACATTTTGTGTCTGCCTAAAGCTAAGGGCAGTGTTATGTACTCAGAATCCCTGACAAATGTATTGATTTATTTGAAAACAGTTTATAGATGTTAAGCCCCACAAATTACAACTAAATGCTGTCCCTCTATTAGGGGTTCCTTTCTTTTGGTAAGGGTAGAATTCAGCTCCATTATCTTCCAAATTCATGACTCACCAGTCAGAAGAAGGAAACAACCTTCTTTCTTACCTAATTTTCCTTCTATTATTTTCTTTACTTGTATTCCATGGCTGTCAAACTAAATATTTTGTAAGGTTTGTGTTGAGGTGAAGAAAAGGATAAGACCTGACTAATTTCCAGTTTTTACCTACACAACCTTAAAGAAGTATAGCCATTTGGATAATGTTTTTAAGGGTTTGCCTGTAACGAATTGCCCCATGTAAGCCGCATTGAGCCTGCCATGAGTGGGAAAGCGCCGGCTACAAATGTAACAAAAAATAAATGTTACAGGCTGCAGCACGCGGCTGGCCTAAGCGGCTCTTATGAGTCACCGAGCCAGGGAAGGCGGCAGCTGAGTGGATCAAGCAGCAAGCAAGCGGGTAAGTGTTCTCAGCTCAGCTGCAAATATTGAACAGTGCTGCAGGTTAAAGTTTTTATAAATAAAAGTAAAATTTTGTTTCATGCAGATCTATTTTGTTTAAAAATAACTAAATGGGCTATAAGCCCCTAATGCAGTCCATTGGTTTGAGTCTTTTATTGCTAAATTGCTTTGTTGAACAGGAGACTGGTGAGGGGGACGGGGTGTGATGCTGGATGATGAAGGGAGGAGAGAGAGATGGGGAGACATAGGGGCAATGTTGGATGGTGGTTGGGGACAAGACAATGGGGCAATGTTGGAATGGGGCAGAGAGAGAGAGAGAAAGAAGCTTTATAAGTCAAAATAAAAACAAATATTTTGTTTCATGCAGATCTCTTTTGTTTAAACAAAACTAAATGGGCTATACGCCCCTAATGCAGTCCGTTGGTTTTCTTATATTCTGTTCTTGTGATGACTTATACTGTTCCAAACTTGAAAACTCTTATCTGTATCTGGTCATTAATAAAAGGAGCTCATTGTGAACACTATCCACCCTAACAAGTTGTTTTGTGGCTGTACATGAGGAATTGTGATATTATGATCCCTTGTTTCATATTGTTGACGGTCTGCATTTTCCGTATGGGTGGTATATTGGTGTATTAGGTTCTGCCCAGTGTAATATTTATGGTAAGGTTCTGAGTGTGTTTTTGCACAAAATTGTGCATAGTGTTTTGCAGTTGAGCGATTGTGGTTAGTATATGCTTTGAGCAACCACTTTATTCTTTGACATATGATACATAGCTAATATCTAAATTTAATAAAAGGTATTGTGACTTATTTTTATTTTTTTTTCTGTGTTATCAGACAATTATGGATTTAAGCTCCACCCCTGGCCCCACCCCTAACCCCGCCCCTTTAGCCTCCCCAAACAGTTGGGCCACCGACCGCCTATGCCGGTGATGTTCGATTATGCCCCTCTATGTTATATTACTATTATGTCCTAGTCTTGTCTTTTATGAAACAGGATTCATCCATACTACAAATGGTTCTAGAGCAGGCTTGTTCAACCTATGGCCTGTGGGCCAGAACCCAACCTGCCAAGTGCCTGCTCTTGGCCTGCAGAAGCTCAGCAACGTGGGGGGGGGGGGACAGATTCTTGCCATGGGATCCCTGCTACCCCACCTCAACTCATCCGTCTGGAAGCTTGAGCCTCACAGAGCCGGAAGTTCAGATTGGTCTTGCAGATTCAAATCTCACAAGACTTGAAACCACAAGACCAACCCGAACTTCCAGCACCACAAGGCTCAAGCTCGTGGATAAAGGAGTCACAGCGAGGAAGCAAGCATCCCAAGGCAAGGATCTGCAGTTGAAGACAGGTGAGGGGAATGAGTCTGGGTGAAGGCAGGACAGGGGGGGTACATAAGAGAGAGAGAGAGATTGGGTGAAGCTGGGGGGGGGGGGGTGAATGAGAGAAACAGACTGGATGAAGGCTGGTGGAGGAGTACATGAGAGAGAGACTGGGTGAAGGCTGGGAAGTATATGAGAGAGAGATTGGGTGAAAGCTGGGGGGGTACATGATAGATAGGGAGACATTGGGAACCCCCCTGGGAAGAAGCATGGGACAGAGAGAGAGCATGAGTGTGTACATGCATGCACACGTGTGTCTTGGCCCTCTGAATCTTTCAAAATATTAAATGTGGCCTCCATCCTGTGCAGAAGGAATGGATCCTCAGAAGCTTAGCTGAAATTGGGTGGCGGAGCAGGTGGGGGGAAGGTGGTTGGGAGGTGAGGATAGGGGAGGGCGGACTTATACGGTCTGTACCAGAGCCGGTGATGGGAGGCAGGACTGGTGGTTGGGAGGCGAGAAATACTGCTGGGCAGACTTATATGGTCTGTGCCCTGAAAAGGACAGGTACAAATTCAAGGTAAGGTATACACATATGAGTTTGTCTTGGGCAGACTGGATGGACCATGCAGGTCTTTTTCTGCCGTCATCTACTATGTTACTATGTTACAATAAGAGAATGTATGTGCATGCATGTCTTGGCCCTCCAAATCTTAAGAAATATTAAATGTCGGCCCTGATTTAAAAAAAAAATTGGACAAGCCTGCTGTAGAGATTCTGGACCATAGCTTGTATCACTGTAAGCCACAGAATGGCAGCTGGAATCAGCAACCTACAAATTCTCAGAAAAGCAGGCAGAATGATTCTGGCAGGTTGGCAGTGGTTGGTTTTCATCCAACAAAATGATACAAATAAAACAAGAGGCAATTATAAGAAACATGACCTAGCAACACTGCAGATGGTAAAGTAGCCAGGTTGGAGTCAGCAGGCTACAAATTCCTAGAAATAAACCACGCCAATGCCAGCAGGCCATAAATGGCCCCAGACTGTCCAGCAAGATGGTAAAAAGAAAACAAGGACTGGGGGGGGGGGGGGAGGTCAAGATGGTGGCATGACCCAGCGGCATTTCTTTTGTGTTCTTACCTGCTGAGGTTTCTCTATTTCCTACTACCATATGCCCCATATTAAGAGAAAGGGGGTGGTCAGAACTGTTAACCCAACAGTAAGGACTTCGTTTCCTGTACAGCAGATGATAAAAAGTACGCTGCTGGGACCCCATCATAGGAATCTGGAAGGAGTTCTCTAGCAGTAGCCTTGGGCGGAGGAGAGCCCGCAGCTTTGGGGATAGATGCCACCTTGTCTTCTTCAGAGTGCTTGACCCAGCAGTACTCGAAGTGTTTCCTGCCGTGAAAGTCGCTGGAAAGGAGACCCTGCTCAGGGGTGAAGTTTCAGTTTCTCAGGGTCCAGCATGTAACAAAAGTGGAGATTCTCCTGCTGCTGCAGTTGAGAGTGTCAAGCCCATGACAGTGACTCTTGAGGACATTTGGAATGCTCCTCTGCTCTTCAGAAGTTGGTCATAACAATTGCTAAATCAATGCAAGAAATATCTACACTTGTAAGTACTATTGATTCTTTGTCTAAGAGTCTGCAAGGGACTAAGGTGGAATTTACTACTCAAATCTTTGGAGTTAAGGAAGAGGTGAAATCATTACAGGACTTGACTACTGTCATTGTTAAAGACAAAATGATGCTACACAGAAAGCTAGAGCAAATAGAAAACTACAATCGCAGGCTTAATCTTCATCTCCTGAGGTTTCCCAAGGCCCTTGGAATATCCCCTTTAGATGCTTTTCCAGAAATACCTTGTTGAAATATTGAAATTTACCCCTGAGACTATTCCTCCTCTGAATCAAATTTATTATATTTCTGTTAAAAAATCATTAGAGAAAATTCTGGTGACAGGGGTTCAAGAGAAAAATATCATCCATTAAATATATCTGAAATCCTGGAATCATCATTTGAGGAAAATTCCAAACAGGCTACATTATTAGTCTCATTTGGTTCTGAGTAATATTCAAATGCCATGATGACGTTATTCTTTCGTAATGCCCAAGCTTTATTCTATGGGGAAAAGATATGGATGTACCCAGATGTAACAAATCAAACTCAAGAGCGAAGAAAAATCTTTTTGGCCATGAGGAAGGAGGTTCTGTTCCTAGGGACACCGTTCTTATAGCAAAATAACTGGGAATTAAATATAATATTCTTTAGCTTAGCACAATTGAGGTTTTTTTCATACTTGAAGAAGATCATATCTGATAATGTTTAACTTCTTTAGTGTAGGTGTATTGGATGGGGGGGAGGTAATCACATTAAGAGCCTTTTCTTTTTGATATTTATATTGTTTCCTATAATGGATCTCCTTATTAGTATGGACCTAACCCCCTCCTTATAGTGGACTAAGAAGGATGACGTAATATTCTTTCATATTCATTTTTTAATTGATTTTCTATATCCATGTTTCTTTAACAAATGCTAATACTTGTGAATTTATTGATAATTGATAAGTTCAAAATTAAAAAGAAAACAAGGACTGAGTATAGGAAACAATCCAGCAGCACAACAGGCAAAGATTTAGCTAGGTTGGAGCCAGTAGGCTGCAACTTCTCAAAAGCCAACCAGGATGATGCCAGCAAATTGGCCAGGCAAGACCATAGGACCCAGCGGGAAGAGTCTTACTATTTTCGGTAGACATTTTGATTTATTTAAAAAATCACTCGGCAATGTTGAGCAGGGGCTGAATTAAGTATTGGAATTTGTTGTACTCATTTAACGTAGCAAAGAACCAACAAAAACTGACTTGGATAAAGACCAATATCCTACAGTGTCAAGCTTCATTGGTTGTCTGCTGGAAAAGATCCTAGCAGTGGAAACTGAACAAGGCAGACTGAATGAGGCAATTAGTGTTTATATGCTATCATCTACTATGTTAACTTTCATACTGTGGGCATTGACCTCACTCACATTGGATGTTTTGCAGACTTTTACAGAAGGGATTAGCTTTCTGACAGGCTTGAGCAAAGGAGCAGCTAAGATATTAGCAACAGTGGCTGGTTGTACCACCATGTTCAGTAACAAATACAGTAATACCAAAGCCCAAGCTTAAGAATTAATAGACACTCAGGATCTGGAAACAAACTATAGAACACTTTGCTATGGGAATCCTGAGGGTCAGCATCAAGTAGAGAACAGAATTTTCTGTACTTTCTGCAGACATAACCAATATGAGTGTTCACAATACAGTTGCACCATCTCAAGTTCTCCTAGACCTGAAATTTAACCAGTTCTGATTGATTCATATTGGAGATTTGACCACTATGAGAGAACATATAAGTTGCTCTATTGAATCAGACCAAGGGTCGATCTAGCCCAATATCCTGTTTCCAATAGTGGCCAGCCCAGGTCACAAATACCTGGCAGGGTCCCAAAAAGTATCATGATTCCATTCTATATAACCTCAGGGATAAGCAGTGACTTTCTCCAGGTCTACCTTAACAGTTTGTGGACCTTTTTTTCCAGGAATTTGTCAAAACTTTTTAAAACCTAGTTCCATTAACTGTTTTTGCCATTTGTTCCAGCAATGAGTTCCAGTGCTTAACTATACATGAACCCCTCCGTATCCTATAAATGGCAAGCAAATTTTGTGTATGTAACTAAATTTGCTAATGAGGCGTCATTATAGATAATACGCTTGAAATCTTCTGCTTAGTGTGCAGTGGCAGCCAAAAAAGCAAACAATGCTAGGAATTATTAGGAAAGGGATGGTAAATAAGACCGAGAATACATAGTAACGTGGAGGGGCATAATCGAACGGAAACGCCTATCTCCATGGGCGTTTATCTCCGAGAATGGGTCCGTGAAGGGGTGGGCCAAACCAAATTTTCGAAAAAATGGACGTTTTTGAGCTGGGCGTTTGTTTTTTTTAGCGATAATGGAAACTAAAAACGCCCAGCTCAAAAACGTCCTAATCCGAGCCATTGGTCGTGGGAGGGGCCAGGATTGGTAGTACACTGGCCCCCCTGATATGCCAGGACACCAACTGGGCAACCTAGGTCAGTGCGATGGACTTCAGAAAAAGCTCCCACATGCATAGCTCCCTTACCACAGGTGCTGTGCTCCCTACCCCCCTCCCCCAAAACCCACTACCCACAAATGTACAACACTACCATAGCTCTTAGGGGTGAAGGGGGCACCTACATGTGGGTACAGTGGGTTTTGGAGACCTCCCATTTACCAGCACAAGTGTTACAGGTGGGGGGGGGGGGGGATGGACCTGGGGCCACCTGGCTGAAGTGCACTGCGGTACCCACTAAAAGTGCTCCAGGGACCTACATACACGCAGGCCTCTAGGACTGGTTGCTGCTATAAAACATCGGCACACCAGTTAACACCTGAAGATTAATCTCTCCAAAAACGTCCTTTATTGGAATAACCGCCTTTACTCACAGTTAACTGCAGATCAGAGGTTGTGCCCCACTGGCAACGAGTCTCCCTGGTACTGAGATGAGCAGTAGGCCAGAGCTGGCAGAATGCTGTACAATGCCCTCTTTCAGCCACATTCAAGGGAAGAACTAAGTTGTCTAACGTGGCTAACACAGGAAAGGGAACTAAAACTGGCTTACAAAAATGGCCACTACCGCATGGACTACAAGAGGAAACACAACAGGGCACACTGACCCAGTAGGCAGGGGGAAAAGCACCAAGGGAGAAGAGCCTACCAACTACCAACATCGTGAGACTGTAACACAAGCTAATGAAATCACGGAGCCCAATACCCTACACCCACCACAATGCAATGCTGATGTGACCCTGTACTGCACCCAAGAGCCACATCTGACCCAGGGAAAGGCTGTGACAGGATAGAACACATTCTGCTGTCATGGAGGTGGGTATGGCATTTGAGGCTGGCATATAGGCTGGAAAAAAAGTTTTTAAAGTGGGGTTTTTTTTGGTGGGAGGGGGTTAGTGACCACTGGGGGAGTCCAGGGAGGTCATCCCCGATTCCCTCCAGTGGTCATTGGGCAGTTGGAGCACTTTTTTGGGACTTGTTCGTGAAAAAAAAGGGTAAAAAAAAGTGGCCCAAAATCGCGGTAAAAATGCCCTTTTTTTTCGATTATCAGCTAAAGACGCCCATCTCTCCTCGGCTGATAACCATGCCCCAGTTTCGCCTCCACCACGCCTCCGACACGCCCCCGTCACTTTATTCAGTCCCGTGACGGAGTGCAGTTGGAAACGCCAAATCGGCTTTCGATTATACCGATTTGGGCGCCTTTGCGAGACAACGTCTATCTCCCCGATTTAGGTCGCACTATAGGCGTTTTTCTCTTTCGAAAATAAGCTGGATAGTAACATAGTAGATACGGCAGAAAAAGACCTGCACAGTCATTCCAGTCTGCCCAACAAGATAACTCATATTTGCTACTTTTTGTGTATACCCTACTTTGATTTGTACTTGTGCTCTTCAGGGCACTGACCATATAAGTCTGCCCAGCACTATCCCCGCCTCCCAACCACCAGCCCTGCCTCCCAACCACCGGCTCTGGCACAGACCGTATAAGTCTGCCCAGCACTATCCTTGCCTCCCAACCACCGGCTCTGGCACAGACCGTACAAGTCTGCCCAGCACTATCCTCACCTCCCAACTACCAGTCCCGCTTCCCACCGCCGGCTCTGGCACAGACCATATAAGTCTGCCCAGCACTATCCCCGCCTCCCAACACCAGCCCCACCTCCCGATCTGTATCACTCCATGGTGCGACCTCACCTTGAGTATTATGTTCAGTTCTGGTTGCCATATCTCAAAAAAAACATATAGCAGAATTAGAAAAGGTTCAAAGAAGAGCAACCAAAATGATAAAGGGGGATGGAAACTCCTCTCAAATGAGGAAAGACCTAAAGAGGGCTCTTCAGCTTGGAAGAGACAGATGAGGCTAGGTCTACAAAATCCTGAGTGGTTGTAGAACAAGTAGAAGTGAATTGATTTTTTACTCGTTCCAAAAATACAAAAACTAGGGGCATTCAAGGAAGTACATGGAAATAATTTTTAAAATAAATAGGAGGAAATATTTTTTTACTCAATGAATAGTTACGCTTTGGAACCTTTGCTGGAGGATGTGGTAACAGCAGTTAGTGTATCTGGGCTTTAAAAAGGTTTGAATGAGTTCCTGGAGGAAAAATCCATAGTCTGTTATTGAGACAGACATGGGGAAGCCAATGCTTGCCTTACGATTGTTAGCATGGAATGTTTGCCACTATTTAGGTTTCTGTCAGGTACCTGTGGAAACAGGATACTACTGGGTTAGATGGACCATTGGTCCGACCACTTATGTTCTTATATTCTTAGCTCATTAGTACCAATAATTGGTACTTACAATTCATTATTGGTGTTAGTTGGCAACAACTTGGATTTGTGCACGCATCTTCCTAAGCGCTCTTCTTTAAAATCTGTGCAAAAATCTTATAGCGCTGCAACTCAAAAAGGGGCGTGGCCATGGGAGAAGCATGGGCGGGTCATGGGCGTTCACTAAAGATGAGCACAGTATTACTGAATACTGGTGAACCACACCTAACTTACCATACCAGGATCTACACCAGACTTCAGTTGGTGTAAATCCTTGCGCCCAAAGTTTGGCATGAAAATCAGCTGTAACTGCTACTGTATAAACAGCGCACAACTTGGAGCATTGTTATAGAATAGCACGCCGCGATTTTTTTCAGCACCATTTTTTCAGTGCCATTTACTGAATGTAGTCCTTCTGCTCAGTGTGCTGCTGTGGCTAAGAAAGCAAATAGAATGTTAGGTATTATTAGGAAAGGAATGGAAAACAAAAATGAGAATATTATAATGCCTTTGTATCGCTTCATTGGTGCGACCGCACCTCGAATATTGTGTTCGATTCTGGTCACCGCATCTCAAAAAAGATATAGTGGAATTAGAAAAGGTGCAGAGAAAGGCGACGAAAATGGTAAAGGGGATGGGACGACTTCCCTATGAGGAAAGGCTAAAGCGGCTAGGGCTGTTCAAAAGGCAGCTGAGGGGAGATATGATAGAGGTCTATAAAATAATGAGTGGAGTTGAACGGGTAGATGTGAAGCATCTGTTCACATTTTCCAAAAATACTAGGACTAGGGGGCATGCAATGAAGCTACAATGTAGTAAATTTAAAACGAATTGGAGAAAAGTTTTCTTCACTCAACGTGTATTAAACTCTGGAATTCGTTGCCAGAGAATGTGGTAAAGGCGGTTAGTTTAGCGGAGTTTAAAAAAGGTTTGGATGGCTTTCCTAAAGGAAAAGTCCATAGACCATTATTAAATGAACTTGGGGAAAATCCACTATTTCTGGGATTAGCAGTATAAAATGTTTTGTGCATTTTTGGGATCTTGCCAGGTATTTGTGACCTGGATTGGCCACTGTTGGAAACAGGATGCTGGGCTTGATGGACCTTTGGTCTTTCCCAGTATGGTAATACTTATGTACTTATGTAAGTGAAAAAATGTTTTCTCCTATCTGTTTTAAATGGGCTACTATGTAACTTCATGGAGTGTCCTCTAGTTTTTGTATTTTTTTTTTTTAATTCTGCAATTTCACATAAGGTCAAGTTAATACATAAAACTTGAATACAGATTGGAAACAATGAAAAGAAACAAATTTCATGTGAAAGGTAAACTTCCGTCAATAAGCAATAAATCAGCTATTTAGTCAACAAAATTAAAGCTTGAAATTCAAGAAACAGAGCTTAAAAATAAAAGGAAAAAGTGGATAACATAAGTAACAGCAAAGACATGCAATACCTTCAGCCGGATTGTGCTAACCTGTAGAAGGTTCTTGAGGCAGCACAATAACTACTACTACTACTACTACTATTTAGCATTTCTATAGCGCTACAAGGCGTACGCAGCCACTGCACCAACATAGAAGAAAGACAGTCCTTGCTCAAAGAGCTTACAAACTAATAGACAAAAAATAAAGTAATCAAATCAATTAATGTGTACAGGAAGGAGGAGAGGAGGGTAGGTGGAGGCAAGTGGTTACAAGTGGTTACGAGTCAAAAGCAATGTAAAGAGGTGGGCTTTCAGTCTAGATTTAAAGGTGGCCAAGGATGGGGCAAGACGTAGGGGCTCAGGAAGTTTAGGCTCAATAACGTAGCATCAGACTCCCTAGCTACAATATGACATTAATGAGTTGTTTTAGGTCAACAAAAAAACCATACCATTTTTATCATTTAAAGGTAATAAACAGAAACAAAACAAAAACAGAGAAAATAAAATATAAAATGATACCTTTTTTATGGACTACAGTACTTTCTTAATTACCTTTCGAAGGTAACCCTTCTTCTTCAGATCAGAAATAAGCAAATGTTGATAAATATCAGTATATATAAGTGAAGCTCTTTTGTATATACCTTCAAATGTCACCCAAAAAATGTATTGTTAGTCCAATATAAAAGGTATCATCTTATTTCTTTTTCCATGTTTTTGTTTCATTCTATTTTTACCTTAAATGTGGACTGGATATGACAAAAGAGAGGGAAAGAACAGTACAAACTAAAGTCCAAACAAAAAAAAAAAACAGCACCACGGGCTCTTAAAATGGAACACAGTTCTTTAATGAATGAGCCTTGACAAAAAGACCCGACACGGGCCGTGTTCGGGGACTAGCACCTGCGTCAGTGGGTCCCCACGTCTCATATAGTAAAAGCTACAAGCACCAAGGCACTTTCACTTTCTGTATCCAAAGAACTGTGTTCCATTTTTAAAAGGCCTGTGGTGCTGTTTTTTTGTTTGGACTTTAAATGTGGACTAACATGGCTACCACATCACTTTACCATTTAAAGAAATACAACATTTCGCAGGAAACTTCAAAACAAATAGAGCACCCAGAGCCAGGACCATAGGCTTAAGAGCCAAAACGTAATTTCTACATCTCTGAAACCCTTGAGAAATATCAGAAAAAAATAGGTATCACTGAGCCTAAAAACTGCTCATTTAAGTGCCTAAAGTAAGAACGCAAAATGAAATTCCTATCATATTCCTAGTGTGAAGGTAACTTATTTATAATCCAATTCTAGAGAACTTTCCAAAAAAGCTAACAATTCATGTCCCCTGAATCACAGGCTCCTCTCACAATTGGGGTAGAACTACCCCTGAGTCCCTTTCACACTGAGGTATTGAGCCCTCATGGGGCAAACTCTCTGATGGAATTAACAAATCTCATGGACTATCTCAGTAGCTGAGACAATAGGGGACCTATGAAAGTTAACAAATCTCAGTTGTGTTTTCTTCTGTTGGTTTTCCATCTACTCCAATTTCCTTGCTATCATAGATCTTTCTTTAATGATACCACCTGTAGATGTTTCAACTCCAGTCAATTGTTCCTCATGTTTTCCCAACTTCTCCCCATGAGCCTGTAAAGTCTCTCCATGTTCCTCCACCTTAGCTGAAATTGTACCGCAATCACTTCTTAAGACTCCAGAAGCCTTCTTAATGTTGAGTCAAGTACCATAATCACCTGCCTGTTAAACTACCCAGTAAAACCATCATTATATAATGACCAATTCTTCTATGTGGGCGTGAAATTTGGATTCTCTACAGGATTGGTCAGAATCTCAATATAAACACTTGAGCTCCAGTTCTGTATCACAAACTCATATTCCGCAACAGTGAAGCTACCTCCTTACAACTGGCCACACACAAAAATATTCAAATTATGACAACTCAGGAAATAGCACATGGTCCTTCCGCTGCCATTTAATTTGTTTAAAGCACATGGGTTTTTTGTTTGGTATGGGGACTCTACCACAGTGCTCCTCAACCCAGTCCTTGGGGCACACCCAGCCAGTCTAGTTTTCGGATACTTACAATGAAGATGTGTGAGATGGTCTGTATACCAGAAGCACTGTATGAAAATCTCTCCTCAGGCATCTTCATTGTGGATATCCAAAAACAGATATGGAGAACCCACTAGTCCTGAGTATTTTATTTTTCAAACAGGCCGAACACTTTGAAAAATAACACAAAACCTGCAAAAAGGCACTCAAAACCTATATAGAAAACTTACCAAATCATAATAGCCCTAACCCACCTATGAAGACAGGCTCTAGAGAACCAAATTAACCTGTTACTGGGAAACTGGAACAAGATGGACTGTTATATATCCTACACAGACACCAAATGCCAGCAGAATCCTTCACCTCAGTTGCAGATGCAGAACATGACTCCCTTATACAAAATAGAGAATTGCAAAAAACATACAGACAAAAACTGAAAGCAGAGATACCAGACTCTGCATGTCGTGCATTATCAGAGAAATAGAAAGACATGCATGTCCTCCTGTACAATGCAAAATAAAGCCAACAGATAGACAGATATAAACTTTTAACACGAAACACTCAGTAAAAATAATAAAGAGAAAACAAACTGAAACTCTAAATATCCTCAAATAACTGACAGTATAGTGAAGAGTCCAGTAAAAACATCAAAATATATGGTCACTATTGAATAATAAAGCACGAGGAAAAGACCTCAAAACACCTAAACACTTACTAAAATTTCAGCATCTTCTACTGAGGTTGTCTCATTCATCATTGGTCTAAAAAAACCTTGTGATATTTTAATTTAATTTAGTTTAATTTCTTTCTTTCTTTGTTTATTATTTCTTTAGTCCTTTTATTTATTTAAAAAAAAAACTTTTTTTTTCCAAATTTTAAATTTCTGTTCAAGAATAGCTCCCATTTCCTAGCACAATAATAATTCACCTATGTTCTTGTTTCACAGAATTGAACTCATAACATTATCCAGCTTATTTTCGAAAGTGATTGCCGGCCATTTCCTGACATAAATCGGGAGATGGCTGGCGATTTCGGAAAAGCGGCGAAATCAGTATAATGGAAAGCGGCATTTTTGACAGCATCGCCACTTTCCCGTCGCTTCGCCGGCGAAAGTTCAAGGGGGCGTGTCGGTAGATTAGCGAAGGTGGGACATGGGCAGGCATGGGTGTGGCTACCAGATGGCCGGCTTTCGCCGATAATGGGAAAAAAACGGCGTTAAGCAGTATTTCGCCGGCTTTACTTGGTCCTTTTATTTTCACGACCAAGCCTCAAAAAGGTGCCCCAAATGACCACTTGAGGGAATGGGGGATGACCTCCCCATACTCCCCCAGGGGTCACCAACCCCCTTTCAAACTAAAAAAAAAATTAAAAACCTTTTTGCCAGCCTGTATGCCAGCCTCAAATGCCGTACCCACCTCCATGACAGCAGAATGTGTTGTATCCTCCGACAGCCTTTCCCTGGTTGCGATGTGGCTCTCGGGTGAGTGTGACACCTTTTCTGTTAGGTGCCCTGCAGAGTCACATTACCAATGCATTGTGTTGGGTGTAGGGTACTGGGCTCTACTCCCATGGTGCTTTTCCCCCCTGCCAACCAGGTCAGAGTGTGCCCTGTTTTGTTTCCTGTTGTAATCCATGCGGTAGTGGCCATTTTTGTAAGCCAGTTTTAGTTCCCTTTCCTGTGTTACCCACGTTAAAGAATGTAGTTCTTACCTTGAATGGTGCTGAAAGAGGGCATTGTACACCATTGTGCCAGCTCTGACCTACTGCTAATCTTAGTACCAGGGGACTCTTTGCCAGTGGGGCACAACCTCTGATCTGCAGTTAACTGTGAGTAAACGCGGTTATTCCAATAAAGGACGTTTTCGGAGAGATTAGTCTTCAGGTGTAAACTGGTGTGCCAATGTTATATAGCAGCAACCAGTCCTAGAGGCCTGCGTGTATGCAGGTCCCTGGAGCACTTTTAGTGGGTACCGCAGTTCCCTTCCAGGTTCACTCTGTCCCATTAAGCTATGTTTGTTTATGTCACACATGCTTCATTATACCATTCAGAAAAAGTATCTACAGCCTTTGCACTTTCTTATGTATGGGGAGAAAGGAACCAAGATTCTCACAGAAATGGGAGTTCCTCTTCCTTTTGTACCTATCTGCTTCTTAACTTTGATTGATAGCAAAAGACCAGATACATCACATTCTAAAGTGTACACCGAAAAGCTATTTTTCAAAAGCATTGCCAGAGTCCTTTCTAGCCTGCATCTTCTAACTGACAAAACGACTAACTGCTTTTTTGGATAACTTTGATCTACTTCAGGATTCACAGTCTGGCTTCTGTTAGTTTTTTAGCATAGAGACAGGGGCCCTTTTACTAAGCCGCGTAAGGCTCTATCCGTGCCCAACGTGCACCAAAATGGAGTTACCACCTGGCTACCAAGTGGCTTGTGTGGTAATTTTTTTTGGTGCATGACCGATACGTGCGGCCGAAAAAAAATTTCTTATTTTCGGATGCGCGTATCGGACGCGTGCCAAGTGGCATTTGGTGTGTGTAGGTCATTACTGCCCAGTTACCGCGTGAGACTTTACCGCTAGGTCAATGGCTGGCGGTAAAGTCACAGGCCCAAAATGGACGCGTAGCAATTTTGATTTTGCCGCAAGTCCATTTTCTGGAAAAATATTTTTAAAAGGTATTTTTTACAGGTGCACTGAAAAATGATTCTGAGCGTGCCCAAAACCCACATCTACACTACCTGAAGCCATTTTTCAGCTAATCTTAGTAAAAGGGCCCTTTAGTGCTTTAATAGCAGAAGGAAGAATGCTCCTAGGCATGGGCCAATTGTTATTGAACATTTTAGACAATTTTGGAATAGGAGGTAATGTGTTATCCTGGTTTGAGGGTTTTCTCATCTCAAGGATCTATAATGTGAAATTTAAAGGGAATTGATCTGAATCATGGTGCACTAATTCTAGGGTCCCATAAGGTTCCCTCTTGTCGCTGATGTTATTTAATGTTTTGAGGCCGTCACATGGCAAGGCAATGGTTTCTGCAGGTTTTAAGGTCTTTAGCTAGGCTGACGACATAACAATTCTGCAAGTAGAAAAGATTGCAGTTAAGATAAGACAATGCATAACACTTCTTGAAACCTGGATCAATACTCACTCTTTGAAACTCAGTAGGAATAAAACCAAGTTTCTTTTTTTCTGAGCCAACTGAACAACATATAGAATGACAGCTTGTTAAAACCGAGCGGTCAAAACATTTCCTTTGAGGAAAATATCAGGATTATGGATCATTAATGTTAGAATCTCAAGTGAATTCCCTTATTAAGAAGTCCTTTTTTGGTGAAAAACCTCAGGACAATTAGAAACATATTTGATACTCATTTAGGACACCTTTTACAAAGCTGCCGCTCGGCAGTGAATGGGCTGTATTGGCATTATCGTATCAACAGCCACTGGCCCGGCTTTGTAAAAGGTGTCCTTAGACTTATCGTCCAGAGTTTGCTATTGTCAATTTTGGATTATAGTAATAGTATTTATACAGTTGCCAAAAGAATCTTAACAGTTCAAAATACAGCAGCACACTTGATTTTTTCAGCTCATAAAAGTGTTAGAGTTTTACCTTTGCTGATGGACCTCCAATGGTTGCCAGTGGAAGCTCATGTTTATTTTAAATCGTGTACAATGGTTTTTAAGATTCTACATGGGACAGCCCCAGTTTATTTATCCAACTGGGTTCAGACTACTACTAAAAATAGGTGCCTCCGTGATCATTTTCAACTTCATTATGCCAGGCCAAGGGGGTTAAAATATAAGATTTTGGGGGGGGGGCTAATCTCTTATATCAAGCACCTGCTTTCTGGAATTCATTTCAATTATATGTAAAAAGTATTCATAACTATACTAAGTTTAGGAAATTATTAAAAACATTTCTTTTAAAGAAATATTTAGCTTAATAATTTGAGTTTTCTGTCTAATGTAGCATTGTTATAAGGGACTGCTTTATTACCTGTATTTGTTTAATGCTGTATTGTAGTAAGGGATTATTTTAATATTTTGATTCTACATTGTTAATTCGCAGGGTCTGCCTGTCTTCTTCTTTGTGATCTGCACCGAATCCACTGGGTAGTTGCAGAATACAAAACTAATGTAATGTAACATAATAGTGGTATTATAAGTATACCAGACTTAGATTTAATAAAAGTGATGTAATTAACTATATCTTTTAAAATTTATGGACCATGTTGCAAGCGTCTTCCAGTAGCATATGAAGATAAGGTCACACAAAGTCAGTGGCAGAGTGGTGCACAGGGAGATAAAGTCGCTGAGGAGTCAGTAAGAGAGTTGGGATTAGTACTGTTATACCCTGGATTAGTTAACAGCTGAGAAAGACCAATAGGTCCATCCAGTTTGTGCAGCATTTCCTATCCGATCCACACTAAGGATCTCTCTCCCAGGAGATGCATCACAGAAGCAGATCTGAACAATATAGATAAAGAAGCAGCTTTTTATCAATGTTTCAGTGCTATCTTCTCCAAAATTATATCCACTGAAGAATAAACACAAGTCACGTGGTTACCTACAGCCATCCTCACTTGAGAACCCAGAAATAGGGAACCTCTTTCTTTATTTCAACTAGTCTATAAAAAACAGAACAGCTCTTTTGGTTGACTTGAGAACCTGTACAACATGACACAAAATGGTTATCATCCTATCAATCAATTCCACTGGGGACACTATGATCCTATCACCACAAATTAAACAAGTTTCAAGTTTATTTCAAATTTAATATACCATTAAGAGAGAACTATCAAAACAGTTTACAAAAATTATAACAAGAGAAGGAAAGGAACTGCAATAATATTGGAAAGAGAACTAAAGACAGCAAAAGTAGGCCTGAAACTGACACTGCACGATCCCAGACACCCACTCCCAGTCAAATAGCAATAGGCACCTAAGACCCAAATGCCTTACAAAAAAAAATGTTTTAAATTTAGCCTTAAAATCAGGTAGAGAAAGTTCCAGATGAAGTCCAGCAGAATGGAATTCCAAAGGGCAGGGCCTTGTACACTGAACATCTTTTTCCTGATAGAGGACAAATGAACAGAAAGATTTGATGGAACCTGGAGAAGATGGCTTTGTGAAGAGCAAAGAGCCCTCAAGGGGCAATAGAGCAGCAAAAACTGGGAAAGATGTGTAAGGTGACCTAAAAGAAGGATCTTGAACACCAAAACAAGTAGCTTAAAGGATGTTCAATAGGACACAGGAAGCCAATGCTTTGTCTGCAGAAAGGGGGTGATGTGATCAAAGCGCCCAAGGCCTGTGAAGAGATGTAAGGCCGCATTTTGCAGTTACCGAAGATGCTGTATGTCTTTTTGAATAATTCCACATAGTAGAGCATTAGAATATTCTAAACTGGAGATTACTAACATATGAACAAGTAAACCACTTTCCAGGAAAAACAAACATCCAAGGCATTGAATTTTAGCAGGAGAACTTTTGCTAAGGGATTCCAGTCACCTGTACATTGCTAGGAATATACTTGCAAGCCTATTTTAGACATTAGCTTTCCCAGCAGCATGGCTAGGGATGGATTACTGCTGTCATTCCATCTGTTAGCAGGGCCCAGGGTCATTGCCCCAGTCACTACAGATGGCAAGAAAGAAGAGAAATTGATATTCCAGGCAGCAGACTGACAGAATAAATACAGGTCTGTTTTTCTCTCTTGTTGAAACTGGATGATTTCTCTTCGATTCTCACGCTCTTGAGTCATTCCTACAATTTAATCTTATTTGTCCAAACCTGATGCTCCTCAGGCTTGGCATGAAAAAGAAACTCATAGTATTAAAAAATAAATAAATAACAGAGCCTGCCATAAAGAGAGAACATTACATCCGCATTATTCAACCCATTAGAGCTCAGCTGCTTATCCAGGTTTTATTTTTTTTGTATTAAATCTCATAAAAAAATGAATTATTGAAGCCAAGAGTTGGTCCTCAGCCTCAGCCAAGCACCAGAGGCCAGGAGGATGGGCTGATGCTCAGTTCCAGCAGATTCTGTCACTCCTGTACAAAACAACACTACATGAAGGTAGCAGAACACAAAATGACAAAATACTGCAGCACCTTAACATATGGTGACAAAACACAAAGCTGCACCTCCGCACAATAGTAACATAGTAACATAGTAGATGACGGCAGAAAAAGACCTGCACGGTCCATCCAGTCTGCTCAACAAGATACAGTGGGGGAAATAAGTATTTGATCCCTTGCTGATTTTGTAAGTTTGCCCACTGACAAAGACATGAGCAGCCCATAATTGAAGGGTAGGTTATTGGTAACAGTGAGAGATAGCACATCACAAATTAAATCCGGAAAATCACATTGTGGAAAGTATATGAATTTATTTCATTCTGCAGAGGGAAATAAGTATTTAATCCCTCTGGCAAACAAGACCTAATACTTGGTGGCAAAACCCTTGTTGGCAAGCACAGCGGTCAGACGTCTTCTGTAGTTGATGATGAGGTTTGCACACATGTCAGGAGGAATTTTGGTCCACTCCTCTTTGCAGATCATCTCTAAATCATTAAGAGTTCTGGGCTGTCGCTTGGCAACTCGCAGCTTCAGCTCCCTCCATAAGTTTTCAATGGGATTAAGGTCTGGTGACTGGCTAGGCCACTCCATGACCCTAATGTGCTTCTTCCTGAGCCACTCCTTTGTTGCCTTGGCTGTATGTTTTGGGTCATTGTCGTGCTGGAAGACCCAGCCACGACCCATTTTTAAAGCCCTGGCGGAGGGAAGGAGGTTGTCACTCAGAATTGTACGGTACATGGCCCCATCCATTCTCCCATTGATGCGGTGAAGTAGTCCTGTGCCCTTAGCAGAAAACACCCCCAAAACATAATTTCCACCTCCATGCTTGACAGTGGGGACGGTGTTCTTTGGGTCATAGGCAGCATTCTCTTCCTCCAAACACGGCGAGTTGAGTTCATGCCAAAGAGCTCAATTTTTGTCTCATCTGACCACAGCACCTTCTCCCAATCACTCTCGGCATCATCCAGGTGTTCACTGGCAAACTTCAGACGGGCCGTCACATGTGCCTTCCGGAGCAGGGGGACCTTGCGGGCACTGCAGGATTGCAATCCGTTATGTCGTAATGTGTTACCAATGGTTTTCGTGTGACAGTGGTCCCAGCTGCCTTGAGATCATTGACAAGTTCCCCCCTTGTAGTTGTAGGCTGATTTCTAACCTTCCTCATGATCAAGGATACCCCACGAGGTGAGATTTTGCGTGGAGCCCCAGATCTTTGTCGATTGACAGTCATTTTGTACTTCTTCCATTTTCTTACTATGGCACCAACAGTTGTCTCCTTCTCGCCCAGCGTCTTACTGATGGTTTTGTAGCCCATTCCAGCCTTGTGCAGGTGTATGATCTTGTCCCTGACATCCTTAGACAGCTCCTTGCTCTTGGCCATTTTGTAGAGGTTAGAGTCTGACTGATTCACTGAGTCTGTGGACAGGTGTCTTTCATACAGGTGACCATTGCCGACAGCTGTCTGTCATGCAGGTAACGAGTTGATTTGGAGCATCTACCTGGTCTGTAGGGCCAGATCTCTTACTGGTTGGTGGGGGATCAAATACTTATTTCCCTCTGCAGAATGCAAATAAATTCATATACTTTCCACAATGTGATTTTCCGGATTTAATTTGTGATGTGCTATCTCTCACTGTTACCAATAACCTACCCTTCAATTATGGGCTGCTCATGTCTTTGTCAGTGGGCAAACTTACAAAATCAGCAAGGGATCAAATACTTATTTCCCCCACTGTAACTCATATTTGCTGCTTTTTGTGTATACCCTACTTTGATTTGTACCTGTGCTCTTCAGGGCACAGACCGTATAAGTCTGCTCAGCACTATCCCCCCTCCCAACCACCAGCCCCTCCTCCCAACCACCGGCTCTGGCACAGACCGTATAAGTCTGCCCAGCACTATCCTCACCTCCCAACCACCAGCCCTGCCTCCCAACCACCGGCTCTGGCACAGACCGTGCAAGTCTGTCCAGCACTATCCCTGCCTCCCAACCACCAGTCCCTTCCCCCACCGGCTCTGGCACAGACCGTATAAATCTGCCCAGCACTATCCCGCCTCCCAACCACCAG